>NC_057809.1:305605214-306847939 GCF_018294505.1 Triticum aestivum
GGGCCACGGCGGCGGGGACGGCGGCTGTGGCCACGTGGCGCTGCAGGAGAGGCTGGGCGCGGCGGAGCAGACGCGTCCGGTCCGTCCCAGACACGTCCGGCGGCGGCGGTGGATGGATCTAGGGTTAGGGGGAAGAGTGGAACCGCGAATTTGAAGGAGGGGGGCTATATATAGGCATAGAGGGAGCTAGGAGAGTCCAAATGAGGTGCAGTTTTTGGCCACGCGATCGTGATCGAACGATCTAGATGATGGAGCAGAGTTAGGTGGGTTTTGGGCCAAATTGGAGGGGTGTTGGGCTGCAACACACACGAGGCCTTTTCGGTCCCTCGGTTAACCGTTGGAGTATCAAATGAAGTCCAAATGATACAAAACTTGACAGGCGGTCTACCGGTAGTAAACCAAGGCCGCTTGGCAAGTCTCGGTCCAATCCGGAAATGTTTAATCCCCACACACGAAAGAAGGCTAGAAATGACCACCGGAGGAGAACGAAGCGCCGGAATGCAAAACGGACAACGGGAAAAATGCTCGAATGCCTGAGACGAGCACGTATGCAAATGCAATGCACATGATGACATGATATGAGATGCATGACAATGATAACAACACACAGAGACAAAACCCGAACCCGAGGAAATAAATATAACTTAAGCCGGAAACGGCAAGAGTTGGAGTACAAATAGGGAAAGTTATATCCGGGGTGTTACAACACTCCACCACTACGAAAGGATCTCGTCCCGAGATCTAGGACTGAAAGAACGCCAGGTACTCAGAACGGAGGTGATCCTCGCGTTCCCAGGTAGCTTCACGGTCGGAATGGTGTGACCACTTGACTTTGAGAAACTTGATTGACTTGTTGCGAGTCTTGCGTTCAGTCTCTTCAAGAATAGCAATTGGGTGTTCACGATAAGAGAGATCTTCTTGGAGCTCAATGTCCTCGAAGTTGACGGTGCGGTCAGGAGTCTTGAAGCACTTTTGAAGCTGAGAGACATGGAACACGTCATGAACATTTGCAAAGTTTGAAGGAAGCTCGAGTTGATAGGCGAGGTCGCCTCTCTTGCTGACAATCTTGAAAGGTCCCACGTATCTAGGAGCAAGATTCCCTTGGATACCGAAGCGACGAGTACCTTTCATAGGAGAGACGCGGAGGTAAACATGATCTCCGATCTTGAAAGCCAAATCACGGTGCTTACTGTCATAGTAGCTCTTCTGGCGGGATTGGGCTGCTTTGAGGTTATCACGAATGACTTTGCACATTTCTTCTGCCTCTGTGATTAAGTCATTACCCAAAAGCTGACATTCACCGGTTTCAGACCAGTTGAGAGGGGTACGGCACTTCCTGCGATACAGAATTTCAAATGGGGCCTTGCCCGAACTTGCTTGAAAACTGTTGTTGTAGGAGAATTCAGCATAAGGAAGACAATCCTCCCACTTCATGCCGAAGGAGATCACACAAGCCCTGAGCATATCTTCAAGAATCTGGTTGACATGCTTGACTTGACCGCTAGTTTGAGGATGGAAAGCTGTGCTGAAGCGGATGTTGGTGCCCATGGCCTTCTGAAAAGAATCCCAAAACTTCGAGGTAAAGATGCTGCCACGGTCTGAAGAGATCACTTGTGGAATACCGTGCAGAGAGACAATTCGAGAGGTATAGAGTTCCGCCAATTGAGCTGCAGTGATTGACTCTTTGATAGGCAGAAAGTGAGCCACTTTGGTGAGTTTGTCGATGACAACGAATATAGCATCATTGCCACGCTTGGACTTTGGAAACCCAGTCACGAAGTCCATTTCAATGTGGTCAAACTTCCATTCTGGAATGGCAAGAGGTTTGAGGAGACCTGCTAGCCTTTGGTGTTCTGCCTTCACTCTTCTGCAGACATCACATTCATTCACGAATTGAGCAATCTCGCGCTTCATTCGAGTCCACCAATAAGCTTGTTTGAGGTCCTGATACATCTTCGTGCTCCTAGGGTGGATGGAGAGGAGAGAATTGTGAGCCTCGTTCATGATCACTTTACGGAGGTCACCTTTGGGTACAACAATACGATCCTCGAAGAAGAGAGTATCCTTGTCGTCAAGGCGGTAGCACTTGTACTTGGGTTGACTCTTGGCAATCCCAATCTTCACCTTTTTCACCATAGCATCAAGAAGCTGGGCTTGGCGAATCTGGTCTTCCAAGGTAGGAGAGACTAGAAGGTTAACGAGGAAACCTTGAGGAACAACTTGCAGGTTAAGTTTGCGGAAAGCTTCACAAAGCTCGGGTTGATAAGGCTTGAGAATCAGACTGTTGCAGTAAGCTTTCCTGCTCAATGCGTCAGCAATCACATTAGCCTTGCCCGGAGTATACTCGATACTCGGATTATACTCTTGAATCATTTCGATCCATCGAGTTTGCCTGAGGTTGAGATTAGGCTGAGTGAAGATGTACTTGAGACTCTTGTGATCAGTGAAAATGTCCACTTTTCTTCCCAATAGAAGATGTCTCCAAGTCAACAGAGCATGCACAACTGCCGCCAACTCGAGATCATGAGTGGGGTAGTTCTTCTCATTAGGCTTCAACTGGCGAGATGTATAAGCAACAACTTTCTTCTCTTGCATCAATACTGCGCCAAGACCTAGGAGAGAGGCATCACAAAAGACCTCGTACGGCTTGGATTCATCAGGCGGAGTCAGAACTGGAGCAGTGATCAATTTCTCTCTCAAAGTGTTGAAAGCAATATCACACTCCGGAGACCAAACGTACTTGACGTGCTTCTGGAGAAGATTAGAGAGAGGCTTCGCGATCTTAGAAAAGTTTTCAAAGAATCTTCGGTAATAGCTTGCGAGACCGAGGAAGCTACGGAGTTGCTTCACGTTCTGAGGAGGTTCCCAATTCACAATTGCAGACACCTTCTCGGGATTCACGGCAATGCCCTTGGCAGAGATGATATGACCAAGATAAAGAACCTCATCGAGCCAAAATTCACACTTGGAGAACTTGGCGTAGAAGTGATGTTCTCTGAGCTTATCAAGAACCAAACACAAGTGCTTGGCATGATCTTCCATGTTCTTCGAGAAAACCAGAATGTCGTCGAGGTAGACCAAAACGAAGTCATTGGTGTAGGCGTTGAAGATGAAGTTCATCATGCGAGAGAATGTCGGAGGAGCGTTGACGAGGCCAAAAGACATGACAGTGTATTCATATGAACCAAAGCTTGTCCTGAAAGCCGTCTTGGGAATATCTTGCTCACGAATTCGAATCTGATGATAACCCATACGGAGATCAAGCTTGGAGAATACTCGAGCACCTTTGAGTTGTTCGAACAGCTCATTGATGTTGGGAAGTGGATATTTGTTCTTGATGGTCTTCTTGTTCACTGGATGGTAATCAACACAAAGTCGGTCCGTTCCATCCTTCTTCTTCACAAAAAGAACACCACAACCCCACGGAGAAGAACTAGGCCGGATGAGACCCATTTTCTCTTGAATATCGAGTTGCTTCTTCAGCTCCTTCAACTCTTCAGGTCCGAGCTTGTAAGGACGTTTACACACATGTTCCGTGCCAGGCTCAAGATCAATAACGAATTCAACAGGCCGGTGCGGAGGCATTCCTGGAAGCTCTTTTGGAAAAACGTCTTGATATTCGCAAATGACTGGAATTTGCGAGATAGCGTCCAATTCACCCTTCTCATTGAGAGAAAATAGACGGATGGTATTATCCCGAGCGGCAAAGACAATTACATCCTCAGATGAATGAGTCAATTGAATCTGCCTGGCTGCACAATCAAGCTGAGCCTTGTGCTTAGAAAGCCAATCCATCCCAAGAATAAGATCAATATCCGAGTTACCAAGAACCATTGGGGAAGCCAAGAACTTGTAGTCACCCAGAGTGATAGTAACATCTGGAACGATGGAGTTAGCATGCATGCGCTTACCGGGAGAGACAACTGCTAAAGGACTAGGCAAAACTTGCGAAACCAATTCATGCCTATTTGTAAACGGTCTCGAGATGAAGCAATGCGATGCACCAGTGTCAAAAAGAACTTTTGCAGGGACATCGTTAACAGGAAGGTTACCCATGATCACATCTGACAAATCCTCTGCCTGAGCTGCATTCATCAAGTTGACCTTGGCGTGCTTGGGGTTATGCTTGACCACAGCTGTACTTGCCAATCTGACAGGAGGAGGAGGAGGAAGACGCCTCTGGTTGAAACACTTGTTGGCATAGTGACCCTTCTGTTGGGACTTGTTGCACGTGACCTCTGAAAGCGGACGATGATACGGAGCACTCGATCTTGGAGCTTGAGACGAGGTCTTGTTCTGAAAGACAGGGTTGGGTGGGTGGGAAGAACCACTGCCACCTTTGCTCTTCTGCTGATACGGCTGACGGAACGTTGATACGTCCATTTTATTTGAGTATGTGGACTTGCTGAAAAGCTCTTATACATTGACTCTTTCCTATGTTATGATAAATTGCAATTGCTTCAATGACTGAGATTGTAGTTTGTTAGTTTTCAATGAAGTTTACGATTCATACTTGATATTGTGATTGAATTATTACTCTAGCGTAAGATATTATATGACAAGAATTATATAAGTTGATGTTCTAAGAATGATCTTGATGCCCTCATGTCCATATTTTATTTTTATCGACACCTCTATCTCTAAACATGTGGACATATTTTTCGATTTCGGCTTTTCGCTTGAGGACAAGCGAGGTCTAAGCTTGGGGTAGTTGATACGTCCATTTTGCATCATGCTTTTATATCAATATTTATTGCATTATGGGTTGTTATTACACATTATGTCACAATACTTATGCCTATTCTCTCTTATTCTACAAGGTTTACATAAAGAGGGAGAATGATGGTAGCTAGGATTCTGGGCTGGAAAAGGAGCAGATATTAGAGACCTATTCTGCACATCTCCAAAAGTCCTAAAACTTCACAGAAGATGTTTCCCAAATATATAAAAAATACTGAGAGGAAGAACTTCACCAGGGGGGCCACACCTTGCTGACGAGGGTGGGGGCGCGCCCTACCCCCTGGGCGCGCCCCCCTACCTCGTGGGCCCCCTAGTGGCCCTCTAGTGGCCATCTTCTGCTATATGGAGTCTTTCGATAGGAAAAAAATCAAAAGCCATCTTCTCGGACGAAACTCCACCGCCATGAGGCGGAACCAATCTAGGGCTCTGGCGAGCTGTTCTGCCAGGGAAACTTCCCTCCTAGAGGGGGAAATCATCGCCATCATCATCACCAATGCTCCTCTCATCGGGAGAGGGCAATCTCCATCAACATCTTCATCAGCACCATCTCATCTCAAAACCCTAGTTCATCTCTTGTATCCAATTCTTGTCTCCAAGTCCGGGATTGGTGCTAGTAGGTTGCTAGTTGGTTTAATTGGTGGAAGATCATATGTTCAGATCCTATATGCATATTAATACCCCTCTGATTATGAACATGATTATGCTTTGTGAGTAGTTACTTTTGTTCCTGAGGACATGGGAGAAGTCTTGCTATTAGTAGTCATGTGAATTTGGTATCCGTTTGATATTTTGATGAGATGTATGTTGTCTCTCATCTAGTGGTGTTATGTGAACGTCGACTACATGACACTTCACCATTATTTGGGCCTAGAGGAAGGCATTGGGGAGTAATAAGTAGATGATGGGTTGCTAGAGTGACAGAATCTTAAACCCTAGTTTATGTGTTGCTTCGTAAGGGTCTGATTTGGATCCATATGTTTCATGCTATGGTTAGGTTTACCTTAATTCTTTTGTTGTAGTTGCGGATGCTTGCAATAGAGGTTAATCATAAGTGGGATGCTTGTCCAAGTAAGGGCAGCACCCAAGCACCGGTCCACCTACATACCAAATTATCAAAGTACCGAATGCGAATCATATGAACGTGATGAAAACTAGCTTGACGATATTCCCATGTGTCCTCGGGAGCGCTTTACATCATATAAGAGTTTGTCCAGGCTTGTCCTTTGCTACAAAAGGATTGGGCCACCTTTCGGCACTTTATTTACTTTTGTTACTTGTTGCTCCTTACAAATTATCCTATCACAAAATTGTCTGTTACCACTTATTTCAGTACTTGCAGAGAATACCTTGCTGGAAACCGCTTAGCTTTTCCTTCTGCTCCTCGTTGGGTTCGACACTCTTACTTATTGAAAGGACTACGATATATCCCCTATACTTGTGGGTCATCACGTGCCCCGCATGATAGACCAGGAGTGTGTGCTGGAAGACGACCCTTGATCGTTCCTCGAGTCGGGCTCGGAGGAGGAGGCATTGGAAGCTGAGGCTTTCCAGGAGCCCCCCGAGCGCGCCGCAAGCCTCACCAACCATGCCGGTGACGACAACTATAGGGTACCACTAATCTCTCAGGAGCAAGCTTATGCTAACTATGGGTCTCAAGAGGATCAGGTCACGATGGCGGATGGTGGCCCCAGCTCAACGGCCTGCCTCCCACCAGGAGGAGCGCACTTGGGGCTGCAGGGGAGATGCCAGGAGCCAGGTCCCTCCCCGCATCGCGCGGAGCAAGGCGCCCCCGGAGGTAGGCCCTCTGTCGGGGAGGTGCTGGTGAGCCTTCCCCTGGCAGAGGACCCGTGGTCGCCGAGGGCGCCGCTGGCGTCCCCTTTGCCCCTTGGCTTCGTCCTGGTTTCCGGTCGAACCAACGGTGGTCGAGGGCGGCGCAAGGCGGGGCTCTCGTATGGCGATATGAAGTAAGGCTCATGCCTGTGAAGATCTCCGCTCGTGACACTCTCACGTAATAATAAGTGGGGCTGTACACACCCCGGAGTCTCAGGAGCGCCGCCCTCGGGCCTCGGGGGCTCCCTCCCACGCCTAGTGGCGGCACTTAGCTCCGCGCTGGTGAGAAGACAAGAATACTAGACTAGGTGCCGGACGCGGCCATTTGCTCTTCACCTCTTTTTATAGCCCTGTTTCTGGCTTTGGATTTAAGTTGAAGTTGAATTTTCATTGCTATTCGCGGGGGTGACTTTTTTCGTTCGTTCGATTTCTTTCCATCTGGTTCCTTGCCCCGACTCGGAGTTCGCACCTGCTGCCTCCCCCCTCGCGAGCCCCTCATGAGCAGGGGCTGGGCGCGGCACGCGCGTGCTGCACGCATGCCCTTCCATGGCTGGCGCTTGTTCCTCGCGAATCCCTCTCGGGCAGATCGGCAGGCCCTTCAGGAGCTCACGACCTCACGAGCTGGCCGAGAACCGGTCCTGACTAAGGTAAATTTCAGCAGTAAGTTCGCGGCATGACTCTCGGGCCCATAAAAACACATCTTCAGCTTGGCGTAAGGAATAGAGGCAGTAATCTGTTTACATGAGGGGCTCCCCCTCCCAACATGCTCTTACAACTTTCAGGGTCATGCCCAAGTTTTCAATTACAGGGTCAGCAACGAGGAATCACGGGCTCAATCAGACATATCGCTCACCGCATCCTCCGGGTCGCCCTCGGACGCGTCGCTGGCATCATCGTCAGCATCGCTGGCGTCACCGTCCTCATCACCGGCATCACCGTCACCATTGCTGGCATCGCCCGCACCATCGTCGATCACGTCGCCTTCATCCCCAGCGACCACCACCGCGTCATCCTCGGAGGTGAAGGCTCTGACTAGAGCATCCACATTGTCCTCTACCCAGTGCGTGAGGTCGCCCCGAATGGCCTTGGGTGCAGGGGCAATGGTGGCATCGAAGTCAAAGTTGGGGTAGGTGTTCTAGAGGTGGCTGAAGACACGGGAGAATGCGCGCTTGAGCAGGCCGCGGCTCCTCTCATCGACAAGCACGCGAGCCCTCTCGGATCGATTCTCTAGGCGTGCCACCACGTCGGTGAAGAAAAGGAGGTGATTGGCATAGTCGTTCGAGTGGGGATGAGGTGCATTTTCATCGCAGACGGCACCCAGCGTCGCGTTGGCTCTGACCCTGAGGCTTTGGAGCATGGGGGCCTTCTCGCACTCCAGCGTCCGCCACCGGAGCGCTTCCTCCCTGCTCTACTGCGCGGAGGATTCGGCGCCGGTGACCCGCTGCTGAAGGGAAAACAGCTCGGCACGAGCGGAAGCCAGCTCAGCTTGCACTGAGGATAGGGCGGCTGCGGCGGCTTTCTCGCGATGTTCCGCCTCGTCCAACCCTGACCTAAGAGCATTAGTCCTTCCCATAGCCTCGGCTTCCATAAGCTTCAACTTCAGGTCGTACCTGCCCACAAGATCCGCGCGAGCCTCGGCCACCCGGCGGTCGACTTCCTCCTGGGCCCTGGCTTTGCACGCGCACACAACAGCCTCAGCTTGGGCAACCTGGCGCTCCCTTGTCTCCAACCGCTCAAGCTCAAGGCTGCGCTCTGTGGCTTCTAGCGCCAACGCTTCCTCGAGCCTCAGGATCTCTTCCTCCTCGGTAGGTGTCCCCTTCATCGACGCTAGGGCGGCCTTGCGCGCCTCCACTTGCTGCTCCAGGGAGGCACTCCAGGCTTGGAGCTCGCACACGCATTTCTCTGCGATCTCGTGGCGTCGATCAACTTCCCGGGCTTCTTCCAAGGCTCGGGCGCAAGCTTCACGCGAGGTCGCAAGAGACGCCTCAGCCTTCGTGTTATCAAGCTCGTATTGGTGGTGCCCGAGGTTGACGGCCACCTTCAGTTTATGCCACTCTTCCACCAGCCGAAGACATTCGGCCTCGAGGCGCGCGTCTACATTCGCGAGCTCCCCGCCAAGTCGGCTAATCGTGCCCATTGCCTCTCGGAATAGCTCGTGGCGGACGACGCTCCGTTCGTGCGCAACCTTGAGCGCGCGGCCAACTCCGTCCTCGACAGCCAAGAGGCTCACCCCCTTCCCGCAGGGTGCTGTGGGCTAGCGTCCCTCCGAGCGCCGATTGGGCTTCGGAAGGAGCCCGGTTGGGTTGAGGATCGCTGCTCGAAGAAGGAACCAAGACCAAAGCCATTCGGCCGCCGTCTATAACTAGAGGGGGAGCCCTTGGCATGCTCGTCACACCCCCGACGAGGCCACGAAGAAGAGACGGCGGGAGCGCAGGCTCAAGGCGCCAAGCTAGCGCGTCTGCCTCTCCAGCCGACCTAGCGACGGGGGCAGCATGCTGGCCATGGGACACTCAAGGCCAGCGGGAGATCCAAGGCAGGAGGAGGTTGCTTCTCGAGGGGCTTCACGGCATTAGCAGATGGGATCTTGAAGAGTCACCGTCAGGAAGGGAAGCGACATTCAAGGAATTACAAAGATAAGGTACTTACTCATCATGGCGATGTACTTCCTCTGTTTCAGTAGCCAGAAAGCGCCGCTACTACAGCTTGGGGACCCCTTCCTCTTGCGTAGCGCATTGAAGTCTACACGGAGCCGGCCGAAGCATTGGGCGTGGCGACCAGCGCAGGGCACGCCCGGTGAAGCGCCCAAGGAGGTGACCTCAGGAGTGCCAAGCTGGGGAGAGCCATCAAGTACCGCCTCGTGACGGCCTCTAGAGGCCTCGGGAGCTTTGGCCTCAGGAGCAGCGGGTTGCATTGCCCCCACAACGGCCACCTCAGCATGAGAGTTGCGGGCTCCAGAAGATGACGCCTCAGGAACTGCGGGCGGCTTCGACGCCTCGGCACCCGCGCCTCCAGCCTCCGGTGGTGCTTCCCCCCTGCGTCCACTCTTGGGGCAAGCTCGGCGTCGGCGACAAGGAGGGGAACCACGGTGACAGGGTTCTCGAGGGACTCCTCAAGGCCAACCAGACGCAGCCCCCATTCGTGAAAGGGGGGCATCTGCCCCGCGAACTCCACCCTGTTCGAGCAATAGTACAAGAGACAGCCCACCGGTGGCATATCGGCTGGCGAGGGGTAGCCCGCCAGGACCTCGAGCACCATTCTTCGTGCCTCAAGCGGAAGCTCTGACTCCTGGAGCATCATGCGATCCGGGCCGACAGATAGGGCCCACATTGGTTGGGAATGGCGCTGGAGTGGGGCGACGCAGCGTCGGAGGAACTCCTTCATCACCATGGGTGCAGTCAAGCCAAGGTCTTTCAACCTCCTCAGCCAGAGCTAGACGAAGGCTAGGCGGTGGCTCGTAAGTTTCTCATGAGCCCAGCCGGAGCTGGGAACGGTGGGCGCAGACAGAGGCGAGAGCAAAGGGCTGAGCACTCCGACATCCACATACACCACCGCGTATGGAACCCACTCGCAGACGGCAGAACTCAAAGTCAATCCCCGAGCCGACCGTTGCCACCACGGCCCGGAAGCTCAGGCACCTCGAGCATTGCCGGGGGTCGGTCAGGTGCAGCAAGAAGAAATGGCACACAAGGGCCACGGAGGGGGTGATGCCCACCATGGCCTCGCAGACGAAGGAAAAGACAGCAAGAAGAGCGACAAATTGGGGACCTAAGTGCAGGAGATGAATCTCGTAATGGGAAAGCACAGCATTGAAGAAGGCAGAGAAGGGGGGATCAGACCGGCCCACAGGGCGTTGACGAAGAACTGGACCTCGGTGGCTGCTCTATCAACAGAAGCTTGGGACGCTGGGCAGGCCGCCTTCCCTCCCCATTCGTTGAAGCTGGTGGCGAGCGCAAGGCGGACCTTGTCCATGGCTTCCTCATTGAGCACCCGCGATCGGCCGACGGCGGGCTCGACGGCAGGAGGCGGGTTGGCTAAGGACAGGGGCTTCTTCTGTGACGCCCCGAGACCGATGTGCCAGGTGTCCTCCAGTTATTCCCTGTCGTTGCCATGTCATTTGCTTTCGTGTTGCATCTTGCCATGTCATCATCTGCATTGCATCATCATGTTTTCGAAACTTGCATTAGTCCAGGTCTCCCAGTTCCGTCCGTTGTCCGTTCTGAGCCCAAACACACTTGCACGCGCCCGCGGCATGTTCGAAATAGTATTTTATAAGTGGCCGGAAAATGTTCTCGGAATGGGATGAAAGTTGGCATGTGGTCTTATTATAGTGTAGATAGACCGCCTGTCAAGTTTCATCGCATTCGGAGTTCGTTTGACGCCCCAATGATTAACTATAGCGGCATTATAGCCGGTCTAACGTCGGACGTTTTCGGTCTCCGGAAACAGTCGCCGGGTCTCTCTCTTCCCAGACCAAAGCTTTCTGCATACTCCGCTGTCAACCGCCAGACCCTGAGACCCTCTCTGCACAGTGCATCGACCCCTCGCGCGTGTCCGAAACTTACCCGAACCCGGATCGGGCAGTCGTCATCGTTGGACTCAGATCATCCCCAAACATCTACAAAACGTCTCCATTTTTTTCTTTGGTCTACCTAACCTAATTTTCCCATCCGTCCGATTAAGATTGGAGGGACCTAATGCCCCTATCCAAAAATCCACTTACTACATATAGACCAATCCCCTAGGCAGCAACCCTAAAATCTAGGGACAATGTCCCATCCTCCCCCCTTGCCGCCGCCACACTCAAATAACATCGGGATCCTCCCCGATCCCCTTCTCCTCGGTCCCAGACCAACAAGATTCCATCCGAGCCTTCCCCTCGATCCCTTGCTCATGCCCGAGGCCACCTCCTCTTGATCTCCACGACGGGACTCCACCGGGGCTTTAGCCGTGCATGTGCCCTCCTCCATGAACTACCTCGCCGGACCTCTTCTGCAGCTGAGCCCCCTCCCTCGCGCGCCGCATCCCGCTCGTCACCTCACCGCCTCTCCGCACGCACGCCTCCCTCCGGCGTCGACCGCGCTGCCGCTGGAGCTCGCCAGAGCCGCCTCACGCCAGGTCGTCCCGCTCCTTGCCATGTCCCTCCTTTCTCTTTTCTCTGCTCCCTCTGGATGCCCCTCACCTCTCCATCTCTTCTTCTTGCAGGAACCCATGGCACCATCCCCATGGAGTTGCGGCCACCGCCACCGGACATCTCTGACGCTGTCCAAGTCCTCCTCACCGTTGGATCCAGCCTCGCACACATCTCCCGGATTCACCCGTTCCCCGACATCCTCGGCTTCTGCTTCGCAAGGAGAGCGACGCATCGTCCCAGCCCCTGCATCAAACTGCTGCTCAAGATCGAGTCAACGCCCGCGCTGACCTGCCTGCCTGGGCCACCGCAGCCTCCCAAGGCCCAAGCCAGATTTGGCCTGCCCAACCTCCTCCACCGACCGGCCCATGAGGCCTAGTGAGCAGCCCCTGTCTCTATGCACTTTTGGTCCGGCCAGATTCGGCCCGGGACATATTTTTTTTCTCGCAGAATGTTTTTTTTCTATTAATCCTGAGACGGCAGATTTTACAGAAAACCCCCCCTAGTTTCATGCATATAATAACTCATAATTGGTGCATCGGATTAAAATGAATTATACATGAAACTTGCTTAGAATTTTGTCTAGATTCATAATATCCAACTTTCATCTAGGTTCAAAATGTTTAAATGATGTTTGTTTAAATTTGCTCCTATGCCATGTTAAAATGATTTAATTCACAACTAAATAACCGTAGCTCGGTTTTAAATAATCTTTATATGTAAATGGGGTAGAAAAATGCCTAGTTTAACATGGTGTACTTGTTTTGCATGTTAAACAACTCTAAAATATGGTTTAGGGAAGAACAGGACCTAACCTAATATATGCACATGAGGAGTTTCCGGATTTGTTGTTCGTTGCTTCTGGCCTCATTTAAACTTGACTAGATAGGTAGTTTTATTTTCCTTCACCCTCTTGCCATGTTAATCAACATTTAATCTTGTTGGGTACATAAACGAGAGAGAACTAAATAAGTCATGTGGTGTTTTCTTCAATATGCAACTCCGTTGCATAATGAGCTCCACTTAATTTGTAGGATTGTTTGTGCATTTTGCCATGCCATGTATCACTAAACCGGACATGCATCGTACTCGATTGTGCATCACGCCATGTTGATGTGTTGGTTGTTTACTATGTTGTGTGTTTCTTTCCGGTGTTGCTTCTTCGGGTTGATTCCGGTAACGTCGCGTTTGTGAGGAACCGTTCGACTTCGTCCGTTTATCTTCTTCATGGACTTGTTCTTCTTCCTTGCGGGATTTCAGGCAAGATGATCATACCCTCAAAATCACTTCTATCTTTTGCTATGCCTATGCTGCGATACCTACCACTTGCTTATCATGCCACCCATATTGTTAAACCAAGCCTCTAACCCACCTTGTCCTAGCAAACCGTTGATTGGCTATGTTACCGCTTTGCTCAGCCCCTCTTATAGCGTTGTTAGTTGCAGGTGAAGATTGAAGTTTGTTCCTCGTTGGAACATGGAGATGTTGTTCCTTGTTGGAACATATTTACTTGTTGGGATATCACTATATATCTTATTTAATTAATGCATCTATATACTTGGTAAAGGGTGGAAGGCTCGGCCTTATGCCTGGTGTTTTGTTCCACTCTTGCCGCCCTAGTTTCCGTAATATCGGTGTTATGTTCCCGGATTTTGCGTTCCTTACGCGGTTGGGTTATAATGGGAACCCCTTGACAGTTCACTTTGAATAAAACTCCTCCAGCAAGGCCCAACCTTGGTTTTACCATTTGCCACCTAGCCTTTTTCCCTTGGGAGTCGCGCATCCCGAGGGTCATCTTTATTTTTAACCCCCCCGGGCCAGTGCTTGTCTAAGTGTTGGTCCAAACTAGAGCCACTTGCGGCGCCACCTCGGGGAAACTTGAGGGCTAGTTTTAGCTGTACGTAGTGTTCATCCGGTGTTGCCCTGAGAACAAGATATGTGCAGCTCCTATCAGGATGTCGGTGCATCAGGCGGTCTTGCTGGACTTGTTTTACCATTGTCGAGGATGTCTTGAAGAACTGGGATACCGAGTCTGATCGGAATGTCTCAGGAGGAGGTCTATTCCTTCGTTGACCGTGAGAGCTTGTGATGGGCTAAGTTGGGACACCCCTGCAGGGATTTGAACTTTCGAAAGCTGTGCCCGCGGTTATGGGCAGATGGGAATTTGTTAATGTCCGGTTGTAGATAACTTGAACCTTAACTTAATTAAAATGAATCAACTGCGTGTGTAACCGTGATGGTCTCTTTCCGGCGGAGTCCGGGAAGTGAACACGGTGTTGGAGTTATGCTTGACGTAGGTTGTTCTAGGATCACTTCTTGATCATACTTTTATCGACCATGCTTTGCCTTCTCTTCTCGCTCTCATTTGCGTATGTTAGCCACCATATATGCTAGTCGCTTGCTGTAGCTCCACCTCATACCTTTTACCTTACCCATAAGCTTAAATAGTCTTGATCGCGAGGGTGCGAGATTGCTGAGTCCCCGTGGCTCACAGATACTTCCAAACCAGCTTGCAGGTGCCGATGAGTCCGTGCAGATGACACAACCAAGCTCAGGAGGAGCTCGATGAAGATCTTGTCCTTTGTGTTGTTTCGTTCTAGTTGATCAGTAGTGGAGCCCAGTTGGGGTCGATCGGGGACCTTTGTCGCATTTGGGGTTCTTCTTTTATTTTGGTTCCGTAGTCGGACCTTGATTGTATTTGGATGTTGTAATGCTTTATTCATGTATTTGTGTGAAGTGGCGAGTGTAAGCCAACTATGTCTCTTTTCCCTTATGTATTACATGGGTTGTGTGAAGATTACCTCACTTGCGACATTTCTTTCAATGCGGTTATGCCTCTAAGTCGTGCTTCGACACGTGGGAGATATAGCCGCATCGAGGGCATTACAAGTTGGTACTCAGAGCCTTCCCCGACCTTAGGAGCCCCTTTGCTTGATCATTTTTAGCGGCTGAGTTGTGTCTAGAAAAATGTTTTCAGTCATTTAGGAATTATATATCGAAGTGTTTAGGAATTATTTTTACTTCCCAGTCTCCTCATCGCTCTGGTAAGGCATCCTGACGTAGAGTTTTGACTCTTCTCTTCTCAAATTTCACTAAAAAAAATTAGGATCACGCGGGTATCTTGGAATCGTTTCGATGGTTTTATGATGAGAACATTGTCTTGGTGCCTCCTGTCAGGGGTTTTGTGGAAGTGTCCCGGGGAGTTGAGCTCTGAGGTGTTGTCATCATAATTTTATCGTTGCAGTTCTGGAATACCTGAGTTTAGTACGCCGACATCGAAAATCTCTTTTATGCAGTTCGTTGGTGAGATAACCTTGCCGCCACCCAGTACTGGGGCGGGAGTTCGGGAGTATCGCCATAACTCATATAAGGGATGCTTTCCGAAGGTTGAGGTAGATGATTTTCGAAGGTTTCTTGGTTATGTGTTGAAGGATGGATACAGCTGGATGTAGGATTTGCTAGTTTTGGGTGAGATATTATGCTTCCCCTGTATCCCCAACACCTGATTGCATAACCGGAAAATTTCGGGAGTTTCATAGGTGGGAATTCAAGTAGCTCTTAGGATATCTTTCCGACAGATGTATGATATGAAATTGGGGTTCGACGTCTAGTGGTCCGCCTATTCACGGTCGGTTTTACAGTGGTCTCATTGTGTCTTAAAGAGTCCTTGGCTATGCCGACTCGGGGACGCTTCGTATGTCATGTGCACTGCCTTGTACATGATGGTGCTGTACGATCGAGCCCGTGTAGGCCCCACCACAAAAACTTCAGGCGAAATCTCTATCATATGTTTATTCTGGCTTATTTTGCAAGCCAATCCTTTGTTTTGTTTTTGAGTTGTGGTATTCGAGTTGCTTCAAAGTCAAATGTTGATTCCATACCTTTCCAAGTGGTGTTCTCATATTCCTATGTGAATACTAATCCTTCTCGATCATCGAGTTTGTCATTTCAATTTCTTTTCACCGGCGTGTTTCTCTTCAAGTGGATCCAATCTTTGTCAACTTCCACAAGATCAATTATCACTTCTTCTCAATGGTGTTTGTTTCATCCGTCTCCAAGTTGCCTTTGTTTTTCCCGCCCACCCACCCTTGTTTCTTCAAGGACTCAGATGCCTTAATCAAGCATCCTTTTATTCATATGAAGTCTCTCCATTCTTTTTCGTCAATGTTCTTATCCGGTGATTCTCAGGAAGATGCTAACGGAGCTCCAAGTTCATCATTTTTCGTTCTTTTCTTCTCCGGTGGAACCAATTCAAGCTTTGTTGATCATATCCTTTTTCCTCGCTCCAAATGCTTTTATCATGCCGGTGCTCCTCATAATCATCCATTTCTCGTTATTTTATTATTCCAGAGTGCTCAAGATATCTCGGAGATTCGCGTTTCCACTCTGCTTTCGTTCCAGCTTTTCCGAGAATGTTATCTCATTCAAGCCATTTAATTCAACCGGCGCAATCTATCTTCTAAATTATTTCAACGGTGTTTCTTTTGAGTGGGCCCTAACCCACAGGTCTTTTCCAGGATCTTACCTGACTCCTCTTATTTTCCCGGAGTTAGACCCAAATTTCTTTTTGAAGTTTGACGTAAGAATGAATTGTCATCAGTCAAATGTCTTTCTCCAAGATCTTTCAAATTCATTTCATCATTAGCTCATCCTTCCCATTCATCATTCCGGAGTGCCTCAATAATTCATGGTGGTGTTTCTCGTCGTCATTCTCAGATTTTGAAGACCGAAGAAGAGTTTCTTTTAAATATTGCCCCATTCTCTGCCATCCTCTCATATTTGTTTTGAATGTGGGAATTCTATTCACCCATCCGAAGCAATTCAAGAGTCCTTTCAGTTTGATTCTCTGAAGGCCATCATTTCAGTATTATTCATTCCAGCTTTCAGTTATCGTTCTCCTAATCTTACCGGTGCATCGATCAACTATCCTCTAATCAGTTCTTGATCTCTTCGTTCTCATGTATCTAAATCTTCTCAAGCATCTTCGTTCATTTTATAATTTTTCCCGGTGTTTATTTATCTTTTCTTCGTTCTTTTTTAATTCTTATGATGGTTCGTTCAAGATTTCTCTTCCTTCGTTATCATATCATTTGACTCGTTCTTTCCAATCCTACTGGTGGTTCGTTGAAGACCTTTCCAAGTTGACGCTATATCTCTCTTTAATCCTTTCTACGAGAATAAGTAGTGTGCCAAATCCATTGGTTGTCATCAATTTAATTGGTGAAGGATAAGCATAATGCAATTATTATTCTTGTTTCATCGAGTTTATTCAATTCCTTATTCCGGAGGTGCATCATATCACATTCTTGGTTCGAGATGCTTTATCTTTTCTTTTCCCGGAGTTCCAACCTTTTTCAATTACATCTCCACGGAGATTCATTTAAATTGTTGCAAGGCTTCAATCTTATTCTTTTCATCATTCAATTATTTTGGATCATTCTTTTATTACCAGAGTTCTTCTTGAAGGTTCTACATGATGGGTTCATCAAGGATTTAATTCTTTCTCGAAGTGTTCATCGAGATTCTTTTCAGAGGAGCTCAAGTATTCTTTATCTTGCATTTTAAAGTGCAATTCGTTCAACCGTATCATTCGAAGTGGTATTATGTCATTCTTGATAATTTGAGTTCATGTTTCATGAATCACATGTTGTTAAGAATGAGATATTTTAAATCCATCAATCTCGTCATTGGAGTTACCTTGGGTTATATTTTCACCTAAAGCTTTCCCTAAGGATTGTTGCTATTTATGGTGCTTATAAATGATCCGAGTTCTTCATTTATCCTCCCGATGAAATAAGTTTCTCGTTTCCTTGTTCTTATCAAACCAATTCTTTTTCCATGAGTGGCAGGTTGTCACCTCATAATTGGAGATGTATTCCATAAGACCATATCAACATTATTCTTTTCGTTGTTCGTTTTCCAACAACTCCGTTCTAGCCTTTGTTGTAAGCGTGCTCTGCCAAGATCTTGTTTTCTACTTCGTTCACTCCTTTCCTTTCTCTCTTTTCTTCCGGAGGCATTTTGATGTTGCTCTCTTCTACCTTTCTTCTTGTTCTTGTCAAGATCAAGTTCTTTTCATCTTATCAAGTCTTGCATCTCTTTTCAACCGGAGCGCTATACGAATTTGTTCTTCTTTGTTCCTCCTTTCTATCGGTGTGTTTTCAATTTTGTTCATCTCTGTTGTATTCTTTTCTCGTATTTGCTTAACCTCTCAAGGTTCTCTGGTTTCTTTCGTTTTTCAAAGAAGCAACTTAGTTTTACCTCTTCTGTTTCTCTTCCGTTTTCCCTCCGGTGCCATTCTAGATCTCGGGACGAGATCCTCTCGTAGTGGTGGAGTGTTGTGACGCCCCGAGACCGATGTGCCAGGTGTCCTCCAGTTATTCGCTGTTGTTGCCATGTCATTTGCTTTCGTGTTTCATCTTACCATGTCATCATCTGCATTGCATCATCATGTTTTCGAAACTTGCATTATTCTGGGTCTCCCAGTTCCGTCCGTTGTCCGTTCTGAGCCCAGACACACTTGCACGCGCCTGCAACATGTTCGAAATAGTATTTTATAAGTGGCCAGACAATGTTCTCGGAATGGGATGAAAGTTGGCGTGTGGTCTTATTATAGTGTAGATAGACCGCCTGTCAAGTTTCATCGCATTCGGAGTTCGTTTGATGCCCCAACGATTAACTATAGCGGCATTATAGTCGGTCTAACGTCGGACGTTTTCGGTCTCCGGAAACAGTCGCCGGGTCTCTCTCTTCCCAGCCCAAAGCTTTCTGCATAGTCCGCTGTCAACCGCCAGACCCTGAGACCCTCTCTGCACAGTGCATCCACCGCTCGCGCGTGTCCGAAACTTACCCGAACCCGGATCGGGCAGTCGTCATTGTTGGACTCAGATCATCCCCAAACATCTACAAAACGTCTCCGTTTTTCTCTTTGGGCTACCTAACCAAATTTTCCCGTCCGTCCGATTAAGATCGGAGGGACCTAATGCCCCTATCCAAAAATCCACTTACTACATATAGACCAATCCCCTAGGCAGCAACCCTAAAATCTAGGAACAATGTCCCATCCTCCCCCTTGCCGCCGCCACACTCAAATAACATCTAGATCCTCCCCGATCCCCTTCTCCTCGGTCCCAGACCAACAAGATTCCATCTGAGCCTTCCCCTCGATCCCTTGCCCATGCCCGAGGCCACCTCCTCTTGATCTCCACGCCGGGACTCCACCGGGGCTTTAGCCGTGCATGTGCCCTCCTCCACGAACTACCCCGCCGTACCTCTTCTGCAGCTAAGCCCCCTCCCTCGCGCGCCGCATCCCGCTCGTCACCTCACCGCCTCTCCGCACGCACGCCTCCCTCCGGCGTCGACCGCGCTGCCGCTGGAGCTCGCTAGAGCAGCCTCACGCCAGGTCGTCCCGCTCCTTGCCATGTCCCTCCTTTCTCTTTTCTCTGCTCCCTCTGGATGCCCCTCACCTATCCATCTCTTCTTCTTGCAGGAACCCATGGCACCATCCCCATGGAGTCGCGGCCACCGCCACCGGACATCTCTGACGCCGTCCAAGTCCTCCTCACCATTGGATCCAGCCTCCCACACATCTCCCGGATCCACCCGTTCCCCGACATCCCCGGCTTCTGCTTCGCAAGGAGAGCGATGCATCGTCCTAGCCCCCAGCATCAAACTGCTGCTCAAGATCGAGTCAACGCCCGCGCTGACCTGCCTGCCTGGGCCACCGCAGCCTCCCAAGGCCCAAGCCAGATTTGGCCTGCCCAACCACCTCCACCGACCGGCCCATGAGGCCTAGTGAGCAGCCCCTGTCTCTGTGCACTTTTGGGCCGGCCAGATTTGGCCCAGGACATATTTTTTTTCTCGCAGAACGTTTTTTTCTATTAATCCTGAGACGGCAGATTTTACAGAAAACCCCCCTAGTTTCATGCATATAATAACTCACAATTGGTGCATCGGATTAAAATGAATTATACATGAAACTTGCTTAGAATTTTGTCTAGATTCATAAGATCCAACTTTCATCTAGGTTCAAAATCTTTAAATGATGTTTGTTTAAATTTGCTCCTATGCCATGTTAAAATGATTTAATTCACAACTAAATAACCGTAGCTCGGTTTTAAATAATCTTTATATGTAAATGGGGTAGAAAAATGCCTAGTTTAACATGGTGTACTTGTTTTGCATGTTAAACAACTCTAAAATATGGTTTAGGGCAGAACAGGACCTAACCTAATATATGCACATGAGGAGTTTCCGGATTTGTTGTTCGTTGCTTCCGGCCTCATTTAAACTTGACTAGATAGGTAGTTTTATTTTGCTTCACCCTCTTGCCATGTTAATCAACATTTAATCTTGTTGGGTACATAAACGAGAGATAACTAAATAAGTCATGTGGTGTTTTCTTCAATATGCAACTCTGTTGCATAATGAGCTCCACTTAATTTGTAGGATTGTTTGTGCATTTTTCCATGCCATGTATCACTAAACCGGACATGCATCATACTCGATTGTGCATCACGCCATGTTGATGTGTTGGTTGTTTACTATGTTGTGTGTTTCTTTCCGGTGTTGCTTCTTCGGGTTGATTCCAGTAACGTCGCATTTGTGAGGAACCGTTCGACTTCGTCCGTTTATCTTCTTCATGGACTCGTTCTTCTTCCTTGCGGGATTTCAGGCAAGATGATCATACCCTCAAAATCACTTCTATCTTTGCTTGCTTAGTTACTCGCTCTTTTTCTATGCCTATGCTGCTATACCTACCACTTGCTTATCATGCCACCCATATTGTTAAACCAAGCCTCTAACCCACCTTGTCCTAGCAAACCGTTGATTGGCTATGTTACCACTTTGCTCAGCCCCTCCTATAGCGTTATTAGTTGCAGGTGAAGATTGAAGTTTGTTCCTCGTTGGAACATGGAGATGTTGTTCCTTGTTGGAACATATTTACTTGTTGGGATATCACTATATATCTTATTTAATTAATGCATCTATATACTTGGTAAAGGGTGGAAGGCTCGGCCTTATGCCTGGTGTTTTGTTCCACTCTTGCCGCCCTAGTTTCCGTCATATCGGTGTTATGTTCCCGGATTTTGCGTTCCTTACGCGGTTGGGTTATAATGGGAACCCCTTGACAGTTCGCTTTGAACAAAACTCCTCCAGCAAGGCCCAACCTTGGTTTTACCATTTGCTACCTAGCCTTTTTCCCTTGGGAGTCGGGCATCCCGAGGGTCATCTTTATTTTTAACCCCCCCGGGCCAGTGCTTGTCTAAGTGTTAGTCCAAACTAGAGCCACTTGCGGTGCCACCTCGGGGAAACTTGAGGGCTGGTTTTAGCTATACGTAGTGTTCATCCGGTGTTGCCCTGAGAATGAGATATGTGCAACTCCTATCAGGATGTCGGCGCATCGGGCGGTCTTGCTGGACTTGTTTTACCATTGTCGAGGATGTCTTGAAGAACCGGGATACCGAGTCTGATCGGAATGTCTCGGGAGGAGGTCTATTCCTTCGTTGACCGTGAGAGCTTGTGATGGGCTAAGTTGGGACACCCCTGCAGGGATTTGAACTTTCGAAAGTCGTGCCCGCGGTTATGGGCAGATGAGAATTTGTTAATGTTCGGTTGTAGATAACTTGAACCTTAACTTAATTAAAATGAATCAACTGCGTGTGTAACCGTGATGGTCTCTTTCCGGCGGAGTCCGGGAAGTGAACACGGTGTTGGAGTTATGCTTGACGTAGGTTGTTCTAGGATCACTTCTTGATCATACTTTTATCAACCGTGCTTTGCCTTCTCTTCTCGCTCTCATTTGCGTCTGTTAGCCACCATATATGCTAGTCGCTTGCTGCAGCTCCACCTCATACCTTTTACCTTACCCATAAGCTTAAATAGTCTTGATCGCGAGGGTGCGAGATTGCTGAGTCCCCGTGGCTCACAGATACTTCCAAACCAGCTTGCAGGTGCCGATGAGTCCGTGCAGATGACGCAACCAAGCTCAGGAGAAGCTCGATGAAGATCTTGTCCTTTGTGTTGTTTCGTTCTAGTTGATCAGTAGTGGAGCCCAGTTGGGGTCGATCGGGGACCTTTGTCGCATTTGGGGTTCTTCTTTTATTTTGGTTCCGTAGTCGGACCTTGATTGTATTTGGATGTTGTAATGCTTTATTCATGTATTTGTGTGAAGTGGAGAGTGTAAGCCAACTATGTCTCTTTTCCCTTATGTATTACATGGGTTGTGTGAAGATTACCTCACTTGTGACATTGCTTTCAATGCGGTTATGCCTCTAAGTCATGCTTCGACACGTGGGAGATATAGCCGCATCGAGGGCGTTACATCTTCCCTTTCTCCGTCCGGTTCGGCACCATGACAATGGGGAGGACTGAGCTCAGGTTGGATTGGGAGAGGAAGCGGAGATTCGAGGAAGCGAAGGAGTCGGGGGGTGCGTTGCAAGCAAGGGGGAAATAACTATGTGGGACGCTGTGGCCGCCTAGCCAGGCAGATATCAAGGCTACGTGGGGAAGTGGGGCCACCCACGTCCAATCGATTGCCATGTGTCAAGCAGGGCCGCAGGCTGTTGGGGCCCGCGGCGCTCCGCACTTTCCCTTTGGCTTTGCCTTGAAGCCAAGCCCTAGCGCGCCTTGGGCCCGGGGGCTACTGTCGGCGTTCTGGGAACGGGGGTCCCCAGACTTGCCTGCCTGCGGCCCCAGCGTGGCTCCACCAGCGGCCCTGTACGGCCCATCTTCACCATCAAACACTCAAGACCCTCGCAAGGGGCCAAGCCTCGCGAGGCGGACGATGCAAGACATCCTCAGGGGCGGCCTCACCAGGCTAGCTCGCGAGGGGCGGAGAGATCAAGGCAAGGGACACCTCGCGAGGTTTCTGTGACGCAAGCCATGACGACTGGAGCCAGGCGGGCGCCAGCGTGCAGTGTCCTCGTTTCCTATTTGGTGCGAAAGGAGCAAGCGTAGGCAAGGAGTCCCGAGGCATCAGGCAAAGGTTTCCATATCGGTGCAACAAGACCAAGACCAGCAGGACGGCAGGACGGAGGTCACCATGGAGCCCAAGACAGCGTCACCACCAGAGCCTTTGGCAGGCGAAGACTACTTTTGTCAGGATAGCTTGTACTAGTTGTCTCCCTTCGAATTTGGCTGTTGTGGGATCCCTTCCCGCTGAATATTTGGAAAGAGGGCCAGGGCCTCTATAAATAGGACTAGCCACCACCATAGCAAAGGGGCGAGTCGGAGAGAGAGAGAGAGCATCAACTCACCAAGCACAAGAACACCTCACCTTGCGAGGTTGTTCTTCCCTTGTAACTATTCATCCTCAGCCCAAGAGGCAATCCACCACACCACACTGGAGTAGGGTATTACACCACAACGGTGGCCCGAACCAGTATAAATCTTGTGTCTCGTGTTCTTTTGGTTCGTCGAGCTAGGTCGTGAGATCGTAGAGTGTGCGAGTGAGAGAAGGGGAGAGATATTTGTGCGCACCCCAGTGTTCGAACCTCAAGGGTTTTGCCGAAAACCGAAATCTGACATACATGGAGTGCCAAAGACGATTGTCTCGGACCGCAACGTCAAGTTCTTGAGTTACTTTTGGAAGACCCCATGCGCCAAGCTCGAAATCAAGCTACTCTTCTCCACGACTTACCATCCTCAAACTGACAGCTAAACGGAGGTGACCAACCACACACTCTACGCTCTACTTCGAGTGCTAATCAAGAAGAACATCAAGGAGTGGGAGGAGTGTCTACCTACCGCCGAGTTTGCCTACAACCGCGCAAGACACTCAACTACTGGCAAGTCCCCCTTCGAGGTTGTCTATGGATTTAACCAATTGCCCCCTTTGGACATTATCCCTCTACCACTACAAGAGCGCATCAATATGGACGCAAGTACACGTGTGAACCATCTCAAGAAGGTGCATGAAGATACAAGACACACCATCGAGCACCAAGTACAACGACTTGCGACCAAGCGCAACATCAACAAGAACCCCATGGTGTTCAACATTGGAGAACTTGTGTGGCTACACCTTCGCAAGGATCGCTTCCCCAACGAACTCAAGTCCAAAATTCAACCACGAGCGGATGGACCCTTCAAGGTGCTTGAACGCTAAAACAACAACGCCTACAAGATCGACATTCCACGTGACAAGTACTTCATGAGCGACATCTTCAATGTGAAAGATCTCTCGCCCTACCATGGTGATGAGGATTTCGATCTGAGGTCGGATCTTCCCCAAGGGAGGGGAGATGATGCGGACCATCCTACGGTCATCCCCATGGACCTACCATCGTCTCACGAAGTGCTAAGAGGACCTATAACTCGAGCTAGAACTAGAGCTCTCGAGATCGAGGTGACTTCTCTCCTTAGTGATATTACATATGATCCTCTCGAGACATGGCTACCACCTAAGTCCGACATGTTGTGCATGATTAGGTACCAATAGGACCTTCACGAAGATGCACATGAAGACGGACAAGCCGCCAAGTCCACGGATGAAGAGGAACGCCGAAAGGAGAAGAAGGCAGGTCCAGGACTCGGACATCCGGCCCCGAGCCCGGACATCCGGCCACTGGAGACATCAACTACAACAGCATCCCCGCCACCGAGCATCTACAGGCCCCGGACATCCGGCCCCATCCCGGACATCCGGCCCGGCCCGGAAATCCAGCCCCAACGCCCGGATATCCGGACAAGCTACATCTAAGGACAGAAGAAACGCCCCGTCAGCCCGGACATCCGGCCCCAGCCCCGAACATCCGGCTTCTCCCGAAGGCCCGGACATCCGGCCAGGTGCCCAAACATCCGGCCCCGTCTGTCTGTGCACAGTAGAAGGGCCGAGGCCCATGTACCCTTTCACCCCCAAGACTATATATACTCCCCTCCTACCTACGTTTTAGGGTTAGCGTTGTGATAGCTCATTTTAGAGACAAAGCCTCACTCATCCATCTCGGATCTACTCCTTGAGAGAGACCGCGACCCCTCTTCGGAGAAGCTCCCTTTGGATTCAAGGCCTCCTTGCGGAGAAGACCATCAATACCTCCTCACGGAGAAGACCGGTACCATTTGTATCATCCTTTGTTGATTGTGGATCTTGTATCTCTTCTCGTGTTTCTAGGATCTAGCACATGTGTGACTTAATCTTGTTGGTTTGAGTGCTTCCCTTTGTGCCCCTTTCTGATTTCCCATCGAGTTTCCCCTCGTGTTCTTCATGTTCATCGCGGGATCCTCTCCTTTCATGAAATATCGGCCCCAAGGGTTTTCACCCTACATCAGACATCCATCTCTTGCAGTGGACGACAGGGGTAGGGGTAGCGGCTCCGGCAAGGTGGAGGATCGGGTGGCGGACGGAGGAGGCTGGCCACAATGGGGAGGTTGTTGTGGTGCATACGGTGTATGAATGGGGAAATGGAGGAGGATGGGGGATCTCAAACTTTGGGACGCGCTTGTCTAAAATGTGGGAAAATTTCGGACATCACGTCGGTTGGGGATAGGACGGTAGTCTCGCATCTCCACAATATTTGCCAGCAGTGATTTCGGGCGAGGAGAGGGTGTTTTGCCGCCCACGATTGGCGCCTAGAGTGTATGAATGGGGCTGACAGGTAGGGCGGTTGTGTCACGTCTAAGGGACACATCTGCCCCTATTTAAAATATTTGCCTACATCGATTTCAGACGAGGAGAGCTTGTTTTGCCGCCCGCCATGTATGAATGGGGAAATGGAGGGAGAGACACATGTCTTTCGTATGAGCTTGAACCAAATGTGTTTTGCCACCCACCATGTCTGAATGGGCTCAGAGGTGGTCATTTCACATCTTATTGAAGTTACTAGTCTACCCCTACCGACAACAGTGTAAATCTGTTCGATTAGGATGTCAAGTGTCTAGGGTAGACAATAATTTCCATCTCGCAAACACTTTCTTCGGGCATCCCACAAATGATAGTGGGTGTTTAGCCGCTTTGTTCAAAAATTGGGAGAATTAGAATTCATGTTTACCCTAGGCCCTGGCAACTAAATTCAAATCCAATTTGTATTTGATTATGAATAGCCATACATAATTCTACGTTTTGTTATTTATTTCTTCAAAACCACGACAAAGATTTATTCCACATTTATATATGATTGTGATTTATAAATGTCATGATCTTCGGATTTAGTAGGTTGGATACACTTTGAGTCAAACAATTGTTCCATCCAATACAATATGCTCACATGAAAAATAGTTCACCTTATGTCAATCATGCAGTACTAAGGATTACCTCACCTAAAAAATTCAGATCATTACAACACATGGACAACATAGGGGGTCTTACAACATAATCCATTCATAGACATGACACAACATGCAAGCTAATCTAATGACAATTTCAACTGGTATCTAAAGAAGAACTAGGATTACCCCGGGCTTCAGATAGCAGAAGCAGCAGGACCTCCTCCGTCTTCAAATGCAACATTCTTACTTCCTCCAATTCTTGGGTTAATTACATAATGCGTGCAGCTAATTGCATAATTTCCAGCCTCAAGATCAAGATTACCTCATTCATGGCAGCCACACCATCTCTTTCTGCCTCTAGCAGAGCCTCAAGAACTATAATATCTATGCTCAGACTGCTTTCCATTGGTGTTGCCTCTGAACTGCAACCATCTAGTAACATGGATGGCGCACTACTTCCACAAATAAATTCTGGGGTTGTACATTGTGTCCTAGTGTGAACGGCATCCTGAAAGGTTTCTGTTGGACATAAGTAAGAGATAGTTATCGCATGACCCAGGCAGTAAGCTTACATTGTAAATGACATACGAATTATTGCCGAGCATGGCAAGCTATATTTAAATGATTCGAAGCAGCATCAGCCGAAAAGAAATTAAAATGGTAAGATGAAACTAGGGATGTAAGTGGCAAATAAACGACATCCGCCATTCCCATCTAGTTAGTTTTTTCTAGCTCCCTAGTTCATTTTCCTCAAAAAAAACTCTTTTGAACTATCATACCACTAGTGGACTTTAATCAGGATTAAACAGGACCTAGTTGACATCCCTAGGTGAAAGGGAGTGTGCCATCGCTATATTGAAGTTGCCAAGGCATCTAAGCAGTTGAAATAATCTGAGAAAGCACTTAACAGTGTGGCCTCATATAAACTACGAAGACATTCTTGTGATGAAGTTCATAGGAAAGTTAAGGACTCAAATGAACTAGGCATGCATTTCTTTATGATAGTACAGCAGGCACTGACAACATATTGGCCAACTCAGGTATAGCCTAACAAGCAACAAACAAGCATTCGAATCAAGCAAACAGCAAAGCAGACAACTAAACTATTTGTAATTCTGTAGGATTACAGGTTGAGGGCACAAGCCAAGAAAGCAGCCCACATGCATTACATTTCAGATGTACTAAAACACACTGGTTTACCATATGTTGCTATGAAGCCTTGCTGTTGCAATGTTCTTTGAAGATATCGTCAGCATCCCATGGTTGCAAATCTAGTTGTTGTAGTTTATTCTGCACCCTCTATTTAGGTAAAATTAATTTTAATCGCATGCACTAGTTCGAATTGATCATAAATGGTTCATCTAAACTAATTAAAGAAGGGTGTGTGCTTACACGACAATATATGTGCTTCACTCTATTTTTATGCTTGTTTGAGGTGCCAGCCCCAAAAGAACAAATATTTTGCTTGATGGGGTTGGCAGCTCCATAATTAATAGAAGCATCAAATTAGTCATGCAACTTGGGAAGATCAAGAACGCACAAAAAAGCAATGAATAGAGGCTCGGAGCAGTGATGTAATAGCTAGCATCAAAAAATGTAGGGTAAAACAAAGAAAAAGCAACAGAAACACATGCTAGTTTGTTGATGTGTAATTAAGCATAGAGAACATGAAGCTGTCTAATGGAACCAACAGGTGGCATCAGAACAACATCATTATCATAAATATATGATGCAAGAAGTAAAATAGTAGGCAGTGATATCTAGGAAGTACATCAATACTTAGGACAAGACTAAAGCATTGTAACTATATGTACACTAGTTTGTAATTTAGCACATGTAACATGTTCACTACTAGAAGTATGGCCCTACAGGTGCAAGCAGAATAGCGCGTCTCATGAAAAATGGAATGATGCCCTAAAGAAATTCAAAGGTGTGGTGCTTATGCTAAGAAAGTGAACGTAGGCACCAGCCGTTGGATAATAGTACCTGATTCTCGGTGGCGTATGGGTATCATTGTCATACTTGATAGCTAAGGATCGTCAATGGTGCTCGTGTTGCGGTTGAGTTTGGGCCGTCTGTCGTCGTTGCTGAAGCGGCTCCGGTGCTTCGGTTGCGGTGCCATCGACATACAAGAAAGCTCATCTGTGGTAAGTGAACAGTTCCACGATAAAGAAGAGAAAAACCGAAGGAGTACAAATCGAAATAACCCGATGGGGCTGTGGCATCAGTAAAGTAGGGCCAGTGGAGTTTAATATGGCGTCCGTGGAGTGGGTCCGATGCAGTGGACGAAGGCATCGGCGAAGCACATCTGGCATGGTGTACAGTGCTTTCGGTGAGGTGGATCTGTTGGGGTGGACGAGGGCTTGTATGAAGGGCCAGCAACGGGGCAGACAAGGGAGTCAGTGAAGGGCCTATATTATGGTGGACGAGGGCGTCGGTGAAGCAGGTCCGGTGCGGTGGACCATGATGGCGGTCAAGGAGATCTGGAGTGGTGGACAAGCCAGTCGCTGAAGCGGCTTCGGTGAAGTGGGGAGTTGCCAGTTGGGGGTTCCAAGGTGCGGAAGGCAGATCCGGCGGGGTGTGAGGTCCACCGCTGTGGCAGAGGACTAGATTCGGTGGCTTGGCATGGTTGGGGGGAGGTCGGGGAGGGGCTCTAGGGAAGAATGTTGGAGGGCAAAGAGGGGAAAACAATGGAGTTACCAAAGCAGCCCTTTTCCGTTCATGTGGCAGGGGTGAAACAGGAATATCACAGGGCTAAACTTTCGGGCGCGAGATATTTTGATGTGAGCGAGAAATTTGAAAGCTTTTGGCACCTGAAATTAAGTGTTCCGCTCTTGTACGGCTGAATATGATATCATGGCCGAGAATTTATTTGTTTTGCACGCAAAAAAGTGCAAGTTCCAAAAATCAATGTCTCCAACTCAAAACATAGATTTTCCATTCAATTCAAATATGGATTATTGAGCTAGTGCAAGCAAATACCATCATACGGTCCAATTCAAATGAAATTCCAAATGTGTTTATCCTAAATATGATGACAAAAGCAAAAATGTGTATGTGTATGAATAAAGTGGATGATTATAAAGTTTGAACGTGCCCGTATGTGTATATCTCTAGGTTTGATATATGAATTTGAAATCACGAAATCCCGGCTTAAAAAATGTACCTCTATTTAAATGAATTAAAGCTAATGATGGAGTCGAATTCCAAAATTCAAATCTTAGGTCTGTAATTCTGGTACTTCAAGGTATATCACGCATGTTCAAAAGTATCGTTATCTCATAGTCCAAACTGTGAAACAAATTGATGAACCATGAGTGCACACACTATTGACCACGTATATATCTCAATTGCGCTCAAGTCCCTCAAATATAGACACCTCTCTCTTTATCTGAAGCCACCCCCCGTCCCCCCCACACACAAGTCGTTCTCTCACCTGGACATGAGCACACGAGCACAGTAACACCCCCCTCTCTTCTACAGTCCAGAACCCAATATAGGTCTCTATCACTTTATCTCTCGGGCATGCACACATCTCTTCCCCCACTATCTAGGTCTCCCGGCATCTCTCTTTCCCAAGCACACATACTATATAGAGTGTATCTTTCCCATACACACAAAACATCGCCCCCAAACGTCTATGTCCCTAGTTATGTGGTTCTCGCACACTCACCTCACACACCACTCCCACTGCTAACAAGCACCCTTTGTCTCCTTGTGCACCACTCTCCTCTTTCTATCTCTCCCACATGCGGACCCACCCCAGGTCCTTCCCTATATACATATATGTCATGACTCTTTCCATAGCTCCCTAATATATCGTCGGTCTCAATCTCGCACGTTTTTCTCGACACAATCTATTCTAGATCTCTCATCAAGTCCCTATCACACACACACGATGACTCACTTCCCTTGCGTCTCCGTACATAGGCCACTTTCGAACAACGTCAACATTGTCTCCTTATCTATACACCACTTCTACACACAAACGACCCCTCTCTCCCCCTCTCTCCCTCTCTCTCTCCATCGCTAGCTCTCTCTCTCTCTCCCGCTCTCACACCCCTCTCCCACGCACACTCGATGTCTCTTCCAAATAGTCTACTCGCCGCCCACACCCATGCTATCCCGCTACTACACATGCCTTTGTCTCTCTTTGACACACATGTCACACCATTCCCCCTTCCCTATACTAGGTTTACATCATTAGTGGTATCTCTTTTCCACGTACACACACTCCCTCTCTCTCTCACACACACACACACGCGCGCGCGCACAAACACACACAGACGCGCACAAACACCCATCTATCTGGATCCTTCTTTTAAGACACACACACCCTTGCATATTCTCTCCAGCTCTAGGTATGTATATATCCCCCTCTCTCTAGCTTAGATGCACACCAAAATTATCCATCTCTCTAACTCACACATCTCTCCCCATGTCTACATGTGTATCTCACACACTCACTCTCAGATTATGTCTATGTGTCTCCAAGTTACACAGCACGAAGCCCCATGCACATGTCTCTCTCTATCCTCCACACACAGAGACACAAAGAATCTCTTATCATTGCCTCAGTCTCTACACATATCACACACGCACGCTCTTTCTTTCGCACACACGCTCAACAAACGTTTTCTCGTGAATAACTTACCATCTACTCATCAACAGTCGTGGCAGTACGGCGAACACGAGGCGGGAAAAAGAATAAATCTACACGTGCATAGACCACCTAGTATGACTACTAGGACTAGAGCAAGCCGAAAGCGTGCCGTCGTCACCCCATCCTTATTGGCGACGGGAAAACCTTTGTTTTACACAGTCGAAAGTCATTGTGCTAAGGCCCCACATGTTGAGCCATTGAATAGAATGTAGATCCAAGTTTACGGAAACAAGTATTGATAATACATTTGTATCTCCATACTTATATTTCTTCTCTTATAAAAAACCGAGTTGGTGATGATGGTATGCCTGCCATCTTGCAATATAGACTGTCCGATCTATATCTGACGGATAGAAATTAAACTAAAAGATACCCGCACCTCTCTCCACATTTGCAGACAAGGCCTTCCCTCGTTCATCCTTATCTCCAACAACCTCATTGTTGAGCAATTAAAAAAGGAAGCCTCTGGAACAAACTGGCATGGTGGTCATTGCCAGCGTCGTCCATCCCCATGCCTCTGCTCAGTCCGACCACCAATCACCACCACGCCCCACTGCTCCTCACCTTATCTCTCCTATTTCTCGAGATATCATTAGTTTATACGCATGGGATTACTCCCGCATGGGTCAATCACAATAGGTGTTTTATAAAAAAATGCATCTTGATGTTCCATGCAATGCACGAACATCTTGCTAGTACTCCTACAGATGACTTAGTTGGTGATGATGGTGTGTCTGTCATCCGTCATTTCTGACCATTAGGTCTACATCTAATGACTGTGAGGTAAGTTGTTACCTTTTCTCAACAACATCCTACTTCTCTACCAATTTGCAAAAAACCCTTAATTAGTATCTTAAAACCAACCACATCCCTCCCTCACCACACCAAAACAGCCCAAGGAATATATTCTGATTGAAACATAATATATCTCTAGTGATATATGTATATAAAATTAGAGTGTTTTCTATCAAGTTTGTGAATTAGTATTATTCTAATTATGATCCGTTGCAATGCATGCGAACATTGCTAGTATTTCCAACCATGCAAAAAATGCTAGTATTTCCATAGTTTCAAGTTTTCCATCAAGATATTAGTCACTTATGGTTGATATTTAGTTTGAATTACGTACACATAAGCACTATGTAACTAGTCAAGCTTATTGGCTACCAAAGCTTAACTTTCACTCCTACTTACAGTATGTAGAGTATTTAACAAAAAACTACCACTTTCAACCAGCCCTAGGAAGAAACCATTGTACAAAAAATAGCAAAAACATACCCAAAATTTCTTAATCCGCGCCAAAAAACTACTACCTAGTGTCCAGTAGGCTTGTTTAAACCCGTTTATGACAGGGTTGGCCCACACATCTGTGCTGACGAGGCAGCTTAAACCAACACATTTTGTTTGACCGTTGACATGAGGGACCCACATCTGACCTTCTATCCTGTTCTCCCTCCCTCAATCATTATTTTTCCTGAACATTACTTCAATCAGTACTGATGCGTGTTCGTCGGTGGCGCCGGTGATGAGCAAGTTGGCTGCCACTCCGCCGGACAGGCCGGATGCCGCGCTGGCCTCCGCACGGGTTGGCTGGCTGGCCCGAGTGTGACTCACGCACGAGCAAGCCGCCATGCTGGCCTTCACGCGAGCCAGATGGCTGGCCTTAGCGCGGCGCGCACGAGCAAGCCGCCGCACCGCCGTGCCAACCTAGCTAGAAAACCTTGTAGACAAGTAGCTGGATGCATCCAGCAGAGTGTGTGCTATGTTGGCTAGCTAGTGGCCGCAAGCACCGGACGGAGCTGGCATCCGGGCTGCCGCAAGATGGGCTCCGCAATGCCGACGGTTTTGACCTCGCCTTCTGTCGGCGGCGGTAGCTGCATCCCACGGCCGAGGATGACTAGGTGGATGGGCCAGAGGTAGGAGGTTACTCGGGGATTTTTTTCTAGACTGGCATGTAGGTCCCACAAGTCATAACGCCTAACTTGCCGGTCAAATAGAAGGCGTTGACTTAAGGGGCGACATGGGTTGAAACGTGCCTATAACGACACTTTGTAGAGTAGTCGTTTCTTGGTAGGGCTGGGTGGTAAGTGGTAGTAGTTTCTTGGCATTATTACTGGTTTCTTGTAAGGAACAATGTACTGGCGACAAAAGGCGATTCTAGGTTGCCTTGTACTCCAACGAGTACTAGTAGTGGTCTCAGGAGTGTATAGCTCATTTTGTGGGTTCGATCCCGGCCGAGCACAAGACGGACTTTTTTAAAATAGTAACCTCGCTGCGAGCAAATATTGTACACTGGTAGTTTGACTTTTGAAGTCGAATGGACGTGTCGCACCACAATCTGGGTGCATTGGATAGCCCAGCCACATGAACGGGTTTTCCATCCCATCATCTCGTGGCTTGCGTACTAGAGTAGTACTCCTTTATATCAATTCACACCATGCAAAGTTTGTCGCCTGCGTGCTCGCCCTAGCCGCACCTCGCTTGCAGCTTCCTCATCAGCTAGCATATTTAAACTAGTGCCTCCCAATTAAGCCCGAGGAACCGGAAAAGCCTGGCATGGCATTGGGAATTGTGGAATATGGCTCTATACATAAAGTGCTAGTACTCTACTACTCTGTAGCTTGTGGCATTGCACGCATGGACTTCACTCCATTATCGGCTCTATAAAACAAATTCCTCTTGACAAGATTTTTTTGTTTTGAGACAGAGGCAAAAGCTTTGCCTCATCTCATTCATAAAGAAGGAACTACTAACAAAGTTCGACGAGATCCATTACACCTCCACAAATGGAAGTGAAAAGCCTAGTCTCACTGTATGAAAGAACTCAAAAGTTCTGCCCTCATGGTAACCGTCACTGATAAACAGGCTGCTAGTGTGTGCGTGAGAGGAGTGGTTGAGTATGCCAGCTACGCGCCTGAATAGAGCATGGAGAGTACCCACTGCGTAGGTGTACTTTCCCTGGATTGATAGTACAATGATGGTTCTAGAGAACAGTAGTACCCTCCACTTGCAACTATAGCTCCTTGGCCCTGAGATTCAAGAGTTCAAAACTGGTGCACTATAGAAGTACAGTACATCGCACTACTAGTTGAGAAAGTAGTACTACTACTGCTACAGTACGAGTATGTGCTAAATAATAGCCTCACCATCGCGGGGCACGAGGCACTACCAGGATGTGTGCCCGCATAATTTCCTTAGTGAAGGGATGAGGCCCTGCGGTTACTACGCTCTTATCTCCTCCTCACCAATTCCCTCCCCCCCCCCCCCGAAGAGAAGGTTGTTCGTCGCTGCTCCCTGGATTCGCCAGGCAGTTCTCCTCCTCGTCGGGGTTGGGAGACCTTGGATGACGATCCTCTGGGCGAAATCACACGCCGCTCCGACATCCTCACTGCCGCAAGACTCGGTGCTTCCTACACCAACTTTTTTAAGACGGTGCTTAAATGGGCTTGGGAAAAGGCCATGCTTTTTGGTCTTCCATGCGTCCTCGAGGAGAAGGTTCTTCTATGGGACAATCCTTCGAACAGTCCACCAATCCTTGGCCATGGTTGCACATTGACTCCGCTAGAGTTGTCGACGTTGAGAGGTAGTCGGATTTTGTCCGATGAGTAGGTCAGTCATGGAGTTTGATCATGTAGTACTTTGTTATTCCATCCCGTAATTTCTCTGCTGCCCACCGTCTTATATATAGGTCTTGGTTGGTGCCAACGAAGATTGGCTTGCATACCTCTGGCCAGATACCACCATCATTTTGCACAACATCCATAGTAGTGCGGCCGTTCCCGTAGACCCCTTCTCCACCATTGGGATCGGCCTTCCACACTGGATGGGCTTGAATACGTATGATGATGCCTACATTATATTCAAGAAGATAGCAATTGTGGACCCGCCGACAAAGCGACGTGGCTACAACGATTACTATCTCATCGCGGTGTTCGACATAAGGATTGCCATCATTACAAGAGGCAGTAACGGTAAAGGCTGGCACATGTTGGCCACGACATATTTGTACCCATACACGTTCGAAGACACCATGCGCCATGTAGGCCGCATCTTTGCGGTGACAAGCCAGGGGACTTGTTTCATCTGGTTGCAATCCTTCGGTACGGGAGATTACAAATGGAATGCACAAACCATCATTTGCATCCCTAACGGTAGTCCATCATTTTGCAGGGACCAGTCATCCCCCGATCAAAATAAGATTGCTGATCCTAGATATGCATTTGCGTCCGCGATTCGGTCTAACCTGGAACCTTGTAGCTAACTTTGGCATATTGGGATCAACTATCTTAGCAGTCATTACCCATGGTACCACTGATTTGCAACATGGTCACACAATCTACCACGACCGAACCGTCATCATCTACCCAGGTATTCCATTTACTCATTCCTGTGTGTTAGAGTAGTAGAGTAGTACTTGTTAGTTATTTTATTTTCTTGACTGGGACATGTTTACTATACTAGTTGTACAATTTAGTATTATATTTTTAATCCTCTGGCCTTCTATTTCATTGTTGTACTACTTACTAGTACTAGTATGAGTACTTTTTACGTAGAGGACGCGTATAGCTAGCTAGGCCCTTGAATACTTGAACCCACTGGCTCCCACCATTTTTGTTTTCCATGTCTTGATTACTATCTCATCCATGTAGACAAGAGTGGATATATATAATAAGCCGGTTATTTTAATACCTCTATACCAGAGTAGTACTATTTGCCGCACAGTATTACTGACCACCATAATTGAACACAACATTATTATGGATGGACCTTGACTATGTACGTCACCATGTGTCCAGATCTGAGATGCCGCATGTACCAGATAAACGATGCTGAGTTCGACCCCATGGTGCTACGTGGGTGCCGAGGAACACTCTTGGAGAGTACTCGCTTTTCATTGGGGATAGCTACCCCATTGTGAAGCGGATGCCACCTTCCATGCACAACACCGAAGGCCTACCGTTCATGAAGCATGGTTCTGTCTTCAGTGCGCACCACCGGATGAACGACATGCTGGGACATGATATCCCTGATTTATGCAGCTTTAGCTTGGACGAGTCTCCATAGTGTGGAACCGGACTAGAAAGCTGCGACAATGATTCCCGTTGCCCACCACTATGGATCGTGCCATCCATGAAGAACACCTGTGACTAGAACCTATAGGAGGACATGGAGCCCATCTATAACGTGGAAGTGGAGTATGGTAAATTGTGAACGATAGCGCCGTGAATATATGTAGACTAGTCGTGCACAAATTTATCACATGAAGTGGAGACGAACTTGTGTGGCATACTAGCATTTGTCCTTTAGAATTTATTACTAGTAAATGTGTTATGTGTACGTGCAACTTGTGTGGTTGTTGCACGGGCTCCAACATGATCTTTGAGAAAAAAGGTGGCACAGCTTTGGATATAGGTGACGTGGCGGCATCATACAGTAGCATCATTCTCTATAGTTGTAGTACTCCTACTAGGAAGACAACTCCTATAAAACCTTGCTCTTGGATCTTTGCCTGTTCGGGAGGTTTAACAGTTCGTACTTGTGTGAACCTTTCACTTGGCTCTTCGCCTCTTCGGAAGGTCCAACAATGATGATACTATAGTACAATATGCTTCTGGCAATCTAACACCGAATGAACTGTTGCACATCCACCGCGAGGGCGAGGGCGAGGGAGAGGGCGCTGTAGTCAAAACCCTCTCCTCGTCCTGCGAGCCACCACGCGCGTGGGCGAGGGAGAGGGCGTATGCATACGTAGTAAGCAAGCTTCTCCTCGTCCCATGAGCCACCGCGCATGGGCAAGGGAGAGGGCATAGTAAGCACGCTTCTCCTCGTTCAACGAGTTGACGAGACACATCAAAGCATTACTAGTCTATACTGCGTCTGTTCCGGTTAATATGGCTTAATTTGAAACGAGAAAGTACACTGGCGGTCAACGTATGTAACAATACGCTCATTACGGTCACTATATAGTTTTGTGGTGATTATACGATCACTAGCTCATCATAGAGCACCATATTGCACCCTACTGACTGGCCACATAGTCGACGTGGCACTTTGTTGACTAGTTAAATTGACACCTGGTTTCTGGGTCCCACTAGTCAGTTGGCAGAGCAAAGAAATCAGTTAAACAAAACTTTCCGCATGCGTGACAGGAGTCCAACCCTTGCGCGCAAACCACCCTGGCTGTGTATGTGTGTGCATGCATGTGTACTCCCTCGGTCTTCCAACAAAGAGTGTACATCTACACTTCCGATGCATTTAGCCTTTAATCTAATCGATATTGATTGACTAATGCACCAACTTGTGCTCTAACAATAGGCTACATGTCTATCCTTAATTACAACATGCAACAACCTTCATTTAATCTTTTTCTCTCAATGGTCGCATGCGCACATAAGTATGCTACTTTTGGGCGTTAATTATGCCATGAAGTTTCGGTTCCTCTTGGTCAATGTGTAAATCTCTATATGTACAATCTTTCACGAACGTAGGGAGTAGGTTGAGCACTTGAGCGTGAGCGTGTGTGTTGCGTCGTTGTTGTGTGCAGCATGGATGCGTGAGTGTTGCGTTAGTGCATGTGTACGTGTGAGTTTTGCATGTTGCATGCATGCATGCATGAGGCTTTTACTCCCTCCCATTGACATGTTCATATTTCAAGCTTCATTAAAACGTTGCATGCAAGAATTAAGAGATAACTCAACAATGCATGTCAAAGATCTGGTCATTTGTTCCTCACGCATGCATTCCAATGAGTACGTTCGTAAACATAATTGTCTTGAGGAAAACAAGCCCATTATTGAGTACTTTCGGAAAAATTCTTCGGGCACTCATCATTTACTACTACCTTGGTTGTTGATTTTTTATTGCCCTGTATATAAACCTTCGTCCTAGTTTAATGGTCCCCTTCATACTTAGTGTAAAATTTTGACCATAAATTTAACTAACAAAGTGTCAATGCATGTCATAAAAAACTATACCATTAAAAACTATGTTCAAATACAAACCCAGTGATACGATTTTTGGAGAAATGCATTAACCTTTTATTAGTTAAATAGATGGTCAAAGTTTGACACAAAATACTACTAGTACTCCTACATTATTGGCGACGGGTGCCTTGGCCAATGTTTCATCTTGTTGGACAGGATGAGAGTAGAGGCACAGGGATAGTGTAGATAGGAAGTCTTGGCGATCCATTATTCCCCATCTCGGTCAGAGAGAACTATTCAACTAGTCTTCACAATGAAGTGACAATACACGCTGCAGCAGATGGGACACTTAATTAATAAGCTGAACCAGCATGTTGGTGTTACTAAATCAGCCTTACCCAGTACTGCCATCATGTTTGCCAGTGGAGTACGCTTCCGCAAATATGCCTACACACCTCTCTCTCCCATCAACTGACATGTGGAACCTCTTGAGGTAGATCCACATGTCATTGGCTTAACTATTTGCACTCTGAAGGACAATATATCCTGGTAGTAGTACTTGTAGAATTGAGATTTAATGCACTTTCTTCCCCGTCTTTCCCTCTTCTTCCTCCTCTCTTCCCCACTCACTGCTTGCCCGCCCGCGCCATCTTCCTTGGTAGCTCACGCATACCTTATCCCCCCGCTCATTGCTCGACCACACACGCCATCTTCTTCGCTCGCCCGCCCGAATCCACTTCCCCGCTCGCTCGCAGGCACCAAAAACCCCGATCACTCAGCGGCCTAAAAAACCGTATGGGAGAACTGACCGACACGTAGAGCCGCGATTGGAATTCCTTCCCCAATGTTCTCTTGGAGCAGATCTATAATCGTATGGACCTGCTTAGCACCGTCCGGCAGGCCGCATGCTTGGTGTCTTTGTACCATCTACTCATCTACAACCGGCCGACCCTTTTCAAGACACCCTGCTTGCTGATGCCCGATCCTTGCAGGTGGCCCAGACACCGACTTGACGATTCTACGAAGCTTGCTGTGGTGCCCGTCGAGATGATACCACTACCCGTCCACCTGTCCTTCATGCGCGGCCACTACTGGGCGGGCATGAAGGCCAATTGGATCGTCCTCATCCACCAATCCGGTAGTCTGTGGCGTCTCATGGATATCTACACCCAGCGAGAGATCACTATTCCATCATTGGATACCACCACCGCCGAGCCTTGCGTCCCGCCGGACACTCCTGCCTACTACACACGAGACGCGTCGAGCTTTAGGTGTGACCTCTATTTGCTGAAGGTTGTAATCTGCGAAGTGCCCACACTATCAGAAGACTACATGGATTAGAAGCTCATTGTCTTGTTCAACATGGGATTAGTCTATCTGGAATCCGGTCGCCATACATGATTATGGCTCATCGTCAATCCTGTTGAGCCTCCATTTCTGTCTGATGATATAGTGCATGATGGCATCATTTAAGCGGTCGACGCACAGATTGGCTGCCTATACTGGTGGAATCTATCATCGTGTAATTGTTCTATCTCATCGCATCTTTACCTTATGAATACGACTGCCTGTTGATTGTTACAAATTTAGAATAGATAATATGTCTATAACCACATCATTGCTATATGTTCCTCTCATTTCCTAGATTGTTCTAACCACACATGTTATTGTTAGATTTGATATGAGAACAATTGGCATCTAATGATTGTTAGAATAGATATTATGAGTATAACCTCATGATTGCTATATGTTACTCTCATTTCCAAGATTTTTCTAACCACGCATGTTATTGTTTAGAGTTGATATGAGAATAGTAGTAAGTGCTATGGTAGAATATGAGTAAGCCCTATCATAGTTGTTTTCCTCTCATTTTTCCATGATGTTTGAACCATGACATATTGCTAGGATATGAAAGCCATTGGCTTATTTTTTTAATTTGGGGTATGATTATGACCACGACATTGAAATTCTCTATCTATGATATGTGTCACTATTATAATAATCTTAATTCCATACATACTCTGTACATGATTGTATATTTTGTTCCTTTTGGTCTCCAATTTGATTTGTTGCAGTGGACGTAAATGCGCTGGCCTTCATGATTCCAGGACCTGGCATCATACCAGTCAATGGGTGGTGGTTTATTGTTCGTTCAACTGACCGCGGTCATTTGATGCTCATTCACACGTACCAAATTGACCAAACCATTCCATCAAACCACATGCAGTACAATGCCTGGGGCGTTCATGACTGTAATGGCTATGGCTGCTTTGTATCCGAGAAAGATCCCAGCTCCATTGGGCCAAGTGTATTCAACTGGAGGCAGGTTTACAGCCTCGACAACCGCTCCATGTTCCTCGGGCTCAATTATCCGATCATCCAACCAATCATCGATAATATCACCCACAATGATTACCGTGCTATGCAACTTACATTCGCCAGGGGGAACTATGTTTACACATCATACCATGGGTTTCATGAATCACCATATCCGAAGAGTCATCGACATAGCTTGTTGCTAGATAATCATCAGTGTGTGAAAGGCATCAAGCTTCCATGGGATGAATGGATTTTGCAAACCAGACATGTGGCGATGTGGTTCATGCAACAACAAATATGCACAACTTGATTCAGATTGAGCCATGTATCCTGCTGCTGTAGCATGACCCTCTTTTCTTGGATATTATGTATTGTTGTTTGTTTGAAGGAGAGATACCTTTCTGGGATCAAGTGTATCCTAACTCATCTGCATAGTGTCGCGGGATATCCGCGGCCACCTATGGTACCGGGTGGCCCCTTGCTGGTTCGAAAGGGGGACGACGCGTTGTACAAAGAGCAGACTAGCATACGACAGCGCGACAGAGAGCACACAAGCGATTTACCCAGGTTCGGGCCGCCGCGAGGCATAAGACTTTAGTGGATTGATGGTGCAATGAACGTGGTGGTGTGTAGTACACTTGCCCGGCAGGGTTTGCCTCAGGGCCGCAGCGACTACGTGCATATGGTGGCTTGGGTGTATCAACTTTCCAACCTTCTAACCCCTCCTACGAGTGCCATGGGCCTCCTTTTATAGATTAAGGGGTCACCACAGTGGCAAAGTGGTAACTATTCACTGATATGATAGCGAACAGTGCTATCATACCTAACTCTGTGGGTGACAGGGTGCATTAAATGCGCTGCTGAGTGTCACATCAGTAGTCGCCCGGCAGGGCTTGCCGGGTTATCTTGCCAGCTCCACACCTGTTCCCTTGACACGTCGCACGACGGGTTTCATCTGTAGGCTTCTTCTGTACGAAATGGCTGCCATGTGGCGAACGGCTGCTGCTACCTCTTGAGCATGCATTGGTTTTCCCTTGAAGAGGAAAGGGTGATGCAGCAAAGTAGCTTAAGTATTTCCCTCAGTTTTTGAGAACCAAGGTATCAATCCAGTAGGAGACAACGCACAAGTCACCTAGTACCTACACAAACAATCAAGAACCTTGCAACCAATGCGATAAAGGGGTTGTCAATCCCTTCACGGTCACTCGCAAAAGTGAGATCTGATAAAGATAGTGAAGTAAATATTTTTGGTATTTTTGTTGTATAGATTGGAAAGTAAAGATTGCAAAATAGTACACAAGATGCGATGTAAATAAAAGAGATGCAATATAATAAGAAAGAGACCCGAGGACCATAGGTTTCACTAGTGGCTTCTCTCAAGATAGCATGTATTACGGTGGGTGAACAAATTACTGCCGAGCAATTGATAGAAAAGAGCATATTTATGAGAATATCTAGGCAATGATTATGAATATAGGCATCACGTCCGTGTCAAGTAGATCAAAACGATTCTGCATCTACTACTATTACTCCACAGGTTGACCGCCATCTAGCATGCACCTAGAGTATTAAGTTCATAAGAACAGAGTAACGCTTAAAGCAAGATGAAATGATGTAGAGGGATAAACTCAAGCAATATGATATAAACCCTATCTTTTATATCCTCGATGGTAACAATACAATACGTGCCTTGTTTCCCCTACTGTCACTTGGAAAGGACACCGCAAGATTGAACCAAAAGCTCAGCACTTCTCCCATTGCAAGAAAGATCAATCTAGTAGGCCAAACTAAACTAATAATTTGAAGAGACTTGCAAATATATCGAATCATGCATATAAGAATTCAGAGAAGAACCAAATAATATTCGTAGATAATCTTGTTCATAAACCCACAATTCATCAGATCTCGACAAACACACCGCAAAAGAATATTACATCGAATAGATCTCCAAAACATCAAGGAGAACTTTGTATTGAGAATCAAAGAGACAGAAAAGCCATCTAGCTAATAACTATGGACCCGAAGGTCTATGGTAAACTACTCATGCTTCATCGAAGAGGCTATGGTGTTGATGTAGAAGCCCTCCGTGATCGATTCCCCCTCCGGAAGATCACCAGAAAAGGCCCCAAGATGGGATCTCACGGGTACAGAAGGTTGCGGTGGTGGGAAAGTGGTTTTGTGGCTCTCTGTGATCAATCTAGGGTATAAGACTATATATGGGCGAAAGAAGTACGTCGGTGGAGCTTCGTGGGGCCCAAGAGGGTGGGGGCGCGCCTACCCCCCTGGGTGCACCCTCCTGCCTCGTGGCCGCCTCACGGAGTTCTAGACTTCCACTCTAAGTCTCCTGGTTCGCTTTCGGTCCAAGAAAGATCATCGCGAAGGTTTCATTCCGTTTGGTATTCCTTTTCTGCAAAACTCTAAAATAGGCAAAAAAAACAAAAACTGGCACTAGGCCTTCGGTTAATAGGTTAGTCCCAAAAATAATATAAAAGAGCATATTAAAGCCCATTAAACATCCAAAATAGATAATATAATAGCATGGAACAATCAAAAATTATAGATATGTTGGAGACCTATTAAGCATCCCCAAGCTTAATTCCTGCTCGTCCTCAAGTAGGTAAATGATAAAAACAAATTTTTTGATGTGGACTAACATAATTATCAATGTAATTTTCTTTATTGTGGCATGAATGTTCAGGTCCGAAACATTCAAAATAAAAGTTTAATATTGACGTAAAAATAATAATACTTCAAGCATACTAATAAAGTAATCATGTCTTCTCAAAATAACATGGCCAAAGAAAGCTATCCCTACAAAATCATATAGTCTGGCTATGCTCTATCTTCATCACACAAAATATTTAAATCATGCACAACCCCGATGACAAGCCATGCGATTGTTTCATACTTTTGACGTTCTCAAGCTTTTTCAACTTTCACGCAATACATGAGCGTGAGCCATGGACATAACACTATAGGTGGAATAGAATGGTGGTTGTGGAGAAGACAAAAAGGAGAAGATATTCTCACACCAACTAGGCATATCAACGGGCTATGGAGATGCCCATCAATGGATATCAATGTGAGTGAGTAGGTATTGCCATGCAACGGATGCACTACAGCTATAAGTGTATGAAAGCTCAAAAAGAAACTAAGTGGGTGTGCATCCAACTTGCTTGCTCACGAAGACCTATGGCATTTTGAGGAAGCCCATCATTGGAATATACAAGCCAAGTTCTATAATTACAAATTCCCACTAGTATATGAAAGTGACAAAATATGAGACTCTCTATCATGTAGATCATGGTGCTACTTTGAAGCACAAGTGTGGAAAAAGGATAGTAGCATTGCTCCTTCTCTCTTTTTCTCTCATTTTTTTATTTGGGCCTTTTCTCTTCTTTTTATGGCCTCTTTTTTTATTTTCTTTTAGTCGAGGAATCATAGTCTCCATCATCCTTTCCTCAAATGGGACAATGCTCTAATAATGATTATCATCACACTTTTATTTAGTTACAACTCAAGAATTACAACTCGATACTTAGAACAAAATATGACTCTATGTGAATGCCTCCGGTGGTGTACCAGGATGTGCAATGAATCAAGAGTGACATGTATGAAAAATTGTGAACGGTGGCTTTGCCACAAATACGATGTCAACTACATGATCATGCAAAGCAATATGACAATGATGGAGCGTGTCATAATAAACGGAACGGTGGAAAGTTGCATGGCAATATATCTCAGAATGGCTATGGAAATGCCATAATAGGTAGGTATGGTGGCTGTTTTGAGGAAGGTATATGGTGGGTTTATGGTACCAGAAAAAGTTACGCGGTACTAGAGAGGCTAGCAATGGTGGAAGGGTAAGAGTGCGTATAATCCATGGACTCAACATTAGTCATAAAGAACTCACATACTTATTGCAAAAATCTTTTAGTTATCGAAATGAAATACTACGCGCATGCTCATAGGGGGATAGATTGGTAGGAAAATACCATTGCTCATTCCCGACCGCCACTCATAAGGAAGACAATCAAAAAAGAAATCATGCTCCGACTTCATCACATAACGGTTCACCATACGTGAATGCTATGGGAATCACAAACTTTAACACAAGTATCTCTCAAATTCACAACTACTCAAGTAGCATGAGTCTAATATCACCATCTTCTTATCTCAAAACAATCACAAGGAATCAAACTTCTCATAGTATTCAATGCACTTTATATGAAAGTTTTTATTATACCCATCTTGGATGCCTATCATATTAAGACTAATTTTATAGCCAAAGCAAAATACCATGCTGTTCTAAAGGACTCTCAAAATAATATAAGTGAAGCATGAGAGTTCAATAATTTCCATAAAATAAGACCACCACCGTGCTCTAAAAATATATAAGTGAAACACTAGAGCAAAATTATCTAGCTCAAAAGATATAAGTGAAGCACATTGAGTATTCTAATAAATTCCAATTCATGCGTGTCTCTCCCAAAAGGTGTGTACAGAAAGGATGATTGTGGTAAACTAAAAAGCAAAGACTCAAATCATACAAGACACTCCAAGCAAAACACATATCATGTGGTGAATAAAAAATAGCCTCAAGTAAAGTTACCGATAGATGAAGACGAAAGAGGGGATGCCTTCCGGGGCATCCCCAAGCTCAGGATTTTAGTTGTCCTTGAATTTTACCTTGGGGTGCCTTGGGAATCCCCAATATTAGGTTCTTGCCAATCCTTACTCCAAAATCCATCAAATCTTTACCCAAAAACTTGAAAACTTCACAACACAAAACTCAACAGAAAATCTCATGAGCTCTGTTAGTATAAGAAAATAAACCACCACTTTAAGGTACTGTAATGAACTCATTATTTATTTATATTGGTGTTAAACCTACTGTATTCCAACTTCTCTATGGTTCATACCCCCCGATACTGGCCATAGATGCATCAAAATAAGCAAACAACACGCGAAAAACGGAATCTGTCAAAAACAGAAGAGTCTGTAGCAATCTGTAGGTTTCGAATACTTCTGTAACTCCAAAAATTCTGAAAAATTAGGATTATCAGAAAAATTTGTATATTGATCTACTGCAGTTGGATTGGTATTTTATTGCTCTCTGGTAAAAAAATGAAAATTATTTTCATGAGCGCATACTTTCTGTTTTTATCAGCAAGATCAAACAATAATCACCCAAGAAGATCCTAAAGGCTTTACTTGGCACAAATACTAATTAAAGCATAAAAACACAATCATAATAGAGGACAGATGATTTATTTATTACTAAACAGGAACAAAAAGTAAAGAACAAAAATAAAATTGGGTTGCCTTCCAACAAGCACTATCGTTGAACGCCCCTAGCTAGGCATAAAAACAAGAATAGATCTAGGTATTGTCATCTTTGGTATGCAATCCATAAGTGGCTCTCATAATAGATTCATAAGGCAATTTAATTTTCTTCCTAGGAAAGTGTTCCATGCCTTTCCTTAATGGAAATTGGAATCTAATATTTCCTTCTTTCATGTCAATAATTGCACCAATAGTTCTAAGGAAAGGTCTACCAAGAATAATAGGACATGTAGGATTGCAATCTATATCAAGAACAATGAAATATACGGGCACACAATTCCTATTTGCAACAATAAGAACATCATTAATCCTTGCCATAGGTTTCTTAATGGTGGAATCCGCAAGATGCAAATTTAAAGAACAATCATCAAATTCAGGAAACCTAGCACATCACACAAAGTTTTTGGAATCGTGGAAACACTAGCACCCAAATCACACAAAGCATAGCATTCATAATCTTTAATCTTAATTTTAATAGTAGGTTCCCACTCATCATAAAGTTTTCTAGGGATAGAAACTTCTAGTTCAAGCTTTTCTTCATAGGATTGCATTAAAGCATCAACGATATGTTTAGTCAAAGCTTTATTTTAATTATAAGCATGAGGAGAATTTAACACGGATTGCGACAACTAAATACAACCTATCAAATAGGAATTATCATAATTAAATTCCTTGAAAATCCAAAATAGTGGGTTCATTGCTATGTGAAGTTTTGACCTCTTCAATCCCACTTTTATTAATTTTTGCATCAAGATCTAAAAACTCCGAATCATTGGGACGCCTTTTAACTAAAGTTGACTCATCTCCAGTCCCATCTTTATCAAGATTCATATTCGAAAACAAAGATTTAATAGGAGTTACATCAATCACTTTTAGATCTTCATCATTATTATCATGAAAACTAGAAGAACATGCTTTCACAAAGCAATCTTTTTAGCACGCATCCTAGCACTTCTTTCTTTGCACTCATCAATGGAAATTCTCATGGATTTGAGAGACTCATGGATATCATGTTTAGGTGGAATAGATCTAAGTTTCAAAGAATTAACATCAAGAGAAATTCTATCCGCGTTCCTAGCCAATTCATCAATCTTAAGCAATTTTTCTTCAACCAAAGCATTGAAATTCTTTTGGGAACTCATAAATTCTTTAACACTAATATCAAAATCACAGGGCATCTTATTAAAATTTCCATAAGAGTTGCTGTAGGAATTACCATAATTATTAGAGGAATTACTAGGAAACGACCTAGAATTAAAATTTGCTCTATACGCGTTGTTACCAAAATTGTTCCTACCAAAAAAGTTCACATCCATAGATTGATTATTATTCTCAATCAAAGTGGACAATGGAATATCATTAGGATCAGAAGAAACACTTTTATTAGCAAACAATTCCATAAGTTCATCCACCTTTCCACTCAAAACATTAATCTTTTCAATCGCATGAACTGTTTTACTAGTGCATCTTTCGGTGTGCCATTGAGAATAATTAACCATAATATTGCCTAGGAGTTTAGTAGCTTATCCTAAAGTGATTTCCATAAAAGTGCCTCCCGCGGCCGAATCTAAAAGATTTCTAGAAGCAAAATTCAATCCGGCATAAAATTTTTGTATAATCATCCATAAATTCAAACCATGTGTAGGGCAATTACATATCATTAAATTCATCCTCTCCCAAGCTTGTGCAACATGCTCATGATCAAGTTGCTTAAAATTCATAAGATCATTCCTAAGAGAGATGATCTTAGCAGGAGGAAAATACTTAGAGATAAAAGCATCTTTGAACTCATTCCAGGAATCAATACTATTTTTAGGCAAAGAAGAGAACCAAGTTTTAGCACGATCTCTAAGCGAAAATGGAAATAGCTTCAATTTAACAATATCATTATCCACATCTTTCTTCTTTTGCATATCACACAAATCAACAAAGTTCTTTAGATGGGTAGCGGCATCTTCAGTAGGAAGGCCAGAAAATTGATCTTTCATAACAAGATTTAACAAAGCGGTATTAATTTCACAAGATTCAACATCGGTAGTAGGAGCAATCGGAGTGCTAATATAATCATTGTTGTTTGTATTGGAAAAGTCACACAAGCACACAAGCAATCGTGACAAACAATCAATCCAACACACAAGCACACAAGAAGCAAGCGAAAAGAAACGAATGAAAGAGGGGAGAATAAAAGGCAAAGGTTTTCGAAAATCATTTTAGAAGTGGGGGAGAGGAAAATGAGAGGCGAATGGCAAATAATGTAATGCGAGGGAGAAGAGTTTATGATGGGTACATGGTATGTCTTGACTTTACATCGATCTCCCCGGCAACGGCGCCCGAAATCCTTCTTGCTACCTCTTGAGCATGCGTTGGTTTTCCCTTGAAGAGGAAAGGGTGATGCAGCAAAGTACCGTAAGTATTTCCCTCAGTTTTTGAGAACCAAGGTATCAATCCAGTAGGAGACAACGCACAAGTCACCTAGTACCTGCACAAACAATCAAGAACCTTGCAACCAATGCGATAAAGGGGTTGTCAATCCCTTCACAGCCACTCGCAAAAGTGACATCTGATAAAGATAGTAAAGTAAATATTTTTGGTATTTTTCTTGTATAGATTGTAAAGTAAAGATTGCAAAATAGTAAACAAGATGCGATGTAAATAAAAGAGATGCAATATAATAAGAAAGAGACCCGGGGACCATAGGTTTCACTAGTGGCTTCTCTCAAGATAGCATGTATTACTATGGGTGAACAAATTACTATTGAGCAATTGATAGAAAAGCGCATAGTTATGAGAATATCTAGGCAATGATTATGAATATAGGCGTCACATCTGTGTCAAGTAGATCGAAACGATTCTGCATCTATTACTATTACTCCACACATCGATCGCTATCCAGCATGCATCTAGAGTATTAAGTTCGTAAGAACAGAGTAACGCTTTAAGCAAGATGACATGATGTAGAGGGATAACTCAAGCAATAGGATATAAACCCCATCTTTTTATCCTCGATGGCAACAATATAATACGTGCCTTGCTGCCCCTACTGTCACTAGGAAAGGACACCGCAAGATTGAACCCAAAGCTTAGCACTTCTCCCATTGCAAGAAAGATCAATCTAATAGGCCAAACTAAACTGATAATTTGAAGAGACTTGCAAAGATATCAAATCATGCATACAAGAATTCAGAGAAGAACCAAATAATATTCATAGATAATCTTGTTCATAAACCCACAATTCATATGATCTCGACAAACACACCGCAAAGGAATATTACATTGAATAGATCTCCAAGAACATCTAGGAGAACTTTGTATTGAGAATCAAAGAGAGAGAAGAAGCCATCTAGCTAATAACTATGGACCCGAAGGTCTATGGTAAACTATTGAGGCTTCATCGGAGAGGCTATGGTGTTGATGTAGAAGCCCTCCATGATCGATCCCCCCTCTGGCAGATCGCTGGAAAAGGCCCCAAGATTGGATATCACGTGTACAGAAGGTTGCGACAGTGGAAAAGTGGTTTCGTGGCTCTCTACGATTGATCTAGGGTATAAGAGTATATATAGGCAAAAGAAGTATGTCGGTGGAGCTTTGTGGGGCCCATGAGGGTGGGGGCGTGCCTACCCCCTGGGCGCGCCCTCCTGCCTCGTGGACGCCTCACAGAGTTCCAGACTTCCACTCCAAGTCTCCTGGTTTGCTTTCGGCCCAAGAAAAATCATCGCGAAGGTTTCATTCCGTTTGGATTCTTTGGTATTCCTTTTCTGCCAAACTCTAAAATAGGCAAAAAAACAGAAACTAGCACTGCGCCTCCGGTTAATAGGTTAGTCCCAAAAATAATATAAAAGAGCATATTAAAGCCCATTAAACATCCAAAATAGATAATATAATAGCATGGAACAATCAAAAATTATAGATATGTTGGAGATGTATCAGCTGCCACTTAATTATCTTGCGGCTTGACACCGCACTAATTGAGGACGTGGGTCGTGCTTGAGTGGTTGGCAGGGTGGTTTTTCCCCCATCAGCCCTGACAGACCTTGCCGGGGTGCCCGGTTGCCTGCTTTTGCGGTGGCCTTGACCCTTGCTAGGCTCGCTTGCCCGGCAAGGGAGGCCGTTCTATTGCCGATATCCTGCTCTTCCGGCTCGATCTTGGTATTTCTGGACTGCATGTTGGTTCTTCAAATCTCTTGGTCCTTCAATCTCTGACTTGTCCTGGGGTTGTCCGTCCACAAGTCAGGGGAAAAATACATACCCCTGTATATTTTCCTCAACACATAGGATGTACTGATAATGATGATGGAGATGTTGTGCAAAAGCCATATATATATATATATATATATATATATATATATATATATATATATATATATATATATCAATTAGGCTTCAAGTGCGTACTTGTTGGTGAATGTGTTGTCCAATGGGAATTATATTTTGTATTACTCATGTAGCCTACAAAGTTTGTCGCACAGCCTTGTAACTTCTTTCCCCATTTCAAAATTTGTACTAGTCCTCTATACCATATATTGCGGTACTCGTACTACTACCTCCCTCCTAGTTTATTGGTCCCCTTTGTAATTTGTGTCAAAATTTGACCATAAATCTAACTAACTAAATTTTAATGCATGTCACAAAAAATTATATCATTTGATTCGTATTTGAACATAGTTTCCAATGGTATAATTTTCGGTGACATGCATTGACATTTTGTTAGTTAAACCTATGGTTAAAATGTGACACTAAATACGACTAGTAAGTAGTACAGTAGTAGTGCTAGTATACGTTGCTCAAATTATTCATCATGTCCTCACATTGAATTGACGTGACAACGCGCTGCGCGTGAGGTGACACAAGAGTCCCGACGGCATGTTCGAGTATTGTGGACTTCAGATTTGGAGTACCACTTATCTATTGAAATCTTCCACCATTCACTTAAAACAGTCGATTGATCATACATTGAGTACCATATAACTGGAACTAACCGATGCAAGTCCAAGAAGGATTGGCCGGTGCTACCGGCTGGCGTCAAGTTCGATCCCACAGATCAGGAGCTAATCGAGCACCTTGAGGCCAAAGTGAGTGCTGATAGCATGAGTTCTCACCCTCTCATCAATTTGTTCATACCAACCATCGATAGCGAGCACGATATATGCTACACCCATCCCGAGAAACTTCCAGGTGAGACACCGATCGACCGTCTACTTGCACAAACATATTCCTTTGTTTACAGCTCTAATTTCCTTTTAGACGCATACCTAGTGAAGCAATTACAATTTGATAGTTAATAAAAAGTGAAACAAGTGACTGCAACATGCCAAAGATGTTATGAAAATGCCACTACATACAGTAAAACCTGTATTCGACAATACTGCAGGTATCACACTGAGTGGCCTAAGCAAGCATTTCTTCCAGCGCAACTCTAGGGCGTTCAAAAGGGGCATGTGGATGCGTCGCAAGATACAGTCGGAGTGCAGCATGCACGCGATGTGGCACAAGACCGGCAATACCTTGCCGGTGACGGTCAACGGCCAACAGACGGGCAGCAAAAAGGTTCTGGTGTTGCACACCAACAAGAACTTCGACCAGCGGAGGACCAACTGGGTGATGCACCAGTACCACCTCGGGGACCTAGAGCAAGAGAAGGACGGGAGCTGGTCCTCTACAAGATTTTCTACCAGACGAACACTAGGGCCAGGACTAAAAAGATTATAAGTTAGTTTGGTATTGGTACTTATACTACATGGTCGTCTGCAAGTTGGTATTGTTGTTAACGATCTTTCGGTATGAACTTGGCATTTGCTTCCAAGCATCATGTCGAGGGTCAACGTGGATATAAAGTTGAATCATTTGTTTTGAAACAAATTTTCACGCACCTGATTTTTATTTGATGGGTAGCATAAGCATCTGTCGTTCGAATTCCCAGTTCTCCAATTTTTTTACATCTTTGAAGTACGCAGGGGATCCATCCGGTTTCACAGGCTGATGGCTGGACGCAGTTCGTTGGAACTGGGCCGTGGCATGCCAAGCCCAGCTGCAAATTGTTAAAAGAGAAGAGCGATGTATTTGGGCCTTCCAGAACAGTTAAGTGTCGCGACCTCGATTTTGAAGCGCCTCCCATGGACTAAAAAAGGCCTAGTCCGTTATTATTAGTTGAAATATGTAAAATATTCCATAATGAAAATAAATATGTAAAATGCAATGAATTTAGTCCGCTTTCACTGAAAACCATCCGATTTGCATGAAATTCGTCCATGGAACCACAAGACGGTTCTCCATACAGAGACTAACTGTACGGAACCAGCAGGTCCATGGCCGTACGCAAGCAAATGCATGTACTTATTATCATGATGGAAAAATAATGTTGACGTCTGAGACGGTGAAACCCATGAAGTCTTCAATGTAGTCAATAAATGAAAGAATTCTGCAAGTACAAACAGATAACTGGGATCCAATAGGTATATTGTTTTTTCTGGTCGAGCAACTTTCACCTGGACTGTAGACTGTTCAGGCTTATTTTGTTTTTAATAGGCCCAGGCCATGACACAACATGGCACAAAGATCCAGCAGGTGTCTACTGGCCTATGGACCGCTAGCATTAGTTATATTTTGTCTTAGAACATCCGCAGGCAGTTTTTCTATTTTCCTCTTGAAACGTCATGTCCTACTTCCTTTTTTTAATCTCTACCTATAGTTTTACTAGTTCATATACACGTATTATTATATTCAAAATACATAAAGTTCCCTTTTCATATTTACATCCTTATTTTTTTGTTTTCCCTCCCAGCGCTAATTTTTTACTACTGGTTTTCCCTTAAACCAACTCAATTGTCCCATGTCTTATTTGCTTACAAAAACCAAACGATATTTTTTGGCAAACCAATAAGTTCTTAAAAATGAATGTTTATCATTTACGGATTAAAACGGTTTGGACTCCACCGAAATATGCAAAATAAGGTTGAACTTTTCGATTGTGGTCCTGGGCGGAAAATGGGCCGCAGATTGTTAAAAAAATAGAAATGGGCTCTATGTTGTGTGCCATAGATTTGGAGGCTCAGTTGTGGGCCTACTAAGTTCATCCGTACACAAGGTTTCTCAAAAAAGAAACATAGTTAACAATCGACTCTACCAGCGTCAGACCGTTATATGTCAATCTAACGAAAATCGTGCTTCTTTAGTCTCTGATCTTCCTTCCTGCTCCAGCCGTCCAAACCAGCGCCGGCGGAACCGCCTGCTCCCGCCTCCCGTGGCCGGATATGCTGCCGGGCAGGCCTCACGGCCCCACCATACTCGCATCCCTGGCATGGCTATCCCTCTACTCACCCACACCTCATGTTATTCTCCGATGATGGCAGCCTCATACCGCAGTCGAACAAGTAAACCCTCACACCCACTCCGCGTGGGAAACAACTGCCGAGTCTTCCTCGGCTCTGGGTCATTCCCTTACTTGGCCTCGCCGTCGTCCATCGCCTTGGTGCTCTCGGAACGGCGTGGTCAACGAATGACATCCATCGGAAGAGGACTGTACATGGAGAGGCTGACAGTTGGGTCCATGGCCGCACGCAAGGAAGTGCCTCCTTTTTTGCATGTAGGAAGTGCCTCCTTATTATGCGCAAAATAATGACTCCTCCTCCTGACAGCTAGGACCCACCGGAAGGGCCTCTGTATTTCACGAGAAAAACATTCCCCCGCTAACAGCTCAGATCCACCAGCTATTACGCAAAAAAATAATGAATAGCCCCGCTACTAGGTCGGTCCCACCATATTTTGAGGCTCACTTGCGGGCCTACTAAGTTGACGCGGACGCAGGGCTTTGTCAACTTAGTCAATATAAACAATTCTAGCTGTGGTGACCGTAGGATGTCCATCCAATGGTCGTCATGCTTCTTCAACCTCTAGTCTTCATTCTCCTGCCGCTCAAACCAGCGCCGGCCGTGCCGCCTGCTCCTGCCTCCCGTGGCCGGCTGTGCTGCCACGCAAGCCTCACCGCCCCACCCTACTCCCACCACTGGTCAGGCCTTCCCTATACTCACCCACACCCCCTGTTATTCTCCGGAGACGGCAGCCTCAAACCACAGCCAAAGTAGTCAACCCTCATACTCCGCTCCGCGTGAGCATCCACTATTGCGTGTTCCCCAGCTCCGGGTCGTTCCCTTCCTGGGTTGCGCCATAGTCCACCACCTTGGTGCTCTCGAGCGGTACGGCATCATCAACACGGTCAACAAACGACAATCATCAGAAGAGGACTGTAAGTGGAGAGGCTGATAGCTGGGTCCATGGCCGCTCGCAAGGAAGTGCCACCTTATTACACGCAAAATAATGATTCCTCCACCTGACTCCTCAGACCTACCGGTAGGGCCTCTGTATTTCACGAAAAAAACATTCCCCCTTGATAGCTGGGACCGACCGACTTTATCTTCGCGCGGAAGGAACTACCTTCTTACCCCCTAACAGCTAGGACCCACCAGGTTGAAGCAAAGGTAGCATTATCTGTCCGGCCGCGAACGTGTATGTACATAGCGGTCGATCGGTCTCTATGCAGTGACGTACCATGGCCGAGTAAGGAGCGGGATGTGTTGAAGTAGAGGCGCCGACGTAGCATGTCTCGCAGTCCCGTCTATATCGTGTACACGTACGGACAACTACACTGCAAGATAGTAAATACGGCTACGTACATACATATGGGTGGGTCTCTAATGCATATAGTGACTAATACCGTTCATCGGCAGCCAACCGGCTGGGTCGGAACGGAGTAAACAAGCGTCAACCGGATTGGACGGAACAACCAAAATGAGGTCTGACGTACCGCAGAATGGAGGAAACGACCTTCTATTCTACCGTGTATGCGATACGGGGTCCTGTTCATCAGGAAGGGTCTGGCGTACCGCAAAACTGAGAAACAGACTTCTGTTCGAGTGCCTACGGTTGAAACAGGGTGGGGTTGATCGGGTGGGGTGTGGCGTACCGCAAAACAGAGGAGACGAACTTGTGTTCGACCGCGTACGGTCGAAACGGGGTCCTATTGATCGGGAGGGGTGTGGCGTAGCGCAAAACGGAGGAAACAGACTTGTGATGGAGTGCCTACGGTCGAAACAGGGTCGTGTTCATTGGGAGGGGTGTGGCGTACCGCAAAATAGGACTCCACGGGCTACTGTTCATCCACCGTTGACTTCCTCCAGCCTCCACATGCTATTGTTCATCCACCGTCAACTTCCTCCAACCTCGACCAGCTACTGTTCATCCACGGGGTCCCGTTCATCCAGCCTCCACCGGCTACTGTTCAACCAGCCCTCCACGGGGTCCTGTTCAACCATCCCCTCCACGGGGTCCTATTCAACCAGCCCTCCATGTACGGGGTCCCTCCACTGGCTACTATTCATCCACCCCCACCTCTCGATCGGGGTCCTGTTCATCTAGCGGCAACGACCTCTACTACCATGAGATCCTGCTCATCCAACCCCCACCGGGAACTGTTCATCAAGAGGCAGCTTCGATCGGCTTCAGTTAGCAGCAGTAGCGAAGGAATCACTTGGGTTTAGTTAACAGCAAGTGATCGATCGGGGTTCAGTAACATAGCTAGTGCAATCGCTCGGGTTTAGTTAGTGCCCAACGCCTCGCTCGAGTTCAATTAGAGCGCAATGCCTCGCACACATGCATGTACGTGTATGAGAGAAATGTGCAAACCTCCATGCATCGCTCGGCCCCGGCCACCGATCGTAATTGGGAACTCCCCAAAATTTTCCTCGCCCTTGCTTCTACCACGATTTTTCCCGTCATGGACGGCCTAAAGAATGTCATGCAGGTGCGTCTCCGGCCCACCCAGGACGAAAAGCCCATTTTTTGTCATGATTTTTTGTCATAGACATAGGAGCCCACTATGATGATACCGGGTTTTGTCACAATTATCGTCATAGAAGTGTCATAAGCATGACAGAAAAAAAATCGATCGGCCCAAAATGTAACGGATGTGTCTTTCTTTTGTAGTGTATACCCTGGGTGAACCTCATTTGGGAGACTTACTATAGTAATGGGCAGTTACCAGGTGATAACAAGGTTGGGTCATTCTAGTGGAAATCAAATTTAGCACTCATTGATCAGTACAAAGCCATTGCTCGATGTAATGTGGGGGATGGTAAAAGTGCTCTTTTCTGGGATGACTGTTGGCATGATTTTATTATGAAGCACAAGTTTCATCACCTCCATACTTTTACTAGAGGTACAACCATAAATATCAATCAAGTGATTCACATTTAATACCTTCAAGATCTATTTCACTTACCATTGACAACTCAAGCTTATGAGGAATTTCTGGAAATGGAAGATATTTGCATCACAGTGAGAAATTCAGGGCACTTGGAGTTGCTGGACACATGGAGCTATATATGGGGAAATGAATTCTACTCTTCAATCAAAGCATACAATGTGTCAATTGGATACAAGCAAACTCCCGCACATTTCAGTTGGATTTGGAAGAGCTCATGCCAACCAAAGCACAAGGTGTTTTTCTGGATGTTGCTGCATGACAGAGTAAACACAAGAAACTTACTGAGAAGGAAGAACTTTGAGCTGGAAGCATATAATTGTGCTCTTAGGAACTGTCAACAGGAGGAAACACTACACCATCTTTTTTGGAGTTCCCCCTTTGCAGCCCAATGCTGGGATTATATATATATATATATATATATATATATATATATATATATATATATATGCGCCAACAGAACGCACAACTTGTAAGTATTGGAACTAATGTGTTTATGAGCGTACATAGGTCTATAAGTCTATGAGGAGTTTGATATTTATAGAAAAAGTCGACCCCTAAAAATGAAGTTCTTTGACTGAATACTTTGAATTTTTGAAGACTTTGAAAGTGAAGAAATTGGTGTGACCTTTGAAGACTTGGCATTCATTCGAGGAACATGAAGTGTGAAGACTTTTGTTTTCATAGTTTCATTTTCTCTTTCTTAAGTCATAGGAAACACCGTACTGTTAAAGGGGGTCGAGAAATACTAAGGAAAAATTTCCATGTGATGCTCAACTCAAAATCCTACACCTACCAATCCCTTCGAGTGAAGCCACTAGAAATCTCATACAGTTCAGTCATATTCTTCAGTGACAGAGACGAAGTTCTTCTGGTCTCTGAGGAATTTGTTCTGACTGAGGAGTTAGGAATTCGCCAGTGCGGACTGCCTACACAGTGAGGAACATGATAGCCCTTAGGAATTTGATACTCAAATTTCCGACCGTTGATGTGCTATGTGCCAGCTGTCCCAAAATATCTACCCACCTAACGGTCATATCATTGAAGGTATTTTATGCCTTATCATGCCGGGCTGCTCCCTAGGCTATAAATAGCCGCCCCTACAACCACTAGCTGGTTGGCTGCTTCGAGAGAAACTGACACTTGTCATTTGAGAGCATCCCATCCTCTGAGGACTTTGAGCGAAAATCATCAAGTGAGGAAAACCCAAACCCAAACACCTACAAACCCAAAGTGATTGAGCATCACTGAAGAGATTGATCATGTGTGGATCCAATGCTTGTTACCTTTGAAAATTGTGCTTCTTCCAGACGGAGGCGTCATGGTCTAGAGCATCCAAGATGAATTGTGGATCACCGAGTGACAAAGTTTGTGAAGGTTCAGAAGTCACCTGAAGACTTACCACGAGTGATTGGGCGAGGTTTGTGTGACCTTAGCTCAAGGAGAATACGGTGAGGACTTTGTGTCCGTGACTATGTGTCCTCGCGTTTAAATACCTAGCCGCTCCAACCAGATGTACAACTGAGACAACAGTTGGAACTGGTCTACCAAATCATTGTCTTCACCAAGCTCACTGGTTCTATTTCCTCAACTCTTTCATTTCCTCATAACTGTGTTGAGTGCTTGTTTGTATCTTTGTTTGAAGACTTTGACTAAAGACTTTCTCAATTTCCTCAGTTCAATTTCTTCAGTCTGTTTGTCTTCATCCTGTGTTATCCTGTGTTTACGCTTTCTGTACTCTGTGCTTGTCTTCTTTTCATCATGATGACTTTGCTTGTGTTCTGTTATGTTTACTTTTGAGTACTTATTCTGCTGCTAGTAGTTCTTCGCTAAGGAATTTCCTCACCTGCAAATTCCTCAGTGAAGAATTCATAATAATCGCCTATTCACCCCCCTCTAGTCGATATATCGCACTTTCAATTGGTATCAGAGCAAGGTACTCCCTTGTTCTGTGTGATTTTGGTTTAACCGCCTGGATTTTAGTTATGTCGACCGCAGGTATGATCAAGGTCTCTGCTGGCTGTCCTACCTTCGATGGGACGGACTACCCCTACTGGAAAAATAAGATGCGAATGCATCTTGAGGCAATTGATAATGACCTCTGGTATGTTGTGGAAAATGGTGTTCCCTCAGTCACACCTTCTCTGAATGCTGCTGATGTGAAGAGATTCAAGCAACTCGACTCTCAAGCGAAGAATATCATATGTGGCCATCTGAGCAAAGGACAGTATGGAAGAGTGAGTGCTTTGGAAACTGCTAAGCTTATCTGGGATATGCTATCCAAAGTCAATGAAGGAGTCTCAACACAGCGTGACTCTCGAGTTGATGTTCTTCGCAATCTCTTCAACCACTTCAAAAGACTCGACAATGAAAATGTTCAGCAAACTTTCGATCGCCTCACTGACATCTCGAATGAGCTTCAAGCACTTGGTGCCACTGACATCATCGACCATGAGGTGGTGAAGAAATTGCTGAGATTGCTTGATTCCTCATTTGATACTCTGGCATTGATGATACAAGAACGTGTTGATTACAAGTCACTTGATCCCGCTGATATCCTCGAGAGGCTAAATACTCATGAGTTCTAGCTTGCTGAGAAGAGAGATCTCTATGGTTCGAGCAATGGAAGATCACGTGCCCTGAAGGCCAAGGCAGTGTCTGAATCTGAAGATGTAGATTCTGGTAGCACCCTTGGTGATCCTGAAGAACTGAGCCATGAGCTAGCACTGCTCGTGAAGAAATTGCAGAAGTTCTCAAGACGTGGTCGCTTTGGAAAATTCTCAAGGAGCAATGATTCCTCATCTAGTGACTACAAGAAGAGGCTTTGTCACAAATGCAAGAAACCTGGACACTATATTCAAGATTGTCCTTAGTGGGAAAAGGAATCAAAGAAGAAGAAATACAAGGATTACAGTTCTGATGATGCAAAGAAAAAAAAGAAATTCTCAAAATCTTCATCATCAAAATCCTCGAAGTCTTCATCTTACAAGAAGAGCAACTCCAAGAAGGCTCGGGCGTTCATTGGCAAGGAAATGGACTCTGAGGCTGAATCTGAGGAACATGAGGAAGAGGAGGCATCTGAGGAGTCTGAGTCTGGTGTGGCGAGCCTGGCTCTCGCTACTGCTTTTGTCAGCAAGTCCATCTTCAACTCTGAAGAAAATTGCTTCACCAACAAGGCTGATGGAAACAATGATGACTACACTCCCACCTATTGCTTCTTGGCAAAAGGTGCCAAGGTACTCAAATACCCCTCCTCTGAATCAAGTGAGAATGAATCTGATGAAAACCTCAAACCCAACTACTCCAAACTTGCTAAGATTGCTGTAAAACAACAAAAGGCTTTTGAAAAGGTTCAAAACATGCTAGACGGAAGTGATGATATGTTGGGTGAAGAAATGGATCGCACTAAAACCTTGACTGAAAATCTTTAGAGACTTCAGTCTAGGTTTGACAACCTTCAAGGTTATCTGATCATGAGAAGCTTTCATATGAATTTCTTCAAAGAAAGCAAGATCTCGAAAAGCTAAGAGTGAGTTATGAAGATCTTCAGAAGGAGCGTGATTCATTACTTGCTCAACAAATCAGCGCTTCTCAGGAAGAATTTGTTCCTCCATGCTTGAAGTGCATTGAACGTGAATCTGCTAATTCTTCACCTGAATGTTCAAATGCTGCTAATGTTTCAAATTCTTCACCTGCCTCTACTATCACTAATTCCTCATCTAAGGACATTGCTAGTATCACTGACGATGCAGGGCTGAAGGAATTGTACATGACAGGCATGTACAAAAGCCTCAAATGGCATCAGACTCTTTGTGATGTTCTTAAAAAGCAGATCCACAACAGGAACCCTAGGAAAGAGGGTATTTCCTTTGAGAGGAAACTCAATGCTGATGGTACATATTGGAAGCCTGAGCAGTACCCCAAAACCTCATGGGTTGCTGCAAAGGGACCTCCAGTTGATCCATCTAACTTATCTGGCTTTGCATGGGAATCTCCTCGTTCTGATGATGAGACATTTGACTCCAACTATAAACTGTTCAAAAATCAGAATGGAGAAGTATTTGCTAGATATGTTGGCACTAACTGCAGGAACGATCCTCCTATGAAGAAAATCTGGGTTCCCAAAAAGTGTCTTGAAAGTCTTCAGGTGAATATCCTCAGGACACCACCTATGAAGAATAGGAACCCAGATCAAATTCTTCATATGGACCAAATTCCTGAAAAGGATCAAAGTCCTCATACGAATATCATCATGCTAACAACTCTGTTTCGCAGGGAAGAGCTAAGGGTAGCAGAATTTCTCTGCTTATTCATATGCTTATCCTAACTCCTCTTATGTGAAACGAAATGGACTGGCTTCTATGCCACCTTTCTCGTATGGAGCTCGCAGAGTGATGAACTCTTTGCCACCCCTTCAGATGTGGGTGGCGAAGAAAAAGAACTAATATCTTCTGCAGGGTCAGGTCTCCAGATGTAAGTAATCGTCTGAAGAATTTGCTGGAGACATGAGTGTGCCTAAAAGGACGCAGGCTAATCATGAAGAAATGAACTTTCATTTCTCGCGTTGTCATACTGCTTTATCTGTTCTGTTGCTTGATGAAATTGATCTGATGAATTGATGTCATATTCTTCACTGATGAAGTATATGAAGTTCGTAAGTTGCACTAATTCATCAGCAGGATGATCAACCCAAAGCCACTGAGTGGGTCCTCGGTAGTGGATGTACAAATCACATGACTGGTGACAAGAATCTATTGATGGATGCTCCCTTATCACCATCGCATCTGAAGCATATCATCTTCGCTGACAAAGGCAAAAGTCAGGTATTGGGTCTAGGTAAGGTTGCAATCACAAAGGATCGACACATGGACAAAGTCATGCTTGTCGAGTCCTTAGGATACAACCTCATGTCTATCTCAATGCTTTGCGATCTTGATATGGTTGTTGTCTTTGGCAAGTACTGTTGTGTTGTGGTTATGGAAGCTGACAATTCCAAAGTCTTCGAAGGCTTTAGGAGAGGAGACCTGTATATTGTTGATTTCTCTACGGGACCGCAACCAGCCGTGTGCCTACTTGCAAAAGCTTCAGAAGGCTGGGTCTGGCATCGACAACTTGGTCATGCATGCATGAGGAATTTGCACACGCTTGCGAAGAAGAAGCTTGTCATTGGCATTGAGAATGTCAAATTCCTCAAGGATCACTTATGCGGAGCCTGTGAAGCGGGGAAGATGACTAAGGCTAAGCATCCAGCGAAGACTATCATGACCACCACTCGTCCATTTGAATTGCTTCACATGGATCTCTTCGGTCCTAACCATTATTCTATAGTCTCAAATGATGCATCTCAATATGGCTTTGTTATTGTTGATGATTACTCTCGATACACATGGGTACACATTGTTACTTACAAACATGAAGTGCAGGAAGTCTTCAAACGATTTTCCTCGAGGGCTTCGACCAACTTTGGTGTGAAGATCAAGCACATCAGAAGTGACAATGGAACTGAGTTCAAGAATTCTGTTCTTGATGACTATCTTGATGAACTTGGTATTACTCATGAGTTATCTGCTCCTTATACTCCTCAACAGAATGGCGACGTGGAGCACAAGAACATGACTCTTGTTGAGATGGCTCGCACTATGCTTGATGAGTACAAAACGCCTCGTCATTTCTGGATTGAGGCAATTGATACTGCGCGCCACATCATCAACAGAGTATATCTTCACAAATTCTTCAAGAAGGTTGCCTATGAACTCCTCACTGACAAGAAACCCAGTGTAAGTTATTTCAAAGTCTTCGGTGCTAAATGTTGGATTAGAGATCCTCATCACAACTCAAAATTTGCACTGAAAGCACATGAAGGTTTCATGCTTGGTTACGGAAAGGACTCGCACACCTACGGAATCTTCAACACCGTTCTTCACAAGGTTGTTGAAACTGTAGATGTGTGGTTCGATGAAACTAATGGCTCGCAAAGAGAGCACCTACCTTCTGTAATAGATGAACCAACACCTGAGGAAACTATCAAGTTCAAGGCTGCTGAGGATGTCATTCCTACCGAAGAATCTGCTGAAGAATTCATTCCAGAGCATGAAGAACGTCGAGCTAATGCACCTGAAGAAAATACTGAAGAAAATGGTGCTGAAGAAAATGTTGATCAAATTCCTCAACAACAACCAGCTCATCCTCGCATTGCAAAAGAAGTGCAAGTTGAAAAGATCATTGATGACATTAAAGCACCAGGTCCTCCCACACGCTCAAAAGCTTCACATTTATCTAACTTTTGTGGGCACTATGCTTTTGTCTCTATCACAGAGCCCACTAAGGTAGATGAAGCATTTCTAGAGCCTGAGTGGATTCAGGCCATGCAAGAAGAATTACATCAGTTCGAGCTCAACAACGTCTGGGAACTGGTCAAATGTCTAGATCCTCGCAAGCACAATAGCATTGGCACAAAGTGGATTTATCGCAACAAGCAAGATGAAAATGGCCTTGTGGTAAGGAATAAGGCACGGCTTCTAGCTCAAGGCTACACATAGGTTGAAGGAATTAATTTCGATGAAACTTTTGCACCTGTTGCTAGACTTGAGGCTATTCGCATATTACTTGCTTATGCTAACCATCATGATATCACTCTATATCAAATGGATGTGAAAAGTGCATTCCTCAATGGTAAGCTTGAGGAAGAAGTATATGTTGCTCAACCCCCAGGTTTTGAAGATCCAGAGCATCCTAACAAAGTCTTCAGACTAAATAAGGCCCTCTATGGCCTCAAGCAGGCCCCTCGGGCGTGGTATGATACTTTGAAGGAATTCCTCATGAAGAAAGGCTTCAAACCCGGTTCACTCGACCCTACTCTTTTCACTAAATCTTATGATGGTGAATTGTTTGTGTGCCAAATATATCTTGATGATATTATCTTTGGCTGTACTGACCAACGTTATAGTGATGAATTTGCCTATATGATGAGTGAAGAATATCAAATGTCTATGATGGGAGAATTGAAATTCTTCTTAGGTCTTCAAATTCGTCAACAATGCAATGGCATATTCATATCTCAGGAGAAATACCTCAAGGATGTACTGAGGAAATTCAACATGCAAGATTGCAAAGGCGTCAAAATCCCTATGCCCACAAATGGTCATCTATGCACTGATGAAAATGGTATTAACTTCGATCAAAAGGTATACCGCTCCATGATTGGTTCCTTATTGTACTTATGTGCATCTAGGCCAGATATTATGCTTAGTGTTTGCATGTGTGCCCGATTTCAAGCTACACCGAAGGAATCACACCATAAGGCTGTGAAGCATATTCTTCGATATCTAGCTCACAAACCAACACTTGGATTATGGTACCCCAAGGGCTCGGCTTTTGATCTTTGGATATTCTGACTCTGACTATGCTGGTGATTGTGTGGACCGCAAGTCAACATCTGGTACATGTCATTTCCTCGGACGATCTTTGGTCTGTTGGTCCTCGAAGAAACAGAACTGCGTATCACTATCCACTTCTGAAGCTGAGTACATTGCCGCTGGTTCTTGCTGTGCTCAATTGCTATGGATGAAGAAAACTCTCAAGGACTATGGCGTCAACGTGAAGAATGTGCCTCTCTTCTGTGACAATGAGAGTGCCATCAAGATTGCTCACAACCCAGTTCAGCACTCGAAGACAAAGCACATTCAGATTCGTCATCATTTTCTTCGTGATCATGTGTTGTAGGGCGACATTTCTATTGAGCATGTGAAGACTAAAGAACAGCTAGCCGATATCTTCACAAAGCCCTTGGATGAGAAGAGATTTAGCAAGTTGCGGTGTGAGCTAAATATCTTAGAATCTTCAAATGTTCTTTGAAAAGGACACTCGTCCTAACACTTATGCAAAATTGACGACTTAGATGTGCAATACATGAAGAAAACGTTTTTCTTCAATCAATGAAGAATAACACTCTAAGTGTGAAGAAATTAACGAAGAATTTGATTCTCAGAACCCTACGACGATTGTACGCGGTGTCTGAAATCATCATTCTTATACCGTGTGTCATGCCACCACCAAAGTTGAAAATCTTCAATTTGAGTTTTCCTCAGTTTTTGAAATTCCTCAGTTGTTCAAATTCTTCAACTTTGCATTGTCTTCACTGTTTCTGTCGTTTTTTCTTCATTGGCTATATATATATATGAGTTTATGTCCTCTACAACATTCACTTATGGCTATTTCTTCAAGTTGGGTTTTCTGCTAAGTGAATGTGATCGGACCCTTCCCCCTCTATGCTATACTCAACCCAATCTGTTCACAAATTCTGTATGTGCATTCTATTTGAAACTCGTTCAAAATCTTCACTGTGTCCTTGTCAGCTGAAGAATTGTGAACGCAACGTTAAAACTTATCTTATCCAAATTTTTGGCTTTGCCGCTCAAACCGTTCCGCATCTCACGATATACTTATCTATTCACCCACGATCGCACACGATCTCCACTTCTCAGTACGTGGGTGACACATGTCAAGCGAATGAGAAGGGTCAGGGGCACGTTCGTCCAAATTCTTCGGGCGAACAGTTTTTCACCGTGGCTATAAATACCCCCTTCCCCTTCCTCACTTCCTTTACTCTGCTCGACCTCTCTCCAGCTCGAGCTTCTCAAACCCTAGCGCCACCGCTACATCATCGTTGCCGGTGAGGAAGAGCTTCACTGCCTAGACCTCGTCACCATCGTACTCGCGCCGGCCGCGGAAATCTTCACTCCGCCGTCGCCATAGCCGTCTTCCTCCACCAAGTTAGGGCGTGGAAGATCTTCACTAACGAACTTCACATCTCCACATTCCAGTTCGTCGTGTTCTTCGTCCAGGGTAATTAAAAGCTACTTTTACTGCCCTCTTTGATTCAAATGATTTCTACAAAATCTTCAAAGGTGTTTTTCTTCAATTCTTCACACACTAAACACCTCACATGTCATCTGATCTTGACTCATTTCTCTAAGCTATAATTTCTCTTCAAGATTCCTCAATTGTGCGGATTTCTGATCTGTACAACTCTGGAACCTAAGACTAAGAACGCTTAGTGAAATTGTTCAAGACTCGTCTGGTCAAATTCCTCAAACTTGTTGTTTTTGAAAAAAATCTTCTGAGAACGCATATGACCTCTCCAAAATTCCTCATAACTATACTCTATTCACAGGTACTCATGTCCGCTGCTGAATCACTAGGTTCTCATCAACTTAACTCATTTGCAGCGTTCCTCGAAGAAAAGTTGCATACTTCTTCAGAGAATTCAATTGTTCAAATTCCTCAACTAAAGAAAATGGCTGATGGAAAGAAGCCACATAAAGAAGGAAAGAGGCCTGAGGTCAACACTGCCTTTGAAATCCCTGAGGACATCTATGCTCGGTACTGCACACCCCCTGAGGAAGATAAAAATCAGCGCAAGGTGCGCATTCAAAAGATTGAGAGGAGATGGGCAAGAGAGTGGAGGGAGTACAGATATGTTACTCCAAAATACATGAAGAAATTTGCTCTAAATCCTCCATGCCCAAGACCTCCGTTGGCACCTGGCCAAGAAGCAGATCCCACTAGCCTCAAGCGTGGTGAGGATTATCCTGATGAATGGGCCAAGCGCCAGGCCAAGTTGGCCAAACAAGCAAAAGATGCAGTGAGGAAATTCAACAAAGACTCTACTGCCGCTACTGCTGTTGAGGCCTCTGTAAAGTCGAAGAAGGCCATGCCAAAGAAGCCTGCTCACAAGCCCAGTGCTTCACCAGCAATGCCCTCACAGCCAAGTTCCTCAGCTATGCCCTCACGGCCAGATTCCTCAAAGCCCTCACGGCCAATTCCTCACACTGCTCCTGCTCCTCCAAAATCTTCAGCTTCTCCGCCAAAGTCTTCGGCTGCTCCGACCAAATCCTCAGCACCTGTGCATCTCTCCACGTGCCAAAGGACCACAGGCATATCTATTGCCTCATGAGCCTTTGTAAGTTCCTCATCTGCTCCAAGTTCCTCAGCTGCTCCCTCTCTTCTGAAGAAGAAGACCACTGCTGGACGAGGTCCTCGACAAAGTCCTCACAAGAAACAAGTTTCTTTCCAAGTGCCCTCTGATGATGATGAGGATGATGATGAAGAACTAGCAGAAATCATCAGAGACAGGCAAGTCTGGGCCGCTAGAGCCAAGGGCACAAGTGTGCCTCTGCTTTTGGATCCAAAGTTGATCCTTGAGTACATTGACTTATGGCACAAGGACCCCAACACTCCCATGCCTGACTTCAAGCTGACTCCTGGCCAAAGTCATATGTTGACTCACTTCATATAGGAAGAGAAATGGAAGTTTGAGAAGGCTAGGCAGATCAAGAAATCACAGTACAAAAAGGAGCGCCACCTAAAGAAAAATGTTGTCTCTATGACAACCGAAGAACTCGTCAATATACAGTCTGAGATCAAGAAACTCAGTGATGAATTTGATGCATACCATGCTGATTGGCTGGGAGCCAAGGTTCGTTTTGTGAGACTTGGTGACAACTTCACCTCAAATGTTGCAGCCCAACACAACAGGAAATTCCTCAGGCTGAAGCATCTGCTCAGCCGACTGGTGAAAATGCCAGCACCGCTGATGACAATCAGGCTGCTGAAGAAAATGTGAGTTCCAGGGCAGATGACTGCATTCCATCCACTGAAGAAATTGCCAGGGCATCCACTAGTGGTGCGCCTGAAGAAAATGAAGAAGTCAGGGCAACTGCATCAGTTGCGCCTGAAGAAATTCAACCCAATTCCTCTGCTCCTGCGCCTACACCAACTCCGATCCTTCCATCTGCATCAGATGTGAAGAAAACTAAGGCTGCAGAGCGTGTAGAGGTGAACAAAAGGAAGGCATCAGCTGCATCAGATTCTTCAGCTCAGAAGAAGATGAAGCCACTGACTAGCTTGTTTGCAAATCCAATTGATGCTGTTCATATCTCAACCATGCCATCAAAGGACCTTGTTCCTTTTGATGAAGAATATGTGATTCCAAGTGAATCCGATGAAGAGAATCCCTCTGCTGCTTCGTCAGAGCAGATGGATGAAGAAATTTAAGTGGATACAATCCCTTCAACACCAGTTGTCTCCTCGCCTATGCCTTAGTTTACTGCTGAAGAGGCCGGCGCTGAAGAAATGGAAGATGAAGATGTGGCCATTGGTTGTACCACACCAGTGCTAACTGATGAATTTTTGGAAAGTCAGCACCCCAACTCTCCACTCTTCACACTATTGCAACAAATTCCTCAGTCCCCAATAACTACTGTACAAATTGGATCTGATGAACCACATGCCACACCGTTCGTCCATGAAGAAATTCCAGCCACTAGTGCTGATGAAAATGCAAATGAAGAATTGCCGTCCCAGGCTGCCACTGAAGCAGCACCTGAAATTCCTTAGCCTGTGGAACCTAAGATCGAGATCCCAGAGGTTGTGATGCAATTGACTAACACTCCTCACCCCAAGGCAAAGGATCCATTCTCAAAGAAGCAGAAATTGAAGGTTGATGATTTCTTCGTCGAGCACGTGTTCTTTACTGACTACAATCCTTATGACTCTGCTCGTCTAAGGAGGAAGCGTTTCTGGACTGCAAGCCAGGCCAACTTCTATTCTTCACTGCTTTTCAACAAAGACAAAATCTTCTACCATGAGCAGATTCCTCATGTGGACATGGAATCATTACCTTGTTTCTCTCTTGTGCTCAATGTTCTTCATGATGCAGGCCTCCTCAACTTTTGCTCTGACATTGTTGATTGCAATGAAGAGCTTATTCGTGAGTTCTATGCTACATTGCATATCACAGGTGATCTTGAAGATATCAACACCTGGGTCTTGGACTGGATGACCGACAATACTCACTATAAGGCACCGACCTCTGAATTGCTTCACGCCCTGCCCATCAGTCCACCCAGTGAAGGAGCTCGCTGCCTGTATCATGAACCAGAACTCACAGCTCATTACATGCAAGTGTTAATGAAGCCTTTGAAGCCTGGTCAAGCCCCAAGGACCAAATTCCTCGTGGAGGATTTACTCTATGTGCCTAGAACCGTCTATCGCATTCTGACAAGGACAATGAGTCCCATCAAAGGCCACGACTCATCTGATGAGGAAATAGTTGGGATCATGAAGAATCTGCTATTCAACATCATTCATAGCATTCCTATCAATTATCATGATTTCTTCATGAGGACTCTAGCAAATGCTGCACTTTCTCCGTTTGAGCTGAATCCTTATGCACCTTGGATTATGAGATTCCTCAAGACAAGGTCTTCACTCAACTACAAGGCTGATTTTCAGAATCACCTTAGCTATCTACCCCCGATTGAAGACCTCAAGTAGGCTTTTACTTTAACTGATGAAAAGGGCAAGGCTCCTGCTGTCATTGATGAAGGCATTCGTCCATTGGATGGCCAGTTTGGCAAAGCTGCATCTTATTCCACCAATGATGACTCTTCCACACATGACTCTGCTGCCAATGCACCCATGTCTACTCCTCAAGCCACTACTCCTCGTGTGATGACTGACCGTGAGCTTCTGCTTAGTCTTCACCAGAAGGTGGATCGAAACCATAAATGGGTTAAGCGTCAGTTTGGTTCATTTCTTCACAACATGACTACTACACACAATGCAGTGAAGAAAAACCATTACTACCTCCATGAAGTCTTCGGTCGCACCTGGGCCATTCTATCACCTCTGTATGGTGAAGAAGATCTCAAGAAAATGGGTCTCAACGAAGATTTTGACTGGTCTGCACCTCCACCGAAGAAATTCAAGAAGGTCAAGGTTCCTTCTTTGGTTTCCAGCTAATATTCTTCATCACGCGATACCGACGAGTATGAAGACTTGGACGACACTGCGGCAGGCCCTTCAACGACAAACGACCCCAACAACACTGGCGCTCCTTCATCAACTTGATATTCTTCAGGGGCGTTAGTCCTCATTTTCGATCCTTCTGATCATTCAATGACAAATGGGGAGAATTTTGAGTTAGTCTTCAAGCGGGTCTGTCTATATGGGTGTTTTTTTGCTAAGTTACAACTCTCGTTCTTCTGAAACTTTATTGGATCGAGTTGTAAACTTAAACTCGATGGTGCTCTGATACTTTTGATGTGTTTTTCTGCATGCTTATTTCTCATATATGTTATTGCACGCATGCTAAATTACATCAGTCACCATATTTGATCATTATGATATGTCAAATGCGTGTATGAATTACAAGATATAGGGGGAGATCTCCATGATTCTATTCTTCCAAGTGTGCAATGCTTCAAAAGCAAATTCCTCACTATGCACATCTTCAGGGGGAGTTCTTCTATATCTTGCAATCAAATTCCTCAATATCAGTATTTACACTTCATATGTTTATCCCTGTTGAAAACATAACCTATATTGTCATCAATCACCAAAAAGGGGGATATTGTAAGTGCATCTAGTGCCCCTTAGTGATTTTGGTGTATTGAAGACTTATAGGTTAAGGGACTAATGTGTTTATGAGTGTACACATGTCTATAAGTCTATGAGGAGTTTGATATTTACAGAAAAAGTCGACCCCTAAAAATGAAGTTCTTTGACTGAAGACTTTGAATTTCTGAAGACTTTGAAAGTGAAGAAATTGGTGTGATCTTTGAAGACTTGGCATTCATTCGAGGAACATGAAGCGTGAAGACTTTTTTTCGTAGTTTCATTTTCTCTTTCTTAAGTCACAGGAAACACCGTATTGTTAAAGCGGGTCGAGGAAATACTAAGGAAAAATTTCCATGTGATTCTCAACTCAAGATCCTACACCTACCAATCCCTTCGAGTGAAGCCATTGGAAATCTCATACAGTTCAGTCATATTCTTCAGTGACAGAGACGAAGTTGTTCTGGTCTCTGAGGAATTTGTTCTGACTGAGGAGTTAGGAATTCGCCAGTGCGGATTGCCTACACAGTGAGGAACATGATAGCCCTGAGGAATTTGATACTCAAATTTCCAACCGTTGTTGTGCTATGCGCAAGCTGTCCCAAAATATCTACCCGCCTAACGGTCATATCATTGAAGGGCATTTATGTCTTATAATGTTGGGCTGCTCCCTAGGCTATAAATAGCTGCCCCCTACAACCACTAGCTGGTTGGCTGCTCCGAGAGAAACTGACACTTCTCATTTGAGAGCATCCCATCCTCCGAGGACTTTGAGCGAAAATCATCAAGTGAGGAAAACCCAAACCCAAACACCTACAAACCCAAAGTGATTGAGCATCACTGAAGAGATTGATCCTGTGTGGATTCGATGCTTGTTACCTTTGAAGACTGTGCTTCTTCCAGACAGTTAGGCGTCATGGTCTAGAGCATCCAAGAGGAATTGTGGATCGCCGAGTGACCAAGTTTGTGAAGGCTCGGAAGTCACCTGAAGACTTACCACGAGTGATTGGGCGAGGTCTGTGTGACCTTAGCTCAAGGAGAATACAGTGAGGACTATGTGTCCGGGACTGTGTGTCCTCAGGTTTAAATACCTAGCCGCTCCAACCAGATGTACAACTGAGACAACAGTTGGAACTGGTCTACCAAATCATTGTCTTCACCAAGCTCACTGGTTCTATTTCCTCAACTCTTGCATTTCCTCATAACTGTGTTGAGTGCTTGTTCGTATCTGTGTTTGAAGACTTTGACTAAATACTTTCTCAATTTCCTTAGTTCAATTTCTTCAGTTTGTTTGTCGTCATCCTGTGTTATCCTGTGTTTACGCTTTCTGTACTCTGTGCTTGTCTTCATTTCATTATGATGACTATGCTTGTGTTCTGTTATGTTTACTTTTGAGTACTTATTCCGCTGCTAGTAGTTCTTCGCTAAGGAATTTCCTCACCTGCAAATTCCTCAGTGAAGAACTCATAAAAATCGCCTATTCACCCCCTCTAGTCGATATAACGCACTTTCAATGGACCTCTTCATCTGGGTGGAGGTATTCGCCACCGACACCGGCGCCTCTTCTTCGTCCAGCGCTGCGATGAAGGCCGTCGAGGCCAGGGCCACAGCGGACCGCGCCAACGCGTCCAACCCGCTGCGCGCCAAGATGAAGAGCCTCCGTGTTCCCATCGCCACCGATTCGACGCCACAAACGCCGCCGAGACTCGGGCTCGCCTCGAGGAAGATGGCCAGCGCCTGCTGGACTTGTCTTAGACACTCGCTGCTACGCAGCGCCGTCTGACTCTGCTCAGCAGGAGCGCGACGCCGCCTACGGCTTCATGCCTACTGCCACCGAGCTAATCCGGGTCGCTGACGTGCGGGCCTGGGGTGGCGCCATCGGCCGCGCCCTTGGCGCAATCCGTCCCGTCTACGAAACCCCTGTGAAGAATATGCGTGCGACCACGGGAAGAATATGCCTAGACCAGCGGCAGGGCGAGGAGCTGAAGGACCGCCAGAAGCGGGTGAACGACCTCCTCGACATGGCCAAAGCGCAGCACAACCACCTCGACCAGCTCGCCAAGCCCGCAGGATCCGCCTCACACCATGTCGGTGTCAAAACCAGCGGATCTCGGGTAGGGGGTCCCGAACTGTGCGTCAAGGCCGGATGGTAACAGGAGGCAGTGAACACTTTGTTTTACCCAGGTTCGGGCCCTCTCGATGGAGGTAATACCCTACTCCTGCTTGATTAATATTGATGATATGGGTAGTACAAGAGTAGATCTTCCACGAGATCAAGGAGGCTAAACCCTAGAAGCTAGCCTATGGTATGATTGTTGTGTATGGAGTTGATTGCCTACGGACTACAACCCTTCGGTTTATATAGACACCGGATAGGGTTAGGGTTACATAAAGTCGGTTACAATGGTAGGAGATCTTGAATATCCGCATCGCCAATCTTGCCTTCCACGCCAAGGAAAGTCCCATCCGAACACGGGACGAAGTCTTCAATCTTGCATCTTCATAGTCTAGGAGTCCGGCTGAAGGTATAGTCCTGCTACCCGAACACCCCCTAATCCAGGACTCCCTCACACCACGCCGACGATCCTGACCAGCAGAACACGGCGTATTCGCCACCCGGCGAAGCTCATTCCGGCCGCAACCAGACCCGGCGCAACCGCGCTCCGGCAACTGCCGGCGGCTTGGCCGACGATCCGACCCTGGAAGATTGGCGCCGACACAATCCTCCCCTGCCACCCGGCCGTCGTCCAGCTTCAGCCGACCTGGCCCCTCGCGGCATGGTCGCTAGCCCGCTAGGCCCGCGCGCCATCGACGACACCAACGTTCACCACCGCCTCGACCAGCTCACCCTCTCCATGGAGCTGGAGGAGAACAACGCCATTGGGCCGTCTTGTTTCGGCCCGCGCATCCGGGATGAGCCCTTCCACAAAGGGTTCACGCTTCCCCGTGACACCCCCAAGTACAACGGCACCGTCAAGCCGGAGGAATGGGTCATTGACTACACCACCGCCATCGCCATCGTGAGCGGCAATCGCCGCCTCGCCATGCGCTACACCCCGCTCATACTCTAGAGCTCGGCGCGCACGTGGTTGAGCAACCTACCGTCTGGCAGCATCAACGCATGGGTCGACTTCGAGCAAGCCTTCATACGCAACTTCACCGAAACCTACAAGCGTCCTGCCCGTCCTAGCCATGCCGCCATGTGCGTGCAAGGGCCGATGGAGACTGGCCGCGAGTACCTCGCACGCTAGACGGAGCTCCATAATAGCTGCGAGGGCATCCATGGAGGCCAGGCCATCCAGTACTTAGTCAGCGGGTGCTGGGATGGCACCCTCCTCAAGCACAAGTTCTTGCGCTCCGAGCCGGCCACCATGGCCGCGCTCATGGTGATAGCGCACTACTGCAGGATGCTACTAACCGACACAACGATCAGAGACCCTTCGACGAAACTGTGTGTGATGCAATAATCACCAACGGTGGTGTAAAAGAACTATCAAAAAAGGTGCAAAACGTTTGCGATGGCGAATCCATCAAACACGGTTCAAATTTTAGTTGCGTGTGCGATGCAGGGCATACGGTTCAGTCCAATGAACTGTCTGCGATGAGGAGGAACAAAAGAAACGGGCAGCCTGATGAAGGCATGTGCGATATACAGCATACGGTTCACCCGGATGAGCTGTTTGCGATTAGGAAACACAAAATAAACGGTCAGCCAGATCAAGGTGTGTGTGATTGAGGGCATATGCTTCAGAAGGATTAACTGTTTGTGATTAGACAACATAATAGAAATGGTTCAGCCAGATCAAAGTGTCTACAATTGATGGCATACACTTCACATGGATGAATTGTTTGCGATTAGCCACAACAAACTGAAACAGTTAGATAGATCAACGTGTGTGTGCTAGACGGGCACACACATTCTAATTAAAAGAAGTGTGGACGATGGTAATAACGAGCACGCACGGTTGTTGGAACAAGACATGTGCTGACATTGCCTATTGCGGTGCACCCTATGGTGCAAACGCCACGTACGCGGTCGAGAAGGCGTACGTGTCCATGTTACGCCTTCCGAGAATAGTGTCGCACTTATAACCGTCAGTAAATTTTGAGCATGTGTCCCTGTCACATTCCAAATTGCAAACCTGTTCACACAGATCAAAACCTAAACGGTTTCCCACTTAGGAGCGTATTACTACTTGGTTATAAATACTACTACTCCAATATGACTGGACATTCCTCCTCAACTCCTCATCCACAAAAACAAAGTCATTCATCATCGTTCCCTTTGCGTCTGCCATGGCCAGCGTGAGTTCTGGGTCGAGATATTGCCACCAGGGAGATGCGAGCATGGAAGCGGAAGCATGAGAGATGTCCCGCCTCGCCGCAAACACAACTGGCATGTTCCGCCGCGCGGCCATGGCAGCACAGAGGTCCCGCCGCGCCATCGATGCGGCAGACTGGTCCGACCGAGCCGCGGAAGCAAAAGAGATGTCCCGATGTGCCGGGAATGCAGCAGAGATGTCCTCCCGCGCCGCGGCAGCCTAGGAAAATGTCTCACGGGCAGGCGAGAACTCTTACAGGCGCATGCATGCGATCATCCATAGCTAGATGGATCAGATCTCTGGCTGGGCGAGGTTGCAGGACGACATGAAAGCCTCTTTTGCCGGCGTCATCCCGCAACTAAATGAGAGAAATGCGAAGCTCTGGGCCGAGCACGACCTGCTGAGGGCGAAGATCGTTGGAAGTGCGGAGCAACAGGAGGAGACCACTACCTTGTTGAAGAGGACCGGCGTCATCGTCAAGAAACTTATGGACGAGAATGCCATGCTGCGCATCGAGCGCAGAAGGCTGGTGGAGGAATCCGTGATTGCTCTCAAGCAGCATCTTGAGAACAAGAAAGAGCTCATCGCTGCTCGCCGTGGGGACTAGTCCCACGGCCTGCAACAACGTAGAGATCAGCGAGGCAGATCGTTGTCTTCCTTCTTCTTTTGCCCTTGTGTATTTTGGGCGTTGCCACATGTGGCTTTTTTAATTATGTTTCTAAATATATAAGACAATTATTATCCACTGTCATCGTCCTTATATTCATCATGCTTGCTATAAGTCGCAGTCGATGCTATATAGGTCCGTCAGATCTTACATCAAGATCCATGCAAAACTTTCTTTTTAGATATTCATTTTTCTCTCTTAAATCAAAGTCCAATGAGACACATAGCCACGCCAAAGAAGAGGGGCTCGGGCGCCATTAATGGAGACGTTGGGAGGGAGGTGCGCAGTGGGTAGCGGTCAAAGGGCTATCCTCCTGATGAGCACACGCAGGGGTCTGATCGCACACCTCCCGTACTCAAATAGCGACCCCCACGGCACCTCCTAGACAATAAAAAAGGGGACGCGTGGCGGCACGTAAATGGTAAGTATAACGCCCACAGTTTCAATAATACTTGTGTTTCCGATTTGTAACGTGACAACACATGTTCCAAAATGACTTTGTTGATTGTTAATGTGTGCGCCATCGCAAATCAGACAGAAAATTACCACATCATGTTGGTGCCATGTCATGAAACCATGCCAAGTTTCATGATTTTCAGGCGTGTTTTGGACTTAAAAGAATTAAAAAAACTAAGTTTCTCAATCTTTCCGACCGAGCCACAATGCCTAGATGTTTGAATTTCATTCCCATTTCTTGCATGGGACCTAGAAATTCACCGAAGGACACACATGTGATTTTTCAAACAACTTTGGTGCACTGGAGCCTGTGCTTGTAGTTCAAATTTGAATTATGCACATTAAATGCGCAGAAAGTCAATTAATGTATAAAGAAGGTCAAACGAACCCGGAATAATTCGAAAATTTAGCACGATACTTCTATTTGGTCTAATCTGCCTATGTAAAAAAATTAAGATGGGAGAAGGCAGTGTACGTATCTCGTTTTGCGCATGGAGGTGACACGTTCCCTCTCGAAACCACGAGCCTTCTTGAGGGAAGCTCCGGTTCGCAAGAAGCTTACATCAAAGCTTGTCCCAATTCGGCCAAAAAATTTACCGCAGCATGTTGGTGCCATGTCATGACACCATGCCAAGTTTCATGATTTTCAGGCGTGTTTTGGATTTACAGGAATTGAAAAACCAAGTTTCTTAATCTTTCCGGCCGTGCCACGATGCCCAGATGTTTTAATTTCATTCCCATTTCTAGCATGGGACCTATAAATACACCCGAGGACACACATGTGATTTTTCAACCAACTTTGGTGCACTGGACCATGTGCTTGTAGTTCAAATTTGAATTAGGCACATTAAATGCGCCGAAACTCAATTAATATATAAAAAAGGCCAAACGAACCCGGAATAATTCCAAAATTTAGCATGATACTTCTATTTGGTCTAATCCGTCTGTGTAAAAAAATTAAGGCAGGAGAAGGTAGTGTACGTATCTCATTTCGCACACGGAGGTGGCACGTTCCCTCTTGGAACCACGAGCCTTCTTGAGGGAAGCTCCGGTTTATAAGAAGCTTACACCAAAGCTTGTCCCAATTCGTCCAAAAAATTTACTGCAGCATGTTGGTGCCATGTCATGATACCATGCCACGTTTCATGATTTTCAAGCGTGTTTTGGATTTACAACAATTAAAAAACCAAGTTTCTCAATCTTTCCTGCTGAGCCACGACGCCCAGATGTTTGAATTTCATTCCCATTTCTTGCATGGGACCTATAAATACACCCAAGGACACTCATGTGATTTTTCAACCAACTTTCGTGCACTTGAGCATGTGCTTGTAGTTCAAATTAGAATTATGCACATTAAATGTGCAGGAACTCAATTAATGTATAAAAAAGCCCAAACGAACCCGGAATAATTCCAAAGTTTTTCACGATACTTTTATTTGGTCTAATCTGCCTGTCTAAAAAAATTAAGGTGGGAGAAGGCAGTGTATGTATCTCGTTTCGCACATGGAGGTGACACATTCCCTCTCGGAACCACAAGCCTTCTTGAGGAAAGCTCCAGTTTGCAAGAAGCTTACACCAAAGCTTGCCCCAATTCGGCCAAAAAAATTACCGCATCATGTTGGTGCCTTGTCATGACACCATGCCAAGTTTCATGATTTTCAGGCGTGTTTTAGATTTACGGGAATTTAAAAACCAAGTTTCTCAATCTTTCCAGCCGAGCCACGATGCCCGGATATTTGAATTTCATTCCCATTTCTTGCATGGGACCTATAAATACACCCAAGGACACACATGTGATATTTCAACCAACTTTGGTGCACTGGAGCATGTGCTTGTAGTTCAAATTTGAATTATGCACATTAAATACGCAGAAACTCAATTAATGTATAAAAAGGCCAAACGAACCTGGAATAATTCCAAAATTTAGCACGATACTTCTATCTAGTGTAATCTGCTTGTAAAAAATTAAGGCGGGAGAAGGCAGTGTATGTATCTCCTTTCGCACATGGTGGTGACACGTTCCCTCCCGGAACCACGAGCCTTCTTGAGAGAAGCTCCGGTTTGCAAGAAGATTAAACCAAAGCTTGTCCCTATTCGGCCAAAAAAATTACCGTAGCATGTTGGTGCCATGTCATGACACCATGCCAAGTTTCATGATTTTCAGGCGTGTTTTGGATTTACAGGAATTTAAAAACCAAGTTTCTCAATCTTTCCGGCCAAGACACGACGCCCAGATGTTTGAATTTCATTTGCATTTCTTGCATGGGACCTATAAATACACCAAAGGATACACATGTGAATTTTCAACCAACTTTGGTGCACTGGAGCATGTGCTTGTAGTTCAAATTTGAATTATGCACATTAAATGCATAGAAACTCAATTAATGTATAAAAAGGCCAAACGAACCCGGAATAATTCAAAATTTTAGCATGGTACTTCTATTTGGTCTAATCTACCAGTGTAAAAAATTAAGGCGGGAGAATGCAGTGTACGCGTGTTGTTTTGCACACGGAGGTTACACGTTCCCTCTCGGAACCACGAGCCTTCTTGAGGGAAGCTCCGGTCTGCAAGGAGCATACACCAAAGCTTGTCCCAATTCGGGCAAAAAAATTACTGCAGCATGTTGGTGCCATGTCATGACACCATGCCAAGTTTCATTATTTCCAGGCGTGTTTTGGATTTATAGGAATTTAAAAACCAAGTTTCTCAATATTTCCGGCCGAGCCACTACGCCCAGATGTTTGAATTTCATTCCCATTTCTTGCATCGGACCTATAATTTCACCCAAAGACACACATGTGATTTTTCAACAAACTTTGGTGCATTGGAGCATGCGCTTGTAGTTCAAATTTGAATTATGCACATTAAATGCCCAAAAACTCAATTAATGCATTAAAATGTCAAACGAACCCGGAATAATTCCAAATTTAAACACGACACTCATGTACTAGTTGCATGTTCACTATACGTAAATGTTCTAGCAATTCAAACACCATCCTTTCCCTCCGTAACACCATTTTGTCTTTTAAAACATAATGAAAAAATCAGGTATACCACAAACAATTTACTAGAAAGAATCGTGTGGGATGCGATATAAAATATATTGGTGCACCGTCTTGTCTGGCTTACGCACGAAGCTTCGTCATCTACACTCCACTGCCCCCTCTTGAACCACACTTGCGCGCCGGTTTCTCGCGGCACCGAGCGAATTTTTTTGCCACCGCGGAAATATGTATCTCCTGGCCCCCTCCCTCCTACCAAAAGCCACATTTCCACTGTTCCTCCTTGCTTTCCAAGTTCAAACCTTCACTGCTACTTACTGGCAGCTCAACATCCTCGCCGGCGACCCATCTTCTTGAAGCGCTGGCTCCTCGCCAACTACCCTTCTTCTTGCAGCAGCGCCTCCTCGCCGGCGACCCTTCTTCTTGCAGCGCCGCCTCCTTGCCAGCGACCCTTCTTCTTGCTGCGCGGCCTCCTCGCCGCCGACCCTTCTTCTTGCTGTGCGGCCTCCTCGCCGCCGACCCTTCTTCTTGCTGCGCGGCCTCGTCGATATGGTCAGGTAATCCACACTCCACCCACACCATCCTCCTCCTTTCCCGTCCCACATGCCCCGACCGATGGCGCGACACCTTCCACCGAAATCACTTCCCCCTCCTCCAATTAAGCGCCGCCCACATCCATTTTGCACGCAGTATAATGCGAAGCTTAGTAGCATGGGGCCGCACGCGCTCATGAGGTCGCTATGGCTGCCATGCGTGTCGACCGCCATATCTCGGAGGAGCACCTCGTCTTCAAGGCCACCGTCGACACCACCACACGGTTGTCTACTTTAAAATACAGTTCATGTTGTTTTCTCGAGGCCACCGCTAGGGCCTTCTAGTGATTTGTCCTCTGTAATGTTAATATGCAATCCGATGTTCAGTTAACAGCTTTGGTCCAACAATTGCTACATTTCGTAGTACTGTTATCAAGCATTCTTTGTTTTATTAATTGTGTTATCTTCTAGTACATGTTTCCATTCTGCAATGTTGTGCTCAGTTAATTATTTTGGTTCATTTGGTCTGCTGTCCATTTAACTGTTTGGTTCAGTTCTACTATTTGATTTTCATTTGCTGTGGGTACAATTTTGTATTATGCATGTGACACCAATCAAATTTGGCTATACTCAATAATATTCCCAGTTAACCTGATCAAGATCTTCCTTATGTGTGTTGTAGGGAAACAATGGGAGACACTACCGTTTAACATCAAGGTTTGTTCAAGCGGGGTCCTTTGGCTAATAGCACACTATTGTGCAGTTGCAGGCATCATTCCAATATTTAGGTTTCTTACAATTTGGTCTTGCACATTAGGTCCAATTGTCAGAGGCTAAAACCCACTGTTCAACCCATTTTGCATATGGGGAAATGAGATATCCATGAATGTTAGTTAAGTCAAGAAACTCAGAAAGATTGTTAGGATGAAGAAACTTGCGATGAATAATAGAAAGATCTTTGTTTGCACAAGGAAGATGACATCAGTCAACTATAGGATGGAAACAACAATTTTACCTTGTTTTTACCCCTTGCGCCATTTCAAAATTTACAACAGCGATTTATGCATAGCTTTGTTTTCAGTACTTTTCAAAGCAGTTCACCGATGATTACCTCTCAAACCACCTGCATGGCCAAGAGGCGAGGAAGGTATTCATTCAACACCCACGGTACAATATTGAACTCTTGCTAAAGAGGACGAAGGTTGGGCGGGCAATTGTGCATAGCCACTGGCCTAAAGTTGCAAGGACATTCAACAACACTGAAGGCTCAATATTTTCCTTCCGCTTCTGCAGTTTCGTATACGAGATTCATCTGTCTACTTACCGTGTATGATGCTACTTTCCAAAGGTTTTTGATGCTGCATGTGAAACTTGGTGCTGTTGTGTAATGGCGTAAGTGAGTGCCGAAGCTATCAGATGTAATTTGATTTTGAAATCCTGGTTGCTTTTACACGGATATGAAATATCTAGCGTGTTTTATAAGAAATATCTGTTTGATTTTTTTGAAGAAAGAAATATCTGTTTGATTAGTACATGGATTATCTATAATAGGCTAATTACCCTGCTTATTGGGGTTTTCTATTGCAGACGGTTACTCAGACAGCATCGTGGGCGATGAACTCAAACAACCCGCACAGTTTCCAGAAAGTAGGCGTGTTTGATCAACTAACAATCACACACAGCTTCTGGCAGCGAACTGATTGCGTTAGGCCACCTTGCACAAACGTTTCCACACAAAGAACTGTGTGTGATATACATACATACGAAAATGTTTTTCTAGGATTCACCATGTGGGATGCACATACCTACGAAAATGATTTTCTGGGATTCACCGTGTGGGATGTACATACCTACGGAAATGATTTTCTGGGATTCATCATGTGGGATGTACATACGTACAGAAATGTTTTTCTCGGATTACCATGTGGGATGTACATACCTACGGAAATGATTGGGTTTTGATGCCTCGCCAGATTGCACACGGCCCTAGCCCGTGTCCCAGGAGGGCCTATCCTCGACGATTTCTAGGTCATGTGTGAAGGACCCCCCTATCGCCCACACTCACTTGTCGACGGTTCCAAATGACGTCGCGAAAAGGGGTTAAAAACCATTTGTATAGCACATCGTTGTACCAGTGGCGGACAAGTACGCCAACGCCGACACCGGCATGAAGATCCAGGTGGCGCTGGACGAAGCTGGCAAGGCAAAGCCAGTTCCACCTCGCAAGGCGGCTGGTGAGAATAGTCGCCAGCAGAACAGCAAGCTCTACGACAACCGTCTAGTCGCGACTTCTGAGCAGGCACCCGCGGTCGAGCCGGCCGCCAAATGCCTGCAAACCAACAAGATGGTGTGGCAGCCCGCCATGAGCATCGAGGAGATGATCGACGCTCCCTGCAAGCACCACTGCGGCGCGAGGCCGTCAATGCACATGCTCCGACAATGCACCATTACCAAGCGCATCATGAGGGGCTCCGGCTCCAGGAGCGTGGCTGCCGCCTCCGCCCCTTCCGCCCCCGCCCCCGGCTTGCGGCGCGATGCGCGATGACGTCTACACTGATGGGAACGCGACCTATGTTATCGACACCAGCCTCGGCGACGACAAACGTAGCGAGCGCCTGCTCCTGCAGGAGTTGACAACCGTCATCCCGGCCAAGTCAGAGTACATGCATTGGTCGGAGCGCATGGTCACCCGGACCCGGGACACCCGGCTGTCATGCCGAATCAGGGTGGCTACACCCTCATCCTCAACCCCACCATCGCCGCGCCCCGGAAGACTTGCACGTTCTCTCGAGTCCTCATCGATGGCGGCAGCAACATCAACATCCTCTACCACGACACCATGACCAAGCTCGGCCTCGAGGCCAAAGACATGGAGCCAACCCGGATGATCGTCCACGGCATCGTGCCCAGCCTCTCCTGCTCCCGATAGGTCGGATCCGGCTCGTCGTCCTGTTCGGCACCAGTGACCACTTCCGACGCGAGCCGCTCTGGTTCGAGGTGGTGGACCTATCTAGCGCGTTTGACGCGGTGCAAGGCCGGCCGGCTCTCGCCAAGTTCAAGGCGATCCCCCACTAAGCTTACCTAAAGATGAAGCTGCGGTCTGAAGGGCCTCATCACCATCACCGGTGACTGGCCAACACCGAGGAGCAGTGCCAGCTCGACTAGATCGTCACACTGGCCAACGAGACGCCGGCCATGCCGGCTTCGACTATGGAGCCGACCGACGAGGCCTCGTTCCAGCCCTCCAAGGAGACCAAGAAGGTCAAGCTGAACCCGGAAGACCCCAGCTATAGTAAGTACATCATTGTGGGCACCCGCCTCGACAGCAAATAGGAAGGCGAGCTCGTCGACTTCCTCCGTGAGAATCGGGATATCTTCGCATGGACCCCAAAGGACATGCCGGGTATTACGAGGAAGTACGTCGAGCACAAACTACACGTATGCAAGGACACCAAGCCTGTCCATGAGCCCCTACGTCGTTTGTCAGCGTTCTGGGACCGGGGGTGCCCAGACTTGCCTACCTACGGCCCGCAGCATGGCTCCCACTACACCACAACACCAATGCAATGGCACATAATCTGCCGGGAGAACACCATTAAGAGGGCAGATAAACTGCCGCGAGAGAGATTTTCCCGGCAGATAGAACTGCCACGTCAACGGCTGCCGGGGATTACTTGTCCCGGCAGATAAATAATCCCCAACAGTTTTTCTGCCCCAACCATTTTATCTGCCGGCAGTTTACTTTCACCCGGCAGACTCATAGTGGCTAGCAACTGTAGTTTACCGGCAGTTTCACTGCCTGCACAAGCGCATTTACCCGGCAGGTAATATGCCATCACGTGTTTTTTCACAAGCAAACTAAATTATTCTGTGTGCAATATCCCTGATTAAATATCCAATCATTATGTTCAAACAGCCAGGACAGATCACACAACTTACACATATGTTCAATCAGATTACATGTAAGACCTCATGCAATAACATAAATAGACCAAAAACATATGTTTTTAACACATGCATGAACCATACATATATAGACATTATGCCTCAAAATGCAAAGTACATATGTTTAAGGTAAAGAAATCGTGCCACACAACCAAAATTGGCATACAATGGCTTGTCTGCTGAAACAACCACCAAAATGACCAGTGTAAAACTTGTCAATATATGGAGGTTCGACAAACAAGACATATTACATATATATCATCACTCCAGCAACTTGTCAGACCTTCAAAACCTCCAGCAACTTGTACATCTTCCAAACCTCCAACAACTTGTGTATCTTGAGAAACCTGCAACAAATCAGAAACTCATTAAATGGTACTATCGTTTCAGATTTTAAATCAACATATTAAAATTTTGATGTGCTGCAGTTTAACGTCAGCATATAACTCTTCTGAATGTTATGCACTTCATCATCACAACAAGTAGTGATTATTACGCACATAATTAGATCAAACAGAAATTATTTGCGCTTCACATACATAAATCTTCCATGGGCTAATATGACAAAACAAGAATGTGTAACATTGTTGCTTGCTTCACTAAACTGTATAGTCCAAGCTCACCCAAGAAATAGATTGCACTAATTTTATCAGTAAACTTTCAGATCTGATATGAAAGAGTCAACCTAGAACAAAATAAAGAATCCACAGAACAAATTTGAAAAACCAGAGGACTGTACAACAAAAAATCAAAGTTGAAGATGCATATTACCTCCTCAACTGGCTTGTGGTCACATTACTGCATTTGCTAGACTTATACACTTGCAGCTGCATACATACAAGCAGACTTTTAAGATGTAAAAATAAATTGAGAGCAAGCATTGAGCATCCAAAAAAAATTGTAACCACCCAAGCCAGGGTAATATTTTGTGCCTGGCCAAATATTTGGCATCATGGATCTGGTCACAAAACAAGCACATTGATAGATCATTAATGCGTGATATGGTCAAGATTTTACATACCTTAAATGAGTCTTTCAGCTACTCTTTGAGGCCCATAACATGAGGGATGATAATTTGGATCAGCGGAAACTGTTCAGGGACGCCAAAAGAATCTCGAGACAGTAAAATGTATCAACTCTCAGAGGTAACTGACAATTTAGAGGCAAGTGCATTATTAACAAGCTGCTAACAAAATCCTGAGAACAAAGGGTGTATCTTAGATTTAACTGAATGTAGACATTCATAGTAACTATGGTGGCCTTGGTCAAGCATATTGCAAAACAACACCTATATGAAACTAGCTGAAATCTACTTAAGTGCTAACTGATTTTGCTGATAACCAGAAATCTGTTTGTATGAAGAAACTTGTTGAAACCTAGTTAAGTGTTAACTGATTTTTCTTGTAACCAGAAACATGAAATTGGCTTTGACTGGAACTAGTTGAAATATGAAGCGCAAAACTTGTAGAAACCCATATATCCCAGTTCCATATGTGTTCCCTGGAAACTCCGAGATTTTAAATGACTTTGAGCGAATTTGCATGCCGGGGGATATGGCAATAAATTGATAGCAAAGTTTGACAAGAACCTGCGTGAATACTCCATTAACCATCGTGCCCTAATATGTTCTTGGCTCCACTACTAGTACTTGTCCTGGCATAAATTTGCTTGCAAACATACTAGCTGAATTGCTTTATTAAAGAAAAGATTTGGATTGAATATTACTTCTAAAGCGATGAAACGTACACAAATAATAGACACCAAAAGGTCGGCCAAACTTTGGTGAAATGAGCATAAGATATGCATATATGTAACTGCAGAGAAAATAGTTAGTTCAAGGTATTGGAAGGATATAAACAAAGTTTTACAAATCCAGTCTTCCTAATCAATTTGAGAATTCATCACAAATTTAAATTATCTAAAAATTCAGACCGTCGACAACAGATTGACTAAAAAAGGTCATATAAAATCATGACAATTGTAAAAGAAAGGAAAAGGGAGATTACTTGTTTCTTTTACATCTCCTTAAATAAAGCTAGGACGTTACAATCAATTAATATGCCGAGAATCAATGAAATAAACTAAATAGCCATCATAATTGCCATCTTGTACATGAGCTTGTTGTTTATACTTCGATATCTAGTTAAGCAAAGAACATCTAACACCTAGACATATAGTTTATTCACATGAGATTCAAAGCTATGAAACCAGGCTGCTAAATAATCATATTATTTGCACAAGGTAGAGGCTCATAGAAGAAGACCTTAATTAAGGCATCACATATGCAATTCATAAATGGTTATATGGCAGGAGCCTGTGACTCTGTTGCAAGTACAACCCAATAACAAAAGACTCAGCTTCAGAAAACACATGGCATGCAAAAGCTCAGTTCCAGGACATGTAAAAGCTTCCAATAGTTGTATGCATAAAAATGCTAAGCAAATTCATCACATGCGTACATACACATGCCAAGCAAAATCTCGGTTCATATGTTTACTGCAGTTTTATTTGCATGAAGCATATAAGAAACGAAATGCTAAATAAGTTTCATTGTTCTGAAATAGCAGCAAACATGTATCCAAAAGCAAAATACTGAATCAAAGACTTAACTACCAAGATTATTACCTCCTCAGCTTGCTTGTGGTTGCGTACTCGTGTTGCTGCTTTTGCCATGAACTTATAAGTCACTCTCAGCTGCATATATAGAAGCAAAGACTTTTAAGCTATCAACCATAATAGTCATTGGTAAATATATAATCATAAGAGCATAAGCTTATGTGCTTGTATGGATTAATCGACGCTGCTTGGTGGAGAGGACAAACAACATGCACACTGCTCATAAAACAAAAAATCCAAAATATTATTTCAGTAAAAGCATCAAATGAAAATTAGGGAACCGTTCGTAAGAATTACATATAGGAGAAAAGAGCATGGTACTCAGCTAGCCCCATGACCCAATTCTTCAAAAAAAATCTACTTAGGAGCATAGCTCCCAATTTCCATTACTGAAAACATCACATGTCTCAAGTTTGTCCCCCTCCATGGGTACCTCAAAACATCAGAAACTAAGCCGCACACAGCAGCACTACTACCAAACTAGATGCAGAACCTAAACAATGAGCATCCAAACATTCTAATTATCAGCAACAAAAAAATAGTCTTATATTACTCGTGGCCCTACATGACAAGGTACTGTACTACCATGGTTATATTACTTGCACAAGCACATCTTAAGCTATTTACCATCTCTGTGAACGTAGCTATGGATGAATTTGTTCTTAAGTGTTAAGCTAAATAAAAAAAGTTTAAGAACTGGGGATCTGGCAATTCAGTAAGTCACGATGCAATTAATTTCCAGTAGGGGCGACAGTACAAACCAATTTCTCTCATTTTACTCTAGAAAATTAAATTATCAGACAAATGTTTTTCAATTCAATAATAAAGGTTGAAACAATTGAAGGGATTTCTACTATGATAGACAACTACTGATCATTAAATTCCAGAATCACATGATCGGGAGCAGTGGCAAAATGGCAATAGAAAATTATAGAATAAAATTCCAGATCAAACCCCATATATCTATTTTCATAGAACTAACACATTCACTAGTTAAAACTATTAAACTCTAGAAGCGTTACTTCACTTTCAGTCTACATTTGCAGAAAAAATATACAGAAAGAAGTTCTCTAGCTTTATTTGCAGCACGACCTTTAAACTTAATTTCCCAAAGCTTGCATGTAGTACCCCTACTGGGATTCACTGATTTAGTATGTAGTTGAAGGCTTGAAGCATCCATTTGCTGCAATGGAAGATCTCTTCACCATAAGCAAAACTTGGTTTATCGGATGACAAAGCTAGTCGTTATCTTCAGAGCTGTAGTGTCATATAAACTCAAACACTTTCTGAAGTCGTTCTAGTTACTGCTCAGAAGAAAAAAGGAACAGAAGTTTGCAAAGATTGAAATCTCACCGGCCAAGTGCTCTCGGTGAGCAAGGAGGCGGCGCTGCACCTGGGGGAGGATGTAGAGGAGGTGGAGCTTCTCGGGAGGGGGGCTGTACAGGAAGGCCCGCTGCTCGGGTGAGGGAAACAGGAGGCGACCCCAACTTAGTGCTCAGGGAAGGATGCTCGTGGAGGAGGAGGCCCTGCTCGGGGGAGAAAGCTTGAGGAGTAGGAGGAGGCCTGCTCGGCGGAGGAAACTTGTGGAGGAGGTCGTTATTGTGGTGGGGATGGAGGGCGGACGACGGCTTTCCTCGAGAGAAAGCAGGCGCTGGGTGCGCGGGGGATGGGGACGAACCGATGAAGGGTTTCCTTGTTAGAGAAGGGTGCTCGGCGACGACTAGGCGGTCGGCGGCGTCTGTGTTTGGGGACGAAGCCGGCGCTGCGGTCGAGTGGTTGGTGGTGGCGGCGGCGTGGTTGGGGTTGAGGGTTAGGTTTTGGAAGAGCCGGGGAAGAACTGGTCAGGGGCTCAGGGCGACGAGCCCACGACCAAAGGAACCCCTGTGAATATTTCGATCTCGCGAGCCCTTTCTCCCACGCGAGCGCGCTCGGCCCAATTGTTTTTTTTTTTTGAGAAACGGCCCAGTTACTTTGGTTACGCATCGCATACAAGTTCCCAGCACACAATGGGCCGCAGTTTAGTTGGGCCGGCAGATAGGATGACCTGCCAAGTGGACATGGTTGCCGGCAGTTCGTGTGCCCTCGTTTGTTAACTTCTCCTGGTAGTTTCTCTGACGGTAAGTTATTCTCCCGGCAGTTGTTCAATTCCTGACAGTTTCTTTGCCCTTGGTCGGGTATTTCTCCCGGCAGTTAACTGCCCCTAATTAGGTGTTGTGGTGTAGTGTCCACCAGCGGCCTCTATGGCCCAGTTCCAGCAACAACGATCCAAGACCCTCGCGAGGGGCCTAGCCTCGCGAGGCGGATGACACCAAGAACTCCCTGGGGGCAGGCTCGCTAGGCTGGCGATCTGAAGGAAAGGTGCACCTTGCGAGGTTCACATGACGTGATCCATGACAACCAAGGCTAGGTGGGTGCCAGCGGCGCTGTGTACCAGTTTCCTCTTTGGTGCTAAGGAGGCAAGTGCAGGCGCGGGGTACCGAGGCATCAGGCAAAGGTTTCCATATCGATGCAACAAGACCAAGACCACAAGGACGACAGGATGGAGGTCATCGCGGAGCCCACTACAGCGTCAACACCAGAGCCTTTTGTAGGCGAAGACTACTTTTGTCAGGATAGCTTGTACTAGTTGTCTCCCTTCAAACTTGGCCATTGTGGGACCCCTTCCCGCCTAACATTTGGGAAGAGGACCAAGGCCACTATAAATAGGACTTAGCCACCACCATAGACAGGGGGATCATTCGGAGCATCCCCACACCCACCAGCTCATCGAGCTCAAGAACACCTCACCTCCCGAGGTTGTTCGTCCACTGTACTAGCTAATCCTCAGCCCTCAAGGAAATCCACCACAAAGCTGTAGTAGGGTATTACACCGCAAGGTGGCCGAACCAGGATAAATCTCTGTGTCGCTTGTTCTTTGGGTTCGTCGAGCTAGGCCATAGGATCGTTAGCGAGCGGGCTAGGGAGAGAGTGTTCTTCGTGCGCACCCCAGTGTTCGAACCTCTCAATGGTCTGCGGAGCCCTGAATCTGACATCGTTTCTCCGAAGAGAAGAGAAGAACCGTTGGTGAAGAGGTCGCCAAGCACCTGGCGGACGGCTTCATCATGGAAGTGTTCCACCCCGAGTGGCTGGCCAACCCAGTCCTCGTCCTGAAGAAGAACAAGACCTGGCGCATGTGCATAGACTACACCAGCCTTAACAAGGCTTGCCCTAAGGATCCATTTGTCCTCCCGTGGATCTATCAAGCCCTTGACTCCACCGCCGGCTGTGAGCTCCTGTCCTTCCTGGATGCTTACTCCGACTATCACTAGATAAAGCTGGACCCGTTGGACGCCCTGAAGACGTCCTTCATCACGCCTATCGAATTTCGGGTTCTGGCAAAACCCTTGTGGTTTGAACACTGGGGTGCGCATGAAGATCTCTCCCCCCTCTAGCTCGCACACACCACGATCTCACGGCCTAGCTCAACGAACCCAAAGAACATGAGACACAAGAGTTTATACTGGTTCGGGCCACTGATGTGGTGTAATACCCTACTCCAGTGTGGTGTGGTGGATTGCCTCTTGGGCTGAGGATGAACAGTTGCAAGGGAAGAACAACCTCCTGAGGAGAGGTGCTCCTGTGCTTGGTGAGTGTGGTGGCTTTGGTGGAATGGATCCGGTCCAAGATGTCCAATCTCCGATCCCCCCTCTACGGTGGTGGCTAGTCCTATATATAGAGGCACGGGGCCTCTTCCCAAATATTCGGCGGGAAGGGATCCCACAACGGCCAATTTGAAGGGGGACAGCTAGTACAAGCTATCCTGACAAAAGGTGGTCTTCGCCTGCCAAAGGCTCTAGTGGTGACGCCGTCTTGGGCTCCATAGTGACCTCCATCCTGTTGTCCTGCTGGTCTTGGTCTTGTTGCACCGATATGGAAACCTTTGCCTGATGCCTCGAGACTCCTCCCCTGCGCTTGCCTCTTTAGCACCAAAGAGGAAACAAGGACACTACGTTGGCGCCCGCCTGGCTCCGGTCATCATGGCTTGTATCGCACAAACCTCGCGAGGTGTCCGGTGCCTTGATCTCTCTGCCCCTCACGAGCCAGCCTGTTGAGGCCGCCCCTGAGGAGGTCTTGCATCGTCCCCCTCACGAGGGTCTTGAGTGTTTGCTGGTGAAGATGGGCCGTACAAGGCTGCTGGGGGAGCCACGGCGCAGGCCGCAGGCAGGCAAGTCTGGGGACCCCCGTTCCTAGAATGCCGACAGTATCCCCCGGGCCCAAGGCGCGCTCAGGCTTGGCTTCGAGGCGAAGCCAAAGGGCAAGTGCAGAGTGTCGCGGGCCCCAACAGCATGCGGCCACGGTTGGCGCATGTCGAATGATTGGACGTGGGCATATCCGCTTCCCCATGCTGCCTCGGCAACTGCCCGATTTGACAAGTCCTTGCTGCATGCAGAAAAGATCATTATTACCTTAGATCGTAGAGGCCGGCGGTTGGCCTCCCCTTGGCTATAGATGGGAGGAGGGGGGCGGAGCCCCTGTCACCCACCTCTTCCTTGGCTTCCCTCGCCCCTTCTTCTTCCTCGCTTCATTGCCGGCAGCAACACCCATGGCGCTTGTGAAGAGGCTCTCGGCTGTAGAGAAAGGGAAGGCTCGCCAGGAGGGGCCTAGATCGCCTCCGCCCAAGAGGGGGCGCGACCGTCCTCACGAGCACACCATGACCCCCGCCGCGGCCCCTCGCGGTCGCGGTGGCACCTCTTTGCGTGGTGGTGGTCGCCCGAGCTATGGGAGCCCCGTCGATGAGGCGCACCATGGTCGCGCGGCCGCTCAGGCCGCACTTCCACTCTGTGGAAGTGCTGCCGGAGTTCGTCGTGTGGTCGGAGAACCCGGCCGGCACTTGACTTCAGCTCCCACGCTTCTTTGCCGGCAAGCTGCCAGCCACTGGTCCAGGCGGTCTCTGGCTGCAGGCGGACGGCTGCTGCAGCAAGGCTTCGTGGATCGTGGTCGAGGTCTCCGCCATAGGCAAAGCAGCCGTGAACCGCGGCTGGCAGACGTTTGCCCGCGCGCACAGCCTGGGCTGGCGGTTCTCCCTCCACTTTGGGGAAGATGGCCGCCGCGTCGGGTGTTGCCCAAGGACAACAACGGCGGTGAGGTGCTCAGCCTCGGCGACGGCCGCGACGAGAGTGAAGGCGGGCTCGCCCTCGGTGCCGGCAATGGCTCATCTAGCTACGGCGACAGCTCCAGTAGCAGCGGCTACGACCAGCCGCCGCGGCCGCTTCGAAGGTGGCAGTGGGTCGTCTCATCGTCGTGCTTCAGTGAAGCGCGAGTAGGGGTCTGGCTGAGCTCAGGAGAGCGCCATGGGCCCGTCCTCACGACCTGCAGCGGGAGCACGTGCCGCTTTTGTTTTGTTCTTCTTTTCCTTCCTACGTTAAGGGAGATAAGTATGGGGCCCTACTAGGGCGTGCAACAACTATGATTTCCAAGTGGCTGTGCTATGTTTATCACTCTTGTGTTGTGTTGCAGCGTCAAGTTTTATGTATGCGCGTATGAATAACTTAGCTTGGTGCGTTTGAAGTAGTTTCCGCCTTGTGAGGTACGCGTTCCCTAATGCCTTGCGAGACCTTCTGTGCTCGGAAGGCGTCTGCGAACTGCAAAAATTCGTTAGGGATTTCTTTTTCTTCCGAATCCTGGTCGCAGGCGCTGCCGGCCATGACCCAGTGTTCCGCATCACGGTACCCAAGGGGCACGGATTGAGAGGGGTGCGCAGGCTTGCAAACTCGAGCGAAGGTGCCTTGCAAAAAACAGGAAAATGAAAGCGCTCACGAGGGCACAAAACGAAAGCGCTCAGGAGGGCACCTGTCCGGCCCCCTCGCGAGGCATGCGAGGGAGACTACGGGTCACAAGACAAGGAACTGAGAGCAGAAAAGGAGGCAAAAAGGCAACGGAACCAGGCTAGCGAGGAACACCAGAAAGCAAATTCTCACTGAAAAGGGGGAAGCCAACTGCGGAAAGCAAATGAAAAGCCACGTCCGGGACCTAGTCTACTCTTCTTGTCTTCTCACCAGCACAGAGCTAAGTGCTGCCACTAAGATGTGGGAGGGATCCCCCGAGGACGTGGGCGGCACTCCTGAGACTCCGGGGCGTGGACAACCCCACTCATTATTACGTGAGAGTGTTACAAGTGGAGATCTTCACAGGCACTGGGCCTTGCTTCATAGGCACCGTGCCTTTCTTCATGGGTAGAACTTCTGGAGGTGCTGGATGTTCTAGGCGTTCTAGATGGGGATCCCGTCCTGCGTCTCCAGGCGCGCGGTGTCAGGCCTGGAGACGTGGGCTACCTGAAACGGGCCCTCCCACATGGGTGAAAGCTTGTGCAGCCCTTCTCTGGAGAGCACCCGCCTAAGGACAAGATCACCCACCTCGAGCGTCCTAGAGCGGACGCTGCGGCAGTGGTACCGCCGCAGCGCCTACTGGTACCTCACAGCTCGGAGCGAGGCTTCACGACGATGTTCCTCCCCCAGCACGAGGTCCATCCCCCGCATGGCGTCCTGCTGCGTTTCATCAAATGCCAGGACCCGTGCAGAGCGATGCCTGACCTCATGTGGGAGAACCGCTTCTGCTCCGTAGACGAGGAAGAACGGGGTCTCGCCTATTAGCCTGGTGGCGGTGGTGCGGATGGACCACAGCACGGACTGGAGCTCGTCATGCCAGCCCATGCCGCGAGCCTCGAGCTTCGTCTTGAAGGTCCTAGTCTTGAGACCCCTCGGGACTTCCGCGTTGGCGTGTTGGCCTGGCTGTTGCTCCTGGGGTGTGCAACGAAGGCGTAGCAGATCTGCGTTCCAAGGTTAGCACAATATGTTTTGAAGAGATTTCTAGTGAACTGTGAGCCGTTGTTGGTGATGATGCGATTAGGGATCCCAAATCAGCTTACGAGGCCCTTGATGAACTTGACTGCTGACCCAATTGGGATGGTGCGGACGACTTCCACTTCTGCCCACTTGGTGAATTTGTCGATGGCGACGTAGAGGTACCGGTAACCTCCAGGCGCTCATGGGAATGGGCCCATGATATCCAGCCCCCAGACCGCGAATGGCCATGAGAGCGGGATAGTGTGGAGGTCCTGAGCCAGCTGGTGGATCTGCTTGGCATGGAACTGGCAGGCCTTGCAGGATTTCACCAGCTCGACCACGTCGTTGAGTGTCGTGGGCCAGTAGAACCCGCTGCGGAAAGCCTTGCCGACCAGGGTGCGTGATGACGAGTGGTGCCCGCAGTCTCCACCATGTATGTCAGCCAGCAGCTCATTTCTTTGTTCCCTGGAAATGCATCGCAGAGAAACATCATTTGGCCGCTTCCTGTATAGCTCACCGTTCTGAATGCAGTATGTCGTAGCCTTCCGGGCCACACGCTCTGCGTCTTCTTCCTTCTCTGGCAACGTGCCTTGCGTCAGGTACGCCTTGAACTCCTAGATCCAGCACCCCTCCTGAGGCTCAAGCGCTAAGAGGAGGCGCGCTCCTAAGGTCGGGCCGCAAGCGGGGGCTCCCGAGGCTGGTGGCTGGGGGAGTTCCTCCTGAGGTGGCGTCGGCTCCGCAGGCGGAGGTGCTGCCAAAGGCTTGAAGAGCCACTCCTCGAAGACGCCAGGCTCTTGGGGTAGCCGCTAGGATGCTCTTTTGGCGATGTCGTAGGCCTCTTTGTTGGTGCCACGAGGCACATGCTGTAGCTCCAGGCCCAGGAACTGCTTCTCCATTTTGCGCACCCCCGCGAGGTATGCCTCCATGTGCTCATACTTTGGCTCGTACTCCTTGTTGGAGGAGTTCACGAGGAGCTGCGAGTCTCCCTTGATGGTGAGGCGTTTCACCCCCAGGGCCACCGCAGCCTTGAGGCCGGCGATGAGACCCTCGTACTCTGCAATGTTGTTGGAGACCTTCTCGCCCCGCTAGAAGCAGAGCTGCACGGCGTAGTAAAGCTTGTCCTGAGTGGGCGAGATGAGCACGGCTCCAGCCCCCGCGCCCTGGCGCGCGAACGCACCATCGAATTACATGACCCAGCCATCTGGCGCTTCACTCCCTAGCAAGAGGGATCGGTTCTCGCCTGCTTCGAGCTCCGGGGTGTCGGTCCATTCTGCCACAAAGTAGGCGAGTGCAGCCCCCTTGATGACCTTGGTTGTGCTGAAATCTAGGTCAAACGCTCGTAGCTCAATGTTCCATTCGGCGACCCTTCCCACAACATTGGGGATTCTGAGCACTCTCTCCAACAGGTAAGCTAAGACGACCTTGATGGGGTGACCCTGGAAGTAGTGGCGCAGCTTGCTTGAGGCCACCAGGAGCGCGAGCAAGAGCTTCTGAGGCATGGGGTATCATGCTCTCGCATCTCGTAGCACTGTGCTGACGAAGTACACTGGGTGCTCAACGAGGGCGGGAGAGCTGACAGGGTTTTTGGCTCCCGGGGGCTGAGGTGTTTCCTGTGGGTCCCCAGCTTCGGAGGCTGGATGACCAGCCAGGGCAGCCGTTGTCTCAGGAGGATCGCCTTGGTGTTGTGTTGCCTCATCTAGCTTGGCGACTCCATTTGGCGGGCCCTTGACCTGGGGCTCTTCTCTGAGGGCCACCAGCGCCGCGCTGGCGGAGTGGGGTCTAGCGGACAGGTAGAGCACTAAGGGCTCGAGAGGACGAGGCGCCACCATCACCGGCGGGCTGGTTAAGTATCTCTTGAGGTATTGAAATGCCAGGTCGGCTTCGGGGGTCCACTCGAACAGACCCTTCTTCTTCATCAGCTTGAAGAACGACAAGGCGCGCTCCCCCAACTTGGAGATGAAGCGCCCCAGCAAAGTCACGCAGCCTGCAAGCTTCTGCATCTCCTTGAGGTTTTGTGGTGGGCTCATGTCTTCGATTGCCTTGGCCTTCTCCGGGTTGGCCTCGATCCCCCTGTAGGACACGAGGAAGCCCAGCAGCTTGCCGGAAGGGACACCAAACACACATTTCTCCGGGTTGAGCCGCAAGTCCACCTGGTGCAGGCTCGCAAAGGTCTCGTCCAGGTCCTGAATCAAAGTTCTCACCTCCCGAGACTTCACCAAAATGTCGTCGACGTAAGCCTCGATGTTTCTCCCGAGCTGCCGCCCCAAGACGATGTGCATCAGTCGCTGGAAGGTCGCTCCTGTGTTGCGCAGTTTGAATGGCATGCAAGTGTAGCAGTATACCCCGCATAGGGTCAAGAAAGCTAATTTCTCCACATCTTCCACCGCCATCTTGATCTGGTCGTAGCCTGAGAATGCATCCAGGAAACATAGTAGATCACACTCGGTGGTGGAGTCGACAATCTGGTCGGTGCGCGGCAGCGGGAATGGGTCTTGAGGACAAGCCTTGTTGAGGTTGGTGAAGTCGACACACATGCGATCCTTCCCTATCTTTCTTCGGCATGACGACCGGGTTCGCCAGCCACTCTGGGTAACAGACCTTGCAAATGACACCCGCTGCCTCTAGCTTGCGGGTTTCCTGAACGATGAAGGCCTGCTTCTCCATGGACTGTCGCTTCGCCCTCTGCTTCACAGGGCGCACGTTGGGGCATACCCACAGATGATGCTCAATCACTCCTCTCGGGACCCCAACCAGCTGCTTGGGCTCCCAGGCGAATACCTCCATGTTCGCCCGCAAGAAGTCCACCAGCTCCCTTTCTTGACCTGGGGCGAGATTGGCGCCTATCGTAAAGGTAGCGCTAGAGGCCCCGTCTGTGTCGACCGGTATCTGCTTCGTCTTGGCTTGACCTTGAGTGTATAGCTGCTTCTTCTTGGTCGGCGCGGCCCCCTTGGTCCTGGACACGGCCTTGTCGGCCGGGCAACCTGCCGCCATGGCCCCAAAGGCAAGTTTTGAGGGCCGCCAAGGCTTCCTTGGTGTCTCTGGCCACGGTGAGGATGCCTTGCTTCCTGGCATCTTCATGAGGTTGTAGGCAGGATGCGTAGCTGCCATGAATTGGGCCAGCGCCGGGTACCCAAGGATGGCATTGTACGGCAAGCCGATGCGGGAGATGTTGAAGTCGATTAGCTTGGTGCGATAGTTGTCGTGTGTGCCAAAGGTCACGGGGAGACGGATCTTCCCCAGGGGGTTGGAGGAGCCGCTGCCGACTCCGGAGAAGGGCTTGCTGGGGCGGAGCCGCTCAAGTGGTATGTGGAGGAGACTAAAAGCCTCCACGGAGAGCATGTTGAGGCTGGCGCCGCCATCGATGAGGGTCTTCGTGACAGCTACACTGCAGATGGTGGGCGTGCAAAGCATCGAGAGCACGCCCGAACCGACGGTGGTGATGGGGTGATCCCTTGAGTTGAAGGCCAGGTCGGCTTTGGGCGCCACCCAACCCGGGGGAGCCCCCTACCGCACTGGGGCGGCACCGATCTGCTGAAAGAATGGCTTGGTATGACGATCCGAGGGAGGCGCCTGCGAGCCACTGAGGAGAGCCGCGACAAAGGGGGGCTGGTCCCCCGAAGCACGCGATGAAGAGGTCCCGCAGCCCCACCCAGGAGGCCACAGAAGATTCCAGCAGGTGGAGGAGCCAGGCGCACGGCATGCCAGCGAGGGCCATCGGGAGCTAGTTGGCCATGACCTTATCGTCACCCCCGGCCTCCTGGACGGCCTCCTCATATGCTAGCAGAAAGGCCGCCGGATCCGCCGCACCATCGTAACAGGGCGGCATCTCCGGCTTGAACTTGTGCGGCCACCGCACCCACCGCAAGGCGGGGGTGAAGGCCCGGAGCCCCACGGTGCTGTGGAGGGTGCCCGTCGATCCATTCGGGGAAGTGGCGGCGTCCATGAGAGTCGGTCGGAGTGGCGAGGCCGTCAAGGGCAAGCTTTGGCACACCCCTACCTAGTGTGCCAAATGTCAGATTTCAGGTTCCGGCAAAACCCTTGAGGTTCGAGCACTGGGGTGCGCACGAAGATCTCTTCCCTCTCTAGCTCGCACATGCCACGATCTCACGGCCTAGCTCGACGAACTCAAAGAACACGAGACACAAGAGTTTATACTGGTTCGGGCCACCGATGTGGTGTAATACCCTACTCCAGTGTGGTGTGGTGGATTGCCTCTTGGGCTGAGGATGAACAGTTACAAGGGAAGAACAGCCTCCTGAGGAGAGGTGCTCTTGTTCTTGGCGAGTGTGGTGGCTTTGGTGGAATGGATCCGGTCCATGTTGTCGGATCTCCAATCGCCCCTCTACGCTGGTGGCTAGTCCTATATATAGAGGCCCTGGTCCTCTTCCCAAATATTCGGCAGGAAGGGATCCCACAACGGCTAATTTGAAGGGGGACAGCTAGTACAAGCTATCCTGACAAAAGGAGGTCTTCACCTGCCAAAGGCTCTAGTGGTGACGCCGTCTTGGGATCCACGGTGACCGCCGTCCTGCTGGTCTTGGTCTTTTTGCACCGATATGGAAACCTTTGCCTGATGCCTCGGGACTCCTCCCCTGCGCTTGCCTCTTTAGCACCAAAGAGGAAATGAGGACACCGCGCGCGCTGGCGCCTGCCTGGCTCCGGTCGTCATGGCTTGCATCACACAAACCTCGCGAGGTGTCCCTTGCCTTGATCTCTCCGCCCCTCACGAGCCAGCCTGATGAGGCCGCCCTTGAGGAGGTCTTGCGTTGTCCCCCTCGCGAGGCTTGGCCGCGAGGTTCTTGAGTGTTTGCTGGTGAAGATGGGCCATACAGGCCACTGGTGGAGCCACACCACGGGCCATAGGCAGGCAAGTCTGGGGACCCCCATTCCCAGAACGCCGACAACGCCCTTCGGGGCGTATTGCTACATCACTATGTCATTTGGCTTGAAGTATGTAGGCGTGACCTTCCAACGCTGCATGCTGAAATGCCTGCAGCCGCAACTCGGCCGCAACATCCACGTCTATGTGGACGACATCATGGTGAAGGCCAAGCAGCACCTCACGCTCCTCGATGACCCGAAGGAAACTTTTGCCAATCTGCACGAGTACCGGATCAAGCTCAACCCGGAGAAGTGCGTTTTTGGCGTGCCGACCGGAAATCTACTCGGCTTCCTCGTCTCGGAACACGGCATTGAGGTCCACCTGGAGAAGATCAAGGCCATCGAGCGCATGCGCAAGGCGTCCCGACCGCGCGATGTCCAGAAATTCACCGGCTGCTTGGCCTCAGTCAGCCGGTTTCTCAACCAACTGGCTGAGAGGGCCTTGCCACTTTATTAGCTGATGAAGAAGACGACGCTGTTCGAGTGGAACGACCAGGCAGACAAAGCCTTCCGGGATCTCAAGCGCATGCTCTCCACCGCACCCGTCCTAGCCACGACGACCGAGAAGGAACCGTTGTTGCTCTAAATTGCTGCCACCTCCCGGTCGGTCAACACGGTGATGGTGGTCGAGTGACCTGAGAAGGGCAAGATCCTGTCCGTTCAGCGCCCAGTCTACTACATGAGTGAGGTGCTTTCTGCCTTCAAGCAGAATTACCCGCACTACCAAAAGATGTGTTATGGCATGTACTTCACCACCAAGAAACTGAAGTAGTACTTCTAAGAGCATGTTGTCACCGTGGCCAGCACGGCCCCCATCGGCAAGTTCATGGGCTGCCGGGATGCCTCTGGCTGGGTTGCGAAATGGGAAATCGAGCTAGCCGGCCACACCATCCTCTATGAGCCCCGCACCATGATCAAGTCCCAGGCTCTGGCTGACCTCCTCGTTGACTGGACGGAGACCTAGTACCTACCACCGGCGGGCCAGATTTTACACACTGGTGCATGCACTCTACACACTGGCGCATGCACTCTAACGGCTCCAAGATGCACCTCGGCTTGGGAGCCGACATCGTGTTGAATTCCCCGAAGGGCGACCGGCTCTGGTACGCGCTCCAGATCCACTTCGCCGCCTCCAACAACATTGCCGAGTACAAATCCCTTGTGCACGAGTACAAATCCCTTGTGCACGGCCTCCGGCTCGTCCAGCAGCAGGCCAGCCAGCACAAGTTGGCCTCCCCATGGGAAGGCCCCTTCATCATCAGCAAAGTCCTTGTGACCGTAATGTGTACTACTTCATTGATGCTCGCAAGTCGAACAAGCGCAAGAGAGACACCGCGGGCAAAGAAACAACCCGGCCATGGACCGTAGAGCTCCTCCGCCCGTTTAACAGTTAGCTGTGTGCACGTATGTATCACTACCTTTTGTAACCGCTTAAAAGACTATGGGGTCCCCGAGTGACGCTCGGGGCTACCCTTTTCCGACCAAGTTATTGTGTCCCACAACGCTTGTACAAGTTTTTCTTAACAAACCCCCACCGCCAGGTTGACTCGCTCAACCCGGTGGCTTGGGGGCTGGCCGGCATGACCACCACCCGTCACCTTCCTTAGCACATCTCGGCGTGTTCGGGTCGCCGCTGCCCTCCACTTTGCCCTACGCCACAGAACTGGCTTCGGCCGTCAGCCGACAAGAAATATGGGCCAAAGCACCAACACGTTGCGAAATACTAAGTTAGGACCGCTGGATTGGACAACCCGACCCCACAACCTTAAACCTACCGCACGATCGGCTGCTTGCCAACCGGCTTTAGCGGATTACCGTCGGCCAGGCCAGTGGGTGTTTCGCTCGTGCTCAATGTTTGAAGAGCCTAAGTACTGCGCACTCCTTCCAAGGTCTGAACTCCTTGTCATGGACCGGAACCCGGCCATTCGACTCGCGTGGGGTAGACCCGAGAAGGAAGGCAAGCAAGAAAATGGCTCAAAGAACAGAAAGCGAAAGTGCAAACTCTCCACGCGCTGGCTCACGGTGGCCATTACCGCCTCCTCCTGCGTCAGGGGCCTGAAGAAGACCTCGCTAGGCCCAGCCCGAGCCGGCTGTGGCCCGGCTGCCTGACGGCTCCCTGGCCTAATCACCAAGGCGTGCTCGTTGCTCGCCGCCTCCTCCAAGGCCGGCGTCCCTTTCGACACGACGACCGAAGTCGTTTGTGGCGCCGCAGGCTGCGGCGCCCCACCTGTCGGTGCCTGGGGTGCCCCGGCCAGCGTCGCCTGTGGCGCCTCCTCCAAGACGACTTCGCCGCCTCCTCCCTCAGCCTCCGCCCACTCGACCACGTCGGCTTGTGGTGGGCTTTCGTCCCCAATCACCACGACCTTTCGGTCGAGCTCCACCACCTCTGCAAGGCCGTCAAGGCCGCGCTCCCCCTTCGAGGACGGTGGGATGCAAACTGCTGCCGCCAGCTCCATGCCCTCCGGAATCTCGGGCCACGCCGGCCCTCCCCATCGGTGCCGCGGACCTGGCCCAAGCCCGGGCCAACGCTGGTTCCATCTCCGCCTCGGCCCGGTTCTGGTCCCTCCAGGGCCGAATCCCCAGTCCTCCTTCAGCCCGGCCTTCGAGATGTCATTGACATGGCAGGCGATATAGTCTGTCCCCAGGAGCAGGGATGGCATCCTATTGGGGTCTTGAAGACCGGTCAGTAGGCCAACGATGTGGGAACGGTGCTGCAGCAGCAGCACCCGGTGTATGATGAAGGCGGCAATGGGATCTGTGCTGGTGAGCCCCTCCTGCTCCTTCAACCCTGCCACCCACTGGCACAGATTGAGCACCTCCTGTGATGGGTGCTTGGGGAAGTAGTTCTAGTTCTACTTCCCCTGCAGCGTCGTGTCGATGAAGGGCGGCAGATTGATACGGTCCGCGCCAAGGTTACAGACGTATAAGAAGGAGTTCTGCCACTTCTTGGTAGAATCCTCTAGCGCCATCTTGGGGACCCCCCCCCCCCCCGCGCGCGCGTCCGCGTCGGGGTGACAACGGCCCCGCAAGAGGACATCTCCCCTGCCTTCGGCCCTTGCTTTTTCAAGGCGAAGAAGTGCACCCAGCGGTCGTTCGTGGGCTCGACCCCCAGGTACCCCTCACACAGGGTAACGAAGTCGGAGAGCTACAGAATGGCATTCGCACCAAGATGGTGTTGTTGGAGCCTATAGAATTCCAGGAATGTGCGGAAGAAGTTGCTCGCGCGGAGGCCGAACCCGCGCTTCAAATGCGTGTAGAAGACCACGCCCTCGGTCCCCTCCGGCCGCAGCTCCCGCTCGCCCTCTGGCAGCCGCACGGCCACCGCTGTCTCCCTCCTGGGTGATGGTGGAACCCATCCACGAGCCCGACAGTAGCGCCATCAGCGGTGTGGGCGGAACAAGAAAGGCAAGGAAGAGTAGTGGTGAAGTCTTTCTCAAGGAGCGGCGGAGCGTCACGGCACGCAGTGGTCGCAACAGCAAGAAGGAGAAGGAAGAAGGGGAGCGCGAGCGAGGAAGGTTTCTGCCGCCCCCTCGTCCCCGTTTATAAGCCACGTTAGGAACATGGGGAAGTCGGGTCATTTGTGCCCGCCCCTCCCACTTCCCCGCAATAACTGCGCACGTACCACGCACAATAACGACCTCGAGAATGGCAACCGACCCGCAGACACCGCCATAACTCTGCACACATCTGCTGAGGGCGCATAGTGGCGGGCCCCAGCCCGTCGCCCCGTCTCGTCGCATGCGTGGCCTGTCAGGCCACTTCAGCTCCCGAGCGCCACAAGGCGCCTGCGCCGAGCCCAAGAGATTATCTCAAGATTCGGCAGACTCCTTAGTTTCCCGCCCAGGCTGGGATGCCGCGATCCGGCATCCAAAAGCCGGCACACACTGGGTGTTGCCGGACCCGATGGTCGCAAGTTTCATCAACAGCCGCCTCCTTAGGGGGGGACTACTAAGGCCCTCCTACTCGAAGCCGGCGGACCTTCACAACTTCGGGGTCTACTGTCAGGGGGATGAAACCTGGGCAGGCAACGGAACCCGGATCCTTTTTAAAAACATCAGGGCCATCATCGCCCCTCAAGCCGGCTCATGCTTGGCTAGGTTCCTCAACCCAGCCAAGTCCCTCAACTCAGCCAAACTACTTCGACCTAACCAAGATGGCAACCCGGCCCCACCGGCTGGTGCAGGCCAGCCGAACCTGGCAAACCAAGACTTCTCCATCAAGCCAGCTCTCTCGTGGCGTGTTCCTCAACCCAGCCACGGATTAGGTCCTGTCCCATCCAAGGTACGATGGGACGCGTCTCCACTAAAGGGATGAGTGTGGCAACAGTGCTCCACCAACTCCTCTGACCGGCAAAGGCGTGGCAATAGTGCCCCACCTGTCCGCTGACCAAGGCCGGCGTGGCTACAGCGCGCCCATCATCACTGCTGGCACACGGGCCCACGCCCAGAGAACCCGGTGAGCCTTGACACACGGCGGGTCCTAGCGCCGACTTCTCGGACGATGACAACCCGGCCCCAAAGCCTTGTATCTTTACCATTATATCCTTGGGGGGGGGTTGACCTATAAAACCCCCAGGAGCCTTCATGCATACGGGTGATCAGATTAGTAGCACACACCCACACAGACCAGGAGAAGGAACAGCCTAAGCCTTGGCCTGTCTTCCTTCTTCCTCTGAACAGCTCTAGGAGCAACTCTGTACTAATACATATAAACCACACTCAGCGGGACTAGGGGTGTTATCTCTATGTAGAGCCCCAGACCTAGGTATGTCTTGCGTCCCTCGCTCGCTCATGCCGACCTCGCCTCTGGAGCCCACTGGTACCCTCGAGCCTCCGCCCCTCTTTAGACATTCTTTGGCAACTATCATGTGCCCACCACGACAATAAATGAAAACGCCTTCTGCAGAATGCGCCTCCACTAATCCACATCAGCCGAGTAGGGTCAACGTGTGGAGTGGCTGACTAGTGGGGTGGTGCTGAGGAGGGGCCCACAAGGTCGGGTCGTCTTGTTCATCTTCTCGACCCTGCGCCTGGCCGAGGAGGCAGTGGAGTTCGGCGATGACTCCGGCTGCTCCGGCCTCCACTTTCGATGCTTGGGCTACCGACGAGTTCGGTGCGGCGGCCCGCATCTGAAGGCACTGAGGGGAGCACCTGAGGTGTCTTGGAGCCAGCGGACGGCGACCTCGGGTGAACTCGGGCTCGGCACCGTGGGTCATCGGAGAAGTAGGGGAAGGACGGGGAAGCTCCAGGGACTTGGGAAGGTTCTACTCATGGCAGAATGGGGAGGGGAGGGGCTCTAGATTGAGTGAATTTAGCTGGCAGTGGCCAAGGCGGAAATGGGCGGCGAGCAAGAGTTCTCGAGCTCGGGGAAGTAGCTTGGGAGGGCTAGAGGAGGTGGGGGAGGCTGCTGATGGAGAGGACTGAGACTGGGGAAATTTTATATAGCCGGGGAGGGGATGGCCGAGTTGGATACCGCCATAGGCGCACGAGCAACTTCGTCGATGGATGGGAGCGTCACAGGGTGAGGGAGGGGATGGGTGAGGGCAAAGGAGTTGCACTGGAGCAGACGTTAACACCATGTGGGAAGAGGAAGAAGACAGGGCGGCAACAGAGCCGGTTGGCGCACTGTATGCCTGTGGGCGCGCAGCCGCTAGCACCAGCGAGGAAGCTGCCGGAGGGTGAACATGGCTGGATGGCGACGTGAGAGAAGGGCGAGTTAGGTCGGCACTCAGGGACATGCGAACGCCGCCGGGAAGGACCTGCCCGACGTGTCCCGTTGCCCAGAGTGCATCCAGCACTGCCAGAGCGCGTGCACAGGCATGCCAGCAACGCGGTCACCACGAGACATGGCAATGAGAGGACAAGAGGTGTTGTCACTTGATGTCTAGAGTATTGTCCCTTTACCATACGGGCCGTAGGAAGTGATAGATCATCAAAATAATGCAAATGTGGATGTGAGGCATCTCTAGATGTTTGTTGTACCAAACTTGACTACACCTCTGGGAAAAACTAAGAAGCGATAAGAGATAAACTTGATGTCTGGTGTCGGTGCAATAAACCCTGGGTCTGTTGCCCGGACTATGCACAGGCATGGGAACGAGATTACGACACCAGGCCATGCCAGAGTACAAGAGACCAAGATCTTCGAAGGACCAACATGCAGATCAAGAGGGCCAAGATCAAGCCAGAGAAGTGAGATACCACCAGGAGAAAAGCCTCCCTTTCCGGGCAGGCGAGCTCGGCGAGGGCGAGGTCGCCCTAGAAGAAAATGTCGAAAACGTCCGGCAGGGCCTGCCTGGACTTGCGGAGGCAAGACCACCTCACCCAACTACTCCACCATGACCCACATCGTCAATCAGTGCGGTGTCAAGCCACAAAGTGACTAAGTGGCAGACATTCGCCACATGGCAACCTCTTTCTACGGGAAATGCCTACGAATGACACCCGTCCTACGACGTGTTAGGTGAGCAGGCGTGAAGCTGGCAAAACAACACGGCAAGGCTTGTCGGGCAAGCGATGATGTGCCGTTAAGTGGTGCATTTAGTGCACCCAGTCAACCTTTTGGGTTAGGTATGATAGCATTGTTTGTTATCTTATTAGGGCATAATGACTACATTGCCATTGTGGTGACCCCTTAACCTATGAAAGGAGGCCCATGGCAACCATAACAAGGGTTAGAAGGTTGGATACCCACACATTCATACGTGCGTAGCCACTATCGCCCTAAGGCAACCCTGTTGGGCAAGTGTACTACGCTCCACCACTATTCATCCACTATCAATCCACCAAAGCAGGAGTAGAGTTTTACGCCTCGCGGCGGCCCGAACCTGGGTAAAATTGCGCGTGTGATTTCTGTTGTGCTGCCCCACACTCTTCTACTCTTTGTGTGACGTGACATACCCCTGTCGAACCAGCAAGGGGCCCTTGGTCCCATAGGTGGTCGTGGTTTCCCACGACATCTTTGGCACTCCAGGTAGGGGAATAACTTGCACGAACCTAGAAGCGTATGCAACGCGTCATCTTCATCGCCATCATCGTCTTCGATGGCGCCATCGACCATGGCTCCCAAGAAGAAATCTGGTGCTTCGGCTCACCCGTCCACCTCGAAGGCTCCGCTGCCCGTAGCCATCAATGCTATGGGGGATGCTGAGGTGTGCGAGGATGTGGACGCTGCTGGGGATGTGGTCGGGGCAGGTGACACCGTCACCACTTCCCTCGCGGCCAAAGCAGGAGCAGGAGACACTGGAGGCGATCAGCGTTAACAACACCCTGATGGCCATGCTCCATGAGGTATGGTTCAAGGGGTTAGTCCATCCACACCCCTTCCTTTCGCAGACGGGCACAACCGCAGCGATGGCACTCGGTCTAGGGTGAATCGCCGCCCTCCGGCCGCTCCCACCACGGGAGCGACCGCAGCGCATGCACCTCCTCCGGGGCATGTCGACCAAGTCGCTGTGCCCGACGGATCCGCTGGCCCTCAAGCACCTTTGCCACGTCACCATGCAATCTAGATGGCAGCTCCGCAACAGCGGGGATGTGGTACTGTCGCTGCTGGCACCGCCAGGAGCCGAGCGACGGTGTGATCTACATCTTCATCACCCATGCCAAGTACTGCTACAAAGGCCATGGCGCAGGTTCAGCTATTGCTAAGGTTTCTGCTAGCGGCCGAGCAGATGGACGAGTGTCATGCCACCATCCAGAGTCTGCTCGGTTTCGCTGAGGCTGGGGGCTCGCAACAAGCTGGCCCGCCACAGCCTCCCAAAGCGACAACGATGGCTCATGTTGTTGGTCGTACGGAAGGGGCCACCCCCACGGTACAGTCCCCGCCACGGTAGCCAGCGCGAGCGCAGCAGAATCAAGAACTTGATGACGTCTCAATGGCCTCTTCTGACCCACGAGCGGGTCCGGGCCGACGGCGAGCCCCAGAAGACAGGCGAAGAGGGGACGCGTACATCGTCGTTGAGCGATGATGTTATGACCATCGCCGGACCAATGGTGAGATGGTCCCGATGTCGACGAGCCTGCGCTTGATATGGGCAGGTGCCTACCTTTCGAGGTTGGGTGCCATGCCTTTACTCGTGAGCAACGACAAGTCCGTTTGCCATCCATTCGCACGTTCAAGCCAGAGATGCCTGAGAAGTATGATGGGAGGCTAAACCCGGCAAAGTTTCTGAGCGTCTACACCATCCCTGTTCAAGCTATCGGGGGAAGAGACGAGAAGGTGTTTGGCAACTACTTCCCTTTGGCTCTCAAGTCCTATGTGAGGTCTTGGCTAATGGACTTGCCGGAGAACTCCATTTCATCGTGGGCTGACCTGTGCCACGGAGTTCATTGGCGCCTTCACTGGCGGCCATCAAGAGCCAGGGTGGCCCAGCGACTTGCGGCTTCTCCAATGGGAAGAAGGAGAGACCCTCCGGAAATTTTTGCAGAGATTCAGCAAGGTCCATAGGAACACCCCGAATATCCATCCAATAGCTATGATTGTTGCCTTCCAATCCAATGTGTGCAACCGCATGACCCGTTCCAAGATGAACGTACGGTTGCCCTATACTGTGAAGGAGCTTTACACCTTGGTGGATAAGTGTGCTCGGATGGAGGAGGAAAGGAAGCTACCGTAAGAGGAGGATTGCATCAATGTAGACTCAGAGGATGACGATGAATCCACCAGTCAGAAGAAGAGCAAGAATGCAGTAAGAAGCGCAAGAATAAGTCAATGATGACTATTGAAGGATCGGGAACACCTAGTACTGGCAAGAAGGCCAAGGCCAAAGCCCCCGACAAGGAAGCTATCGTGTGCGTTGACTGTCGGGAGGCTGCGGTTGCCGAGAAGGCCGAGAAAGGCAATGGGCCGTACTGCAAGATTCATCGGACCAAGGGCCACGATCTTCAAGAGTGTTATTAGGCTGGGCAGCTCATTAAGAGGCAGGGAGCAGAATATGAGAAGCGTGACAAGGAAAAGGGTTACAATGTCGCTGGCGGTAATGGCCGAGGTGATGGAGTAAATCGCCCTGGCAAACCCCTTCAGAACCAAGGAAAACCCACCAGAGGTCGAGAGAAGGAAGATGTGACGATGAGAGTGATGGAGGGGATGAAGAGGAAACCAGTGAGTAGGAGTTCCAGAAGGCCACTAATGCCCTATGCATTGACGGGGGTGCATCCCTGCACACCTCTCGCCGCCAACTCAAACGGTGAGTATGTGAGGTCAACGCCGTGGAACCAGCACCAGAGGCCCAGAAACCACTCAAATGGTCACGCATACCCATCATCTTTGACGAAGAGGATCATCCTGACCGTACCACTATGGTAGGATGTTTGCCATTGTTGGTCTCTCCAGCAATTCACAACCTTAAAGTCACAAAGATGTTGGTGGACGGCGGGGCTGGGTTGAATCCGATCTCCCCGAAGGTCATCAGCAAACTTCAGATAGTAGAGGAAGAGTTAAAGGTCACCGTCACATTTCAAGGAGTTAATCCCGGCATGAGTCATCCTAAGGAAAAAGATCATGTTGCCTGTGACATTTGGGGGAGAGCTGAACTATGAGACTGAGAAGATTGTGTTTGATGTGGTTGACCTCCCACTGCCATAAAATGGGATCCTTGTATGCCTAGCCCTTGCTAAATTCATGGCGGCATCCCACTATGCCTACAACACCTTGAAGATGCCTGGTCCACTAGGAGTCATCTCCATCCCATTAGATGAGAAGGACACAATCATTTGAGTGGACAAGATGTACCAGGACGTAGTCACGGCAGAGGCAGCGGTGGCAGTAGTTCCCGCCAAGGAAAATAGAGGAAAGAAGAAGGATAGCAAGGAATCTGGGAAGCATACCTCTTCGGAGTACGCTACGCATGTTCATGACTTGCCGGAGAGTTCCAACAACAAAAGATCCAAGGTTACTGCACCACAAGTGAAGAAGGTCCCGACAGGGCTGGCTGGCGTTGATGGTACTTTCACTATCAGCGCCACCCTCGATGACAAATAGGAAAGTGCACTTGATGCCTTCCTGCGGGCAAATATCGTTGTGTTTTCCTGGCAACCATCTAATATCCCCGGTGTTCCCAGGGACGGAGCACCACCTCTTCGCCGTGTTTCCGTTTCAGCATTCGGAAACCCTGGCAGATTAATGTTGAGCCTTGCCCTGCCAACAAATCCACACGCACTCCAGAACCTCATGTGTGCTTTATCTGGTTTAGTTGGAGCCCAAGACATTAAATCGATCTCGGTTACTTCATATACACCTTTAGGCTGGTGCGTGGGCTTCCTTGGAGGATTCCTCCGTGTGCTGACCGGAAGGGTAATTGCTGCAGCTCTATCCCGTTCAAGATTACTTGATCCCTCGCCATCTGCTGAAGACCTAGGGTTGTCAGAATCAGATGAAGATACATCGCCTGAAGCATGAGTGTTTTCGCTACTAATCGGCATCTACAGAGAACACATGCGAAACTTAGGAAAGGAGGATAAGCATAAAACTAACAACTTGGTATCAAGCTGTCTAAACATGACATGCAATAATTTAGAAAATGTACGGCTTATTTGTTAAGTTTGTGTGACTCGGGCGCCCGCAATCTGTAAATCGATAGTAACTTATTGGAACAAATACAACTTATATGTACTAGTTAGGAAGGAAGATAATGAACATACGTACGCTCTCTGTTATTTTATAGCCAATTAGGGAACATACTGAACGAAATAGGAAAATGGATTGCGAGGAAATATGCCTCACCATGATGGAGAGCAGTAACTAACATGCTTCTTAATGCAAACCCGGGCGAACCACAAGAGATGCAAGGGTTATAGGATCGATATGCTCGAGTGTGTCTGGCGAGCAAACGAAGACGACAAGGCACGGGTAGTCGCGTTTTGGGAACAGCAGTGGAGGTAGGCTTGACGCTGAACAGCGGGCACACGGCCGGGGTGAGCACGCCGGTGCTGGAGAGGGTTCTTCTGTGGATCTCGGGGAGGGGGAGCTGGTGATGGAGATTGGGTGGACTAGTTGAGTGAAACGCGGGCGGGCGGTGGGGGGGGGGTGTTGGCGGCCTAGGTGAAAAGGGTGAAAAATATCCCCGGTCGCCGCGCGGAAAGGCCTATGCAAATGGTTGCCTCTAAGTGCTCGTGTGCATAAAGAGAATAATTTTATTTGAAATGAAGACGTACTAATTTTGAAATGAAGACGTGAGTTCATCGTTTCGCCTCTAAATTTTTCCCACGTTAAGCAATCACCATTATACCAAATGTTTGATTTGCTTGCACATTTCAGGTGTCATGTGCTATATTTAAGACATTTTTTAGCATTTACAGCTGATTTTGGCATATAAATCAAATCCTAGCCGGACTGCATTTCCTGTCGAAAGGGATGAGGATTGTCGTTCGATATGGGAGCGTCCAACGGTGTAGACGTATGATCCGTGGGGTTTGGGTTCTGGCCAATCAGAACACACGACTCAGATCGCGTGCGCAGCAAGGGGGGCATCGGCCACGGTTTGGTAGGCACACGGCTTTCATGAGTGAACCATGTGTTATTTGAAAACATTTACATGAACTAACAACATATTTTGGTTTGAATGAAAACAAGAGTTCATCGTTTCACCTTCAAATTATTTTCCACGGTAAGGAATCACCATTGTACCGTATGGTTCGATTTTCTCATGCATTTGAGGTATCGTTTGCTATATTTGAGTCATTTTCTATAGTCGCAACTACACGTGGGTGCTAGCTAGAAAGATCATTTGTGTGTCGCTTTGGGAGTTTTCATACAAATAGTTCGCCCGCAGGGTGTGGCCAGAGGCGTATGCCTTGTTGGTATTCTAATTAGAGGAAATGCATATAGAGTCCGGAAATAACGAAAATTAGTGTGTCATTGTGGCGTGCTCTCAGGATCACATGGAAATGTTTTGGTAAAGATGGCACAAGTTTTGATGCTCACACCTTCCAAATTGGAGCATCTCACAAGAAGGATCATAGTTTCCAAAAGGAGACGTGACACTTCGAACTCCATTCTTCAGTGACTACATTGTTCCGCCTTGGAACTTTTTCATGGTAAACAATCACGCAAATACCCTAGGTTTGGTTTTATGGCCCATTTTAGGTCTCGTTGCTATATTTAAGTCATTTTTTGCACTTGCCTTTAATTTAGTGCATATAATTAAAATCAAATCCGTTCTACAACTACATCTGGGTGTTAGTTAGCAAAGAAGGTGTACAATTCATTTGTGTGTCGCTTTGCGAGTTTTGATCCATTGTCTTAGAAACGGGGAGAACTTTCAAACATTTCGATTGCGACGTGCCACCACCAGCGTAGGCCTAGTTAGTATTTTAATTACCAGGAATTCAGATGGAGTCCAAACATCATCAAAATCAGTGTGTGCCAGTGGCGTGTTCTCATGACCCCCGGGGAAAAAATTTGGTAAAGTTTGGCACAAGTTTTGATGATCGCTCCTTACAAACTAGAGCATCTCACATGAAGGGCCATGGTTTCCAAAAGGAGACGTGTCAATTCAAACTCCAGTGGTCGGTGACTTCATCGTTTGGCCTCATAAAAATTTCCACGGTAGGCAATCACCATTATATGGCGGGTTTGATTTTCTAACGCATTTCAGGTATCGTTTGCTATATTGAAGACATTTTTGTAATTTAACATGCAATTTGTGGATATAAATAAAATCACAACCGGAACTACATGTTCTCTCGAAAAGGATGAGGATCGTCGTTCGATCAAGGAGAATCCAACGATGCAGAAGTAAGATCTGTGGGGTTTGGGTTCTGGCCAATCAGAACGCATGACTCAGATCGTGCGCGTGGCAGGGGAGGCATTTGCCACGGTTTAGTAGACACATGGCTTTCGTGAGTGAACCGTGTGCTATTTTAAATCATTTACATTAACTAACAACATATTTTTGTTTGAAGGAAAACATGAGTGCATCATTTCGCCTCCAATTTTTTCTCCATGGTAAGAAATCACAATTGTACCCTATGGTTCGATTTTCTGGTACATTTTACCAGGCAGAAGGACTGGCTAGCAATCTAAAACTTTGAATTTGCAAAAATATATATATAGTCACAACTACACGTGGGTGTTAGCAAGATCATTTATGTGTCGCTTTGCGAGTTTTCATTCATTGGCCCAGAAACATGAAAAAACTTCAAACAGCTCGGCCGCAGGATGCGACCAGAGGCATAGGCCTTGTTGGTATTTTAATTTCAGGAAATGCATATAGAGTCCAGAAAATAATGAAAATCATTGTGTCACTGTGGTGTGCTCTCACGATCGCATGGAAAAAATTTGGTAAAGTTTGGCACAAGTTTTGGTGCTTGCACCTTCCATACCGGAGCATCTCACAAGAAGGATCATAGTTTCCAAAAGGAGACGCGGCACTTCGGACTCCAAATTGTCAGTTACTACATTGTTCTGCCTGGAAAAAAATCATGGTAAACAATCACGGATATAGGCTTGGTTTGATTTTCCGGCCCATTTCAGGTCTCGTCTGCTAGGTTCAAGTCATTCTTTGCACTTACCTTGCATTTTCGTGCATATAAATTCAAAAACCGTACTACAACTACATGTGGGTGTTTTAGTTAGGCTATACTTAGGCTACTCAGAGTGGAGAGTGTCATATACTAGTATCATGCATATATATATGATACTAGTGTATGATACTTGTCAGATTTTGGGCTCCGCAGACCCTGGATAGATTTGAACTCTGGGTGCGTGCGAAGAACTCAACCTCCCGAGTCTGCCTACTTGTCAATACCACGGCCAAGCTTGATGAACATGAAGGAATTGAGACACAGCAGTTCACCCAGGTTCGGGCAACTTGCGATGTAAAACCCTACTCCTGCTTTGTGGTGTATTAGCCTCGAAGTGGGCCGAGGATGAACTAGTACAGACAAAGAACAACCTCAGGAGGTCTATTCTTGTGTTGGTGTGAGCTGGCGAGGGTTCGGATGGATCGATGACCCCCTATGGTGGTGGCTAGGCTATATTTATAGTGGCCTTGGTCCTCTTCCCGCAAAATGGAGGCGGGAAGGGATCCCACAACTGCCAAATTCGAAGGGAGACAACTAGTACATCTTATCCTGACAAAAGTAGTCTTCGCGTGCAAAGCTTCTGGGCAGGATGCCGTGGTGGGCTCAGCGATGACCTCCGCCATACCGTCCTGGCGGTCTTGGTCTTGTTGCATGGGAATGGAAACCTTTGGCTGATTCCTCGGGACTCCGCGCCTGCGCTTGCCTCCTTAGCACCAAAGACCGCCAGGACGGTATGGCGGATGTCATCGCTGAGCCCACCACGGATAGATTCCTCGAAACTGATGTACTGTGCCCACTGGCGCCCGCCTGGCCTTGGTCATCATTGCTCACGTCATCCGAGCCTCGCGAGGTCAGGCTTGCATAGAAATCTCCGCTCCTCAGGAGTTGGCCTGAGGAGGCCACTCCTACTGGAGGTCTTGGTGTCGTCCGCCTCACGAGGCTTGGCCCCTCGCGAGGGTCTTGAGTCGTTGATGCCGGAGGTGGTCCGTACCAAGCCGTCGACGTAGCCACGCCATGAGCCGCAGGCAGGCAAGTCTGGGTACCCCCGTTCCCAGAATGCCGACAGTAGCCCCCGGGCCCAAGGCATGCTCGAACTTGGCGTCGAGGCGAAGCCAAGGGGAAAAGGGCGAAGTGCCGCGGGACCGAACCGCCTACGGCCTTGGTCGACGCGTGGTGCTTGATGGGACGTGGGCATCTCCACTTCCCCATGCTGCCTCGGCAACCGTTCTACTTGACAAGAGCCTACTACATGCAGAGAAAGGTCATCATTGCATGGGATCATGGAGGCTGGCGGTTGGCCTCCCTTCGGCTATAAATGAGGGGTCGGGCAGAGCCCCGCTCACTCATCTCCATCTTCTCGCTGCCCGCTCCTTGTTCTTCTTCTTTGTCTCGCCAACTTGTTGTAGCACCCATGGCGCCAGCGAGAAGGTTCTCCGCCATCGAAAAGGGGAAGGCCCCCAAGGAGGGGCCAGGTTCTCCGCCGACCAAGAGAGGCTGTGGTCGCTCCCTCAAACATGATGCGACCCCGGTGGTGACTCCTGGGATGCGCGGGCGCGCTTCTTCGAGGGCGGTCGTTACCTTGGGCAGCCTCGGTGGCGTCTCCTCCCACGGTGAGAGCCGCCGAGGATGGGGCAGCCCCTGCGATGAGGGGAGGCGCGTCGTGGTCGCCCGACCTCCTCGGCCATGCTTCCACTCCACAGACGCGTTCCCGGAGTTTGTCATGTGGTCGGAGAGGCCCGCTGGCATCTGGCTCCTGCTCCCGCGCTTCTTCGTGGGTGAGATGCCGCCCACGAGGCTTGACGACCTCTGGCTGCAGGCTAATGGCTGCTGCAGCAGGGCCTCATGGGCTGGGGTTAAGGTCACCGCCGCAGGCAACATGTCCTTGACCTGCAGTTGGCATGCGTTTGCCCACGCGCATGGCCTGAGCTGGAGGTGCACCCTCCACTTCAGGTACGACGGCCTTGCGACCATCTATGTGAGGGTTTTCAGGGAAGACGGCCGCTGTACGAGGTGTTGCCCAGAAGATGGCAACAACGACGATGATCTTGCCCTTGGCTACGGTCGCGACGATGACGAGGTGAGCTTGCCCTTGGCGACGGCCGCGCTACTCCCAGCAGCAGCGGCTCCTCCTTTGGCGAGAGAACTAGAAACGGTGGCTATGACTAACCACCACATCGTTGGGCTCGGACCAGGGAAGGCGATGGGCCGTCTTGTCGCCGTGCTCTGGTGAAGCGGGAGGAAGACTTGGGCTGAGCTCGGGCGTCGTTGGAGCCTGGCCTCAAGAGCTTTCGCAGCCGTGCAGCCTGCTTTTGTTTAACCTTTCCTTTCTCCTACATTTGAAAAAAGTAGAGTGCCCCGCCGGGGTGTGTAATAAATCATGGCATTTATGCCACTATGCTATGTTTATTATTATTTTGATATTGTGCCGTGATATACATGTTCCGACTAGGTGCGGTTAGGGTAACTTAGCTCGGTATGCTTGCGGTAGTCTTCTTCCTCGCGAGGGTGTGCCTTCCCAGGAGCATCTTGCGAAGTTCCCTTCCGGACGACTTAGGAGCCGTCGGGCCTCAGGAGATTTGGTACAGCTGCAGATTTATTAGAAATCCTAAAGAGGCATCATGTCCTTCCTCGCGCGAGCCCCCAGGCACGGTTGTTTTGTGGCTAGTACACCGTGTCGCGTTGCCCGGCAGCACGGACTTAAGAAGGTGCGCATGCCCATGAGCGCATTCGAGAGTGTCTCGCGAGGATTAAGGATGTCAAAGCTCTGGGGCAACAAGGCTTCAGCGAGGTGTGTTTGCGGGCGAGCCCAAGCATACACACCTATCTAGCCCCGCATGCGGGATGCGCGAGGAGGAGCAACGGGCAACTGTTGCACTTCCTGGGACCAGTCTAGAGAGGCAAGAAAAGAGAAGGAGAGAAAAAAATTCCAACTCTGAAGAACGAAAAATGGGATAACTCCAAATTTCATTTAAGAAGTTGCAAACCAGCTACAAAAAGCAAGCAAAAAAACAGCCACGTTCGGCACCTAGACTATTCTTCTCACCAGCGCGGAGCTAACTGCTGCCATTAGGACGTGGGTGGGAGCCCCCGTGAGGCCCGCGGACGGCACTCAGGAGACTCTAGGGCGTGTATAGCACCAACTCATTATTACATGAGAGTGTCACGAGCGGAGACCTTCATAGGCACAGGGCCTTGCTTCATGGGTAGAACTTCCGGAGGTGCTGGATGTTCTAGGCGTTCTGGACAGGGATCCCGTCTTGTGTCTCCTGGCGTGCGGCGCTAGGCCTGGAGACACACGTGATCCTAAACGGGTCGTCCCACATGGGAGAGAGCTTGTGCAGCCCTTCCCTGGAGAGTACCCGCCTCAGGACAAGAACGCCCACCTCGAGCATCCTGGAGCGGATGTTGCGGCAGTGATACCGCCGCAGCACCTAGTGGTATCTTACTGCTCAGAGTGAGGCCTGGCCGCGGCATTCCTCCCCCAGCACGAGATCCTTCCCCCGTGAGGCGTCCTGGCATGCCTCAGCAAAGGCCAAGACCCGCGCGGAGCGATGCCTGACCTCATGAGGGAGAACCGCTTCTGCTCCGTGGACGAGGAAGAATGGAGTCTCGCCCGTTGGCTTGGTCGCGGTGGTGCGTATGGATCACAACACGGACTGGAGCTCGTCGAGCCATCCCCTGCCGCAGGCCTCGAGCTTCTTCTTGAATGTTCTTGCCTTGAGGCCTCTCAGAACCTCTGCATTGGTGCACTCAGCTTGGCCATTGCTCCTGGGGTGAGCCACCGAGGCGTAGCATATCTGCGTTCCAAGGTTAGCACAATATGATTTCAAAAGGTTGCTGGTGAACTGCGATCCATTGTTTGTGATGATGCGGTTAGGGACCCTGAAACGGCTCGCGAGGCCCTTGATGAACTTGACTGCCGAACCAGCTGGGATGGTGCGGACGGCCTCCACCTCTGCCCACTTGGTGAACTTGTCGATGGTGATGTAGAGGTAGCGGTAGCCCCCGGGCGCTCGAGGGAACGGGCCCAAGATGTCCAGCCCCCCAGACCGCGAACGGCCATGAGAGCGGGATGGTCTGGAGACCCTGAGCAGGCTGGTGGATCTTCTTGGCATGGAATTGGCAGGCTTCACAGGATCTTACCAGCTCGGTGGCATCATCAAGCAACGTGGGCCAGTAGAATCCACTATGGAATGCCTTGCCCACGAGGGTGCGCGATGAGGAGGGATGCCCGCAGTCCCCGCCATGTATGTCGGCCAGTAGCTCGCATCCCTGCTCCTTGGAGATGCACCGCAGAGATGTCGTTCGGCCATTTTCGTCAGAGCTCACCATCCCTCATGCAGTACGTGGTGTCCTGGCGGCGTACCCACTCTGCGTCTTCCTCCTTCTTCGGCAAGGGGCTTCGTAGAAGGTACGCCTTGAACTCCTCGGTCCAGCACCTCTCCTGAGGCTCGAGCGTGAGCAGCAGACGGGCTCCTAAGGTTGGGTCGCAAGCAGGGTCGCCCGAGAGGGGTGCTGGGTGATGACAGACAAGTATAGGGGGTCAATTGTAGCTCCTTTCGATAAGTAAGAGTGTCGAACCCAACGAGGAGTAGAAGGAAATGACATGTGGTTTTTAGCAAGGTAATGTCTGCAAGTGCTGAAATTGTAAGTAGCAGACTAGTTTGGCCGCAAGATAATTTGTAACGAGCAAGTAACGATAGTAGTGACAAAAGTGCTGCAAGGTAGCCCAATCGTTTTGAGGCAAAGGACAGGCCAAAACGGTTTCTTATGATAAGCAAAGCGTTCTTGAGGGTACACGGGAATTTCCTCTAGTCACTTTCATCATGTTGGCTTAATTCATGTTCGGTACTTTGATAATTTGATATGTGGGTGGACCGGTGCTTAGGAGTTGTTCATAGTTGAACAAACCTCCTACTTATGATTAACCCTCCCGCAAACATCCGCAACTACGATAAAAGTATAAAGAATAAATTCTAACCATAGTATTAAACTTTTGGATCCAACCGGTCCCTTACAAAATAGCGCATAAACTGGGGTTTAAGCTTTTGTCACTCTCGCAACCCATCATCTAATTGTTACTCCACAATGCATTCCCTTAGGCCCAAATATGGTGAATTTTCATGTAGTCGACGTTCACATGACAGCACTAAGGGAATCAAAACATACATACTATCAAAATATCGAACACATATCAAGTTCACATCGTTACTTGCTACATGATTTCTCCCATGACCTCAAGAACAAAAGTAACTACTCACAAACGATAATCATTCTTAAGATCGGAGGGGTATTAAATAGCATAGGGGATCTGAACATATAATTTTCCACCAAATAAACCATATAGTAATCAACTACAAGATGTAATCAACACTACTAGTCACCTACAAGCACCAATCTATAGTTTCGGTAACAAGATTGAACACAAGAGATGAACTAGGGTTTGAGAGGAGATGGTGCTGTTGAATATGTTGATGGAGATTACCCTCCCCAAGATGGAAGAGTTCTTGGTGATGATGATGACGATGAGTTCCTCATCCGAGAGGGAAGTTCCCCTGGCGGAATCGCTCCGCCAAAGGGCAAAAGTGCTCCTGCCCAAGTTCCGCCTCGAGATGGCGGTGCTCCATCCCGAAAGTCCTCTCCTTATTCTTTCTAGGTCAAAATGACTTATATATATATCAGAAGATGGGCACTGGAGGTGGGCCTGGGTGAGCACAACCCACCAGGGCGTGCCTGGGCTCCCTAGCACCCAGGTGGGTTGTGTCCACCTGGTGGGCCCCCTCTAGTAGTTATTTTCTCCAATATTTTTCATATATTTGATAAAAAAATCTCCGTGAATTTTAGCTTGTTTGGAGTTGTGCAAAATAGGTGGCCTGACGTAGCTTTTCCAGCTGCCGGAATTCTCACTCTTTGTGTAAACCTTGCATATTATGAGAGAAAAGGCATTAGAATGACTCCAAAAAATATTATTATGGATAAAAACATCATAAATAACAGTAAGAAAACATGATGCAAAACGGACGTATCAACTCTCCCAAGCTTAGACCTCGCTTGTCCTCAAGCGAAAACCAAAATCGAAAAACTTGTCCACATGCTTAGAGAGAGAGAGAGGTGTCGATAAAAACAAAATACGAACATAGAAGCACCATGTTCATTATTATAACAACAACAAACTTAAACATAAAACTTTTATCAAAGAACTTTTATCATATACTTCTCATGAATAAGAGACAATTCATCACACTATTGAAGTATAAAGCAAAAACTCTATTAGAAACCAACAAACTATATTCTCAGTCAACTTTGCAACTACAATTCATCATATTTTTATGCTCCACATACTCAACCATCATATAGTCTTCTATGATTGTGAACACTCACCGCCTACACATGAGCAAAACGTTTTAACCAGACACATAGAAAGATAGGGGCTTATAGTTTCGCCTCCCAACGTATTCACCTCAAGGGTGATGTCAACAATAAACACTCATGCTATCTATATTCGACTGGACATATGTGCCTAGATCTTTCCTCACCACACGATGCTTGCCAAAGGAGAAAAATAAAAAGGAATAGAAGAAAAACTTTGACTCTTTGCATAAAACTAAATACATAAAAGTAAAAGATAGGCCCTTCCCAGAGGGAAGCAGAGGTTGCCATGCGCTTATTTGTTTGTATGCTCAACCCCTTAGTGCAAAAGAACGTCACTTTGCATTGCCCCTTGTGATAGCAAAATTTATTATGGAGTCTGTCGCTTTTATTCTTCACCATCACAAGTTCATGCAACACTCAATTTTCTCTTACACTAAATGACCTCGCACTTTTGGAAGCAATTTTTATTGCCTTTTTGCATCGATGACAACTTACTTGAGGGATCTTGCTCAATCCCTAGGTAGGTATGGTGGACACTTGAAAATAAGATTTGGGTTTAAGGATTTTTGGATGCACAATTAGTATCTCTACTTAGTACGGAATTTTTGGCTAGCAAAGGTAGGGGGCAAGCACCACATGTTAAAGGATCCATTACAATATGACTTCTATGTGAATATAAACAAACATAAACCATTAAGTTGTCTTCCTTGTCCAACGTCAACAATTTTGGCATATAATATTTTGATGAGGGCTCACAATCACAAAAGATTTCTAGGATAGTATATTTATATGTGAATCTTCTCTTCCATTATCAATTCTTTCATGAGTTGCATCATTGACTAATGCTATGTTTGTCAATCTCTAATAAAATTTTCTACTTATACTTTTCCTTATGTGGTGTCATCACCTACCATAAGATTAGTATATGATATTTTTGATTTATTTCCTTACTTTTATTTACAACATGAAAGTAAACAAAGCAAAAACTCAAACTAAACTTTATTATATATCTCGCACAGGATTACAATGATAGATCACTAAGAAAACTCTCGAAAAGAAAGGATCGAACTAAACTTTTATTCATCTAAAGCAAAAGATCGAACTAAAATAAGTAAAGGCAAAAAGATAGTGGGATGATACGACAATGGGGCACCTCCCCCAAGCTTAGCGGAAGCCAAGGGGAGTGCCCTTACCCAATATGCAATTCTCTTTTGGTGGTGAAGATGGTGGTGGTGGTGAAGAAGCGATCCTATCCTTAAGGATCAAGAGATTCTCCAATTGACGAATGACGCTCCGGAGGTGGACGATATGCTCTTGATGTAGAATATTTTCAAGAGTGTGATACTTATTTTGTATGCGAACTATTTCAATGATGCTAAAGGCTTCAATCTCAGCAGGAATAAGGTGAACAAGGTAGGGTTTAAGGATATCTTCCTCTTCCTCCTCGACTGGCAGTGCTTGTTCGAAGACCGGAGGCTGATCTACAGTAACCTCCTTGCTCTCATCTCCTCTGATAGCTTCCGCTGGCTCTTCTCTCTTCAGCTCGATCTTCATGAACCAAGCATCCTCTTCCATGTTGTTGGAGGAAGAATAAGACATGATGCCTGACTCAATAGATCTAACAGAAAATAGCAAGAAAAGAGAACAGGGGATTTCTCCATGATACAGTGGTTAACATGTTCGGGGAGTATATAAAGATTTTTTATCTTGCTGGACAAGAAAATGGAATGAAAACGGTGTCTGGAAGGTGTCCCAGGTGGGCACAACCCACCTGGGCGCGCCCAGGCAAGCCTGGCGCGCCCTGGTGTCTTGTGCCCACCAAGGTACGCTTCTCGGTAGTTTCTTATTTTCCTATTTTTCTAAATATTACAAAACTGACAAAAAATATTTTTGCAGATTTTCTGGAGTCGGTTTACATACCGTATCATGTACCTCCTTATTTTCACGATTCTGGAGTGTTTCAGAAGGATTCTTTTATGTGTTCTTCCGGTGTCATAGTTTGGATAATATTACTTTCAACATTAATGGACGTACCTAAGATATAATGTTTTATTCGTTGCCCATTGACAACCTTTGGGTTAGTACCTTCGGCATTATTTATTTTGATGGCTCCAGACCGATAAACCTCCTTGATAACGTAGGGGCCTGCCCATTTTGAGAGGAGTTTTCCTGCAAAGAATCTGAAACGAGAGTTGTACAAAAGAACATATTCTCCGACTTTAAACTCACACTTATGGATTCTTTTATCATGCCATCTTTTAACTTTTTCTTTGAATAATTTTGCATTTTCATAAGCTTGGGTTCTCCATTCATCTAATGAGCTAATATCAAATAATATCCTTTCACAAGCAAGTTTGAAATCATAATTAAGCTCTTTGATTGCCCAATATGCTTTATGTTCTAACTCAGGAGGCAAATGACAAGCTTTTCCATAAACCATTTTATAAGGAGACATGCCCATAGGATTTTTGTATGATGTTCTATAAGCCCAAAGTGCATCAGCTAATTTCTTAGAACAATTCTTCTTGGACCTATTGACAGTCTTTTGCAAAATTAATTTTATTTCTCTATTGCTAAGTTCAACCGGACCACTAGACTAAGGATGATAAGGTGATGCAATTCTATGGTTAACATCATACTTGGCAAGAATTTTACGGAAAGTACGATGAATAAAGTGTGAACCACCATCAGTCATTAAATATCTAGGGACTCCAAACCTTAGGTAAATAACTTCCTTAAGCATTTTAATAGAAGTGTTGTGATCAGCACTAGTGGTTGGAATAGCTTCTACCCATTTAGTAGCATAATCAACAGCAACCAAAATATGTGTATACCCATTAGAGGAAGGAAAAGGTCCCATGTAATCTAATCCCCAAACATCAAATGGTTCAACAGCAAATGAATAATTCATAGGCATTTCTTGACGCTTACCGATATTACCTATTGTTTGACATTCATCACAAGATAAGACAAACTTACGGGCATCCTTGAAGAGAGCAGGCCAATAAAATCCAGATTGCAATACCTTGTGAGCAATTCTATCCCGAGCATGATGACGTCCATAAGCTTCGGAGTGGAATTTCCATAGGATTTGTCCCTGTTCATGCTTAGGTATACAACGTCTAATAATACCATCTACTCCCACAACTGCAGGGTGCTGCTAACGCGACACTACGATCAGAGACCCTTCGACGAAACTGTGTGCGATGCAATAATCGCAAACGGTGGTGTAAAAGAACCGTAAAAAAGTGAAAAACGTTTGCGACGGTGGAGCCATCAAACACGGTTCATATTTTAGTTGCGTGTGCGATGCAAGGCATACGGTTCAGTCCAATAAACTATTTGCATAGACGCGGAACAAAAGAAACTATTTGTGATTAGGCATATGCGATATACAGCATATGGTTCACTCGGATGAACTGTTTGCGATTAGGCAACACAAATGAAACAGTCAGCCAGATCAAGGTGTGTGTGATTGAGGGCATACGCTTCAGAAGGATTAACTATTTGCGATTAGGCAACAGAACAGAAACGGGTCAGCCAGATCAAAGTGTTTGTAGTTGATGGCATACAATTCACATGGATGAACTGTTTGCGATTAGCCACAACAAACTAAAACAGTTAGATAGATCAACGTGTGTGCGCTAGACGGGCACACACATTCTAATTAAAAGAAGCGTGCGCGATGGTAATAACGAGCGCGCATGGTTGTTGGAACAAGACGTGTCTTGACATTGCCTATTGTGGTGCACCCAATGGTGCAAACGCCACGTATGCGGCCCAGAAGGTGTACGAGCCCATGTTATGCCTTCCGGGAATAGTGCCACACTTATAACCGTCAGTAAATTTTGAGCATGCGCCCCGTCACATTCCAAATTGCAAACCTGATCACACCGATCAAAACCTAAACGGTTTCCCACTTATGAGCGTATTACTACTCCGTTATAAATACTACTACTCCAATATGACTGCACATTACTCCCCTCCTCATCCACAAAAACAAAGTCATTCATCATCGTTCCCTTTGCGTCTGCCATGGACAGCGTGAGTTTTGGGTCAAGATTGCCACCAGGGAGATGCGAGCATGGAAGCGGAAGCACGAGAGATGTCCTGCCTCGTCGCGAACGCAGCCAGCATGTCCCGCCATGCGGCCGTAGCAGCATAGAGGTCCCGCCACGCTGCCGAAGCAGGACGCAGGTCCCACCGCGCCGTCGATGCAGTAGACTGGTCTGGCCGTGCGACAAAAGCAGAAGAGATGTCCCACCGTGCCGCGAATGCAGCAGAGATGTCCTCCCACGCCGCGACAGCCTGGGAAAATGTCTTGCGGGTAGGCGAGGACTCTTACAGGCGCATGCATGCAATCGTCCATAGCTAGATGGATCAGATCTCCGGCTGGGCGAGGTTGCTGGACGACATGAAAGCCTCTTTTGTCGGCGTCAACCATCAACTAAATGAGAGCAATACGAAGCTCCGGGATGAGCGCGACCAGCTGAGGGAGAAGATCGTCGGAAGTGTGGAGAAGCAGGACGAGACCACTGCCTTGTTGAAGAGGACCTGCGTGATCATCAACAAACTTATGGATGACAATGCCATGCTGCGCATCGAGCGCAAAAGGCTGGTGGAGGAATCCATGGATGCTCTCAAATAAAATCTTGAGGACAAGAAAGAGCTCATCACCGCTCGCCGCGGAGACTAGTTCCCGCGGCCTGCAACAACGTAGAGATTAGTGAGATAGATCATTGTCTTCCTTCTTCTTTTGCCCTTGTATATTTCGGGCGTTGCCGCATGTGGCTTTTTTGAATTATGTTCCTAAATATGTAAGACAATTATTATCCACTGTCATCGTCCTTATACTCATCATGCTTGCTATAAGTCGTAGTCGATGCTATATAGGTCCGTCAGATCGTACATCAAGATCCGTGCAAAACTTTCTTTTCAGATTTTCATTTTTCTCTCTTATATCTCAGTCCAGTGAGACATATAGCCACGCCGTAGAATAGGGGCTCAGGTGCCATTAATGGAGATGTTGGGAGGGAGGTGCACGACGGGTAGCGGTCAAAGGGCTCTCCTCCCGATGAGCACATGCAGGGTCTGATCGCATGCCTCATGTACTCAAATAGCTACCGCGCACGACACCTCCTAGCCAATAAAAAAAGGGAACGCGTAGCAGCACATAATTGGTAAGCAGAACGCCGACGGTTTCAATAATACTTGTGTTTCTGATTTGTAAAGTGACAGCACTAGTTCCAAAATGACTTTGTTGATTTTAATGTGTGCGCCTTCGCAAATCGGACAGAAAAATTACAACAGCATGTTGGTGCCATGTCATGACACCATGCCAAGTCTCATGATTTCCAGGCGTGTTTTGGATTTACAGAAATTAAAAAACCAAATTTCTCAATCTTTCCGGCCGAGCCACGACGCCCAGATGTTTGAATTTCATTCCCATTTCTTCCATTGGACCTAGAAATTCACCCAAGGACACAAATGTGATTTTTCAAACAACTTTGGTGCACTAGAGCCTGTGCTTGTAGTTCAAATTTGAATTATGCACATTAAATGCGTAGAAACTCAATTAATGTAGAAAAAGGCCAAACAAACCCGGAATAATCCCAAAATTTAGCATGACACTTCTATTTGGTCTAATCTGCCTATGTAAAAAAATTAAGGCGGGAGAAGACAGTGTACGTATGTCGTTTCGCACACGAAGGTGACACGTTCCCTCTCGGAACCATGAGCGTTCTTGAGGGAAGGTTCGGTTTGCAAGAAGCTTACACCAAAGCTTGTCCCAATTCGGCCAAACAAATTACCGCAGCATGTTGGTGCCATGTCATGACACCATGTCAAGTTTCATGATTTTCGGGCGTGTTTTGGATTTACAGGAATTAAAATACCAAGTTTCTCAATCTTTCTGGCCGAGCCACGACGCCTAGATTTTTTAATTTCATTCCCATTTCTTGCATGGGACTTGGAAATTCACCCAACGACACACATGTGGTTTTTCAGCCAACTTTGGTGCACTGGAGCATGTGCTTGTAGTTGAAATTTGAATTGTGCACATTAAATGCGCAAAAACTCAATTAATGTATAAAAAGGCCAAACGAACCTGGAATAATTCCAAAATTTAGCATGATACTTCTATTTGGTCTAATCTGCCTGTGTAAAAAATTAAGGTGGGAGAAGGCAGTGTACGTATGTCGTTTCGCACACGGAGGTGACACGTTCCCACTCGGAACCACGAGCGTTCTTGAGGGAAGGTCCGGTTTGCAAGAAGCTTACACCAAAGCTTGTCCAAATTCGGCCAAACAAATTACCGCAGCATGTTGGTGCCATGTCATGACACCATGTCAAGTTTCATGATTTTCGGGCGTATTTTGGATCTACAGGAATTAAAATACCAAGTTTCTCAATCTTTCTGGCCGAGCCACGACGCCCAAATTTTTTAATTTCATTCCCATTTCTTGCATGGGACCTGGAAATTCACCCAACAACACACATGTGGTTTTTCAACCAACTTTGGTGCACTGGAGCATGTGCTTGTAGTTAAAATTTGAATTATGCACATTAAATGCGCAGAAACTCAATTAATGTATAAAAAAGGCCAAGCAAACCAGGAATAATTCCAAAATTTAGCACGATACTTCTATTTGATCTAATCTGCATGTGTAAAAAAATTAAGGCGGGAGAAGGCAGTGTACGTATGTCGTTTCGCACACGGAGGTGACACATTCCTTATCGGAACCACGAGCCTTCTTGAGGTAAGTTCCAGTTTGCAAGAAGCTTACACCAAAGCTTGTCCCAATTCGTCCAAAATATTTACCGCAGCATGTTGGCGCATGTCATGACACCGTGCCAAGTTTCATGATTTTCAAGCGTGTTTTGGATTTACATGAATTAAAAAAACCAAGTTTTCCAATATTTCCGGCCAAGCCACAACGCCAAGATTTTTGAATTTCATTCCCATTTCTTGCATGGGACCTAGATATTCACCCAAGGACACACATGTGATTTTTAAAACAACTCTGGTGCATTGGAGCATGTGCTTCTAGTTAAAATTTTAATTGTGCACATTAAATGCGCAGAAACTCAATTAATGTATAAAAAAGGTCAAACGAACCCGGAATAATTCCAAAATTTAGCAAGATACTTCTATTTGATCTAATATGCCTGTGTAAAAAAATGCAGGCAGGAGAAGGTGCTATGTCTTCAGCTTGCGTTGGTGTTCCCCGAAGAGGAAGGGATGATGCAGCAGAGTAGCGTAAGTATTTCCCTCAGTTTTTGAGAACCAAGGTATCAATCCAGTAGGAGGCCACGCTCAGGTCCCTCGTACCTGCACAAAGCGATAGCTACTCGCAACCAACGCGATTAGGGGTTGTCAATCCCTTCACGGTCACTTACGAGAGTGAGATCTGATAGATATAATATTTTTGGTATTTTTGGTATAAAGATGCAAAGTAAAAAGTAAAGGCAAAGTAAAAAGCAAAGCAAGATTAAAGTGATGGAGTTGATATGATGAGAATAGATCCGGGGGCCATAGGTTTCACTAGTGGCTTCTCTCAAGAGCATAAGTATTCTACGGTGGGCGAACAAATTACTGTTGAGCTATTGACAGAACTGAGCATAGTTATGAGAATATCTAGGCATGATCATGTATATAGGCATCACGTCCGTGACAAGTAGACCGAAACGATTCTGCATCTACTACTATTACTCCACTCATCGACCGCTATCCATCATGCATCTAGAGTATTAAGTTAAAAACAGAGTAACGCTTTAAGCAAGATGACATGATGTAGAGAGATAAATTCATGCAGATGAAATAAACCCCGTCTTGTAATCCTCGATGGCAACGATGCAATACATGCCTTGCTGCCCCTTCTGTCACTGGGAAAGGACACCGCAAGATCGAACCCAAAGCTAAGCACTTCTCCCATGGCAAGAACTACCAATCTAGTTGGCCAAACCAAACGGATAATTCGAAGAGACTTGCAAAGATAACCAATCATATATAAAAGAATTCAGAGAAGATTCAAATATTATTCATAGATAGACTTGATCATAAACCCACAATTCATCGGTCTCAACAAACACACCGCAAAAATAAGATTACATCGAATTGATCTCCACAAGAGAAGGGGAGAACTTTGTATTGAGATTCAAAGAGAGAGAAGAAGCCATCTAGCTACTAACTATGGACCTGAAGGTCTGAGGTAAACTACTCACACTTCATCGGAGGGGTTGGATGATGTAGAAGCCCTCCGTGATGACGACCCTTTTCCGGCGGAGCTCCGGAACAAGCCCAAGAAGGGATCTCACGGATACAGAAAGTTGCGGCGGTGGAATTAGGTTTTTGGCTCCTGTTCTGATTGTTTGGGGGTATGTAGGTATATATAGGAGGAAGGAGTACGTCGGTAGAGCACCGAGGGGCCCATGAGGCAGGGGGCGCGCCCTAGGGGGGCGCCCCCACCCTCGTGACCGCCTCTTTTGTTCCTTAGATCAGGGTCCAAGTCTCCTGGATCACGTTCGGTGAGAAAATCACGTTCCCGAAGGTTTTATTCCATTTGGACTCCGTTTTATATTCCGTTTCTTCAAAACACTGAAATAGGCAAAAAAAAACAGCCATTCTGGGCTGGGCCTCCGGTTAATAGGTTAGTCCCAAAATAATATAAAAGTGGAAAATAAAGCCCAATATAGTCCAAAACAGTAGATAATATAGCATGGAGTAATCAAAAATTATAGATACGTTGGAGACGTATCAGGCATCCCCAAGCTTAATTCCTGCTCATCCTTGAGTAGGTAAATGTTAAAAAGAGAATTTTTGATGCGGAGTGCTACTTGGCATAATTTCAATGCAAATCTTCTTAATTGTGGTATGAATATTCAGATTAGAAAGATTCAAGACAAAAGTTTATATTGACATAAAAATAATAATACTTCAAGCATACTAACAACGCAATTATGTCTTCTCAAGATAACATGGACAAAGAAAGTTATCCCTACAAAATCATATAGTGTGGCTATGCTCCATCTTCACCACACAAAGTATTTAAATCATGCACAACCCCGATGACAAGCCAAGCAATTGTTTCATACTCTAACTTTTTCAAAACTTTTTCAATCTTCATGCAATACATGAGCATGAGCCATGGATATAGCACTATAGGTGGAATAGAATGGTGGTTGTGGTGAAGACAAAAAGGAGAAGATAGTCTCACATCAACTAGGCGTATCAACGGGCTATGGAGATGCCCATCAATAGATATCAATGTGAGTGAGTAGGGATTGCCATGCAACGGATGCACTAGAGCTATAAATGTATGAAAGCTCAACAAAAGAAACTAAGTGGGTGTGCATCCAACTTGCTTGCTCATGAAGACCTAGGGCAATTTTGAGGAAGCCCATCATTGGAATATACAAGCCAAGTTCTATAATGTAAAATTCCCACTAGTATATGAAAGTGACAACATATGAGACTATCTATATGAAGAACATGGTGCTACTTTGAAGCACAATATATGAGACTCGCTATATCATGGTGCTACTTTGAAGCACAAGTGTGGAGAAAAGGATAGTAGCATTGCCCCTTTTTATTTATTTTCTTTTTGGGCCTTTTTTTCTTTGGCCTTTCTCTTTTTTTGGGACAATACTCTATTGAATGATGATCATCACACTTTTATTTATTTACAACTCAATGATTACAACTCGATTCTAAAACAAAGTATGAATCTATATGGATGCCTCCGGCGGTGTACCGGGATATGCAATGAATCAAGAGTGACAAGTATCAAGAAATTATGAACGGTGGCTTTGCCACAAATACTATGTCAACTACATGATCATGCTAAGCAATATGACAATGATGAATGTGTCATGATGAACTAGATGGTGGAAAGTTGCATGGCAATATATCTCAGAATGGCTATGGAAATGCCATAATAGGTAGGTATGGTGGCTGTTTTGAGGAAGGTATATGGTAGGTGTATGATACCGGCGAAAGGTGCGCGGTATTTAGAGAGGCTAGCAAAGGCGGAAGGGTGAGAGTGCGTATAATCCATGGACTCAACATTAGTCATAAAAAACTCATATACTTATTGCAAAAATCTACAAGTTATCAAAGCAAAGTATTACGCGCATGCTCCTAGGGGGATAGATTGGTAGGAAAAGACCATCGCTTATCCCCGACCGCCACTCATAAGGAAGACAATCAATAAATAAATCATGCTCCGACTTCATCACATAACGGTTCACCATACGTGCATGCTACGGGAATCACAAACTTTAACACAAGTATTCTTTAAATTCACAACTACTCAACTAGCATGACTTTAATATTATCACCTCCATATCTCAAAACAATTATCATGCTTCAATGTTTTCTTAGTATTCAACACATTAAAAAGAAAGTTTCACAAATCTTGAATACCAAGCATATTATTATTAAGCAAATTACCATGATATTAAGAGACTCTCAAAATAATTTAAGTGAAGCATGAGAGATCAATATTTTCTTTAAAACAAATCCACCACCGTGCTCTAAAAGATCTAAGTGAAGCACATAGAGCAAAATTACTTAGCTCAAAAGATATAAGTGAAGCACATAGAGTATTCTATCAAATTTTAATTCATGTATGGCTCTCTCAAAAGGTGTGTACAGCAAGGATGATTGTGGCATACTAATACACAAAGACACAAATAATACAAGACGCTCCAAGCAAAACACATATCATGTTGGTGAATAAAAATATAGCTCCAAGTAAATTACCGATGGAAGTGGACGAAAGAGGGGATGCCTTCCGGGGCATCCCCAAGCTTTGACTTTTTGGTGTCCTTGTATTATCTTGGGGGTGCCATGGGCATCCCCAATCTTAGTCTCTTGCCACTCCTTGTTCCATGATCCATCAAAAGAATTCACCCAAAACTTGAAAACTTCACAACACAAAACTCAAAATAGAAAACTCGTGAGCTCCGTTAGCGAAAGAAAACAAAAGACCACTTCAAGGTACTGTAATGAACTCATTCTTTATTTATATTGGTGCTAAACCTACTGTATTCCAACTTCTCTATTGATTATAAACTATTCTACTAGCCATAGATTCATCAAAATAAGCAAACAACACACGAAAAACAGAATCTGTCAAAAACAGAACAGTATGTAGTAATCTGAAGCTAGCGCAAGATCTGGAACCCCAAAAATTATAAAATAAATTTCTGGACGTGAGGAATTTATCTATTAATCATCTGCAAAAATAATTAACTAAATAGCACTCTTCAAATAAAAATGACATCAGTTCTCGTGAGCGCTAAAGTTTCTGTTTTTTACAGCAAGGTCAACAAGACTTTCCCCAGGTCTTCCCAACGGTTCTACTTGGCACAAACACTAATTAAACACAAAAAACACAACCAAAACAGAGGATAGATAATTTATTTATTACTAATCAGGAGCAAAAAGCAAGGAATAAAAATAAAATTGGGTTGCCTCCCAACAAGCGCTAGCGTTTAACGCCCCTAGCTAGGTATAAAAGCGAGGATAGATCTAGGTATTGCCATCTTTGGTAGGCAATCCATAAGTGGCTCTCATGATAGTTTCATATGGTAATTTTATTTTCTTTCTTGTAAAGTGTTCCATGCCCTTTTTTAATGGAAATTGAAATCTAATATTCCCTTCCTTCATATCAATAATCGCACCAAACGTTCTAAGGAAAGGTCTACCAAGAATAATAGGGCAAGAAGGATTGCAATCTATATCAAGAACAATGAAATCTATGGGCACATAATTCCTATTTGCAACAATAAGAACATCATTAATCCTTCCCATAGGTTTCTTAATAGTGGAATCTGCAAGATGCAAGTTTAGAGAGCAATCATCAAAATTGCGGAAATCTAGTAAATCACACAAAGTCTTGGGAATAGTAGAGGCACTAGCACCCAAATCACACAAAGTATAAAACTCATGATCTTTAATTTTAATTTTAATAGTTGGTTCCCACTCATCATAGAGTTTTCTAGGGATAGAAACTTTCAACTCAAGTTTTTGTTCATAAGATTGCATCAAGGCATCAACAATATGTTCGGTGAAGGCTTTATTTTGACTATAAGCATGGGGAGAATTTAGCACGGATTGCAACAAGTAAATACAATCAATTAAAGAGCAACTTTCATAATTAAATTCCTTGGAATCCAATATAGTGGGTTTAGCAACATCTAGATTTTTATTTCTTTCAATCCCACTTTCATCAATTTCATCATTAAGAGCTAAATATTCCGAATTTTTAGAACGCCTTCTAGGTAAAGGAAGATCATATTCAGTTTCATCAACATTCATATTGCAAAACAAATATTTAATAGGGGACACATCAATAACTTTTAGATCTTCATCTTGATTTTCATAGGAATTGGAGGAACACGCTTTAATAAAGGCATCTTTGGAAGCACACATCCTAGCGGTTCTTTCCTTGCACTCATCAATGGAAATTCTCATGGCTTTGAGAGACTCATTGATATCATGTTTAGGAGGAATAGATCTAAGCTTTAAAGAATCAACCTCAAGAGAAATTATATCAACGTTTCTAGCCAAATCATCAACTTTAAGCAATTTCTCCTCAAGCAAAGCATTAAAATTCTTTTGTGAATTCATAAAATCTTTGACACTATTCTCAAATTCAGAGGGCATCTTATTATAATTTCCATAAGAGTTGTTGTAGGAATTCCCATAATTATTAGAAGGATTACTAGGATATGGCCTAGGATTAAAATTCCCTCTATAAGTGTTGTTACCAAAATTATTCCTACCAACAAAATTCACATCCATAGATTCATTGTTATTCTCAATCAAAGTAGACAAAGGCATATCATTATGATCAGAAGAAACACTCTTAGTAGCAAATAATTTCATAAGTTCATCCATCTTTCCACTCAACACATTAATTTCTTTTATCGCATGCACCTTTTTATTAGAAGATCTTTCAGTATGCCATTGAGAATAATTAACCATAATATTATCGAGGAGTTTAGTAGCATATCCTAAAGTGATTTCCATAAAAGTGCCTCCCGCGGCCGAATCTAAAAGATTTCTGGAAGCAAAATTCAATCCGGCATAAAAAATTTGTATGATCATCCACAAATTCAAACCATGAGTAGGGCAATTACGTATCATTAATTTCATTCTCTCCCAAGCTTGTGCAACATGTTCATGATCAAGTTGTTTAAAGTTCATAATATCGTTCCTAAGAGAGATGATCTTAGCGGGAGGAAAATACTTAGAGATAAAAGCATCTTTGCACTTGTTCCATGAATCAATACTATTCTTAGGCAAAGACGAAAACCAAGCTTTAGCACGATCTCTAAGCGAAAAAGTAAATAGCTTCAATTTAACGACATCATTATTGACATCTTTTTTTCTTTTGCATATCACATAAATCAACGAAGCTATTCAGATGAGTAGCGGCATCTTCACTAGGAAGGCCGACGAATTGATCTTTCATAACAAGATACAACAAAGAAGTATTAATTTCACAAGATTCAGCATCGGTAAGAGGAGCAATCAGAGTGCTAAGGAAATCATTATTATTGGTATTGGTGAAGTCACACAATTTGGTAGTATCTTGAGCCATCGCGACAAACAAGCAAACTAACACACGAGCAAACAAAAGGCAAGAGGGCAAAAAGAGGCAAATAGAGAGGGAGGATAGAGAGAGAGAGAGAGAGAGAGAGGGGGGGGGGCGAATAAAACGGCAAGGGTGAAGTGGGGAAGAGGAAAACGAGAGGCAAATGGCAAATAATGTAATGCGAGAGATAGGGATTGTGATGGGTACTTGGTATGTTGACTTTTTGCGTAGACTCCCCGGCAACGACGCCAGAAATCCTTCTTCCTACGTCTTGAGCTTGCGTTGGTTTTCCCCAAAGAGGAAGGGATGATGCAATAGAGTAGCGTAAGTATTTCCCTCAGTTTTTTAGAACCAAGGTATCAATCCAGTAGGAGGCCACGCTCAAGTCCCTCGTACCTGCACAAAGCGATAGCTACTCGCAACCAACGCGATTAGGGGTTGTCAATCCCTTCACGGTCACTTACGAGAGTGAGATCTGATAGATATAATATTTTTGGTATTTTTGGTATAAAGATGCAAAGTAAAAAGTAAAGGCAAAGTAAAAAGCAAAGCAAGATTAAAGTGATGGAGATTGATATGATGAGAATAGACCCGGGGGCCATAGGTTTCACTAGTGGCTTCTCTCAAGAGCATAAGTATTCTACGGTGGGTGAACAAATTACTGTTGAGCTATTGACAGAACTGAGCATAGTTATGAGAATATCTAGGCATGATCATGTATATAGGCATCACGTCCGTGACAAGTAGACCGAAACGATTCTGCATCTACTACTATTACTCCACTCATCGACCGCTATCCATCATGCATCTAGAGTATTAAGTTAAAAACAGAGTAACGCTTTAAGCAAGATGACATGATGTAGAGAGATAAATTCATGCATATGAAATAAACCCCGTCTTGTTATCCTCGATGGCAACGATGCAATACGTGCCTTGCTGCCCCTTCTATCACTGGGAAAGGACACCGCAAGATCGAACCCAAAGCTAAGCACTTCTCCCATGGCAAGAACTACCAATCTAGTTGGCCAAACCAAACGGATAATTCGAAGAGACTTGCAAAGATAACCAATCATATATAAAAGAATTCAGAGAAGATTCAAATATTATTCATAGATAGACTTGATCATAAACCCACAATTCATCGGTCTCAACAAACACACCGCAAAAATAAGATTACATCGAATAGATCTCCACAAGAGAAGGGGAGAACTTTGTATTGAGATTCAAAGAGAGAGAAGAAGCCATCTAGCTACTAACTATGGACCCGAAGGTCTGAGGTAAACTACTCACACTTCATCGGAGGGGCTAGGATGATGTAGAAGCCCTCCGTGATGACGACCCTTTTCCGGCGGAGCTTCGGAACAGGCCCCAAGAAGGGATCTCATGGATACAGAAAGTTGTGGCGGTGGAATTAGGTTTTTGGCTCCTGTTCTGATCGTTTGGAGGTACGTAGGTATATATAGGAGGAAGGAGTACGTCGGTAGAGCACCGAGGGGCCCATGAGGCAGGGGGCATGCCCTAGGGGGGGGGGCACCCCCACCCTCGTGACCGCCTCTTTTGTTCCTTGGAGCAGGGTCCAAGTCTCCTGGATCACGTTCGGTGAGAAAATCACGTTCCCGAAGGTTTTATTCCGTTTGGTCTCCGTTTGATATTTCATTTCTTTGAAACACTGAAATAGGCAAAAAAACAACCATTCTAGGCTGGGCCACCAGTTAATAGGTTAGTCCCAAAAATAATATAAAAGTGAAAAATAAAGCCCAATATAGTCCAAAACAGTAGATAATATAGCATGGAGTAATAAAAAATTATAGATACGTTGGAGACGTATCAGGCATCCCCAAGCTTAATTCCTACTCGTCCTTGAGTAGGAAAATGTTAAAAAGAGAATTTTTGATGCGGAGTGCTGCTTGGCATAATTTCAATGCAAATCTTCTTAATTGTGGTATGAATATTCAGATTAGAAAGATTCAAGACAAAAGTTTATATTGACATAAAAATAATAATACTTCAAGCATACTAACAACGCAATTATGTCTTGTCAAAATAACATGGACAAAGAAAGTTATCCCTACAAAATCATATAGTGTGGCTATGCTCCATCTTCACCACACAAAGTATTTAAATCATGCACAACCCCGATGACAAGCCAAGCAATTGTTTCATACTCTAACTTTTTCAAAACTTTTTCAATCTTCACGCAATACATGAGCATGAGGCATGGATATAGCACTATAGGTGGAATAGAATGGGTGGCGTCCCAGCTTTGGTCGCCGCTGAGTGGTGAGGTCGAGGGATGGGGATCGGGCGCTGTGAGCTATGGCCCCATGCACAAGAGAAGAGAGGGAAGGAGATGGGAATCGGGTCGAGAGGAGATGCGGCGCGTGCGTCCTCTCCTGGTGGCGCGGGGAGGAACGAGGGAGTGACGGGAGATGCGAGGGGATCGTTAGGGTTACAGGGGGGAGAGAGAGCAGGCCTTGGGCCACTGGTGGCTGGGCCTGGGAGGTCCAAGAGGCCGGACTAGCTGTAGCTGGGCCTGAGGTTAAAAGGGCTGGCCTCTCTCTTCTCTACATTATCCATTAGCAGAAAAGAAAATCGAGAGAGGGAAAAGAAGGAGAGGGTTACGGAAGGATTTTGCGCATAGGGATAATTTCCCCGGACTTGCAAAAATGAGCTTGATCCCGCAAAATAGAAGTGGGCACGCGGTTGAAGTTGAATTCAAACCCATTTAAAATTAATTCAAATGATTTGAATAGGAAATGAGGTTTGGGAAGGACCAAAAATGTTGAGACTTTCGGGGGAGCCTCAAAAAAAGAAGAAAGAATTTTCAGCAAGGTTTGGAGATCAAATCGAAGCAGAAAGGCATGGGATTATCTGCACGTGTGTTATGGGTGATTCCAAATTATTGGAATATAATTTATATAGCTCCCTAAAATATTGGGAGAATATGTTTTAAAGAGTAATCACCATAGTGAATATCCCTCAATTTAAATGAACCGAAGATCCATGCAATTTATTTAGTTGAGTTAAGAAAAGAAATGACATGATGGCATGATGATATGGTGCAATGCACATGATGAAAAGATGAAAGCGATGAACCAAACAAATCACACGATGAAACCCGGAAACCCTGGAAGGCAACTGAAGCTCCAGTCTTGGGGCGTTACAACACTCCACCACTACGAGAGCATCTCGTCCCAAGATCTAGGATGGCCCCGGAGGGAAAACGGCAGAGAAAGAGAAGAGGTAAAAACAAAGTTGCTTCTTTGACAAACGAGTGAAAACAAAGAGCCTTGAGAGGTTAAACAAATTGAAAAGAAGAAACCAACAGAGATGAACAAAGTTGAAAACCTCCGTTAGAAACAAGGAACAATGAACATCACGAGAACCCTGTAGGTTGAAAGACATGAGAAAAGGTTTGCAGTGGACAAGAAGTACATCCCAAACACTCCGGTAGAAACGAGATGTATAAGGAACGATAAGGATCAATTACGGTAACACTCTGGTTAAAACAAGATAGAGAAGGAATAAGACTGATGTAACTTTGGACAGCACTCCGACTATAAATGGAAGGAATCGAACATGATCTTGGGAAGATTGGATGATACTTAATGAAATCAACAACACATTACCTCCGGAACTATTGAAAGAATGGCACAAGGGGTAAGAAAGATTTCGGACAGCACTCCGGTTGAGAAGGGAGGTAAAACTTGATAAGATGATAGAACTTGAAAAGAGGGCACGACACTCCGGTTAAATGGATAAGCACAACAAGAGCATGGTCCTGACAAATTCGAGATGATGATTGAAAAGAGCAACATCACAATGCCTCCGGAAGAAAGAAATAGAAGATAGATAATTGAAAAAGAAAGGATTGAGAAGAAAATGACAACTTCTGCCACAAATGATCTTGGAAGGCACCCTTCCAAGAAGGTTAAAACAGAGTTGTTGGGAAAAACCAACAACGAAAACGAATAAGTTTGTAGTGGGCTTATGGAAAACATCTCAAAACTATGAGGTGAAATTCTGCCACTAACGGAACCAATAGATTGGATTGATATCAACAAGGAGACGAGAAACTTATACCACCGGTAGGATAAAATAAATTGGGTTAATTATAAGCACCATAATAGCAACAATCCTCAGGGAAAGCTTTAGGTGAAATATAACCCAAGATAACTCCAACGAAGAGGTTGATGGATTTAAAATACCCCATTCTTAACACCCTGTGAATCATGAAACATGAACTCAAATTATCAGGAATGACATAATACCACCTCCAATGATACGGTAGAAAGAAATGCACTCCGGATTGCTAGTTGAAGAATACTTGAGCTCCTTAGGAAAGAATCTCGATGAAAACTTCAAGGAGGAATTAAATCCTTTATGAACCATCATGTAGAGCCTCCATGAAGAACTCCGGTAATGAAATGATGATCAAACGAAAGGAAAGATAAGTTGAAAACACAAGGTGAATCCTTGCAATGATTGGATGAAACTTTGTGACGAGATAAAATGAAAACTTGGAACTCCGGAAAAGAAAGATAAAGCATCTCGAACCAAGAATGTGATATGATGAACCGCTCCGGAAATCAGAAATTGAATTTAGTCGATGAAACAAGAATAAGAATTACATTATGCTTATCCTTCACCAATTTAAATTGATGACAAACAATGGATTTGGCATACTACTTATTCCCGTAGAAAGGATTAAAATAGATATGGCGCAAACTAGAGAAGGTCTTCAACGAACCACTGGTAGAATTTAAAAAGCACGAATGCATATATATGATACACGAAGGAAGAAAACTCTTGAACGAACCACCGTAAGAATTGAAAAAGAACGATTAAAACATGAAGAAACACCAAGAAGAATAAGCAATTAAACGAAGATGATTGAGAGAATTTAGATCCATGAGAACGAAGAGATTACGAGCTGATTAGAGAATCCTTGATTTAGACACCGGTATGATTAAGAGTATGATAGTTGAAAGATGGAATGAATAAATCTTAGATGATGGGATCCAGATAATCAAACTGAACATAATCTTGAATTGCTCCGGATGGGTGAAAATCTCACAAATGAAAAAAATTATGAGAGGATGGCAGAGAATGGGCAATATTTAAAAGAAAACTCTTCTTCGGACATCAAAATCTGAGAATGACGATGAGGAACACCACCAAATTGTTAAGATACTCCGGAATGAAAAATGGAAAGGTTGAGTCAACGGTGAAAAGAATTTGAAAGATCTTGGAGAAAGACATTTGACTAATAATGAATCATTCTTACGTCAAACTTTGAAAAGAATTTAGGATAGCTCCGGGAAAATAAGATAAGATCCTGGGAAAAGACCAGTGGGTTAGGGCCCACTCAAAAGAAACACCGTTGAAATGATTTAAAAGAGAGGTTGTGCCGGTTGAAATTAACGGCTTGAATGAGATAACAACATCGAAATAAGTTGAACGGATCTTGCATTACGAGACGAGCCTTCTGAGATATCTTGAACACTCCGAAACAATTGAATAGCGAGAAGTGGATGATTAAGAGGTGCACCGGCATGAGAAGGTGTTTGAAACGAGGAAAAAGGATATGGTCAACAAATCTTGAATTAGATCCACCAAAGAAGAAAAAGAATGATGAATGATGATCTTGAAGCTCCATTAGTATCTTCATGAGAATCACCGGGTAAGAACATTGAAAGAAAGGAATGGAGAAAATTCACATGAATAAAATGGATACTAGATTAAGATATATGAGTCCTCGAATAAAAAAAGGGGGGTGGGAGGGAAAACAAAGACTTGGGGCGGATGAAGCAAACACCGTTGAGAAGAACTGGTAATAGATCTTGCTGATGTTGAAATGATCGGATCCACTTGAAGAGAAACACGCCGATTGAAAAAGAAATTCAGATGACGGACTTGAAGATCGAGAAGGGTTAGTATTCCCATAGGAATATGAGAACACCATATAGGGAAGGTATGGAATCAACATTTGACACGGAAGCAACTCGAATACCACAACTGAAAACAAGAACAAAGGATTGGCTTGCAAAATAAGCCGGAACAAACATATGATAGAGATTTCGTCCGAAGTTTTCGTGGTGGGGCCCACACAGGCTCAATCGTACAGCACCATCATGTAGAAGGCAGTGCACATGACATATGAAGCGTCCCTGGGTCGGCATAGCCAAGGACTCTTTAAGACACAACGAGACCACTGTAAAACCAACCGTGGATAGGCGGACCACTAGACGTCGAACCCCAATTTCATATCATACATCTCTTGGAAAGATATCCTAAGAGCTACTTGAATTCCCACTTATAAACTCCCGAAATTTTCTGGTTATGCAATCAGGTGTTGGGGATACAGGGGAAGCACAATATCTCACCCAAAACTAGCAAATCCTACATCCAGCTGTATCCATCCTTCAAAACATAACCAAGAAAGCTTCGGAAATCGTCTACCTCAACCTTCAAAAAGCATCCATTATACGAGTTATGGCAATACTCCCGAACTCCCGCCCCAGTACTGGGTGGCGTCGAGGTTATCTCACCAACAACTGCATAAAAGAGATTTTCGATGTCAGCGAAACTAAACTCAGGTATTCCAGAACTGCAACGATAAAATTGTGATGACAACACCTCGGAGCTCAACTCCCAGGGACACTACCACAACCCCTAAATGTCAGGAGGCACCAAGAACAATGTTCTCGTCACAAAACCATCGGAACAATTCCAAGATACCCGCGTGATCCTAAATTTTTTTAGTGAAATTTAAGAAGAGAAGAGTCAAAACTCTATGTCAGGATGCCTCACCAGAGCGATGAAGGGACTGAGGAGTAAAAAGAATTCCTAACTCTCTGATATATATAATTCCTAAATGACTCAAAACATTTCTAGACTCAATAACACCAGCAATTCGATCAAGCAGGGGCTCCTAAGGTAGGGGAAGGCTCTGATACCAACTTGTAACGCCCTCGATGCGGCTATATCTCCCACGTGTCGAAGCACGACTTAGAGGCATAACCGCATTGAAAGCAATGTCGCAAGTGAGGTAATCTTCGCAAACAACCCATGTAATACAATAGAGGAAAAGATACATAGTTGGCTTACAATCGCCACTTCACACAAATACATGAATACAACATTACAACATCCAAATACAATCAAGGTATGACTACAGAACCAAAATAAAAGAAGACTACTCGAAAAGCTACACAGATCCCCGATCGACCCCAACTGGGCTCCACTACTGATCAACTAGAACGAAGCAACACAAAGGACAAGATCTTCATCGAGCTCCTCCTTGAGCTTGGTTGCGTCACCTGCTCGGTTCAACGGCACCTGCAAGCTGGTTTTGGAAGTATCTGTGAGTCACGGGGACTCAACAATCTTACACCCTCGTGATCAAGACTATTTAAGCTTATGGGTAAGGTAAAGGTATGAGGTGGAGCTGCAGTAAGCGACTAGCATATATGGTGGCTAACCTATTCGCAAAAGAGAGCGAGAAGAGAAGGCAAAAGCACGGTTGAACAACTATGATCAAGAAGTGATCCTAGAACAACCTACGTCAAGCATAACTCCAACACCGTGTTCACTTCCCGGACTCCGCCGGAAAGAGACCATCACGGTTACACACGCGGTTGATGTATTTTAATTAAGGTCAACTTCAGGTTTTCTACAACCAGACATTAACAAATTCCCATCTGCCCATAACCGCGGGCACGGCTTTTGAAAGTTCAAATCCCTGCAGGGGTGTCCCAACTTATCCCATCACAAGCTCTCACGGTCAACGAAGGATATTCCTTCTAGCGGGAAGACCCGATCAGACTCGGAATCCAGGTTACAAGACATTTCGACAATGGTAAAACAAATCCAGCAACACCGCTGGAATGTGCCGACAAATCCCGATAGGAGCTGCACATATCTCGTTCTCAGGGCACACTCATATGAGACTAGCTACGAGTAAAACCAACCCTCAAGTTTCCCCGAGGTGGCCCCGCAAGCAGCTCAGTTCGGACCAACACTCAGAGGAGCACTGGCCCGGGGGGGTTAAAATAAAGATGGCCCTTGAGTCCGTGAAACCCAAGGGAAAAAGAGGCTAGGTGGCAAATGGTAAAATCAATGTTGGGCATTGCTGGAGGAGTTTTATTCAAGGCGAACTATCAAGGGGTTCCCATTATAACCCAACCGCGTAAGGAACGCAAAATCCAGGAACATAACACCGATATGACGGAAACTAGGGCGGCAAGAGTGGAACAAAACACCAGGCATAAGGCTGAGCCTTCCACCCTTTACCAAGTATATAGATGCATTAATTAAATAAGAGATATTGTGATATCCCAACAAGTAAACATGTTCCAACAAGGAACAACATCTCCATGTTCCAACAAGGAACAAACTTCAATCTTCACGTGCAACTAACAACGCTATAAGAGGGGCTGAGCAAAGCGGTAACATAGCCAAACAACGGTTTGCTAGGACAAGGTGGGTTAGAGGCTTGGCTTAACAATATGGGAGGCATGATAAGCAAGTAGTAGGCATCGCAGCATAGGCATAGCAAAAGAGCGAGCAACTAGCAAGCAAATATAGAAGTGATTTCGAGGGTATGGTCATCTTGCCTGAAAACCCGCAAGGAAGAAGAACGAGTCCATGAAGAAGACAAACGGACGTAGTCGAATGAATCCTCACAATGCGATGTTATCGGAACTAAACCCGAGGAAGCAACACCGGAAAGAAGCAAACAACATAGTAAACAACCATCACATAAGCATGGCATGATGCACAATCAAGTATGATGCATGTCTAGTTTAATGCGGCATGGCATGGCAAAGTGCACAAACAAAACTACAAATTAAGTGGAGCTCAATATGCAACGGGTTGCATATTGACGGAACACCACATCAATTATTTAGTTCTCTCTTGGTTATGTACTCACCAATATTAAATGTTGTTAAGCATGTCAAGAGGTGAAACATGAGTAGAAAACACAGTTAGGCATTTTAAATGAGGCCAGAAACAACAACAACAATTCCGGTAAATCCCCACATGCATTAGTAATTTTAATGCAAACAACAATTTAAGCATTTTAATTGTTGTTATCATGATGCGGATGACATGGACAAGTTTATGCAAGTTTTTATGAAAACGTTGACATGATAAGATATGAGTCATTTGTCATCATGGCGGAAATAAAAGGGGTGCCACGGCAATGACAACGAAAATGGTGCCACGGCAACATTCCGGTGTTGGTAACTCGATTAAGATGCCGGTGCAAAAGGAAAAGTGACGGGGGTGTGACATGCAAGGATGGTGGGGTGCTCCCGGATACCGGGTCCTCACGGGTTAGCGGCAAAAGAGGAGGACCGAGCAAGTGACAACTCGGGCATGGTGCAGACAATGGGTGCATCTCATACAACACATGAGAACATTCTCGGACGGTCGTCTCGGGGTTATACCTTCGAAGCGTGCGTTATCAGAGGGGTTTGAGTTTGATGCGGTGTAGGGGAAGTAGATGTTCTGAGACGGTAGTCAAAGTAGTTGTTCTCGTTTCGTAGTTGTTCGGGATCGCTGATAGTTGTACCCATTCGTTGTTGGACTTGACGGATCCGATGTCTCCGAACGTAGTGGTACATGTTCGTTTTTCGAAGAGGTACTTGGCATTCTTCGGTCATAGGTACTTGATGTTTTGCTACCCGGGTCTTCGGCGACGGTCGTTGTACGCATGACGTTAGGGTACTTGTCAGTCCGGGTCTTGACGTCTCCAAAACGGTCGTCGGTGGTGGAGCTTGGTGCTAGAGGTTCCAAATCCGGTTTCAAAAGCGTCCACGCAAGACATCACAGGTGCAAAGAGGCAACAACTTGGCGCGGTTCTGGTCGTCGCGTGAGGGTGCCCCCGGTGCTCGCGCACGGCGTGTGGAGGTGCAGGAAGGACGCGACGGAGGCGAGCGGTTGGGTCGTTGTGGAGGCAGGGGTAGGGGCTTGGACATGTAGAGGCGCTGGAGGTGACGAGCCCCTGGACTTGGCACAGAGGAGGCTGGAGAAGAACGGTGGGAGCTGCATGGAGCTGGCGGCGGTAGACTTGGAGGCGGGGCGCCGACGTGGTCCTGGTGAAGCTCGGCGACGGCGTCACAGGCCGGCGAGGCAGAGGTACGGGAGGACCTCGGGAGGTTGAATATGTCGGCAAACACGGGGCGATGCGCAGGCGTCGATGAAGGGAGCAGCAGGCGGCGCCATGGGTCCTGGATGGCGGCGCCATGGGTCCTGGCAAGCGGCTGTGAGGTGGAATGGGTAAGGGCACGGAGAGGTCCCGGTGCTGAAGCTTGCCGGCGGAGGGAGGTGGGTGGCGCCCCAACTTTGGTCGCCGCTGAGTGGTGAGGTCGAGGGATGGGGATCGGGCGCTGTGAGCTGCGGCCCCGTGCATGAGAGAAGAGAGGGAAGGAGATGGGAATTGGGTCAAGAGGAGATGCGGCGCGTGCGTCCTCTCCTGGCGGCGCGGGGAGGAACGAGGGAGTGAGGGGAGATGCGAGGGGATCATTAGGGTTACAGGGGGGAGAGAGCGGGCCTTGGGCCACTAGTGGCTGGGCCTGGGAGGTCCAAGAGGCCGGACTAGCTGTAGCTGGGCCTGAGATTAAAAGGGCTGGCCTCTCTCTTCTCTACATTATCCTTTAGCAGAAAAGAAAATCGAGAGAGGGAAAAGAAGGAGAGGGTTACGGAAGGATTTTGCGCATAGGGATAATTTCCCCGGACTTGCAAAAATGAGCTTGATCCCGCAAAATAGAAGTGAGCACGCGGTTGAAGTTGAATTCAAACCCATTTAAAATTAATTCAAATGATTTGAATAGGAAATGAGGTTTGTGAAGGACCAAAAATGTTGAGACTTTCGGGCGAGCCTCAAAAAAAGAAGAAAGAATTTTCGGCAAGGTTTGGAGATCAACTCGAAGCAGAAAGGCATGGGATTATCTGCACGTGTGTTATGGGTGATTCCAAATTATTGGAATATAATTTATATAGCTCCCTAAAATATTGGGAGAATATGTTTTAAAGAGTAATCACCATAGTGAATATCCCTCGATTTAAATGAACCGAAGATCCATGCAATTTATTTAGTTGAGTTAAGAAAAGAAATGACATGATGGCATGATGACATGGTGCAATGCACATGATGCAAAGATGAAAGCGATGAACCAAACAAATCACACGATGAAACCCGGAAACCCTGGAAGGCAACTGAAGCTCCAGTCTTGGGGCGTTACATTTCTCAATCTTTCCGGTCAAGCCACGATGCCCAGATTTTCTAATTTTATTCCCAATTCTTCCATGCGACCAAGAAATTCACCCAAGGTTACACATGTGATTTTTCAACCAACTTTAGTGCACTGGAGCATGTGCTTGTAGTTCAAATTTGAATTATGAACATTAAATGCGCAGAAACTCAGTTAATGTATAAAAAAGGCCAAACGAACCCGGAATAATTCTAAAAATTAGAATGATACTTCTATTTGCTCTAATATGCAAGTGTAAAAAAATTAAGGCGGGGGAAGGTAGTGTACGTATGTCGTTTCGCACACGGAGGTGACACGTTCCCTCTCAGAACCACGAGCCTTCTTGAGGGAAGCTTTGGTTTGCAAGAAGCTTACTCCAAAGCTTGTCCCAATTTGGCCAAAAAAATACCGTAGCATGTTGGTGCCATGTCATGACACCATGCCAAGTTTCATGCTTTTCAGCCGTGTTTTGGATTTACAAGAATTAAAAAACCAAGTTTCTAAATCTTTCCAGCCAAGCCACGACGCCCAGATGTTTGAATTTCACTCCCATCTCTTGCATGGGACCTAGAAATTCACCCAAGGACACACATCTGATTTTTCAACCAACTTTGGTGCACTGGAGCATGTGCTTGTAGTTCAAATTTGAATTATGCACATTAAATGTGCAAAAACTCAATTAATGTATAAAAAGGGCCAAACGAACCCGAAAAATTCCAAAATTTAGCATGATACTTCTATTTGGTCTAATCTGCATGTGTAAAATATTAAGGTGGGAGACGGCAGTGTACGTATGTTAATTCGTACACAGAGGTGACACGTTCCCTTTCGGAACCACGAGCCTTCTTGAGGGAAGCTCCGGTTTGCAAGAAGCTTACACCAAAGCTTGTCCCAATTCGGCCAAAAAAATTACCGCAACATGTTGGTGCCATGTCATGACACCATGCCAAGTTTCATGATTTTCGGGCGTGTGTTGGATTTACAGGAATTAAAAAACCAAGTTCTCAATCTTTAGGGTCGAGCCACGATGCCCAGATTTTTTAATTTCATTCCCATTTCTTGCATGGGACCTAGAAATTCACCCAAGGACACACATGAGATTTTTCAACCAACTCTGGTGCACTGGATCATGTGCTTGTAGTTCAAATTTGAATTATGCACATTAAATGCACAGAAACTCAATTAATGTTTAAAAAAGGCCAAACGAACCCGGAATAATTCCAAAATTTAGCATGATACTTCTATTTGGTCTAACCTGCCTGTGTAAAAAAATTCACGCAGGAGAAGGTAGTGTACGTATCTCGTTTCGCACACGGAGGTGACACGTCCCTCTCGGGACTACGAGCCTTGTTGAGGGAAGATCCAGTTTGCAAGAAGCTTACACGAAAGCTTGTCCCAATTCGGCCAAAAAATATTGTAGCATTTTGGTGCCATGTCATGACACCATGCCAAGTTTCATGATTTTCAGGCGTGTTTTGGATTTACAGGAATTAAAAACCAAGTTTCTCAATCTTTCTGGCCGATCCACGACGCCCAGATGTTTGAATTTCATACCCATTTCTTGCATGGGACCTATAAATTCACCCAAAGACACACATGTGATTTTTTAACAAACTTTGGTGCATCGGAGCATGTGCTTGTAGTTCAAATTTGATTTATGCATATTAAATGCCCAGAAACTCAATTAATGCATAAAAATGCAAAACGAACCCAGAATAATTCCAAACGTGTGGATTACCTGACCATATCGATGAGGCCACACAACAAGAAGAAGGGTCGGTGGCGAGGAGGCCACGCAACAAGAAGAAGGGTCACCGGCGAGGAGGCGGTGCTGCAAGAAGAAGGGTCGCTGGCGAGGAGGCGACGCTGCAACAAGAAGGGTAGCCGGCCAGGAGGCAGCGCCACAAGAAGAAGGGTCTCCGGCGAGGAGGCTGAGCTGCCAGTAAGCAACATTGAAGGTTTGAACTCGAAAAGCAAGGAGGAATAGTGGAAATATGGATTTTGGTAGGAGGGAGGGGCCGGGGAGATAGATACTTCCGTGGTGGCCAAAAAATTTCGCTTAGTGTCCCGAGAAACTGGCGTGCAAGTGTTGTTCAAGCGGGGGCGGTGGACTGTAGACGTCGAAGCTTCCTGCGTAAGGCAGACAAGACGGTGCACCAAGATATTTTATGTCGCATCCCACACGATTCTTTCTAGTAAACTGTTTGTGGTATACCTGATTTTTTTCATTATGTTTTGAAAGACAAAATGGTGTTATGGAGGGAAAGGATTGTGTTTGAATTGCTAGAACATTTACGTACAATGAACATGCAACTAGTACATGAGTGTCGTGTTTAAATTTGGAATTATTCTAGGTTTGTTTGGCATTTTTATGCATTACTTGAGTTTCTAGGCATTTAATGTGCATAATTCAAATTTGAACTACAAGCACATGCTCCAATGCATCAAAGTTCGCTGAAAAATAACATGTGTGTCTTTGGGTGAATTTATAGGTCCCATGCAAGAAATGGGAATAAAATTCAAAAATCTTGGTGTCATGGCTCGGCCGGAATGTTTGAGAAATTTGGTTTTTTAATTCCTGTAAATCCAAAACACGGTTGAAAATCATGAAACATGGCTTGGTGTCATGACATGGCACCAACATGCTACAGTAAATTGTTTGGCCGAATTGGCACAAGCTTTGGTGTAAGCTTCTTGCAAACCGGAGCTTCCCTCAAGAAGGCTCGTGGTTCCGAGAGGGAACGTGTCACCTCCGTGTGTGAAACAACATACGTACAATTCCTTCTCCCGCCTAAATTTTTGTACACTAGCAGATTAGACCAAATAGAAGTATCATGCTAAATTTTGGAACTATTCTGTGTTCGTTTGGCCTTTTTATACATTAATTGAGTTTCTGGGCATTTAATGGGCATAATTCAAATTTGAACTAAAAGAACATGCTCCAATGCCCCAAAGTTGTTTGAAAAATCACATGTGTGTCTTTGGGTGAATTTCTAGGTCCCATGCAAGAGATGGGAGTGAAATTCAAACATCCGGGCGTCGTGGCTCGGCTGGAAAAATTGAGAAACTTGGTTTTTAATTCCTTCAAATCCAAAACACACCTGAAAATCATGAAACTTGGCATGGTGTCATGACATGGCAACAACGTGTTGCGGTAATTTTTTTGGCCAAATTAAGTCAAGCTTTGGTGTAAACTACTTGCAAACCGGAGCTTCCCTCAAGAAGGCTCGTTGTTCAGAGAGGGAACATGTCACCTCCGTGTGCGAAACGACATACATACACTGCCTTCTCCCGCCTTAATTTTTTACACTGGCAGATTAGACCAAATAGAAGTACCGTGCTAAACTTTGGATTATTCCGGGTTTGTTTGGCCTTTTTTATACATGACTTGAGTTTTTGCGCATTTAATGTGCATAATTCAAATTTGAACTACAAGCACACGCTCCAGTGTACGAAAGTTGTTTGAAAAATCACATGTGTGTCCTTGGGTGAATTTCTAGGTCCCATGGAAGAGATGGGAGTGAAATTCAAACAGCCGGGCATCGTGGCTTGGCCGGAAAGATTGAGAAACTTGGTTTTTTAATTCCTGTGAATCCAAAACACGCGTGAAAATCATGAAACATGGCATGGTTTCATGACATGGCACCAACATGCTGCGGTAATTTTTTGGCCGAGTGAGACAAGCTTTGGTGTAAGCATGTTGCAAACCAGAGCTTCCCTCAAGAAGGCTCGTGGTTCGAAGAGGGAATGTGTCACCTTCGTTTGCGAAGCGACATACGTACACTGCCTTCTCTCGCCTTAATTTTTTTACACTGGCAGATTAGACCAAATAGAAGTACCGTGCTAAATTTTGGATTATTCCGGGTTTGTTTGGCCTTTTTATACATTACTTGAGTTTTTGCGCATTTAATGTGCATAATTCAAATTTGAACTACAAGCACACGCTCTAGTGTACCAAAGTTGTTTGAAAAATCACATGTGTGTCCTTGGGTGAATTTCTAGGTCCAATGCAAGAGATGGGAGTGAAATTCAAACAGCCGGGCATCGTGGCTCGGCCGGAAAGATTGAGAAACTTGGTTTTTTAATTCCTATTAATCCAAAACACGCGTGAAAATCATGAAACATGGCATGGTGTCATGACATGGCACCAACATGCTGCGGTAGTTTTTTTGGCCGAATTAGGACAAGCTTCGTGTAAGCTTCTTGCAAACGGGAGCTTCCCTCAAGAAGGCTTGTGGTTCTGAGAGGGAAAGTGTAACCTCCTTTTGCGAAACGACATACGTACACTGCATTCTCCCGCCTTAATATTTTTACACAGGTAGATTAGACCAAATAGAAGTACCATTGTAAATTTTTGAATTATTCCGGGTTCGTTTGGCATTTTTTATACATTAATTGAGTTTCTATGCATTTAGTGTGCATAATTCAAATTTGAACTAAAAGCACATGCTCCAGTGCACCGAAGTTGTTTGAAAAATCACATGTGTGTCCTTGGGTGAATTTTGAGGTCCCATGCAAGAGATGGGAGTGAAATTCCAACATCTGGGCGTCGTGGCTCAGCCGAAAAGATTCAAAAACTTGGTTTTTTTAATTCCTGCAAATCCAAAACATGCCTGAAAATCATGAAACTTGGCATGGTTTCATGACATGGCACGAACATGCTGTGGTAATTTTTTTGGCCGAATGGGACAAGCTTTGGTGTAAGCTTCTTTCAAACCGGAGCTTCCCTCAAGAAGGCTCGTGCTTCCAAGAGGGAACATGTCACCTTGGTGTGCGCAACGACATACGTACACTGCCTTCTCCCGCCTTAATTTTTTTACATTGGCAGATTAGACCAAATAGAAGTACGATGCTAAATTTTCGAATTATTCCGGGTTCGTTTGGCCTTTTTTATACATTAGTTGATTTTCTGTGCATTTAACGTGCATAATTAAAATTTGAACTACAAGCACAGGCTCCAGTGAATCAAAGTTGTTTGAAAACACATGTGTGTCTTTGGGTGAATTACCAGGTCCCATGCAAGAGATGGGAGTGAAATTTAAACATCTGGGCGTCGTGGCTCGGCCGAAAATATTGGGAAACTTGGTTTTTTAATTCCTGTAAGTCCAAAACACGCCTGAAAATCATGAAACTTGGCATGGTGGCATGACAGGGCTCCAACATGATGCGGTAATTTTTCGGCCGAATTGGGACAAGCTTTGGTGTAAGCTTCTTGCAAACCGGAGCTTCCCTCAAGAAGGCTCGTGGTTCGGAGAGGGAACGTGCCACCTCCTTGTGCGAAACGACATACGTACACTGCCTTCTCTCACCTTAATTTTTTTTACACTGGCAGATTAGACCAAATAGAAGTACCGTGCTAAATTTTGGATTATTCCGGGTTTGTTTGGCCTTTTTATACATTAATTGAGTTTTTGCGTATTTAATGTGCATAATTCAAATTTGAACTACAAGCACACGCTCCAGTGTACCAAAGATGTTTGAAAAATCACATGTGTGTCCTTGGGTGTGTGTCCTTGGGTGAATTTCTAGGTCCCATGCAAGAGATGGGAGTGAAATTCAAACAGCCGGGCATCGTGGCTCGGCTGGAAAGATTGAGAAACTTGGTTTTTTAATTCCTGTAAATCCAAAACACGCGTGAAAATCATGAAACATGGCATGGTGTCATGACATGGCACCAACATGCTGCGGTAATTTTTTGGCTGAATTGGGACAAGCTTCAGTGTAAGCTTCTTGCAAACCGGAGGTTCCCTCAAGAAGGCTCGTGGTTTCGAGAGGGAACGTGTAACCTCCGTGTGGAAAACAACATGCGTACACTACATTCTCCCTCCTAATTTTTTTACACAGGTAGATTAGACCCAATAGAAGTACCATGCTAAATTTTTGAATTATTCCGGGTTCGTTTGGCCTTTTTTATACATTAATTGAGTTTCTGTGCATTTAATGTGCATAATTCAAATTTGAACTACAAGCACGTGCTCTAGTGCACCGAAGTTGTTTGAAAAATCACACGTGTGTCCTTGGGTGAATTTCGAGGTGCCAAGCAAGAGATGGGAGTGAAATTCCAACATCTGGGCGTCGTGGCTCAGCCGGAAAGATTCAGAAACTTGGTTTTTTAATTCCTGCAAATCCAAAACATGCCTGAAAATCATCAAACTTGGCATGGTTTCATGACATGGCACCAACATGCTACGGTAATTTTTTTGGCCGAATGAGACAAGATTTGGTGTAAGCTTCTTGAAAACCGGAGCTTCCCTCAAGAAGGCTCGTGGTTCCGAGAGGGAACATGTCACCTGTGTGTGCCAAACAACATACGTACACTGCCTTCTCCCGCCTTAATTTTCTTACAATGGAAGATTAGACCAAATAGAAGTACCATGCTAAATTTTCGAATTATTCCGGGTTCGTTTGGCCTTTTTTATACATTAATTGATTTTTTGTGATTTCAATGTGCATAATTTAAATTTGAACTACAAGCACAGGCTCCAGTGCATCAAAGTTGTTTGAAAACACATGTGTGTCTTTGGGTGAATTAACAGGTCCCATGGAAGAGATGGGAGTGAAATTTAAACATCTGGGCGTCGTGGCTCTGCCGGAAAGATTGAGAAACTTGGTTTTTTAATTCCTGTAAATCCAAAACACACCTGAAAATCATGAAACTTGGCATGGTAGCATGACAGGGCACCAACATGCTGCTGTAATTTTTTCAACCGAATTGGGACAAGCTTTGGTGTAAGCTTCTTGCATACCGGAGCTTCCCTCAAGAAGGCACGTGGTTCGGAGAGGGAACATGTCACCTCCGTGTGCGAAACAACATACGTACACTGCCTTCTCCCGCCTTAATTTTTTTACACTGGCAGATCAGACCAAATAGAAGTACCGTGCAAAATTTTGGATTATTCTGGGTTTGTTTGGCCCTTTTTTTACATTAATTGAGTTTTTGTGCATTTAGTGTGCATAATTCAAATTTGAACTACAAGCACATGCTCCACTGTACCAAAGTTGTTTGAAAAATCACATGTTTGTCCTCGGGTGAATTTCTAGGTCCCATGCAAGAGATGTGAGTGAAATTCAAACAGTCAGGCATCGTGGTTCGGTCGAAAAGATTGAGAAACTTGGTTTTTTAATTCCTGTAAATCCAAAACACGTCTGAAAATCATGAAACATGGCATGGTGTCTTGACATGGCACCAACATGCTGCGGTAATTTTTTGGCTGAATTGGGACAAGCTTCGGTGTAAGCTTCTTGCAAACTGGAGCTTCCCTCAAGAAGGCTCGTGGTTCCGAGAGGGAACGTGTCACCTCCGTGTGCAAAACAACATACGTACACTGCATTCTCCCACCTTAATCTTTTTACACAGGTAGATTAGACCAAATGGAAGTACCATTGTAAATTTTTGAATTATTCCGGGTTCGTTTGGCCTTTTTTGTACATTAATTGAGTTTCTGTGCATTTAATGTGCATAATTCAAATTTGAGCTACAAGCACATTCTCCACTGCACCGAAGCTGTTTGAAAAATCACATGTGTGTCCTTGGGTGAATTTGGAGGTCCCATGCAAGATATGGGAGTGAATTTCCAACATCTGGGCGTCGTGGCTCAGCCGGAAAGATTCAGAAACTTGGTTTTTTTAATTCCTGCAAATCCAAAACATGCCTGAAAATCATGAAACTTGGCATGGTTTCATGACATGGCACCAACATGCTGCGGTAATTTTTTTGGCCGAATGGGACAAGCTTTGGTGTAAACTTCTTGCAAACCGGAGCTTCATTCAAGAAGGCTTGTGGTTCCGAGAGGGAACGTGTCACCTCCGCGTGCGAAATGACATACGTACACTACCATCTCCCGCCTTAATTTTTTTACAATGGCAGATTAGACCAAATAGAAGTACGATGCTAAATTTTCAAATTATTCCGGGTTCGTTTGGCCTTTTTTATACATTAATTAATTTTTTGTGCATTTAATGTGCATAATTAAAATTTGAACTACAAGCACAGGCTCCAGTGCATCAAAGTTGTCTAAAAACACATGTGTGTCTTTGGGTGACTTACCAGGTCCCATGCAAGAGATGGGAGTGAAATTTAAACATCTAGGCGTCGTGGCTCGGCCGGAAAGATTGAGAAACTTGGTTTTTTAATTCCTGTAAATCCAAAACACGCCTAAAAATCATGAAACTTGGCATGGTGGCATGACAGGGCACCAACATGCTGCGGTAATTTTTTTGGCCGAATTGGGACAAGCTTTGGTGTAAGCTTCTTGCAAACCGGAGCTTCCCTCAAGAAGGCTCGTGGTTCGGAGAGGGAACGTGCCACCTCCGTGTGCGAAACGACATACGTACACTGCCTTCTCTCGCCTTAATTTTTTTACATTGGCAGATTAGACCAAATAGAAGTACCGTGCTAAATTTTGGATTATTCCGGGTTTGTTTGGCCTTTTTATACATTAATTGAGTTTTTGCGTATTTAATGTGCATAATTCAAATTTGAACTACAAGCACACGCTCCAGTGTTCCAAAGATGTTTGAAAAATCACATGTGTGTCCTTGGGTGTGTGTCCTTGGGTGAATTTCTAGGTCCCATGCAAGAGATGGGAGTGAAATTCAAACAGCCGGGCATCGTGGCTCGGCTGGAAAGATTGAGAAACTTGGTTTTTTAATTCCTGTAAATCCAAAACACGCCTGAAAATCATGAAACATGGCATGGTGTCATGACATGGCACCAACATGCTGCGGTAATTTTTTGGCTGAATTGGGACAAGCTTCAGTGTAAGCTTCTTGCAAACCGGAGGTTCCCTCAAGAAGGCTCGTGGTTCCGAGAGGGAACGTGTAACCTCCGTGTGCAAAACAACATGCGTACACTACATTCTCCCTCCTAATTTTTTTACACAGGTAGATTAGACCCAATAGAAGTACCATGCTAAATTTTTGAATTATTCCGGGTTCGTTTGGCCTTTTTTATACATTAATTGAGTTTCTGTGCATTTAATGTGCATAATTCAAATTTGAACTACAAGCACGTGCTCTAGTGCACCGAAGTTGTTTGAAAAATCACATGTGTGTCCTGGGGTGAATTTCGAGGTGCCAAGCAAGAGATGGGAGTGAAATTCCAACATCTGGGCGTCGTGGCTCAGCCGGAAAGATTCAGAAACTTGGTTTTTTAATTCCTGCAAATCCAAAACATGCCTGAAAATCATCAAACTTGGCATGGTTTCATGACATGGCACCAACATGCTGCGGTAATTTTTTTGGCCGAATGAGACAAGATTTGGTGTAAGCTTCTTGAAAACCGGAGCTTCCCTCAAGAAGGCTCGTGGTTCCGAGAGGGAACGTGTCACCTCTGTGTGCCAAACGACATACGTACACTGCCTTCTCCCGCCTTAATTTTCTTACAATGGAAGATTAGACCAAATAGAAGTACCATGCTAAATTTTCGAATTATTCCGGGTTCGTTTGGCCTTTTTTATACATTAATTGATTTTTTGTGATTTAAATGTGCATAATTTAAATTTGAACTACAAGCATAGGCTCTAGTGCATCAAAGTTGTTTGAAAACACATGTGTGTCTTTGGGTGAATTACCAGGTCCCATGCAAGAGATGGGAGTGAAATTTAAACATCTGGGCATCGTGGCTCGGCCGGAAAGATTGAGAAACTTGGTTTTTTAATTCCTCTAAATCCAAAACACGCCTGAAAATCATGAAACTTGGCATGGTGGCATGACAGGGCACCAACATGCTGCTGTAATTTTTTCGACCGAATTGGGACAAGCTTTGGTGTAAGCTTCTTGCAAACCGGAGCTTCCCTCAAGAAGGCTCGTGGTTCGGAGAGGGAACGTGCCACCTCCGTGTGCGAAACGACATACGTACACTGCCTTCTCTCGCCTTAATTTTTTTACACTGGCAGATTAGACCAAATAGAAGTACCGTGCTAAATTTTGGATTATTCCGGGTTTGTTTGGCCTTTTTATACATTAATTGAGTTTTTGCGTATTTAATGTGCATAATTCAAATTTGAACTACAAACACACGCTCCAGTGTACCAAAGATGTTTGAAAAATCACATGTGTGTCCTTGGGTGTGTGTCCCTGGGTGAATTTCTAGGTCCCATGCAAGAGATGGGAGTGAAATTCAAACAGCCGGGCATCATGGCTCGGCTGGAAAGATTGAGAAACTTGTTTTTTTAATTCCTGTAAATCCAAAACACGCCTGAAAATCATGAAACATGGCATGGTGTCATGACATGGCACCAACATGCTGCGGTAATTTTTTGGCTGAATTGGGACAAGCTTCAGTGTAAGCTTCTTGCAAACCGGAGGTTCCCTCAAGAAGGCTCGTGGTTCCGAGAGGGAACGTGTAACCTCCGTGTGCAAAACAACATGCGTACACTACATTCTCCCTCCTAATTTTTTTACACAGGTAGATTAGACCCAATAGAAGTACCATGCTAAATTTTTGAATTATTCCGGGTTCGTTTGGCCTTTTTTATACATTAATTGAGTTTCTGTGCATTTAATGTGCATAATTCAAATTTGAACTACAAGCACGTGCTCTAGTGCACCGAAGTTGTTTGAAAAATCACATGTGTGTCCTGGGGTGAATTTCGAGGTGCCAAGCAAGAGATGGGAGTGAAATTCCAACATCTGGGCGTCGTGGCTCTGCTGGAAAGATTCAGAAACTTGGTTTTTTAATTCCTGCAAATCCAAAACATGCCTGAAAATCATCAAACTTGGTATGGTTTCATGACATGGCACCAACATGCTGCGGTAATTTTTTTGGCCGAATGAGACAAGATTTGGTGTAAGCTTCTTGAAAACCGGAGCTTCCCTCAAGAAGGCTCGTGGTTCCGGAGGGAACGTGTCACCTCTGTGTGCCAAACGACATACGTACACTGCCTTCTCCCGCCTTAATTTTCTTACAATGGAAGATTAGACCAAATAGAAGTACCATGCTAAATTTTCGAATTATTCCGGGTTCGTTTGGCCTTTTTTATACATTAATTGATTTTTTGTGATTTCAATGTGCATAATTTAAATTTGAACTACAAGCACAGGCTCTAGTGCATCAAAGTTGTTTGAAAACACATGTGTGTCTTTGGGTGAATTACCAGGTCCCATGCAAGAGATGGGAGTGAAATTTAAACATCTGGGCATCGTGGCTCGGCCGGAAAGATTGAGAAACTTGGTTTTTTAATTCCTCTAAATCCAAAACACGCCTGAAAATCATGAAACTTGGCATGGTGGCATGACAGGGCACCAACATGCTGCTGTAATTTTTTCGACCGAATTGGGACAAGCTTTGGTGTAAGCTTCTTGCATACCGGAGCTTCCCTCAAGAAGGCTCGTGGTTCGGAGAGGGAACGTGTCACCTCCGTGTGCGTAACAACATACGTACACTGCCTTCTCCCGCCTTAATTTTTTTACACTGGCAGATCAGACCAAATAGAAGTACCGTGCTAAATTTTGGATTATTCCGGGTTTGTTTGGCCTTTTTTTACATTAATTGAGTTTTTGTGAATTTAGTGTGCATAATTCAAATTTGAACTACAAGCACATGCTCCACTGTACCAAAGTTGTTTGAAAAATCACATGTTTGTCCTTGGGTGAATTTCTAGGTCCCATGCAAGAGATGTGAGTGAAATTCAAACAGTCAGGCATCGTGGCTCGGTCGAAAAGATTGAGAAACTTGGTTTTTTAATTCCTGTAAATCCAAAACACGTCTGAAAATCATGAAACATGGCATGGTGTCTTGACATGGCACCAACATGCTGCGGTAATTTTTTGGCTGAATTGGGACAAGCTTCGGTGTAAGCTTCTTGCAAACTGGAGCTTCCCTCAAGAAGGCTCGTGGTTCCGAGAGGGAACGTGTCACCTCCGTGTGCAAAACAACATACGTACACTGCATTCTCCCACCTTAATCTTTTTACACAGGTAGATTAGACCAAATGGAAGTACCATTGTAAATTTTTGAATTATTCCGGGTTCGTTTGGCCTTTTTTGTACATTAATTGAGTTTCTGTGCATTTAATGTGCATAATTCAAATTTGAGCTACAAGCACATTCTCCACTGCATCGAAGCTGTTTGAAAAATCACATGTGTGTCCTTGGGTGAATTTGGAGGTCCCATGCAAGATATGGGAGTGAAATTCCAACATCTGGGCGTCGTGACTCAGCCGAAAAGATTCAGAAACTTGGTTTTTTTAATTCCTGCAAATCCAAAACATGCGTGAAAATCATGAAACTTGGCATGGTTTCATGACATGGCACCAACATGCTGCGGTAATTTTTTTGGCCGAATGGGACAAGCTTTGGTGTAAACTTCTTGCAAACCGGAGCTTCCCTCAAGAAGGCTTGTGGTTCCGAGAGGGAACGTGTCACCTCCGCGTGCGAAATGACATACGTACACTACCATCTCCCGCCTTAATTTTTTTACAATGGCAGATTAGACCAAATAGAAGTACGATGCTAAATTTTCAAATTATTCCGGGTTCGTTTGGCCTTTTTTATACATTAATTAATTTTCTGTGCATTTAATGTGCATAATTAAAATTTGAACTACAAGCACACGCTCCAGTGCATCAAAGTTGTCTGAAAACACATGTGTGTCTTTGGGTGAATTACCAGGTCCCATGCAAGAGATGGGAGTGAAATTTAAACATCTGGGCATCGTGGCTCGGCCGGAAAGATTGAGAAACTTGGTTTTTTAATTCCTCTAAATCCAAAACACGCCTGAAAATCATGAAACTTGGCATGGTGGCATGACAGGGCACCAACATGCTGCTGTAATTTTTTCGACCGAATTGGGACAAGCTTTGGTGTAAGCTTCTTGCATACCGGAGCTTCCCTCAAGAAGGCTCGTGGTTCGGAGAGGGAACGTGTCACCTCCGTGTGCGTAACAACATACGTACACTGCCTTCTCCCGCCTTAATTTTTTTACACTGGCAGATCAGACCAAATAGAAGTACCGTGCTAAATTTTGGATTATTCCGGGTTTGTTTGGCCTTTTTTTACATTAATTGAGTTTTTGTGAATTTAGTGTGCATAATTCAAATTTGAACTACAAGCACATGCTCCACTGTACCAAAGTTGTTTGAAAAATCACATGTTTGTCCTTGGGTGAATTTCTAGGTCCCATGCAAGAGATGTGAGTGAAATTCAAACAGTCAGGCATCATGGCTCGGTCGAAAAGATTGAGAAACTTGGTTTTTTAATTCCTGTAAATCCAAAACACGTCTGAAAATCATGAAACATGGCATGGTGTCTTGACATGGCACCAACATGCTGCGGTAATTTTTTGGCTGAATTGGGACAAGCTTCGGTGTAAGCTTCTTGCAAACTGGAGCTTCCCTCAAGAAGGCTCGTGGTTCCGAGAGGGAACGTGTCACCTCCGTGTGCAAAACAACATACGTACACTGCATTCTCCCACCTTAATCTTTTTACACAGGTAGATTAGACCAAATGGAAGTACCATTGTAAATTTTTGAATTATTCCGGGTTCGTTTGGCCTTTTTTGTACATTAATTGAGTTTCTGTGCATTTAATGTGCATAATTCAAATTTGAGCTACAAGCACATTCTCCACTGCATCGAAGCTGTTTGAAAAATCACATGTGTGTCCTTGGGTGAATTTGGAGGTCCCATGCAAGATATGGGAGTGAAATTCCAACATCTGGGCGTCGTGACTCAGCCGAAAAGATTCAGAAACTTGGTTTTTTTAATTCCTGCAAATCCAAAACATGCGTGAAAATCATGAAACTTGGCATGGTTTCATGACATGGCACCAACATGCTGCGGTAATTTTTTTGGCCGAATGGGACAAGCTTTGGTGTAAACTTCTTGCAAACCGGAGCTTCCCTCAAGAAGGCTTGTGGTTCCGAGAGGGAACGTGTCACCTCCGCGTGCGAAATGACATACGTACACTACCATCTCCCGCCTTAATTTTTTTACAATGGCAGATTAGACCAAATAGAAGTACGATGCTAAATTTTCAAATTATTCCGGGTTCGTTTGGCCTTTTTTATACATTAATTAATTTTCTGTGCATTTAATGTGCATAATTAAAATTTGAACTACAAGCACACGCTCCAGTGCATCAAAGTTGTCTGAAAACACATGTGTGTCTTTGGGTGACTTACCAGGTCCCATGCAAGAGATGGGAGTGAAATTTAAACATCTAGGCGTCGTGGCTCGGCCGGAAAGATTGAGAAACTTGGTTTTTTAATTCCTGTAAATCCAAAACACGCCTAAAAATCATGAAACTTGGCATGGTGGCATGACAGGGCACCAACATGCTGCGGTAATTTTTTTGGCTGAATTGGGACAAGCTTTGGTGTAAGCTTCTTGCAAACCGGAGCTTCCCTCAAGAAGGCTCGTGGTTCGGAGAGGGAACGTGTCACCTCCGTGTGCGAAACGACATACGTACACTGCCTTCTCTCGCCTTAATTTTTTTACACTGGCAGATTAGACCAAATAGAAGTACCATGCTAAATTTTGGATTATTCCAGGTTTGTTTGGCCTTTTTTATACATTAATTGAGTTTTTGCGCATTTAATGTGCATAATTTGAATTTGAACTACAAGCACACGCTCCAGTGTACCAAAGTTGTTTGAAAAATCACATGTGTGTCCTTGGGTGAATTTCTAGGTCCCATGCAAGAGGTGGGAGTGAAATTCAAACAGCCGAGCATCGTGGCTCGGACGGAAAGATCGAGAAACATGGTTTTTAATTCCTCTAAATCCAAAGCACGCCTGAAAATCATGAAACATGGCATGGTGTCATGACATGGCACCAACATGCTGCGGTAAATTTTTTGGCCGAACTGGGACAAGCTTCGGTGTAAGGGAGCTTCCCTCAAAAAGGCTCGTGGTTCCGAGAGGGAACGTGTAACCTCCGTGTGCAAAACAACATGCGTACACTGCATTCTCCTGCCTTAATTTTTTTACACAGGTAGATTAGACCAAATAGAAGTACCATGCTCAAATTTTGAATTATTCCGGGTTTGCTTGGCCTTTTATACATTAATTGAGTTTCTATGCATTTAATGTGCATAATTCAAATTTGAACTACAAGCACATGCTCCAGTGCACCGAAGTTGTTTGAAAAATCACATGTGTGTCCTTGGGTGAATTTCAAGGTGCCATGCAAGAGATGGGAGTGAAATTCCAACATCTGGGCGTCGTCGCTCTGCCGGAATGATTCAGAAACTTCATTTTTTTAATTCCTACAAATCCAAAACATGCCTGAAATTCATGAAACTTGGCATGGTTTCATGACATGGAACCAACATGCTGCGGTAATTTTTTGGCCGAATGAGACAAGCTTCGGTGTAAGCTTGTTGCAAACCGGAGCTTCCCTCAAGAAGGCTCGTGGTTCAAAGAGGGAATGTGTCACCTCCGTGTGCGAAACGACATACGTACACTGCCATCTCTTGCCTTAATTCTTTTACACTGGCAGATTAGACCAAATAGAAGTACCGTGCTAAATTTTGGATTATTCCGGGTTTGTTTGGCCTTTTTTATACATTAATTGAGTTTTTGCGCATTTAATGTGGATAATTCAAATTTGAACTACAAGCACACACTCCAGTGTACCAAAGTTGTTTGAAAAATCACATGTGTGTCCTTTGGTGAATTTCTAGGTCCCATGCAAGAGATGGGAGTGAAATTCAAACAGCCGGGCATCGTGGGTCGGCTAGAAAGATTGAGAAACATGGTTTTTTAATTCCTATAAATCCAAAACACGCCTGAAAATCATGAAATATGGCATGGTGTCATGACATGGCACCAACATGTTGCGGTAATTTTTTTGGCCGAATTGGGACAAGCTTCGGTGTAAGCTTCTTGCAAACCGGAGGTTCCCTCAAGAAGGCTCGTGGTTCCGAGAGGGAACGTGTAACATCAGTGTGCAAAACAACATGCGTACACTGCATTCTCCTGCCTTAAAATTTTTACACAGGTAGATTATACCAAATAGAAGTACCATGCTAAAATTTTAAATTATTCCGGGTTCGTTTGGCCTTTTTTTATACATTAATTGAGTTTCTGTGCATTTAGTGTGCATAATTCAAATTTGAACTACAAGCACATGCTCCAGTGCACCGAAGTTGTTTGAAAAATCACATGTGTGTCTTTGGGTTAATTACCAGGTCCCATGCAAGAGATGGGAGTGAAATTTAAACATCTGGGCGTCGTGGCTCGGCCGGAAAGATTGAGAAACTTGGTTTTTTAATTCCTGTAAATCCAAAACAAGCCTGAAAATCATGAAACTTGGCATGGTGGCATGACAGGGCACCAACATGTTGTGGTATTTTTTTTGGCCAAATTGGGACAAGCTTTGGTGTAAGCTTCTTGCATACCAGAGCTTCCCTCAAGAAGGCTCGTGGTTCAGAGAGGGAACGTGTCACCTCCGTGTGTGAAACGACATACGTACACTGCCTTCTCCCGCCTTAATTTTCTTACACTGGCAGATTAGACCAAATAGAAGTACCGTGCTAAATTTTCGAATTATTCCGGGTTCGTTTGTCCTTTTTTATACATTAATTGATTTTCTGTGCATTTAATGTGAATAATTCAAATTTGAACTACAAGCACAGGCTCTAGTGCATCAAAGTTGCTTGAAAACACATGTGTGTCTTTGGGTGAATTACCAGGTCCCATGCAAGAGATGGGAGTGAAATTTAAGCATCTGGGCGTCGTGGCTCGGCCGGAAAGATTGAGAAACTTGGTTTTTTAATTCCTGTAAATCCAAAACACGCCTGAAAATCATGAAACTTGGCATGGTGGCATGACAGGGCACCAACATGTTGCGGTAATTTTTTTGGCCGAATTGGGACAATCTTTGGTGTAAGATTCTTGCAAACCCGAGCTTCCCTCAAGAAGGCTCGTGGTTCCGAGAGGGAACGTGTCACCTCCACGTGCGAAATGACATACGTACACTACCTTCTCCCACCTTAATTTTTTTACACTAGCGGATTAGACCAAATAGAAGTATCGTTCTAAATTTTGGAATTATTCTGGGTTCGTTTGGCCTTTTTTATACATTAATTGAGTTTCTGCGCATTTAATGTGCATAATTCAAATTTGAACTACAAGCACATGCTCTGGTGCACCGAAGTTGTTTGAAAAATCACGTGTGTGTCCTTGGGTGAATTTCTAGGTCCCTTGAAAAATCACATGTGTGTCCTTGAGTGAAATTCGAACATTTGGGCATCGTGGCTCGGCCGGAAAGATTGAGACACTTGGTTTTTTAATTCCTGTAAATCCAAAACACACCTGAAAATCATGAAACTTGGCATGGTGTCATGACATGGCACCAACATGTTGCGGTAATTTTTTGGCTGAATTGGGACAAGCTTTGGTGTAAGCTTCTTGCAAAACGGAGCTTCCCTTAAGAAGGCCCGTGGCTCCGAGAGGGAAAGTGTCACATCCGTGTGCGAAACGACATACTTACACTGCCTTCTCCCGCCTTAATTTTTTTACACTAGCAGATTAGACCAAATAGAAGTACCGTGCTAAATTTTGGAAATATTCTGGGTTTGTTTGGCCTTTTTATACATTAATTGAGTTTCTGTGCATTTAATGTGCATAATTCAAATTTGCACTTCAAGCACATGCTCCAGTGAAAAATCACATGTGTGTCCTTGGGTTAATTTCTAGGTCCCATGCAAGAGATGGTAGTGAAATTCAAACATCTGGGCATCATGGCTCGGGCGGAGAGATTGAGAAACTTGGTTTTTTAATTCCTTTAAATCCAAAACACGCCCGAAAATCATGAACCTTTGCATGGTGTAATGACATGGCACCAACATGCTGTGGTAATTTTTCTGTCCGATTTGTGAAGCCGCACACATTAACAATCAACAAAGTCATTTTGGAACAAGTGATGTGACGTTACAAATCGGAAACACAAGTATTATTGAAACCGTGGGCGTTCTACTTACCAATTGCATGCTTCCACACGTCCCCTTTTTTTATTGGCTAGGAGGTGTCGTGAGGGGTAGCTATTTGAGTACGGGAGGTGTGCGATCGGACCCCTGCACGTGCTCATCGGGAGGAGAGCCCTTTGACCGCTACTAGCCGCGCACCTCCCTCCCAACATCTCCATTAATGCCGCCCAAGCACCTGTTCTACGGCGTGGCTAAATGTCTCACTGGACTAAGATTTAAGAGAGAAAAATGAATATCCGAAAAGAAAGTTTTGCACTGATCTTGATGTAAGATCCGACGGACCTATATAGCATTGACTGCAACTTATCGCAAACATGATGATTATAAGGACGATGAAATGCACATGCGGCAACCCCCGAAATACACAAGGGCAAAAGAAGAAGGAAGACAACAATCTGGCTTGCTGATCTCTACTTTCTTGATGCGTTGCTGCAGGCCGCGGGAACTAGTCTCCACAGCGAGCGGCGACGAGCTCTTTCTTGTCCTCTAGATGTTGCTTGAGAGCATCCACGGATTCCTCCACCAGCCTTCTGCGCTCGATGCGTAGCATGGCATTCTCATCCATAAGTTTCACGACGATGACGCCGATCCTCTTCAACAAGGCAGTGGTCTGCTCCTGCTTCTCCACACTTCTGAACATCTTCGCCCTCAGCAGGTCGCGCTCGGCCCGGAGCTTCGCATTGCTATCATTTAGTTGCCGGATGACGTCGGTAGATTGTTCAAACGAGGCTTTCAGGTCATCCTGTAACCTCGCCCACCTGGAGATCTGGTCCATCTACCTAAGGACGAGGGCACGCATGCGCCTGTAAGAGTCCTCGCATGCCCATGAGACATTTTCCCAGGCGGCCGCGGCGCGGGAGGACATCTCTACTGCATTCGAGGCGTGGTGGGACATCTCTTCTGCTTCCACGGCATAAGTTCTGAACCATGTGAGTCCATGGATGCTGAACTTGATCATTTATTGATCTTCGAGTTAAGCACCGCAGACATCCTCCAGCACTCACCCTTGGGTGACGTGCTAAGCTCATTAAAGAACCTGTCCTTGGCGGGGGACTCACAGCCGAACTATATCCGGTTCGAACTAGAAGCTGATGATAGGGAATTTCGCTCCCCACCCGCCACCCACTGTCGAAGACTTAACCGACATGCTCGATTACGCCTCCGATGACATTGACAGTATGGACGTAATGTCGGAGAAGAAGAGGCCCAGGACCCGCCGTTCACCGGACGCTAGACGGCCACTTCCTCGTATGATGTGTACATCATGGATGCACCAAAGGAGAATAGCGGCGATGACAAAGAAGACCCAGTCAAGGATAAACCTCCTGAGATACAATCGAAACGCCGGCGTCAGCGGCGCCGCTCTAAGTCACGCCATAGTAAAAATAGCAACACCAGCACAGGAGAAGATAACAATTGGAAAGGTGCCGAAGACAATGAAGACCCCGTCGACGCAGCTACCGAAGAGGATGAACGGGAAGATGGGCAGGTTAGCCCTGGTAGGCAGGCCACGCACCAGGACTCGGAGGACAGTAATTATATTCCACTCTCCGAGGATTAGGCGAGCCTCGGCACCAAGGATTTCATCATGCCCAAGGAACCTCTTGAGGAGGAGCGCTTCAAGCGCCAGCTAATAGCCACTGCAAGGAGCCTGAAAAAGAAGCAGCAGCAGCTTCAAGCTGACCAAGATCTTCTCAACGATAAATGGACCGATGTCCTAGCAGCCGAAGAATACGGCCTCAAGCGCCCGGCCAAAAGCTACCCGAAGCGCAAATTACTACCTCAGTTCGACGACGAGGCGCCAGAACACATACCACCATCACACAATGCGGCTGACCAACCACCACGTGGACGGGACAAAGCGGCAACTCAAGCCAAACACCAGCCCGCTCCGCCTCATCACAAAGGCAGAGGTAAATCAGTTCACGGTCATACATATGACCTTCGACATGACCTGAACAATAAAGCAGGATATACCCGATTGATTTACGGATCGCGAGGACGTTCCTCGACATGTGATGATGGCAACCTATTTGGATGTGACAAACCTTGTCACACCCGAGCCGACAACCGCAGACGGACTCCATCAGAGATACATCACGATGCGGCCCGATATAGAGGCGCCGCACACCCTCTCTTCTTCACAGATGAAGTAATGGACCATGGATACCCCGAAGGGTTCAAATCCGTGAATACCGAATCATACGATGGGACAACTGATCCCACGGTATGGATCGAGGATTTTATTCTCCATATCCACATGGCCCATGGTGACGACCTCCATTCTATCAAATTCCTCCCACTAAAGCTCAAAGGGCCAGCTCGGCACTGGTTAAATAGCCTGCCTGAAAATTCTATTGGCAGCTGGGAGGACTTGGAAGAAGCCTTCCTCGACAACTTCCAAGGTACATATGTCCGGCCAGCAGATGCCGATGATTTAAGCCACATAGTCCAACAACCTGGAGAGTCAGCCAGGAAATTTTGGACTAGATTCCTAACCAAAAAGAACCAGATCATCGACTGTCTGTATGCCGAAGCCCTAGCGGCCTTTAAACATAGCATCCGCGACGAATGGCTCGCCCGCCACCTCGGCCAAGAAAAGTCGAAATCCATGGCAGCCCTCACGGCACTCATGACCCGCTTTTGTGCGGGTGAGGATAGTTGGTTGGCTCATAGCAAAAACACAGCCAGCGAAGTAGGCCCCTCTGAGGTTAAGAACTGCAACGGCAAGCTCCGACGCAGAAAACACAAACGCCAAAGCAATGACGACAACACCGATGACACTGCTTTCAATGCCGGGTTCAGCGGCTCCAAGTCCGGTCAGCGGAAAAAGGCATATAAAAGAAAAAATCAGTGACCATCCAACATAGACCACATACTCGACCGTCCGTGCAAAATCCATGGCACCCCAGACAAACTAGCCAACCATACCAACAGAGATTGCTGGGTTTTTAAGCAAGCTGGCAAGTTAAATGCCGAAAACAAGGAAAAGGGATCGCAGAGCGAGGACGATGATGAGGAGCCCCTGCAGCCAAACACAGGGGGACAGAAGAACTTTCCCCCTCAAGTCAAAACGGTGAACATGATATATGCTACACACATCCCCAAGAGGGAGCGCAAGCGCGCACTCAGGGACGTCTATGCGATAGAGCTAGTAGCCCCAAAATTCAATCCATGGTCATCGTTCCCGATCACTTTTGATCGTCGGGATCATCCGACCAGTACCCGACATGGCAGATCAGCCACACTAGTCCTAGACCCAATCATTGATGGATTCCACCTAACGCGAGTCCTCATGGACGATGGCAGCAGCCTCAATCTGCTCTATCAGGTTACAGTGCGCAAAATGGGCACTAACCCATCACGGGTCAAGCCCAAAAGGACTACCTTTAAAGGAGTCATACCAGGCATAGAGGGTCATTGTATGGGCTCAATCACACTAGAGGTTGTCGTTCGATCTCTGGACAACTTCCGAAGCGAGGAGTTAATCTTCGACATTGTCCCCTTTCGCAGCAGCTATCACGCACTGCTCGGACGAACCGTATTTGCTCGATTCAATGTGGTACCTCACTACGCTTATCTCAAGCTCAAGATGCCTGGTCCATGCGACGTCATAACAATCAATGGAAATACGGAATGCTCCCTCCGTACTGAGGAGCACACAACGGCCTTACCAGCAGAAATATAGCGCAGCCTTTTCCAGCAGAACCTTAGTTCAGCGGCCAAACCCCCGGACACCATTAAAAGAGTTCGAACTACTCTGTAGCAAGACAGCCCGGCTCGTCAAGAGCTTAACTAGCAATTTTTCCTCCGTCATAGTCCCGATCAAATAGCGGCATTCGTACCACGCGTACATAACTACGCACTCAAAATCCCATGGGTATCGACGGAGGCATAGTGCGGCTCGACTAACCCTAGGATTCGCACACTTTTACTTTTTCCTTTTCATTTCGGGTTTTTCTCTTTTCGAGGTTTCTCCTTACAACCCGTTTGTCGGACACACCAAGGAGGCAAGGAGCTTTGGCATACAAGGGAATCCCCAGGTGGTCTCTGCTAACGATTGCTATACCTTTTTTACATACCCGCACGCAACTCGCTCTTGGTCATGGCATGTTAAATAACCTTACTTGCTTATCGCATTACTTGTACAAGTACGCCTCGACGTACTAATCACGTTACAAATGGTAAATAAATGGTAGCGTCAGCTTATTACTTAATTTTCCCTTTTTTTCCCTACATTTGTATCTATTACTCATTGCACCCGTACACTCTGGTACGTATTACTTCGGTAGGGGCATCATCGCACCCCACAATACGGCAACAAAGTCTGAACACTTTTTACAGTACAGTTCAGCACCCCGAACTTATAGCATTATATGCATCGGCTCCGAATCATGTCTTTGCTCAATAGTTGGGTTGCCCGGCTCCTGTGCTTACTACCTTACGTTCCGCTATATCGGCTAAGGTAGTAAAGGGAGAACTACTGCGATTGTGTCCCGGTTCTTCCGGACGAGCACCTCAGTAGAGAAAGCCGAAAACTGACTGTCATGATGCAGCGAGAGCTGGTCAGTTATTCAAGAGGTTTCAAATCCTTAGAGATTTTTTCCCTCTTTATGCGAGGAATTGGTTTCTTATCCGATCAGGTGCATGTAGCGCCCCAAGTTCGGCCTTCCGAATACCAAGGGCTTCGCCAAAATTCTCACTGTCAAACTCCTATGGCTAAGCGAGGGAGATAAAGGCCGTATAGTCTGATTGCCTTGTTCGTTGCGCTAAACACCTCCTTTAAGGACTAGAATATGGAGTAAAGAGTGTTTAGATTTATCCCGAACACCCCCGTACCTTCTACATGGGTGCAGAAGCCGACGACTGGCCAACCCTCAGATTTCATAAACGGCCGCACAGGAGGTAAAATTTCAAAATCACAAGTATTATATTACATAACATCATTGTTTCATATTACAGGACAGGACAACATGAATGTTTTCATGGGAATATAACATCCTTCGCACCTTGCTCCGCCACAATGCAAGATCCCTCCAGGAAACTATCAAAATATAGCTCGGGTCGGTGGTGCTCCTTGCCCTCAGGTGACCCCTCGATCATCAGCTTCTTGGCATCCATCTTCGCCCAGTGTGTCTTGGCGCGGGAAAAGGCCATCCGTGCACTTTCAATGCAGACCGACCGCTTCACGACTTCAAGACGTGGGCAAGCACCCACAAGCTGCTTCACAAGCCCGACGTAGCTGCTGGGCATGGGCTCGGCAGGCCATAGTCGGACTATTAGGTTCTTCATGGCTAGCTCGGCCGCCTTGTGCAACTCGACTAGCTGTTTCAGCTGGTCGCTGAAGGGCACCGGATGTTCTGGTCCAAGGTATTGAGACCATAATAGCTTCTCCATAGAACTCCCTTCTTCGGCTCGATAGAACTCGACAGCATCCGATATGCTGCACGGCAAATCCGTAAACGCCCCTGGAGAGCTCTAAATTCGGGTGAGTAAAAGGAACGTTTCCTTCGCAGACTTGCTTTGCATAACAAAAGCCTTACCCGGGGAGATCTTCTTGGCCGCCTGGATTTCGTAAAGGGCGCTCTGGGCTTTGGCTCGGGCATCTTGTGCACTCTGGTGGGCCTTCGCAAGTTCGTACTCTTGCGTCTTAGAATCATGCTCCAGGGACTCGTACTTCTTGAGGGCGTCCTGGAGCTCTTACTGGACCTCGCTGATCCGGGCCTCGTGCTTCTTGCGCGCGGCACATTCCTTGGCTGCTTTGTCCTCGGCCTCGGCTAACGCCTTCTTGAGGGCCGCCACCTCGGTCGTGGCCCCTAATAAAGTTCATGGCACTTTAGTCAGCACGAACCATTCATCCTTCCTAAATATACATGCAAGTTACTGCATACCTTGGCTGTCCTCCAGCTGCTTCTTCACGAGGCCGAGCTCTTTCTTGGCCGCTCCAGGTTCTGCTTCAGTCTGGAGACCTCCGCAGTATGAGCGGCAGCAGCCAGCAGCGACGTCTGCTTATTCACATAGACATCTTATGTTAGACTCCTGTGAAAATTATTTTGATCCTCTGTTCGGCTTTTCCTTTCTGGACACCGAACAAAGCATCATGGGCTACTGTCTACACTGTGATATTCTCTCTACAATTACATTACTTACCTCAAAGCCTGTTAGATGGCTAGCGCATGCTTCAGTCAGTCTGCTTTCAGCAAATGGAATCTTCTCAATTACCGTGCCCATAAGGACACGGTGCTCATCCACAATGGAAGCGCCTCGTAGCGCTTCCAACAAATTATCCTGTGCCCCGGGTTGGACAAGGGTCACTGGTGGAATACGCATACCCCCTTCTTTCGAAGGAGGTTGTGTGCCGAATTCAAGAGTCGCATTGGTCTCCAAAATCGAGTCTGGCTGAGGGCCGGACTGAACACGACCCTCCTCAACACTGGTCTCCATGGGGATCAGCTCCCGCTGGTGTCCGGCGACGGAGGCATCGCCTTCTGGAGCCTCCTGAGCCTCTCCCCGGCCTGGGAAAGTCCTTCAGGACAACACCTCCGCATTGTCCTTAGCCTTGGGGGAGTGAGCGGGCGGTGGTGACACGCTGGCCATCTCCTTTGAATCTAGCGAACCCTCTGTCGAGGATCACAGGGAGCTGTTGCGGGCTGGACTGTGATGGCATAATTTAAACATATTAATATTACAAAATGGAAAGGCCAGGTATTTGGACGTCCATAAGGTTTTTTGTACTTACGAGGCAACCCGAGGCTTGGTCCAGGGCATTCACTCCAGACTGCTATCGACATCCCACACAGAGTTATCCGCAAGGGAGCCCTTCTCCCTCTTGGGCGCCTTCGCCTCCAAATTTGGGGAGGTCCCCCTTTTCTTCCTTCCCCCCAGGGGGGGAGTCGCTCGCTTCCTCCTCCTCGTCGTCGTCTTCAGCGGCCGAAGAGTGAGTCCCGTCTTTGGACGGCACGTCCGAAGCGCCTTTTCGGTGAAGGCCACTCCAGACCCCCTTGGCTATTTTCTTGGCCTTCTTCTCCGGCACATCATAAGGCGCTGGAAATAGCATCTTCATTGGAAACGGGGTTTCTTGGTCTTCGGGCAGCGGAGTCAGACAGTTAATTTGCCCCACTATGCCGATCCAGGCCTAAAAATTGATAGGAAGGCTTAGACTCCTTCTCAAAATATGCCAGTAAAGGCTATACCTTGAAAACATGAAAGAACTTACCGAATTATCCTGGCGTTTTAAGTTGAGCCCGTGGTCCTCGGTCGTAGGTGGTGGTGTCTCGCCGTCCTTAAAGAGCACTTTCTACATGTCTTCGTGTGTTGTGCCGAAGAGCTCTAGCAGCGTTTGGTGCTTGGCCGGGTCGAACTCCCACAAATAGCAAGCCCGGCGTTGGCACGGAAGGATCCGGCGAATGAGCATAACCTGGATCACGTTGACAAGTTTGTTTCTCTTGGTTATCATGTTCTGGACACATGTCTGGAGCCCAGTAAGCTCGTTCGAAGAACCCCAGGTTAGGCCCTTATCTTGCCAAGAGGTGAGCTGCAGCGGAGCTCCGGATCAAAATTCGGGCGCCACCGCCCAGTTGATGTCGCGCGGCTCGGTGATGTAGAACCACCCCGATTGCCACCCCTTCACCATCTCCACAAAGGAGCCTTCGGGCCATGTGACGTTGGGCATCTTGCCCACCATGGCGCCTCCGCACTCTGCTTGTTGGCCTCTCACTACCTTTGGCTTTACATTGAAAGTCTTCAGCCATAGGCCAAAGTGAGGTGGGATACGGAGAAAGGCCTTACAAACAACTATAAATGCCGAGATGTGGAGGATAAAGTTGGGGGCTAGATCATGCAAGTCCAGCCCATAGTAAAACATCAGTCCATGGAAAAACGGGTGGAGAGGGAATCCCAGCCCACAGACGAAATGTGTGAGAAACACAACCCTCTCATGGGGCTATGGTGTAGGGATGATCTGTCCCTCGGCCGGGAGACGGTGAACGATCTCCTTGGCCAGGTATCCGGCCTCTCGAAGCTCCTTGATGTCTTTCCTCTTAACAGAGGAGGCCATCCACTTGCCACTAGCTCCGGATTCGGACATAGTTGGAGTGCTTTCTCCGGCGTGGGAAGCTAGAGCTTGGGCGCTGGAGCTCAAGAATGGATGGGCAGAGGAAGGAGAAGGCATGGGTGAGTGAGGACGAATCCTTATCCCCTTATAAAGGCCGCGAATGTCATATGCCTCCCTACTCGCCTTAAAACTCACTTATTCCCAAGGGCTGTGTAAACAACACGGTTGGGTTACCCACACCCGTATTGATGAGAATCTCGTAATAAGTGGACATGATCTCTGCTTTGACAAGACGTGCCAATGGCAACCACGTCTCGAGATGTGGAGCGGCAGATGAAAAGCAGTTCAAAATTATGACCGAACAGATGTGATGTTGTTGGAAATATGCCCTAGAGGCAATAATAAAAGTATTATTATATTTCAATGTTCATGATAAATGTCTTTTATTCATGCTATAACTGTATTATCCGGAAATCGTAATACACGTGTGAATACTTAGACCACAATATGTCCCTGGTGAGCCTCTAGTTGACTAGCTCGTTGTGATCAACAGATAGTCATGGTTTCCTGACTATGGACATTGGATGTCATTGATAACGGGATCACATAATTAGGAGAATGATGTGATGGACAAGACCCAATCCTAAGCATAGCATAAAAGATCGTGTAGTTCGTTTTGCTAGAGCTTTGCCAATGTCAAGTATCTCTTCCTTCGACCATGAGATCGTGTAACTCCCGGATATCGTAAGAGTGCCTTGGGTGTATCAAACGTCACAACGTAACTGGGTGACTATAAAGGTGCATTACAGGTATCTCCGAAAGTATCTGTTGGGTTGACACGGATCGAGATTGGGATTTGTCACTCCGTATGACGGAGAGGTATCTCTGGGCCCACTCGGTAATGCATCATCATAATGAGCTCAATGTGACCAAGGTGTTGGACACGGGATCATGCATTACGGTACGAGTAAAGTGACTTGCCGGTAACGAGACTGAACAAGGTATTGGGATACCGACGATCGAGTCTCGGGCAAGTAACGTACCGATTGACAAAGGGAATTGCGTACAGGGTTTGATCGAATCCTCGACATCGTGGTTCATCCGATGACAACATCGAGGAGCATGTGGGAGCCATCATGGGTATCCAGATCCCGCTGTTGGTTATTGACCTAAGAGCGTCTCGGTCATGTCTCCATGTCTCCCGAACCCGTAGGGTCTACACACTTAAGGTTCGGTGACGCTAGGGTTATTAGGAAGACTAGTATGTGACTACCGAATGTTGTTCGGAGTCCCGGATGGGATCCTGGACGTCACGAGGAGCTCCGAAAGGGTCCGGAGGTAAAGATTTATATATGGGAAGTTGTCAAACGGACACCGGGAAGTTTCGGGGTCATACCGGTATTGTACCGGGGCCACCGGAAGGGTTCCGGGGGTCCACCGGGAGGGGCCACCCCTCCCGGGGGGCCACATGGGCTGCGTGGGGCAGGGAGCCAGCCCCTGGTGGGCTGGGCGCACCCCCTCCCTTGGGCCCTTGCGCCTAGGGTTGAGGGGGGAACCCTAGAGGGGGCGCCCCCCTTGGCTTGGGGGGCAAGCCACCCTCTCCCCTTGGCCACCGCACCCCCCCTAGAAGGGTTCTAGGGGGCCGGCCCCCTTCTCCCTTCCCCCTATAAATAGAGGGGTGAGGGGAGGGCAGCCAGACCACCCTCCAAGGCGCAGCCCTCCCCTCCCCAACACCTCTCCTCCTCCGTTGTGTGCTTGGCGAAGCCCTGTCGGAGTACTGCCTCTCCACCATCACCACGCCGTCGTGCTGCCGGTGGAGCTGTCTTCCTCAACCTCTCCTTTCCCCTTGCTGGATCAAGAAGGAGGAGACGTCTCCCGTCCCGTACGTGTGTTGAACGCGGAGGTGCTGTCCGTTCAGCACTTGGTCATCGGTGATTCGAATCACGTCGAGTACGACTCCATCATCACCTTGCAAGCTTCCGCACGCGATCTACAAGTGGTATGTAGATGCAAACTCTCTCCCTTGACTCATTGCTTAGATGAACTCATAGATGGATCTTGGTGAAACTGTAGGAAAAATTTTAATTTTCTGCAACGTTCCCCAACAGTGGCATCATGAGCTAGGTCTATGCGTAGTTCTCTTTGCACGAGTAGAACACAATTTTGTTGTGGGCGTGGATTTTGTCATCTTACTTGCCTCTACTAGTATTTTCTTGCTCAACGGTATTGTGGGATGAAGCGGCCTGGACCAACCTTACACGTACGCTTACGTGAGACCGGTTCCACCGACTGACATGCACTAGTTGCATAAGGTGGCTGGCGGGTGTCTGTCTCTCCCACTTTAGTTGGAGCGGAATCGATGAACAGGGCCCTTATGAAGGGTAAATAGAAGTTGACAAAAAATCACGTTGTGGTCATTCGTAGGTAAGAAAACGTTCTTGCTAGAACCCAATTGCAGCCACGTAAAAGATGCAACAACAATTAGAGGACGTCTAACTTGTTTTTGCAGCAATTGATCATGTGATTTGATATGGCCAGAAGTTGTGATGAATGATGAATTGTGATGTATGAGATCATGTTCTTTGTAATAGGATTCACGACTTGCATGTCGATGAGTATGACAACCGGCAGGAGCCATAGGAGTTGTCTTTATTTTTTGTATGACCTGCGTGTCATTGAATAACGCCATGTAAACTACTTTACTTTATTGCTAAACGTTAGTCATAGAAGTAGAAGTAGTCGTTGGCGTGACAACTTCATGAAGACACGATGATGGAGATCATGATGATGGAGATCATGGTGTCAAGCCGGTGACAAGATGATCATGGAGCCCCGAAGATGAAGATCAATGGAGCTATATGATATTGGCCATATCATGTCACAACTATATAATTGCATGTGATGTTTATTATGTTTATGCATCTTGTTTACTTAGGACGACGGTAGTAAATAAGATGATCCCTTACAAAAATTTCAAGAAGTGTTCTCCCCTAACTGTGCACCGTTGCTACAGTTCGTCGCTTCTAAGCACCACGTGATGATCGGGTGTGATGGATTCTTACGTTCACATACAACGGGTGTAAGACAGTTATACACAGCGAAAACACTTAGGGTTAACTTGACGAGCCTAGCATGTGCAGACATGGCCTCGGAACACGGAGACCGAAAGGTCGAACACGAGTCGTATGGAAGATACGATCAACATGATAATGTTCACCGACGATGACTAGTCCGTCTCACGTGATGATCGGACACGGGCTAGTCGACTCGGATCGTGTAACACTTAGATGACTAGAGGGATGTCTAATCTAAGTGGGAGTTCATAATTTGATTAGAACTTTATTATCATGAACTTAGTCTAAAACCTTTGCAAATATGTCTTGTAGATCAATGGCCAACGCTAATGTCAACATGAACTTCAACGCGTTCCTAGAGAAAACCAAGCTGAAAGATGATGGCAGCAACTATACGGACTGGGTCCGGAACCTGAGGATCATCCTCATAGCTGCCAGGAAACAATACGTCCTAGAAGGACCGCTAGGTGACGCTCCCGTCCCAGAGAACCAAGACATTATGAATGCTTGGCAGTCTCGTGCTGATGATTACTCCCTCGTTCAGTGCGGCATGCTTTACAGCTTAGAACCGGGGCTCCAAAAGCGTTTTGAGCACCACGGAGCATATGAGATGTTCGAAGAGCTGAAACTAGTTTTTCAAGCTCATGCCCGGGTCGAGAGATATGATGTCTCCAACAAGTTCTACAGTTGTAAGATGGAGGAAAACAGTTCTGTCAGTGAGCACATCCTGAAGATGTCTGGGTTGCACAACCGTATGACCCAGCTGAACATTAACCTCCCAGATGAGGCGGTCATTGACAGAATCCTCCAGTCGCTCCCACAAAGCTACAAGAGCTTTGTGATGAACTACAACATGCAGGGGATGGAAAAGACCATTCCTGAAGTGTTCTCGATGCTGAAGTCAGCAGAGGCTGAAATCAAGAAAGAACATCAAGTGTTGATGGTCAATAAGACCACTAAGTTCAAGAAGGGCAAGGGTAAGAAGAACTTCAAGAAGGACGGCAAGGAGGTTGCCGCGCCTGGTAAGCCAGTTACCGGGAAGAAGTCAAAGAATGGACCCAAGCCTGAGACTGAGTGCTTTTATTGCAAGGGGAAGGGTCACTGGAAGCGGAACTGCCCCAAATACTTAGCGGATAAGAAGGCCGGCAACACCAAAGGTATATTTGATATACATGTGATTGATGTGTACCTTACCAGTACTCGTAGTAACTCCTGGGTATTTGATACCGGTGCCGTTGCTCATATTTGTAACTCACAGCAGGAGCTGCGGAATAAACGGAGACTGGCGAAGGACGAGGTGACTATGCGCGTCGGGAATGGTTCCAGAGTCGATGTGATCGCCGTCGGCACGCTGCCTCTACATTTACCTACGGGATTAGTTTTGAACCTTAATAATTGTTATTTAGTGCCAAGTTTTGAGCATGAACATTGTATCTGGATCTCGTTTAATACGAGATGGCTACTCATTTAAGTCTGAGAATAATGGTTGTTCGATTTATATGAGAGATATGTTTTATGGTCATGCTCCGATGGTCAATGGTTTATTCTTAATGAATCTCGAGCGTAATATTACACATGTTCATAGTATAGATGCCAAAAGATTTAAAGTTGATAACGATAGTCCCACATACTTGTGGCACTGCCGCCTTGGTCACATTGGTGTCAAGCGCATGAAGAAGCTCCATGCCGATGGACTTTTAGAGTCTCTTGATTATGAATCGTTTGACATGTGCGAACCATGCCTCTTGGGCAAAATGACCAAGACTCCGTTCTCCGGAACAATGGAGCGAGCAACCAACTTGTTGGAAATCATACATACCGATGTGTGCGGTCCAATGAGCGTTGAGGCTCGCGGAGGATATCGTTATGTTCTCACTCTCACTGATGACTTGAGTAGATATGGGTATGTCTACTTAATGAAACACAAGTCTGAGACCTTTGAAAAGTTCAAGGAATTTCAGAATGAGGTAGAGAATCAACGTGACCGAAAGATAAAATTCTTACGATCAGATCGTGGAGGAGAATACTTAAGTCACGAATTTGGTACACACTTAAGGAAATGTGGAATCGTTTCACAACTCACGCTGCCTGGAACACCTCAGCGAAACGGTGTGTCCGAACGACGTAATCGCACTCTATTGGATATGGTGCGGTCTATGATGTCTCTTACCGATTTACCGCTATCATTTTGGGGATACGCTCTACAGACAGCTACATTCACTTTAAATAGGGCACCGTCTAAATCCGTAGAGACGACACCGTATGAATTATGGTTTGGAAAGAAACCTAAGCTGTCGTTTCTAAAAGTTTGGGGATGCGATGCTTATGTCAAGAAACTTCAACCTGAAAAGCTCGAACCCAAGTCGGAAAAATGCGTATTCATAGGATACCCTAAGGAAACTGTCGGGTATACCTTCTACTTAAGATCCGAAGGCAAGATCTTTGTTGCCAAGAACGGATGCTTTCTGGAAAAAGAGTTTCTCTCGAAAGAAGTAAGTGGAAGGAAAGTAGAACTCGATGAAGTACTACCTCTCGAACGGGAAAGTGGTGCAGCCTAGGAAAATGTTCCTGTGATGCCCACACCAACTGAAGAGGAAAACATTGATGATGATCAAGGTACTTCGGATCAAGTTACTGCTGAACTTTGTAGGTCCACAAGGACACGTTCCGCACCAGAGTGGTACGGCAACCCTATCCTGGAAATCATGTTGTTAGACAACAATGAACCTTCGAACTATGAAGAAGCGATGGCGGGCCCGGATTCCAACAAATGGCTTGAAGCCATGAAATCCGAGATAGAATCCATGTATGAAAACAAAGTATGGACTTTGACAGACTTGCCCGATGATCGGCGAGCGATAGAAAACAAATGGATTTTTAAGAAGAAGACGGACGCGGATGGTAATGTTACCATTTATAAGGCTCGACTTGTCGCTAAGGGTTATCGACAAGTTCAAGGGATTGACTACGACAAGACTTTCTCTCCCGTAGCGAAGCTGAAGTCCGTCCGAATCATGTTAGCAATTGCCGCATACTATGATTATGAGATATGGCAGATGGACGTCAAAACAGCATTCCTTAACGGGCATCTTAAGGAAGAACTGTATATGATGCAGCCGGAAGGTTTTGTCGATCCTCGGAACGCTAACAAAGTATGCAAGCTCCAGCGATCCATTTATGGACTGGTGCAAGCATCTCGGAGTTGGAACATTCGCTTTGATGAGATGATCAAAGCGTTTGGGTTTATGCAGACTTATGGAGAAGCCTGCGTTTACAAGAAAGTGAGTGGGAGCTCTGTAGCATTTCTCATATTATATGTAGATGACATACTCTTGATGGGAAATAATATAGAATTTCTGGACAACATTAAGGCCTACTTGAATAAGTGTTTTTCAATGAAGGACCTTGGAGAAGCTGCTTATATATTAGGCATCAAGATCTATAGAGATAGATCGAGACGCCTCATAGGTCTTTCACAAAGCACATACCTTGATAAGATTTTGAAGAGGTTCAAAATGGATCAGTCCAAGAAGGGGTTCTTGCCTATGTTACAAGGTGTGAGACTGAGCTCGGCTCAGTCACCGACCACGGCAAAAGATAAAGAAGAGATGAGTGTCATCCCCTATGCTTCAGCCATAGGATCTATTATGTATGCCATGCTGTGTACCAGACCCGATGTAAACCTTGCCGTATGTTTGGTAGCAAGATACCAAAGTAATCCCGGCAAGGAACACTGGACAGCGGTCAAGAATATCCTGAAGTACCTGAAAAGGACGAAGGACATGTTTCTCGTTTATGGAGGAGACGAAGAGCTCGTCGTAAAGGGTTACGTCGGCGCTAGCTTCGACTCAGATCTGGATGACTCTAAGTCACAAACCGGATACGTGTATATGTTGAATGGTGGAGCAGTAAGCTGGTGCAGCTGCAAGAAGAGCGTCGTGGCGGGATCTACGTGTGAAGCGGAGTACATGGCAGCCTCGGAGGCAGCGCATGAAGCGATTTGGGTGAAGGAGTTCATTACCGACCTAGGAGTCATACCCAATGCGTCGGGGCCGATCAAACTCTTCTGTGACAACACTGGAGCTATTGCCCTCGCGAAGGAGCCCAGGTTTCATAAGAAGACCAGGCACATCAAGCGTCGTTTCAACTCCATCCGTGAAAATGTTCAAGATGGAGACATAGAGATTTGCAAAGTGCACACGGATCTGAATGTCGCAGATCCGCTGACTAAACCTCTCTCGCGTGCAAAACATGATCAACACCAGAACTCTATAGGTGTTCGATTCATCACAATGTAACTAGATTGGTAACTCTAGTGCAAGTGGGAGACTGTTGGAAATATGCCCTAGAGGCAATAATAAAAGTATTATTATATTTCAATGTTCATGATAAATGTCTTTTATTCATGCTATAACTGTATTATCCGGAAATCGTAATACACGTGTGAATACTTAGACCACAATATGTCCCTGGTGAGCCTCTAGTTAACTAGCTCGTTGTGATCAACAGATAGTCATGGTTTCCTGACTATGGACATTGGATGTCGTTGATAACGGGATCACATCATTAGGAGAATGATGTGATGGACAAGACCCAATCCTAAGCATAGCATAAAAGATCGTGTAGTTCGTTTTGCTAGAGCTTTGCCAATGTCAAGTATCTCTTCCTTCGACCATGAGATCGTGTAACTCCCGGATATCGTAAGAATGCCTTGGGTGTATCAAACGTCACAACGTAACTGGGTGACTATAAAGGTGCATTACAGGTATCTCCGAAAGTATCTGTTGGGTTGACACGGATCGAGATTGGGATTTGTCACTCCGTATGACGGAGAGGTATCTCTGGGCCCACTCGGTAATGCATCATCATAATGAGCTCAATGTGACCAAGGTGTTGGACACGGGATCATGCATTACGGTACGAGTAAAGTGACTTGCCGGTAACGAGACTGAACAAGGTATTGGGATACCGACGATCGAGTCTCGGGCAAGTAACGTACCGATTGACAAAGGGAATTGCGTACAGGGTTTGATCGAATCCTCGACATCGTGGTTCATCCGATGACAACATCGAGGAGCATGTGGGAGCCATCATGGGTATCCAGATCCCGCTGTTGGTTATTGACCTAAGAGCGTCTCGGTCATGTCTGCATGTCTCCCGAACCCGTAGGGTCTACACACTTAAGGTTCGGTGACGCTAGGGTTATTAGGAAGACTAGTATGTGACTACTGAATGTTGTTCGGAGTCCCGAATGGGATCCTGGACGTCACGAGGAGCTCCGGAAGGGTCCGGAGGTAAAGATTTATATATGGGAAGTTGTCAAACGGACACCGGGAAGTTTCGGGGTCATACCGGTATTGTACCGGGGCCACCAGAAGGGTTCCGGGGGTCCACCGGGAGGGGCCACCCCTCCCGGGGGGCCACATGGGCTGCGTGGGGCAGGGAGCCAGCCCCTGGTGGGCTGGGCGCACCCCCTCCCTTGGGCCCTTGCGCCTAGGGTTGAGGGGGGAACCCTAGAGGGGGCGCCCCCCTTGGCTTGGGGGGCAAGCCACCCTCTCCCCCTCTCCCCTTGGCCGCCGCACCCCCCCTAGATGGGTTCTAGGGGGCTGGCCCCCTTCTCCCTTCCCCTTATAAATAGAGGGGTGAGGGGAGGGCAGCCAGACCACCCTCCAAGGCGCAGCCCTCCCCTCCCCAACACCTCTCCTCCTCCGTTGTGTGCTTGGCGAAGCCCTGTCGGAGTACTGCCTCTCCACCATCACCACGCCGTTGTGCTGCCAGTGGAGCTGTCTTCCTCAACCTCTCCTTTCCCCTTGCTGGATCAAGAAGGAGGAGACATCTCCCGTCCCGTACGTGTGTTGAACGCGGAGGTGCTGTCCGTTCAGCACTTGGTCATCGGTGATTCGAATCACGCCGAGTACGACTCCATCATCACCTTGCAAGCTTCCGCACGCGATCTACAAGTGGTATGTAGATGCAAACTCTCTCCCTTGACTCGTTGCTTAGATGAACTCATAGATGGATCTTGGTGAAACCGTAGGAAAAATTTTAATTTTCTGCAACGTTCCCCAACAGATGTCATGTTACAGAAAGTTGTCAGCAGATTGGACTCGTGTAAAATTATATTCTCTCTGCAGTTGTGTGTGTGGTGTGTGTTACAGGTCCGGACACGTCGATACATTCGAACACTATTTTGCAGTTTGGAAGGAGGAACCCGCCTTGAAATGCCGAAGACAGGCCTACGCGCCGGATACCTTGTCATTGAAGCCAGGTTCAGGGGCTACCGAGGGAGTCCTTGACTAAGGGGTCCTCGGGCGTCTGGCCAGCTAGCCATGCGCTGGACTGATGGGATGTGAAGATACAAAGACCAAAGACTGCACCCGTGTCCGGATGGGACTCTCCTTGGCATGGGAGGCAAGCTTGGCGACCAAATATGTAGATTCCTTTCTTTGTAACCGACCTGGTGTAACCCTAGATCCTCCCAGTGCTTATATAAACCGGAGGATTTAGTCCGGAAAGGACATATATTCATTACCATAGCCATACCAGCTAGACCTCTAGGGTTTAGCCATTACGATCTCGTGGTAGATCAACTCTTGTAATACTCATACTCATCAATATCAATCAAGCAGGATGTAGGGTATTACCTCCATAGAGAGGGCCCGAACCTGGGTAAACATCGTGTCCCCTGTCTCCTATTACCATTGACCTTAGACGGACAGTTTGGGACCCCCTACCCGAGATCCGCTGGTTTTGACACCAACACTTTGGCCCTGGCTTTCTTGGCAGCTTCGTGATCATACTTTTTATTCCAAGAAGCGGATCGAGCATGTGAAGATTATCAAGGCTAGGTTAATAGAACAAGCAAATAATGAAGTAAAATGAATGATTTGGAGACTTACGGCCGGTGGCGGGTTAAGTGTGTAGAAAGGGTTTAATCCCACTTTGTTGCAGCTTTCCAGGCTCCCGTTGAGAAGAGTTCTTGTTATCTCATTGATTGTGTTATCAGTTAAAACGCGTGGAACAGTAGCGCATGGGATCTTTTGTATCACCCGTATAAGCACACATTAAGCCGGACCGACGGCTCAAGGGTATGATCCGCCAGGCTACCCAGCACCGAACCAAGTCAATATCGGTTAACCCATTTCCCAGCAGGGCCCTGACCTTTGAAAAGGTAGGTGCAAGTTCTGCGCATTCAGCAGTGGTAAGCCGCTCAGGAAGATGATGTTTTGGGTTGAGCCGCTGGATGCGATAACCCGACAGTGGGTTCTCATCAGCCGGAGAAGTGTCTTTGCACTAGAACCATGTTTGGTTCCAATCTTTGGGGTGACTTGGCAGGAGAGCATAGGGGTAGATAGCATCTCTTCTACGTTGGATTGAGACCCCGCCAAGCTCTAAGCTGGGTCCATCAGTAAATTCGTTCTGCCGGTTCAGATAAAAATATTCCCTAAAAAGTTCAACACTAGGTTCCTCTTGAAGGTATGCTTCGCAGAAGACTTGAAAATTGCAGATGTTTGACACGGAATTGGGTCTGATGTCTTGAGGATGAAGTCGAAAGAAATGCAGCACATCCTGGAAAATTTTGATCTGGGTGGTGAGAAACCTCGATTCATGTGATCCGTGAAAACAATGACTTCACCATCCTGGGGCTGAGGTTTTTCTTCATCTGGCTTGGGAGCACACCAGTGTAGGATGCTTTTTGCTGGTAAAAAGCCAATTTTGACAAAGTCCTCGAGCATGTTTTCGGTGATAATGGAGGAAACCCAACTGCATGAGGTAACTGTTTTCGGCATCGTAAGAAAAAATCCTAAAAAGAAAGAAAATATTCCCGGTTTAAGCTCTTTTGTTAAGCCGGAGGCGAACAATACAACATATATTGGCATTGGCGGCTTAAAAGGGGCCTAATGCCATATGTCTAGTTATACCTGGCGATATAAGCCGCCGTGATGGAGCTGGTGTTTCAGATCTATCAAAGGCAAATTCTGCCAAGTATTGGAGAAACAGGTTTTACAAAGTAGTGTAGTTCAGATCTGACGCTGTTCAAAAAAGGAAGTAAAATCAAAACCTAGTACTGCAGCAGCAAAGGAACTAGCATATTGGCAAGATTTCTACATCTAAGAAGTATATTCAGTGATTAAGAGAAAGCACAGAAACAGATTCCGCATGTTTTAAGCACTATTTTTGGATCAAAATAAGGATTAAACAGAGGTATGATAAAGAACGGCGACGAACTCCTAAGAACTTCAGAAAACCCTAATGGAGATCTACAGTGGGGAAAAGTGAGGTGCTTATTGGGTGTGCTGAGCAACGGAGAGGCGATGCAGTTCTCTGGTTTCATTCGGGTTGATGCAGCGGCCGGGGTCGGAGAAGTTGACAAGGTCGGCGGCGACTGTGCTCAGGTGTGTAGATGTGTCGCAAGAAGAGAGAGGTTGAAGACGAGAAGGAAAGGAGGAGAGTGAAAAGGCTGCCTGACCCTATTTATAAGGAAATGTGTAACAGGCGGGCGCGAGAATTGAGGAGGCCAAAGAATGATTATGTAGCAGCTCGGGCGCCTCGATTTTCGTGATGGTTATTAAAGATAATGATCTATTAAGATGTGTTGGACATCAGGTGAAATTAATGACAAGTGATGTCACGGCGGGTTTCCGTAATCCAAGAAGATGACGTCATGGCGGGGTACAATATCTCGCAAGAACAAATGAGGAAGGATTTTTACTAAGTGTTGAAGATTGACATGAACAAGTTCATGTCAACCTGGGCCTAATGTTGGAGATATAGCTATTGGGCATAAACCGCCTAGGAGGGGCAAGGTTATACCACTAGCGGCTTACTACTAAAGGTGGCAAGTTATATGAGCCTGTGGAAGGCCCAAAGCCCAAAGGCGACTTAAGGCCCGACAAGTGTAAACCACCATATTTGTATGACTTGTATTATAAGGCATGTATAGTTAGTCACCGAGCCGGACATGTTGTTTATGAGCCGGTCGGGACTTCGTGGGCCACTGGGCGTCAACCTGTGTATATAAAGGGACGACCCGGTGATAGTTTAGGACAAGAAACAATGTCAAGAACTAGGTCAAGCGTATTCTCTCCCTTGTAATCGAAACCCTAGCAATACCACCATAAACTAGATTAGGCCTTTACCTTCACCGCAAGGGGCCGAACTAGTATACAATCTCTGTGTCCTCTGTCCCATTTTAACCCCTTTAAGCTAACCTAGCTGCGATGGCTCCGCGACTAAGTCCTTCAGCGAGGACATCTACCGTGACAATTCCATGACAATACCTCTTTCAGAAATTTTGTGACCCAAGATAATGCCTTCATTAACCATAAAGTGGCACTTCTCCCAATTCAAGACAAGATTTGTTTGTTCACATCTCTGCAAAACTCGGTCAAGATTGCTTAAACAATCATCAAAAGACTTCCCATAAACGGAGAAGTCATCCATGAAAAGCTCAACAATCTTTTAAAAAAAGTCAAAGAATATAGCAGTCATACATCTTTGAAAGGTAGCAGGTGCATTACATAAACCGAAAGGCATACGTCTATAAGCATAGCTTCCAAAGGGACAAGTAAAAGTGGTCTTTTCTTGATCAGGTTGAGAAATAGGTATTTGTGAAAAACCAAAATATCCATCAAGGAAGCAAACGTGTGTGTGCTTAGATAAGCTTTCAAGCATTTGATCAATAAAAGGGAGAGGGTAATGATCTTTTCTAGTTGCTTTGTTTAATTTTCTAAATTCAATTACCATTCTGTAGCCTATAACAATTCTTTGTGGAATGAGTTCATTCTTATCATTAGGAACAACAGTTATACCTCCTTTCTTAGGGACACAATGAACAGGACTTACCCATCTACTATCAGCTATATGATAGATTATACCTGCTTCGAAAAGTTTTAAGATTTCTGTTCTTACCACTTCCTTCATTTTTGGATTTAAAAAACATTGGTGATCAACAACGGGTTTAGCATCAGGTTCCATATTAATTTTGTGCTGACATAGAGTGGGACTAATGCCCTTTCAATCATCAAGAGTATATCCAATAGCAGCTCGGTGCTTACTTAGAACTTTCAATAGTCTTTCTTCTTCATGTTTTGAATGGTTAGCACTGATAATAACAGGATACATCTTCTTTTCATCAAGATAAGCATATTTCAAAGTGTCTGACAATTGTTTTGATTCAAACACAATATCAACTTTAGGTGGAGGAGGACCTCCTAGAGTTTCAATAGGCAAGTTGTGTTTAAGAAGAGGACATTGTTCAAAGAAAATCTTATCTATTTCATTTCTTTCATGCATTTGTAAATCATTTTCATGGTCTAGAAAATATTTTTCTAAAGGATCAGTAGGAGGCACGACAATAGAAACAAGACCAACTAATTCATCTTTACTAGTCAATTCTTTTTCATGAAGCTTTCTAGTAAACTTGAAAAACTTAAACTCATGAGACTCTTCACCAAAACTAACACCGACAATTTGTTTCTTACAATCTATTTTAGCATTAACAGTGTTCAAGAAAGGTCTACAAAAGTCATCTTGTGGGGAACCAAGAACAAGAAAATTAGTAGGGTATTTTATTTTCCCACACAAGACTTCAACATCTCTAACAATCCCAATTGTTGATATAGTGTCTCTATTAGCAAGTTTAATATTAACATCTATGTCCTCTATCTCTGTGGGTGCTATGTCATTCATAATTTCTTGATATAAGGTGTAAGGAATAGTACTCACACTAGCACCTATGTCACATAAACCATGATAACAATGATCTCCTATTTTAACCGAGACAACAGGCATGCCAACAACAGGTCCATGTTTATCCTTTTTATCAGGTTTGGCAATTCTAGCAGCTTCTTCAGAGAAGTAAATAACATACCATAGAAATACTAGGTTCTACTTTAATTTGTTCATTAGGTTTAGGCATTCTAATATAGCTTTTGTTAACCACAGTTGAAACTTTAGTGTGTTCCTTTATCCTAACAGGGAAAGGTGGTTTCTCAATATAAGCAGAAGGAACAACGAGATCAACATTGTGAAGTATAGTTTCTTCTTTAACTGGTACTAGTTCTTTGATTTCTTCTTAAATAGGTGGGTGATATTTAAACCACTTCTCTTTAGGGAGATCAACATGAGTAGCAGATGATTCACAAAAAGGAGGCTACTATCTCAGAGTCAAGTCCATATTTCGTGCTAAACTTCTGAAAAGCATCGGTATCCATAAAATATTTAACAAAATCATACTTAAGTTTAATACCTGACTCTTTACCTTCATCGAGTTCCCAATCTTCAGAGCTCGTTTAATTCTTTCCAAAATATCCCACCGGAATTCAAAAGTCTTCTTCATAAAAGAACCAGCACAAGAGGTATCGATATGGTTTGATCATTACGGGAAAGCAAAGCATAAAAGTTATGGATAATAATTTCTCTTGAGAGCTCATGATTGGGGCATGAATGTAACATTGACTTAAGCCTCCCCCAGCTAAAGAGATACTTTCTCCTTCACGAGGCCAAAAATTATATATATATATATATATATATATATAATTATGATCACGATGAACTAGATGCATAGGATAATTTTTTTGACGAAACTCCAATTTCAAACGATTCCAATTCCAAGATCTAATATCATCACATAGCCTATACCATGACAATGCTTTTCCCTTCAAAGATAATGGGAAAACCTTTTTCATAACTTCATCTCCGGGGAAACCTGCAAGCTTGAACAATCCACAAATTTGTTCTACAAATATCAAGTGCATATCAGGATGTTCGGTTCCATCTCCTACATAAGGATTAGCTAGCAGTTGTTCTATCACACCCGAAGGAATTTCATATTCAATATTTTCAGTAGGTGCAGTAGGTTGAGGGGTAGCTAATTGTGGTTCTGGCTGAGTTGAAGATACCCCGAACAAACCCCTCAAAGGATTGTTTTCCATAGTAACAAGTGACAATAAATTTCAGCACACTATATAACTGTTTCCTTACCAAATTCCACTTACCAAAGGTGCTTCACTCCCCGGCAAGGGTGCTAGAAAATAGCCTTGATGACCCACAAGTATAGAGGATCAATTGTAGATCTTTTCGATAAGTAAGAGTGTCGAACCCAAAGAGGAGCAGAAGGAAATGACATGTGGTTTTCAGCAAGGTAATGTCTGCAAGTGCTGAAATTGTAAGTAGCAGAGTGGTTTGGTAGCAAGATAATTTGTAATGAGAAATTAATGATAGTAGTAACAACAGTGCAGCAAGGTAGCCCAATCTTTTTGAGTCAAATGACAGGCCAAACGGTTTCTTATTATAAGCAAATCGTTCTTGAGGGTACATGGGAATTTCATCTAGTCACTTTCATCATGTTGGCTTAATTCGTGTTCTGTACTTTCATAATTTGATATGTCGGTGGACCAGTGCTTAGGTGATGTTCTTATTTGAACAAACCTCGTACTTATGATTATCCCTTCCGCAAGCATCCGCAACTACGAGAAAAGTATTAAGAATAAATTCTAACCATAGAATTAAACTTTTGGATCCAATTGGTCCCTTATGGAATAGCGCATAAACTGTGGTTTAAGTGTAGCGACCCGACCTCAAACGGTCAAGTCTCTGTGCTTGAGTGTCATCCCTAGATCGGTAATGCTGACACACACAGTACTCCAAGGATTTATAACAGAGTAGAAATCACACACTTATTACATCGAATGTCTCAAGAGAGAATTTATTACAATAAATATGGCTTAAAGCCATCTAATACGATAACAGCGGAAGGCTTGGAAGATAAAGTGAGTCCATCAACTCCAACGGCATAGCTGAGCTGCACGGCAACGACCTAATGAACCTTACTCCTCGTCAGAAAAGTCTGCAACATAATACGTTGCAGCCCGAAACGGGTCAGCACATGGAATATGCTGGTAAAGTAACACAGTAGAGCAAGAACAGAATAATGCTATCACTATATGCATATTTGGCTGGTGGTAAGCTCTATGGTTTTAGTTTTTGCGAAAAGCCAATTTTTCACTACAACAAAGGAATAGAATTTTATTTAACTATCATGGTAGTTGAAACATCATTGAGAAGGTTCCTCCAACTCAATCCCAATTAAAAGTAATTATCAACCAAACAATATTAAATTAGAGTAATGAGATACATATGATAATCCAAGTACTAGATACTCAAGATTTGTCCATAACCGGGGACACGGCTAACCATGATTAGTTTATACACTCTGCAGAGGTTTGCGCACTTTTCCCAACAAGACTCGATCTCCTCCGTTGGATTTCTCGCACTACATGATGTTTGAGAAGCGGATGACCGAGACACAGTCTTTCAGAAGCATTAACTCTCTACTCCGGATAGACTATACCACCTACAACCTGCTAGTCTATCTCTTCAAGAGCTTCACGCAACTTACTCAACTATGCTAGAGCCCATAATAGCTTGTGGCTGCACACGGAAGTCTCTAGCATGAAATATCTTAGTTCCCTTTGAGCCTGGGTGGCGGACCGTAGGATTATCACACGGGTACTCCGGGATATCCTAGGACAACACTGAATTCTCCAGGTGGCCGACAAGCAATCCACCCAGATGTGTATTTAAGTTGCCACCTTAAGTTGAACCATTAATAAACAATCTCACATCTGTCATGGTTTCACTCAAACCCAATCCACGTCTACGAGCATAGCATAGGAATGTAAGCAATACGTAGAAGTAACTCCCAAGGGTTTGATAATAATAGGGCAATATGTTCTACCTCATCAACTACTTCCCAATCCCACATGTTATCAAATCCTAACCATGCAACGTTTGAGGGTTGAAACTAATGCATAAAAACTGGGTGGTAAAGGGTATGATCAAAGTGTTACCTACCTTGTTGATGATCCGCAAGACCTAGAGACTCGTAGTAGCATGCTTCGCACTCCGGGTGTTCTATCACAAACAAACAATAGCATACATAAGCAGTCAAGCAAAGAAGCATGGGTAAATCTCAAATAAGAAGATCTAACCAGAAAGTTCCACTTAAGAACTCCGGTTTGCAAAAAGAATCAAAACAAACGGAGCAACGAAACTCAAACTACGAGAGAAACACGATGTAACACCCCGGATGTAACTTTCCCAATTTGTATTCCAACTCTTGCCATTTCCGGCGTTAAGTTATATTTATTTCCTCGGGTTCGGGTTTTGTCTCCATGTGTTGTTGTCGTTGTCATGCATCTCATATCATGTCATCATGTGCATTGCATTTTCATACGTGTTCGTCTCATGCATTCAAGCATTTTCCCCGTTGTCCGTTTTGCATTCCGGCGCTTCGTTCTCCTCCGGTGGTCGTTTCTAGCTTTCTTTCGTGTGTGGGGATTAAACATTTCCGGATTGGACCGAGACTTGCCAAGCGTCCTTGGTTTACTACAGGAAGACCTCCTGTCAAGTTTCGTATCATTTGGACTTCGTTTGATACTCCAACGGTTAACCGAGGGACCGAAAAGGCCTCGTGTGTGTTGCAGCCCAACACCCCTCCAATTTGGCCCAAAACCCACCAAACTCTGCTCCATCATCTAGATCGTTCGATCACGATCGCGTGGCCAAAAACCGCACCTCATTTGGACTCTCCTAGCTCCCTCTATGCCTATTTAAACACCCCCCGATTTTCGGATCTCCTCCTACCTCCGAAACCCTAAAAATCCCCTCGCGCGCCGCCGGACAAGATCTGCACCGATGGACACGTACGAATTCAGCTCCGCCGCCACGTGTCGCCTTGTCATTGGTCGGTCCCTGCGCCCACATCGCCTCAGCCGCCGCGGCCCGGGCAAGCCCGAACCGGGCCCCCGCGCGGCCCGTTCCCCGCGCCGCCCGACCGCCTCGCTGCGCCGCCCGCCTCCTCTCTGCGCGGCCGAGCCGCCTCCCCGCCGACGAGCCGCCGCCGCCTCTCCACGCTGGCGCCGCGCTCCGCAGCTCCTCCCATCGCCGCGCCCTCCGCCGCCGCCAGCCCGCGGGCGCCGCCCCGCGCCGTGGCTGCCGTCTCGCCGCCGCCACGGCCGCCGGCGCCCCGCGCCGTGGAGGCCGCCCCGACCATCTCCCCCTCCGGCCGCCGCCCTGCCCGTCGCCGGCGAACCTCGGTTCGTGTGCCCGCCGAAACCCTAGATCTGGAGGGTAAAATTTCGTCTAAGTCCCTGATAATTTATTTCAAGTGCTCATGTTCACGGCTCCGTAACTTTGCATCCGTAGCTCCGATTCATGCATATAGCATATCAAAATGTTCATCTCAGAGAGTACATCATTTCATTCCCTTGCATCATTTTCATTTGAGCTCATCTTGATGCCCGAATTGCTGCTAGAAGAGGGCTACTTGAGATAATTGTCAGATCTGCTACTCCGTTTAGCACTTTTGTCATTTTTGCCATGATTAATGTGTGCATGCTATGCCCTGATGCTCTACATGTGTTTTGTTAAGGGTTTTGTCATCTTTCCAGAGGTGCAACCCATGTGTTTTTAGGATGTGTGTGGTGTCTAGTGCAAGCTTGCAAAGTGGTGCACTTAGTAACTCTGTTTTCAGGGACTTAGTGATTTCAGTAAGTCCTGGAGCTGTTTATCTCATGATGCCATATGTTCATGTTGTTTCCTAGTGATCCGTGCCTCTTTTGAGGATGATCAGTAAGGATGTTTTGTTAATCTTGTAGTTATCTATCCATCCATGTCTTTGTTTGCAATTATGGAGCACCCTAGCTTGAGTCAATCGAGCTCTACTTTTGCTACTTTGTGAATCTGGGCAGATTGTCAACTTGTTTGCAAATTTTCCGGTGATGTTGTAGTTGATCCGTGCATGCTATGCTATTGTTCTTGCCATGTCTAGCTTGAATTTTGTGCCTTCTTGTTAGTTGTATGCTTGTCTTTCCCTGACTTGCACCATAGTGAGTGCATCGAGCTCGTAAACATGCCTACTTGAGTTATATTTCAGCATGTGCCAGTTTTCACTAAGTCTGAAAACTGATTATGTTTTTGCTATGTTCACATGCTTGCAATTGTATTTTCTGGTCCTTTTTGGCTCAAGGTCACTAAGGGATTTTTGTTAAGCTCTTTGAGTAGCTCCATGCCGTGCTTTACTTTGCCATGTTCAGATCCTGTAGCATGTAGTTTTGTTGCTCCGAAGAGGGCTACCTGATCTGAAATTCCAGACAAGTGTTAATTTCACTAAGTCTGAGATCTGTTTGTCATTTGCATATTTGCCATGCTTGTTTGAACCTGTTAATGGATGAATTGGCCGTAGCTCAGTGCTAGACTTTTGTTAAGCATCTTTTAAGCATCCCTGCCATGTATTTTGTTGTCATGTTTGGGTGCTGTAGCATGTTCATCTCATTGCATTTAGATGCCTACTTGCTGAAAATCGCAGACCGGTGTCATTTTTGAATCGCTTGCCATTTCCGAACCGTAACTCCGATTCCGGCGTTCTTTATATCGTTTTCAAGCGATTTCATCTCATCTTTTCAGTGGAACACTTGGAATTCCAAGTTGAGGCCAGGTTCATGCATTTTCTGTCATATCTTGCATTTTGCATCCTGCATAGCATACCATCTTTGCATTGTGTTGTTTGAGTTTGCATGTGGTTGATTGTGTCCTTGTTGCTTGTTTATCTTATTTGGGTAGAGTTGGGAGACGATTTTGCTAACGAGGAGCCCATTGAGCTGGCTTTCAAGGATCCAGTCAACTCTGACAACTGTGCAGGCAAGATGATCATACCCTCGAAATCACTACTATCTTTGCTATGCTAGTTTGCTCGCTCTTTTGCTATGCCATTGCTACGATGCCTACCATTTGCTTGCAAGCCTCCCAAATTGCCATGTCAAACCTCTAACCCACCATTGTCCTAGCAAACCATTGATTGGCTATGTACCGCTTTGCTCAGCCCCTCTTATAGCGTTGCTAGTTGCAGGTGAAGATTGGAGGCCGTTCCTCGGTGGAACATTTATTTACTTGTTGGGATATCATTATATTATCTTGTTATCTTAATGCATCTATATACTTGGTAAAGGGTGGAAGGCTGGGCCTCTCGCCTAGTGTTTTGTTCCACTCTTGCCGCCCTAGTTTCCGTCATATCGGTGTTATCTTCCCAGATTTTGCGTTCCTTACGCGGTTGGGTTATAATGGGAACCCCTTGACAATCCGCCTTGAATAAAACTCCTCCAGCAATGCCCAACCTTGGTTTTACCATTTGCCACCTAGCCTTTTACCTTGGGTTTCGCGGACTCAAGGGTCATCATTATTTTAACCCCCCCGGGCCAGTGCTCCTCTGAGTGTTGGCCCAACCTAGAGCACCGTGCGGGGCCGTCCCTTGGCAACTTGGGTTACGTTGGCTCCCGTACGCTTAGCTTATCCGGTGTGCCCTGAGAACGAGATATGTGCAGCTCCTATCGGGATTTGTCGGCACAGCGGGTGGTGTTGTTGGACTTGTTTTACCATTGTCGGAGTTGTCTTGAATTACCGAGATACCGAGTCTGATCGGAACGTCTTGGGAGGAGGTCTATTCCTTCGTTGACCGTGAGAGCTTGTCATGGGCTAAGTTGGGACTCCCTTGCAGGGACAGAACTTTCGAAAGCCGTGCCCGCGGTTATGGGCAGATGGGAATTTGTTAATGTCCGTTGTAGATAACTTGAACCTTAATTAATTAAAATGAATCAACTGAGTGTGTTACCGTGATGGCCTCTTCTCGGCGGAGTCCGGGAAGTGGACACGGTGTTGGAGTAATGTTTGCGCAGGTTGCTCTCTAGTTTCACGCTCGCGCTTTGCCTCCTCTTCTCGCTCTCTTTTGTGAATAAGTTAGCCACCATACTTGCTAGTCGCTTGCTGCAGCTCCACTTATTTTTACCTTGCCATACCTATAAGCTAAAATAGTCTTGATTGCGAGGGTGCGAGATTGCTGAGTCCCTGTGGCTCATAGATTACTATTACACCAGATGCAGGGCCTGATGATTCCGCTCCAGGAGACGCGTATGAGCTCAAGTGGGAGTTCGACGAAGACTCTCAACGTTACTATGTTTCCTTTCCCGATGATCAGTAGTGGTGCCCAGTTGGGGGTGATTGGGACCGTGCCGCATGTTGGGTTCTCTTTTATTTTGGCGCCGTATGATGTAATGTTATTTATGTACTTGATTGACGTGGCGAGTGTAAGCCAACTATGTTATCTCCCCTTTTATTATCTATATATTACATGGGATGTTGTGAAGATTGCCTAACTTGCGACATATGCCTTCAATGCGATTATGCCTCTAAGTCGTGCCTCGACACATGGGAGCTATAGTCGCATCGAGGGTGTGACAAGTTGGTAATCAGAGCCTTCCCTGACCTTAGGAGCCCCATTGCTTGATCGTTTTTAGCGGCCGAGTTGTGTCTAGAAAAATGTTTTGAGTCATTTAGGAATTATATATCGGAGAGTTTAGGAATTATTTTTTACTTCCCAGTCTCCTCATCGCTCTGGTAAGGCATCCTGACATAGAGTTTTGACTCTTCTCTTCTCAAATTTCAGTAAAAAGTTTTTTAGGATCACGCGGGTATCTTGGAATCGTTCCGATGGTTTTATGATGAGAACATTGTCTTGGTGCCTCCTGTCAGGGGTTTAGTGGAAGTGTCCTCGGGAGTTGAGCTCTTAGGTGTTGTCATCATAATTTTATTGTTACAGTTCTGGAATATCTGAGTTTAGTACGCCGACATCGAAAATCTCTTTTATGCAGTTCGTTGGTGAGATAACCTCGACGCCACCCAGTACTGGGGCGGGAGTTCGGGAGTATCGCCATAACTTGTATAACGGATGCTTTTCGAAGGTTGAGGTAGATGGTTTCCAAAGGTTTCTTGGTTATGTGTTGAAGGATGGATACAGCTGGATGTAGGATTTGCTAGTTTGGGTGAGATATTATGCTTCCCCTGTATCCCCAACACCTGATTGCATAACCGGAAAGGTTCGGGAGTTTCATAGGCGGGAATTCTAGTAGCTCCAGTTCTTCTTCCATGGATATTGGTTTGAGATTGGGATTTCTTACCGATTATTCGTTCTTGATCCGTACCTTGTTGATTTATTTCTCTACCTTAATTCTACGTGGCTTCTCAATTTATGGTTATGTGACCATTTCAAGAGGAATGCATTCGTTCATTTTGTTCAGATGTGAAGACTATGTTGCAATTTTCATTCCGTTGGATTCAGCTTCAATATTTGTCTGTCAATGTGCTAATGGTGGTCAACCTCTTCAGGATGGCTCCTCCAATGCGCACGACTCTGAATCCTGATCCGCCACCACCTCCACCTCCTCCGGATGCATGGCAAGCTGTGATGGCCGCAACCAATGTGTCAGGACCCCGACTCAATGCCACATCGATCTAGCATGTAACACCTCATATCACTTTACGGCCTCACGCACGGTATTCCCACGGGTGTTGCCTTACCTTTGCCCGGGACCGTTTGCGCCTTTTGGCACACGTATATGATAGTGTCGCTAGCATCCATATGATAAGGAGCCCGGGCTGACATGGCTAGTCGTAAACCCAAAGTGGCACAAACTTACAGGGACAGGCATCCATGACCCAGCATCGAACGTGTCGGTCATCAGCGAGTGAATCCAGGCTGTAGCACTGGGCTAGCAGGACTCTGGTGAACCGGGCTGTAGCGGGCTAACAGGACTCCGGTATTCATCGCGTGACATTTCCCTGAAGGGGCAGACACATGAACGAAGAAGGACACATGCCGGCCAGCCTAAGTGTTCCAGAGCAGTAGCAAGCTACCATGGCTCAGTGGAAACACTAGGAGACATTTCCCGGTAAGAGAGGCTACTAAAGATAAACAACTAGATAGTCAGATCCCACACATACCAAGCATTTCAATAACATACACATAATATGCTCGATATGTGCAATACAACATGGCATCACAAAATGACTCTAGGACTCAGTAGTTTTTATTCAATAGGCTCCGAGGAGCGAGATATTACAAACATGGGTCTCATGACCCAACAATCAGAGCATACAAGTCAAAGCACAAGCGGAAGCTTAACATGTCTGAGTACAGACAACTATAAATGAAAAAGGCTGAGAAGCCTGACTATCTACCAGATCCTGCCGAGGGCACAAGATCGTAGCTGAGGTAACAAGCTAAACATCGAAGTCCACGTGGAACTACTAGTGAGACTGAAGTCTCTCTGCAAAAACATAAATTAAGCAACGTGAGTACAAATGTACCCAGCAAGACTTACATCAGATCTATCTACATATGCATCATTATAAACAAAGGGGATGGTGGGGTTTAACTGCAGCAAGCCAGCTTTGACTCGGTGGCTAACCTGAACTACAACTGCAAGTACCTCTTTTGAGGTGGCGCACACGAGTCCACATATTCACCATATCAATACACCACTATGGATCCGCTCTCGTTTCCCTACGAGAACGCCATCCATAGCACTCACGCTTATCTTGCGTATTTTAGAGTATCCACTTTCACTTGTCTATGAACTGTACAAGGGGTCCAAGTTTCCATATCCGAGGAATCCGGCTATTCGAATAGATGATGTTAACCCTGCAGGGGTGTAGTTCTTCACACACGCTTTCGCCACTTATCGCCCTGTACACGTCATGTACCTCGGCAACCTTCAAGCGGAAGCCGGGCGAGGGAGTCGGCCACGACCTGACTAACCGAACAAGTCTCTAGTCCAGGTTTATCGCCTATTCGGGTTCCATCCGCAAGGAGATCCGGCCGGGGTGTCGCTTACGGCCCCAAACGATGTGAGCAGGGTTCCCAAGCCCACCATCCGGGTGCCACTTGGTACACCGGGCCACTGTGCCTAGTCTGTCCCAAGCCCACCTGTACCGGGTGCCACTTGGTAGACTACTAACACTACCTACAAACACCAGAAACTAGTTGCAACTCCTGGACAGAGATCATGTTGATTAATAAGTCGAGAGGGGTCGAGTTACCGGAACCCAATGTGTGGTAGTAACTGGTCATGGATCACAAACACAGAACTCAGTTCCTGAGGACGGCTGCAATGAAACAACCCACCATGTACTCCTACATGGCCTCTCACCGCTACCTTTACCAAATCGTGTTCACACACTTAGCTCACACACAGTAGGACATGTTCACACGCCTCTGATTCATCCCTGATGAATCAGACCTGACTCAACTCTAAGCAGTAGCAGGCATGACAAACAAGCATGAATGAGTAGGCACAACAGGGCTCAAACAACTCCTACTCATGGTAGTGGGTTTCATCTATTTACTGTGGAATGACAGGTCATGCAAAGGATAAAGGGGTTCAGCTACCGCAGCAAGTAACAGATGAATCGTTGTTGTCCTAATGCAGTAAAAGAGAGCAGGAGCGAGAGAGTAGGATTGTATCGGAATGAACAAGGGGGTTTTGCTTGCCTGGCACTTCTGAAGATAATATTGAGTCTTCATCAGTGTCAACGATCACATCATCGGTACAGCGTCTACCGAGGGGGAACAACACCGGCAAACACAGAAGAAACACGATCAATGCAATGCACAATATGATGCATGCTATGACATGGCAATATGAATGTGTTTTGGGCTAATGCACTTAGCTATGGTTTAAATGAAGTTGGTTTGAATACATGATTCAAACTCAAACTCCGTATGTGGATATTTAAATGCCATTAATATGATTTGTGCTAAACAGAATCTATAAGTTGTTCTAACATGCATGAAAATGGTACAGATGGATTCCTTGAATTTTTCTGATAATTTTTCATATATAAATTATTTAATTTGGAGTTACGGTTGAATTTCTATGAATTTTAGAAGTTTAAATCATTTTCTGGAATTTCCTGAATTAAAATAAATCCAGAAAATGATTTATTGCGTCAGCCTGACGTCATTGTGACATCAGCAGGTTAACAGGGGCCGGTCCAGGTCAAACCTGACACCGAGGCCCACATGTCAGTGAGATAGAGAGTTAACAGGGGGTTATTTAACTTAACCCGTGTTTTTAACAGCAGCGGTCCCACATGTCATGCACAAGGGTTTAATTAACCGAGTGATTAGCACCTAACCTAATGCTCCACGTCAGCTCTAATCGGCGTTTAGCCGCCGGCGTAACAGGGCACGGCGAGGTCGCTCATCCGGCCAACTCCAGCGACGGGAGGTCGCGCGGCCGGGTGCGTTGGAACACCCGCAGCAGGGCGCGTACGATGGTGGTGGTGGCTGGAGCTGATGCGGGCTGTAGCGGCACCGGCGATGAGCTCGGCGGCGGCGATGCTCGGGCTTGGCCGGGGCGCGGGGCTGCAGCTTGCTAGCGAGCAGGTTGAGTGGCGCAGGAGCACCAGCGGAGCTCCTGGAGCACTACCGCGTGCTCGGACGTGAGGAGATCGAGCTCAGGCCACGGCGGCGATGAGACACGACGGCAGAAGCTCTCGGCGATGGCGGGAATCGAGCTAGCGAACCAAATCCACCACGGGGTATGAGGGGAAAGGGAGAGGGGCTCACCGGGAGTCGTATGGAGGTCTCGTCAGGCTCGGGGACGAACTACGGACGACGAATCGAGCGGTGGCATCCGGCGGAGCAGAGCTCGGAGACGGCGATGGTGGCGTCGATGCGGGGCCTTCGGGCTCGCTTCCTTCGGTGGAGAGGTTAGTCGGGGCTTGGCGAAGCTTTTGGACAGCTGGTGGAAGCGAGACGACGACGGTGGCCAGCGCTGGGATTTGGACGGCGGCGACGGGCTCCGTTCGGTCGCGGGAGAGAGAGGGAGCAGAGGGGGATAGGGACGGAGGGAGAGACACGGGAGAGTGGCGAGAGGTGCAAGGGGTCGAGGGGAGTGCGTGGCACCCTCGGGTGCCTCCAGCGGCGAGCAGGTAAGCAGGAGGTGGCCAGGGCGGCGTCGGCGCTCGCCACGCCTCGCCTCTGTCCTTCTGGCGAGGGAGGAAGACGACAGGGGGGTAGCGGTGGCGGGCTGGGCCGCTGGAGAAGCTGGGCCAGGTAAGTGGGCGCCAGGTAAGTGGCTGGGCTTCTTTTTTTTTTAATATTTCTATTCTGTTTTCTTTTATTTAATTATTTTGCCACTGTTTTGAATTAAAAATAATTCAAACAATGCCAAAACTCCTGTGAATATTTTTATTTTGCTAGATGGACTTTTCCAAAAGCTCATAAAATATTTCAAGGGTATTTGAAATTATATTCTAGTTATATGAATATAATTCAAATTCAAATAGCTAATGATTTAAATTCAAAGTCCCAAAAATAAATCCTTAAAAATGTTCAATATTTTGGTTGGGACCAGAACCCTTGCCAAAAATTATCAAACATTTAAGAAGAGCATTTTGGAACAATGAATGAGATTTTTAGGGTTTCAAAAATATAGACATGATGCACACATGATGCACACATGAAGCTAGCCTAGAGCACTACCAGCAGCTAGGGATGTGACACAATGCAAACACACAGTTGATCATGCAAATTCTTCAAGAGCGCAATCAAGGCAACCAAGGGAATCAAGGCAGCAATCAGAATCACTTTGCTACACACAACCAGTTCCTTGCTAACGGGCCAAAGACTTTCAGCAATTGTGTTGAGGCAACCGATGCTGACGATTGGCTTGTGGATCTGTGTAAGCATTTCGAGTGAAGTAACGTCAGGCCTGAGGACTTTGTCAAGTTCGCTTCCTTCCAACTCAAAGATCAAGCTGCAGAATGGTTCCAGCAGTACAAGGACTCCAGAGGTGGACGTGTTATCACTTGGGATGATTTCCGTCGAGATTTCAGGGCTCATCATATTCCCCAGAGCGTGGTTGAAAGCAAGCGTGAGGAATTCCGCAATCTGAAGCAAGGCTCTTTGTCTGTCTATGACTACAACAAGTTGTTCCAGAAGCTCGCCCGCTTTGCCAAGCAGGACGTCCCTGATGAGAAGAGCATGATATATCAGTTCAGGGGTGGTCTCAAAGAAGATATTCAGCTCGCTCTTGTCCTCTTTGAGCCCTTGAGATACGATGAGTTCTACAACATGGCACTGAAGCAAGAGGCTGCTCAGTTGAAGTGTGATGCTTCCAAGAAGCGAGCCAGAGATGTTACTCCTTCTTCCTCTACTCAAGTGGCCAAGCAGCAGAAGTATTGGCTTCCTCCTCCTCCGTTCCGTCAGCCGTATCAGCAGAAGAGCAAAGGTAGCAGTGGTTCTTCCCACCCACCCAAACCTGGCTTTCAGAACAAGACTTCGTCTCAAGCTCCAAGATCGAGTGCTCCGTACCACCGTCCGCTTTCAGAGGTCATGTGCAACAAGTGCCAACAGAAGGGTCACTATGCCAACAAGTGTTTCAACCAGAGGCGTCTTCCTCCTCCTCCTCCTGTCAGATCGGCAAGTACAACTGTGGTCAAGCATAACCCCAAGCACGCCAAGGTCAACTTGCTGAATGCAGCTCAGGCAGAGGAATCATCAGATGTCATCATGGGTATCTTTCCAGTTAACTCTTTTCCAGCAAAAGTTCTTTTCGACACTGGTGCATCGCATTGTTTCATGTCAAGATCATTTGTCTCCAAGCATGACTTCGTTTCACAAATGTTGGGTAAACGTATGGGAGTGGTTTCTCCGGCTAAGTCTATGAGGGCTACTTCAATAGTCCCGGATGTTTCTATCACGTTGGGCGATTACAAGTTTCTTTCTTCTCCTATGGTGCTTGGTAACTCAGATATTGATCTTATTCTCGGAATGGATTGGCTTTCTAAGCACAAGGCTCAGCTTGATTGTGCAGCCAGGCAGATTCAATCGACTCATTCGTCTGAGGATGTAATTGTCTTTGCCGCTCGGGATAATACCATCCGTCTGTTTTCTCTCAATGAGAAGGGTGAACTCGATGCTATCTTGCAAATTCCAGTTGTTTGCGAATATCAAGACGTCTTTCCAGAAGAGCTTCCAGGAATGCCTCTGCACCGGCCAGTTGAATTCGTTATTGATCTTGAGCCTGGTACGGAAGCTGTGTGCAAACGTCCTTACAAGCTCGGACCTGAAGAGTTGAAGGAGCTGAAGAAGCAACTCGATATTCAAGAGAAAATGGGTCTCATGTGGCCTAGTTCTTCTCCGTGGGGCTGTGGTGTTCTTTTTGTGAAGAAGAAGGATGGAACAGACCGACTTTGTGTTGATTACCGTCCAGTGAACAAGAAGACCATCAAGAACAAATACCCACTTCCCAACATCAACGAGCTGTTCGAACAACTCAAAGGTTCCCAAGTTTTCTCCAAGCTTGATCTCTGTATGGGTTATCATCAGATTCGAATCCGTGAGCAAGATATTCCCAAGACGGCTTTCAGGACAAGCTTTGGTTCATATGAATACACTGTCATGTCTTTTGTCCTCGTCAACGCTCCTCCGACGTTCTCTCGCATGATGAATTTCATCTTCAATGCCTACACCAATGACTTCGTTTTGGTCTATCTCGACGACATTCTGGTTTTCTCCAAGAACAAGGAAGATCATGCCAAGCACTTGCGTTTGGTTCTTGATAAGCTCAGAGAACACAAGTTCTACGCCAAGTTCTCCAAGTGTGAATTTTGGCTCGATGAGGTTCTTTATCTTGGTCATATCATCTCTGCCAAGGGCATTGTGAAAGCACAAGTGCTCCATAGGTGGTTTTGATAATTGATGACAACATATCTCTTGTTGGACTAACATTTCTATCTAGCATGTTTCAGATAAGTTCAATAATGGAGTGGCATGGACTAAAGGTTGAGGGAACTCCTTCAAGATGCTAAGGACAAAGGATTGGCTAAAGCTTCAAGCTCAAGACTCTTCATTTTACATTTTAGTGATCCAAGATCACATTGAGTCCATAGGAAAAGCTAATACTATCAAGGAGAGATGAGGTGTTGCTTAATGAACCTCTTGCTTCATGTGCTTAATGATATGCTCCAAAATCCTCAGCTACTTTCCCACTTCCACAAATGACCTAAACCCAAAGCCAAACTCGGACCTACCGATTCTTTCTATCCGGCGCCACCGAGTTTCACTTGTCATAAGCCACTGCCAAACCCTAGCAATTCGGTTCTACCGATAGGGATCTCGGTCTCACCGAGATGGGCTTGCAAACTCTCTGTTACCTATTGCAATATTTTCGGTCCCACCGAGATATGCAATCGTCCCCACCGAGATTGCAATGTAAATTCAGTGTTTCCTTTTTGTAACTTTTCGGTCTCACCGAAAGAGCAAATCCGTCCCACCGAGTTTGCCTGACCAACTCTCTGGTTAGCTAATTACCAAAATCGGTCTCACCGAGTTTGTGTAATCGGTCTCACCAAGATTACGTTATGCCCAAACCCTAACCATATCGGTCCTACCGAGTTGCATGTCAGTCCCACCGAACATCTCTAACGGTCACTAGGTTTACCTTTTCTGTCCGACCGAGTTTGTTGATTCGGTCCCACCGAGATTGGAAAACTGTGTGTAATGGTTGGATTTTGTGTGGAGGCTATATATACCCCTCCACCTCCTCTTCATTCGTGGAGAGAGCCATCAGACTAAGCCTACACTTCCAGCATCCTATTTCTGAGAGAGAACTACCTACTCATGTGTTGAGACCAAGATATTCCATTCCTACCATATGAATCTTGATCTCTAGCCTTCCCCAAGTTGCTTTCCACTCAAACCTTCTTTCCACCAGATCCAAATCCTATGAGAGAGAGTTGAGTGTTGGGGAGACTATCATTTGAAGCACAAGAGCAAGGAGTTCATCATCAACACACCATTTGTTACTTCTTGGAGAGTGGACTTCTTGGAGAGTGGTGTCTCCTAGATTGGCTAGGTGTCACTTGGGAGCCTCCGACAAGATTGTGGAGTTGAACCAAGGAGTTTGTAAGGGCAAGGAGATCGCCTACTTCGTGAAGATCTACCGCTAGTGAGGCAAGTCCTTCGTGGGCGATGGCCATGGTGGGATAGACAAGGTTGCTACTTCGTGGACCCTTTGTGGGTGGTTGCTTCTTCGTGGACCCTTCGTGGGTGGAGCCCTCCGTGGACTCGCGCAACCATTACCCTTTGTGGGTGGAGCCCTCCGTGGACTCGCGCAACCGTTACCCTTCGTGGGTTGAAGTCTCCATCAACGTGGATGTAGGATAGCACCACCTATCCGAACCACGGGAAAAACATCCGTGTCTCCAATTGCGTATGAATTCTCCAAACCCTTCCCCTTACATTCTTGCAAGTTGCATGCTTTACATTCCGCTGCTCATATACTCTTTGCAAGCTTGCTTGATATGTATTTTGTATGTTGAAATTGTGCCTAAAACTCCACTCAAACCAAAAAGGCCTAAAAATTGCAACTTTAGCACTAAGTGTCTAATCACCCCCCCTCTAGACACATCTACTTCTAGATCCTACAAGTGGTATCAGAGCTTTGGTCTCCATTGCCTTGGTTTAATCACCATTGGTGGAAGATGGATGTGTCTACCTTAGGGAGTCTTAGACATAGAGTGCCTATTCTGGATGGAGAGTATTTTCATGAGTGGAAAAATGAGATGCTTGTAATTTTCAATCAATATCATTTGAACAAGTATATTGCTAGCCCTTGTGCACCTCATATTGATCCTTTGCATCCTACCCTGGATGAAGATATTGACATGATTCGCAATCTTAGAACTATTGAGCTCATCATTAGAGGATTGCCCAAAAATTTGATTGCTAGTTTGCCTACTCTTAATTGTGCCCATACTATATGGAAATTTCTTGAGGAACGATTTCCCGATCATTCCTTGAAAACTTTGGATGAAATTCTCCATAAATCTATTGCCTTGAGTAAGATGAACTCTAGTGATCCTAGTTTTGGTAATTGTCTATTTGAACTTACCAATCTTAAGCATGCTAAAGGAGATGTTGGAATCATTAGTGATATCATATTCGAAGCTATAAGAATTCATAAAAGTGACCACTTTGATGATCATTTATCTAATGAATTACCCTCTCTAGGAAATGATGAGTCACAAGATCATGATGAACATGGATACTATGATGATGATGATGATAGTGACTTCGATCTTGATGATGCAATGAGACATTTTGGTCTTATGGCAAATCTTCGGGGATATGAATCAGGAGGAAAGGAATGGGTTCTTGATAGTGGATGTACTGATCATATGACCGGAGATGAAGAGATGTTTCGTGAGCTTGCTGAAAATGACGGCCCTCAAAAATATGTCACCTTTGGTGATAACTCAAAGGGTAAAGTGGTTGGCCTTGGTAAGGTGGCCATCTCACATGATAGTTCCATTCAAAATGTCATGCTCGTTGAATCACTCGGCTACAACTTACTTTCAATATCTAGACTTGCTGATTTTGGTTTGAATGTCCTATTTACTGAAGTAGATTGCCAAGTATTTCGTCGAGACAATCATCAAGTGGTCTTTACGGGTATGCGTAGAGGTGATCTTTACATTGTCGATTTCTCTAAAAAGGCACAACCTAAAACTTGCTTTGTTGCTAAATCCTCAAAAGGTTGGTTGTGGCATAGACGACTAGGTCACGTTGGCATGAGAAACCTTGTGAAGCTTATTAAAGGAAATCATATCCTTGGAGTTAACGATGTCATATTTGATAAGGATAGACTTTGCAGTGCTTGTCAAGCAGGTAAATAGGTTGGAGGAAGGCATCCCGTGAAGAACATCATGACCACAAGAAGGCCACTCGAGCTACTTCATATGGATCTTTTTGGTCCCAACGCCTACAAGAGTCTCGGTGGAAATTCTTTTGGTCTTGTTATAGTTGATGATTTTTCAAGATTTACGGGGGTGTTCTTTCTTAATGACAAGTCGCAGGTCCAGAAGATCTTCAGAAACTTCGCTAGGAAGGCCCAAAATCAGTTTGACGTGAAGATCAAGAAGGTTCGGAGTGACAACGGAACGGAGTTCAAGAACGCAAATGTGGACACCTTTCTTGACGAAGAAGGGATTTCACACGAGTTCTCGGCTACGTACACACCTCAACAAAATGGAGTTGTTGAGAGGAAGAACCGGACGCTCATCGAAATGGCAAGAACGATGCTTGATGAATACAAGACGCCGAAGCACTTTTGGGCAGAAGCGGTTGAGACAGCTTGTCACGCAACAAATCCTTTATATCTTCACAAGCTACTCGGCAAGACGGCATACGAGCTTCTCACCGGTAACAAACCCCAAGTTGGATACTTTCGAGTATTCGGCTCAAAGTGCTACATTCTTGATAAGCATCGTCGTTCAAAGTTTGCTCCTAAATCTCATGAAGGTTTTCTACTTGGTTATGGCTCAAACTCTCACACTTACCGTGTCTACAACAATTTCACCCGAAAGGTTGAAGAGACGGTAGATGTGAAGTTTGATGAATCTAATGGCTCGCAAGTAGAGCAATTGCCAATTGATGTAGGAGACAAAGACCCTTCAGAAGCAATCCAAGACTTGTCCATTGGCAAAATTCGTCCAACGGAGGTGAAGGAGAGTACTTCATCCGTCCAAGTGGAAGCTTCTACTTCACGACAAGGTGAACCAAGAATCGACACGGAAGCATCCACAAGTGGGACACACCAAGATGAAGAAAACGAGGAAATACATCAAGACGAACATCAACAACCTCCTTCTCCACCACGACAAGAGAACGACAACGTCAACAATGAAGAAGGCCAAGAAGAAGAACAAGATGAAGAAGATGTTCAACAAAGACCCAAGCAAAAGCTCTCACGAGTTCGAGCAAGAATTGCCAAAGATCATCCCGTCGAGCAAATCCTCAATGATATACAAACCGGGAGAATCACTCGCTCAAAAACTCGTTTAGCTAACTTTTGTGAAAACTATTCATTCATCTCTAGCATTGAACCTATGAAGGTTGAAGAAGCATTGGAAGATCCGGATTGGATAAACGCTATGCATGAAGAGCTACACAATTTTGAGAGAAACCAAGTTTGGACATTGGTTGAGAAGCCCGACAACAACCACAACATCATTGGTACCAAATGGGTGTTTCGCAACAAGCAAGATGAAGATGGACAAGTGGTTCGCAACAAAGCACGTCTCGTCGCCCAAGGGTACACACAAGTCGAAGGTATGGACTATGGTGAGACATATGCTCCCGTTGCTAGACTTGAGTCCATTCGCATCTTACTTGCCTATGCTAATCACCATAATATCACCTTGTACCAAATGGACATTAAAAGTGCTTTTCTAAATGGTGAAATAGAGGAGGAAGTTTATGTCAAACAACCTCCCGGCTTTATCAATCCTAAGAAACCAAATCATGTTTACAAACTTCACAAAGCTCTTTATGGTCTTAAACAAGCTCCTAGAGCATGGTATAAATGCTTGACCAAGTTCCTTACTACAAGTGGTTTTGAAATTGGTAAAATTGATTCTACTCTTTTTACTAAAAGGGTTAATGGAGAACTATTTGTATGCCAAATTTATGTCGATGATATCATATTTGGTTCAACTAACCCTCTCTTTAGTGAAAAGTTTGGAAAGCTAATGTCAGAGAAGTTTGAGATGTCTATGATGAGTGAACTCAAATTCTTTCTCGGTTTGCAAATCAAGCAAACTAAGGAAGGTACATTTGTCTCTCAAACAAAGTACACCAAGGACTTATTCAAGAAGTTCAATATGCAAGAATGCAAAGGTATGTCTACACCCATGCCTACTAGTGGACATAATGATTTAACCAAAGATGGTGAACCGGTTGATCAAAAGGTTTATCGCTCTATGATTGGTTCATTGTTATACCTATGTGCTTCACGTCCCGATATTATGCTAAGTGTGTGCATGTGTGCACGATATCAAGCTGCTCCTAAAGAATGTCATCTTAAGGCTGTGAAAAGGATAGTGAGATATTTAATCCATACACCAAATTTTGGCATTTGGTATCCTAAGAGGTCTTCTTTTGATCTTGTTGGCTATTCCGACTCGGATTATGCCGGAGACAAGGTTGATAGAAAGTCCACTTCGGGTACTTGTCAATTTCTTGGTAGATCTCTTGTGTCTTGGTCTTCCAAGAAACAAAACTCGGTATCCTTATCCACCGCCGAAGCGGAATACATTGCCGCTGGTTCATGTTGTGCTCAATTACTTTGGATGACCCAAACTCTTAAAGATTATGGGATTTATGTGAAACATGTTCCACTACTTTGTGACAATGAAAGTGCTATCAAAATTGGTCATAATCCTGTACAACATTCTCGAACTAAGCATATTGAAGTTCGTCATCATTTCATTCGAGATCATGTTGCTAAGGGTGACATTAATCTTAAGCACGTTCGCACCGATAAGCAATTAGCGGATATATTTACTAAACCACTTGATGAGAAAGTGTTTTGCAGGTTGAGAGGAGAATTGAACATCATTGATGCTTCGAACTTGGAGTAGAAACTCCATTGGATACATGCAAGACATGAGCTTATGACTAATCCATGATATATCTCTTATGATAACTATCTTATGTCTTGGATATATTTGCACCTTGCATGTTGTCTAACCCATGTAGGTGCTTGGTTGAATCTAATTCCATGAGATTGCGACTCACTCACATCTTGAGCAATCTCTACATCACCAAGACTCTACACAATGGTGGTTGAAGACAAGGAAGCACAAAACCATTCAAACATATCCTTTGACAAATTCTATGTTGAGCTTCATGATTGTCATTTTTGGATACACAAGTGCTCTTCCTTGCAAGAACTAACCCATGTAGGTAGATGAACTCAAACTCCAAGTGGTGCTCCCAACTCTTGATGAGCTACATCAACCTTGAGCACCCACACAAGTTCAACTACATGAGCAAGAACCACACCACCACCCAAGGTATGTTATTCCATCTTAGAGAAGCTTTACTCCAAGACATGAGTCAAAGCAACTCAACAAGATGTGAATACATCAAGATGCTTAAATGAAAAATGGTAACCCCATTTTGAGCTTAAACGATGAGTATGACCTATGATCAAGTGTTCTCACTTGACTCCTAAGTCAATATACTCTAACATAGGTGACTATGTCACCGCCCAACTCTAGATGAAGTTCTCTTGTGTTCTTTTCTGTGTTATTGCATTTGTCTCATGCATGTTTATTTTCTTTCTCTTTTTCAAAAAAAAACTTCATCTAGATCTTTCAGTTTCTTCTCTTTTCTCTTTGTTTTTGTTCTGCATTTTCTGCATTCAATTCCTTGCAAATCCTTCAGGTAATTCATTGCAAATCTTTGTGAGATCCTACATGTCTAGTGAGCTGAGGTGACAAGTGTTTTTCTCTGTGTAAACTCGGTTTCACCGACTTGCATTTTTCGGTCCAACCGAATCTTTTCGGTACCACCGAAATATGCCACTCTGTGCCACCGACTTTGCAATCAGAAAAACAGTTTGCCACTTGTTCTACATTTCTTCTGATCCAGCTCCACTCAATGAATCTTGTCCTCTACAAGCATCACAATTTTATCCTTTTGCTTTGTGCTGAGTCTCAAGGACCAAACCTATACGACGGATTCCAGAAAGCCCTTCTTGGAAATTGATGTCAAAGGGGGAGAAAGAGTTCACATGAAAGCTCAAGGGGGAGAGAAAGTCTCAAGGATCCCAGATGTTGTTAAGGGGGAGAGAGAGATTTCCCAGATGTTATTAAGGGGGAGAGAGAGATTTCCAGGGAGAGAAAATACTCAAGGATCCCAGATGCTTGATGTTCAAGAGGAGAGATGTCACATGCCTTTTTGGGGGAAAGACATGTATTTGCATTAAGTTCTATCCATTTGTATCTTTCAGCTCTGATTTTCTGTTCCCTATCTTCTCCCAATATCCCATGTAAGATTCAGGGGGAGCAAGACACCTAAGGGAAAGAAATCAGTCAAATTCATTGCATATCTTTATTCTTGGGGACATGTTGAATCCAATGTGGTACCTTGTACTCACTCTCTACATGTCATCCCAGTCTTGGTATTCTTGTGGTTTCTTTTGTTTGCTCTGGCTAGTGGATGTACCTGTGTTATCTAACTTTGTTTGTGCAGGTTCATTCCATCCTAAGCCAACTCAAGACCACAAGGTAAGTATATGCATCAAAATCATGAGTATGAGGAGTTCTTGCTTATGTACATACTGTTTGCAAGAAGGACTCATGAGCATGAAGGTATTTTCCTTGATAATCTTTTGCTCTGATGCATATGGCCAAGATACATGTAACACATTGCCTACTCTGTCATGGTTATGCTCTCACATGCCTCTATATTTCATATTTACATGAGTGCATACATGTAGGGGGAGCCTATGCTTGTTACATGTCCTTCCAAAGCTTTACTTGCTGTTCTTTATATCTTTATCTAAAGCTTTGATGTATGTTGCCATCAATTACCAAAAAGGGGGAGATTGAAAGCACAAGTGCTCCCTAGGTGGTTTTGATAATTGATGACAACATATCTCTTGTTGGACTAACATTTCTATCTAGCATGTTTCAGATAAGTTCAACAATGGAGTGGCATGGACTAAAGGTTGTGGGAACTCCTTCAAGATGCTAAGGACAAAGGATTGGCTAAAGCTTCAAGCTCAAGACTCTTCATTTTACATTTTAGTGATCCAAGATCACATTGAGTCCATAGGAAAAGCCAATACTATCAAGGAGGGATGAGGTGTTGCTTAATGAACCTCTTGCTTCATGTGCTTAATGATATGCTCCAAAATCCTCAGCTACTTTCCCACTTCCACAAATGACCTAAACCCAAAGCCAAACTCGGACCTACCGATTCTTTCTATCCGGCGCCACCAAGTTTCACTTGTCATAAGCCACTGCCAAACCCTAGCAATTCGGTTCTACCGATAGGGATCTCGGTCTCACCGAGATGGGCTTGCAAACTCTCTGTTACCTATTGCAATATTTTTGGTCCCACCGAGATATGCAATCGGCCCCACCGAGATTGCAATGTAAATTCAATGTTTCCTTTTTGTAACTTTTCGGTCTCACCGAAAGAGCAAATCGGTCCCACCGAGTTTGCCTGACCAACTCTCTGGTTAGCTAATTACCAAAATCGGTCTCACCGAGTTTGTGTAATCGGTCTCACCAAGATTACGTTATGCCCAAACCCTAACCATATCGGTCCTACCGAGTTGCATGTCAGTCCCACCGAAAATCTCTAACGGTCACCAGGTTTACCTTTTTGGTCCGACTAAGTTTGTTGATTCGGTCCCACCGAGATTGGAAAACTGTGTGTAACGGTTGGATTTCGTGTGGAGACTATATATACCCCTCCACCTCCTCTTCATTCGTGGAGAGAGCCATCAGACTAAGCCTACACTTCCAGCATCCTATTTCTGAGAGAGAACTACCTACTCATGTGTTGAGACCAAGATATTCCATTCCTACCATATGAATCTTGATATCTAGCCTTCCCTAAGTTGCTTTCCACTCAAACCTTCTTTCCACCAGATCCAAATCCTATGAGAGAGAGTTGAGTGTTGGGGAGACTATCATTTGAAGCACAAGAGCAAGGAGTTCATCATCAACACACCATTTGGTACTTCTTGGAGAGTGATGTCTCCTAGATTGGCTAGGTGTCACTTGGGAGCCTCCGACAAGATTGTGGAGTTGAACCAAGGAGTTTGTAAGGGCAAGGAGATCGCCTACTTCGTGAAGATATACCGCTAGTGAGGCAAGTCCTTCGTGGGAGATGGCCATGGTGGGATAGACAAGGTTGCCACTTCGTGGACCCTTTGTGGGTGGTTGCTTCTTCATGGACCCTTCGTGGGTGGAGCCCTTCGTGGACTCGCGCAACCATTACCCTTTGTGGGTGGAGCCCTCCATGGACTCGCGCAACCGTTACCCTTCATGGGTTGAAGTCTCCATCAACGTGGATGTAGGATAGCACAACCTATCCGAACCACGGGAAAAACATCTGTGTCTCCAATTGTGTTTGAATTCTCCAAACCCTTCCCCTTACATTCTTGCAAGTTGCATGCTTTACATTCCGCTGCTCATATACTCTTTGCAAGCTTGCTTGATATGTATTGTGTATGTTGAAATTGTGCCTAAAACTCCACTCAAACCAAAAAGGCCTAAAAATTGCAACTTTAGCACTAAGTGTGTAATCACCCCCCCTCTAGACACATCTACTTCTAGAACCTACACATTGCCGTGAATCCTGAGAAGGTGTCTGCAATTGTGAATTGGGAACCTCCTCAGAACATGAAGCAACTCCGTAGCTTCCTCGGTCTCGCAAGCTATTGCCAAAGATTCGTTGAAAACTTTTCTAAGATCACAAAGCCTCTCTCTAATCTTCTCCAGAAGCACGTCAAGTACGTTTGGTCTCTGGAGTGTGATATTGCTTTCAACACTTTGAAAGAGAAATTGATCACTGCTCCAGTTCTCACTCCGCCTGATGAATCTAAGCCGTACGAGGTCTTTTGTGATGCCTCTCTCCAAGGTCTTGGCGCAGTATTGATGCAAGAGAAGAAAGTTGTTGCTTATACATCTCACCAGTTGAAGCCTAATGAGAAGAACTACCCCACTCATGATCTCGAGTTGGCGGCAGTGTTGTATGCTCTTTTGACTTGGAGACATCTTCTATTGGGAAGAAAAGTGGACATTTTCACTGATCACAAGAGTCTCAAGTACATCTTCACTCAGCCTAATCTCAACCTCAGGCAAACTCGATGGGTAGAAATGATTCAAGAGTATAATCCGAATATCGACTATACTCCAGGCAAGGCCAATGTGATTGCTGACGCTTTGAGCAGGAAGGCTTACTGCAACAGTCTGATTCTCAAGCCTTCTCAACCCGAGCTTTGTGAAGCTTTCCACAAACCTAATCTGCAAGTTGTTCCTCAAGGTTTCCTCGCCAACCTTCAAGTCTCTCCTACCTTGGAAGACCAGATTCGCCAAGCCCAGCTTCTTGATGCTATGGTGAAAAAGGTGAAGATTGGGATTGCCAAGAGCCAGTCCAAGTACAAGTGCTACCGCCTTGATGACAAGGACACTCTCTTCTTCGAGGATCGTATTGTGGTACCCAAAGGTGACCTCCGTAAAGTGATCTTGAACGAGGCTCACAATTCTCTCCTCTCCATCCACCCGGGGAGCACGAAGATGTATCAGGATCTCAAGCAGGCTTATTGGTGGACTCGAATGAAGCGCGAGATTGCTCAATTCGTGAATGAATGTGATGTCTGCAGAAGAGTGAAGGCAGAACACCAAAGGCCAGCAGGTCTCCTCCAACCTCTTGCCATTCCATAATGGAAGTTTGACCACATTGAGATGGACTTCGTGACTGGGTTTCCAAAGTCCAAGCGTGGCAATGATGCTATATTCATTGTCATCGACAAACTCACCAAAGTGGCTCACTTTCTGCCTATCAAAGAGTCGATCACTGCAGCTCAATTGGCGGAACTCTATACCTCTCGTATTGTCTCTCTGCACGGTATTCCACAAGTGATCTCTTCAGACCGTGGCAGCATATTTACCTCGAAGTTTTGGGATTCTTTTCAGAAGGCCATGGGCACCAACATCCGCTTCAGCACAGCTTTCCATCCTCAAACTAGCGGTCAAGTCGAGCGTGTCAACCAGATTCTTGAATATATGCTCAGGGCTTGTGTGATCTCCTTCGGCATGAAGTGGGAGGATTGTCTTCCTTATGCTGAATTCTCCTACAACAACAGTTTTCAAGCAAGTTCAGGCAAGGCCCCATTTGAAATTCTGTATGGCAGGAAGTGTCGTACCCCTCTCAACTGGTCTGAAACCGGTGAACATCAGCTTTTGGGTAATGACTTAATCACAGAGGCAGAGGAAATGTGCAAGTCATTCGTGATAACCTCAAAGCAGCCCAATCCCGCCAGAAGAGCTACTATGATAGTAAACACCGTGATTTGGCCTTCGAGATCGGAGATCATGTTTACCTCCGCGTCTCCCCTATGAAAGGTACTCGTCGCTTCGGTATCAAAGGGAAGCTTGCCCCTAGATACATGGGACCTTTCAAGATTGTCAGCAAGAGAGGCGACCTCACCTATCAACTCGAGCTTCCTTCAAACTTTGCAAATGTTCATGACGTGTTCCATGTGTCTCTGCTTCGAAAGTGCTTCAAGACTCCTGACCGCACCGTCAACTTCGAGGACATTGAGCTCCAAGAATATCTTTCCTATCGTGAGCACCCAGTTGCTATTCTGGAAGAGACTGAACGCAAGACTCGCAACAAGTCAATCAATTTTCTCAAAGTCAAGTGGTCACACCATTCCGACCGCGAAGCTACCTGGGAACGGGAGGATCACCTCCGTTCTGAGTACCCGGCGTTCTTTCAGTCCTAGATCTCGGGACGAGATCCTTTCGTAGTGGTGGAGTGTTGTAACACCCCGGATGTAACTTTCCCAATTTGTATTCCAACTCTTGCCGTTTCCGGCGTTAAGTTATATTTATTTCCTCGGGTTCGGGTTTTGTCTCCGTGTGTTGTTGTCATTGTCATGCATCTCGTATCATGTCATTATGTGCATTGCATTTGCATACGTGTTCGTCTCATGCATTCGAGCATTTTCCCCGTTGTCCGTTTTGCATTCCGGAGCTTCGTTCTCCTCCGGTGGTCGTTTCTCGCTTTCTTTCGTGTGTGGGGATTAAACATTTCCGGATTGGACCGAGACTTGCCAAGCGGCCTTGGTTTACTACCGGAAGACAGCCTGTCAAGTTTCGTATCATTTGGACTTCGTTTGATACTCCAACGGTTAACCAAGGGACCGAAAAGGCCTTGTGTGTGTTGCAGCCCAACACCCCTCCAATTTGGCCCCAAACCCACCAAACTCTGCTCCATCATCTAGATCGTTCGATCACGATCGCGTGGCCGAAAACCGCACCTCATTTGGACTCTCCTAGCTCCCTCTATGCCTATTTAAACACCCCCTCGATTTTCGGATCTCCTCCTACCTCCGAAACCCTAAAAATCCCCTCGCGCGCCGCCGGACAAGATCTACACCGACGGACACGTATGAATTCAGCTCCACCGCCACGTGTCACCTCGTCATTGGTCGGTCCCCGCGCCCACATCGCCTCAGCCGCCGCGGCCCGGGCGAGCCTGAACCGGGCCCCCGCGCGGCCCGTTCCCCGCGCCGCCCGCCCGCCTCGCTGCGCCGCCCGCCTCCTCTCTCCGCGGCGGAGCCGCCTCCCCGCCGACGAGCCGCCGCCGCCTCTCCACGCCGGTGTCGCGCGCTGCAGCTCCTCCCATCGCTGCGCCCTCCATCGCCGCGCCCTCCGCCGCCGCCATCCCGCGGGCGCCGCCCCGCACCGCGGTTGCCGTCTCGCCGCCGCCCCGGCCGCCGGCGCCCCGCGCCGTGGAGGCCGCCCCGGCCATCTCCCCCTCCGGCCGCCGCCCTGCCCGTCGCCGGCGAACCTCGGTTCATGTGCCCGCCGAAACCCTAGATCTGGAGGTTAAAATTTCGTCCAAGTCCCTGATAATTTTAGTTCAAGTTCTCATGTTCACGGCTCCGTAACTTTGCATCCGTAGCTCCGATTCATGCATATAGCATATCAAAATGTTCATCTCAAAGAGTACATCATTTCATTCAATTGCATCATTTTCAGCTGAGCTCATCTTGATGCCCGAAATGCTGCTAGAAGAGGGATACTTGAGATAATTGTCAGATCTGCTACTCCGTTTAGCACTTTTGTCATTTTTGCCATGATTAATGTGTGCATGCTATGCCCTGATGCTCTACATGTGTTTTGTTAAGGGTTTTGTCATCTTTCCAGAGGTGCAACCCATGTGTTTTTAGGATGTGTGTGGTGTCTAGTGCAAGCTTGCAAAGTGGTGCACTTAGTAACTCTGTTTTCAGGGACTTAGTGATTTCACTAAGTCCTGGAGCTGTTTATCTCATGATGCCATATGTTCATGTTGTTTCCTAGTGATCCGTGCCTCTTTTGAGGATGATCAGTAAGGATGTTTTGTTAATCTTGTAGTTCTCTATCCATCCATGTCTTTGTTTGCAATTATGGAGCACCCTAGCTTGAGTCAATCGAGCTCTACTTTTGCTACTTTGTGAATCTGGGCAGATTGTCAAGTTGTTTGCAATTTTTCCGGTGATGTTGCAGTTGATCCGTGCATGCTATGCTATTGTTCTTGCCATGTCTAGCTTGAATTTTGTGCCTTCTTGTTAGTTGTATGCTTGTCTTGCCCTGAATTGCACCATAGTGAGTGCATCGAGCTCGTAAACATGCCTACTTGAGTTATATTTCAGCATGTGCCAGTTTTCACTAAGTCTGAAAACTGATTATGTTTTTGCTATGTTCACATGCTTGCAATTGTATTTTCTGGTCCTTTTTGGCTCAAGGTCACTAAGGGATTTTTGTTAAGCTCTTTGAGTAGCTCCATGCCATGCTTTACTTTGCCATTTTCAGATCCTATAGCATGTAGTTTTGTTGCTCCGAAGAGGGCTACCTGATCTGAAATTCCAGACAAGTATTAATTTCACTAAGTCTGAGATCTGTTTGTCATTTGCATATTTGCCATGCTTGTTTGAACCTGTTAATGGATGAATTGGCCGTAGCTCAGTGCTAGACTTTTGTTAAGCATCTTGTAAGCATCCCTGCCATGTATTTTGTTGTCATGTTTGGGTGCTGTAGCATGTTCATCTCATTGCATTTAGATGCCTACTTGCTGAAAATCGCAGACCGGTGTCATTTTTGAATCGCTTGCCATTTTCAAACCGTAACTCCGATTCCGGCGTTCTTTATATCGTTTTCAAGCGATTTCATCTCATCTTTCCAGTGGCACACTTGGAATTCCAAGTTGAGGCCAGGCTCATGCATTTTCTATCATATCTTGCATTTTGCATCCCGCATCGCATCCCGCATAGCATACCATCTTTGCATTGTGTTGTTTGAGTTTGCACGTGGTTGATTGTGTCCTTGTTGCTTGTTTGTCTTGTTTGGGTAGAGCCGGGAGACGAGTTTGCTAACGAGGAGCCCATTGAGCTTGCTTTCGAGGATCCAGTCAACTCTGACAACTGTGCAGGCAAGATAATCATACCCTCGAAATCACTACTATCTTTGCTATGCTAGTTTGCTCGCTCTTTTGCTATGCCATTGCTACGATGCCTACCATTTGCTTGCAAGCCTCCCAAATTTCCATGTCAAACCTCCAACCCACCATTGTCCTAGCAAACCATTGATTGGCTATGTACCGCTTTGCTCAGCCCCTCTTATAGCGTTGCTAGTTGCAGGTGAAGATTGGAGGCCGTTCCTCGGTGGAACATTTATTTACTTGTTGGGATATCATTATATTATCTTGTTATCTTAATGCATCTATATACTTGGTAAAGGGTGGAAGGCTCGGCCTCTCGCCTAGTGTTTTGTTCCACTCTTGCCGCCCTAGTTTCCGTCATATCGGTGTTATGTTCCCAGATTTTGCGTTCCTTACGCGGTTGGGTTATAATGGGAACGCCTTGACAATCCGCCTTGAATAAAACTCCTCCAGCAATGCCCAACCTTGGTTTTACCATTTGCCACCTAGCCTTTTCCCTTGGGTTTCGCGGACTCAAGGGTCATCATTATTTTAACCCCCCCCCCCCCCCGGCCAGTGCTCCTCTGAGTGTTGGTCCAACCTAGAGCACCGTGCGGGGCCGTCCCTTGGCAACTTGGGTTACGTTGGCTCCCGTACGCTTAGCTTATCCGGTGTGCCCTGAGAACGAGATATGTGCAGCTCCTATCGGGATTTGTCGGCACAGCGGGCGGTGTTGCTGGACTTGTTTTACCATTCTCGGAGTTGTCTTGAATTACCGAGATACCGAGTCTGATCGGAACGTCTTGGGAGGAGGTCTATTCCTTCGTTGACCGTGAGAGCTTGTCATGGGATAAGTTGGGACTCCCCTGCAGGGATTGAACTTTCGAAAGCCGTGCCCGCGGTTATGGGCAGATGGGAATTTGTTAATGTCCGGTTGTAGATAACTTGAACCTTAATTAATTAAAATGAATCAACTGAGTGTGTTACCATGATGGGCTCTTCTCGGCGGAGTCCGGGAAGTGGACACGGTGTTGGAGTAATGTTTGCGCAGGTTGCTCTCTAGTTTCACGCTCGCGCTTTGCCTCCTCTTCTCGCTCTCTTTTGTGAATAAGTTAGCCACCATACTTGCTAGTCGCTTGCTGCAGCTCCACTTATTTTTACCTTGCCATACCTATAAGCTAAAATAGTCTTGATCGCGAGGGTGCGAGATTGCTGAGTCCCTGTGGCTCACAGATTACTATTACACCAGATGCAGGGCCTGATGATTCCGCTCCAGGAGACGCGTATGAGCTCAAGTGGGAGTTCGACGAAGACCCTCAACGTTACTATGTTTCCTTTCCCGATGATCAGTAGTGGTGCCCAGTTGGGGGTGATTGGGACCATGCCGCATGTTGGGTTCTCTTTTATTTTGGCGCCGTAGTCGGGCCATGAGTGTTGGGATGATGTAATGTTATTTATGTACTTGATTGACGTGGCGAGTGTAAGCCAACTATGTTATCTCCCCTTTTATTATCTATATATTACATGGGATGTTGTGAAGATTGCCTAACTTGCGACATATGCCTTCAATGCGATTATGCCTCTAAGTCGTGCCTCGACACGTGGGAGCTATAGTCGCATCGAGGGTGTGACAAGTTGGTAATCAGAGCCTTCCCTGACCTTAGGAGCCCCATTGCTTGATCGTTTTTAGCGGCCGAGTTGTTTCTAGAAAAATGTTTTGAGTCATTTAGGAATTATATATCAGAGAGTTTAGGAATTCTTTTTACTTCCCAGTCTCCTCATCGCTCTGGTAAGGCATCCTGACATAGAGTTTTGACTCTTCTCTTCTCAAATTTCACTAAAAAATTTTAGGATCACGCGGGTATCTTGGAATCGTTCCGATGGTTTTATGATGAGAACATTGTCTTGGTGCCTCCTGTCAGGGGTTTTGTGGAAGTGTCCCGGGGAGTTGAGCTCTGAGGTGTTGTCGTCATAATTTTATCGTTGCAGTTCTGGAATACCTGAGTTTAGTACGCCGACATCGAAAATCTCTTTTATGCAGTTCGTTGGTGAGATAACCTCGACGCCACCCAGTACTGGGGCGGGAGTTCGGGAGTATCGCCATAACTTGTATAACGGATGCTTTTCGAAGGTTGAGGTAGATGGTTTCCGAAGTTTTCTTGGTTATGTGTTGAAGGATGGATACAGCTGGATGTAGGATTTGCTAGTTTGGGTGAGATATTATGCTTCCCCTGTATCCCCAACACCTGATTGCATAACCGGAAAGGTTCGGGAGTTTCATAGGTGGGAATTCTAGTAGCTCTAGTTCTTCTTCCACGGATATTGGTTTGAGATTGGGATTTCTTACCGATTATTCGTTCTTGATCCGTACCTTGTTGATTTATTTCTCTACCTTAATTCTACGTGGCTTCTCAATTTATGGATATGTGACCATTTCAAGAGGAATGCATTCGTTCATTTTGTTCGGATGTGAAGACTATATGTTGCAATTTTCATTCCGTTGGATTCAGCTTCAATATTTGTCTATCAATGTGCTAATGGACGTCAACCTCTTCAGGATGGCTCCTCCAACGCGCACGACTCCGAATCCTGATCCGCCACCACCTCCACCTCCTCCGGAGGCATGGCAAGCTGTGATGGCCGCAACCAATGCAAACACATAGTTGATCATGAAAATTCTTCAAGAGTGCAATCAAGCGAACCAAGGGAACCAAGGCAACAATCAGAATCACTCTGCTACACTCAACCAGTTCCTTGCTAACGGGCCAAAGACTTTCAGCAATTGTGTTGAGGCAACCGATGCTGACGATTGGCTTGTGGATCTGTGCAAGCATTTCGAGTGAAGTAACGTCAGGCCTGAGGACTTTGTCAAGTTCGCTTCCTTCCAACTCAAAGATCAAGCTGCAGAATGGTTCCAGCAGTATAAGGACTCCAGAGGTGGACGTGTTATCACTTGGGATGAATTCCGTCAAGATTTCAGAGCTCACCATATTCCCTCAGAGCGTGGTTGAAAGCAAGCGTGAGGAATTCCGCAATCTGAAGCAAGGCTCTTTGTCTGTCTATGACTACAACAAGTTGTTCAGAAGCTCGCCCGCTTTGCCAAGCAGGACGTCCCTGATGAGAAGAGCATGATATACCAGTTCAGGGTGGTCTCAGAGAAGATATCCAGCTCGCTCTTGTTCTCTTTGAGCCCTTGAGGTATGATGAGTTCTACAACATGGCACTGAAGCAAGAGGCTGCTCAGTTGAAGGTGTGATGCTTCCAAGAAGCGAGTCAGAGATGTTACTCCTTCTTCCTCTACTCAAGTGGCCAAGCAGCAGAAGTATTGGCTTCCTCCTCCTCCGTTCCGTCAGCCGTATCAGCAGAAGAGCAAAGGTGGCAGTGGTTCTTCCCACCCACCCAAACCTGGCTTTCAGAACAAGACTTCGTCTCAAGCTCCAAGATCGAGTGCTCCGTACCACTGTCCGCTTTCAGAGGTCACGTGCAACAAGTGCCAACAGAAGGGTCACTATGCCAACAAGTGTTTCAACCAGAGGCGTCTTCCTCCTCCTCCTCCTGTCAGATCGGCAAGTACAACTGTGGTCAAGCATAACCCCAAGCACGCCAAGGTCAACTTGCTGAATGTAGCTCAGGCAGAGGAATCATCAGATGTCATCATGGGTAACTTTCCAGTTAACTCTTTTCCAGCAAAAGTTCTTTTCGACACTGGTGCATCACATTGTTTCATGTCAAGATCATTTGTCTCCAAGCATGACTTCGTTTCACAAATGTTGGGTAAACGTATGGGAGTGGTTTCTCCGGCTAAGTCTATGAGGGCTACTTCAATAGTCCCGGATGTTTCTATCACGTTGGGCGATTACAAGTTTCTTTCTTCTCCTATGGTGCTTGGTAACTCAGATATTGATCTTATTCTCGGAATGGATTGGCTTTCTAAGCACAAGGCTCAGCTTGATTGTGCAGCCAGGCAGATTCAATTGACTCATTCGTCTGAGGATGTAATTGTCTTTGCCGCTCGGGATAATACCATCTGTCTGTTTTCTCTCAATGAGAAGGGTGAACTCAATGCTATCTCGCAAATTCCAGTCGTTTGCAAATATCAAGACGTCTTTCCAGAAGAGCTTCCAGGAATGCCCCCGCACCGGCCAGTTGAATTCATTATTGATCTTGAGCCTGGTACAGAACCTGTGTGCAAACGTCCTTACAAGCTCGGACCTGAAGAGTTGAAGGAGCTGAAGAAGCAACTCGATATTCAAGAGAAAATGGGTCTCATCCGGCCTAGTTCTTCTCCGTGGGGCTGTGGTGTTCTTTTTGTGAATAAGAAGGATGGAACGGACCGACTTTGTGTTGATTACCGTCAAGTGAACAAGAAGACAATCAAGAACAAATACCCACTACCCAACATCAACGAGTTGTTCGAACAACTCAAAGGTTCCCAAGTTTTCTCCAAGCTTGATCTCCATATGGGTTATCATCAGATTCAAATCCGTGAGCAAGATATTCCCAAGACGGCTTTCAGGACAAGCTTTGGTTCATATGAATACACTGTCATGTCTTTTGGCCTCGTCAACGCTCCTCCGACGTTCTCTCGCATGATGAATTTCATCTTCAATGCCTACACCAATGACTTCGTTTTGGTCTATCTCGACGACATTCTGGTTTTCTCCAAGAACAAGGAAGATCATGCATAGCACTTGCGTTTGGTTCTTGATAAGCTCAGAGAACACAAGTTCTACGCCAAGTTCTCCAAGTGTGAATTTTGGCTCGATGAGGTTCTTTATCTTGGTCATATCATCTCTGCCAAGGGCATTGTGAAAGCACAAGTGCTCCCTAGGTGGTTTTGATAATTGATGACAACATATCTCTTGTTGGACTAACATTTCTATCTAGCATGTTTCAGATAAGTTCAACAATGGAGTGGCATGGACTAAAGGTTGTAGGAACTCCTTCAAGATGCTAAGGACAAAGGATTGGATAAAGCTTCAAGCTCAAGACTCTTCATTTTACATTTTAGTGATCCAAGATCACATTGAGTCCATAGGAAAAGCCAATACTATCAAGGAGGTATGAGGTGTTGCTTAATGAACCTCTTGCTTCATGTGCTTAATGATATGCTCCAAAATCCTCATCTACTTTCCCACTTCCACAAATGACCTAAACCCAAAGCCAAACTCGGACCTACCGATTCTTTCTATCCGGCGCCACCGAGTTTCACTTGTCATAAGCCACTGCCAAACCCTAGCAATTCGGTTCTACCGATAGGGATCTCGGTCTCACCGAGATGGGCTTGCAAACTTCTGTTACCTATTGCAATATTTCGGTCCACCGAAATATGCGAATCGGTCCCACCGAGATTGCAATGTAAATTCAGTGTTTCCTTTTTGTAACTTTTCGGTCTCACTGAAAGAGCAAATCGGTCCCACCGAGTTTGCCTGACCAACTCTCTGGTTAGCTAATTACCAAAATCGGTCTCACCGAGTTTGTGTAATCGGTCTCACCAAGATTACGTTATGCCCAAACCCTAACCATATCGGTCCTACCGAGTTGCATGTCAGTCCCACCGAAAATCTCTAACGGTCACTAGGTTTACCTTTTCGGTCCGACCGAGTTTGTTGATTCGGTCCCACCGAGATTGGAAAACTGTGTGTAACGGTTGGATTTTGTGTGGAGGCTATATATACCCCTCAACCTCCTCTTCATTCGTGGAGAAAGCCATCAGACTAAGCGTACACTTCCAGCATCCTATTTTTGAGAGAGAACTACCTACTCATGTGTTGAGACCAAGATATTCCATTCCTACCATATGAATCTTGATCTCTAGCCTTCCCAAGTTGCTTTCCACTCAAATCTTCTTTCCACCAAATCCAAATCCTATGAGAGAGTTGAGTGTTGGGGAGACTATCATTTGAAGCACAAGAGCAAGGAGTTCATTACCTACACACCATTTGTTACTTCTTGGAGAGTGGTGTCTCCTAGATTGGCTAGGTGTCACTTGGGAGCCTCCGACAAGATTGTGGAGTTGAACCAAGGAGTTTGTAAGGGCAAGGAGATCGCCTACTTCGTGAAGATCTACCGCTAGTGAGGCAAGTCCTTCGTGGGCGATGGCCATGGTGGGATAGACAAGGTTGCTTCTTCGTGGACCCTTTGTGGGTGGTTGCTTCTTCGTGGACCCTTCGTGGGTGGAGCCCTCCGTGGACTCGCGCAACCGTTACCCTTTGTGGGTGGAGCCCTCCGTGGACTCGCGCAACCGTTACCCTTCGTGGGTTGAAGTCTCCATCAACGTGGATGTAGGATAGCACCACCTATCCGAACCACGGGAAAAACATCCGTGTCTCCAATTGCGTTTGAATTCTCCAAACCCTTCCCTTACATTCTTGCAAGTTGCATGCTTTACATTCCGCTGCTCATATACTCTTTGCATGCTTGCTTGATATGTATTGTGTATGTTGAAATTGTGCCTAAAACTCCACTCAAACCAAAAAGGCCTAAAAATTGCAACTTTAGCACTAAGTGTCTAATCACCCCCCCTCTAGACACATCTACTTCTAGATCCTACAAGTGGTATCAGAGCTTTGGTCTCCATTGCCTTGGTTTAATCACCATTGGAGGAAGATGGATGTGTCTACTCTAGGGAGTCTTAGACATAGAGTGCCTATTCTTGATGGAGAGTATTTTCATGAGTGGAAAAATGAGATGCTTGTAATCTTCAATCAATATCATTTGAACAAGTATATTGCTAGCCCTTGTGCACCTCATATTGATCCTTTGCATCCTACCCTAGATGAAGATATTGACATGATTCGCAATCTTAGAACTATTGAGCTCATCATTAGAGGATTGCCCAAAAATTTGATTGCTAGTTTGCCTACTCTTAATTGTGCCTATACTATATGGAAATTTCTTGAGGAACGATTTCCCGATCATTCCTTGAAAACTTTGGATGAAATTCTCCATAAATCTATTGCCTTGAGTAAGATGAACTCTAGTGATCCTAGTTTTGGTAATTGTCTATTTGAACTTACCAATCTTAAGCATGCTAAAGGAGATGTTGGAATCATTAGTGATATCATATTCGAAGCTATAAGAATTCATAAAAGTGACCACTTTGATGATCATTTATCTAATGAATTACCCTCTCTAGGAAATGATGAGTCACAAGATCATGATGAACATGGATACTATGATGATGATGATGATGATAGTGACTTCGATCTTGATGATGCAATGAGACATTTTGGTCTTATGGCAAATCTTCGGGGATATGAATCAGGAGGAAAGGAATGGGTTCTTGATAGTGGATGTACTGATCATATGACCGGAGATGAAGAGATGTTTCGTGAGCTTGCTGAAAATGACGGCCCTCGAAAATATGTCACCTTTGGTGATAATTCAAAGGGTAAAGTGGTTGGCCTTGGTAAGGTGGCCATCTCACATGATAGTTCCATTCAAAATGTCATGCTCGTTGAATCTCTCGGCTACAACTTACTTTCAGTATCTAGACTTGCTGATTTCGGTTTGAATGTCCTATTTACTGAGGTAGATTGCCAAGTATTTCGTCGAGACAATCATAAAATGGTCTTTACCGGTATGCGTAGAGGTGATCTTTACATTGTCGATTTCTCTAAAAAGGCACAACCTAAAACTTGCTTTGTTGCTAAATCCTCAAAAGGTTGGTTGTGGCATAGACGACTAGGTCACGTTGGCATGAGAAACCTTGACAAGCTTATTAAAGGAAATCATATCCTTGGAGTTAACGATGTCATATTTGATAAGGATAGACTTTGCAGTGCTTGTCAAGCAGGTAAACAGGTTGGAGGAAGACATCCCGTGAAGAACATCATGACCACAAGGAGGCCACTCGAGCTACTTCATATGGATCTTTTTGGTCCCAACGCCTACAAGAGTCTCGGTGGAAATTCTTTTGGTCTAGTTATAGTTGATGATTTTTCAAGATTTACGTGGGTGTTCTTTCTTAATGACAAGTCGCAGGTCCAGAAGATCTTCAGAAACTTCGCTAGGAAGGCCCAAAATCAGTTTGACGTGAAGATCAAGAAGGTTCGGAGTGACAACGGAACGGAGTTCAAGAACGCAAATGTGGACACCTTTCTTGACGAAGAAGGGATTTCACACGAGTTCTCGGCTACGTACACACCTCAACAAAATGGAGTTGTTGAGAGGAAGAACCGGACGCTCATCGAAATGGCAAGAACGATGCTTGATGAATACAAGACGCCGAAGCACTTTTGGGCAGAAGCGGTTGAGACAGCTTGTCACGCAACAAATCGCTTATATCTTCACAAGCTACTCGGCAAGACGGCATACGAGCTTCTCACCGGTAACAAACCCCAAGTTGGATACTTTCGAGTATTCGGCTCAAAGTGCTACATTCTTGATAAGCATCGTCGTTCAAAGTTTGCTCCTAAATCTCATGAAGGTTTTCTACTTGGTTATGGCTCAAACTCTCACACTTACCGTGTCTACAACAATTTCACCCGAAAGGTTGAAGAGACGGTAGATGTGAAGTTTGATGAATCTAATGGCTCGCAAGTAGAGCAATTGCCAATTGATGTAGGAGACAAAGACCCTTCAGAAGCAATCCAAGACTTGTCCATTGGCAAAATTCGTCCAACGGAGGTGAAGGAGAGTACTTCATCCGTCCAAGTGGAAGCTTATACTTCACGACAAGGTGAACCAAGAATTGACACGGAAGCATCCACAAGTGGGACACACCAAGATGAAGAAAACGAGGAAATACATCAAGACGAACATCAACAACCTCCTTCTCCACCACGACAAGAGAACGACAATGTCAACAATGAAGAAGACCAAGAAGAAGAAAAAGATGAAAAAGATGTTCAACAAAGACCCAAGCAAAAGCTCTCACGAGTTCGAGCAAGAATTGCCAAAGATCATCCCATCGAGCAAATCTTCAATGATATACAAACCGGGAGAATCACTCGCTCAAAAACTCGTTTAGCTAACTTTTGTCAAAACTATTCATTCATCTCTAGCATTGAACCTATGAAGGTTGAAGAAGCATTGGAAGATCCGGATTGGATAAACACTATGCATGAAGAGCTACACAATTTTGAGAGAAACCAAGTTTGGACATTGGTTGAGAAGCCCGACAACAACCACAACATCATTGGTACCAAATGGGTGTTTCGCAACAAGCAAGATGAAGATGGACAAGTGGTTCGCAACAAAGCACGTCTCGTCGCCCAAGGGTACACACAAGTCGAAGGTATGGACTATGGTGAGACATATGCTCCCGTTGCTAGACTTGAGTCCATTCGCATCTTACTTGCCTATGCTAATCACCATAATATCACCTTGTACCAAATGGACATTAAAAGTGCTTTTCTAAATGGTGAAATAGAGGAGGAAGTTTATGTCAAACAACCTCCCGGCTTTATCAATCCTAAGAAACCAAATCATGTTTACAAACTTCACAAAGCTCTTTATGGTCTTAAACAAGCTCCTAGAGCATGGTATAAATGCTTGACCAAGTTCCTTACTACAAGTGGTTTTGAAATTGGTAAAATTGATTCTACTCTTTTTACTAAAAGGGTTAATGGAGAACTATTTGTATGCCAAATTTATGTCGATGATATCATATTTGGTTCAACTAACCCTCTCTTTAGTGAAAAGTTTGGAAAGCTAATGTCAGAGAAGTTTGAGATGTCTATGATGAGTGAACTCAAATTCTTTCTCGGTTTGCAAATCAAGCAAACTAAGGAAGGTACATTTGTCTCTCAAACAAAGTACACCAAGGACTTATTCAAGAAGTTCAATATGCAAGAATGCAAAGGTATGTCTACACCCATGCCTACTAGTGGACATAATGATTTAACCAAAGATGGTGAACCGGTTGATCAAAAGGTTTATCGCTCTATGATTGGTTCATTGTTATATCTATGTGCTTCACGTCCCGATATTATGCTAAGTGTGTGCATGTGTGCACGATATCAAGCTGCTCCTAAAGAATGTCATCTTAAGGCTGTGAAAAGGATAGTGAGATATTTAATCCATACACCAAATTTTGGCATTTGGTATCCTAAGAGGTCTTCTTTTGATCTTGTTGGCTATTCCGACTCGGATTATGCCGGAGACAAGGTTGATAGAAAGTCCACTTCGGGTACTTGTCAATTTCTTGGTAGATCTCTTATGTCTTGGTCTTCCAAGAAACAAAACTCGGTATCCTTATCCACCGCCGAAGTGGAATACATTGCCGCTGGTTCATGTTGTGCTCAATTACTTTGGATGACCCAAACTCTTAAAGATTATGGGATTTATGTGAAACATGTTCCACTACTTTGTGACAATGAAAGTGCTATCAAAATTGGTCATAATCCTGTACAACATTCTCGAACTAAGCATATTGAAGTTCGTCATCATTTCATTCGAGATCATGTTGCTAAGGGTGACATTAACCTTAAGCACGTTCGCACCGATAAGCAATTAGCGGATATATTTACTAAACCACTTGATGAGAAAGTGTTTTGCAGGTTGAGAGGAGAATTGAACATCATTGATGCTTCGAACTTGGAGTAGAAACTCCATTGGATACATGCAAGACATGAGCTTATGACTAATCCATGATATATCTCTTATGATAACTATCTTATGTCTTGGATATATTTGCACCTTGCATGTTGTCTAACCCATGTAGGTGCTTGGTTGAATCTAATTCCATGAGATTGCGACTCACTCACATCTTGAGCAATCTCTACATCACCAAGACTCTACACAATGGTGGTTGAAGACAAGGAAGCACAAAACCATTCAAACATATCCTTTGACAAATTCTATGTTGAGCTTCATGATTGTCATTTTTGGATACACAAGTGCTCTTCCTTGCAAGAACTAACCCATGTAGGTAGATGAACTCAAACTCCAAGTGGTGCTCCCAACTCTTGATGAGCTACATCAACCTTGAGCACCCACACAAGTTCAACTACATGAGCAAGAACCACACCACCACCCAAGGTATGTTATTCCATCTTAGAGAAGCTTTACTCCAAGACATGAGTCAAAGCAACTCAACAAGATGTGAATACATCAAGATGCTTAAATGAAAAATGGTAACCCCATTTTGAGCTTAAACGATGAGTATGACCTATGATCAAGTGTTCTCACTTGACTCCTAAGTCAATATACTCTAACATAGGTGACTATGTCACCGCCCAACTCTAGATGAAGTTCTCTTGTGTTCTTTTCTGTGTTATTGCATTTGTCTCATGCATGTTTATTTTCTTTCTCTTTTTCAAAAACAAAAAAAACTTCATCTAGATCTTTCAATTTCTTCTCTTTTCTTTTTGTTTTTGTTCTGCATTTTCTGCATTCAATTCCTTGCAAATCCTTCAGGTAATTCATTGCAAATCTTTGTGAGATCCTACATGTCTAGTGAGCTGAGGTGACAAGTGTTTTGCTCTGTGTAAACTCGGTTTCACCGACTTGCAATTTTCGGTCCAACCGAATCTTTTCGGTACCACCGAAATATGCCACTCGGTGCCACCGACTTTGCAATCAGAAAAATAGTTTGCCACTTGTTCTACATTTCTTCTGATCCAGCTCCACTCAATGAATCTTGTCCTCTACAAGCATCACAATTTTATCCTTTTGCTTTGTGCTGAGTCTCAAGGACCAAACCTATACGACGGATTCCAGAAAGCCCTTCTTGGAAATTGATGTCAAAGGGGGAGAAAGAGTTCACATCAAAGCTCAAGGGGGAGAGAAAGTCTCAAGGATCCCAGATGTTGTTAAGGGGGAGAGAGATATTTCCCAGATGTTATTAAGGGGGAGAGAGAGATTTCCAGGGAGAGAAAATACTCAAGGATCCCAGATGCTTGATGTTCAAGAGGAGAGATGTCACATGCCTTTTTTGGGGGAAAGACATGTATTTGCATTAAGTTCTATCCATTTGTATCTTTCAGCTCTGATTTTCTGTTCCCTATCTTCTCCCAATATCCCATGTAAGATTTAGGGGGAGCAAGACACCTAAGGGAAAGAAATCAGTCAAATTCATTGCATATCTTTACTCTTGGGGACATGTTAAATACAATGTGGTACCTTGTACTCACTCTCTACATGTCATCCCAGTCTTCGTATTCTTGTGGTTTCTTTTGTTTGCTCTGGCTAGTGGATGTACCTGTGTTATCTAACTTTGTTTGTGCAGGTTTATTCCATCCTAAGCCAACTCAAAGACTACAAGGTAAGTGTATGCATCAAAATCATGAGTATGAGAAATTCTTGCTTATGTACATACTGTTTGCAAGAAGGACTCATGAGCATGAAGGTATTTTCCTTGATAATCTTTTGCTCTGATGCATATGGCCAAGATACATGTAACACATTGCCTACTCTGTCATGGTTATGCTCTCACATGCCTCTATATTTCATATTTACATGAGTGCATACATGTAGCGGGAGCCTATGCTTGTTACATGTCCTTCCAAAGCTTTACTTGTTGTTCTTTATATCTTTATCTAAAGCTTTGATGTATGTTTCCATCAATTACCAAAAAGGGGGAGATTGAAAGCACAAGTGCTCCCTAGGTGGTTTTGATAATTGATGACAACATATCTCTTGTTGGACTAACATTTCTATCTAGCATGTTTCAGATAAGTTCAACAATGGAGTGGCATGGACTAAAGGTTGTGGGAACTCCTTCAAGATGCTAAGGACAAAGGATTGGCTAAAGCTTCAAGCTCAAGACTCTCCATTTTACATTTTAGTGATCCAAGATCACATTGAGTCCATAGGAAAAGCCAATACTATCAAGGAGGGATGAGGTGTTGCTTAATGAACCTCTTTCTTCATGTGCTTAATGATATGATCCAAAATCCTCAGCTACTTTCCCACTTCCACAAATGACCTAAACCCAAAGTCAAACTCGGACCTATCAATTCTTTCTATCCGGCACCACCGAGTTTCACTTGTCATAAGCCACTGCCAAACCCTAGCAATTCGGTTCTACCGATAGGGATCTCGGTCTCACCGAGATGGGCTTGCAAACTCTCTGTTACCTATTGCAATATTTTCGGTCCCACCGAGATATGCAATCGGCCCCACCAAGATTCCAATGTAAATTCAATGTTTCCTTTTTGTAACTTTTCGGTCTCACCGAAAGAGCAAATCAGTCCCACCGAGTTTGCCTAACCAACTCTCTGGTTAGCTAATTACCAAAATCAGTCTCACCGAGTTTGTGTAATCGGTCTCACCGAGATTATGTTATGCCCAAACCCTAACCATATCGGTCCTACCGAGTTGCATGTCAGTCCCACCGAAAATCTCTAACGGTCACTAGGTTTACCTTTTCGGTCCGACCGAGTTTGTTGATTCGGTCCCACCGAGATTGGAAAACTGTGTGTAACGGTTGGATTTTGTGTGGAGGCTATATATACCCCTCCAGCTCCTCTTCATTTGTGGAGAGAGCCATCAGACTAAGCCCACACTTCCAGCATCCTATTTCTGAGAGAGAACTACCTACTCATGTGTTGAGACCAAGATATTCCATTCCTACTATATGAATCTTGATCTCTAGCCTTCCCCAAGTTGCTTTCCACTCAAACCTTCTTTCCACCAGATCCAAATCCTATGAGAGAGAGTTGAGTGTTGGGGAGACTATCATTTGAAGCACAAGAGCAAGGAGTTCATCATCAACACACCATTTGTTACTTCTTGGAGAGTGGTGTCTCCTAGATTGGCTAGGTGTCACTTGGGAGCCTCCGACAAGATTGTGGAGTTGAACCAAGGAGTTTGTAAGGGCAAGGAGATCGCCTACTTCGTGAAGATCTACCGCTAGTGAGGCAAGTCCTTCGTGGGCGATGGCCATGGTGGGATAGACAAGGTTGATACTTCGTGGACCCTTTGTGGGTGGTTGCTTCTTCGTGGACCCTTCGTGGGTGGAGCCCTCCGTGGACTCGCGCAACCATTACCCTTTTTGGGTGGAGCCCTCCGTGGACTCGCGCAACTGTTACCCTTCATGGGTTGAATTCTCCATCAACGTGGATGTAGGATAGCACCACCTATCCGAACCACGGGAAAAACATCCGTGTCTCCAATTGCGTTTGAATTCTCCAAACCCTTCCCCTTACATTCTTGCAAGTTGCATGCTTTACATTCCGCTGCTCATATACTCTTTGCAAGCTTGCTTGATATGTATTGTGTATGTTGAAATTGTGCCTAAAACTCCACTCAAACCAAAAAGGCCTAAAAATTGCAACTTTAGCACTAAGTGTCTAATCACCCCCCTCTAGACACATCTACTTCTAGATCCCACACATTGCCGTGAATCCTGAGAAGTTGTCTGCAATTATGAATTGGGAACCTCCTCAGAACATGAAGCAACTCCGCTTCCTCGGTCTCGCAAGCTATTGCCAAATATTCGTTGAAAACTTTTCTAAGATCACGAAGCCTCTCTCTAATCTTCTCCAGAAGCACGTCAAGTACGTTTGTTCTCCGGAGTGTGATATTGCTCTCAACACTTTGAAAGAGAAATTGATCACTGCTCCAGTTCTCACTCCGCCTGATGAATCCAAGCCGTACGAGGTCTTTTGTGATGCCTCTCTCCAAGGTCTTAGCGCAGTATTGATGCAAGAGAAGAAAGTTGTTGCTTATACATCTCGTCAGTTGAAGCCTAATGAGAAGAACTACCCCACTCATGATCTCCAGTTGGCGGCAGTTGTGCATGCTCTTTTGACTTGGAGACATCTTCTATTGGGAACAAATGTGGACATTTTCACTGATCACAAGAGTCTCAAGTACATCTTCACTCAGCCTAATCTCAACCTCAGGCAAACTCGATGGGTTGAAATGATTCAAGAGTATAATCCGAGTATCGAGTATACTCCAGGCAAGGCCAATGTGATTGCTGAGGCTTTGAGCAGGAAGGCTTACTGCAACAGTCTGATTCTCAAGCCTTATCAACCCGAGCTTTGTGAAGCTTTCCGCAAACTTAATCTGCAAGTTGTTCCTCAAGGTTTTCTCGCCAACCTTCAAGTCTCTCCTACCTTGGAAGACCAGATTCGCCAAGCCCATCTTCTTGATGCTATGGTGAAAAAGGTGAAGATTGGGATTGCCAAGAGCCAATCCAAGTACAAGTGCTACCGCCTTGATGACAAGGACACTCTCTTCTTTGAGGATCATATTGTGGTAGCCAAAGGTGACCTCCGTAAAGTGATCTTGAACAAGGCTCACAATTCTCTCCTCTCCATCCACCCGGGGAGCACGAAGATGTATCAGGATCTCAAGCAGGCTTATTGGTGGGCTCAAATGAAGCGCGAGATTGCTCAATTCGTGAATGAATGTGATGTCTGCAGAAGAGTGAAGGCAGAACACCAAAGGCCAGCAGGTCTCCTCCAACCTCTTGCCATTCCAGAATGGAAGTTTGACCACATTGATATGGACTTCGTGACTGGGTTTCCAAAGTCCAAGCGTGGCAATGATGCTATATTCGTTGTCATCGACAAACTCACCAAAGTGGCTCACTTTCTGCCTATCAAAGAGTCAATCACTTCAGCTCAATTGGTGGAACTTTATACCTCTCGTATTGTCTCTCTGCACGGTATTCCACAAGTGATCTCTTCAGACTGTGGCAGCATCTTTACCTCGAAGTTTTGGGATTCTTTTCAGAAGGACATGGGCACCAACATCCGCTTCAGCACAGCTTTCCATCCTCAAACTAGCGGTCAAGTCGAGCGTGTCAACCAGATTCTTGAAGATATGCTCAGGGCTTGTGTGATCTCCTTCGGCATGAAGTGGGAGGATTGTCTTCCTTATGCTGAATTCTCCTACAACAACAGTTTTCAAGCAAGTTTGGGCAAGGCCCCATTTGAAATTCTGTATGGCAGGAAGTGCCGTACCCCTCTCAACTAGTCTGAAACCGATGAACGTCAGCTTTTGGGTAATGACTTAATAACAGAGGCAGAGGAAATGTGCAAAGTCATTCGTGATAACCTCAAAGCAGCCCAATCCCGCCAGAAGAGCTACTATGATAGTAAACACCGTGATTTGGCCTTCGAGATCGGAGATCATGTTTACCTCCGCGTCTCCCCTATGAAAGGTACTCGTCGCTTCGGTATCAAAGGGAAGCTTGCCCCTAGATACATGGGACCTTTCAAGATTGTCAGCAAGAGAGGCGACCTCACCTATCAACTCGAGCTTCCTTCAAACTTTGCAAATGTTCATGACGTGTTCCATGTCTCTCAGCTTCGAAAGGGCTTCAAGACTCCTGAGCGCACCATCAACTTCGAGCACATTGAGCTCCAAGAATATCTTTCCTATCGTGAGCACCCAGTTGCTATTCTTGAAGAGACTGAACGCAAGACTCGCAACAAGTCAATCAACTTCATGTTGCTTTTTTGGAGAAGTTAACGAGGAGGTGGGAGTCGCCCTTGATGGTGAGGCGCCTCACTCCCAAAGCCGCCGCAGCCTTCAGACTGGCGATCAGGCCTTCATACTCTGCGATGCTGTTGGAGACCTTCTCGCCCTGCTAGAAGCAGAGTTGCAGGGCGTAGTAGAGCTTTTCCTGGGTAGGCGAGATGAGCATGGATCCAGCCCCCATGCCCTCACACGCGAATGCGCCGTCGAAATACATGACCCAACCCTCCGGTGCTTCGCTTCCCGACAGGAGGGAACGGTCCTCACCGACTTTTGGGTTGGGAACAACGGTCCATTCCGCCACGAAGTCGGCGAGTGCCGCACCCTTGAAGACTCTGGTGGTGCTGAAATCCAACTAGAACGCATGTAGTTCAATGTTCCATTCGGTGACCCTCCCCACAGCATTGGCACTCCGGAGCACTCTCTCAAGTGGGCAAGCTAAGATAACTTTGATGGGGTGGCCTTGGAAGTAATGGCGCAACTTGCAGGAGGCGAGGAGGAGCGCGAGCAAGAGCTTTTGCGGCATGGGGTAGCGTGCCCGCGCGTCGCATAACACCATGTTGACGAAGTACACCGGGTGCTCGACGAGGGCGGAAGTATCAGCGGGGTCTTGTCCTTCCTGGGGCTGAGGGCCCTCAGGAGCATTGTCATCCATCAGGGCACCCGCGACCACTGGAGCACTGTGTTCAGGAGCCGTTCCGTCGGAAGGATTGGCTGATCTCTCAGGGGCGTTATTGACTGGTGGGGTGGCCGAGGCCTCAGGAGCGCCATCCTGAGACTGCGGCGCCTCATGCGGGGACGAGGTGCTTCATTGCGAGCCCTTGGTCAGGCGCTCCTCCCGCACTGTTACCAGCGCCGCACTAGCAGAGCGAGGCGTGACGACCAGGTAGAGCACCAAGGGCTCAAGGGGATGTGGTGCTACTGTCAATAGCGGGCTGGTGAGGTACCTCTTGAGGTCTTGGAAGGCCTCGTCAGCCTTCGGAGTCCACTCAAATGGTCCTCTCTTTTTCATCAGCTTGAAGAACGGGAGAGCACATTCTCCCAGTTTGGAGATGAAGCGCCCTACTGAGGTCACGCAGTCCGCCAGCTTCTGCATCTCCTAGAGGGTTGGTGGCGGGCTCATCTTTTCTATGGCCTTGACCTTCTCCGGGATGGCCACGACCCCCCTGTGCCACACCAGAAAACATAGTAGCTTGCCGGAGGGAACGCCAAACCCACATTTTTTCGGATTGAGTCGCAGATCCACCTTGTGCAGGCTGGAAAATGTTTCCTCCGGGTCTTCAATAAGGTTCCTTGCCTCTCGAGACTTCACCACTATGTCATCAACATAGGCCTCGGTGTTCCTCCCGAGCTGCTGGCCCAGAGCAAAGTGCATCAGCCGCTGGAAGGTTGCTCCAGCATTACGCAGCCGAAACGCCATGCATGTGTAGAAATACACCCCGCATGGGGTCAGGAAAGCCGTCTTCTCAACATCCTGCACCGCCATCTTGATTTGGTGATAGCCCAAGAAGGCATCCCGAAAACACAGCAGGTCACACTCGGCAGTGGAGTCGATGATCTGATCAACACGTGGAAGTGGAAAGCGGTCTTGAGGGCAAGCCTTGTTGAGGCTGGTGAAATCGACACACATGCGCTCTTTCCCGCCTTTCTTGGGGACAATAACCGAGTTTGCCAGCCATTCCAGGTCCGCACCTCCCAAATGACACCAGTCTCTTACAATTCGCGGGTCTCTTGGACGATGAACGACTGCTTCTCTGTGGACTGCTGTCGTGCCTTCAGTTTCACTGGGCGCGTGTTAGGGCACACCCTCAGGTGATGCTCGATTATTCCCCTAGGGATCCCAACCAGATCCTTGGGCTCCCATGTGAACACATCCTTGTTCGTGCGCAACAAGCTGACCAACGCCTATTCTTGATCTGGAGGGAGGTCGGTGCCTATGGTGAAGGTGGCGCCCGATGCCCCGTCTTCATCAACCGGCACCTGCTTTGTCTTGGCCCGATCTTGAGAGAACAATTGCTTCTTCTTTGCTGGCACAACCCCAGGGGCCTCCGGGGCTCCTTCCTCACTTGGTCGCGCGGCCGCCGCAGCCCTGAAGGCGAGCTTGAGGGCTAATAGCACGTCCTTGCTGTCCCCTGCCACGGTGAGGACGCCGCTCCTTCCCGGCATCTTCATGAGGTTATAGGTAGGGTGAGTTGCTCCCATGAACGTGACCAAGGCCGGGTACCCAAGAATGGCGTTGTACAGGAGGCCGATGTGGGCGATGTCGAAGTCGATAAGCTCGGTGCGGTAGTTGTCGCGGGTGCCGAAGGTGACGGGGAGACAAATCTGCCCTAGGGGGTAGGTGAAGCCGTCGACGACTCCAGAGAAAGGCTCCATGGGGCGGAGTCGGCCATGGGGCACATGAAGCAAGCCGAATGCTTCCACATTCAACACATTGAGGCCGGCTCCTCCGTTGATGAGGGTCTTGGTGACCGCTGTGTTGTAGATGGTGGGGGTGCAGAGCATTGGGAGCACGTCGGCACTTGCTATGGTCACGGGGTGGTCCCTTGAGTCGAAGACGAGGTCGGCCTTAGGCGCCGCCCAGCCCGGAGGAGCTCCTCGTTGCACGCGGGCGGCACCCACCAGGCGAAAGAAATACTTGGCATGGCGATCCAAGGGCGGCGCATGCGAACTACCTAGGAGGGCTGCGACAACATGGGGTGCCGGTGCCACGAAGCACGCGATGAAGAGGTCATGCAGCTCCTCCCAAGATGCCACTGAAGACTTTGGCAAGCTAGGAAGCCAAGCGCGCGGGGCCCCTGCGAGGGCCATGAGAAGCCAGTTCGCCATAACTTCGTCGTCGTCGCTGGCTACCGAAGCGAAGAGTTGATCTTCGATATCACCCCCTTCCGTAGTGGCTATCACGCACTGTTGGGACGAACCGCATTTGCACGATTCAATGCGGTGCCACACTATGCTTATCTCAAGCTCAAGATGCCCGGACCACGCGGCATCATAACAGTCAATGGAAACACGGAATGCTCCCTCCGTACTGAGGAGCACATCGCTGCTTCAGCAGCATAAGTACAGCATGACCTCTTCAAGCAGAACTGTAATTTGGGGCCGAGCTCCCGGACACTGTCAAATGAGTGCGGACTACTCCACATTAGGACAACCCAGCTCGTCAAGAGCTCAACTAGAAATTTGGCCTCTGTCCCAGTCCCTACCAAGTGGCCGCGTTCATACCGCGTGTACATAACTACGCACTCAAAATACCATGGGCATAGATGGAGGCATAACTAGCTTGTGATCCATAATACGACTCGACCTCCCCTGGACACTGTCGGTGTACAAAAGTAGGGGCTCTCTTTTGCACCCCTTTACTTGTGAATGGGCAGTCGGAGCCGCGCCCACGACCACACTAAGCAGGGCAGAGGAGGGAAGCCAGGACAAAAGACGACCAAAGCAACGCCAAGACCAGAGGCGCAAAGTGAGCAACAGGACAAGGTGGACTCCCCCAGCAAGACCCTTGCTAGGGTGGCTTCCGCAGCCTCAGCAAGATCCTTGCCGAGATAACTTGCCTGAGCCAGCAGAGCGCGCCACCCTTGAGCCCAAGGGGTTCCAACACCATCAACCACTTTGGAACCAAGGCTCGGGAGGCACCTCCGTGGTGGCATGAAGATCTTTGTAGAGATCATAAATACACAAGATCAGACGAGAACCAGAAGACGACGATCCTTGGCGAGATCCTTGCCAAGGAAGTCCATGAGACCCCCGGCAAGATCCTTGCCGAGGACGACCGTGGTGTCGTGGCAAGACCCTTGCTGGGCCCCCGGCAAGGCCCTTGCCAAAGACACCTGCGGGGCCGCAGCCAGGCCCACGCCTGCCAAGACTCCACCACTGCTCCCACGCAGCTGCTAGCTCCACCAGCTGAGCAGGCATCTGCGTGGCAGCGCGTGGCCTCCACACCAACTTAGCAAGCATCTGCGTGGTGGCATGCAGATCTTCGTGAAAGCTCCACCACCGCGCTAGCCCAGCAGCCAGCCAACGTGGCACTACAACGCCTCGCCAGCTTGGACCCGCGTCGGAGCCAGGCGAGGCGACGACAGCTGGGACGAGCTTCTTTGCCATCCCCAATAAAGCAAGAGGGGCACGTCGGCATCACATTAAATGCGTTTGTCCGACGATGCCAGGGGATAGACACAGTCCCCGTACACCTTTCCACCTCCGGTGTGCCACTGTGGCGACCCCTTTTATCTATGAAAGGAGGCCCGAGGCGTACTAGAGGGGGATTCAGATCTTTTGGACTAGAGAGCCACCGCGGCTGGTTCAAGAACACAAGAACACTCAAATATACATCAAAGAAGGACTAGGGTTTTACGTATATCCATGGCCCGAACCTGGGTAAACGATTTGCGTGCTGACCGCCACACCCACTCTTTGCACAACCCCGCGCCCGCCAACTGTAGAAGGGATCCCAGTGACCCCATAGGTGTCGTTTCCGACTGACATCTCTGGGGCACCAGGTAGGGGATGCGCAGTTGTGAAAATCCGGTCTAGCAGTTAGTTTACCAGCTCTTCATCGCCATGGCTCCCAAGAAGAAGATGATTGCAGCGATCAGTTCGTTGGGGGCCGAACGTCCCGTACCAGAACAGGCGAGTGGTGGGGCGGTCGTGGACGGAAGCCGAGGCACGGCTCGCGAACACCTGCATCGCTCTGACATCCAAAGCCTGGCGAGCGGCGTCGTTCGTGCGCAAGACGACGGGCTGCATGCCACCAAATCCAAAGACAGAGCCAGGCCCCCCGCAGGCGGCACATGCCCCTCCAGGGGCGGCATCGTGCCACCCACGGGCGGCACGGCGACTTCCGAGGCGCCTACGCCGGCGCCCCTGACGCGCTCTTCCTAGGTTGTGCGCGACGAGCAGCGTCACCATGCTGGTGACCCTGCGCTCCATCATGGGAAGAGTCCTATGCATCATTCGCGGGACGTAGAAGGACAGCACACGCACCAAGGCACTGGCGAGAACGGCGTACAGCCGCCAGGCCGTGATAGAGCTCCTTCTAACGTGGTTAGAAGTGGGAGCACATCACGGTCCATGCAGCTTTCGCCACCACCCACGCTAGTAGAAGGTTTGGCATGCGCGCAGTTGCTCTTCGACTTTCCTCCTGCTGCAGAAAAACTCGACGAGTGGAGAGCCACCATCCGAAGCCTCGTCGGTGTTGCCAACAAAGATGAGCCACGAGTGGTGGGGCCCTCATGCCGGCGCTCCGTCGAGCCGCCGCATGCCAGTGGTGGAAGGATCAGGGGTGCTGCGGCCATGGTGCACTCCCCTCCTCCACACCAGCCACCGCGGGTGTCGATCCGTCGTGATGACGCTTCTGATAACATTTCCATAGCGTCGTCCAACCCATGGACCCACCGCTATCAGCGCCAAGTTCTTCAGGAGCGAGCCCGTGAAGACGCTCGAACCACCATCGAGCACCGGCGCGATGCACGCCACCAGTCAGCTAGGCGGGCGGGGGCCACTATGGACCACCCAGTACCGGGGGGCTCTAGCGACCTACCCTATGCGGTGTGTTGCCCAACGTTTACCCATGAGCTGTGGCAGTTCCAATGGCCCTCCCACCGCACGTTCAAGCCAGACGTTGGCGAGAAGTACAACGGCAAGACCCACCCGTCAGAGTTCCTCAGCATCTACACCATCACGATGCAAGCTGCTAGAGCCCGCGACGACAAGGTGCTTGCCAATTACTTCCCGTTGGCACTCAAACCCAATGTCATGTCATGGTTGATGCACTTGCTGGCGGATTCCATTTCTTCTTGGTCGAACTTGTGCCATGAGTTCGTTGGCGCCTTTACCGGAGGCCACCAAGCTCATGGCCAGGCAAGCGATTTGCATATCATCCCCCGGAAGGAAGGTGAAACCCTGTGCAAGTACATACAGAGGTTCAGTCGAGTGCAATACAACATCCCAGATGTTCATCCCGCCGCCGTGATCAGCGCATTCCATCAGAATGTGCGCAACCGCAAGATGCATGAAGAGCTGCCGATGAACAAGGTCAAAGATGTGGCCGAACTTTATGTTCTGGCTGATAGGTGTGCTCGAGCTGAAGAGGGGAGGAAGTACCCGGCGAGAACGCCGGCGCCAAAACCAACTCCACAGACGAAGACACAGCCACCCCGACGAAGAAGGGCCGACGCCGCAATAGGAAGCGCAAGGGCAAGACCGTGCTTGCCGTCAAGAGATCCGAGGACACCAGCGCTGCCAAGAAGGCCAAGGCAGATGCCCCGGCAAGGAAATTGCTGGGTGCGCCGCTTGCTGGGCCTTGGCGGCTGCCAACAATCTAGGAGGCTCCGACAAGCAATACTGCAAGATCCACGTCACCAAGGGCCACGACCTCTAGAACTACCGGCAATTCGAGCTGCTTGCTGAGAAGCTAAAATCTGGGTATGAGAGGCGGGACAAGGAGAAGGGCCAGGATGGTGCCGAGGAATCTGGCAAGAAGCATGGCGGCCAAGGAGGTCGCCGCGGAAAGGATAACCAACAAGAGAGGCCCGCTCGGGGCCGCGATGTGACGCCCCGAGACCGATGTGCCAGGTGTCTTCCAGTTATTCGTTGTCTTTGCCATATCATTCGCTTGCAGGTTGCATCTTTGTCATGTCATCATGTGCATTGCATCATCATGTTTTCAAAACTTGCATCCGCCCGGGTTCCCCCAGTTCCCTCCGTTGTCCGTTCTGAGTCCAGAGACACTTGCATGCGCCTGCGGCATGTCCAAAATATTATTTTTATAAGTGGCCGGAAAATGTTCTCAGAATGGGTTGAAAGTTGGCGTGCGGTCTTATTTTAGTGCAGATAGACCGCCTGTCAAGTTTCATCGCATTCGGAGTTCGTTTGATAGCCCAACCGTTAAACTATAGTGGCAGCATATCTGGTCACACGTCGGACATTTTTGGTCTCCGAAAACAGGCGCCGGGCCTCCCTCTCTTCTATTCTCTCAGCTCGAGACCATCTACACAGCCCACTACCTACCGCTAGGCCTAGCCTAAGCTCTCTAGATAGCCCGCTGCCCTCCTCGCGCGCGCATCCGAGAGCTGTCCCGGACCCGAACCGGGCAGTCGTCACCGTTGGATCCGGATCATCCCCAAACGTCTACAAAACATCTCTGTTTTGTTAATTGGACTCCCTAACCAATTTATTCTTGACCGCCTGATTACGATCGGACGGAATGAATACCGCCTGATTACGATCGGAATGTCTCGGGAGAAGGAATATCCTTCGTTGACCGTGAGAGCTTGTGATGGGCTAAGTTGGGACTCCCCTGCAGGGTTTTGAACTTTCGAAAGCCGTGCCCGCGGTTATGGGCAGATGGGAATTTGTTAACATCCAGTTGTAGAAAACATGAAGTTGATCTTAATTAAAATACATCAACCGCGTGTGTAACCATGATGGTCTCTTTCCGGCGGAGTCCGGGAAGTGAACACGGTGTTGGAGTTATGTTTGACATAGGTTGTTCTAGAATCACTTCTTGATCATAGTTTCTCGATCATGTTTTGCCTTCTCTTCTCGCTCTCATTTGCGTATGTTAGCCACCATATATGCTAGTCGCTTGCTGCAGCTCCACCTCATACCTTTACCTTATCTATAAGCTTAAATAGTCTTGATCGCGAGGGTGCGAGATTGCTGAGTCCCCGTGACTCACAGATACTTCCAAAAACCAGCTTGCAGGTGCCGATGAGTCCGTGCAGATGGCGCAACCAAGCTCAGGAGGAGATCGATGAAGATCTTTTCCTTTATGTTGTTTCGTTCTAGTTGATCAGTAGTGGAGCCCGGTTGGGGACGATCGGGGATCTGTGTAGCATTTGGGGTAGTCTTCTTTTATTTTGGTTCCGTAGTCGGACCTTGTATGTATTTGGTTGATGTAATGCTTTATTTATGTAATTGTGTGGAGTGGCGATTGTAAGCCAACTATGTATCTCTTTCCCTTATGTATTACATGGGTTGTGTGAAGATTACCTCACTTGCGACATTGCTTTCAATGCGGTTATGCCTCTAAGTCGTGCTTCGACACATGGGAGATATAGCCGCATCGAGGGCGTTACAAGTTGGTAATCAGAGCCTTCCCCGGCTTTAGGAGCCCCCTGCTTGATCGTATCACTGGCGTTATTGAGTCTAGAAATGTTTTGAGTATCTTAGGAATTATATATCGGAGAGTTAGGAATTCTTTTTACTCCCCAGTCCCTTCATTACTCTGGTGAGGCATCCTGACGTAGAGTTTTGACTCTTCTCTTCTCAAATTTCACTAAAAAAAATTAGGATCACGCGGGTATCTTGGAATCGTTCCGATTGTTTTGTGACGAGAACATTGTTCTTGGTGCCTCCTGACATTTAGGGGTTGTGGCAGTGTCCCGGGGAGTTGAGCTCCAAGGTGTTATCGTCACAATTTTATCGTTGCAGTTCTGGAATACCTGAGTTTCGTTTCGCCGACATCAAAAATCTCTTTTATGCAGTTGTTGGTGAGATAACCTCGACGCCACCCAGTACTGGGGCGGGAGTTCGGGAGTATTGCCATAACTCGTATAACGGATGCTTTTCGAAGGTTGAGGTAAACGATTTCCGAAGGTTTCTTGGTTATGTGTTGAAGGATGGATACAGCTGGATGTAGGATTTGCTAGTTTTGGGTGAGATATTATGCTTCCCCTATATCCCCAACACCTGATTGCATAACTGGAAAGCTTCGGGAGTTTATAAGTGGGAATTCAACTAGCTCTTAGGATATGTTTTCGACAGATGTATGATATGAAATTGGGGTTCGACGTCTAGTGGTCCGCCTATCCACGGTTGGTTATACAGTGGTCTCGTTGTGTCTTCAAGAGTCCTTGGCTATGCAAACTCGGGGACGCTTCATATGTCATGTGCACTGCCTTGTACATGATGGTGCTATACGATCGAGCCTGTGTAGGCCCCACCACGAAAATTTCGGACGAAATCTCTATCATATGTTTGTTCCGGCTTATTCTGCAAGCCAATCCTTTTGTTTTTGTTTTGAGTTGTGGTATTCGAGTTGCTTCGAAGTCAAATGTTGATTCCATACCTTTTCCAAGCGGTGTTCTCATACTCCGATGTGAATACCAAACCTTCATGATAATCGAGACTGTCATGGCAATCCTTTTCAACTGGTGTGTTTCTCTTCAAGTGGACCTGATCATTTCAATATCAGCAAGATCTATTACTAGTTCTTCTCAACGGTGTTGTCTTCATCCGTTCCAAGTTGACTTTGTTTTTCCCACCCTCCCACCCTTGTTTTCTTCAAGGATTCAGATTTCTTAATCAAGTATCCATCTTATTGATGCGAGGCCTTTTCATTCTTTTTCCGTCAATATCCTTATCCGGTGATTCTCATGAATATTCTAACGGAGCTTCAAGTTCGTCACTCTTCACTCGTTTTCTTCTCCGGTGGATTCAAATCAAGCTTTCGGTGTTGATATCATATCCCTTTTTTCCTCGTTTCAATACCTTCTCATGCCGGTGCACCTCTTTATCATTCACTTCTCGTTATTCAATTGTTCCGGAGTGCTCAAGATATCTCAGAAGACTCACGGTTACATTCTCGATCCATTCAAGTTATTTCGAGGTTGTTATCTCATTCAAGTCATTTTATTCAGCCGGTACAAATCTCTCTTCCAAGCAATCATTCTACGGTGTTTCTTTTGAGTGGGCCCTATCCCACAGGTCTTTTTCCAGGATCTTACCTGACTCTTCTTATTTTCTCGGAGCTATCCAAATTTCTTTTCGAAGTGTGACGTAAGAATGAATTTTCATCAGTCAGAGGGTTTCTCCAAGATCTTTCAAATTCTTTTCATCGTTGGCTCAACCTCTTCGTTTTGATTCTTCCAGTGTGCCTAAATAAGTCATGATGGTATTTCTCGTCGTCATTCTCAGTTTGGAAGACCGAAGAAGATTCTTGTTTCAACCTTGCTCCATTCTCTTCAAGATTCGTCATTCGAGATTGTTTCCATCCTCTCATAATTGTTTCGGTTGTGAGAATTTCTTTTCACCCATCCGGAGTAATTCAGAGTATTTTCAGTTTGATTCTCCGAAGGCCATCATTTCGGGATTATTCATTCTAGCTTTCAGCTCGCGTTCTTCAATCTTACCGGTGCATCATCCAAGTATATTCTCTAATCAGCTCGTGATCTTTTGTTCTCGTGGATCTAATTTCCCTCAAGTATTTTCATTCGTTCTCTAATCCCTTCCGGTGATTTATCCCCTTATTTCGTTCATCTCATTGCTTACGGTGGTTCGTTCAAGATTTCGCTTCCTTTATTTTTTGTATCAATTCATCCGTTATGTCATCCTACCGGTGGATCATCAAAGACATTCTCAAGTTGCGCTACATCTATTCTAATCCTTTCTTCAAGAATAAGTACTATGCCAAATCCGTTTGCTCGTCATCAATTTAATTGGTGAAGGATATAAATGTAATTCTTATTCTTGTTTCACCCAAGTGATCAATTCCTTCCTTCGGAGTTTGTTCATGACGAATAAATTCTTGATTTCTTTTGTTCATCTTTCTCGCCCGGAGTTCCAAGCTCTAATTATCGCGAAGCTCCTTCTAAATCATTACAAGGTTTCACCTTGTGTTTTCAACTTCTCTTTCTTTTTAGCATCATTTTGTTTACCAGAGTTCTTCATGGATGTTCTACATGATGGTTCATCAAGGATTTAATTCCTTCTCGAAGTGTTCATCAAGATTCTTTTCGGAGGAGCTCAAGCATTCTTCATCTTGCAATCCGGAGTGCAATTCTTTCTTCGTATCATTGGAGGTGGTATTATGTCATTCTTGAAAAATTTGAGTTCATGTTTCATGATTCACAAGTTATCAAGAATGAGGTAGTTTAAATCCATCAATCTCGTCATTGGAGTTATCTTCGGTTATATTTCACCTAAAGCTTTCCCTAAGGATTGTCGCCATTTATGCTGCTTATAAATGACCCAAGTTCTTCATTTATCCTCCCGGTGAAATAAGTTTCTCGTCTCCTTGTTGATATCAATCCAATCTTGTTTTCGTTAGTGGCAGAATTTCACCTTAAGTTTTGAGATGTTTTCCATAAGCCCACAACAAACTTATTCTTTTCGTTGTTGATTTCCCAACAACTCCTTTTCAATCCTTCTTAGCAAGCATGCTTTTCAAATTCAATTGTCGAAGAAATTGTCTTTTCTTTCTCCGTTCTCTTATTCTAACGATCTACCTTTTTTTTTGTTCCGAAGGCATTGTGAAGTTGCTCTCGTCGTCCTATCATCTTGCTTTGCCAAGATCATGTTCTTTCCTTTTTGCTTATCTTTTCAACCGGAGTGTCATGCCCTCCTTTTCAAGTTCTTCCCATTAAATCAACTTTTGCCCCCTTCTCAACCGGAGTGCCGTCTGAAATCGTTCTTACCCATTGTGCCATTCTTTCATTAGTTCGGGAGGCAGTGGTGTTGTTGATTTCATCAAGTATCATTCAATCATCCCAAGTTCATATGCAATTCTTTCCATTCAGTCGGAGTGTTGTCCAAATTATATCATTCGTTCCCTTCTCTATCTTGTTCTAACCGGAGTCGCATCCAAGTGCTTTCATTTTGCCATGGTCTTATTTTTGCCTTTCATTCCAATCGGAGTGTTGTCGTAATTGATCCTTATCGTTCCTTGTAAATCTCATTTCAGTCGGAGTGCTTGCATGTAACTATTGTCCATTGTAACACTTTTCTTATGTCTTTAAACCTACAAGGGTCTAGTAAAGTTCCTTGTTCCTCTTCTCTAACGGAGGTTTCAACTTTGTTCACCTTCGTTGTATTCTTTTCTCGAATTTGTTCAACCTCGCAAGGTTCTTTGGTTTCACTCAATTGTCAAAGAAGCAACTTAGTTTTACCTTTTTCTCTTCCTCTTCATTTTCCCTCCGGTGCCATCCCTAGGATCTCGGGTCGAGATCCTCTCGTAGTGGTGGAGTGTTGTGACGCCCCGAGACTGATGTGCCAGGTGTCTTCCAGTTATTCATTGTCTTTGCCATGTCATTCGCTTGCGTGTTGCATCTTTGTCATGTCATCATGTGCATTGCATCATCATGTTTTCAAAACTTGCATCCACCCGGGTTCCCCCAGTTCCGTCCGTTGTCCGTTCTGAGTCCAGACACACTTGCATGCGCCCGCGGCATGTCCAAAATATTATTTTAAGTGGCTGGAAAATGTTCTCGGAATGGGTTAAAAGTTGGTGTGCGGTCTTATTTTAGTGCAGATAGACCGCCTGTCAAGTTTCATCGCATTCGGAGTTCGTTTGATAGCCCAACCGTTAAACTATAGTGGCAATATAGCCGGTTACACGTTGGACGTTTTCGGTCTCCGAAAACAGTCGCCGGGCCTCCCTCTCTTCTATTCTCTCAGCTCGAGACCATCTACACAGCCCACTACCTACCGCTAGGCCTAGCCTAAGCTCTCTCGTCAGCCCGTGGCCCTCCTCGCGCGCGCGTCCGAGAGCTGTCCCGGACCCAAACCGGGCAGTCGTCACCGTTGGATCCGGATCATCCCCAAACGTCTACAAAACATCTCTGTTTTGTTAATTGGACTCCCTAACCAATTTATTCTCGACCGCCTGATTACGATCGGACGGACTGAATACCCCCTTACCCTATTTCCCCTACCTATATAAACAACCTAACCTTAAAATCTCAGACGGCTGTCCCATCCATCCCCTCACACGCCGCCGCTCATTCCAAATCCTCCTCGATTTCCTCAGCCACCCAACCAGCCTCCACCTTCCCGATCCACTCCACCCGAGCCAACCCGCAGCACCACCTACCTCGTTCGATCCCGAATGGATCAAGGCGCTGCTTTCGCTCCCACATCTCCTCTGGATTCATCCCGAGACCAACCAGGCCCCGAGCGACCTCGCTCCCCTGCCGTTGCCGGCAACCGCGTCACGAGGATCCAGCAAGGAAGAAAGATCCTCGCGCCAAGCAACCCTCCTGGCCGCCTCCCTCCTCCCATGCTCCAAACCAGGGCAGATTGGAACTAGTGCTTGAGCCCTCCTGTACCACTCCTCGAGCTCGGTCGTCTCAACGTCGTCCTCCCCTTCGTCTTCCCCTTTTGTTCCTTCCTTCCTCCTTCCATACCGTAACTCCCTCCAACTCCCTCTATTTTTCTTTCACAGGGAGAACAAGACACGCCGGCCTCCATGGATTTCGCACCGGAGCTCCATTCGCGCCGGATCCCCCTCTTCGACCTTCGCTGACTTTGTTCCGCACCTCCCTGTGATCGTCGGGGCCGCCAAGTCCCACGCCGCCGCTGGTCTTCTACCTGTCGAGGAGAGGAGGACGAAGCCCCTGCCTCGAGCGACTCCAGTGCTGCCGTTCCTCTGCTTCGTCTGCTTCCAGCAGGACCACGAGGCGCGCCCGCAGCCCCAAGCTCATCGTCCTCCCGCCAGAGAGCTCCACTAGCAGCGCCGCCAGGCCTCTGCTCCCGTTCCCGTCGTTCCGCCGCGCGCCAAGTCCCATGCCGTCATCGTCCGAAGCCTCGCTGCCGTTTTTCTTCAGATACGAGCAGATCAGCGCCGCGTCCCGCTTCCTCTGAATCGAAAACAGGCGCGCTGCCCTCGTGCGTTGACCGCGCTAGCGCTCCCCTGCCTCATCTTCGCCATGGGCCTCCAGCGCCAAGGCCCATCCGCCGGTCTACTGCTTCCCCGGCCCAGCGCGCCCCTCTCCTCTCCGTTGTGGGCCTCAGCCCAATGGGTGAGCTGCTCCCCAGCGCCTCTTTATTGGCCCAAGAACAGATTTGGCCCGATGTATTTTTTTTCTGCTATGAACGAATTTTGCTATTTACAGAAAATTGCATATTTACAGATTACCCCTTGCCCTTCATGCATTTAATAACTCTCAAACTGTGCATCCAAATTAAACAAACTTTATATGAAACTTGCTTAGAATTTTTCTAGTTTAATAATATGCAACTTTCATGCATGTTTGAAATGTTTAATATGATGTTTGGTTAAATTTGCTCCTATGCCATGTTAAAATGCTTTAATTCATAACTAAATAACCGTAACTCCGAATTTAACAAACTTTATATGTAAATGGGGTAGAATTTTGCCTAGTTTAACATGGTGGCCTTACTTTGCATGTTTAACAACTCTAAAACATGGTTTAGGGCAGAACAGTACCAAACCTTAAAATATGCACATGAGGAGTTTCCGGAATTGTTGTTTGTTATTTCCAGCCTCATTTAAACTTGACTAGATAGTTAGTTTACTTATGCTTCACCCCTTGCTATGGTTGACAACATTTAATTTTGTTGGGTACATAAACAAGATCGAACTAAATACTTGAATGTGGTGTTTCGTCAATATGAAATGGAGTTGTATGTTGAGCTCCACTTAATTTGTAGGATTGTTTATGCATTTTTTCCATGCCATGCTTCATTAGACCGGACATGCATCATACTTGATTGTGCATCATGCCATGTTTATGTCGTGGTTGTTTACCATGTTGTGTGCTTCTTTCCGGTGTTGCTTCTTCGGGTTGGTTTCGTTAACGTCGCGTTTGTGAGGACCCGTTCGTCTACGTCCGTTTGTCTTCTTCGTGGACTTGTTCTTCTACCTTGCGGGATCTCAGGCAAGATGACCATACCCTCGAAATCACTTCTATCTTTGCTTTCTAGTTGCTCGCTCTTTTTCCATGCCTATGCCGCGATACCTACCACTTGCTTATCATGCCTCCTATATTGTTGAACCAAGCCTCTAACCCACCTTGTCCTAGCAAACCATTGTTTGGCTACGTTACCGCTTTGCTCAGCCCCTCTTATAGTGTTGTTAGTTGCAGGTGAAGATTGAAGTTTGTTCCTTGTTGGAACATGGAGATGTTGTTCCTTGTTGGAACATGTTTACTTGTTGGGATATCACAATATCTCTTATCTAATTAATGCATCTATATACTTGGTAAAGGGTGGAAGGCTCAGCCTTATGCCTGGTGTTTTGTTCCACTCTTGCCGCCCTAGTTTTCGTCATATCGGTGTTATGTTCCTGGATTTTGCGTTCCTTACGCGGTTGGGTTATAATGGGAACCCTTGACAGTTCGCCTTGAATAAAACTCCTCCAGCAATGCCCAACATTGGTTTTACCATTCGCCACCTAGCCTTTTTCTTTCCCTTGGGTTCTGCAGACTCAAGGGTCATCTTTATTTTAGCCCCCCTGGGCCAGTGCTCCTCTGAGTGTTGGTCCAACCGAGTAAACTGCGGGGCCACCTCGGGGCAACTTGAGGGTTGGTTTTACTCATAGGATGTCTCATCTGAGTGTGCCCTGAGAACGAGATATGTGCAGCTCCTATCGGGATTTGTCGACACATTCGGGCGGTGTTGCTGGACTTGTTTTACCATTGTCGAGGATGTCTTGTAGAACCGGGATACCGAGTTTGATCGGAATGTCTCGGGAGAAGGAATATCCTTCCTTGACCGTGAGAGCTTGTGATGGGCTAAGTTGGGACTCCCCTGCAGGGTTTTGAACTTTCGAAAGCCGTGCCCGCGGTTATGGGCAGATGGGAATTTGTTAACGTCCGGTTGTAGAAAACCTGAAGTTGATCTTAATTAAAATACATCAACCGCGTGTGTAACTGTGATGGTCTCTTTCCGGCGGAGTCCGGGAAGTGAACACGGTGTTGGAGTTATGTTTGACGTAGGTTGTTCTAGGATCACTTCTTGATCATAGTTTCTCGATCGTGCTTTGCCTTCTCTTCTCGCTCTCATTTGCGTATGTTAGCCACCATATATGCTAGTCGCTTGCTGCAGCTCCACCTCATACCTTTACCTTACCCATAAGCTTAAATAGTCTTGATCGCGAGGGTGCGAGATTGCTGAGTCCCCGTGACTCACAGATACTTCCAAAAACCAGCTTGCAGGTGCCGATGAGTCCGTGCAGATGACGCAATCAAGCTCAGGAGGAGCTCGATGAAGATCTTGTCCTTTATGTTGTTTCGTTCTAGTTGATCAGTAGTGGAGCCCAGTTGGGGACGATCGGGGATCTCTGTAGCATTTGGGGTAGTCTTCTTTTATTTTGGCTCCGTAATCGGACCTTGTATGTATTTGGTTGATGTAATGCTTTATTTATGTAATTGTGTGGAGTGGCGATTGTAAGCCAACTATGTATCTCTTTCCCTTATGTATTACATGGATTGTGTGAAGATTACTTCACTTGCGACATTGCTTTCAATGCGGTTATGCCTCTAAGTCGTGCTTCGACACGTGGGAGATATAGCCGCATCGAGGGCGTTACACGCGACAAGAAGCAAGGAGATGATGATCATGACGAAGATGATGAGTCTGGCGAGCATGAGTTCCAGAAGGCTACGGAGGCCGTGTGCGTCGATGGTGGCGCCTCGCTGCACACTTCTGACCGCCATCTCAAGCAGTGGGCGCATGAGATCACAGCAGCTGAACCATCACTCGATGCTCAAAGGCCACCGAAGTGGTCCAGCACGCCTATCATTTTCGACGCCGAGGACCACCCTGATCGCACGACTGCGGTCGTCTGTTTGCCGTTGTTGGTCTCGCCAACAATACGCAACCTCAAGGTGATGAAGATGCTAGTTGACGGCAGGGCCGATCTGAACTTGATCTCACATGTTGTGGTCAAAAGGCTGCAGATTCCTGATGGAGACCTCGAAGGGACAGGCACATTTCAGGGGGTCAACCCGGGGTGGAGTCAGCCGAAGGGTAAGGTCACGCTGCCCGTGATATTTGGAGGCGATTTAAACTAGAGGACAGAGAGGATTGTTTTCTATGTAGCCGAGACCCCCTTGCCCTACAACGGGATCCTCGGCCGCCCGGCCCTAGCCAAGTTCATGGCGGCATCGCATTACGCCTACAACATGCTGAAGATGCCGGGGCCGATGACCATCATCACCATCCCCTCTCACAAAAAGGACGCACTTATCTATGCCGACCAACTCTATCGAGAAGCAGTTGCAGCGACTGCCGCCAAGGCACTCGCTCCTGCCGCTGGAGCCCCGGCAGGGAAGAAGACCAACAAGACCTCTCGCACCCACTCTAGCAAGCGCACCTCTTTGGACTGTTGTGCTCCCGTCGAGGACGTGCCAGAGAGCTCCACTGGCAAGAGCAAGAAATCCAGAGCTGCGCCACCAGAGACCAAGAGGGTGTCCGTCGAGGAGGATGGCACGGGAGGGGATTTCACCATAAGCTCCACCCTAGACAGCAAATAGGAAAGCGCGCTCGTCACCTTCCTACGGGCGAATGTCGACATGTTTGCATGGCAAGTATCGGTGTCAAAACCGGCGGATCACAGGTAGGGGGTCCCGAAGTGTGCGTCTAAGGCGGATGGTAACAGGAGGCAGGGGACACGATGTTTTACCCAGGTTCGGGCCCTCTTGATGGAGGTAAAACCCTACATCCTGCTTGATTTATTCTTGATGGTATGAGTATTACAAGAGTTGATCTACCACGAGATCGGAGAGGCTAAACCCTAGAAGCTAGCCTATGGTATGATTGTATGTTGTCCTACGGACTAAAACCCTCCGGTTTATATAGACACCGGAGGGGGCTAGGGTTACACAAGGCCGGTTACAAAGGAGGAGATATCCATATCCGTGCTGCCTAGCTTGCCTTCCACGCCAAGTAGAGTCCTGTTCGGACACGGGACGAAGTCTTCAATCTTGTATCTTCATAGTCCAACAGTCCGGCCAAAGGATATAGTCCGGCTATCCGGAGACCCCCTAATCGAGGAATCCCTCAGTAGCCCCTGAACCAGTCTTCAATGACGATGAGTCCGGCGCGCAGTGTTGTCTTCGACATTGCAAGGCGGGTTCCTCCTCCGGATACACCATAGAAGAGTTTGAATAAAAGGATAGTGTCCGACCCTGCAAAATAAGTTCCACATACCACCGTAGAGAGAATAATATTTCCACAAATCTAATCTGCTGACACGTTTTGGCAACATGACATCATGCCATGGCTCGGTGATTATTCGAAGCGTTTTTATTTAACTAGCCCCGCACATAAAGCGAGGTAGTTTCTTGACACGTCTTGTCAAAGCAGAGATCGTGTCCCCCTTATTACGGGATTCTCATCAATACGGGCATGGGTAACCCAACCGCGCCTAGAACTCCTAGATTTTAGGCAAGTCCCAAATGGCCATGAGGAGGACGCTTGATATTCACCCTCTTTATAAAGGGACAAGGCTTTTGCTTTTTTCCTCCCGTGCTCAATAGAATCCTTCCCCCGCCTCGAGATCTAACACCCAAAGCCCAGGTCAGGTGCTTCGGACCTTCAATCATGTCCGGATCCAGCCTCCAGGGCCGGTGGATGCCCTCCTCCGTCACGGAAGAGGATATCAAGAAGTTGAGGGAGGCAAGATACCTAACCGCCGAAGTTTCGCATCGGCTACCTGCCCGAGGGCAGGTCGTCCCTACTCCTGAACCCAATGAAGACGTCGTGTTCATCTCCCACTTCCTCCGAGGACTAGGCCTTACTCTGGATCCCTTCGTTAGGGGTTTGATATTCTATTATGGGCTTGATTTCCATGATCTAGCCCCGGATTCCTTTCTCCACATCTCGGCATTTATTGTCGTATGTGAGGCCTTCCTCCGCATTACCGCTCACTTCGGCCTATGTCTCAAGACCTTTGATGTGAAGCCGAAGACGGTCGAGGGGCAGCATGTAGCATGCGGAGGTGCATTAATAAGCAAGATCGCTGGAGCTCCATGGCCAAAGGGTTCCTTTCCAGAGGTGTCCGGATTATGGCAACGAGAGTGGTTCTACGTCACCGCTCCCAGAAGTGCCAAGTTGGTAGCTTCCCCCACCTTTCGCTCGGGCCCTCCACCACAACTGATGTCGTGGATCAGCAGGGGGCTGAGCTGGGGTCCAGCTAAGGATGTGCCCATACTGCAGAACCGCATCCGAGATCTCTTTGAGGGAGATTCTAGTTTGGTTATGGTAGTGCAAGTCATGCTGGTTCGTCGAGTCCAGCCTTGCAAACACCGGCCCCTCCGCTTGTGGGAATTCAACCCAGAAGGACCGCGCGCTATTCAAAATTTCCTCGGCCTGACGCACGAGGAGATGTACAAGTCATTCTTCGGACCCCAAATAGAGTGTCCGGACACCACCGAGGACGTGGGCCTGAGCAGCAACCGCACCGTGGCCCAAGTAAGTAATCCTCCAGTCGAAGACACTGTCTTTCTTTTATCATGACATCATTCTGAAGAATCGCTCTTTGACCAGGACTGGATAACAAAGGCGAAGATGATCCGGTGTTCGGCTCCCCTTCCCAAAGGCTTGGACAATCCGGTGCTGGAAAAGATGCTCGAGCCAGCACCTTCCCGGTGCCCTCAAGGGAAGATGAAGGGGGAATAAAGAGGGCGAAAGCAGGCCTCCACCGCTACCTATTCCAACCGAGGGAACAAGCGCCTCCGTGAGGGAGGATAACCAAGGGGAGGAATCTGACATTCCCTCGCCCCGGGGGAGGAAGAGGACTACCTCTGAAGATCCAGAAACTAAGGTTTCCAAACGGGAGAAGAAAACTCCACCAGAGGGTCCTGCCTCGGAGGGTGCTCTTGCCGCACAAAGTCCGCACGGGGATCAGCCCTCTAACAAGATGTAAGTAATAAAAACGTACTTAGTAGTGAAGATATACTACCTTACCTTTGAGGAAAATGACCGAAGCATTTATCTTGCAGTTCGGATCTTAGCCCTTCTCAGTAGAGCTCGTCTTCGGGGGATCTTCTTCCGGAGATGATGGAGAGCGAAACGCCTCCCCTGGATTCCCGGGCTCAAGAAGTGGGCGACCTTGAAGTGTCGTCGCGGAGGGTCACCCCGGATCCGGTGAGGCCAAAAGCTAATCCTATGGTCACCCGAAGTCCCCAGTATTCGGCTCTTGAAGAGAGCAACCAAAAGAATCTGGCACCATCTGGTATGAGGTCATACGCACTGAGGGATCTGCTAGGGCGAGCCACTATCTCAGAAGAGCACCGTACATTGATGGGTACTGTGATTGAAAGGATTCCGTCTGCCGAAAGCGGGTTGCATGAAACTTTTATGAGTCTACTGACGGGCTTTGAGGTACGTGAAATGATATGCATTTGTGATAGTACCGCACATTTTTAGGTGTGCCCTATGTAGATAGTAGCCCTTGAGACTCTGGTTGTCATCGAGAACGGCGACGAACAGAGGATCATAGTCTCAGGTAATAACCAGACCGCACTACTAGGAAAAGGGCTATAGATGGAAATGACACTAATGGCGCACCATGTGTTGGTGCGCCATTAGTGTCCAAATACTAATGGCGCACCACATCCACGGTGCGCCATTAGTAACAATTTTTTTTCAAAACTAGTAATGGCGCACCATGAGAGTGGTGTGCCATTACTAGTTAAACTAGTAATGGCGCACCACATCCACGGTGCGCCACTAGTAAATTATTTTCAAATTTTTTTCCATTTTTTTTTCAAAACTAGTAATGGCGCACCAGTGGACAGTGCGCCATTACTAGTTAAAACTAGTAATGGCGCACTATCAACTGGTGCGCCATTACTAAGTTTTTTTTAAAAAAAGTTCAGAATTTGTTTTATTGTTTTTTCAAAACTACTAATGGCGCACCGTGGGTGTGGTGCGCCATTACTAGTTTAACTAGTAATGGCGCACCACCCCCACGGTGCGCGATTACTAACTTGGCCCAAAACGTACCGAATGCACCCCCCCCCCCCCCCGTGGACCGCCTTTTCAGTTTAAAAAAAATAAAAGAAAATGATGGAAATGTCAAAAAATAAAAGAAAATAAGTTTCCTATGTGATATGTGGTCTAGTTGTTGGGAAAATTTACAAATATGAATTTCGACTTTATTTGCAAAATCTCTCTGAAATTTGTAAAATGGGCATAACTTTTGCATACGAACTCGGATTAAAAAGTTTTTTATATGAAAAAACATCTACTCGAAAAGTTACATCCAAATTTAACGGGGGGAACCCCGTTAAACATTTTCAAAATCCCCAAAAACCTAACAGAAAAAAAGTTACGGGGCTTTTAAGATCCGGAGGGAAAAAATTCAAAAAATTTCAAACTTACTAGTGGCGCACCGTATGCTAGGTGCGCCACTAGTAACAGAAAAAAAATTGGTTTCGAAAAAAAAATTTGAATTATTTTTCAAAATATGATACGTAATATGACCGGGAAATTTGAAATATTTTTTCAAAATTTCATCATACTCATGAGCATGAACAAAGTCCTAGACATCAGCAAGGTTTAATAGGATTGATATGATAGCTATATCAACAAGTGCATGTGAAGTGAGCTGGTGCTGGGGTTGGATAGAACTATGAAGTTAAGCGTGCTTGGGCTGGAGTAGTGTGAGGATGGGTGACCTTCTGGGAAGTTTGACCACAGAGTACGATTTGACCTAAGATTAAGCATATTGACTTGAGATTAAGCCATAGTGACCTAAGATTAAGAAAAAAATAAAAAAATTGAATTTAAAAAAAAATATAAAAAATTTTGAAAAAAAATTATTACTAATGGCGCACTTCTATGTGGTGCGCCATTACTAAGTCAGATAGTAATGGCGCACCTCTAGGCATACTAATGGCGCACTACTGGTGCGCCATTAGTATCTGGTATATGCGCCATTAGTAGGCCTTTTCCTAGTAGTGCCGCCTTTATGTGTAGGTGTTTGAAGCTCCAGTGGCTAGCCGGACTGATGTGGTTGCCGAACTAAAGCGGCGACTGGATGCGGCGGATGCCGACATCGAGCTTGTTAACAAGCGGCTTGACGAGGCACAAGGTAGGTGATGTTTTTAGTGAATGTCACATAGTAAGAGCAGTGTGATGCCAGTATCTTTAATATGTTGTGACTGCAGATGGAGCTGCCACCGTGCGGCCGAAGAGTTGAGAGCCAAGAAGGCCGCGCATAGCGAGAGCAAAGCGAAAATGGCCAAAATGGCTATGAAGTTAAAAGACACTACCGACCGCTGCCAGTTTCTTGAAGAAGAAAACTGGGCGAAGGCTACAGACCTCGAAAGGGCCACAATGGAGACAAAGACACCCGCTCTGCAATGAGAGTAAAGAAGGAGGAACTGCGTGAAGCCGGGGACATTGTGGCTAGGAAGCCCTTTATGCTGCAGAGGAAGTTCGGAGATCTGCGGTATGCCCCTCTGGATCGGCTGTGGAGTTCAGCGGACGCATATCTGGACTTGGCGATGAGCGCTGTCGATGCGGCTGAATACTTCCGAGATCAAACAAATCGTGAAGTGGACAAGCTATTTTGGTCGCAATTTAACGTTCCAGAGCATCCGCTTCCATTGACTGATCAGCTTTCCAAATGGGCCGAACTCAATAGATTGACCGGACTCGCCATGAGGTCTGTCGTGGATCATCTGTGGCCGGAAAGGCCAAAGCCGAACAACTATTTTAGTTGGTGCAGCAGTTCCTTGGTGCGGTGCCATGCATTAATGCGATGAAGAGTTCAGCGTGCATAGAAGGCTCACGGATGGCCCTTGCCCGTGTCAAAACATACTGGGCGGAGATGTATGCCACCACTATCGTGGCGCAGGGTTTGGCCATAGGCCGAGTGGCTGCCGAGCACTATTTTGAAGAAGCTCTTGAGGGCGCTCGTTCGATAGAGGCCCAGTGCTCGAAGAATGTTATGTTTGAGTTACATGTATTCCCATTGTAAAAACAACATTTTATTGAATTTATCAAGGACATATTTATACTTTTGCCTGAAAGTATTGTGATGCCTCATGTGCGGCCGTTTATGTATACATGTATATAACCTGAAAGAATGCAGTCGTCGGCTTCAGCCCCCACGCATATAATGCAGGGGTGTTCGTAGAAGACGCGTATTCACACTTAATCCAACGTCTTGGTCCTATTAAGGAGGTGATATCGCAGCGAACTAGGTAACCGGACTATAATGCTTTAACACTTTCACTTAGCTAGAGGAGTTTGACAGTGGGGCTACTATATAGCCCCTGGTGGCTCCGCACTCATCCGGATTCCGGGTGGGTACATGCCTGGCCGGGAAACGGCCCTTCGTTAATGCGGAGGAATCCCGAAGATTCCAATAGGTCATCGAGTGGTTGACCAGTCTCATGCTATATCATGACAGTCAATTTTTGGCTTTCTCTACTGAGGTGCTCGTCCGGATGAACTAGGGCACAATCGCAGTAGTTCTCCTGGTGCCGCCTTAGCCGATAGAGCGAAACATAAGGCAGCAAAACACAGGAGCTGGGCAAACCCAACATTTGACCAAAGACATGATTCGGAGCTGATGCATATAAGGCCAAACTCGCGACGCCGAACACTCCCTAAGGTATTTAGTCTTTATGGTGTAAACCGGGTCTAAACAGTACCCTTTGTAATAAGCCCTGGTGTCCAGGTACGTGCATTATTCTGGCATGGCCACATGCCAAGACGTCAGCATCCTTCTTGATTGTACTGAGAATCCGAGGGATGTAAATCAACAAGAGACAGCAAAAAAAGGTTTACGCAGGGTCTTAATCTACAAAGAATCCTTGGAACGGGTCCCTGCTGCACGTATGCGCCTGTGTCTCCGTTGTGCCCTATCCTGGACGGGTGTAGCACGATGGTCATCTAAAAAAGAGAGGAACTTGATTGAAAAGTTGCTGTGCAAAAGTTAAGTTATACTAAATAAACAATATATAGTTCAAAATGAGTAAAGGTGAGCCTTATTGCCACATGTGTGCGCGTGTTGAGCCCCTTGTATTGTAATAGGGGTATAGCCATCAAACCTGTATCAATTATATATAGCTGTACCGGACTCGTCGAACCGTGTTCGTGGTCTTAACGACCTGTCAGATACTTTAGTTGGTGAGGCCGTTTACTGTGCGGCTGCCAAGGCAGCCGCACTGTCTTCGGCGCGCAAGGAGCGCTCAATATTTCTATTTACTTTGATGATGCCGCGTGGACCGGGCATCTTAAGCGTGAGGGAAGCGTAATGCGGTATTGCCTTAAAGCGAGCGAAAGCTTCGCGTCTGAGCAGTGCTTGATAGCCACTTTGGAACGGAGCGATGTGGAAGGTTAAATTTTCACTGTGGAAGTTATCGGGGAAGCCGAATATAACCTCTAGTAGCAGGCAGCCCCTGCAATGGGCCTCTGGGCCTGGCATTACTCCTTTAAAGGTAGCATTGCTGCGGCAAATTTTTGTTGGCTCTATCCCCATTTTGCAGACTGTGTCCTGGTATATTAGATTTAAACTGCTGCCGCCGTCCATCAGGACTCGTGTCAGGTGGTATCCGTCAATTATTGGATCTAATACCAAGGCAGTCCATCCTGCACGCCAGATACTTGCCGAGTAATCCTGATGGTCGAAGGTGATCGGTTCGGACGACCAGTGGCGGAGCTCTATGGTGATAGGCCCTCGGGCATGTCTTTCTAGGGGTGCCGCTTTGTTTTTCCCCTTTAACACGTGTAACACGTTGACTGTTTTGACTTCTGGTGGGAATTTCTTCCGTTCCCCTATGCTTTGCTTGCGAGGCTCATCCTCGTCTTCGGTTGGTGTATCCTGCTCCTTGTGCTCGGCGTTGAGCTTGCCGGACTGTTTGAAGACCCAACATTCTCTGTGGGTATGATTTGCAGGTTTATCAGGGGTGCTATGGATCTGACATATTTGGTCCAGAATATTGTTTAGGCTGGACAGTTCGTCTCGGTTGCCTTTGGAGGGCGGCTTCTACTGACCTGGCCGAGAGCTTCTAAATCCGGCGTTTACCGCCGTGCTCTTCGGGCTGTCTTCTTTATTCCAGCGTTTATTCTTGCTGCGTCGTGATTTCTCGTTTCCATCCCTGACTTCGGATGTACTTGGGTCGCTGGTGCTGCATTGGGCTAACCAGCGGTACTCGCCCGCGCAAAAACGGGTCATGAGGCTTGTTAATGCTGCCATTGTTCTCGGCTTTTCTTGACCGAGGTGTCTGGCAAGCCATTCATCTCGAACACTATGCTTGAAAGTTGCTAAGGCTTAGGCATCCGGACAGTCAACTATTTGGTTCTTTTTAGTGAGGAACCTGTTCCAAAGTTTTCGGGCTGACTCACCGGGCTGTTGAGTTATATGACTTAAATCGTTTGCATCCGGTGGTTGGACATATGTCCCTTGAAAATTTGCCCGAAAGGCGTCTTCGAGCTCTTCCCAGCTTCCGATGGAGTTTTCAGGGAGGCTTTTAAGCCAGTGCCGAGCTGGCCCTTTGAGCTTGAGGGGTAAGTACTTGATGGCGTGGAGATCATCTCCTCGAGCCATATGGATATGGAGGATGTAGTCCTCAATCCAGACCCCAGGGTCTGTTGTTCCGTCGTACGCCTCTATGTTTACGGGTTTGAATCCCTCTAGAAATTCATGGTCCAGCACCTCGTCGGTGAAACATAGGGGGTGTGCCGCACCCCTGTATTTGGGCATACCATGCTGTTCGGATGTTTCTTGTGTTGCATTGTATGTTGGAGCGCGCTTGCGTGGTCCATAGATGGATCTGGTTGCGTCGTCCTTTTGATGAGAGCCCTTACACGGATCGCGTATTGGTTTATGTGCGGCGTCATTTGCTACTTTATGTTGGCTATGAGGTCGTCTATCCGACCGGATGGCCGTTTTATTTTTAATTGTGGAGGATCTAAGGCCTCCTCATCGAATTCAGGTAGCAACTTTCGCTTCGGATAGCTCTTGGTGTGGCGATTACTACTGTACTTCGCTGCAGTGTTGAGTACTTCACTCCATTTGATTTTGAGTGTGTCTTGTGCAGCCTTGAGCCTTTGCTTCTGTTTTTTCAGACTCCTCGCTATGGCAACAAGCCTTTGGTGGGCATTATGTTGCTCCTGGCGCTTGTCCGGTGTGATGTCATCCAGACTGTTATCGTCGACGGGGTTAGGTTGTTCGGTTTGATTCTCCGTGCTACCGTGGTTAGGCGATGGTTCACCCTGCTCTAACGCTGGGTCTATATGATTGTTGCTTCTGCCGAGGCAGGATTTGGAGCGGCGCTTACGCTGCCGCTTTGACTGTTTCTCGAGGGAACAACCCTTTGTTGTGTCCTTCTGTTCCTCGTCGTCGTTTTCTTTGGGTGTGTCCACCATGTATACGTCGTGTGATGAAGTGGGCGGTGGTTCCTGTTCGTCTCCTGCATCGTCGTCCATACCGTCGATGTCTTCGGAGTCGAAGTCGAGCATGTCGGTTAAGTCGTCGACAGTGGCTACTAAGTGGGTGGTGGGTGGACGGCGAATTTCTTCATCATCCGCATCCCAATCCTGCCAGACGTAGTTCGGCCAGGACTCTCCTGACAAGGAGAGAGACCTTAATGAGTTCAGTATGTCGCCAAAGGGCGAGTGCTGAAAAATATCCACGGAGGTAAACTCCATGATTGGCGCCCAATCGGACTCGACAGGAACGGGCGCAGGCGGTTCGGAGTCCGTGGCCGGAGAAGGATCCGACAGTTTGGCAACACGGCTCTCGTGAAGGGTAAGGTCGATATTCGGCTCGATCACCGCAGAGGATACGGCCTCCGTGGCGGGGTCTATCCACCCATCCGTGGATGGCGCAACTGGCTCCGAATTGAGGGTCGGAGCGGCTGCCAGTGCGATTTCTTGAACACTGTCCGATGGTAGAGCTAAATCGTACTCATCGTGACCGCGTGGCGCACAAGGAAGGGGCTCAAATCCGTCGAAGATCAAGTCTCCGCGGATATTGGCCGTGTAGTTTAAGCTTCCAAACCTGACCTGGTAGCTAGGGGCGTAACTTTCGATCTGCTCCAGATGGCCAAGTGAGTTGGCCCGTAGTGCGAAGCCGCAGAACACAAAGATCTGTCCCGGGAGAAAAGTCTCACCCTGGACTACATCGCTATCGATGATCGTAGGAGCCATCAAGCCTAACGGCGACGACACAGAGGAACTCTCAATGAAAGCACCAATGTCGGTCTCAAAACCGGCGGATCTCGGGTAGGGGGTCCCGAACTATGCGTCTAAGGTGGATGGTGACAGGAGGCAGGGGACACGATGTTTTACCCAGGTTCGGGCCCTCTTGATGGAGGTAAAACCCTATGTCCTGCTTGATTTATTCTTGATGATATGAGTATTACAAGAGTTGATCTACCACGAGATCGGAGAGGCTAAACCCTAGAAGCTAGCCTATGGTATGATTGTATGTTGTCCTATGGACTAAAACCCCACGGTTTATATAGACACCGGAGGGGGCTAGGGTTACACAAGGTCGGTTACAAAGGAGGATATATCCATATCCTTACTACATAGCTTCCCTTCCATGCCAAGTAGAGTCCTGTCCGGACAAGGGATGAAGTCTTCAATCTTGTATCTTCATAGTCCAACAGTCCAGCCAAAGGATATAGTCCGGCTATCCGGAGACCCCCTAATCCAGGACTCCCTCAGCAAGCATCCGACATCCCCGGCGTTCCCAGGGAGGTGATTGAGCACCATCTTGTTGTATGTCCTCATGCGCGACCTGTCAAGCAGAAGGTCAGGAAGCAAACTTTGGAACGATAGGAGTTCATCACGGAGGAAATCAGGAAGTTGGAAGCGGTAGGCTTGGTGAGAGGAGTACTCCATCCGACGTGGTTGGCCAATCTGGTGGTGGTGCGCAAGGCAAATGGGAAGTGGAGGTTGTGTACTGACTACACAGATATCAATAAGACTTGTCCCAAGGACCCTTTCCCGTTGCCGCCCATTGACCAAATTGTTGACTCCACAGCCGGGTGTGATCTGTTATCATTCCTTGATGCCTACTCGGGGTACTACTAGATCTTCATGACAAGAGAAGACGAAGAGAAGACAGCGTTCATCACCCCATGTGGCACGTATTGCTTTTTATGGATGCCTTTCCGGTTGAAGAGTGCTGGCTAGACGTTTGCAAGGGCAGACCAGATTGGTTTTGAGCCCCAGCTACATAGAAATACGGAAGCTTATATGGATGACATAGTGGTCAAAACCAAGGACAGGGCGACACTTGTACAAGATTTGGAAGAGACGTTTGCGAATCTGCGCAAGATCAACCTCAAGTTAAACCCTGAGAAGTGTGTCTTCGGTGTTCAATCCGGCAAACTTCTCAGGTTCTTTGTGTCACAGCATGGGATCGAGGCGAATCCAGACAAGATCAATGCTATTGAGCAGATTAAGGCGCCCAAGCGGATCAAGGATGTGTGTCGGCTCACTGGTTGCGTTGCCGCCATGAGCAGATTCATCGCCAGGTCTTCTAAGCGTGCCCTTCCCCTTTTCAAAATCTTGAAAAAGGCGGGCCCAATGGAATGGACCCCAGAGGCCAAAGCGACGCTGCAGGATTTGAAGAAATACCTCTCCTCTACACTAATACTGGTTGCACCCAAACCACAAGAGTCGTTGCTGCTGTATCTGGTGGCAATGAATCCAGTGGTCAGTGCCGCACTAGTGGCGCAGAGGGAGGTTGACGAAGAGGCAGGGCCCCTAGCAGGGTCTGACGCTGGCGGGATAGGGCCTGCGCAACCAGACGAAGTGCTGCAGAAGAAGAAAATGATGCAACACCCGGTTTACTTTGTCAGTTCCGTCTTGCAGGGGGGCTAGGTCAAGGTACTCTAGTGTGCAGAAATTGGTCTTCGGCCTCCTTATGGCCTCGAGGAAGCTGCATCATTACTTCCAAGCACACGAGATCACCGTCATCACCTACCTCCCGTTGCAACGGATATTGTATGACCCATACGCAACCGGGTGGATTGTGGAGTGGGCCATGGAGCTGTCGAGCTTTGGTTTGAAGGTTGAAAGTACTTCAACAATCCAGAGCAGAGTCTTGCCAGAGTTCATTGCCGAGTGGACCTCAATGCCCGACAAAGAGATCCAGGAGAACACCCTCCCTTGTAGGGAGGCAAGTCGCAGCTGGATTATGTACTTTGACGGGGCTTTCTCGCTGCAAGGCGCTGGTGCTGGTGTGCTGCTCGTCGCACCCACCGGAGAGCACCTCAAGTATGTAGTCTAGATGCACTTTCCCAGGGAGATGTCCATGAACAACACTGCTGAATACGAGGGTTTGCTTGCCGATCTCAGGATCACGGCAGACCTCAGGATTAAGAAGATCATCGTTAGGGGTGATTCACAGCTTGTCGTCAGGCAAGTCAACAAAGATTATCAAAGCCCATTGATGGAGGCCTACGTAGATGAGGTGAGGAAGCTGGAGGAGCGCTTTGATGGTATACAGGCGGATCATGTTCCCGAGTGGAGAATGACATCACCGACTACCTGTCGAAGCGCGCCGCCTTCAAACTACCTGTGGAACAAAGTACTTTTGTGCTTCGGCTGACTCAACCATCCGTTGAACCATCAATAGAGCAGAACAAGCGAAGGAAATCAGGCCCCGGCAAGTACTTTCCCGCTGAGCTCCCAGGAGCCGCCGGCAAGGATGTCGTCGTGGACACTGAGCCAGCCATGGGGCAACCGACTCTGACGGGGCATCAAGTCCTGGCTGTAGACACAGCTGCTCCCATGGCAGAGGAAGTGCCTTTAGGCCTTGCCGCCGAGCCTCAGGCTCTGGCATGGGCACAACATACCGTATGATTCCTCCAATTAGGGGAACTCCCTGAGGAGAAGGAAGAAGCGGAGAAAGTAGCCCGTCGGTCTGCCATGTATCAGTTCGTCGACAACGTCCTGTACAGAAAAAGACCAAACGGTGTGAAATTGAAGTGCATCCCCGGGAGGAAGGACTGGAGTTGTTGGCAGAGATACATGGAGGCATATGTGGCTCCCACATATGGTCAAGGGCCCTTGCCGGCAAGGCACTCTGGTAAGGTTTCTTCTGGCCCACTGCCCTCCAGGACGCAATGGCACTAGTAACCAAGTCTGAGGCATGTCAGTTCCATTCGAAGAAGCTTCATTAACCAGCTCAAGCGCTCCAAACAATCCCTCTTTCCTGGCCATTCTCAGTCTGGGGGCTCGACATACTGGGCCCCTTTCCCCGTGATATCGGGGGATTTGAGTACTTGTACATTGCAATCAACAAGTTCACAAAGTGGCCGGAGGTGGAGACAGTGAGAAAGATGACATCACAATCAGCCGTCAAATTCTTTAAGGGGCTAGTCTGCCGTTTCGGTGTGTGATACGTCTCCAATGTATCTATAATTTTTTTATTGTTCCATCCTATATTATATCCTATTTTGTACATTAGTGGGCTTTATTATACACTTTTATATTGTTTTTGGGACGTAACCTATTAACCAGAGGCCCAGCCCAGAATTGTTGTTTTTTGCCTATTTCAGAGTTTCGTAGAAAAAGAATATCAAATGGAGTCCAAACGGAATGAAACCTTCGGGAACGTGATTTTCGGAATGAACATGATCCAGAGGACTTGGACCCTACGTCAAGAAAGCAACCAGGAGGGCACGAGGTAGGGGCGCGCCTACCCCCCCAGGCGCGCCCTCCACCCTCGTGGGGCCCATATTGCTCCACCGACGTACTTCTTCCTCCTATATATACCTATGTACCCCCAAACTACTAGATACAGAGCCAAAACCCTAATTCCACCGCCGTAACTTTCTGTATCCGTGAGATCCCATCTTGGGGCCTTTTCCGGAGCTCCGACAGAGGGGGCATCGATCATGGATGGCTTCTACATCAACACCATAGCCTCTCCGATTAAGTGTGAGTAGTTTACTTCAGACCTTTGGGTCCATAGTTATTAGCTAGATGGCTTCTTCTCTCTTTTTGGATCTCAATACAAAGTTGTCCCCCTCTCTTGTGGAGATCTATTCGATGTAATCTTCTTTTGCGGTGTGTTTGTTGAGACCGATGAATTGTGGGTTTATGATCAAGTTTATCTATGAACAATATTTGAATCTTCTCTGAATTCTTTTATGTATGATTGGTTATCTTTGCAAGTCTCTTCGAATTATCAGTTTGGTTTGGCCTACTAGATTGATCTTTCTTGCAATGGGAGAAGTGCTTAGCTTTGGGTTCAATCTTGCAGTGTCCTTTCCCAGTGACAGTAGGGGCAGCAAGGCACGTATTGTATTGTTGCCATCGAGGATAACAAGATGGGGTTTATTTCATATTGCATGAGTTTATCCCTCTACATCATGTCAACTTGCTTAAAGGGTTACTCTGTTCTCTTGAACTTAATACTCTAGATGCATGCTGGATAGTGGTTGATGTGTGGAGTAATAGTAGTAGAAGCAGGCAGGAGTCGGTCTACCTGTCTCGGACGTGATGCCTATATACATGATCATACCTAGATATTCTCATAACTATGCTCAATTCTGTCAATTTCTCAATAGTAATTTGTTTACCCGCCATAATACATATGCTCTAGAGAGAAGCCACTAGTGAAACCTATGGCCCCCGGGTCTATTTTCCATCATATTAATCTTCCGTCAACAAGCTATTTCCTTCTCCGTTTAATTTTCTTTCTTTACTTTGCATCTTTATCATAAAAATACCAAAAATATTATCTTATCATATCTATCAGATCTCACTTTCGTAAGTGACCATGAAGGGATTGACAACCCCTTTATTGCATTGGTTGCGAGGATTTTTTTGTTTGTGTAGGTGCGAGGGACTCGTGCGTGGCCTCCTACTGGATTGATACCTTGGTTCTCAAAAACCGAGGGAAATACTTACGCCACTTTGCTGCATCACCCTTTCCTCTTCAAGGGAAAACCAACTCAGTGCTCAAGAGGTAGCAAGAAGGATTTCTGGCGCGTTGCCGGGGATTCTACGCAAAATTCAACATACCAAGTACCCATCACAAACCCTTATCTCCCGCATTACATTATTTGCCATTTTCCTCACGTTTTCCTCTCCCCCACTTCACCCTTGCCATTTTATTCGCCCTCTCTCTCCGTCCTCCTTCTCTTTCTCTATTTGCCTCCTTTTTGCCCGTCTCTTGTTTGCTTGTGTGTTGGATTGCTTGATTGTCACAATGGCTCAAGATAATACCAAATTGTGTGACTTTACTAATTCCAACAACAATGATTTTATTAGCACTCCGATTGCTCCTCTTATCGATGCTGAATCTTGTGAAATTAATGCTGCTTTGCTGAATCTTGTCATGAAAGATCCATTTTCCAGCCTTCCTAGTGAAGATGCCACTACCCATCTAAACAACTTTGTTGATTTGTGTGATATGCAAAAGAAGAAAGATGTTGTGATACCCCAAGACCAGCGCTCTAGATGCCTTCTATGTTTTGCGTGTCACCTCTGTTGTTTATTTGTTTGTTGCATTCTTTTTTTGCATCATGTGAATTGCATCATGTCATCTTGCAACCTTTTTAAAAAACTCAACTAAATAAATTGCATGGATCTTCGGTCCATTTAAATCAAGGGAATTCACTTGGTGAGTTCTCTTTATAACATATCCTCCCAGTATTTAGGGAGCTACTATAAATATTCCATTAGTTTGGAATTAATCGCAAACACACTTGCAATTTAAACTCTCATGTCTTTTCTTCTTCGAGTTTGCTCCTCAAACTTCGCCCATAAATTCTTTTATCTTTTTCCGGAGGTCAACCAAAAATCTCAACATTTTGGGACCTTTCTGACGCCCACTTCTTATTCAAACTCATTTGAATTTAATTCAAACAATTCCGAATCCAAACTTTGCACACATGCTCATTTATACTTTTCTTGGATCAAGATCATTTTTGCGAGTCCAGTAAAATTAATTCCATGCCCAATCTCTGCTCCAATCTCTCTCAACATTTCTTCTATGTTTCCTTTTTTTAATTAGGGAGGGGGTAAGAGAGAAAGAGAGGAGTTCACCCAAGCAGGCCTCCTGGCCTTTTCCCCTCCCCACCAAATTGGCCAAGGCCCACCTAACCCCTTCCCTGCGGCCTGACCTAGCCGGCCCGAGGCCCAGCCGCGACCTCACCCCTTGCTCCTTTCCCCCATTCCCTCTCGCGCCGCCACGGACAGCGCGCCCGCTCTCGATCCCCCTCCTCTTTCCCTAATCGATCCCCTCACCTCTCCCTCTCGTCTTCTCCCTTGCTCTGCCACCCACAGGAACCGCAAGCACCCGTGCTCGATCCCCATCACACCTCGCCACCGCTCGAGTCCGAGGGCCCCGCCTCCGTCTCCGGTCGTCGTCAGCAAGCAGCCCCGCCGGAGCTCTTCTTCTCCTGTGCACCATCGTCGACCAAGTCGAGCAGCACCAGGACCCCGACGCGCCCCTTCTCCTCCCAGGCTCTCCCTCGCCTGCGCGCACCTCATGTCAGCGAGCACGACGCCTCTTCGTGCGACCCCTTCCTCTGCTTCTTCTTCCAGCACAGGGCCCCTTCCCCGTGCGCCGCCACCTACACTGCCAGTGGCCAAAGCTACCAACACGGCCTGCTGCCGGCCTCGGCAAAGCCAATGCCGCCAGCTCCTCCACCTCACCTCTCCGCAACCCCCCCTCCCCCCCGCTGCTGCTCGCTGCTTGCTCGTCTCGCGCCGCTTCTCCATGCCCCATCGTCCTCCTCTGCATCACGCCTCCCGACGCCACCCCACCTCCATCGCCCTTGCTGCTGCAGCTAGACCACCATGGCCACCTTCCCATGTTTCTTCTTTGGCCTTCAGTGCATCGACCACCCCCACCGGTGCCTCTGTGAATGTTGCCAAGTTTGGCCACCACCAAGACCCTCAAATCCTGTACCCGGAGCCCAAGTTTGAAGACTGCGTGGATGTGCATCTCACTTGTGCCACTTTGGATCATCAAGACCGTTTCGGGATTCGCCAAGTACCGCTACGCCTGAAGACCACAGATCCGTGAAGTTCCACTACCGTCGCCCTGGATCTGATAAGTACCCCGGCAACGTGTACCACTACCGTCGACCTTCGAAGGACATGGTATTGCCGAGTACCCCTTTGTTTTGTCAAGACCGTCAAGTCCTTTGACGACAAGTGCATGACCACACGGATTGTGCCAAGTACCCCTTCGGATTCGTCAAGACCCTCTTGTACGACTACACCCGGTGATGCGTCTAGTACCTCTACCGATGACCCAAACACTATGACTACGTGTACAACTACCGTCGCTTTGGGTTCGATAAGGAGCAGAGTGCCACTATGTTTGCCATGTACATCTACACCAATATTGGTTCGACAAGTACCCCAAGAACGTCTGTACCTCTACCGTTGCCATGGGTCTGACAAAACCAACTGTACAACTACCGTCACCCCTAGGACGTTGGATTCGTCAAGTACCTCTTTGAAAACGAACATGTGCCACTACTTCCACTACCATGGCCACGAGAACGACTACTTCCCACAACGATCCGTGCACGACTACTTCCACTACGACCGTCCCGTTTGCACGCTTCGAAGGTATAACCACCGAGACGATGACCCATGGACGAATGCATGTGTTGTATGAGATGCATGTTTAGATGTTGTAGTCACTCGTGAACGTTAGTTGTTCTTCCTTGTTGCCATGTCGTCGACCCGTGGGAACCCGGTAATCGGTATCACCCCATCATCTTGCATGACACGCTCTCGTCACACTTCCTTTTGCACTAGCATCTCAATCAAGTTATCGGAACCGGAATGTTGCATGGCACCATTTCTGTTATCACTGTCGTGGCACCCCTTTCATTTTCCGCCATGGTGGCAAATGCCTCTTAACCTGCTCATGCCAACATTTTCATAAAATTGCTTAAAACTTGTACATGACATCCGCATCATGATAACAACATTTAAAATGGTTAAAATGGTTGTTTGCATTAAATTGCTAAATGCATGTGGAGATTTACCGGAATGGTTATTTGTTGCTTCCGGCCTCACTTAACATTGCCTAAAATGTGTAGTTTACTTTATGTTTCACCTCTTGCCATGCTTAATAACATTTAATATTGGTGAGTACATAACCGAGAGAGAACTAAATAATTGATGTGGTGTTCCGTCAATATGCATCCCGATGCATATTGTGCTCCACTTAACTTGTAGTGTTGTTTGTGCACTTTGCCATGCCATGCCTCATTAAACCGGACATGCATCATACCTGGTTGTGCACTTTGCCATGCCATGCCTCATTAAACCGGACATGCATCATACCTGGTTGTGCATCATGCCATGTTTATGTGATGGTTTTTTACTATGTTGTTTTCTTATTTCCGGTGTTGCTTCTTCGGGTTAGTTCCGATAACGTCGTGTTTGTGAGGATCCGTTCGACTACGTCCATTTGTCTTCTTCATGGACTCGTTCTTCTTCATTGCGGGATTTCAGGCAAGATGATCATACCCTCGAAATCACTTCTATATTTTCTTGCTAGTTGCTCGTTCTTTTGCTATGTCGCGATACCTACCACTTGCTTTATCGTGCCTCCCATATTGCCATGTCAAGCCTCTAACCCTGTTTTCCTAACAAACCGTTGTTTGGCTATGTTACCGCTTTGCTCAGCCCCTCTTATAGCGTTGTTAGTTGCAGGTGGAGATGAAGTTTGTTCCATGTTGGAACATGGATATTGTTGCGATATCATTAGTATATCTTGTTTACCTTAATGCACCTATATAATTGTTAAAGGGTGGAAGGCTCGGCCTTATGCCTGGTGTTTTGTTCCACTCTTGCCGCCCTAGTTTCTGTCATACCAGTGTTATGTTCTTTGATTTTGCGTTCCTTACATGGTTGGGTTATAATGGGAACCCCTTGATAGTTCACTTTGAATAAAACTCCTCCAGCAAGGCCCAACCTTGGTTTTACCATTTGCCACCTAAGCCTTTTTCCCTTGGGTTCTGCAGACTCAAGGGACATCTTTATTTTAAACCCCCGGGCTAGTGATTCTCGAAGTGTTGGTCCAACCTGAGCGATGTCCGATGCCCCCCTGGCAACCAGGGTCTATGCCAACCCAACGTCTGGATCTTCCGGTGTGCCCTAAGAACGAGATATGTGCAGCTCCTATCGGTATTTGTCGGCACATCCGTGCGGCTTTGTTGGTCTTGTTTTACCATTGTCGAAATGTCTTGTAACCGGGATTCCGAGTCTGATCGGGTCTTCCTGGGAGAAGGAATATCCTTTGTTGACCGTGAGAGCTTGTGATGGGCTAAGTTGGGACACCCCTGCAGGGTTTTGAACTTTCGAAAGTCGTGCCCACGGTTATGGGCAGATGGGAATTTGTTAATATCCGGTTGTAGAAAACTTGACACTTAACTTAATTAAAATGAATCAACTGCGTGTGTAGCCATGATGGTCTCTTTTCGGCGGAGTCCGGGAAGAGAACACGGTCTCGTGTTATGCTTGAACGTAAGTAGTTTCAGGATCACTTCTTGATCATTATAGCTCTCGACCGTGCTTTGCTTCTCTTCTCACTCTCATTTGCGTAAGTTAGCCACCATATGCTAGTGGTTGCTGCAGCTCCACCCCACTAGCCTTTCCTACCTTTAAGCTTAAATAGTCTTGATCGCGAGGGTGTGAGATTGATGAGTCCCCGTGACTCATAGATACTTCCAAACATTTGCAGGTGCCGATGATACCAGTGCAGGTGACGCAACCCAGTTCAGGTGGGAGATCGATGAAGTTCTTGTTCGTTTTGTTGGTTCGTTGCCGATCGATCAGTTAAGGAGCCCAGTTGGGGCGACCGGGGATCTAGCATTTGGGGTTTTCTTTCTTTATTTTGGTACCATAGTCGTACCTTGATTGTATTCTGGATGATGTATGATATATTTATGTATTGTGTGAAGTGGCGATTGTAAGCCAACTCTTTATCCCTTTCTTATTCAGTACATGGGATGTGTAAAGATTACCCCTCTTGCCACATGCCTACTATGCGGTTATGCCTCTAAGTCGTGCTCCGACACGTGGGAGATATAGCCGCATCGTGGGTGTTACAAGTTGGTTATCAGAGCCTTCCCTGACTTAGGAGCCCCCTGCTTGATCGAATCGCTGACATTGTTGAGTCTAGAACAAAATGTTTTGAGTCTTAGGATTATATATATCAGAGAGTAGGATTATTTTTACTTCTCAGTCCCTTCGTCGCTCCAGTGAGACCTCTTGACGTAGAGTTTTGACTCTTCTCTTCTCAAATTTCACGAAATTTTTTTAGGATTGCGCGGGTCTTGGAATCGTTCTGATGGTTTTGTGACGAGAACATTGTTCTTGGTGCCTCCTAACATTTAGTGGTTGTGGCAGTGTCCCGGGGAGTTGAGCTCCAAGGTGTTGTCGTCACAATTTTATCGTTGCAATTCTGGAATACCTGAGTTCGCTGACATCGAAAATCTCTTTTATGCAGTTGTTGGTGAGATAACCTCGACGCCACCCAGTACTGGGCGGGAGTTCGGGAGTATTGCCATAACTCGTATAACGGATGCTTTTCGAAGGTTGAGGTAAATGATTTCCGAAGGTTTCTTGATTATGTGTTGAAGGATGGATACATCTGGATGTAGGATTTGCTAGTTTTGGGTGAGATATTATGCTTCCCCTATCCCCAACACCTGATTGCATAACCGGAAAGTTTCGAGAGTTTATAAGTGGGAATTCTAGTAGCTCCTAGAATATCTTTCCAACAGACACATGATATGATATGGGATCTATCATATGTTTGTTCCGGTTTATTCTGCAAGCCAATCCTTGTTTTGTTTTGAGTTGTGGTATTCGAGTTGATTCGAAGTCAAATGTTGAATCCATACCTTTCCTAAGCGGTGTTCTCATATTTCTATGTGAGTACCAATCCTTCATGATAATCGAGATTGTCATGTCAATCCTTTTTCAACCGGTGTGGTTCACTTCAAGATGATCCTATCATTTTCCTATCCACAAGATCAACTCAAGTCTTCTCAACATTGTATGTTTCATCCATCCCAAGTTGCCTTTGTTTTCCCGCCCACCCACCCTTGTTTCTTTAAGGACTCATATATCTTAATCAAGTATCCATTTTATTCATGTGAACTTTCTTCATTCTTTTCCTTCAATGTTCTTATCCGGTAATTCTCAGGCGGAGCTTCAAGTTTGTCATTCTTCATTCTTTTCTTCTCCGGTGGATATAATTCAAGCTTTGTCAATCATATCCTTTCCTCGGTTCAAATGCTTCCCCATGCCGATGCACCTCTTAATCATTCACTTCTCGCCATTCATTTGTTCGGGAGTGCTGAAGATATCCCAGAAGATTCACGTTTCCATTCTCGATTCGTTCAAATTATTTTGAGGTTGTTATCTCATTCAAGCCATTTTATTCAACCGGTGCAATCTCCTTTTCTAGTAATCTTTGAACGGTGTTTTCTTTTGAGTGGGCCCTAACCCACATGTCTTTTCCCAGGATATTACCTGACTCTTCTAATTTTCCCGGAGCTATCCTAAATTCTTTTCGAAGTTTGACGTAAGAATGAATCATCATCAGTCAAATGTGTTTCCCCAAGATTTTTCAAACTCTTTTCATTGTTGGCTCAACCTCTTCGCTTTCATTCTCTCGGGGTGTCTCATCAATTATCATGGTGGTGTTTTCCGTCGTCATTCTCGGATTCGAAGACCGAAGATGAGTTCCTCTCAAATCCTTACCCGTTCTTCCAAAGATTCATGGTGCTAGCTTTATGCCATCCTCTCATCATTGTTTTCGATTGTGAGAATTCTTTTCACACATCCAGAGCTATTAAGGAGTCTTTTCAGTTTGATTCTCCAGAGCCCATCATCTCAGAATTATTCATTCCAGCTTTCAGCTCTCATTCTCCAAATCATACCGGTGCATCATTCAAGTATTCTCTTATCAGCTCGTGATCTCTTTGTTTCATGTATCTAAATCCCCTCAAGTATCTTCATTCATTTTCTAATTCTTCCCGGTGTTGCTTTAACTTTTCTTCTTCCATTTTCAATTCTTACGGTCGTTCGTGCAAGAGTTCTCTTCCTTGGTTATCATATCAATTTATTTGTTGTTTCAATCCTACCAGTGGTTCATCGAAGGCCTCTTCAAGTTGGTGCTATATCTATCTTAATCCTTTCTACGAGAATAAGTAGTATGACAAATCCGTTGCTTGTCATCAATCTAAAGTGGTGAAGGATACGCATAACGTAATTATTATTATTGTTTCATCCAAGGTATTAATTCCTTATTTCGGAAGCTCATCAAATTATTGATTTCATTTGTTCATCTTTCTTTTCTAGAGTGCCAGGTTTTCCGCATTTTCTCGTCGCGAAGCTCCATCTAAATCATCGCAAGGCTTCACCTTGTGTTTTCAACTTCTCTTTCTTTTTGTTATCCATTTTATTACCGGAGTTCTTCATGGAGGTTCGACATGGTGGTTCGTCAAGGACTCTTTTCTTTCTTCAATTTGTTCTTGATGTTTTCTCTCGAAGTTATGATCTGCCAAGCTATACTCTCAAATAAACATGGTGTTCTACACATGTTTTGTTTTGAGGAGTTCAAGCATTCTTCTTCTTGCATTCCGAAGTGCAATTTGTTCTCCCTTATCTTTTGAGGTGGTAATATATCATTCTTCATTCACAAGAATGACGTATTTAAACCCATCATTTTCTTCCATGGAGTTACCATTGGGAATGTTGCTCCTTGTGGTGTTTACCTATGATCCAAGTTTTCTTATCACCTTGGTGGAAGAAGCTTCCTATTCTTTTCTAGCTATCAATCCAATCTATTGTTTCTGTTAGTGGAGGAATTTCACCTCATAGTTTTGAGAGGTGCTCCATAAGCCCACTACAACCTTGTTCTTTTCGTTGTAGGTGTTCCAACAACTCCGTTCAACCCTTCTCCTAAAGATGCTTTTCAAGCTCATTTGAGGTAGAAGATGTTGCTTTATCCTCCGTTCATTCCATTCCATTCTCTCATTTCTTCCGGAGGCTTTGTGATGTTGCTCTTTTCAATCATCATCTCGAATGGTGAGGATCGTGTTCTTTTCGTGCCTATCCATTCAAGCAGAGTATCGTGTTCTTCATTCAAGTTCTCTTATCTTATCAAGTTTTGCCTCCATTCCCAACCGGAGTGTTGTTGTAATTGATTTTTATCGTTCCTTGTACATCTCGTTTCTACTGGAGTGCTTGCATGTATGTCTTGTCCATTGCAACCATTTTCTTATGGCTGTCAACCTACAAGGTTCCCGTGATGTTCCTTGTTCCTCCTTTCTAACGGAGTGTTTTCAACCTCGTTCATCTCCGTAGTATTCTCTTCTCAAGGTTCTCTGGTTTCACTCGTTTGTCAAAGAAACAACTTAGTTTTACCTCTTCTTTTCCTCTTCCGTTTCCCTCCGGTGCCATCCTAGATCTCGAGACGAGATCCTCTCGTAGTGGTGGAGTGTTGTGACGCCCCAAGACCAGCGCTCCAGATGCCTTCTATGTTTTGCGTGTCATCTCTGTTGTTTATTTGTTTGTTGCATTCTTTTTTTTGCATCATGTATATTGCATCATGTCATCTTGCAACCTTTTTTAAAAAACTCAACTAAATAAATTGCATGGATCTATGGTCCATTTAAATCGAGGGAATTCACATGCTGAGTTCTCTCTATAACATATCCTCCCAGTATTTAGAGAGCTACTATAAATATTCCAGTAGTTTGGAATTAACCGCAAACACACTTGCAATTTAAACTCTCATGTCATTTCTGCTTCGAGTTTTCTCCTCAAACTTCGCCCATAAATTCTTTAATCTTATTCCGGAGGTCTACCAAAAATGTCAACATTTTGGGACCTTTCTGACGCCCACTTCTTATTCAAACTCATTTGAATTTAATTCAAACGAGTCTGAATCCAAACTTTGCACACATGCTCATTTATACTTTTCTTGGATCAAGGTCATTTTTGCGAGTCCAATAAAAGTAACTCCATGCCCAATCTCCACTCCAATATCTCTCAACATTTCTTCTATGTTTCCTTTTTTTAATTAGAGAGGGAATAAGAGAGAAAGAGAGGAGTTCACCCAAGCAGGCCTCCTGGCCTTTTCCCCTCCCCACCAAATTGGCCAAGGCCCACCTAACCCCTTCCCTGCGGCCTGACCTAGCCGGCCCGAGGCCCAGCTGCGACCTCACCCCTCGCTCCCTTCCCCCGTTCCCTCTCGTGCCGCCACGGACAGCGCGCCCTCTCTCGATCCCCCTCCTCTTTCCCCAATCGATCCCCTCACCTCTCCCTCTCATCTTCTCCCTTGCTCCGCCACCCACAAGAACCGCAAGCGCCCGCGCTCGATCCCCATCGCACCTCGCCACCGCTCGAGTCCGAGGGCCCCGCCTCCGTCTCCGGTCGTCGTCAGCAAGTAGCCCCGCTAGAGCTCTTCTTCTCCTGTGCACCGTTGTTGACTATGCCGAGCAGCACCAGGGCCCCGACGCGCCCCTTCTCCTCCTAGGCTCTCCCTCGCCTGCGCGCACCTCACGCCGGCGAGCATGATGCCTCTTTGTGCAACCCCTTCCTCCGCTTCTTCTTCCAGCACAAGGTGCCTTCCCCGTGCGCCGCCACCTACCCTGCCGGCGACCAAAGCCACCGACGCGGCCTGCTGCCGGCCTCGGCAAAGCCAACGCCGCCAGCTCCTCCACCTCGCCTCTCCACAACCCCCCTTGCTGCTCGCTGCTTGCTCGTCTCGTGCCGCTTCTCCATGCCCCATCGGCCTCCTCTACATCACGCCTCCCGACACCACCCCACCTCCATCGCCCTTGTTGCTGCTGCTAGACCACCATGGCCACCTTCCCATGTTTCTTCTTCGGCCTTCAGTGCATCGAACACCCCCACTGGTGCCTCTGTGAACATTGCCATGTTTGGCCACCACCAAGACCCTCAAATCCTATACCGGGAGCCCAAGTTTGAAGACTGCGTGGATGTGCATCTCACTTGTGCTACTTTGGATCATCAAGACCATTTCGGGATTCGCCAAGTACCGCTACGCCCGAAGACCACGGATCCATGAGGTTCCACTACTGTCGCCGTGGATCCGACAAGTACCCCGGCAACGTGTACCACTACCGTCGACATTCGAAGGACATGGTTTTGCCGAGTACCCCTTAGTTTTCTCAAGACCGTCAAGTCCTTCGACGACAAGTGCATGACCATGCTGATTGTGCCAAGTACCCCTTTGGATTCATCAAAACCCTCTTGTATGACTATACCCGGTGATGCGCCTAGTACCTCTACCGATAACCCAAACACTACAACTACGTATACGACTATCGTCGCTTTGGGTTCGATAAGGCGCCGAGTACCACTATGTTTGACATGTACATCTACACCAAGACCGGTTCAACAAGTACCCCGAGAATGTCTGTACCTCTACCGTCGTCGTGGGTCCGACAAAACCAAGTGTACAACTACCGTCGCCCCTAGGGCGTTGGATTCGTCAAGTACCTCTCTGAAACTGAAAATGTACCACTAATTCCACTACCGTCGCCACAAGAATGACTACTTCCCACAGTGATCCGTGAACGACTACTTCCACTACGACTATCCCGTTTGCACGCTTCGAAGGTATAACCACCAAGACGATGACCCGTGGACGAATGCATGTGTTGTATGAGATGCATGTTTAGATGTTGTATTCACCCGTGAACGTTAGTTATTCCTCCTTGTTACCATGCCATCGACCCGTGGGAACCTGGTAATCGGGATCACCCCATCATCTTGCATGACACGCTCTCATCACACTTCCTTTTGCACCGGCATCTCAATCGAGTAATCGGAACCGGAATGTTGCGTGGCACCATTTCCATTGTCACTGCCGTGGCACCCCTTTCATTTTCCGCCACGGTGGCAAATGCCTTTTAACCTGCTCATGTCAACATTTTCATAAAATTGCTTAAAACTTGTACATGACATCCGCATCATGATAACAACATTTAAAATGGTTAAAATGGTTGTTTGCATTAAATTGCTAAATGCATGTGGGTATTTACCGGAATGGTTATTTGTTGCTTCCGACCTCACTTAAAATTTTCTAAAATGTGTAGTTTACTTTATGTTTCACCTCTTGACATGCTTAATAACATTTAATATTGGTGAGTACATAACCGTGAGAGAACTAAATAATTGATGTGGTGTTCCGTCAATATGCATCTTGATGCATATTGAGCTCCACTTAACTTGTAGTGTTGTTTGTGCACTTTGCCATGCCATGCCTCATTAAACCGGACATGCATCATACTTGGTTGTGCATCATGCCATATTTATGTGATGGTTGTTTACTATGTTGTTTCCTTCTTTCCGGTGTTGCTGAAGGAAATATGCCCTAGAGGCAATAATAAAGTTATTATTTATTTCCTTATATCATGATAAATGATTATTATTCATGCTAGAATTGTATTAACCGGAAACATAATACATGTGTGAATACATAGACAAACAAAGTGTCACTAGTATGCCTCTACTTGACTAGCTCGTTGATCAAAGATGGTTAAGTTTCCTAGCCATTGACATGGGTTGTCATTTGATTGACGGTATCACATCATTAGGAGAATGATGTGATTGACTTGACCCATTCCGTTAGCTTAGCGCTCGATCGTTTAGTATGTTGCTATTGCTTTCTTCATGACTTATACAAGTTCCTATGACTATGAGATTATGCAACTCCTGTTTACCGGAGGAACACTTTGTGTGCTACCAAACGTCACAACATAACTGGGTGATTATAAAGGTGCTCTATAGGTTTCTCCGAAGGTACTTGTTGGGTTGGCGTATTTCGAGATTAGGATTTGTCACTCTGATTATCGGAGAGGTATCTCTGGGCCCTCTCGGTAATGCACATCACTTTAGCTTTGCAAGCATTGAAACTAATGAGTTAGTTGCGGGATGATGTATTACGGAACGAGTAAAGAGACTTGCTGGTAACGGGGTTGAACTAGGTATTGAGATACCGACGATCGAATCTCGGGCAAGTAACATACCGATGACAAAGGGAACAACGTATGTCGTTATGCGGTCTGGCCGATAAAGATCTCCGTAGAATATGTGGGAGCCAATATGAGCATCCAGGTTCCGCTATTGGTTATTGACCGGAGACGTGTCTCGATCATGTCTACATAGTTCTCGAACCCGTAGGGTCCGCACACTTAACATTTTGATTACAGTTATGTTATGAGTTTATATGTTTTGATGTACCGAAGGTTGTTCGGAGTCCCGGATGTGATCACGGACATGACGAGGAGTCTCGAAATGGTCTAGACATGAAGATTGATATATTACAAGCCTATGTTTGGATACCGGAAGTGTTCCGGGTGAAATCAGGATTTTACCAGAGTACCGAGAGGTTACCGGAACCCCCCGGGAGCTTAATGAGCCATAGTGGGCCTTGTGGAGAAGAGGAGAGGCGGCCAGGGCAGGGCCGCGCGTCCCTCCCCCTAGTCCGAATAGGACAAGGAGAGGGGGGCGGCGCCCCCCTTTCCTTCCTCTCTCCCTCCTCTTTCCCCCTCTACTCCTAGTCCAACAAGGAAAAGGGAGGGAGTCCTACTCCCGGTAGGAGTAGGACTCCTCCTGGCGCGCCCCCTCTAGGCCGTCCGAACCTCCCCCCTTGCTCCTTTATATACGGGGGTAGGGGCACCCTAGAGACACAACAATTGATCGTTTGATCTTTTAGCCGTGTGCGGTGCCCCCCTCCACCATAGTCCACCTCGATAATACTATAGCGGTGCTTAGGCGAAGCCCTGCGTCGGTAGAACATCATCATCGTCACCACACCGTCGTGCTGACGACACTCTCCCTCAACAGTCGGCTGGATCGGAGTTCGAGGGACGTCATCGGGCTGAACGTGTGCTGAACTCGGAGGTGACGTGCGTTCGGTACTTGATCAGTCGGATCATGAAGACGTACGACCACATCAACCGCGTTGTGCTAAAGCTTCCGCTTTTGGTCTATGAGAGTACGTGGACAACACTCTCCCCTCTCGTTGCTATGCATCACCATGATCTTGCGTGTGCGTAGGAAATTTTTTGAAATTACTACGTTACTCAACAGTGGTATCAAAGCCAGGTTTTATGCGTAGATGTTATATGCACGAGTAGAACACAAGTGAGTTGTGGGCTATATAAGTCATACTGCTTACCAGCATGCCATACTTTGGTTCGGCGGTATTGTTGGATGAAGCGGCCCGGACCGACATTACGCGTATGCTTACGCGAGACTGGTTCTACCGACGTGCTTTGCACACAAGTGGCTGGCAGGTGTCAGTTTCTCCAACTTTAGTTGAGCCGAGTGTGGGTACGCCCGGTCCTTGCGAAGGTTAAAACAGCACCAACTTGACAAACTACCATTGTGGTTTTGATGCGTAGGTAAGAACGGTTCTTGCTAAGCCCATAGCAGCCACGTAAAATTTGCAACAACAAAGTAGAGGACGTCTAACTTGTTTTTGCAGGGCATGTTGTGATGTGATATGGTCAAGACATGATGCTAAATTTTGTTGTATGAGATGATCATGTTTTGTAACCGAGTTATCGGCAACTAGCAGGAGCCATATGGTTGTCGCTTTATTGTATGCAATGCAATCGCCCTGTAATGCTTTACTTTATCACTAAGCGGTGGTCATAGTCGTAGAAGCATAAGATTGGCAAGACGACAATGATGCTACAATGGAGATCAAGGTGTCGCACCAGTGATGATGGTGATCATGATGGTGCTTTGGAGATGGAGATCACAAGCACAAGATGATGATGGCCATATCATATCACTTATATTGATTGCATGTGATGTTTATCTTGTATGCATCTTATCTTGCTTTGATTGACGGTAGCATTATAAGATGATCCCTCACTAAATTATCAAAGTATAAGTGTTCTCCCTGAGTATGCACCATTGCGAAAGTTCTTCGTGCTGAGACACCACGTGATGATTGGGTGTGATAGGCTCTACGTTCAAATACAATGGGTGCAAGACAGTTGCACACGCGGAATACTCAGGTTAAACTTGACGAGCCTAGCATATAACAGATATGGCCTCGGAACACAGAGACCAAAAGGTCGAGCATGAATCATATAGTAGATATGATCAACATAGTGATGTTCACCGTTGAAACTACTCCATCTCACATGATTATCGGACATGGTTTAGTTGATATGGATCACGTGATCACTTAGAGGATTAGAGGGATGTCTATCTAAGTGGGAGTTCTTAAGTAATATGATTAATTGAACTTAAATTTATCAAGAACTTAGTACCTGATAGTATCTTGCTTGTGTATGTTGACTGTAGATAGATGGGCCGTGCTGTTGTTCCGTTGAATTTCAATGTGTTCCTTGAGAAAGCAAAGTTGAAAGATGATGGTAGCAATTACACGGACTGGGTCCGTAACTTGAGGATTATCCTCGTTGCTGCACAGAAGAGTTACGTCCTGGAAGCACCGCTAGGTGTACCACCTGCGCCAGCAACTGCAGACACTGTGAATGCCTGGCAGTCACGTGTTGATGACTACTCGATAGTTCAGTGTGCCATGTTTTACAGCTTAGAACCGGGACTTCAACAACGTTTTGAACGTCATGGAGCATATGAGATGTTCTAGGAGTTGAAGTTAATATTTCAAAAGAATGCCCAGATTGACAGATATGAAGTCTCCAATAAGTTCTATAGCCGCAAGATGGAGGAGAATAGTTCTGTCAGTGAGCATATACTCAAGATGTCTGGGTACTGCAATCACTTGATTCAACTAGGAGTTAATCTTCCGGATGACAGCGTCATTGAAAGAATTCTTCAATCACTGCCACCAAGCTACAAGATCTTTGTGATGAACTATAACATGCAAGGGATGGATAAGACTATTCCCGAGCTCTTCGCAATGCTAAAGGATGCAGAGGTAGAAATCAAAAAGGAGCATCAAGTGTTGATGGTCAATAAGACCACCAGTTTCAAGAAAAAGGGCAAAGGGAAGAAGAAGGGGAACTTCAAGAAGAACACCAAGCAAGTTGCTTCTCGGAAGAAGGAACCCAAGTCTGGACCTAAACCTGACACTGAGTGCTTCTACTGCAAGCAGACTAGTCACTGGAAGCGGAACTGCCCCAAGTATTTGGCAGATAAGAAGGATGGCAAGGTGTACAAAGGTATATGTGATATACATGTTATTGATGTGTACCTTACTAATGCTCGCAGTCGCACCTGGGTATTTGATACTGGTTCTGTTGCTAATATTTGCAACTCGAAACAGGGGCTACGGATTAAGCAAAGATTGGCTAAGGACGAGGTGACGATGCGCGTGGGAAATGGTTCCAAAGTCGATGTGATCGCGGTCGACACGCTACCTATACATCTACCTTCGGGATTAGTATTTGACATAAATAATTGTTATTTTGTGTTAGTGTTGAGCATGAACATTATATCTAGATCTTGTTTGATGTGAGACGGTTATTCATTTAAATCAGAGAATAATGGTTGTTCTATTTATATGAGTAATATCTTTTATGGTCATGCACCCTTGAAGAGTGGTCTATTTTTGTTGAATCTCGATAGTAGTGATACACATATTCATAATATTGAGGCAAAATATGCAGAGTTGATAATGATAGTGCAACTTATTTGTGGCACTGCCGTTTAGGTCATATCGGTGTAAAGCGCATGAAGAAGCTCCATACTAATGGACTTTTCGAACCACTTGATTATGAATCACTTGGTACTTGCGAACCGTGCCTCATGGGCAAGATGACTAAAACGCCGTTCTCCGGAACTATGGAGAGAGCAATAGATTTGTTGGAAATCATACACACAGATGTATGTGGTCCGATGAATGTTGAGGCTCGTGATGGATATCGTTATTTTCTCATCTTCACAGATGATTTAAGCAAATATGGGTATATCTACTTAATGAAATATAAGTCTGAAACATTCGAAAGTTCAAAGAATTTCAGAGTGAAGTTGAAAATCATCGTAACAAGAAAATAAAGTTTCTACGATCTGATCGTGGAGGAGAATATTTGAGTTATGAGTTTGGTCTTCATTTGAAACAATGCGGAATAGTTTCGCAACTCACGCCACCCGGAACACCACAGCGTAATGGTGTGTCCAAACGTCGTAATCATACTTTACCGCTATCATTTTGGGGTTATGCTTTAGAGACGGCCGCATTCACGTTAAATAGGGCACCATCGAAATCCGTTGAGATGATGCCTTATGAACTGTGGTTTGGCAAGAAACCAAAGTTGTCGTTTCTGAAAGTTTGGGGCTGCGATGCTTATGTGAAAAAGCTTCAACCTGATAAGCTCGAACCCAAATCGGAGAAATGTGTCTTCATAAGGTACCCAAAGGAGACTGTTGGGTACACCTTCTATCACAGATCCGGAGGCAAGACTTTTGTTGCTAAATTGGAAATCTTTCTGGAGAAGGAGTTTCTCTCGAAAGAAGTGAGTGGGAGGAAAGTAGAACTTGATGAGGTAACTATACCTGCTCCCCTATTGGAAAGTAGTTCATTGCAGAAACCAGTTTCTGCGACACCTACACCAATTAGTGAGGAAGTTAATGATGATGATCATGAAACTTCAGATCAAGTTGTTACTGAACCTCGTAGGTCAGCCATAGTAAGATCCGCACTAGAGTGGTACGGTAATCCTGTTCTGGAAGTTATGTTACTAGACCATGACGAACCTATGAACTATGAAGAAGCGATGGTGAGCCCAGATTCCGCAAAATGGCTTGAGGCCATGAAATCTGAGATGGGATCCATGTATGAGAACAAAGTGTGGACTTTGGTTGACTTGCCCGATGATCGGCAAGCAATTGAGAATAAATGGATCTTCAAGAAGAAGACTGACGTTGATGGTAATGTTACTGTCTATAAAGCTCGATTTGTTACGAAAGGTTTTTGACAAGTTCAAGGGATTGACTATGATGAGACCTTCTCACCTGTAGCGATGCTTAAGTCTGTCCGAATCATGTTAGCAATTGCCGCATTTTATGATTATGAAATTTGGCAAATGGATGTCAAAACTGCATTCCTGAATGGATTTCTGGAAGAAGAGTTGTATATGATGCAACCGGAAGGTTTTGTTGATCCAAAGGGACCTAACAAAGTATGCAAGCTCCAGCGATCCATTTATGGACTTGTGCAAGCTTCTCGGAGTTGGAATAAACGCTTTGATAGTGTGATCAAAGCATTTGGTTTTGTACAGACTTTTGGAGAAGCCTGTATTTACAAGAAAGTGAGTGGGAGCTCTGTAGCATTTCTGATATTATATGTGGATGACATATTGTTGATTGGAAATGATATAGAATTTGTGGATAGCATAAAGGGATACTTGAATAAGAGTTTTTCAATGAAACACCTTGGTGAAGTTGCTTATATATTGGGCATCAAGATCTATAGAGATAGATCAAGACGCTTAATCGGACTTCCACAAAGCACATACCTTGCAAAGTTTTGAAGAAGTTCAAAATGGATCAAGCAAAGAAAGGATTCTTGCCTGTGTTACAAGGTGTGAAGTTGAGTAAGACTCAATGCCCAACCACTTCAGAAGATAGAGAGAAAATGAAAGATGTTCCCTATGCTTCAGCCATAGGCTTTATCATGTATGCAATGTTGTGTACCAGAACTGATGTGTGCCTTGCTATAAGTCTAGCAGGGAGGTACCAAAGTAATCCAGGAGTGGATCACTGGACAGCGGTCAAGAACATCCTGAAATACCTAAAAAGGACTAAGGATATGTTTCTCATTTATGGAGGTGACAAAGAGCTCATCGTAAATGGTTACGTTGATGCAAGCTTTGACACTGATCTGGACGATTCTAAATCGAAAATCGGATACGTGTTTACATTGAACGGTGGAGCTGTCAGTTGGTGCAGTTCTAAACAAAGTGTCGTGGCGGGATCTATGTGTGAAGCGGAGTACATAGCTGCTTCGGAAGCAGAAAATGAAGGAGTTCATATCCGATCTAGGTGTCATACCTAGTGCATCGGGTCTAATGAAAATCTTTTGTGATAATACTGGTGCAATTGCCTTGGCGAAGGAATCCAGATTTGACAAGAGAACCAAGCACATCAAGAGACGCTTCAGTTCCATCCGAGATTTAGTCCAGGTGGGAGACATAGAAATTTGCAAGATACATACGGATCTGAATGATGGAGACCCATTGACTAAGCCACTTCCACGAGCAAAACATGATCAGCACCAAGGCTCCATGGGTGTTAGAATAATTACTATGTAATCTAGATTATTGACTCTAGTGCAAGTGGGAGACTAAAGGAAATATGCCCTAGAGGCAATAATAAAGTTATTATTTATTTCCTTATCATGATAAATGTTTATTATTCATGCTAGAATTGTATTAACCGGAAACATAATACATGTGTGAATGTCACAGCCCTAGAGTTTGCTTGTAACTAGTGGCATTGCATCCATGCATCATGTTTAAATTTCATGAAACTTGAAATGGGGATTGTTGAAACCCTAGCACCAAATGAATCTAACTAGGCTCAGTAAAAATATTTTCAGAGATCCCAAAATATCCTTTGAAAATGTTCATAATTTTTGATAAAGGTGAAAACCTCTGCCAAAAATGATGAACATATATTTCCAGGACATTCTGGATCTTTGAATTAACTCATATCGTATTTGAATTGGAGCATTTAAATCCTATAAATATTTTTAAATGCTCTAATAACTCTGAAACTAGTTTTGTGTTGTTGGAAATAATACAAACACTACCCACAATTATTTTCAGCATTTTCCAAAGTGGATTAGTATTTTTACTAATTCAAAACAGGATAAAAGAAATAGAAAACTGAAATAAAAAAAGAGAAGAGGGAAGAGTTACCTGCCGCTCACCTCCCTGGCCCATCCCAGCACTGTAGAGGCCCAGCCCACAGGGGCATGACCGTCTTCTAACTCTGCTAGTAGGCAGAGGCGAACCAGAGCACGATGCCGGCTGCGCCAGCTGGCGAGCTCTCCTCCCCCCCCCCACGCCCTGGAGACGTGACGCAGCTCCTTGGCCCACTCCCTCACACTCCCCATGCTCATCCCCTCCTCTGGCTCCTTCCCCCTCTCTTCCCCGAGCGCCGCCGTTGCCGCCGCTTGCCAAAGCCGTGCCCGCGGAGCACCCCTCGCCGCGCCGACCCGCCCAGGAGAACCGTAGGGTGGTCTTCATCATCTACGAGGAGCCACGCGACGCCGGACGCCCCGCATCGCCGGCTACCTCATCTTCTTCCTCCTCTGCTGCCGAAGATCGCTGGCGACCTCCCGTCATCACCAGCCCCTCCCCGAGCTCGCCGATGCCCCCGTTGCAACCGTTGTGAGCTCCTGCCCCTAACCCCCCTCCTCCCCGCATCGATTGCGCCGTGTAGCCACCGTTTCCACCGGAGCCGAGAGCACCTCACCGCCGGCCATGACGCCGTCGTGGCTACGGCCGTGCAAGCACACGTCCAAGCTCACCACTGCAATCAGTGCAGCCCCACGATTCGAACGAACGCACCCTTGGCTCATGTCGTGCCCTACCGCATCCATTCCGAGTTCACCCGAGAGCCGGCCGCCGCCACGAGCTCGAGTCCGGCGAGCTTGCTCCACCCCTGCCCCTCCCGCTCGCACAGTTCAAAGCGGACGAGTCTCCTCGTTCCGTAGTTGGCCTTGTCCGTCGTTTTGTACGCCGAAGGACGAATCCCAAACGCATCTGCCGTCTCTGGTCTCGCCGGCGGCAAGCCGCGGGTCAACTCCAGCGTGTTTTGACCCCGGTTGGCTGGGTTGACTTCCCCCCTGACTCACTAATGTGTGGGCCAGGCCCCTACTTAATTAAGCAATAGATTAATTAGCGTTAATTAACTTAGTTAGATAGGTTAGTCTCTGACATGTGGGCCCAGGCCTTAACAAAACTAGATTAGGTTTAGTTTAATTTTAATTAACCTTGTTAGTTAACTTTGTCATTGACGTGTGGAGCCCACACGTCAGGTTTGACTAGGACCGAGCCGTTGACCTGCTGACGTCACCATGAGGTCATGCTGACGCAATAATTCCTTTCTGGAATTTAAATAAATCTTAAATGATTTATTATTTTCAGAAATGCCCAAAACTTAAAAAAATCATAGAAATTCGACCGTAACTCCAAATGAAATAATTTATATATGAAAAATTATCAGAAACATCCAATCTATCCATTTATGCTACTTTCACGCATGTTCAACCAACTTATACCCACTGTATAAGTGAAAACATGATAATGGCATTTTAAATGCTAAATATGGAGTTTGCATATGAACCCTTGGTCCATATGGACTTCATTTCAATTGTTGCTAGATGCATTAGTGCAAAACACATTCATATTGCCATGCCATAGCATGCATCATATTGTTGCATATCTTCATGTGTTGATTGAGTTCTTTCTCAGTTGCCGGTGTTTGTCCCCTCTCGATAGACGTGGTTCCGACGATGAGTTCGATGACACCGATGGAGAACTATACTATCTTCAGAAGTGTCAGGCAAGCAAAACCCCCTTGTTCATTATGATACAATCCCGATCTCTCGCTCCTGCTCTCTTTTACTGCATTAGGACAACAACGTTTCAACTGTTACATGCTGCGGTAGCTGAACCCCTTATCCTCTGCATGACCTGTAATTGCCATAGTAAATAGATGAAACCCACTAGCATGACTATGAATTGTTTGAGCCCTAATGTGCCTACTCATTCATTCTTGTTTGTCATGCTTGCTATTTCTTAGAGTTGAGTCAGGTCTGATTCATCGGGAATGAATTGGGACGTGATGAACATGTCCTACTGTTGAGAGCTAAGTGTGTGAACACGATTTTGTAAAGGTAGCGGTGAGAGGCCATGTAGGAGTACATGGTGGGTTGTCTCATTGCAGCCGTCCTCAGGAACTGAGTTCTGTGTCTGTGATCTATGAACAACTACTACCACTCATTGTGATCCTTAATTGACCTTCTCGGCTTCTTAATCACCCTAGTACTCTGTCCAGGAGTTGCAACTAGTTTCTGGTGTTTGTAGGTTATGTGTTGGCGGCCGTGCGTAGCGCTGACCCTAGGGGTGGGCTATGATGCGGTAGATACACCATGGCCGGGCATGCCGGGCGCCCGTTTAGTGTCTCGGAACCCTATACACATCGTTCGGGGCCGTATGTGGAAACCTCGGCCGGACTCCCTGTGGATGGAACCTGGATAGGCGATAAACCTGGACTAGAGACTTGAGTGTTTAGGTAGGCCGTGGCCGACACCCTTGTTGGGCTTCCGCTTGAAGGTTGCCGAGTACATGTCGTGTAAACGACGGTAAGTGGTGGGAGCGTGTGTGAAGAAGTACACCCCTGCAGGGTTATCATTATCTATTCGAATAGCCGGATTCCTCGGATATGGAAACTTGGACCCCTTGCATAGTTCATAGACAAGTGAAATTGGATACTCTAAAACTTGAAGATAAGTGTGAGTTCTATGGATGGCCTTCCCGTAGGGAGACAGGAGCGGATCCATAGTGGTGTATTGAATGGTGAATATGTGGACTCGTGTGCGCCACCTCAAAAGAGTTGCTTGCAGTCGTAGTTCAGGTTAGCCACTAAGTCAAAGCTGGCTTGCTGTAGTTAAACTCCACCACCCCCACTTGTGGATACCGATGCATATGTAGCTAGTTCTGATGTAAGTCTTGCTGAGTACCTTTGTACTCACATTTGCTTAATTTATGTTTTGTAGAGAGATTTCAGTCTCGCTGGTAGTTCCGGATGGACTTCGACATTTAGCTTGATACCTCAGCTACGATTTTGTGCCCTCGGCAGGATCTGGTAGTTAGTCAGGCTTCTTAGCCTTTTTCATTTGTAGATGTCTGTACTCAGACATGTTAAGCTTCCGCATGTGCTTTGATTTGTATGTTCTGATTGTTGGGTCATGAGACTCATGTTTGTAATTTCTCGCTCCTCGGAGCCTAATGAATAAATACTTGAGTCGTAGAGTTATGTTGTGATGCCATGTTGTATTTACACATATCGAGCATATTGTGTGTATGATTGAAATTCTTGGTATGTGTGGGATCCGACAATCTAGTTGTTTATCCTTGGTAGCCTCTCTTATGGGGAAATGTAGTCTGGTGCTTCCATGTGACATAGTAGTCTGCTACAGCCCGGTTCACCGGAGTCCTGCTAGCCCAGCACTACTGCTCAGGACACTTGACTGGCCGGCATGTGTTTCATTTTATTCATGTGTCTGTCCCTTCGGGGAAATGTCACGCGGTGACATCCGGAGTCCTGCCTAGCCTGCTACAGCTTGGGTTCTCGGAGTCCTGTTAGCCCAGTGCTACAGCCCGGATTCACACGCTGCTGACCGACATGCTCGATGTGATTCATGTATGCCTGTCCCCATAGATTGGTGCCGCTTTGGGTTCATGACTAGCCATGTCGGCCCGGGTTCTCTGTCATATGGATGCTAGCGACATTATCATATATGTGAGCCAAAAGGCGTGAACGGTCCCGGGCCAGATAAGGTGGTACCCGTGGGAATACCGTGCGTGAGGCCGCAAAGTGATATGAAGTGTTACATGCTAGGTCGGTGTGACTTTGGAATCGGGGTCCTGACAGCATTGGTATCAGAGCCTGACTGCCTGTAGGATTACCAAGCCATACTGGTCGAAGTTGTGTCTAGAAATGCTTTAGTTATGTAGGGGAATTGATTGTGGAAGGGAACGTAAGGCTCTTTTTACTCCTTATACTTTATGCCTTCTGATCTGAGTCACCCTCTTCTTTTCTATGGGGGTTAAGAACTAGGCTTGTCTTCTATCTCTCAGGATGACGTGTTACTAAACCGTAGTTGCCTAGGATTGTTGAGTTCAAGCCTCAGTTCAGTTCTTACTACTTCCTATGTCATAGCTGGCCTCAGAACTTTGATATGATGTAGTTGAGTGGTTATGCCACCATTTTGCAAGATGTCTCAAATATTTTTGAGCATTTACAGCCGTTATGTTGTCCGAGTCATCCCAGGTTTCTAGATAATCTAATGCATTTGCAATCCTTTCTTTCTGTTCCCGATGTCCTTTATGGTCAGAATAAGCACACTAACCGGTGCGTTGAGGTAATTTATTGTCTCGACATATATGTTGGAGCTATTATTATGACCGTAGGTGTTTTAGGGAGTCACCTAGTAATCTAGCAATGCTTTGTATTCCCAGTCTGATGATTCTGGCCATCATTCTCAAAAGCATTCCGTGATGCCATTTAGTTAGTAGGTATTCTATTCCTGGGTTTGAACCCGAGATTCACTCTAGTCACCTCTTGTTGATAGTGTTTGCTCGTTCCATTAGGATATTAGTAACCTTGCGACAGTCCTCGAGGTCCGTGGTATTTCCTTCTTCCAAATACCATGAACCATTAAGGCAGAAGTTCTTTTGAACCAAAATATCACAATCAGAGTACTCTTGAGGAGTTCTCCATTCATAATTGTGATTCTGCCAGATCTACCTTTCTACATGGGTTATCTGGAAGAAACCTGTTGAACTTGGTTCGACATATTAATCTATGCATCCAAAACTCCGAAAGATATATGTCCTCTTGAGTTGTCCCTCTTCATTTATATTCCAACCATGGTCTATCAATTGATAGTCAGGAGTAATTGTGCATCCGTGTTATCGATGTTTATCATTCTCGTGGTCCGTTAAGCCATTCTATTTCAGAATGATTAGGAGAAACAAACTCCAGTACCTCATCCATATCCAGGATTGGGTCAAAGTAGTTGTGTTCTGCAGATCAAATGCCAATCCAGCTTTTGCTCTGTTCTACCCTAGAGTATTACCCCCTTTATGTCAGGATTGTCATGAGAATTGCACCCTCTCTCATGAATTCTTGGCGCAGTGATACTTCTTACCATCATTTTTCATTCCTCGGTCCCGTGTTGTCGCAACCGGAATGTCGGCAAGTGAACCATGATGTGTGAAATCAATACTCCTAGCAAATAGTTGCTAGGTAGCTAATGGACAATAATTTCTTTCTTAGCGTGTTGGTTATTGAATCATCATCCTAAGATTGATCGTGCTACCTAGTCCATTTTTCCTGGTGCACTCTTCGATCAATGAGTTAGGATTGTGTCAGTCCCTCGCTCTCTTGATCATATCGTCTTGCTCTGAAAAGCAAGATTGTTCCCGAGCTTAGAAACAGATCGGTGTCTGTCCCTTCGGGGAAATGTCACGCGGTGACATCCGGAGTCCTGCCTAGCGTGCTATAGCCCGGGTTCTCGGAGTCCTGTTAGCCCAGTGCTACAGCCCGGATTCACACGCTGCTGACCGACATGCTCGATGTGATCCATGTATGCCTGTCCCCATAGATTGGTGCCGCTTTGGGTTCACGACTAGCCATGTCAGCCCGAGTTCTCTGTCATATGGATGCTAGCGAAATTGTCATATACGTGAGGCAAAAGGCGCAAACGGTCCCGGGCCAGATAAGGTGGCACCTGTGGGAATACCGTGCGTGAGGCCGCAAAGTGATATGAAGTGTTACATGCTAGATCGATGTGACTTTGGAATCAAGATCCTGATAGCGTTGGTATCAGAGCCTGACTGCATGTAGGATTACCAAGCCATACTGGTCGAAGTTGTGTCTAGAAATGCTTTAGTAATGTAGGGGAATTGATTGTGGAAGGGAACGCAAGGCTCTTTTTACTCCTTATACCTTATGCCTTCTGATTTGAGTCACCCTCTTCTTTTCTGCGGGGGTTAAGAACTAGGCTTCTCTTCTATCTCTCAGGATGACGTGTTACTAAATCGTAGTTGCCTAGGATTGTTGAGTTCAAGCCTCAGTTCAGTTCTTACTACTTCCATATGTCATAGCTGGCCTCAGAACTTTGATATGATGTTGTTGAGTGGTTATGCCACCATTTTGCAGGATGTCTCAAATATTTTTGAGCATTTACAGCAGTTATGCTGTCCGAGTCATCCCAGGTTTCTAGATAATCTAATGCATTTGCAATCCTTTCTTTCTGTTCCCGATGTCCTTTATGGTCAAAATAAGCACACTAACCGGTGCGTTGAGGTAATTTATTGTCTCGACATATATGTTGGAGCTATTATTATGACCGTAGGTGTTTTAGGGAGTCACCTAGTAATCTAGCAATGCTTTGTATTCCCAGTCTGATGATTCTGGCCATCATTCTCGAAAGCATTCCGTGATGCCATTTAGTTAGTAGGTATTCTATTCCTGGGTTTGAACCCAAGATTCACTCTAGTCACCTCCTGTTGATAGTGTTTGCTCGTTCCATTAGGATATTAGTAACCTTGCGACAGTCCTCGAGGTCCGTGGTATTTCCTTCTTCCAAATACCATGAACCATTAAGGCAGAAGTTCTTTTGAACCAAAATATCACAATCAGAGTACTCTTGAGGAGTTCTCCATTCATAATTGTGATTCTGCCAGATCTACCTTTCTGCATGGGTTATCTGGAAGAAACCTGTTGAACTTGGTTCGACATATTAATCTATGCATCCACAACTCCGAAAGATATATGTCCTCTTGAGTTGTCCCTCTTCATTTATATTTCGACCATCGTCTATCAATTGATAGTCAGGAGTAATTGTGCATCCGTGTTATTGATGTTTATTATTCTTGTGGTCCGTTAAGCCATTCTATTTCAGAATAATTAGGAGAAACAAACTCCAGTACCTCATCCATATCCAGGATTGGGTCAAAGTAGTTGTGTTCTGCAGATCAAATGCCAATCCAGCTTCTGCTCTGTTCTACCATGGAGTATTACCCCCTTTATGTCAGGATTGTCATGAGAATTGCACCCTCTCTCACGAACTCTTGATGCAGTGATACTTCTTACCATCATTTTTCATTCCGCAGTCCCATGTTGTCGCAACCGGAATGTCGGCAAGTGAACCATAATTTCTTTCTTAGCGTGTTTGTTATTGAATCATCATCCTAAGATTGATCGTGCTACCTAGTCCATTTTTCCTGGTGCACTCTTCGATCAATGAGTTAGGATTGTGTCAGTCCCTTGCTCTCTTGATCATATCGTCTTGCTCTGAAAAGCAAGATTGTTCCCGAGCTTAGAAACATATCGGTGGTTCGTGATTTTCTGAATATTTCTTCGGAAGTATCACCAGGTTGCCCCCTGACTGTTATGTTGAGCTCGTGATTTTGTTGGTTTCTTGTAAACCACCCCTTCTCCAAGATTCTATGTTGGATACCTTGAGCTAGTTGGTTAAGCTAAACAACAACTTGGAGAGTTGGAAGATGAAAGCTTGTCCGGCTCAGTTCATTCCAAAGGGATATCCTTGTGTGTGTGTGTTGAAGAAAGATGATATTTTCATCGATTGTTCCTCGGGATCGGCTGTTGAATCTATCGTCCTGTCCAAACCTTGATTTGAGTGTGGGCTATCGTCAAGTCAAATGAGAACCAACGATGTTCATAATGTTGTCTTACTCGTGGTTGTTTCCTCGAGCATACGCCGTTATATCTTTTGGGTCTGACCAATGCTATCACCTTGTTCACATAATTATGGAATTCCATCTTCACGGAAATCTGGATGACCTGTTGTTGAGCCCATCAACAATATTTTCATCTTATCCATGATTCATGTTGAACATTAAGCTAGTGTTGGAAACTTTGAAAGCATTTCTTCATGCTAGCTCATGAAGCATATGTTTGGTATAAGAAGTGACTTCCTCTAGTTCACGTGCATTTGAAGCAAGTTGCCGCCATGAATTTGTGAAAGTTTGTTTCACTTCCTCTGGAATCATCCCAAGTCAGTCATGCATACGTGCGAAGTATTCTATGGTCTGGAGACTTGCAACTTTCATCCTATATGAATCCCTAGCACACCAAGCCACTGATTGATTTGTTCCAGGAGAAGAAGTTTCTTCTTAAGAGCTAGACTTACGCAAGGACTTCGATATCCTCGATGATGGTTCCCCATTTGGACTCAGTAGTGTTTTATTATAAGACTACTATGTGGTCATGCTTGTCTGGGACAGCGTGTTCACATGTTTGTAGCAAAACCAGCTCATGTCTTGGAGCTTACTATCGTAGTTCATTTTCTGAGAATCTCGCAATGTCATCTCGTTGGTTTGTGTTGCAAACTTTCTTTTCCAGACATGCTGTCTGAAATATCCTATTACCAACCAGATCTGAATCTCAGGCAGATATGATGGTTGGAACTTTTCCAGGATCTATGATGTAGGTCCCTACAGGGTTGATGTTCTGGCCGACACACCTAGCCAGAAGATCTGTCATTATAGTATCTTGCCCATTTTTCCATGAGGATTTCGTGCGACTTATTATAGAAGTTGTTCCTTAGGAATCCTTGTGCTCTCAGTTTCTTCGATGATTGTATAACCATTGAAACATTGGAAACACTCTTGACTGTTGAGTTTTTCCCTAGTTACCAGAATCATTCCCAGCATTTGCAATTTGTTCCCAGCTTGCACCTCAGTAGTAGTTGTCCAGGATCATCTTCAAAGGTGGACTTACCATGGGTCCCATCCATTTCCGGTGATCAGCAAAAGACATCCATTGCGTTGTCTTCAACAAGGTAGTCCACATCATCTATTCTAGTCAGGGTATGCCATTTCTTCGAGCTCTTTCAAACGATCAATTGTAAATTGCCTTAAGCTGGTATGAAGAGTTTCAATGATCTATGGATCAAAAGTAATTCTTTTCGCCACTTAAGGGAACAATCCAACGAGTCACCTTTCCCAAGGTGCCCCGTTACATGACCATGGCAATTATTTCCTAGCCACCTTGACACCATCCACCATCTTTCTAAGCGTGGAATTGTTGCCCACCAAATCAAACCACGTCGTTTGTTCTTCCATCCCTCTCGATGTGTTTGGTGTCTCAACTCGAGATGTTTCAACATGTCATTCCGTGAGTTGGTCTTGTGATCATTTGGATGATCCATCCATGTAGACATGTCTCGCTCTGTTGAACACATGTTGGATGAAGATCTTGAAAGCAAAGATGTCAAGATCAATTTGAAGCAATGAATCAACATCTTCGAGAAGCACAGTTGGATCGTGAAGATCATGTTAGCTTTGTGTCCCCTCTGTCTTCTTACCTCGTGACTTGAATCTCAGGACGAGATTCTTGTTTGGTGGGGGTGAGTTGTCACAGCCCTAGAGTTTGCTTGTAACTAGTGGCATTGCATCCATGCATCTTGTTTAAATTTCATGAAACTTGAAATGGGGATTGTTGAAACCCTAGCACCAAATGAATTTAACTAGGCTCAGTAAAAATATTTTCAGAGATCCCAAAATATCCTTTGAAAATGTTCATGGTTTTTGATAAAGGTGAAAACCTCTGCCAAAAATGATGAACATATATTTCCAGAACATTCTGGATCTTTGAATTAACTCATATCGTATTTGAATTGGAGCATTTAAATCCTATAAATATTTTTAAATGCTCTAATAACTCTGAAACTTGTTTTGGGTTGTTGGAAATAATCCAAACACTACCCACAATTATTTTCAGGATTTTACAAAGTGGATTAGTATTTTTACTAATTCAAAACAGAATAAAAGAAATAGAAAACTGAAATAAAAAAGAGAAGAGGAAGAGTTACCTGTCGCTCACCTCCCTGGCCCAGCCCAACACTGTAGAGGCCCAGCCCACAGGGGCATGACCGTCTTCTACCTCTGCTAGTAGGCAGAGGCGAACCAGAGCACGACGCCGGCTGCGCCAGCTCTTGCTTCCCTCTGGCGAGCTCTCCTCCCCCCCACGCCCTCGAGACGTGACACAGCTCCCTGGCCCACTCCCTCACTCTCCCCATGCTCATCCCCTCCTCTGGCTCCCTTCCCCTCTCTTCCCCGAGCGCCGCCATCGCCGCCGCTTGCCAAAGCCGTGCCCGCGGAGCTCCCCTCGCCGCGCCGACCCGCCCAGGAGAACCGTAGGGTGGTCTTCATCATCTACGAGGAGCCACGCGACGTCGGACGCCCCGCATCGCCGGCTACCTCGTCTTCTTCCTCCTCTGCTGCCGAAGATCGCCGGCAACCTCCCATCATCACCAACCCCTCCCCGAGCTTGCCGATGCCCCCATTGCAACCGTTGTGATCTCCTGCCCCTGACCCCCCTCCTCCCCGCATCAATTGCGCCGTGTAGCCACCGTTTCCACCGGAGCCGAGAGCACCTCACCGCCGGCCATGACGCCGTCGTGGCTACGACCGTGCAAGCACAAGTCCTAGCTCACCACTGCAATTAGTGCAGCCCCACGATCCGAACGCACGCACCCTTGGCTCCTGTCGTGCCCTACCGCATCCATTCCGAGTTCACCCGAGCGCCGGCCGCCGCCACGAGCTCGAGTCCGGCGAGCTTGCTCCACCCCTGCCCCTCCCGCTCACACAGTTCAACGCGGATGAGTCTCCTTGTTCCGTAGATGGCCTTGTCCGTCGTTTTGGACGCCAGAGGACGAATCCCGAACGCATCTGCCTTCTCTGGCCTCTCCGGTGGTGAGCTGCGGGTCAACTCCGGCGTGTTTTGACCCCGGTTGGCTGGGTTGACTTCCCCCCTGACTCACTAACGTGTGGGCCAGGCCCCTGCTTAATTAAGCAATAGATTAATTAGCGTTAATTACCTTAGTTAGATAGGTTAGTCTCTGACATGTGGGCCCAGGCCTTAACTAAACTAGATTAGGTTTAGTTTAATTTTAATTAACCTTGTCAGTTAACTGTGTCACTAACATGTGGACCCCACATGTCAGGTTTGACCTGGACCGAGCCGTTGACATACTAACGTCACTGTGAGGTCATGCTGACGCAATAATTCCTTTCTGGAATTTAAATAAATCTTAAATCATTTATTATTTTCAGAGATGCCCAAAACTTCTAAAAATCATAGAAATTCAACCGTAACTCCAAATGAAATAATTTATATCTGAAAAATTATCAGAAAAATCCAATCTATCCATTTATGCTACTTTCATGCATGTTCAACCAACTTATACCCACTGTATAAGTGAAAACATGATAATGGCATTTTAAATGCTAAATATGGAGTTTGCATTTGAACCCTTGGTCCATATGGACTTCATTTAAATTGTTGCTAGATGCATTAGTGCAAAACACATTCATATTGCCATGTCATAGCATGCATCATATTGTTGCATATCGTCATGTGTTGATTGAGTTCTTTCTCAGTTGCTGGTGTTTGTCCCCTCTCGATAGACGTGGTTCCGACGATGAGTTCGATGACACCGATGGAGAACTATACTATCTTCAGAAGTGTCAGGCAAGCAAAACCCCCTTGTTCATTCATATACAATCCCAATCTCTCGCTCCTGCTCTCTTTTACTGCATTAGGACAACAACGTTTCAACTGTTACATGCTGCGGTAGCTGAACCCCTTATCCTCTGCATAACCTGTCATTGCCACAGTAAATAGATGAAACCCACTGGCATGAGTAGGAGTTGTTTGAGCCATGATGTGCCTACTCATTCATGCTTGTTTGTCATGCCTGCTATTTCTTAGAGTTGAGTCAGGTCTGATTCATCGGGAATTAATTGGGACGTGATGAACATGTCCTACCGTTGAGAGCTAAGTGTGTGAACATGATTTGGTAAAGGTAGCAGTGAGAGCCCATGTAGGAGTACATGGTGGGTTGTCTCATTGCAGCCGTCCTCGGGAACTGAGTTCTGTGTCTGTGATCCATGAACAGCTACTACCACTCATTGGGGTCCTTAATTGACCCTCTCGGCTTCTTAATCACCCTAGTACTCTGTCCAGGAGTTGCAACTAGTTTCAGGTGTTTGTAGGTTATGTGTTGGCGGCCGTGCGTAGCGCTGACCCTAGGGGTGGGCTATGATGCGGTAGATACACCGTGGTCGGGCATGCCGAGCGCCCGTTTGGTGTCTCGAAACCCTGTACACATCGTTCGGGGCCGTATGTGGAAACCTTGGCCGGACTCCCTGCGGATGGAACCTAGATAGGCGATAAACCTGGACTAGAGACTTGAGTGTTTAGGTAGGCCGTGGCCGACACCCTAGTTGGGCTTCCGCTTGAATGTTGCCGAGTACATGTCGTGTAAAGGACGATAAGTGGTGGGAGCGTGTGTGAAGAAGTACACCCCTGCAAGGTTATCATTATCTATTCGAATAGCCGGATTCCTCGGATATGGAAACTTGGACCCCTTGCATAGTTCATAGACAAGTGAAAGTGGATACTCTAAAACTCGCAAGATAAGTGTGAGTGCTATGGATGGCCTTCTCGTAGGGAGACAGGAGCGGATCCAAAGTGGTGTATTGAATGGTGAATATGTGGACTCATGTGCGCCACCTCAAAAGAGTTGCTTTTAGTCGTAGTTCAGGTTAGCCACTAAGTCGAAGCTGGCTTGCTGCAGTTAAACTCCACCCCCCCCCCCCCTTGTGGATACCGATGCATATGTAGCTAGTTCTGATGTAAGTCTTGCTGAGTACCTTTGTACTCACGTTTGCTTAATTTATGTTTTGTAGAGAGATTTCATTCTCGCTGGTAGTTCCGCGTGGACTTCGACGTTTAGCTTGATACCTCAGCTACGATTTTGTGCCCTCGGCAGGATCTGGTAGTTAGTCAGGCTTCTTAGCCTTTTTCATTTATAGATGTCTGTACTCAGACATGTTAAGCTTCCACATGTGCTTTGATTTGTATGCTATGATTGTTGGGTCATGAGACTCATGTTTGTAATTTCTCGCTCCTCGGAGCCTAATGAATAAATACTTGAGTCGTAGAGTTATTTTGTGATGCCATGTTGTATTTACACATATCGAGCATATTTTGTGTATGATTGAAATGATTGGTATGTGTGGGATCCGACAATCTAGTTGTTTATCCTTGGTAGCCTCTCTTATGGGGAAATGTAGTCTGGTGCTTCCATGAGCCATAGTAGTCCGCTACAGCCTGGTTCACCGCAGTCCTACTAGCCCAGCACTACTGCTCAGTACACTTGACTGGCCGGCATGTGTTTCACTTCGTTCCGGTGTCTGTCCCTTCGGGGAAATGTCACGCGGTGACATACGGAGTCCTTCCTAGCCTGCTACAGCCCGGGTTCCCGGAGTCCTGTTAGCCCAGTGCTACAGCCCGAATTCACACGCTGCTGACCGACATGCTCGATGTGATTCATGTATGCTTGTCCCCATAGATTGGTGCCGCTTTGGGTTCACGACTAGCCATGTCGGCCCGGGTTCTCTGTCATATGGATGCTAGCGACATTATCATATACGTGAGCCAAAAGGCGCAAATGGTCCCGGGCCAGATAAGGTGGCACCCGTGGGAATACCGTGCGTGAGGCCGCAAAGTGATATGAAGTGTTACATGCTAGATCGGTGTGACTTTGGAATCGGGGTCCTGACAGTGAATACATAGACAAACAGAGTGTCACTAGTATGCCTCTACTTGACTAGCTCGTTGATCAAAGATGGTTATGTTTCCTAGCCATTGACATGGGTTTTCATTTGATTAACGGGATCACATCATTAGGAGAATGATGTGATTGACTTGACCCATTCCGTTAGCTTAGCACTCGATTGTTTAGTATGTTGCTATTGCTTTCTTCATGACTTATACATGTTCCTATGACTATGAGATTATGCAACTCCCGTTTACCGGAGGAACACTTTTTGTGCTACCAAATGTCACAACGTAACTGGGTGATTATAAAGGTGCTCTATAGGTGTCTTCGAAGGTACTTGTTGGGTTGGCGTATTTCGAGATTAGGATTTGTCACTCCGATTGTCGGAGAGGTTATCTCTGGGCCCTCTCGGTAATGCCCATCACTTAAGCCTTGCAAGCATTGCAACTAATGATTTAGTTGCGGGATGATGTATTATGGAACGACTAAAGAGACTTGCCGGTAACGAGATTGAACTAGGTATTGAGATACCGACGATCGAATCTCGGGCAAGTAATATACCGATGACAAAGGGAACAACGTATGTTGTTATGCGGTCTGACCGATAAAGATCTTCATAGAATATGTGGGAGCTAATATGAGCATCCAGGTTCCGCTATTGGTTATTGACCGGAGACATGTCTCGGTCATGTCTACATAGTTCTCGAACCCGTAGGGTCCACACACTTAACATTTCGATGACAGTTATGTTATGAGTTTATATGTTTTGATGTACCGAAGGTTGTTCGGAGTCCCAGATGTGATCACGGACATGACGAGGAGTCTCAAAATGGTCTAGACATGAAGATTGATATATTGGAAGCCTATGTTTGGATATCAGAAGTGTTCCGAGTGAAATCGGGATTTTATCGGAGTACCGGGAGGTTACCGGAACCCCTTAGGAGCTTAATGGGCCATAGTGGGCCTTGTGGAGAAGAGGAGAAGCGGCCAGGGCAGGGCAGCATGCCCCTCCCCCCTATTCCGAAGAGGACAAGGAGAGGGGGGCCGCGCCCCCCCTTTCCTTCCTCTCTCCCTCCCCTTTCCGCCTCCACTCCTAGTCCAACAAGGAAAAAGGGAGGGAGTCCTACTCCCGGCAGGAGTAGGACTCCTCCTGGCGCGCCCCCTCTAAGCCGGCCGCACCTCCCCCCTTTCTCCTTTATATACGGGGGCAGGGGAGCACCCTAGAGACACAACAATTGATCGTTTGATCTTTTAGTCGTGTGCGGTGCCCCCCTCCACCATAGTCCACCTCGATAATACTGTAGCGGTGCTTAGGCGAAGCCCTGCGTCGGTAGAACATCATCATCGTCACCACGCCGTCGTGCTGACGACACTCTCCCTCAACACTTGGCTGGATCGGAGTTCAAGGGACGTCATCGGGCTGAACATGTGCTGAACTCGGAGGTGCCATGCGTTCGGTACTTGATCGGTCGGATCGTGAAGACGTACGACTACATCAACCCCGTTGTGCTAACGCTTCTGCTTTCGGTCTACGAGGGTACGTGGACAACACTCTCCCCTCTCATTGCTATGCATCACCATGATCTTGTGTGTGTATAGGAATTTTTTTGAAATTACTACGTTTTTGCTTCTTCGGGTTAGTTCTGATAACGTTGCGTTTGTGAGGATCCGTTCGACTACGTCCATTTGTCTTCTTCATGGACTCGTTCTTCTTCCTTGCGGGATTTCAGGCAAGATGATCATACCCTCGAAATCACTTCTATCTTTTCTTGCTAGTTGCTCGTTCTTTTTGTATGTCGCTATACCTACCACTTGCTTTATCGTGCCTCCCATATTGCCATGTCAAGCCTCTAACACACTTTTCCTAGCAAACCGTTGTTTGGCTATGTTACCGCTTTGCTCAGCCCCTCTTATAGCGTTGTTAGTTGCAGGTGGAGGTGAAGTTTGTTCCATTTTCGAACATGGATATTGTTGGGATATCATTATTATATCTTGTTTACTTTAATGCACCTATATACTTGGTAAAGGGTGGAAGGCTCGGCATTATGCCTGGTGTTTTGTTTCACTCTTGCCGCCCTAGTTTCCGTCATACCGATGTTATGTTCCTTGATTTTGTGTTCCTTACGTGGTTGGGTGTTATGGGAACCCCTTGACGGTTCGTTTCGAATAAAACTCCTCCAGCAAGGACCAACCTTGGTTTTACCATTTGCCACCTAAGACTTTTCCCCTGGGTTCTGCAGACTCAAGGGTCATCTTTATTTCAAACCCCCGGGCCAGTGCTTCTCTAAGTGTTGGTCCAACCTGAGCGATGTCCGGCGCCCCCTGGGAAACCAGGGTCTATGCCAACCTGACGTCTGGCTCATCCGGTGTGCCCTGAGAACGAGATATGTGCAGCTCCTATCGGGATTTGTCGGCACATCTGGGCGGCTTTGCTGGTCTTGTTTTACCATTGTTGAAATGTCTTGTAGCCAGGATTCCGAGTCTGATTGGGTCTTCCTGGGAGAAGGAATATCCTTCGTTGACCGTGAGAGCTTGTGATGGGCTAAGTTGGGACACCCCTGCAGGGTTTTGAACTTTCGAAAGCTGTGCCCACGGTTATGGGCAGATGGGAATTTGTTAATATCCGATTGTAGAAAACTTGACACTTAACTTCATTAAAATGAATCAGCCACGTGTGTAGCCATGATGGTCTCTTTTCGGCAGAGTCCGGGATGAGAACACGGTCTCGTGTTATGCTTGAACGTAAGTAGTTTCAGGATCACTTCTTGATCATTATAGCTTCTCGATCGTGCTTTTCTTCTCTTCTCGCTCTCATTTGCATAAGTTAGCCACCATATGCTAGTGCTTGCTGCAGCTCCACCTCACTACCCTTTCCTACCTTTAAGCTTAAATAGTCTTGATCGCGAGGGTGTGAGATTGCTGAGTCCCCGTGACTCACAAATACTTCCAAACAGTTGCAGGTGTCGATGATACCAGTGCAGGTGACGCAACCCAGTTCAGGTGGGAGATCAATGAAGTTCTTGTTTGTTGTGTTGGTTCGCTGCCGATCGATTAGTAGAGGAGCCCAGTTGGGGTGATCGGGGATCTAGCATTTGGGGTTTTCTTTCTTTATTTTGGTACCGTAGTCGGACCTTGATTGTATTCTCGATGATGTATGATATATTTATGTATTGTGTGAAGTGGCAATTGTAAGCCAACTCTTTATCCCTTTCTTATTCAGTACACGGGATGTGTAAAGATTACCCCTCTTGCGACATGCCTACTATGCGGTTATGCCTCTAAGTCATGCTCCGACATGTGGGAGATATAGCCGCATCATGGGTGTTACAGATGTGGACAATGATATTGTTAAATTGAAGCTATTTCCTTTTTGCCTTAGAGGTCGTGCTAAAGCTTGGTTTTCGTCTTTGCCTAAAAATAGTATTGATTCATGGAATAAGTGAAAAGATGCTTTTATCTCTAAGTATTTTCCTCCTGCTAAGATCATCTCTCTTAGAAAGGATATCATGAATTTTAAACAACTTGATCATGAACATGTTGCACAAGCTTGAGATAGGATGAAATTAATGATACGTAATTTCCCTATACATGGTTTGAATTTATGGATGATTATACAAAAAATTTATGTCGGATTGAATTTTTCTTCTAGAAATCTTTTAGATTCGGCCGCGGGAGGCACTTTTTTGGAAATCACTTTAGGAGAAGCTACTAAACTCCTAGATAATATTATGGTTAATTATTCTCAATGGCACACTGAAAGATCTACTAATAAGAAAGTGCATGCAATATAAGAAATTAATGTTTTGAGTGGAAAGATGGATGAACTTATGAAATTATTTGCTAATAAAAGTGTTTCTTCTGATCCTAATGATATGCCTTTGTCTACTTTGATTGAGAATAATAATGAATCTATGGATGTGAATTTTGTTGGTAGGAATAATTTTGGTAACAACGCGTATAGAGGTAATTTTAATCCTAGGTTGTATCCTAGTAATTACTCTAATAATTATGGTAATTCCTATAAAAACTCTTATGGAAATTTTAATAAGATACCCTCTTATTTTGAATCTAACATTAAAGAATTTATTACTTTGCAAAAGAATTTCAATGCTTTGATTGAAGAAAAATTGCTTAAGATTGATGAATTGGCTAGGAACGTTGATAGAATTTCTCTTGATATTGATTCTTTGAAACTTAGATCTATTCCACCTAAGCATGATATCAATGAGTCTCTCAAAGCCATGAGAATTTCCATTGATGAGTGCAAAGAAAGAACCGCTAGGATGCGTGCTAAGAAAGATTGCTTTATAAAAGCGTGTTCTTCTAGTTTCCATGATAATAAAGATGAAGATCTAAAAGTTATTGATGTGTCCCCTATTAAATCTTTGTTTTTCAATATGAATCTTGATAATGATGGGACTGAATGTGATCCACCTTTACCTAGAAGACGTTCCAAAAATTCGTAGTCTTTAGATCTTGATGCTAAAATTGTAAAAAGTGGGATTGAAGAGGTTAAAACTTTAAATATCAATGAACCCACTATTTTGGATCTCAAGGAATTTAATTATGATAATTGCTCTTTGATAGATTGTATTTCCTTGTTGCAATCCATGCTAAATTCTCGTCATGCTTATGTAATAAAGCCTTTACCAAACATATCGTTGATGCTTTGATGCAATCTTATGAAGAAAAACATGAGTTGGAAGTTTCTATCCCTAGAAAACTTTATGATGAGTGGGAACCTACTATTAAAATTAAAATTAAAGATCATGAATGCTATGCTTTGTGTGATTTGGGTGCTAGTGTTTCCACGATTCCAAAGACTTTGTGTGATTTGCTAGGTTTTCGTGATTTTGATGATTGCTCTTTAAACTTGCACCTTGCGGATTCAACTATTAAGAAACCTATGGGAAGAATTAATGATGTTCTTATTTTTGCAAATAGGAATTATGTGCTCGTAGATTTTATTTTCTTGACATAGATTGCAATCCTTCATGTCCTATTATTCTTGGTAGACCTTTCCTTAGAACAATTGGTGCAATTATTGATATGAAGGAAGGGAATATTAGATTCCAATTTCCATTAAGGAAAGGCATGGAAAACTTCCCTAGAAAGAAAATTAAATTACCATATGAATCTATTATGAGAGCCACTTATGGATTGCTACCAAAGATGACAATACCTAGATCTATCCTTGCTTTTATGCCTAGCTAGGGGCGTTAAACGATAGCGCTTGTTGGGAGGAAACCCAATTTTATTTTTATTCCTTGATTTTTGCTCATTTTTAGTAATAAATAATTTATTTAGCCTCTGCTTTGGTTGTGTTTCTTGTGTTTAATTAGTTTTTGTGCCAAGTAGAACCGTTGGGAAGACTTGGGGAAAGTCTTTTTAATCTTGCTGTAAAAAACAGAAACTTTAGCGCTCACGAGAATTGCTGCCATTTTTATTTGGAAAGTGATATTTAGTTAATTATTTTTTAAGATGATCAATAGATAATTCCTCACGTCCAGAAATTTATTTTAGAATTTTTGGGGTTCCGGAACTTGCATTCGCTACAGATTACTACAGACTGTTCTGTTTTTGACAGATTCTGTTTTTCGTGTGTTGCTTGCTTATTTTGATGAATCTTTGGCTAGTAAAATAGTTTATAAACCATAGAGAAGTTGGAATACAGTAGGTTTAACAACAATATAAATAAAGAATGAGTTCATTAGAGTACCTTCGAGTGGTGTTTTGTTTTCTTTCGCTAACGGAGCTCACGAGAATTTCTACTTTAAGTTTTGTGTTGTGAAGTTTTCAAGTTTTGGGTGAAAGATTTGATGGATTATGGAACAAGGAGTGGCCAGAGCCTAAGCTTGGGGATGCCCATGGCACCCCAAGATAATGTAAGGACACCTAAAAGCCCAAGCTTGGGGATGCCCCAGAAGGCATCCCATCTTTCGTCTACTTCCATCGGTAACTTTACTTGGAGCTATATTTTTATTTACCACATGATATGTGTTTTGCTTGGAGCATCTTGTATTATTTGAGTCTTTATTTGTTAGTTTTCCACAATCATCCTTGCTGTACACATCATTTTAGAGAGACACACATGATTCGGAAATTGTTAGAATCCTCTATGTGATTAACTTATATCTTTTGAGTTATATAGTTTTTGCTCTCGTGCTTCACGTATATCTTTTAGGGCACGGTGGTGGATTTGTATTATAGAAACTATTGTTCTCTCATGCTTAACTTAGATTATTTTCAGAGTCCTACAAAACAGCATGGTAATTTGCTTTAATTATGTTAGGCATTCAAGATTAATAAAAAAATTCTTATGAGTGTGTTGAATACTATGAGAAGTTTGATACTTGATAATTGTTTTGAGATATGGAGATGGTGATATTAGAGTCATGCTAGTTGAGTAGTTTTGAATTTGAGAAATTCTTGTGTTGAAGTTTGTGATTCCCGTAGCATGCACGTATGGTGAATCGTTATGTGATGAACTCAGAGCATGATTTATTTATTGTCTTCCTTATGAGTGGCGGTCGGGGACGAGCGATGGTTTTTTCCTACCAATCTATCCCCCTAGGAGCATGCGCGTAGTACTTTGCTTCGATAACTAATAGATTTTTACAATAAGTATGTGAGTTCTTTATGACTAATGTTGATTCCATGGATTATATGCACTCTCACCCTTCCACCATTGCTAGCCTCTCTAATACCGCGCACCTTTCACCGGTATTATACACCCACTATATACCTTCATCAGAACAGCCACCATACCTATCTATCATGGCATTTACATAGCCATTCCGAGATATATTGCCATGCAACTTTCCACCGTTCCATTTATTATGACACGCTCCATCATTGTCATATTGCTTGCATGATCATGTAGTTGACATTGTATTTGTGGCAAAGCCACCATTCATAATTCTTTCATACATGTCACTCTTGATTCATTGCATATCCCGGCACACCGCCGGAGGCATTCACATAGAGTCATATTTTGTTCTAAGTATTGAGTTGTAATTGTTGAGTTGTAAGTAAATAAAAGTGTGATGATCATCATTTTTAGAGCATTGTCCCAAGTGAGGAAAGGATGATGGAGACTATGATTCCCCCACAAGTCAGGATGAGACTCCGGACTAAAAAAAGAGGCCATAAAAAATAGAAAAGGCCCAAATAAAAAAATGAGAGAAAAAGAGAGAAGGGACAATGCTACTATCCTTTTAGCACACTTGTGCTTCAAAGTAGCACCATGATCTTCATGATAGAGAGTCTCATATGTTATCACTTTCATATACTAGTGGGAATTTTTAATTATAGAACTTGGCTTGTATATTCCAATGATGGGCTTCCTCAAAACGCCCTAGGTCTTCGTGAGCAAGCGAGTTGGATGCACACCCACTTAGTTCTTTTTGTTGAGCTTTCATATACTTATAGCTCTGGTGCATCCATTACATGGCAATCCCTACTCACTCACATTGATATCTATTAATGGGCATCTCCATAGCCTGTTGATACGCCTAGTTGATGTGAGACTATCTTCTCCCTTTTTGTCTTCTCCACAACCACCATTCTATTCCACATATAGTGTTATGTCCATGGCTCCATGCTCATGTATTACGTGAAGATTGAAAAAGTTTGAGAACACCAAAAGTATGAAACAATTGCTTGGCTTGTCATCGGGGTTGTGCATCATTTAAATACTTTATGTGGTGAAGATGGAGCATAGCCAGACTATATGATTTTGTAGGGATAACTTTATTTGGCCATGTTATTTTGAAGAGACATAATTTCTTAATTAGTATGCTTGAAGTATTATTATTTCTATGTCAATATTGAACTTTTGTCTTGAATCTTTCGGATCTGAATATTCATACCACAATTAAGAGAATTACATTGAAATTATGCCAAGTAGAATTCCTCATCAAAAATTCTGTTTTTATCATTTACCTACTCGAGAATGAGCAGGAATTAAGCTTGGGGATGCTTGATATGTCTCCAACGTATCTATAATTTTTTATTGTTCCATGCTATATTATATCCTGTTTTGGACATTATTGGGCTTTATTATACACTTTTATATTATTTTTGGGACTAACCAATTAACTGGAGGCCCAGCCCAGAATTGCTGTTTTTTGCCTATTTCAGAGTTTCGCAGAAAAAGAATATCAAAAGCAGTCCAAACGGAATGAAACCTTCGGGAATGTATTTTCGGAACGAACATGATCCAGAGGACTTGGACCCTACGTCAAGAAAGCAACTAGGAGGGCACGAGGTAGGGGGTGCGCCTACGCCCCCCCAGGCGCGCCCTCCACCCTCGTGGGGCCCATGTTGCTCCACCGACGTACTTCTTCCTCCTATATATACCTACATACCCCCAAACTACCATATGCGGAGCCAAAACCCTAATTCCACCGCCATAACTTTCTGTATCGTGAGATCCCATCTTGGGGTCTTTTCCGGACCTCCGCCGGAGGGGGCATCAATCACGGAGGGCTTCTACATCAACACCATAGTCTCCCCGATGAAGTGTGAGTAGTTTACTTCAGACCTTCGGGTCCATAGTTATTAGCTAGATGGCTTCTTCTCTCTTTTTGGATCTCAATACAAAGTTCTCCCCCTCTCTTGTGGAGATCTATTCGATGTAATATTCTTTTGCGGTGTGTTTGTTGAGAATGATGAACTGCAGGTTTATGATCAAGTTTATCTATGAACAATATTTGAATCTTCTCTGAATTCTTTTATGTATGATTGGTTATCTTTGCAAGTCTCTTCGAATTATCAATTTGGTTTGGCCTACTAGATTGATCTTTCTTGCAATGGGAGACGTGCTTTGCTGTGGGTTCAATCTTGCGGTGTCCGTTCCCAGTGACAGTAGGGGCTGCAAGGCACGTATTGTATTGTTACCATCGAGGATAACAAGATGGGGTTTATTTCATATTGCATGAGTTTATCCCTCTACATCATGTCATCTTGCTTAAAGCGTTACTCTGTTCTCTTGAACTTAATACTCTAGATGCATGCTGGATAGCAGTCGATGTGTGGAGTAATAGTAGTAGATGCAGGCAGGAGTCGGTCTACTTGTCTCGGACGTGATGCCTATATACATGATCATACCTAGATATTCTCATAACTATGCTCAATTCTGTCAATTGCTCAACAGTAATTTGTTTACCCGCCGTAATACTTATGCTCTAGAGAGAAGCCACTAGTGAAACCTATGGCCCCTGGGTCTATTTTCCATCATATTAATCTTCCGTCAACAAGCTATTTTCTTTTCCGTTTATTTTGCTTTCTTTACTTTGCATCTTTATCATAAAAATACCAAAAATATTATCTTATCATATCTATCAGATCTCACTTTCGTAAGTGACCGTGAAGGGATTGTCAACCCCTTTATTGCGTTGGTTGCGAGGATTTTATTTGTTTGTGTAGGTGCGAGGGACTCGTGCGTGGACTCCTACTAGATTGATACCCTGGTTCTCAAAAACTGAGGGAAATACTTACGCTACTTTGCTGCATCACCCTTTCCTATTCAAGGGAAAACCAAGGCAGTGCTCAAGAGGTAGCAGTGTGCCAAATAGAATCATCACCGACAACGGCACACAGTTCACTAGCCACGCCTTCACGCAGTACATCTAGGACCTCGGCAACCAGGTCTTTTTTGCTTTTGTTGCACATCCACGAGCAACAGCCAGGCTGAGAGGGCAAATGCTGAAGTGTTGCGAGGCCTCCGGACAAGGACTTTTGAGAGGCTACGCAGGTGCGGACGATGCTGGATTGATGAATTGTCGGCTGTTCTTTGGTCAATCAGAACGATGCCAAATCGAGCCACCGGTCAAACACCCTTCTCCCTCGTTTACGGGGCAGAAGCAGTTCTCCCCATGGAACTCACATACAGGTCACCTCGAGTGCTCGCGTATGATGAGCTTGAGCAAGAGCAGTTGCGCCAAGATGACGCGACGCTCCTTGAGGAAGATCGTCTTCGAGCGGCTGTACGAGCAGCATGCTAATAGCAAGCCTTGCTCCGCTACCATAGCCGCAAGGTTCATGCCCGAAGCTTTGAGGAAGGTGACCTTGTTCTTCAGCATGTTCAGTAGGCCAAGAATTCCAACAAGTTGACACCAAAGTTGGAAGGCCCTTATTGGGTAATACGAGTCACCAGGCCTGGCGCAGTCCACCTAGAAACCGAAGATGGTGTCCCAGTGAGCAACTCTGTGAACATCATACATCTTTGAAAGTTTTATCCATAAGGCGCAGTTGCCGGGCCCCCCGACAAACCACCTTTTGTACAAGCCTAGCAAGCAAGGCATGTAACCCTTTGTACAAAGCCAGGCGCAAACCCTGAGCATAAATAAATGAAGTGCTGGCGCCCTAAGTTTTAGCATGCATGCTGGGTCGAGTCTCTCCCTCAGTTAGGGTTGATAGTTCTTAGCGGCGTCAAACCACTAGCATAGACGTCGAGTGTGCATCACTCTGTTCCTTTCGTCCTGTTTGGTTCGCAGGGTACATGGACATTTCTGCTGAGCTATTGGGAAGAAAAAGAACAAGCCGGCTCCGGCCCCGGCAAAACAAGGTTGCCGGGGGCTGCAGACACAAGGATCTAACCGCGGCAAGCCAAGGTTGCCGGGGGCTGCAACATGAGATAAGTTTTTCTCCCCCCACTCTGTGCGCCCGTATGAACCTTGAACATATAAGGCTTCGCTCGCTCTCGTACCATCTTGCCCCCTCCGCCCCGTGTCCGAAAACTCTACTTTGGACCGGAACTTGGTTGTAGTGCGATGGGAAGAGGGCGAGCGGAAGGCCTAATCCTACTCGGCCCCTACCTCCGAGAAGAGCGTGAGTGTAGTCGGGCCATAGAGAAGGAGGACGGCAAGGCATGTTGCCGGGATACAACGTTTATCTTAAGATAACGAGGACGCGTTGCTCAGTGTGGCCCTCGCCCATGCACAAACGAAACCCGGCAAAAACCCTTCCTTTCATTCATACGTTGCAAACAAGTACAATTCATACAGAATGGGTACACGAGAAAGGGGATTACAAATTTTGAAATTTAACGAGTGCCCACAGGCTTACAAGCTAGAAAAGATAAGTGCCCCGTGATCCCTGTTCTTGCCATTTTCCACCCAGGTGCAGCAGGTGAAGGCAAAAAGGAGGAGACATGGAATACACCGATGGAGAGCTTGACGAGGAAGGCCCTCGGCAGAGTGCATGGCAAAGGGAGGGCCGACGCGGTCAGTCAGAGACGAGGTCGATGTACCCTCGATCGACACTCTCGTCATTGCTATCGCTATCCTCCTCATCACTCCTGCTTGAGGAGGTGTCTTCATCGTCAGAGGAGCTCTCCATGCAGCACTTCAGGCGAGTTCTAGAGTCTCCAAAGACCTTGATGGAGAGCAGGCCGTTCTCCATTAATTTGAAATAGAGAACGAGCCCCGCCGTTAGGCTGTGGATACGAGCGAAAGTCTTCCATCTGCGACGAAGGTACATGATGTGAGGGGCGGGAAAGTCGACGTTGACCCGCGTGCTGCCGTTCCCGCAGCCCCTCATATGCAACCTCAGGGTCTGGGGCGGATCGAGCTCCATCTCCCGAGCGAATGGCGCAGGGAGACGAAGGCGACGGCGCGGTGGCCGATGCAGCCTGATGAAGAACTCACGAGGCTGGTCCCCGACGTGGCCCTCCATTCGGGGAGACATCGTTGGCGGAGGCAAGGCCGGTGCGCCGCCCCGTCCCCCTCTTCCCCGAGCACCACGCCAGCCTCGTCCTCACCCCCTCCCCCTTCCTCTCATGGCTGGCTCCACCGCCGCGGGCTCTTGGAAGGAGGGACGCGCTGTCAAGCAGAGACCCTGCCGCCACCGTCGAAGGACCGGCGCCCCCTCTCACCATGGCAGATGAAAAAGCAGGGCCAAGGTGGAAGGAGAGGGATGATGAAATATTGTGGGGTGACATCCCCCTCCCCCTTCTTATAAGGGATAATTGATTTTATGCCCCTAGTTGGGTCACACTCGGCAGGTTTACCCCTAGTTCCCGAAAACAGTTGTTCTTGCCCAAACCACTTTGCTCCTCTTATGCTTTTGCCCTTTGACCGTTTGACCATCACTTTGAAAACTTCATAAAAAATTCATACTAACTCAGAAAAATTAAAATAAGATATCAAAATGTTTAGAAAAGCATCACCTATATGTGGATGTCATTTGCATTCATGAAAAAAGTGTTGCCAGTCCCCATTTTAGTTTTAGCTCATATCATCTTAGCATGAACAATAAAATCTAAAAAAATTCCAAAAATTCTAATAAAATTTGGTGGCAAACTTTGATCAATGTTTTGAGTGCTTGCCAAGTTACATAAGGGAATGGCATTCATGGAAGTCGTGGCAAAAAAACAAAAATCAATGCTCCAAAATTTCATTTTCTTACCACGACTTCCATGAATGTCATTCCCTTATGAAACTTGGCAAGCACTCAAAACACTGGTCAAAGTTTGCCACCATTTTTTTTAGAATTTTTATATTATTTTTAGATTTTACTGTTCATGCTAAGATGATATGAGCTAAAACTAAGATGGGGACCAGCCAACACTTTTTTCATGAATGCAAATGACATGCACATATAGGTGATGCTTTTATAAACATTTTGATATCTTATTTGAATTTTTCTGAGTTAGTATGAATTTTTTATGAAGTTTTCAAAGTGATGGTCAAACGGTCAAAGGGCAAAAGCATAAGAGGAGCAAAGTGCTTTGGGCAGGAACAAGTGTTTTCGGAAACTAGGGGTAAACCTGCCGAGTGGGACACAACTAAGGGCACCAAATTAATTATACCTTCTTATAAAGGGGCGGGGTCGGGGCTTGGCCGCCCCACTCAGCCAATCCAACCATCGGGGGTGCAGAGAATCGAGGCTGACCCACTGCCCCAATCAGCAGCGGCCCGTCTCCCCAACTCGTCATTCAAGGCCCGCACCCTCCGCCTACCATCTTCAGAGCACGAGGGACACGTGGCGGGCGAGCGAAAATCGAGGGGACGGATGAGACGGCCGTTCTCCGCCCCGTGGTCGTGGAGCACGGACGCCTTGAAGACCACGACCCGAGCCCACTCAGTAAATGAGTCGTGCCTCTGCGTTTTCCTCTTTTTATGGGGAAGGCGCAAGCCGCCACTTTACCATGATGTGACGCATTCGTGCGGAAACCGCCCCACACATGACCCCCACGTCACGCATAACCCCCCACGTCGCGCGTTCAATGCGGGACGTGGGGAAGTGCAGCAGACGGAGAAGTTACTGCAGTAAAAATTCGCCCACCTGCCCGCGCACCGTTCTGGGCCTAGCCCAACAACGCGCCACACTTATGTGTGGCCCAGGCCTGGGGGCTCCTGTCGGTGTACAAAAGTAGGGGCTCTCATTTTGCACCCCTTTACTTTTGCACAGGCAGTCAGAGCCGCGCCCACGGCCACACTAAGTACAGCAGAGGAGGGAAGTCGGGACACAAGACGACCAAAGCAACACCAAGACCAGAGGCGCAAATAGAGCAAGAGCGCGAGGTGGACTCCCCCGGCAAGACCCTCGACAATGGTAAAACAAGTCCAGCAAAGCCGCCCAAATGTGCCGACAAATCCCGATAGGACCTGCACATATCTCGTTCTAAGGGCACACTCAGATGAGACTAGCTTCGAGTAAAACCAACCCTCAAGTTTCCCCGAGGTGGCCCCGCAGGCAGCTCAGTTCGGACCAACACTAAGAGGAGCACTGGCCCGGGGGGGTTAAAATAAAGATGACCCTCGGGAGCGCGACTCCCAAGGGAAAAGTAGGTGGTGGTGAGGCAAATGGTAAAACCAAGGTTGGGCCTTGATGGAGGAGTTTTATTCAAAGCAAACTATCAAGGGGTTCCCATTATAACCCAACCGTGTAAGGAACGCAAAATCCGGGAACATAACACCGGTATGATGGAAACTAGGGCAGCAAGAGTGGAACAAAACACCAGGCATAAGGCCGAGCCTTCCACCCTTTACCAAGTATATAGATGCATTAATATAAATAAGAGATATTGTGATATCCCAACAAAATAACCATGTTCCAAACATGGAACAAGCTCCAATCTTCACCTGCAACTAATAACGCTATAAGAGGGGCTGAGCAAAGCGGTAACATAGCCAAACAATGGTTTGCTAGGACAAGGTGGGTTAGAGGCTTGGCTTAACAAAATGGGAGGCATGACAAGCAAGTGGTAGGTATGGTAGCATAGGCATAGCAAAAGAGAGAGCAACTAGCAAGCAAAGATAGAAGTGATTTCAAGGGTATGGTCATCTTGCCTGAAATCCCGCAAGGAGGAAGAACGAGTCCATGAAGAAGACAAACAGTCGTAGCCAACGTATCCTCACAAACGCAACGTTACCGGATTACCAAGAAGAAGTACACCGGAAAGAAAGCAAACAATATAGTAAGAAACCAACACATAAGCATGACATGATGCACAACCAAGTATGATGCATGTCCGGTTTAATGAAGCATGGCATGGCAAAATGCACAAACAATCCTACAAATTAAGTGGAGCTCAACATGCAACTCCGTTGCATATTGACGAAACACCATGTGACTTATTTAGTTCGATCTTGTCTATGTACCCAATGATATTAAATGTTGTTAAACATGGCAAGAGGGTGAAGCAAATGAAAACTATCTATCTAGGCAAGTTTAAATGAGGCCGGAACAACAAAACAACAAGTCCGGAAACTCCTCATGTGCATATTTTTGGTTTGGTACTGATCTGCCCTAAACACAATTTTAGAGTTGTTAAACATGCTAGATGAGTACATCATGTTAAACTAGGCATTTTTCTACCCAATTTACATATAAAGATTATTTAAAACTGAGCTATGGTTATTTAGTTATGAATTAAATCATTTTAACATGGCATAGGGGCAAATTTAAACAAACAGCAATTTAATCATTTTAAACATAGATGAAAGTTGCAAATTATTAATCTACACAAAATTCTAAGCAAGTTTCATATATTAAGTTTTTCCATGTGATGCTTAGTTTGTGAGTTAAAATATGCATGAAGCTTAGGGGCTAAACTGCAAAACTGTTGTCTCAGGTTTAATTGCTAAAATCGCAGACAACGAAAAAAACACATTGGGCCGAATCTGAAGCAAGCTGGGTCTACAGGAAAAAAAACAATGGAGGCCCCGCTGGGGCCTCACCATGGGCTTCGGCCCAGATCTGTGGAGGAGGCGGCCTAGCAGGGCACGCTGGGCCTTGGCGCTCGTTCTCGCTAGCACTAGAATGGGTCAACGCAGGGGGGCGGTACTCGTCCTGTTGCTCGAAGCAGAGGGAGCCAACAGGCGCGGTGATGGACTCCGGCGACGACGAGGCAGAGCAGCGGTGAGGCGAGGCGGGGACCGGCCAAATCCGGCGGGGGTCGGGACTAGGACAACGATGAGGAGGTCTACGGCGAGCACCAGCGGCAGCGTCTTGCTATGAGGGAGAGAGAGAGAGAGAGCTGGTGAGGAGAAGGAGCAGAGAGGAAGCCGTCGACGAAAACGGAGCAAGGCGGCGGCGACCTGGACTGGAGGCGCAGGGGTGAAGCTGACGACGCCTGCGCATGGGCGAGGCACAGGACGGCGGGTCCGGGCGGCGAGGTAAGGAGACCCGGTGGAGGAAGCGAAGGCGTCGGGCAGCTCGGCTCCGTGGCCCGGCATCTCTGGTTGATGACGGTGATGCCCTAGGTGGTCGTCGGAAGAACTCCGGCGAGGCTTGCTGGAGTCGATGAGGCCGCAATCGACATGAGGATGATGCTGCTACTTGAAGGAGACGGAGGCACGGCGATGGATCAAAAGAAGAGGCCGGCCATGGCGTCCTGTGGAGGCGACAAAGAGAGATAGCGGGGAAAAGAGAAGAAAATAGAGAAAGGGAAGGGAGAGCAGGGAGGAAGGGTGTGGTCCTGCGTGCTTGGGGCGAGGGCGCCATGGACCGAGAGAGGGAGCTTGAGCTCCTGGTTGCTGCCGGAGGACGACGGGGTCCGGGTCGGTGGCTTCAGTTGCTGGCGGGAGAAGTGGCTCGGGGTCGTGGGCGATCGAGGAGGGAGACGGTTGCGCTGGTTGGGGGAATTGGACGGATCGGATCTGGGGGAAATCCCGAGAGAGAGTGGCGGCGGCGCTAGGGTAGGATCCCTAGAAAATAGGGTTTTGTCCAGATTTAGACTAGGGACTATATATATAAGGAAAGAGGGAGAGTTTAGGGGCTAATCCGTTCCTCCAATTAAAATCGAGCGGTCGAGAAAAATACACTAGGTAGTCCAAAAAAGAAAACGGTGATGTTTTGTAGACGTTTGGGGATGATCCGGATCCAACGGTGACGACTGCCCGGGTCGGGTCTGAAACAGCTTTTCGGGCGTGCGCGCGAGGAGGGCCGCGGGCTGATGAGAGAGGTTAGGTTGGACCTGGCGGTAGGTAGTGGGCTGTGTAGACGGTCTCGAGCTGAGAGAAGAGAAGAGAGGGAGGCCCGGCAACTGTTTCCGGAGACTGAAACATCCAACGTGTGTCCGGCTATAATGCCGCTATAGTTTAACGGTTGGGCTATCAAACGAACTCCGAATGCGATGAAACTTGACAGGCGGTCTATCTACACTAAAATAAGACCACACGCCAAGTTTCAACCCATTCCGAGAACATTTTCTGGCCACTTATAAACTAATATTTCAGACATGCCACGGGCGCGTGCAAGTCTGTCTGGGCTCAGAACGGACAATGGACGGAACAAGGAGACCGGGACGGATGCAAGTTTTGAAAACATGATGATGCAATGCCGATGATGACATGGCAAGATGCAACACGCAAGCAAATGACATGGCAACGACAGCGAATAACTGGAAGACACCTGGCACGTCGGTCTCGGGGCGTTACAACACTCCACCACTACGAGATGATCTCATCCCGAGATCTAGAATGGCACCGGAGGGGAAAACGAAAGAGAAAGAGAAGAGGTAAAACTAAGTTGCTTCTTTGACAAATGGGTGAAACCACGAACCCTAAAAAGGTTAAGCCATTTCGAGAAAAGAATACAACGGAGATGAACGCAGTTGAAAACACTCCGTTAGAAAAGAGGAACAAGGAACATTACTAGAACCTTGTAGGTTGAAAGACATGAGAAAAGGGTTGCAATGGACAAGAAGTACATGCAAGCACTCCGGTAGAAACGAGATGTACAAGGAATGATAAGGATCAATTACGACAACAGTCCGTTTGAAAAAGGAAGGCATAGAATATGAACTTGGCAAAATTATAACACTTGGATGAGACTCCGGTTAGAAGAGGAATGATAGACACAACACTCCGGTTAAACAAGATAGAGAAGGAATAAGAATGATATAATTTGGGCAGCATTCTGACTGAAAAGAAAAGGAATTGAATAAGAACTTGACAAGATGAGAGGATACTTGAAAAGAGGACGTGACACTCCAGTTAAATGGATAAGCATGAAAAGAACAAGGTCCTGACAAGAACAACAAGAAGGGTTGACGAGAGCAACAACACAATGCCTCCAGAAGAAAAGAGAGAAATGGGATGGAATGAACAGAGGAGAAAACAACATCTTCTACCTTAAATGAGCTTGCAAAAGCATCTTTAGGAGAAGGTTCGAACGGAGTTGTTGGAAAACCAACAACGAAAGAAACAAGGTTGTAGTGGACTTGTAGAAAACATCTGAAAACTATGAGGTGAAATTCTGGCACTAACGAAAAACAATAGATTGGATTGATATGAACAATACGAGAAATTATTTAACCGGGAGGATTAATGAAGAACTTGGATCATTTATAAGCACCATAAATAGCAACATTCCTTAGGAAAGGCTTTAGGTGAAACATGACACAAGATAACTCCAACGAAGAGATTGGTGGATTTAAAATACCTCATTCTTGATAACTTGTGAATCATGAAACACGAAGAAAATTATCAAAAATGACATAACACCACCTCAAAAGATAAGATGGAATGAATTGGACTTTGGGATGCCAGATGAATAATGCTTGAACTCATCTAAAAAGAATCTTGACGAGCACTTCGAGAAGGAATTAAATCATTGGTGAACCATCATGTAGAACCTCCATGAAGAACTCTGGTAATCAAAAGGAATGACCGAACGGAATGAAAGAGACGTTGAAAACACAAAGTGAAGCCTTGCGATGATTTAGATGGAGCTTCGTGGTGATGAGAGTTTGGAGCTCCGGGAAAAGAAAAGATGAATCGAGTGAAACTGAGAATTTGATGAACCTCCGGAATAAGGAATTGAATTAACTCAATGAAACAAGAATAAGAATTACATTATGCTTATCCTTCACCAATTTAAATTGATGACAAACAATGGATTGCATACACTTATTCTCATAGAAAGGATTAAGATAGATATAGCCCAAACATGGGAAGGTCTTCAACGAACCACCGGTAGGATTGGAAAGAATGATTGAATTGATATGAAAAACGAGGGAAGAAGAATCTTTGAATGAACCACCATAAGAATTAAAATGGCCGAAGAAAAGATAAAGGAACACCGGGAAGAATTATGAAATGAACGAAGATACTTCAGAGAATTTAGATACAAGAGGAAGAATAGATCACGAACTTAATAGAGAATATTTGAATGATGCACCGGTAAAATTTGGGGAACGAGAGCTGAAAGCTGAGAATGAATAACTCTGAGATGATGGGCTCCAGATAATCAAACTGAAAAGACTCCTAAATTGCTTCGGATGGGTGAAAAGAATTCTCACGATTAGAAATAATTATGAGAGGATGGCAACAAGCTAGAATCACGAATCTTTGAAGAGAATGAAGCAAGATTTAAAAGAAACTCTTCTTCGGTCTTCAAAATCCGGGAATGACGATGGGAAACAACACCAAGAATTGTTGAGATACTCCAGGATTAAGATTGGAAAGGTTGAACCAAGGATGAAAAGAATTTGACCGATCCTGGAGAAATACATATGACTGATTATAATTCATTCTTACGTAAAACTTCGAGAAGAATTTGGGAGTAACTCCAGGAAAAATTAGAAGAGTCAGGTAAGATCCTGGGAAAAGACCTGTGGATTAGGGCCCACTCAACCAACACAGTTGAATGATTTAAAAGATAGATTTCGCCCGTTGAATTAAATGGCTTGAATGAGATAACATCCTCGAAAGATCTTGAACGACTGCAGAGTGTAAACACGAATCTTCTGAACTATCTTTGGCACTCCGGAACAAACGAATAGCGAGAAGAGGATAGTTGAGAGGTGCACCAGCATGAGAAAGCATTGAAATGAGGAAAAGGGGTATGATCAACAAAGCTTGACTTGAAACCACCGGAGATGAAAAGAATGAAGAATGACGAACTTGTAGAGCATCTTCACGAGAACCACCGGGTAAGAACATTGACGGAAAAGAATGGAGAGACTTCACATCAATAAGCTAGATACTTGATAAAGAAATCTTATTCCTTGAAGAAAAAGGGTGGGAGGGCGGGAAAACAAAGGCAACTTGGAGACGGATGAAACAAACAACGTTGAGAAGACTTTGAGTTGATCTTGCGGATGTTGAAATGAACGGATCCACTTGAAGAGAAGCACACCGATTGAAAAGGATTGACATGACAATCTCGATTATCATGAAGGATTAGTATTCACATAAAGGTATGAGAACACCGCTTAGGAAAGGGAATCAACACTTGACTTCAAAGCAACTCGAATACTACAACTTAAAACAAAACCAAGGATTGGCTTGCGGAATAAGCCGGAACAAACATATGATAGAGATTTCGTCCGAAGTTTTCATGGTGGGGCCTACACGGGCTCGATCGTACAGCACCATCATGTATAAGGTAGTGCACATGACATATGAAGCGTCCCTGGGTCGGCATAGCCAAGGACTCTTTAAGACACAACGAGACCACTATAAAACCAACTGTGGATAGGCGGACCACTAGACGTCGAACCCCAATTTCATATCATACATCTCTCGGAAAGATATCCTAAGAGCTACTTGAATTCCCACTTATAAACTCCCGAAATTTTCTGGTTATGCAATCAGGTGTTGGGGATACAGGGGAAGCACAATATCTCACCCAAAACTAGCAAATCCTACATCTAGCTGTATCCATTCTTCAAAACATAACCAAGAAAGCTTCGGAAATCGTCTACCTCAACCTTCGAAAAGCATCTGTTATACGAGTTATGGCAATACTCCCGAACTCCCACCCCAGTACTGGGTGGCGTCGAGGTTATCTCACCAACAACTGCATAAAAGAGATTTTCGATGTCGGCGAAACTAAACTCAGGTATTCCAGAACTGCAACGATAAAATTGTGATGACAACACCTCGGAGCTCAACTCCCCGGGACACTACCACAACCCCTAAATGTCAGGAGGCACCAAGAACAATGTTCTCGTCACAAAACCATCGGAACGATTCCAAGATACCCGCGTGATCCTAAATTTTTTTAGTGAAATTTAAGAAGAGAAGAGTCAAAACTCTATGTCAGGATGCCTCACCAGAGCGATGAAGGGACTGAGGAGTAAAAAGAATTCCTAACTCTCTGATATATATAATTCCTAAATGACTCAAAACATTTCTAGACTCAATAATGCCAGCGATTCGATCAAGCAGGGGGCTCCTAAGGTCGGGGAAGGCTCTGATACCAACTTGTAATGCCCTCGATGCGGCTATATCTCCCACGTGTCGAAGCACGACTTAGAGGCATAACCGCATTGAAAGCAATGTCGCAAGTGAGGTAATCTTCGCAAACAACCCATGTAATACAATAGAGGAAAAGATACATAGTTGGCTTACAATCGCCACTTCACACAAATACATGAATACAGCATTACAACATCCAAATACAATCAAGGTATGACTACAGAACCAAAATAAAAGAAGACTACTCGAAAAGCTACACAGATCCCCGATCGACCCCAACTGGGCTCCACTACTGATCAACTAGAACGAAGCAACACAAAGGACAAGATCTTCATCGAGCTCCTCCTTGAGCTTGGTTGCGTCACCTACTCGGTTCAACGGCACCTGCAAGCTGGTTTTGGAAGTATCTGTGAGTCACGGGGACTCAACAATCTTACACCCTCGTGATCAAGACTATTTAAGCTTATGGGTAAGGTAAAGGTATGAGGTGGAGCTGCAGCAAGCGACTAGCATATATGGTGGCTAACCTATTCAGAAAAGAGAGCGAGAAGAGAAGGCAAAAGCACGGTTGAACAACTATGATCAAGAAGTGATCCTAGAACAACCTACGTCAAGCATAACTCCAACACCGTGTTCACTTCCCGGACTCCGCCGGAAAGAGACCATCACGGTTACACACGCGGTTGATGTATTTTAATTAAGGTCAACTTCAGGTTTTCTACAACCGGACATTAACAAATTCACATCTGCCCATAACCGCGGGCACGGCTTTTGAAAGTTCAAATCCCTGCAGGGGTGTCCCAACTTATCCCATCACAATCTCTCACGGTCAACGAAGGATATTCCTTCTAGCGGGAAGACCCGATCAGACTCGGAATCCCGGTTACAAGACATTTCGACAATGGTAAAACAAATCCAGCAACACCGCCGGAATGTGCCGACAAATCCCGATAGGAGCTGCACATATCTCGTTCTCAGGGCACACTCATATGAGACTAGCTATGAGTAAAACCAACCCTCAAGTTTCCCCGAGGTGGCCCCGCAGGCAGCTCAGTTTGGACCAACACTCAGAGGAGCACTGGCCCGGGGGGGGGTTAAAATAAAGATGGCCCTTGAGTCCGTGAAACCCAAGGGAAAAAGAGGCTAGGTGGCGAATGGTAAAATCAATGTTGGGCATTGCTGGAGGAGTTTTATTCAAGGCGAATTGTCAAGGGGTTCCCATTATAACCCAACCGCGTAAGGAACGCAAAATCCAGGAACATAACACTGATATGACGGAAACTAAGGCGGCAAGAGTGGAACAAAACACCAGGCATAAGGCCGAGCCTTCCACCCTTTACCAAGTATATAGATGCATTAATTAAATAAGAGATATTGTGATATCCCAACAAGTAAACATGTTCCAACAAGGAACAACATCTCCATGTTCCAACAAGGAACAAACTTCAATCTTCACCTGCAACTAACAACGCTATAAGAGGGGCTGAGCAAAGCGGTAACATAGCCAAACAACAGTTTGCTAGGACAAGGTGGGTTAGAGGCTTGGCTTAACAATATGGGAGGCATGATAAGCAAGTAGTAGGTATCGCAGCATAGGCATATCAAAAGAGCGAGCAACTAGCAAGCAAAGATAGAAGAGATTTCGAGGGTATGGTCATCTTGCCTGAAAACCCGCAAGGAAGAAGAACGAGTCCATGAAGAAGACAAACGGACGTAGTTGAACGAATCCTCACAACGCGACGTTATCAGAACTAAACCCGAGGAAGCAACACCGAAAAGAAGCAAACAAGGTAGTAAACAACCATCACATAATCATGGCATGATGCACAATCAAGTATGATGCATGTCTAGTTTAATGCGGCATGGCATGGCAAAGTGCACAAACAAAACTACAAATTAAGTGGAGCTCAATATGCAACGGGTTGCATATTGACGGAACACCACATCAATTATTTAGTTCTCTCTTGGTTATGTACTCACCAATATTAAATGTTGTTAAGCATGTCAAGAGGTGAAACATGAGTAGAAAACACAGTTAGGCATTTTAAATGAGGCCGGAAACAACAACAACAATTCCAGTAAATTCCCACATGCATTAGTAATTTAAATGCAAACAACAATTTAAGCATTTTAATTGTTGTTATCATGATGCGGATGACATGGACAAGTTTATGCAAGTTTTTATGAAAACGTTGACATGATAAGATATGAGTCATTTGTCATCATGGTGGAAACGAAAGGGGTGCCACGGCAATGACAACGAAAATGGTGCCACGGCAACATTCCAGTGTTGGTAACTCGATTGAGATGCCGGTGCAAAAGGAAAAGTGACGGGGGTGTGACATGCAAGGATGGTGGGGTGCTCCCGGATACCGGGTCCTCACGGGTTAGCGGCAAAAGAGGAGGACGAGCAAGTGACAACTCGGGCATGGTGCAGACAATGGGTGCATCTCATACAACACATGAGAACGTTCTCGGACGGTCGTCTCGGGGTTATACCTTCGAAGCGTGCGTTATCAGAGGGGTTTGAGTTTGATGCGGTGTAGGGGAAGTAGACGTTCCGCGACGGTAGTCGAAGTAGTTGTTCTCGTTTCGTAGTTGTTCGGGATCGCTGATAGTTGTACCCATTCGTTGTTGGACTTGACGGATCCGATGTCTCCGAACGTAGTGGTACATGTTCGTTTTTCGGAGAGGTACTTGGCGTTCTTCGGTCATAGGTACTTGATGTTTTGCTACCCGGGTCTTCGGCGACGGTCGTTGTACGCATGACGTTAGGGTACTTGTCAGTCCGGGTCTTGACGTCTCCAAAATGGTCGTCGGTGGTGGAGCTTGGCACTAGAGGTTCCAAATCCGGTTTCAAAAGCGTCCACGCAAGACATCACAGGTGCAAAGAGGAAACAACTTGGCGCGGTTCTGGTCGTCGCGTGAGGGTGCCCCCGGCGCTCGCGCACGGCGTGTGGAGGTGCAGGAAGGACGCGACGGAGGCGAGCGGTTGGGTCGTTGTGGAGGCAGGGGCAGGGGCTTGGACATGTAGAGGCGCTGGAGGTGACGAGCCCCTGGACTTGGCACGGAGGAGGCTAGAGAAGAACAGCGGGAGCTGCAGGGCGCTGGCGGCAGTAGACTTGGAGGCGGGCGCCGACATGGTCCTAGTGGAGCTCGGCAACGGCGTCACGGGCCGGCGCGGCAGAGGTACGGGAGGACCTCGGGAGGTTGAAGACGTCGGCAAACACGGGGCGGTGCACAGGCGTCGATGAAGGGAGCAGCAGGCGGCGCCATGGGTCCTGGACGGCGGCGCCATGGGTCCTGGCAAGCGGCTGTGAGGTGGAATGGGCAAGGGCACGGAGAGGTCCCGGTGCTGAAGCTTGCCGGCGGAGGGAGGTGGGTGGCGCCCCAACTTTGGTCGCAGCTGAGTGGTGAGGTCGAGGGATGGGGATCAGGCGCTGTGAGCTGCGGCCCCATGCATGAGAGAAGAGAGGGAAGGAGATGGGAATCGGGTCGAGAGGAGATGCGGCGCGTGCGTCCTCTCCTGGCGGCGCGGGGTGGAACGAGGGAGTGAGGTGAGATGCGAGGGGATCGTTAGGGTTACAGGGGGGAGAGAGCGGGCCTTGGGCCACTGGTGGCTGGGCCTGGGAGGTCCAAGAGGCCGGACTAGCTGTAGTTGGGCCTGAGGTTAAAAGGGCTGGCCTCTCTCTTCTCTACATTATCCTTTAGCAGAAAAGAAAATCGAGAGATGGAAAAGAAGGAGAGGGTTACGGAAGGATTTTGCGCATAGGGATAATTTCCCCGGACTTGCAAAAATGAGCTTGATCCCGCAAAATAGAAGTGAGCACACGGTTGAAGTTGAATTCAAACCCATTTAAAATTAATTCAAATGATTTTAATACGAAATGAGGTTTGGGAAGGACCAAAAATGTTGAGACTTTTGGGGGAGCCTCAAAAAAAGAAGAAAGAATTTTCGGCAAGGTTTGGAGATCAACTCGAAGCAGAAAGGCATGGGATTATCTGCACGTGTGTTATGGGTGATTCCAAATTATTGGAATATAATTTATATAGCTCCCTAAAATATTGGGAGAATATGTTTTAAAGAGTAATGACCATAGTGAATATCCCTCGATTTAAATGAACCGAAGATCCATGCAATTTATTTAGTTGAGTTAAGAAAAGAAATGACATGATGGCATGATGACATGGTGCAATGCACATGATGCAAAGATGAAAGCGATGAACCAAACAAATCACACGATGAAACCCGGAAACCCTGGAAGGCAACTGAAGCTCCAGTCTTGGGGCGTTACATTTCTCAATCTTTCCGGTCAAGCCACGATGCCCAGATTTTTTAATTTTATTCCCAATTCTTCCATGGGACCAAGAAATTCACCCAAGGTTACACATGTGATTTTTCAACCAACTTTAGTGCACTGGAGCATGTGCTTGTAGTTCAAATTTGAATTATGAACATTAAATGCGCAGAAACTCAGTTAATGTATAAAAAAGGCCAAACGAACCCGGAATAATTCTAAAAATTAGCATGATACTTCTATTTGCTCTAATCTGCCAGTGTAAAAAAATTAAGGCGGGAGAAGGTCGTGTACGTATGTCGTTTCGCACACGGAGGTGACACGTTCCCTCTCAGAACCACGAGCCTTCTTGAGGGAAGCTTTGGTTTGCAAGAAGCTTACTCCAAAGCTTGTCCCAATTTGCCAAAAAAATACCGTAGCATGTTGGTGCCATGTCATGACACCATGCCAAGTTTCATGCTATTCAGCCATGTTTTGGATTTACAAGAATTAAAAAACCAAGTTTCGAAATCTTTCCAGCCAAGCCACGATGCCCAGATGTTTGAATTTCACTCCCATCTCTTGCATGGGACCTAGAAATTCACCCAAGGACACACATGTGATTTTTCAACCAACTTTGGTGCACTGGAGCATGTGTGTGTAGTTCAAATTTGAATTATGCACATTAAATGTGTAAAAACTCAATTAATGTATAAAAAGGGCCAAACGAACCCGAAAAATTCCAAAATTTAGCATGATACTTCTATTTGGTCTAATCTGCCTGTGTAAAAATATTAAGGTGGGAGATGGCAGTGTATGTATGTTAATTCGTACACAGAGGTGACACGTTCCCTCTCGGAACCACGAGCCTTCTTGAGGGAAGCTCCGGTTTGCAAGAAGCTTACACCAAAGCTTGTCCCAATTCGGCCAAAAAAATTACTGCAGCATGTTGGTGCCATGTCATGACACCATGCCAAGTTTCATGATTTTCGGGCGTGTGTTGGATTTACAGGAATTAAAAAACCAAGTTCTCAATCTTTAGGGTCGAGCCACGATGCCCAGATTTTTTAATTTCATTCCCATTTCTTGCATGGGACCTAGAAATTCACCCAAGGACACACATGAGATTTTTCAACCAACTCTGGTGCACTGGATCATGTGCTTGTAGTTCAAATTTGAATTATGCACATTAAATGCGCAGAAACTCAATTAATGTTTAAAAAAGGCCAAACGAACCCGGAATAATTCCAAAATTTAGCATGATATTTCTATTTGGTCTAACCTGCCTGTGTAAAAAAATTCACGCAGGAGAAGGTAGTGTACGTATCTCGTTTCGCACACGGAGGTGACACGTCCCTATCGGAACTACGAGCCTTGTTGAGGGAAGATCTAGTTTGCAAGAAGCTTACACGAAAGCTTGTCCCAATTCGGCCAAAAAATATTGTAGCATTTTGGTGCCATGTCATGACACCATGCCAAGTTTCATGATTTTCAGGCGTGTTTTGGATTTACAGGAATTAAAAACCAAGTTTCTCAATCTTTCTGGCCGATCCACGACGCCCAGATGTTTGAATTTCATTCCCATTTCTTGCATGGGACCTATAAATTCACCCAAAGACACACATGTGATTTTTTTAACAAACTTTGGTGGATTGGAGCATGTGCTTGTAGTTCAAATTTGATTTATGCACATTAAATGCTCAGAAACTCAATTAATGCATAAAAATGCAAAATGAACCCAGAATAATTCCAAACGTGTAGATTACCTGACCATATCGATGAGGCCACACAACAAGAAGAAGGGTCGGTGGCGAGGAGGCCACGCAACAAGAAGAAGGGTCATCGGCGAGGAGGCGGTGCTGCAAGAAGAAGGGTCGCTGGCGAGGAGGCGACGCTGCAACAAGAAGGGTAGCCGGCCAGGAGGCAGCGCCACAAGAAGAAGGGTCTCCGGCGAGGAGGCTGAGCTGCCAGTAAGCAACATTGAAGGTTTGAACTCGAAAAGCAAGGAGGAATAGTGGAAATATGGATTTTGGTAGGAGGGAGGGGCCGGGGAGATAGATACTTCCGCGGTGGCTAAAAACTTTCGCTCAGTGTCGCGAGAAACTGGCGTGCAAGTGTTGTTCAAGCGGGGGCGGTGGACTGTAGACGTCGAAGCTTCCTGCGTAAGGCAGACAAGACGGTGCACCAAGATATTTTATATCGCATCCCACACGATTCTTTCTAGTAAACTGTTTGTGGTATACCTGATTTTTTTCATTATGTTTTGAAAGACAAAATGGTGTTATGGAGGGAAAGGATTGTGTTTGAATTGCTAGAACATTTACGTACAATGAACATGCAACTAGTACATGAGTGTCGTGTTTAAATTTGGAATTATTCCGGGTTTGTTTGGCATTTTTATGCATTACTTGAGTTTCTAGGCATTTAATGTGCATAATTCAAATTTGAACTACAAGCACATGCTCCAATGCATCAAAGTTCGCTGAAAAATAACATGTGTGTCTTTGGGTGAATTTATAGGTCCCATGCAAGAAATGGGAATAAAATTCAAAAATCTTGGTGTCATGGCTCGGCCGGAATGTTTGAGAAACTTGGTTTTTTAATTCCTGTAAATCCAAAACACGGTTGAAAATCATGAAACATAGCATGGTGTCATGACATGGCACCAACATGCTACAGTAAATTGTTTGGCCGAATTGGCACAAGCTTTGGTGTAAGCTTCTTGCAAACCGGAGCTTCCCTCAAGAAGGCTCGTGGTTCCGAGAGGGAACGTGTCACCTCCGTGTGTGAAACAACATACGTACAATTCCTTCTCCCGCCTAAATTTTTGTACACTAGCAGATTAGACCAAATAGAAGTATCGTGCTAAATTTTGGAACTATTCTGTGTTCGTTTGGCCTTTTTATACATTAATTGAGTTTCTAGGCATTTAATGTGCATAATTCAAATTTGAACTAAAAGAACATGCTCCAGTGCCCCAAAGTTGTTTGAAAAATCACATGTGTGTCTTTGGGTGAATTTCTAGGTCCCATGCAAGAGATGGGAGTGAAATTCAAACATCCGGGCGTCGTGGCTCGGCTGGAAAGATTGAGAAACTTGGTTTTTAATTCCTTCAAATCCAAAACACACCTGAAAATCATGAAACTTGGCATGGTGCCATGACATGGCAACAACGTGCTGCGGTAATTTTTTTGGCCAAATTAAGTCAAGCTTTGGTGTAAACTACTTGCAAACCGGAGCTTCCCTCAAGAAGGCTCGTGGTTCGGAGAGGGAACGTGTCACCTCCTTGTGCGAAACGACATACGTACACTGCCTTCTCCCGCCTTAATTTTTTACACTGGCAGATTAGACCAAATAGAAGTACCGTGCTAAACTTTGGATTATTCCGGGTTTGTTTGGCCTTTTTTATATATGACTTGAGTTTTTGCGCATTTAATGTGCATAATTCAAATTTGAACTACAAGCACACGCTCCAGTGTACGAAAGTTGTTTGAAAAATCACATGTGTGTCCTTGGGTGAATTTCTAGGTCCCGTGCAAGAGATGGGAGTGAAATTCAAACAGCCGGGCATCGTGGCTTGGCCGGAAAGATTGAGAAACTTGGTTTTTTAATTCCTGTGAATCCAAAACACGCGTGAAAATCCTGAAACATGGCATGGTTTCATGACATGGCATGGTTTCATGACATGGCACCAACATGCTGCGGTAATTTTTTGGCCGAATGAGACAAGCTTTGGTGTAAGCATGTTGCAAACCGGAGCTTCCCACAAGAAGGCTTGTGGTTCGAAGAGGGAATGTGTCACCTCCATTTGCGAAATGACATACGTACACTGCCTTCTCTCGCCTTAATTTTTTTACACTGGCAGATTAGACCAAATAGAAGTACCGTGCTAAATTTTGGATTATTCCGGGTTTGTTTGGCCTTTTTATACATTACTTGAGTTTTTGCGCATTTAATGTGCCTAATTCATATTTGAACTACAAGCACACGCTCCAGTGTACCAAAGTTGTTTGAAAAATCACATGTGTGTCCTTGGGTGAATTTCTAGGTCCCATGCAAGAGATGGGAGTGAAATTCAAACAGTCGGGCATCATGGCTCGGCCGGAAAGATTGAGAAAATTGGTTTTTTAATTCCTGTGAATCCAAAACACGCGTGAAAATCATGAAACATGGCATGGTGTCATGACATGGCACCAACATGCTGCGGTAGTTTTTTTGGCCGAATTAGGACAAGCTTCGTGTAAGCTTCTTGCAAACGGGAGCTTCCCTCAAGAAGGCTCGTGGTTCTAAGAGGGAAAGTGTGACCTCCTTTTGCGAAACGACATACGTACACTGCATTCTCCCACCTTCATATTTTTACACAGGTAGATTAGACCAAATAGAAGTACCATTGTAAATTTTTGAATTATTCCGGGTTCGTTTGGCCTTTTTTTATACATTAATTGAGTTTCTATGCATTTAATGTGCATAATTCAAATTTGAACTAAAAGCACATGCTCCAGTGCACCGAAGTTATTTGAAAAATCACATGTGTGTCCTTGGGTGAATTTCAAGGTCCCATGCAAGAGATGGGAGTGAAATTCCAACATCTGGGCGTTGTGGCTTAGCTGGAAAGATTCAAAAACTTGGTTTTTTTAATTCCTGCAAATCCAAAACATGCCTGAAAATCATGTAACTTGGCATGGTTTCATGACATGGCACCAACATGTTGTGGTAATTTTTTGGCCGAATGGGACAAGCTTTGGTGTAAGCTTCTTGCAAACCGGAGCTTCCCTCAAGAAGGCTCATGCTTCCAAGAGGGAACGTGTCACCTCGGTGTGCGCAACGACATACGTACACTGCCTTCTCCCGCCTTAATTTTTTTACAGTGGCAGATTAGACCAAATAGAAGTACGATGCTCAATTTTCGAATTATTCCCGGTTCGTTTGGCCTTTTTTATACATTAATTGATTTTCTGTGCATCTAACGTGCATAATTAAAATTTAAACTACAAGCACAGGCTCCAGTGAATCAAAGTTGTTTGAAAACACATGTGTGTCTTTGGGTGAATTACCAGGTCCCATGCAAGAGATGGGAGTGAAATTTAAACATCTGGGCATCGTGGCTCGGCCGAAAATATTGAGAAACTTGGTTTTTTAATTCCTGTAAATCCAAAACAAGCCTGAAAATCATGAAACTTGGCATGGTGGCATGACAGGGCTCCAACATGATGCGGCAATTTTTTGGCCGAATTGGGACAAGCTTTGGTGTAAGCTTCTTGCAAACCGGAGCTTCCCTCAAGAAGGCTCGTGGTTCGGAGAGGGAACGTGCCACCTCCTTGTGCGAAACGACATACGTACACTACCTTCTCTCGCCTTAATTTTTTTACACTGGCAGATTAGACCAAATAGAAGTACCGTGCTAAATTTTGGATTATTCCGGGTTTGTTTGGCCTTTTTATACATTAATTGAGTTTTTGCATATTTAATGTGCATAATTCAAATTTGAACTACAAGCACACGCTCCAGTGTACCAAAGATGTTTGGAAAATCACATGTGTGTCTTTGGGTGAATTTCTAGGTCCCATGCAAGAGATGGGAGTGAAATTCAAACAGCCGGGCATCATGGCTCGGCTGGAAAGATTGAGAAACTTGGTTTTTTAATTCCTGTAAATCCAAAACACGCCTGAAAATCATGAAACATGGCCTGGTGTCATGACATGGCACCAACATGCAGCGGTAATTTTTTGGCCGAATTGGGACAAGCTTCGGTGTAAGCTTCTTGCAAACCGGAGCTTCCCTCAAGAAGGCTCGTGGTTCCGAGAGGGAACGTGTAACCTCCGTGTGCAAAACAACATGCGTACACTACATTCTCCCTCCTAATTTTTTTACACAGGTAGATAAGACCCAATAGAAGTACCATGCTAAAATTTTGAATTATTTCGGGTTCGTTTGGCCTTTTTTATATATTAATTGAGTTTCTGTGCATTTAATGTGCATTATTCAAATTTGAACTACAAGCATGTGCTCCAGTGCACCGAAGTTGTTTGAAAAATCACATGTGTGTCCTTGGGTGAATTTCGAGGTGCCAAGCAAGAGATGGGAGTGAAATTCCAACATCTGGGCATCGTGGCTCAGCCGGAAAGATTCAGAAACTTGGTTTTTTAATTCCTGCAAATCCAAAACATGCCTGAAAATCATCAAACTTGGCATGGTTTCATGACATGGCACCAACATGCTGCGGTAACTTTTTTGGCCGAATGAGACAAGCTTTGGTGTAAGCTTCTTGAAAACCGGAGCTTCCCTCAAGAAGGCTCGTGGTTCCGAGAGGGAACGTGTCACCTCTGTGTGCCAAACGACATACGTACACTGCCTTCTCCCGCCTTAATTTTCTTACAATGGAAGATTAGACCAAATAGAAGTACCATGCTAAATTTTCGAATTATTCCGGGTTCGTTTGGCCTTTTTTATACATTAATTGATTTTTTGTGATTTTAATGTGCATAATTTAAATTTGAACTACAAGCACAGGCTCCAGTGCATCAAAGTTGTTTGAAAACACATGTGTGTCTTTGGGTGAATTACCAGGTCCCATGCAAGAGATGGGAGTGAAATTTAAACATCTGGGCGTCGTGGCTCGGCCGGAAAGATTGAGAAACTTGGTTTTTTAATTCCTGTAAATCCAAAACACGCCTATAAATCATGAAACTTGGCATGGTGGCATGACAGGGCACCAACATGCTGCTGTAATTTTTTCGGCCGAATTCGGACAAGCTTTGGTGTAAGCTTCTTGCATACCGGAGCTTCCCTCAAGAAGGCTCGTGGTTCGGAGAGGGAACGTGTCACCTCCGTGTGCGAAACGACATACGTACACTGCCTTCTCCCGCCTTAATTTTTTTATACTGGCAGATTAGACCAAATAGAAGTATCGTGCTAAATTTTGGATTATTCCGGGTTTGTTTGGCCTTTTTTTACATTAATTGAGTTTTTGTGCATTTAGTGTGCATAATTCAAATTTGAACTACAAGCACACGCTCCACTGTACCAAAGTTGTTTGAAAAATCACATGTGTGTCCTTGGGTGAATTTATAGGTCCCATGCAAGAGATGTGAGTGAAATTCAAACAGTCAGGCATCGTGGCTCGGTCGGAAAGATTGAGAAACTTGCTTTTTTAATTCCTGTAAATCCAAAACACGTCTGAAAATCATGAAACATGGCATGGTGTCTTGACATGGCACCAACATGCTGCGGTAATTTTTTTGGCTGAATTGGGACAAGCTTCGGTGTAAGCTTCTTGCAAACTGGAGCTTCCCTCAAGAAGGCTCGTGGTTCCGAGAGGGAACTTGTCACCTCCGTGTGCAAAACAACATACGTACACTGCATTCTCCCGCCTTAGTCTTTTTACACAGGTAGATTAGACCAAATGGAAGTACCATTGTAAATTTTTGAATTATTCCGGGTTCGTTTGGCCTTTTTTGTACATTAATTGAGTTTCTGTGCATTTAATGTGCATAATTCAAATTTGAGCTACAAGCACATGCTCCACTGCACCGAAGTTGTTTGAAAAATTACATGTGTGTCCTTGGGTGAATTTGGAGGTCCCATGCAAGATATGGGAGTGAAATTCCAACATCTGGGCGTCGTGGCTCAGTCAGAAAGATTTAGAAACTTGGTTTTTTTAATTCCTTCAAATCCAAAACATGCCTGAAAATCATGAAACTTGGCATGGTTTCATGACATGGCACCAACATGCTGCGGTAATTTTTTTGGCCGAATGGGACAAGCTTTGGTGTAAGCTTCTTGCAAACCGGAGCTTCCCTCAAGAAGGCTTGTGGTTCCGAGAGGGAACGTGTCACCTCCGCGTGCGAAACGACATACGTACACTACCTTCTCCCGCCTTAATTTTTTTACAATGGCAGATTAGACCAAATAGAAGTACGATGCTAAATTTTCAAATTATTCCGGCTTCGTTTGGCCTTTTTTATACATTAATTAATTTTCTGTGCATTTAATGTGCATAATTAAAATTTGAACTACAAGCACAGGCTCCAGTGCATCAAAGTTGTCTGAAAACACATGTGTGTCTTTGGGTGAATTACCAGGTCCCATGCAAGAGATGGGAGTGAAATTTAAACATCTAGGTGTCGTGGCTCGGCCGGAAAGATTGAGAAACTTGGTTTTTTAATTCCTGTAAATCCAAAACACGCCTGAAAATCATGAAACTTGGCATGGTGGCATGACAGGGCACCAACATGCTGCGGTAATTTTTTTGGCCGAATTGGGACAAGCTTTGGTGTAAGTTCTTGCAAACCGGAGCTTCCCTCAAGAAGGCTCGTGGTTCGGAGAGGGAACATGTCACCTCCGTGTGCGAAATGACATACGTACACTGCCTTCTCTCGCCTTAATTTTTTTACACTGGCAGATTAGACCAAATAGAAGTACCATGCTAAATTTTGGATTATTCCAGGTTTGTTTGGCCTTTTTTATACATTAATTGAGTTTTTGCGCATTTAATGTGCATAATTCGAATTTGAACTACAAGCACACGCTCCAGTGTACCAAAGTTGTTTGAAAAATCACATGTGTGTCTTTGGGTGAATTTCTAGGTCCCATGCAAGAGATGGGAGTGAAATTCAAACAGCCGGGCATCGTGGCTCGGACGGAAAGATCGAGAAACATGGGTTTTTAATTCAACTAAATCCAAAGCATGCCTAAAAATCATGAAACATGGCATGGTGTCATGACATGGCACCAACATGCTGCGGTAAATTTTTTGGCCGAACTGGGACAAGCTTCGGTGTAAGGGAGCTTCCCTCAAAAAGGCTCGTGGTTCCGAGAGGGAACGTGTAACCTCCGTGTGCAAAACAACATGCGTACACTGCATTCTCCTGCCTTAATTTTTTTACACAGGTAGATTAGACCAAATAGAAGTACCATGCTCAAATTTTGAATTATTCCGGGTTCGCTTGGCATTTTTATACATTAATTGAGTTTCTGTGCATTTAATGTGCATAATTCAAATTTGAACTACAAGCACATGCTCCAGTGCACCGAAGTTGTTTGAAAAATCACATGTGTGTCCTTGGGTGAATTTCGAGGTGCCATGCAAGAGATGGGAGTGAAATTCCAACATCTGGGTGTCGTCGCTCTGTCGGAAAGATTCAGAAACTTCGTTTTTTTAATTCCTACAAATCCAAAACATGCCTGAAAATCATGAAACTTGGCATGGCTTCATGACATGGCACCAACATGCTACGGTAATTTTTTGGCCGAATGAGACAAGCTTTGGTGTAAGCTTGTTGCAAACCGGAGCTTCCCTCAAGAAGGCTCGTGGTTCGAAGAGGGAATGTGTCACCTCCGTGTGCGAAACGACATACGTACACTGCCTTCTCTCGCCTTAATTTTTTTACACTGGCAGATTAGACCAAATAGAAGTACCGTGCTAAATTTTGGATTATTCCGGGTTTGTTTGGCCTTTTTTATACATTAATTGAGTCTTTGCGCATTTAATGTGCATAATTCAAATTTGAACTACAAGCACACACTCCAGTGTACCAAAGTTGTTTGAAAAATCACATCTGTGTCCTTTGGTGAATTTCTATGTCCCATGCAAGAGATGGGAGTGAAATTCAAACAGCCGGGCATCGTGGCTCGGCTAGAAAGATTGAGAAACATGGTTTTTTAATTCCTATAAATCCAAAACACGCCTAAAAATCATGAAATATGGCATGGTGTCATGACATGGCACCAACATGTTGCGGTAATTTTTTTGGCCGAATTGGGACAAGCTTCGGTGTAAGCTTCTTGCAAACCGGAGCTTCCCTCAAGAAGGCTCGTGGTTCCGAGAGGGAACGTGTAACATCAGTGTGCAAAACAACATGCGTACACTGCATTCTCCCGCCTTAATATTTTTACACAGGTAGATTAGACCAAATAGAAGTACCATGCTAAAATTTTGAATTATTTCGGGTTCGTTTGGCCTTTTTTATACATTAATTGAGTTTCTGTGCATTTAATGTGCATAATTCAAATTTGAACTACAAGCACATGCTCCAGTGCACCGAAGTTGTTTGAAAAATCACATGTGTGTCTTTGGGTTAATTACCAGGTCCCATGCAAGAGATGGGAGTGAAATTTAAACATCTGGGCGTCGTGGCTCGGTCGGAAAGATTGACAAACTTGGTTTTTTAATTCCTGTAAATCCAAAACAAGCCTGAAAATCATGAAACTTGGCATGGTGGCGTGATAGGGCACCAACATGTTGCGGTAATTTTTTTGGCCGAATTGGGACAAGCTTTGGTGTAAGCTTCTTGCATACCGGAGCTTCCCTCAAGAAGGCTCGTGGTTCGGAGAGGGAACGTTTCACCTCCGTGTGCGAAACGACATACGTACACTGCCTTCTCCCGCCTTAATTTTCTTACACTGGCAGATTAGACCAAATAGAAGTACCGTGCTAAATTTTTGAATTATTCCGGGTTCGTTTGGCCTTTTTTTATACATTAATTGATTTTATGTGCATTTAATGTGCATAATTCAAATTTGAACTACAAGCACAGGATCTAGTGCATCAAAGTTGCTTGAAAACACATGTGTGTCTTTGGGTGAATTACCAGGTCCCATGCAAGAGATGGGAGTGAAATTTAAGCATCTGGGCGTCGTGGCTCGGCCGGAAAGATTGAGAAACTTGGTTTTTTAATTTCTATAAATCCAAAATACGCCTGAAAATCATGAAACTTGGCATGGTGGCATGACAGGGCACCAACATGTTGCGGTAATTTTTTTGGCCGAATTGGGACAATCTTTGGTGTAAGATTCTTGCAAACCCGAGCTTCCCTCAAGAAGGCTCGTGGTTCCGAGAGGGAACGTGTCACCTCCATGTGCGAAATGACATACGTACACTACCTTCTCCCACCTTAATTTTTTTACACTAGCGGATTAGACCAAATAGAAGTATCGTTCTCAATTTTGGAATTATTCTGGGTTCGTTTGGCCTTTTTTATACATTAATTGAGTTTCTGCGCATTTAATGTGCATAATTCAAATTTGAACTACAAGCAGAGGCTCTGGTGCACCGAAGTTGTTTGAAAAATCACATGTGTGTCCTTGGGTGAATTTCTAGGTCCCTTGAAAAATCACATGTGTGTCCTTGAGTGATATTCGAACATTTGGGCATCGTGGCTCGGCCGGAAAGATTGAGACACTTGGTTTTTTAATTCCTGTAAATCCAAAACACGCCTGAAAATCATGAAACTTGGCATGGTGTCATGACATGGCACCAACATGCTGCGGTAATTTTTTGGCTGAATTGGGACAAGCTTTGGTGTAAGCTTCTTGCAAAATGGAGCTTCCCTTAAGAAGGCCCGTGGCTCCGAGAGGGAAAGTGTCACATCCGTGTGCAAAACGACATAGTTACACTGCCTTCTCCCGCCTTAATTTTTTTACACTAGCAGATTAGACTAAATAGAAGTACCGTGCTAAATTTTGGAATTATTCTGGGTTCATTTGGCCTTTTTATACATTAATTGAGTTTCTGTGCATTTAATGTGCATAATTCAAATTTGCACTTCAAGCACATGCTCTAGTGAAAAATCACATGTGTGTCCTTGGGTTAATTTCTAGGTCCCATGCATGAGATGGTAGTGAAATTCAAACATCTGGGCATCGTGGCTCGGGCGGAGAGATTGAGAAACTTGGTTTTTTAAGTCCTTTAAATCCAAAACACGCCCGAAAATTTGAGAAGAGAAGAGTCAAAACTCTACATCAGGATGCCTCACCAGAGTGACGAAGGGACCGAGGAGTAAAAAGAATCCTACTCTCCGATATATAATCCTAAATGACTCAAAACATTTTTCTAGACTCAACAATGCCAGCGATTCGATCAAGCAGGGGGCTCCTAAGGTCGGGGAAGGCTCTGATTACCAACTTGTAACGCCCTCGATGCGGCTATATCTCCCACGTGTCGAAGCACGACTTAGAGGCATAACCGCATTGAAAGCAATGTCGCAAGTGAGGTAATCTTCACACAACCCATGTAATACATAAGGGAAAAAGATACATAGTTGGCTTACAATTGCCACTTCACACAATACATGAATAAAGCATTACATCAATCAGAATACAATCAAGGTCCGACTACGGAACCAAAATGAAAGAAGACTACCCCAAATGCTACACAGATCCCCGATCGACCCCAACTGGGCTCCACTACTGATCAACTAGAACGAAACAACACAAAGGACAAGATCTTCATCGAGCTCCTCCTTGAGCTTGGTTGCGTCACCTGCACGGTATCATCGGCACTTGCAAATTGGTTTTGCAAGTAATCTGTGAGTCACGGGGACTCAACAATCTCACACCCTCGCGATCAAGACTATTTAAGCTTATGGGTAGGTAAAAGGTATGAGGTGGAGCTGCAGCAAGCGACTAGCATATTTGGTTACTAACATACGCAAATGAGAGCGAGAAGAGAGGGCAAAGCACGTTCGAGAAATCTATGATCAAGAAGTGATCCTAGAACAACCTACGTCAAGCATGACTCCAACATCGTGTTCACTTCCCGGACCCCGTCGAGAAGTACACACGTGGTTGATGCGTTTTAATTAGGATAAACTTTAGGTTTTCTACAACCGTACATTAACAAATTCCCATCTGCCCATAACCATGGGCACGGCTTTCGAAAGATCAAATCCCTGCAGGGGTGTCCCAACTTAGCCCATCACAAGCTCTCACGGTCAATGAAGGATATTCCTTCTCCCAAGACAATCTGATCAGACTCGGCATCCCGGTTACAAGACATCCTCGACAATGGTAAAACAAGTCCAGCAAAGCCGCCCGAATGTGCCGACAAATCCTGATAGGAGCTGCACATATCTCGTTCTCAGGGCACACTCGGATGAGACTAGCTACGAGTAAAACCAACTCTCAAGTTTCCCCGAGGTGGCCCCATAGGCAGCTCAGTTCGGTCCAACACTCAGAGGAGCTCTGGCCCGGGGGGTTAAAATAAAGATGACCCTCGGGAGCGCGACTCCCAAGGGAAAAGTAGGTGGTGGTGAGGCAAATGGTAAAACCAAGGTTGGGCCTTGCTGGAGGATTTTTATTCAAAGCGAACTGTCAAGGGGTTCCCATTATAACCCAACCGTGTAAGGAACGCAAAATCCGGGAACATAATACCGGTATGACGGAAACTAGGGCGGCAAGAGTGGAACAAAACACCAGGCATAAGGCCGAGCCTTCCACCCTTTACCAAGTATATAGATGCATTAATATAAATAAGAGATAATATGATATCCCAACAAAATAACCATGTTCCAAACATGGAACAAGCTCCAATCTTCACCTGCAACTAATAACGCTATAAGAGGGGCTGAGCAAAGCGGTAACATCGCCAAACAATGGTTTGCTAGGACAAGGTGGGTTAGAGGCTTGGCTTAACAAAATGGGAGGCATGATAAGCAAGTGGTAGGTATCGCAACATAGGCATAGCAAAGAGCGAGCAACTAGCAAGCAAAGATAGAAGTGATTTCAAGGGTATGGTCATCTTGCCTGAAATCCTGCAAGGAGGAAGAACGAGTCCATGAAGAAGACAAACGGTCGTAGCCAACTTATCCTCACAAACGCAACGTTACCGGATTACCGAGAAGAAGTACACCGGAAAGAAAGCAAACAACATAGTAAGCAACCACCACATAAGCATGACATGATACACAACCAAGTATGATGCATGTCCGGTTTAATGAAGCATGGCATGGCAAAATGCACAAACAATCCTACAAATTAAGTGGAGCTCAACATGCAACTCCATTGCATATTGACGAAACACCACGTGACTTATTTAGTTCGATCTTTTTTATGTACCCAACGATATTAAATGTTGTTAAACATGGCAAGAGGGTGAAGCAAATGAAAACTATCTATCTAGGCAAGTTTGAATGAGGCCGGAACAACAAAAGAACAAGTCCGGAAACTCCTCATGTGCATATTTTTGGTTTGGTACTGATCTGCCCTAAACACAATTTTAGATTTGTTAAACATGCTAGGTGAGTGCATCATGTTAAACTAGGCATTTTTCTACCACATTTACATATAAAGATTATTTAAAACCTAGCTACTGTTATTTAGTTATGAATTAAATCATTTTAACATGGCATAGGGGCAAATTTAAACAAACAACAATTTAATCATTTTAAACATAGATGAAAGTTGCAAATTATTAATCTACACAAAATTCTAAGCAAGTTTCATATATTAAGTTTTTCCATGTGATGCTTACTTTGTGAGTTAAAATATGCATGAAGCTTAGGGGCTAAACTGCAAAACTGTTGTCTCAGGTTTAATTGCTAAAATCGCAAACAAGGACAAAAACACATTAGGCCGAATCTGAAGCAAACTGGGTCTACAGAAAAAAAAACAGAGGCTCCGCTGGGGCCTCACCATGGGCTTCGGCCCAGATCTATGGAGGAGGCGGCCTGGGAGGGCACGCTGGGCCTTGGCGATCGTTCTCGCTGGCACTAGAACGGGTCAACGCAGGGGGCGGTACTCATCCTATTGTTCGAAGCAGAGGGAGCCAGCAGGCGCGGCGATGGACTCCGGCGACGATGAGGCAGAGCAGCGGTGAGGCGAGGCGGGGACCGGCCGGATCCGGCGGGGATCGGGACTAGGACGACGACGAGGAGGTCGACGGCGAGCACCAGCGGCAGCGTCTTGCTACGAGGGAGAGAGAGAGAGAGAGAGAGAGAGAGAGAGAGAGCTGGTGAGGAGAAGGAGCAGAGAGGAAGCCGTCGACGGAAACGGAGCAAGGCAGCAGCGACCTGGACTGGAGGTGCAGGGGCGCAGCTGACGACGCCTGCGCACGGGCGAGGCACAGGACGGCGGGTCCGAGCGGCGAGGTAAGGAGACCCGGTGGAGGAAGCGAAGGCGTCGGGCAGCTCGGCTCCATGGCCCGGCATCTCTGGTTGATGATGGTGATGCCCTAGGTGGTCGTCGGAAGAACTCCGGCGAGGCTTGCTGGAGTCGGTGAGGCCGCGATCGACATGAGGATGCTGCTGCTGCTTGAAGGAGACGGAGGCGCGGCGATGGATCGAAAGAAGAGGCCGGCCATGGCGTCCAGTGGAGGCGACAGAGAGAGATAGCGGGGAAAAGAGAAGAAAATAGAGAAAGGGAAGGGAGAGCAGGGAGGAAGGGTGCGGTCCTGCGTGCTCGGGGCGAGGGCGCCATGGACCGAGAGAGGGAGCTTGAGCTCCTGGTTGCTGCCGGAGGACGACGGGGTCCGGTCGGTGGCTTCGGTTGCTGGCAGGAGAAGTGGCTCGGGGTCGTGGGCGATCGAGGAGGGAGACGGTTGCGCTGGTTGGGGGAATTGGACGGATCGGATCTGGGGGAAATCCCGAGAGAGAGTGGCGGCGGCGCTAGGGTAGGATCCCTAGAAAATAGGGTTTTGTTCAGATTTAGACTAGGGACTATATATATATATATATGGAAAGAGGGAGAGTTTAGGGGCTAATCCATCCCTCCAATTAAAATCAAGTGGTCGAGAAAAATACACTAGGTAGTCCAAAAAAGAAAATGGTGATGTTTTGTAGACGTTTGGGGATGATCTGGATCCAACGGTGATGACTGCCCGGGTCGGGTCCAGAACAGCTTTTCGGGCACGCGCGCGAGGAGGGCCGCGGGCTGACGAGAGAGGTTAGGTTGGACCTGGCGGTAGGTAGTGGCCTATGTAGACGGTTTTGAGCTGAGAGAAGAGAAGAGAGGGAGGCCCGGCGACTGTTTCCGGAGACCGAAAACGTCCAACATGTGTCCGGCTATAATGCCGCTATAGTTTAACGGTTGGGCTATCAAACGAACTCCGAATGCGATGAAACTTGACACGCGGTCTATCTACACTAAAATAAGACCACACGCCAACTTTCAACCCATTCCGAGAACATTTTCCGGCCACTTATAAAATAATATTTCGGGCATGCCACGGGCGCGTGCAAGTGTGTCTGGGCTCAGAATGGACAATGGACGGAACAAGGAGACCGGGACGGACGCAAGTTTTGAAAACATGATGATGCAATGCGGATGATGACATGGCAAGATGCAACACACAAGCAAATGATATGGCAACGACAGCGAATAACTGGAAGACACCTGGCATGTCGGTCTCGGGGTGTTACATCACACAAATGGATGTGGTTGTCATTGTACGCCTAGCAGTGGAAGAAACAATTGTATCATCGCTTGGAATGTTCTCCTTGCACTTGTTCTCCTTGTGGGCAACACGTCGTTTTATTTCCTATTCACCTTTGCAAGCAAGACGAAAAAATGGTCCATAGGATAACACTCTTCATGAATTAATATTCCTGAATATCATGGTTTAATCTGCCCCAAAATCTATCCATAAAATCATCTTAAGTTTCCTCTAAAAAGGAGTGCAACAAGGCAGTTTGTAAATCATCATAATACTTTGTTATGGTGTCACTACCTTGTTTTAAATGTTGTAGTTGTTTAAGCATGCGACGAGTATAATAAGCATCGATGAATCTATCTCTCATGACAAGTTTTAAATCATCCCAAGTATTAGGTACATAATCAGGGTATAACCGACATTGTTCACTCCACCAAACAGTAGCAAAACCAGTGAAAGTACCAACCACGACCTTAACTTTTTGATGTTCAGAGAAATTATGGGAAGCAAATATAGCATTTATTTTGAACTCAAATTCAATATATGAATCAGGCTTAAAACGACCATTTAAAGGTGGCATGGAATCAAGAACCTGTTTGTGCACATTCCGACGTCTTTGTACCTCTTGTGATGGTGGTTGTATTTTCTGAGGTGATGGCACGTCTCCCATGGTCGATGATGCCCAACTGACTCCGGAACCTGCCATGATTAGTTGAAACAAGAAGCAAAATCAAAGAATAATGTTCCTATGAAATACTTGGATGTGGTGGTGAAACTCATAGTAGAGCAAAAATCAAAGTCTTGCAAGTTCTTACCATGCAGCAGGCGGTGACGGGCATCTAGCGTTGTCAAATAACTCTAAAAGTTGGGTAAACCGATTACCAGGTGAACGTATGTATACACGATGTAGAAATATGTGGAGCTGGGTTGGCTTTATATATGTGGAAAAAAATGCTACAACAATGTTAATTAATGCAAGCTGAAAATTCGTTCAAAGTGGCCGAGTGCTGGTCATAGACTAGACCGTGCTAGAGACGCAAGCCTAAGACACAGACGTGTTCACGCACTCAACCGAATATGAACGAATGTGAGTCAAAGGATAGAGAGGCCACTAATGATTTTTTTGATATATAGAGAGGAACAACCAGATGAAACTTTTTAATGGCACTCGTACGGTGTGCCAACTCTCTTATGCCCTTCGCTCCTATTTTTTTAATGCTTCAAAGATGTGGACCTAGCCACGTGACAAAAAATTTAATTGTAGTCTTCCTTTATTTGTTTTCTCTCCTTCAAAACAACCGACATATCAGCTCTTTCCAAACAAAACACAAGATGAGCACTTCCTCCCCTTTTTTCTTACTCTCTTCCTTCATTGCTGGAATTTCTTGTCTCCTAGTTTACCATGAAAAATGACCAAGTTGAAAGCATGAAGGAATCATAACTCCTTTTTTTCAAGGAAACGTTCAGAATTTGGAAACAACCAATCGAAAATTGTGCTTTTTTTGTTTCAACCTACCGTATGAAACTGATGTGCCAAACTTTAGCTCTCATACCACTTGATAGAGGCGAAGGTGTCCCGATGTTTCAATGAGATGGTGGCTATCGCGCCTTAGCAATCGCTAAACCAACTTCTGAGGGATTATTGACCATGCCGGAGCACGATCAACCTGACCACGAGGGTATGTTTCCTGCGAGCAAACGAAGAACAATCAAGAAACTGAGATTGCAATCTGGATATTGCGAATATAAGAGGAAAGCTTTATTAGTGAAGGTGGGGTTTTGTGACGCCTTTGTCTAGTCATTGAACACAAACGAAGTACGTGAAGTTGCAGCTATGGCGAACTTACAATCTAAACAAACCCAAAGTCTAAATGATGCCCTAAGGGCTGTATATATGGAGGAGAGAGGGGGAAATTTCGTGGCCCTTGGAGGAGGGGTCCGAAACCAACCCTAACTCTTGTTTCCCCACACACACGGACTCTAAAAACAACCTATAATCAAGTATTTCGAAATTACATGGGCCTGGCTCAAAAATAAGGTGACGCAGCACCTAGAATAGCCTCTGGACGAAATTTATGAAGTGGCATCTTGTATATTTCGTCCAAGGCTTCATGCACTCATTATGGTGGCTTCAAAGTCCTGGAGTCATCACATGTAACTATGTTCTTGTTCCCCTTGTGCATGCCATCATCTCCATGCTTGAACTTGCTCCAAGATTCATCTATCTTGTCCAAGCTAGGCCCTTCATTGTAAGCAAAACAAATGTATCCAATTTAGGCAGCATCGTATTCTTATGAATATTAGAATCGTTACCAAGAAACGAAAGTACCTGGTAATTCAATTGGTGTGCGCAAACTCTAGTAATTGGTCCAGTATGTATAGCAGCAGGAGCTGTGGGTGTAACAATGGTATTGATGTTCTCATCATCCTCCCCTTCTTGAAATGAAGTCGTCCTCGACGGAAGGTCATCTTCCTCACCCAAATAAGGCTTCAAATATGCAATGTTAAAAGTGGGACTAACCCCAAAATCTGCAGGCAGCTCAAGTTTATATGCATTATCATTTATTTTCTCTAACACCTTAAAAGGACCATCATCACGTGGCATTAGCTTTGATTTGTGCAAATTAGGAAATATATCCTTACGCAAATGTAACCAAACAAGATCTCCAAGTGCAAACACAGCATGTTTTCAACCCTTATCTCCAGCAAGTTTATACTTAGCATTCATACGCTCAATGTTTTCCTTAGTTAACTCATGCATTTTTAAAATCAATTCAGCACGTTCTTTAGCATCAAAATTAACCTTCTCTGAAGATGGAAGATGCAACAAATCAATAGGTGCACGAGGTAGGAAACCATACACAATTTCAAAAGGGCACATCTTAGTAGTAGAATGCAATGAATGATTATAAGCAAATTCAATATGAGGCAAGCATTCTTCCCACATTTTCTTATTATTCTTCAAAACAACCCTAAGCATAGTAGACAATGTTCTATTGACTATTTCAGTTTGTCCATCAGTTTGGGGGTGAAAAGTAGTACTAAAAAGCAGTTTACTCTCCAACTTAGCCCATAAACATCTCCAATAGTGGCTAAGTAATTTAGTATCACGATCTGAAACAATAGTATTTGGCACACCATGCAAGCGAATAGTTTCACAAAATAACAAATCAGCAACATTAACAGCATCATCACTCTTATGACATGGTATAAAGTGTGCTATTTTCAAGAATCTATCCACGACAACAAATATGCTATCCCTCCCCTTCTTTGTTCGAGGTAAACCTATAACAAAATCCAAAGATATATCCTTCCAAGGAACACTAGGTACAGGCAAAGGCATATATAAACCATAAGGATTGAGTTGTGACTTAGCTTTTTGACATGTAGTGCAGCAAGCAACAAAACACTCAACATCCTGCCTCATCTTTGGCCAAAAGAAATGTGTATCCAGTACGTCCTCCATCTTCTTCACGCCAAAGTGCCCTTTAATCCTCCTCCATGCGCCTCCTGCAACAACAAAAGACGAACGGAGCTAGCTGGAATGCATAGCTTGTTAGCACGGAACACAAATCCATCATTAACGACGAACTTGTTCCATGTCCTTCCTTCTTTACAATTCTTTGATGGTCTCCAAACAAAATATTTTGAAGTCAAGTTGTGAAAGCATAGTATAGTGACGAGACAATGCATTAGCAATAACATTCTATTTACCCTTCTTGCGTTTAATGACATAAGGGAAAGTCTCAATGAATTCAACCCATTTAGCATGTCTACGATTCAGTTTAGCTTGACTTTTAATATGTTTCAAGGATTCATGATCAGAATGTATAACAAATTCTTTGGGCCATAAATAATGTTGCCATGTCTCTAAAGTCCGAACAAGAGCATATAATTCTTTATCGTAAGTAGAATAATTCAGACTAGGCCCACTCAATTTTTCAGAAAAATATGCAACAGGTTTGCCATCTTGTAATAACACACCTCCTAATCCAATTCCACTAGCATCTCATTCAAGCTCAAAAGTCTTATTAAAATCAGGAAGTTGGAGTAAAGGAGCATGTGTCAACTTATCTTTCAATACCATGAAGGCTTCTTCCTCTGCGGTACCCCAAACAAAAGGTATATCCTTCTTTGTAAGCTCATTGAGAGGTGCAGCAATGGTGCTGAAATCTCTCACAAAATGCCTATAAAATCCAGAGAGGCCAAGAGAACTCCTCACTTGTGTGACCGTTTTGGGCTGCGACCAACTCTCAATAGCTTCAATCTTGGCTTTATCAACTTCAATTCCCTGTGGAGTAACAACATAGTCAAGAAAAGATACTCGGTCGGTGCAGAAGGAGCACTTCCCAAGGTTACCAAACAAACGTGCATCACGTAGAGCAATAAAAACAGCATGTAAATGTTCCAAATGTTCCTCCAAAGATCTGCTATAAATCAGTATATCATCAAAATAGACTACCATAAATTGTCCAATGAAAGCACATAAAACTTCGTTCATTAATCTCATGAAAGTACTAGGTGCATTAGTTAACCCAAAAGGCATGAGTAACCACTCATATAATCCAAACTTAGTTTTAAATGTTGTTTTCCATTCATCTCCAAATTTCATACAAATTTGATGGTATCCAGTACGCAAATCAACTTTGGAGAATATTGTAAAGCCACTCAATTCGTCAAGCATGTCATCTAGCCTAGGAATAGGATGATGATAATGAATAGTAATATTATTAATGCCTCTACAATCAACACACATACGCGACATACCATCCTTTTTTGGTACTAGTATAATAGGAACAACACAAGGACTAAGAGATTCGCGTATATAACCTTTGTTGAGCAGCTCCTGTACTTGACACATAATCTCCTTCGTCTCCTCTAGATTGGTACGGTATGGCGTACAGTTAGGCAGCAAGCACCGGGAATTAAGTCAATCTGATGCTCAATCCCTTGAATAGGTGGTAATCCCGGTAGCACGTCTTGTGGAAAGACGTCGGTGAACTCCTACAAAACATTAGTGACAACAGGAGGCAAAGAGGAAGGTACATCCTCGAAAGAAAATAATGCATCTTTGCACACAAAAGCATAGCAAACAGATTTGCTGAAATCTGGATCATCAATATCAGATTTGGTGGCAAGTAAACATGCACTTTTCAATTTAATTTCAGAAGCAACAGTAGATGGTTTATTATTAGGCTTCATTTGTTGCTCAAATTCTTTTACCACAATCTGATTTTCACTCTTATGTTTCTCCTGTTTTGCTTTATTACCTCTATTAATATCATCTTTCAAAATGGAATCAGGAGTCATTGGAAGCAAAGTAATATTTTTGTCCTTATGAACAAGAGTATACTAATTTTTTCTACCATGGTGTACAGAACTTTTATCAAATTGCCATGGTCTACCAAGTAATAAGGAACATTCTTGCATAGGTACGACATCACAATCAACATAATCAGCATATGTAGAGATACTAAAATGCACACGAACAATACGTGTTACCTTAACCTTGCCGCAGTTGTTGAGCCATTGGATGGAGTAAGGATGTGGATGTGGTCTTGTCGTGAGAGATAGCTTCTCCACCATCTCCATGCTAGACAAGTTGTTGTAGCTCCCTCCATCTATGATGACACGAACAGAACGTTCCTTCACAACTCCCTTTGTATGGAACAAATTGTGCCTCTGATTTTAGCAAATCATTAGCTTGTATATGGTTTAGCAAATCTCGCATTCTAACACTTCGGCATCCTCACAAACATTGCAGAAATTTCTCTTTTCACGAACTAGGTTCGGATAATTCCATTGGTTCTGCATGCCAAACAAAATCAACTATCGGTCCTTACGACTCTCGGGTTTGCATCAACTATTATAAAACATCTACTGATGAACTGTAGCTTCCTCCAGGTTTCTTCCTTCAGCAAGATTGTGCTTGCTTCCTGGCGGTCCTGGTGCATGTTGTTTAGCTTGAACTCATCCCTAGGTTGCATCCATCTTCACTCCATTCTCGGGATTTGCAAGCAATGTAGTAACTCCTTTTGTGCGGGTCTTAGGTTTAGGTGGAAGAATAGATTGTAGAGGGAGACAGATATACCCATACAAGCATCACAATAGCTTTGAAAATAAGTTGTCATGTGCGCTTTCAGTAAAATAGACACAATGACATCTCACAAAAAATGTCTAACGATATACACATATAAAAATCTTGTATCTTCAAGGTCTTCAATGTAGGTAGCTTGTTTCGTGCATAACCGAAGAAATCTCCATAACACCATCTTTTCATAGCTTGCTTTTCTTCAATATTTAAGCATAATAAATAGGTAGGGGTCTATAACAACGCAAGCTTATTCTACTCACAAAATAAATCACAGAGCACATCACACAATATCAATCAATAAAAAACACAAAAGGCACACCACACAAGCAAAACCTACAGGTAAGGTCATATCCACAAAAGATATGATCTCATCATACTACGTATGAATCGTTTATCGAACTTAAATTAGTAGTGGTGATCTGAATCTAAGCTTGGCCTTCATCATCTAAATGAACCATGAAGATCATCTAGCAATCTAAAAGTTAGTCCTTCTTGAGTCACGCAAAACAAATACTTTTGTTGAGGCATCTCGATGTAGTTTTGGTGATTGATGACAACATGTTTGCAGACTAATCATGTGCTTTGAGTAGTTCACAGATTCATCCTTGGCACGAGACGTTTTCTTCCCTTCGGAGTGTCATTCAAGATGGTGTATCTCTTACGTTTCTCTTTCAGTGGACTAGTTGCGTAGAGGGCACCATTCTATCAAGAGGGGGTCCGCTAGGGTACTGCTTGGGTGGAATCAACACGTACACATCAGCTTCTCACCCTCAGAGCTCTTCCACTTTGTTGGAGAGATCTCTTCTCCTTTTGTGTCCTGTTTGGGTTCCAGCGGTAGTACCGCGCAACCCAGCGATAGTACCGTTGAGGAGTCACAAGCGGCAGTACGGCTTCGCAGTGGTGGTACCGCCGATGACTCCACAGCAGTACTACCGCTGGCCTGCCTGGCACCACTGCCTCGTCCTCAGCCTCGACGGAGAGATCTTCTCTCTCTCTTGTCTGTGTCCCAGCGGTAGTACCGCCGAAGGGTCACAAGCGGCAGTACTGCTCCGCAGCGGTAGTACCGCCGGTGACCCCGCAGCTGTACTACCGCTGGGCTGTCTGGCTCCTACCGCCTCGACTCGAGCGCTCTTTTTCTCGTGTTGGGTTTTGCGGCACTAGTTGCGGCAGTAGAGGCAGTAGTACCATTTCGGAGCGGTAGTACCGCCCTTACCACCGCGGTAGTACCGCGCTGGGTCCAGATCCCTGCTGCTCTCCTCTGTGCGGCAGTACCGCTAGCTGGAGCGGTAGTACCGCTGGCTCAGCGGTAGTACCCCCCCCCTTAGCGGTACTACCGCCCTGTGCGGGGCTGGTTGGTGGGGCAACGGTTGGATTGTTGCCCCCACTATAAAAGGGGGTCCCCTTCTTCCCCATTGACTTACCCCTTCCCCCTCAAGCTCCATTAATGCTCAAGCTCCATTAATGCTCCAAGCTCCATTTTCGCCCGATCTATCTCTCTAGCCAATCAAACTTGTTGGTTTTCTTGGGAGTGGTTGAGAAGGCCCCGATCTACACTTCCACCAAGGGATTTTCGATTCCCCCACTCATCCCTAGCGGATCTTGTTACTCTTGGGTGTTTGAGCACCCTAGACGGTTGAGGTCACCACGGAGCCATAGTCCATTGTGGTGAAGCTTCGTGGTATTGTTGGGAGCCTCCGATTAAGCTGTGGAGATTGCCCGAACCTTGTTTGTAAAGGTCCGGTTGCCGCCTTCAAGGGCACCAATAGTGGAATCATGGCATCTCGCATTGCGTGAGGGCGTGAGGAGAATACGGTGGCCCTAGTGGCTTCTTGGGGAGCATTGTGCCTCCACACCGCTCTAACGGAGACGTACTTCCCCTCAAAAGGAAGGAACTTCGGTAACACATCCTCATCTTCACCGGATCCACTCTTGGTTATCTCTTACCTTTACTTGTGCAACCTCTTTAGTGTTACTTCTCTTGCTTGCTTGTATGCTTGTTGTTATTGCAACATATAGGTTGCTCACCTAGTTGCACATCTAGACAACCTACTTTGATGCAAAGTTTAATTTGGTAAAGAAAAGTTAAAAATTGGTAGTTTCCTATTCACCCCCCCTCTAGTCAACCATATCGATCCTTTCAATTGGTATCAGAGCCTCGTCTCTTTATTAAGGACTTTACCGTCCAAAGAGTATGGTTGATACCATAGACGGTGTGGAGGAACACTCCGGTGTGAATCTGACCTCGTCTACGGGCGATAGGGGAACCTCAGTCTCTCATGAGGAGTTCAATGTGGCCTTGGAGACATTGAAAACCTCCATGATGACCGAGGTTGAAAGCATGTTTACTAACTTTCTTGAGGGGCTTAAACTATCCACCGCACCGTTGAAAGTGGGTGACCCCACCGACAAGGTGACGGATGCTATCTCCAACAAGGGGGAAGCTAGTAGTGAAAAGGCTCCTTCTTCTAGTGGTAAAAATGGCACCGGCATCTTTGCTCATGTGGAACCACCACTTGTTTATGGTGGACCGGTTCCTTCCACTCATTTGAATCATGCCGGTCCTCCCCGTAAGATTGTGAAAAATGAGGACTTTGATTCTTGGGTTTACCGCTTTAAACGTAATTTAAATCATGTGAACACTAACCTTTGGAGAATCATTAAAGAAGGTTTCTATCCGCATGATCCAAGCAACTTCACTCCTCGAGAAGCCACGGATAATCAATTCAATGAGAATGCTCTCTTCATCATTCAAGATGCAATCCCACCTGAAGACCAACCTCATCTTCGGCTCTTCGCCTTGGCCAAAGACGCATGGATTTGTGTTGTCTCCCTCTACCGGGGAAGCGCAAGCATTCAACGCTCCAACTATGAAGTGGGGCAAGATGAGGCCGATGAGTTTGCAATGAAAGAAGATGAAGAACCTCGTGAGCTTTATCGGAGGGTAACCAAACTCGCGGTCTCACTCCGAGATCACGGGATCAAGGACACGGATGACAATTGGATCAAGCGCAAATTCCTCAAGGCAATGATGCCCTACCACAAGGCCATGTCCTCCGTCATTCGTCAAAGACCGGACTTCCACACTTTGACCTCAAGCGAAGTGTTGGATGAGTTTGTGGCCATGAAAATTTTGGACAAGACCGCCGACAATGCGGTGCTTCGTTCTCAAAGGGCAAAGAAGCCCAACCTTGCATTGAAGGCTAAGCTCTCCGTTGAAGAAGAAGAAGAGGAAGAAGAGGAGAGCAACCCCGAGGATACGAAGTATGCATATCATGAACACATGGCACTTGCTTCAGGGCAATTTTGGAGCAAGAAAAACTCGAGGCCAAACTTTAACAAGAACAACTCAAGTGGCACGAAGAGCACGCAACGTGTAAGGACTAGCTACAATTGTGGTAACGTGAGTCATTTTTTTGCGGAGTGCCCGTATGAGAAGAGGGAAGACAATGATGGCAAGCTCATCTGAAAGGACAAGGCCAAGTCGTTCCCCAACAAGAGCAACTTCACCAAGAAGACTCCTCCCAAGGCATTGGTGGTACAAGAAGAGTACAATGAGGATGACGACGATGATGAAGGTGATGAGTCGGTTGCCATGGCCTCCGTTGCCATTGCGACGACTCCACGGGTGTCCCTCTTTGACTCACCCAATGAGAGCATCACCGCCAAATGCCTCATGGCTAAAGCCACCAACAAGGTAACCCCTAACATCAAAACTACCATCATTAATCATCCTTCTCCGATGGATAGCATTAATGAACTTGAGGGAGCGAATGTGGAGGCAAATGAGTTTGAGGCCTTTATGGGAAAACTTAAGGGAAAATCCAAGAAGCACTTTGTTGCTCTCTTGGAACAACTTGGTAAAGCCAATGACATGATCGAGGCTCACGAAGACACCATCACTAAGATGGAAGGGCATAGTCGTGACTATGCCGATGAGATTTCGGATCTTTCCAATGCTCTTGAGGAAGAGCGTGGTCTTCGTTTGGCTCTTGAGGAGTCACACAACGTTGATCATGCTAAGTTAAAGAAAGATTATGATCATGTCCTCATTGTTTCTCATGTGCTAAACTCCGAGAAGGCCGAACTTGAGGTTGATCTTGCTAGACTCAAAGAGGAGTTTGATCTACTTGACAAGGCTCACAAGGTCTTGAAGGGTGCTCATGCTAGCCTCAAAGAGTCTCATGGTCAACTTCAAGTAAAGCTAACCAAGGAAAAAGCCATTTTTCCTCGTATGATGTTAATTGATAATGCAAATGCTACTAACCTGTGTTGTGAGCATGTGCATCTCGTTGAGGAGAACGCTAAGCTAAAGGGGCAACTTGATAGAGGTCTTGCGACTTGCATACAAGGCAAGAAGAACCTCAACGACCTCTTGATCAACCAAAAGGGAGTTGTGGCCAAGGAAGGGGTTGGGTACGTGCGCGACTCCAAGAACAAGAAGAAGAATGACAAGACCAAATGACCTCCTCCTCTCATGCAAACCTTTGTGAAGGAGGGAGAGAGTGCCCTCCGAGGAGAAGAAGAAGAACAATGACAAGGGTGGCGTTGTCAAAAAGGGCAATTCCACTCCTCGCATCAAAGCCGGCGACTTTAATCCTTCTTATTTGTTATGTCGTGCTAGTGATGGGCATGTCTATGCCAAATTCATTGGTTCTCCTCATGAATACATTGAATGGTCTATTTGGGTTCCAAAGACCCTTGTTACTAACATCAAAGGACCCATTACAAAATGGGTACCTAAAATCAAGCATTAATCTCTTGTAGGTGTTTGCTTCCGGTGGGGGATCATGGTTGCTTGATAGCGGAGCCATAAATCATATGACCGGAAGCAAGGACTTGGTGGTGGATGTGCACAAGATTCCATTTATGCTCACCAATGTCGAGTGGGGTGACGCCTCATCCTCTAAGGTATTGGGACTTGGCAAGGTGGTCATCTCTCATGATCTCACGATCGAGAAGGTCATGCTTGTTGAGTCCCTTGCATACAATTTACTTTCCGTTCGTCAACTTGCAATCATGGGCTTTGCCACTTTCTTTGATATCGATATTGTGGCCCTCTTGTGGAGCAAGACTCTTAAAGTAGCCTTTGTTGGGCATGTCGAGAATGGTCTATATGTGATTAATTTTTCGGAGCGGCCGACTAAGACCGCGACATGCCTAATGGCTAAAGTTGATGTGGTATGGCTTTGGCATTGTCGTCTGGCCCATGTCAATATGAGATCTTTGCAAAGTCTTCTCAAGGGGGACCATGTCCGTGGACTTACAAATGTTAGTTTTGCTAAAGATCGTGCTTGCAGTGCTTGTATCGAAGGAAAGCTACATGAGAAGGCTCACCCTCCCACGACTATCATTTACTCAAAGAGGCCTTTGGAGCTCCTTCACATGGATCTCTTTGGGCCTCCATCCTTCGATAGTCTTGGAGGTAGGAAGTATTGCTTGGTGATTGTGGACGACTACTCAAGATACACGTGGGTGTATTTTTTCAAGAGGAAGAGCAAGACCCAACAAACCATCATTGACTTTGCAAATGAAGCACAACGTCAACACAATGCAAAGATCTTGACAATAAGAAGTGACAACGGCACCGAGTTCAAGAACTACACCTTGGATGAGTTTCTTAGTGATGAGGGGATCAAGCATCAATATTCCGCACCTTACACCCCTCAACAAAACGGTGTTGCGGAGAGGAAGAACCGGACGTTGATGGATGCGGCAAGGACCATGATGGCGGAGTCAAGTCTCCGTACAACTTTTGGGCCGAAGCCATCAACACCGCGTGTCATGCATCCAATCGGCTCTACCTCCGCAAGTGTAGCGACCCGACCTGAAAGGATCAAGTGCTCTGTGCTCAGGTGTCATCCCTGGATCAGTAATGCTGACACCACACAGTACATCGAAGGATTTATAGCAGAGTGGCAATCACACACTTATTACATCGTTGTCTCAAAAGAGAACTTATTACAATAAGTATGGCTTAAGGCCATCTAATAAGGATAACAGCGGATGACTCGGAAGATAAATGGGTCCATCAACTCCAACGGCATCACTGAGTATAGAACCACGACCTAAAGCACCTTACTCGTCATCTGAAAAGTCTGCAACATGAGAAGTTGCAGCCCGAAAATGGGTCAGCACATGGAATATGCTGTCAAAGTAACACATAGAGAGTAATGGAATGAAACAGCTATACTATATGCATATATGGCTGGTGGAAAGCTCTATGGTTACAGTTTTGCGTAAAGCCAGTTTTTCCCTACTGCAAAGGAATAAATTTATTTAACTATCATGGTGGTTGTGAAACATCAAGAATGGTTGACAGCATTCCGATCCCAATTAAGTGAACAATTAAAACCCAACAACATTAATTAGAAGTAACATGTTGAGATTCACATGATATTCAAGTAATAGATACTCAAGTTGTCCATAACCGGGGACATGGCTAATCATGATTAGTTTATACACTCTGCAGAGGTTTGCGCACTTTTCCCCACAAGACTCGATCGCCTCCGTTGGATTTCTCACACTACATGGTGTTTGAGAAACGGATGACCGAGACACAGTCTTTCAGAGGCGCTAGCACCTTACGATCGGGTAGACCGGTACACCTACATCCCCTACATCTGCTAGTCTACCACTGTAAGAGTTCGCACAACTTAGTCAACTATGCCAGAGCCCATAATGGCTTGTGGCTGCACACGGAAGTTTCTAGCATGAAAGATCTTATGATCCCTTTGAGCCTGGGTGGCGGTCCAAAAAAAACAGGCAAGTCCTGATAGACATCAGGTGCCTCAATCCACCCAGATGTGTGTTTAAGTTGCCACCTTAGATAAACCATTAAAATTATCAACTCACATCTGTCATCGAATATCACTCACCCAATCCACGTCTACTAGCATAGCATGGCATAATAAGCAAACGTAGAAGTAACTTGATAATAAACAGGTAATAGGTACTACCTCATCTACTTCCCATCCCACAATTTAATTAGATCCTAGTCATGCATTGTGTGAGGATTGATCTAATGGAATAAAACATGGGTTGTAGAAAGGTATGATCAAAGTGTTACTTGCCTTGCTGATGATCCGCGAGACCTAGGGTTTCAAAGTAACAAGCGGCGCAATCCGGGTGATCTATCGTAGACAAACAACAAGCATACAATAAGTACTCATCTAATGCATAGGTAAAACTCAAACAAGAGAATGAACCAGAAAGTTCAATTTAAGAACTCCGGTTGCAAAGAAAGATCGAACCGAACGAACGACGGAAAACAAACGGCGGAAGAAAACAACTTGGTTCTAGCTAGTTGAAACTAGGTCAAATTTTATTGAAGCAAAAGCTTGTTTTAAGTTGATTAGACGGAACGGCGGTTCCGAAACGAAACTCCAGGTGCTTGAATCACCTGATTCCGATAAACGAGCGAGAAGAAAGACTAATAAGAAGATCGGATCTGAGATCGCGATCGCGAAATAAATCCGACGAGAAGAAAAAGAAGAACGGTAATACGAACGGACGTTCGTTAACCTAGAAGAATCCGGTGATCACGTTCGTTAGGACGAACGGTCCGGCAAACGGTCCAAAGGCAACTAAATCGGAAAAGAAAACGAATCCGATCTGGGGTTTCGGAGAAGAAAACCGAAACGAAAAACCGATCTAGAAAATGAATCGGAAGAGAAGAAAAGAATCGGAACGATTAGAAGAAATCGATCCGAGGAAAAGAGACGCGGGGCAACCTCCGGCGAGGTCTTCGGTGAGAGGCTCCGGCGGCGTGGCGTAGGGCGGCGGCGGCGTGGGCAAGGTGCGGCGGTGGCGTGGGCAAGGTGCGGCGGCGCGGGTGTGGGGTGCGGTGGAGGGCTTGGGGTTTGATTTGATGGGTTTAGAGGGGGGGTGTTGGGGTATTTATATTGGGGAGGGGAGGAGGAAACTTGGGGTAGGGGACAAGAAATAGAGTAGGAATAGGAAAACGAAACAAAGGAAAGGGGAGGGGCTAACCGGCCAGAGTCCTTTTGGGACTCGGCTTGAGCAAGAGGCAGCGGCGGCTGGCGCCTGCCTTGCCTGGCGCACGGCGCGCAGGGAGGCTGGGGCGGTGGCCGGCTGGCTGGGCCTTTGGCCCGGCTGGCCTGCTGGATTTTTTTTAAATCGGTTTCGCGCGCAGAAAAATACAGAAAAGAAAATCTAAACGGGCTCCAAAATTTCTAAAGTAAATTTTCCCCGACTCCTAAAAATGAGCCGAACAAAATGAACTTTTCTCCGGGCCTAAAATGCAATTTTTAAAACATGCATTTTTCCCTATCCAAATAAAATGCAAATAAAACTCCGGTAAAACCAAAACTTGATCTATTTATTAAATCTTCATTTTTCCTCAATTTTGGGAAAGTCATATTATTCCCTCTCTTATATTTTTTTGATAAGGGAAAATTGTTTGAAGATGAAATAATAAATCAAATGATCCTCTTTTCAAATTCGAGAAAACTCTCAAATATGAAAATAATGAAATCTCCAACTCTCTCCGAGGGTCCTTGAGTTGCGTGAAATTTCTAGGATCAACCAAAAATGCAAGAAATATGATATGCATGATGATCTAATGTATAACATTCCAAATTGCAAATTTGGGATGTTACAAACCTACCCCCCTTAAGATGAATCTCGCCCTTGAGATTCGGGTTGGCTAGAAAATAGGTGAGGGTGGTCCTGGAACAAATCTTCTTCTCTCTCCCAGGTGGCTTCATCCTCTCAGTGGTGGTTCCACTGAACTTTGCAAAATTTGATAACCTTGCTGCGAGTAACTCTACTGGCATAATCGAGAATCTTGACTGGCTTCTCCTCCTATGTTAAGTCATCCTTCAACTGAATCGCTTCAAGCGGCACAGTATCTCTTAACGGTACCTCCGCCATTTCGGCATGACATTTCTTCAGCTGAGAAACATGGAATACATCATGAACTCCTGACAGTCCCTCTGGTAATTCCAACTTATAAGCGACTTCTCCCATACGTTGCAAAATCTTATATGGTCCAACGAAACGCGGTGCTAACTTTCCCTTAACTCCAAAGCGCTTAACTCCTCGAAGTGGGGATACTCGAAGATAAACTCTGTCTCCGATTTCGTAAACTGTCTCCTTGCGTTTAGAATCTGCGTAGCTCTTCTGCCTGGACTGGGCTACCTTGAGCCTATCGCGAATCAACTTAACCTTCCGTTCAGACTCCTTAATCAAATCTGGTCCAAAGAATTGACGGTCTCCAACTTCGTCCCATGACAATGGTGTCCTGCACCTCCTTCCGTATAAAGCTTCGAAAGGTGCCATCTTCAAACTGGTTTGGTAACTGTTGTTATAAGAAAACTCTGCATACGGCAAGTTATCGTCCCAACTAGATCCATAATCTAGTGCACAAGCTCTCAGCATATCTTCCAAAATCTGATTGACTCTCTCGGTCTGTCCATCTGTCTGCGGATGAAAAGCTGTGCTGAACTCTAGTCTGGTTCCTAAAGTTTCATGCAACTGATTCCAAAACTTTGAGGTAAATTGGGTTCCTCTATCTGATACGATACTCCTCGGAACTCCATGCAAACAAATGATCCTAGTCATGTATATCTTTGCCAACTTAGCACTGGTGTAAGTGGTCTTAACTGGAATAAAATGTGCTACCTTTGTCAAACGATCAACTACTACCCATATCGAGTCATAGCCTGATTTTGTCCTGGGTAGTCCTGTGATAAAATCCATGCCTATCTTATCCCACTTCCATTCGGGTATCGGCAATGGTTGTAACAATCCTGCTGGCTTCTGATGCTCTGCCTTTACTCTCTGACATACGTCACAAACTGCTACATATGCTGCAATATCCTTCTTCATTCCGGTCCACCAGAATGTTTCCTTCAAATCCAAATACATCTTGGTATTCCCTGGGTGAATCGAATACGGTGAATCATGTGCCTCTTGCAAAATCAACTTCCTGATCTCCGGGTCATTTGGCACATAAACACGGTCCTCAAACCATAAGGTATCGTGCTCATCCTCACGAAATCCCTTTGCTTTTCCTTTGCTCAATTTCTCTTTATAGCAGCAATCTCCTTGTCAGATTTCTGAGCTTCTCTGATCTTATCCATCAATGTTGACTGAATCTCCAATGCTGCTACATAGCCTCTCGGAACTATTTCCAAACATAGCTCACGAAGGTTTTCTGCTAACTCCTTTGGTACTTCTCCCGTCACTAGGGTGTTGACATGGCTCTTACGGCTCAATGCATCAGCTACTACATTAGCCTTTCCGGGGTGGTATTGCAATCTCATGTCATAATCCTTGATGAGCTCCAACCATCTCCTTTGTCTGAGGTTCAACTCCTTCTGCGTGAAAATGTACTTCAAACTCTTGTGATCCGTGTACACCTCACAATGATTTCCAATGAGGAAATGTCTCCACGTTTCAATGCATGCACTACGGCTGCTAACTCCAAATCATGCGTGGCATAATTCAACTCATGAGGCTTCAGTTGTCGTGAAGCATACGAAACAACTCTCCCTTCCTGCATAAGCACTGCTCCAAGTCCTCGACGTGAAGCGTCGCAATACACCTCATAATCCTTGGTCTGATCTGGCAAAATTAATACTGGTGAGGTAACCAAACGTTTCTTCAATTCCTGGAAACTAGCCTCACACTCCTCAGTCCATTTGAACTTAGTATCCTTCTTCAACAACTCCGTCATAGGCTTCGCAATCTTTGAGAAATTCTCAATGAATCTCCGGTAGTATCCTGCGAGTCCAAGAAAACTCCGGATCTCTCCAACTGTTGTTGGTGCTTCCCATTCGGTTACGGTCTCAACCTTTGTGGGGTCAACTGCTATACCTTCTCCGGATATAACGTGTCCGAGGAATCCAACTTCCTTCAACCAAAACTCACATTTGCTGAATTTGGCGTATAACTGATGTTCCCTTAGTTTCTCCAAAACCAAACGCAAATGTTCCTTATGCTCCTCTTCATTCTTTGAATAAACCAGGATGTCATCAATGAACACTACGACGAACTTATCCAAAAACTCCATAAACACTTTGTTCATCAGGTTCATAAAATAGGCAGGTGCGTTAGTCAATCCAAATGACATAACGGTATACTCATACAGTCCATATCTCGTGGTGAATGCTGTCTTAGGTATGTCCTGCTCTCGAATCTTCAACTGATGGTACCCTGATCGCAAATCGATCTTGGAAAACACTTTAGCTCCTTGCAACCGATCAAACAGATCGTTGATCATTGGCAGTGGGTACTTGTTCTTGATGGTTACTTCATTCAATCCCCGATAATCTACAACCATCCTTAATGATCCATCCTTCTTTTCCACTAGAAGTACGGGTGATCCCCAAGGCGAAGAACTTGGGCGAATGTAACCTTTATCCAATAACTCCTTAATCTGATTCTTAATTTCCACCAAATCCTTTGCTGGCATCCGGTACGGTCGCTTCGATATTGGGCCTGTACCTGGCAATAACTCAATCAAAAACTCAATGTCTCTATCCGGTGGCATGCCTGGTAATTCCTCAGGAAATACATCAGGAAAATCCTTTACCACTGGTACTTCCTCCTGCACAACTCCTGTTAGGCAGTTTACTTGTGTCCTGTTTGGCACATGCCGGGATACATACTTGATCCTTCTTCCTTCTGGTGTGGTAAGCAAAATTGTCTTACTGGCGCAATCGATGTTTCCTCCATACATCGACAGCCAATCCATACCAAGAATCACATCCAGACCTTGGGATTCCAGAATAATTAAATCCGTTGGGAAAACATGCCTTCCTATACTTAATGGCACTTGGAAAACATCCTTGTCTGGCCATGTACTCTGCTCCTGGTGAGCTTACTAGCATAGGTGTTTTAAGAATCCTAGTGGGCAGGCTATACTTTTCCACAAATCCCCTTGATATGTATGAATGCGATGCACCAGTATCAAAAAGAACGAGTGCAGTAAATGACTTAACCAAAAACTTACCTATTACTGCATCGGGCTGATCTTCAACCTCCTCCACATTAACGTGGTTCACCTGTCCCCTATTGAAAGGGTTCGGCTTCTTCCCAGAGCTTCCATTGCCATTTCCATTCTGGCCTTCAGGACATTCATTGCATAATGCCCGGTCTTGGAACACTTATAGCAAGTGACGTGGCTCAAATCCTTCTTGGCTGGGGTCGATGGGGTGGTCCGGTTCTGGCCGTTGCTTCCTCCATTCCCATTACCATTCTTGTGGCCATTATGGTTGTGCGAGCTACCTCCTCCATGAGTGTGCTGAAACTGAAATCCCGGTTTAGGGGCAAAACGGGGCTTCTGCTGGGCTCCAGAGTTATACTTCCCCTGTCCATACTTCCTCTTAGGGTTCTCAATCTGCTGTTGCTTTCCTTCAATCATGACGGCATGATCTACCAACTCCTGGTAGTTGTTGAAAGTGGCTACCATCAACTGCATGCTTAGCTCATCATTCAATCCTTCCAGAAACTTCTCCTGCTTAGCTGCATCCGTAGCAACGTCATCTGGGGCATAACGTGCTAACTTGCTGAAGTCGTCAACGTACTGGCCAACTGTCCTTCCTCCTTGGCGTAAGTTGCGAAACTCACGCTTCTTTATGGCCATAGCTCCTGCTGAAACATGGGCAGTGCGGAAAGCTTGCTGAAACTGATCCCATGTGACAGTGTCAACTGGGTAAGTGGCTATGAAATTCTCCCACCATGCTGTCGCGGGTCCGTCTAGCTGATGTGCGGCAAACTTCACTTTCTCACCATCCGTGCATCCTGCAGTGGTCAACTCCCTTCCTATCTTGCGGAGCCAATCGTCTTCTACTATCGGCTCGGTGCTACTAGAAAACACCGGCGGATTCAGCCTAAGGAAACGGGCTAAGTGGTCAACAGGTGGTGGTGGTGGTGGTGGGTTGTTGTTGTTCTGCTGGTTCTGGACTAACATCTGCATCAATTGATTCTGCTGCTGGATCAACTGAGTGAGCTCCGGTGGAAATCCATTGTCACGTCTCAGAGGCATCTGAGGGTTTAGAAAAGACGAGATATAAGAACAGAGTGAGGTCTAAAGAGAAAACACTACCCTTATGCACATGAGCAAAATGCACACAAAATCACTTCAATCAATCAAACAAGGGCTTACAAACGGTCTAAACTATCGCAAAAGTGCTCGAACTATATGTTTACATGGGGGAATACTACTACTATCTGGTGGTCATCTAGAAATTTGAACCGGTGGAAGACTCCATGATATCTGCTCCAGCTTCGTCTTCAAAGTCGGGTTCACTTGGATCCGAACCGGTGTCGTCGATGATGATGTAGTTGTCTGGACATGCGACGTACTCGTCTTCTTCCTGGGATGCTAACTTCCTCTTGAGTTCTTCAATCTCCTGCTTAAGATCGCCATTGTGTCTTGCTAGAGCTACGATCTCGTCCATGTAGTCCTTGCGTGTAGACTTCAGTTCTCCTTCTAGCTCGATGATCCTTGCCTTCGCATTCTTCAACTCTATCATATCATTGCACATCTGGTTCTCGTGGCGTCGAATGTGCTGGTTTAACTCCTGGATGAAAGATGCAATGGATCTATCCTTCTTGGTGCTGACTAACTCCCATTGTTCATCTCGGCGTCCGCAAATCTGGTAGATAGTGTCCTTGAGGTCTTCTTGATAAACTTCTCCAATGCGTCCTATGGTGATATGAGCTGCCATGCTCCTTCCAGACTCCAGGTTGGTGCATTGAAAACACTATCTATGGGCTTCGTGATTGGCGCGAATGTCCTTCCCGGAACGTGAGCTTGAATCTTCCAGCGCTCCTCTTCAGGCAGAGTGGCGTTGAAGGTTCCCGTGAAGCTTGGTAATCCAATATTCAGGTACTTGGTGACTTCCTTCAGGTGAAATCCAAAAGGTGTGCCTTCATCCGGTTGAGCGTACTTAATCTTCGCGTGCGTCATCCTAAAAGAGTAGAAAAGATGAGGAGTTAGAAAATGAGAAGAGAATGGTAATCTATGGCTTTAACTTAGTGGTCGTGTCCTACAGTCAGCGTGTGCTCTGATACCATCTCTGTAGCGACCCGACCCAAAAGGATCAAGTGCTCTGTGCTCAGGTGTCATCCCTGGATCAGTAATGCTGACAACACACAGTACATCGAAGGATTTATAGCAGAGTGGCAATCACACACTTATTACATCGTTGTCTCAAAAGAGAACTTATTACAATAAGTATGGCTTAAGGCCATCTAATAAGGATAACGGCGGAAGACTCGGAAGATAAATGGGTCCATCAACTCCAACGGCATCACTGAGTATAGAACCACGACCTAAAGCACCTTACTCGTCGTCTAAAAAGTCTGCAACATGAGAAGTTGCAGCCCGAAAACGGGTCAGCACATGGAATATGCCGTCAAAGTAACACATAGAGAGTAATGGAATGAAACAGCTATACTATATGCATATATGGCTGGTGGAAAGCTCTATGGTTACAATTTTGCATAAAGCCAGTTTTTCCCTACTGCAAAGGAATAAATTTATTTAACTATCATGGTGGTTGTGAAACATCGAGAATGGTTGACAGCATTCCGATCCCAATTAAGTGAACAATTAAAACCAACAACATTAATTAGAAGTAACATGTTGAGATTCACATGATATTCAAGTAATAGATACTCAAGTTGTCCATAACCGGGGACACGGCTAATCATGATTAGTTTATACACTCTGCAGAGGTTTGCGCACTTTTCCCCACAAGACTCGATCGCCTCCGTTGGATTTCTCGCACTACATGGTGTTTGAGAAACGGATGACCGAGACACAGTCTTTCAGAGGCGCTAGCACCTTACGATCGGGTAGATCGGTACACCTACATCCCCTACATCTGCTAGTCTACCACTGTAAGAGTTCACACAACTTAGTCAACTATGCCAGAGCCCATAATGGCTTGTGGCTACACACGGAAGTTTCTAGCATGAAAGATCTTATGATCCCTTTGAGCCTGGGTGGCGGTCCAAAAAAAACAGGCAAGTCCTGATAGACATCAGGTGCCTCAATCCACCCAGATGTGTGTTTAAGTTGCCACCTTAGATAAACCATTAAAATTATCAACTCACATCTATCATGGAATATCACTCACCCAATCCACGTCTACTAGCATAGCATGGCATAATAAGCAAACGTAGAAGTAACTCCCAAAGGTTTGATAATAAACAGGTAATAGGTACTACCTCATCTACTTCCCATCCCACAATTTAATTAGATTCTAGTCATGCATTGTGTGAGGATTGATCGAATGCAATCAAACATGGGTTGTAGAAAGGTATGATCAAAGTGTTACTTGCCTTGCTGATGATCCGCGAGACCTAGGGTTTCAAAGTAACAAGCGGCGCAATCCGGGTGATCTATCGCAGACAAACAACAAGCATACAATAAGTACTCATCTAATGCACAGGTAAAAGTCGAACAAGAGAACGAACCAGAAAGTTCAATTTAAGAACTCCGGTTGCAAAGAAAGATCGAACCGAACGAACGACAGAAAACAAACGGCGGAACAAAACAACTCAGTTCTAGCTACTTGAAACTAGGTCAAATTTTATTGAAGCAAAAGCTTGTTTTAAGTTGATTAGATGGAACGGCGGTTTCGAAGCGAAACTCCAGGCGCTTGAATCACCTGATTCCGATAAACGAGCGAGAAGAAAGACTAGAAAGAAGATCGGATCTGAGATCGCGATCGCGAAATAAATCCGACGAGAAGAAAAAGAAGAACGGTTATACGAACGGACATTCATTAACCTAGAAGAATCCGGTGATCACGTTCGTTAGGACGAACGGTCCGGCGAACGGTCCAAAGGCAACTAAATCAGAAAAGAAAACGAATCCGATCTAGGGTTTCGGAGAAGAAAACCGAAACGAAAAACCGATCTAGAAAACGAATCGGAAGAGAAGAAAAGAATCGGAACGATTAGAAAAAATCGATCCGAGGAAAAGAGACGTGGGGCAACCTCCGGCGAGGTCTCCGGCGAGAGGCTCCGGCGGCCTGGCGTAGGGCGGCGGCGGCGTCGGCAAGGTGCGGCGGCGCGGGTGTGGGGTGCGGTGGAGGGCTTGGGGTTTGATTTGATGGGTTTAGAGGGGGGGTGTTGGGGTATTTATATTGGGGAGGGGAGGAGGAAAATTGGGGTAGGGGACAAGAAATAAAGTAGGAATAGGAAAACGAAACAAAGGAAAGGGGAGGGGCTAACTGGCCAGAGTCCTTTTGGGACTCGGCTTGAGCAAGAGGCGGTGGCGGCTGGCGCCTGCCTTGCCTGGCGCACGGCGCGCAGGGAGGCTGGGGAGGTGGCCGGCTGGCTGGGCCTTTGGCCCCTCTGGCCTGCTGGATTTTTTTTTAAATCGGTTTCTCGCGCAGAAAAACACAGAAAAGAAAATCTAAACGGGCTCCAAAATTTCTAAAGTAAATTTTCCCTGACTCCTAAAAATGAGCCGAACAAAATGAACTTTTCTCCGGACCTAAAATGCAATTTTTAAAACACGCATTTTTCCCTATCCTAATAAAATGCAAATAAAACTCCGGCAAAACCAAAACTTGATCTATTTATTAAATCTTCATTTTCCTCAATTTTGGGAAAGTCATATTATTCCCTCTCTTATATTTTTTTTGATAAGGGAAAATTGTTTGAAGATGAAATAATAAATCAAATGATCCTCTTTTCAAATTCAAGAAAACTCTCAAATATGAAAATAACGAAATCTCCAACTCTCTCCGAGGGTCCTTGAGTTGCGTGAAATTTATAGGATCAACCAAAAATGCAAGAAATATGATATGCATGATGATCTAATGTATAACATTCCAAATTGCAAATTTGGGATGTTACAGCAAGGGCTTGAACAAGACTCCATATGAGATACTCACCGGTAACAAGCCCAACCTCAAGTACTTTCGGGTGTTCGGGTGTAAGTGTTTCATTCTCAAGAAAGGTGTTCAGTTGTCTAAATTTAAGGCTAGAGCTTATGAGGGCATATTTGTTGGTTATGCTACAAACTATCATGCTTACCGTGTCCTCAATAAATCCACGGGACTTATTGAAGAGACATGTAGCATGGAGTTTGATGAGAATAACGGCTCCCAAGTGGAGCAAAGTGGCACTTGTGATGTAGGTGATGAAATTCCTCCTCAAGCCATAAGAAGAATGGGTGTTGGTTTTATCCTACCCACTGAGGAACCCCTTGTGGCCGAAGGAGAAGGACAATTCTCCACTCAAGTGGAGCCATCACCAACCCAAGGCCCACACGCTTCCGAAGAACAACATGAAGACCCTCGTCCTCAAGAACATGACCAAGGGCAAGATCATGCTCAAGACAGTGTTGACACATCAAGTGATGCCCAAGGTCAAGTTCTCTCCTCCGAGCAAGTTCAAGAACAAGAACAAGCTCAAGACGACGCTCAAGATGATCAAGTGACCACTCCTCGTCTCACCCCCGAGGAGGATTTGGAGCGTCATGCCGCCAAGGTTGCTTCCAAGCTCTCCACCAAGGATCATCTCATGACGAATGTGCTTGGAAGCTTAAGAAAGGGGGTAAGCACTCGTAGACAATTAGCAAACTATTGTGAGCATCACACGTTTGTCTCTTGTGGCGAACCCCACAAGGTCTATGAGGCGCTAGAAGATCCAGATTGGCTCAATGCCATGCATGAAGAACTCAACAACTTCGAGCGCAACAAAGTGTGGAGATTGATGCCAAGACCGACGGGGAACCACAATGTCATTGGAACCAAGTGGATATTTAAGAACAAGCAAGATGCCCATGAGATTATCATTCGCAACAAGGCTCGTTTGGTAGCACAAGGCTACTCCCAAGTCGAGGGTATCGACTACGGTGAAACCTTTGCTCCCGTTGCTCGTCTTGAATCCATTCGCATGTTGATTGCATATGCTTCTCATCATAACTTTAAGTTACAACAAATGGATGTGAAGAGTGCTTTTCTTAATGGTCCTATTAATGAATTGGTTTACGTCAAGCAACCTCCCGGGTTCGAGGATCCCTACTTTCCCGATCATGTGTATCAACTCGATAAGGCACTCTATGGCCTTAAACAAGCCCCATGCGCGTGGTATGACCACCTTACCGAGTTGTTACAAGACCGTGGTTTTGAAGTTGGGCTAATTGACCCCACTCTTTTTACTAAGAAGGTCAAAAGGGAGTTGTTTGTGTGCCAATTATATGTTGATGATATTATCTTTGGTTCACCTAACAAAGCTTTCAATGAGGAATTTGCCGCTCTCATGACCTCAAAGTTTGAGATGTCTTCCATGGGAGAGTTGAAGTTCTTTCTAGGGTTCGAAGTGAAGCAAAGAAGAGAAGGAACCTTCATCAACCAAGCCAAATACACTCAAGACATGCTCAAGAGATTCAAGCTAAGTGACGTCAAGCCGGCTTCCACTCCAATGCCCACCAAGTGCCAACTTGACATAGATCCCAATGGTAAAGTGGTGGATCAAAAGGTATATCGCTCCATGATTGGATCCTTGCTTTACCTTTGTGCATCTAGACTGGATATCATGTTGAGTGTGGGAATTTGTGCACGGTTTCAAGATGCACCTAAGGAAAGTCACTATGTGGCGGTCAAACGAATCTTTCGATATTTCGCTCATACCCCAAACTTTGGCTTATGGTACCCAAGAGGATCAAACTTCAAGTTTGTAGGGTACTCAGATTCCGATTGGGTGGGAGACAAAGTGGATAGGAAGTCCACTTCCGGAGGGTGCCAATTCCTTGGTTGCTCTTTGGTAAGTTGGTCTTCCAAAAAGCAAAGTTGTGTGTCTCTCTCGTCCACCGAAGCGGAGTATGTAGCAGCCGGTAGTTGTTGTGCACAACTCCTATGGATGAGGCAAACTTTAAAGGATTACGGTGTCACTTGTGACAAAGTGCCTCTTTGGTGTGACAATGAAAGTGCCATCAAGATCTCTCTCAACCCGGTGCAACACTTCAAGACGAAGCATATTGAGATTTGGTACCACTTCATCCGGGATCACATTAGGCGAGGAGAGATCGAGCTCAACTATGTCAACACTTATGATAACCTTGCAGATATTTTCACAAAGCCCTTGGATGAAGCAAGATTTCGCGAGTTAAGGCATGAGCTAAATATCATTGATTCGAGCAATGTGGCTTGAACCCTTGCACACCCCACCACGCTCAATTTGTTGTCTAGTTTAGGTGTAGGCATGGACATAGGGGGAGTGTTGTTCTTTAAATGAACTCTTCCTCCCCCCATTATGCATAAATTGATCAAGTCTTTGACTTTAGCCATTGTTGATGGTACTTGTGTTTCAAAGACGAGTTTTGGTCATGGGCCCAAGGTTAAAATCTTCGCGGCGCCGTACCTCTTGACTCAAACATAGATGGCCTTGGCCACTGCCCTCTCTTGAAGAGGTGTGTCTTGGTCGTTTGCTAGTGTGCTCTCTCTTCTTGCCTTTTTGTTTTTTTGAGCTAAGCCATGTTGTTTGGTTGCCGTGGCGTGCTGGGCGGTACTACCGCTGGTGGTGCATGGTACTACCGCACCCCAGCGCGGTACTACCGCTGAGGGACGGGACCAGGGGGTTATATCAGGGCAGGGGGAGGTTTCTTCTCCCCCATACCCATTCACTTTGCCCCCTCGTTCCACTTCCTCTCTCCAACCTCGCCACGCCGCGAGAGGGCTCCGGCGAATCTTCGTCTCCGGGGCGTCCCTCTCCATTTCCTTCTGTGGAGTCGATCCCCACCTCGTTCTCTTGCCATGGATGCCGGTATTTCCCCCGTTCCTTCTCTCCTTTTGTCTCGTTTTCAGATCTTGCTTCTTATGGGCAATGGTGGTTGCATCTCTCGATTTTTGGCTAAATCTAGGCTTGAGTAGGTTGGAGAAGGCAACTAGACTATCTAGATTAGAGTTTGGTAGGAATATTTTTGAATTTGGTAGGCCGGTAGTGCCGGATCTGACCACGGTAGTAGGAAACCGTTGTTTCCCCGTCTCGAGCGGTACTACCGCTCTTGTTGGAGCGGTACTACCGCTTGACCTCGAGCAGTACTACCGCTTGACCTCGAGCGGTACTACCGCTCTCTTTGGAGCGGTACTACCGCTTGCGCGGTACTGCCGCGGGCATGTCACGGTACTACTGTTGCCTACCAAGTTCCATCATGTTCCTGCCTTACCTTGATCCTTTTGTTGTGTTTGTTGGCTTATGCTTGTTCTTTCTGGTTGTTTTGCCGGTTCTTGTGTTTGGCTCCAGGTGATGAACATCCTGAGCATCAAGCTCGCCGTATCAACCCCGGGCGTGCAACGTCAAAGCGCTACCGCACCTCTGAGCTAGCCGGTGGTTCCTCTAGCACCCAACGACCACCAGCAGGTGCATCCGCAAGTGCTCCTCCTCCTCCTCAGCAGTCGAAGAGATCCGCTAACAAGCCAAAAGGAAAGACTGTGACTGAGATGACTGCCGAGGAGTTTTGGGAAAGGCGTCGCCGCAATCCCTATGAGGTGGACCAAGATCCCACTTTGGTCAACCGCCCATTCTGGAACCGATTTCAGTTTGCCATCTATTTTGATGTGATCAAGGCCAAGAAGAATCTCTATGTTGATGTTCGCTCCATCGACACTGATGCCATGGAGAAGGACCCTGAGTACTTTGGCGAAGCCCTTCAGATGTGCACTCAGCTGAACATTCTCAGGATCATGCAATTCAACAAGGATTTCGATGCAGATTTGGTGGCTCAATTCTTTGCTACCGTTCATCTTGGAATGGATGCCGACAGGACTCTGACTTGGATGACCAATGGCAAGTTGCTTTCCGTCAAGTGGAAGGCCTTCATGGAGTTACTTGATGTGGAAGATCACGGGCTTGAGACTTCAGTAGGTTTCCGCCCTCACCGCAATACTACATCCACTCACAAGCAAGCCCTTTGTCCCTACTGCACTGTGAAGGTTCACCCAGTGACTAAGAAGGAAACCTATGAGATGTCTACGTATCTGGACATTCTTCATCGTGTCTTCTGTGAGACTCTCTTCCCTCGCATCGGGAATCTGGATATGGTCCACTCATATCTCATGGACATGCTTCTTTTTTGTCAGCATGAGAAGGAAGCAAACACTGGAGAGAGCCTGGATATTTCTCATGTTATGTGGTCTAAACTTCTATCTGCCGTTTCTCAGCACAAGTGCCCGATATATGGTCCATTCATCATGAGGCTCATTGAGAGGGCCTGGGCACAGATCTATCCCAGAGTGATGCTCGAAACTGGAGACTTGGTTTCCCATGAGATCAAGCATCTGAGGAAGGACACTTGGGGCACCCCAGCGCCTAAACCCGGGGGTCCGTCTGTTGCTGCTGCTGCTGCCATGGAGACCGAGGGTGGGGCTGCCACTGATGATCATGAGGAGGACTTTGGGCCCTCTAGTGCAGAACCTTCATGGGCGAAGAAGCTTAAACACAAGATGAAGAAGCTTTTCTGCATGGAGTCTCATGGTGAGTACATGACTCATGTGGCAGAGAAGCATGCCAGGGTGCGCCACAAGGAGCTCATGCATCACCTGGGAGCGACAGTTGCCAGTGGTTCTGAGGGATAGATCACTGAAGAGGAGGAATGGATTCATCAGCATTGCCCTTGGACCGACTCCGACGCCGAGCAGTTTCCGACCAACGACGGAGATGCAGACGATCACGCTGAGATGTGATGTTCGAGATCCTCAGCTTGCCATCACCTGGAGTCGTAGCGTCGCTCTTTGCCCTTTTGGTGCCTCGATGCCAAAGGGGGAGAGAGTGTAGGAATTTGTGTTGTTGTCGTGCTTCAAGTGTGTCGTTGTGTCGTCTTGTGTTTTCTTGTGTGTTCTCTCGTTGTCTTTGTTTGGTTTGGTTTGGTGCCTGTGAGTCCTAAGTTCTAGACATATGGTGTGAGACATATGCTCCCTATTGCTACCTTATTACTTATGTCTATTCAGTACTGTAGTATATTATGAGTTGCATGCTTGTCCTGTTTTATACTCTTCTCTCATATATCATGTGCTTAGAATTGTTCGACTATAAAATATAGGGGGAGTGTTGATCCGAATGTGTGTGTCTTGCTCTCCAAATGCTCCTCTATCTAGGTGCACACATTCAGGGGGAGCCCATCTATATTTTGTAGTTCTTAGTTTTCTTACTTTTATATCTTTTCCTTGTGCAAATCCCTAGTTGTCATCAATCCACCAAAAAGGGGGAGATTGTTGAGGCATATCTCTCTCGATGTAGTTTTGGTGATTGATGACAACATGTTTGCGGACTAATCATGTGCTTTGAGTAGTTCACAGATTCATCCTCGGCACGAGACGTGTAACTCTTTCGTTTCTCTTTCGGTGGACTAGTTGCGTAGAGGGCACCGTTCTATCAAGAGGGAGTCCGCTGGGGTACTGCATGGGTGGAATCAACACGTACACATCAGCTTCTCACCCTCAGAGCTCTTCCACTTCGTTGGAGAGATCTCCTCTCCTTTTGTGTCCTGTCTGGGTTCCAGCGGTAGAACCGCGCAACCAGCGGTAGTACCGTTGAGGAGTCACAAGCGGCAGTACCGCTCCGCGGCGGTAGTACCGCCGGTGACTCCACAACAGTACTACCGCTGGCTTGCCTGGCACCACCGCCTCGTCCTCAGCCTCGACGGAGAGATCTTCTCTCTCTCTTGTCTGTGTCCCAGCGGTAGTACCACACTACCAGCGGTAGTACCGCCGAAGGGTCACAAGCGGCAGTACCGCTCCGCAGCGGTAGTACCGCCGGTGACCCCGCAGCTGTACTACCGTTGGGCTGTCTGGCTCCTACCGCCTCGACTCGAGGGCTCTTTTTCTCGTGTCGGGTTTTGCGGCACTAGTTGCGGCAGTAGAGGCGGTAGTGCCGTTTCGGAGCGGTAGTACCACCCTTACCACCGCGGTAGTACCGCGCTGGGTCCAGATCCCTGCTGCTCTCCTCTGCGCGGCAGTACCGCTAGCTGGAGCGGCAGTACCGCTGGATCAGCGGTAGTACGGCCCCCCCTTAGCGGTACTACCGCCCTGTGCGGGGCTAGTTGGTGGGGCAACGGTTGGATTGTTGCCCCCACTATAAAGGGGGTCCCCTTCTTCCCCATTGACTTACCTCTTCCCCCTCAAGCTACATTAATGCTCAAGCTCCATTAATGCTCCATTTTCGCCCGATCTATCTCTCTAGCCAATCAAACTTGTTGATTTGCTCGGGAGTGGTTGAGAAGGCCCCGATCTACACTTCCACCAAGGGATTTTTGATTCCCCCACTCATCCCTAGCGGATCTTGTTACTCTTGGGTGTTTGAGCACCCTAGACGGTTGAGGTCACCACGGAGACATAGTCCATTGTGGTGAAGCTTCGTGGTATTGTTGGGAGCCTCCGATTAAGTTGTGGAGATTGCCCCAACCTTGTTTGTAAAGGTCCGGTTGCCGCCTTCAAGGGCACCAATAGTGGAATCACGGCATCTCGCATTGTGTGAGGGCGTGAGGAGAATACGGTGGCCCTAGTGGCTTCTTGGGAAGCATTGTGCCTCCACACCGCTCTTAAAGAGACGCACTTCCCCTCAAAAGGAAGGAACTTCGGTGACACATCCTCGTCTTCACCGGATCCACTCTTGGTTATCTCTTACCTTTGCTTGTGCAAGCTCTTTAGTCTTACTTCTCTTGTTTGCTTGTATGCTTGTTGTTATTGCATCATATAGGTTGCTCACCTAGTTGCACATCTAGACAACCTACTTTGATGCAAAGTTTAATTTGGTAAAGAAAAGTTGAAAATTGGTAGTTGCCTATTCACCCCCCCTCTAGTCAACCATATCGATCATTTCAACTTCTTTCTTGAATTCCTTCGCTCCTCATTGTAGCATTACTTCCCAAACATTATATCTTCAGTGACAGGGCGAATGGGGTCACTATAGGATGGCCATTACATTAAAACTAGAGAAGAAGCTTTAGAAGGTGAATAATAGATGAGCATACCAAAAGAGATAGTAAGTAGTCAAGAAAGTGATAAAATAATTTTGTTCCTATGGCTTTTCCTAGTCCATGCTAAGGGTTACGACCTACGGCCAACATGGGCTCTGATACCATCTGTAAGACCTGAACCTGATAAGATTCGATGTCTCTGTGCTCACTGTGCTAGTCCCTGGATCAATAGCTAGCACACACAGTACAAGATGTAATATCAAGAATAAACCACATGTCATAATATTACATCGTAGATCCAGAATTTAATATAATACATACCTGCATAGCTCAAGCTAGCATACAAACAAAATTTAGTAGAAAAGCAAATAAAATCTCCATGAAGTCCATCAACACCACACACAAATGTCGAGTATAGACATTGTAACCCTACATCGTATCACTCACTCGTCGTATAAAATCTGCAATATGAAATGTTGCAGCCACGAAGAGTCAATACTTTGAATGTATTGGCAAGTCACACAGGAATTATATAACAGACCTACATCTACTTGAAAGGTATACCAAGAGGATAGTGTAGTGGTTGTTTTGCAAAAAAGCTAATTTTTTCTTGATAGCTACATAATAGTCAAATTTTAATTTTGTCTTGCCAGAGATAATACATAAGGTTGAATTGGGCAATCCGATACCAACCTATCCCCATTATTAAATTTCCCACACAATTTTATTAAGGTATCATCTATCAAGATCATATAACAACTGTAATGGCATAGTGGCTCAAATTTGCCCATAACCGGGGGCACGGCTAATCATGATTAGTTTTAATACTCTACAAAGTTTAGTACGCTTTACCCACTAGACCCATTCCGAAGATTGAGACGAAGTCTTTCAGAAGACGTTCCCTTAACCACCTAACGGCCACATCCCACCTACATAAGCAACATCCGTCGACACTGTCTGGGCAAGGGTTCCAACAACTGATCAACTAAGCCAGAGCCCATATAGCTAGTGACAGCATAGGGAAGCTACTAGTCACCAAGTTTGTCTGATCTTTTTGAACCTGGGCGGCATTCCACTTAGGGTGCACTCTCATGAGCGCATGGCCTTAGAAAAGGTGCAAGACCCCGTGATGCCTTCCCTCAACACCAAACAATACAACTTCCGCCCAGAGGTGAATTGAAATCCTTAATTGCTACTCAAGTTGTTATATATATATATAATCCTCATATAAACTTAATTAATACACAAACTACCCCTGTCTACAAAGCATAGCAAACTACAACTACCACGATCTGTAATGACGGGAAGATAGCTCAACAGCATAGCTGAAAATAATATAGTATTCCTATACATGCATACATTCATAGTGTGATATAACTACATGCATAAAAACAATAGTTAAAGGATGATCAACATGTAACTTGTCTGTAAGTTTGATGAAGATCGTCACACTCACAATCCTGATAATTCTACTCGTCATGCTCCGAGCAATCTATCGCAAATGAGAGAATCCAAATAAACAACCATGCCATATAGAAAAATTAAAAGAACAAGAAAACAAATATGTCAAGGTTATTTAGCAACAACAAAAAAAATAGGTTTAAATATATATAACATATGGTCTCTGGTACCAAAATGTGACAAGGTGAAGGAATGAACTCAAAAGATACTGGATGATGAACGGTTGTTATATAGGATTATATTGGATATATTATGGAACAAGGTCAAAAGTATATGGAGTAGAACATCCAAATGGTGTAATGATTGCATATGTCATAGGAATTCACTAGCAAAAATGATAGGTTGAATAGGAGTATTATAACGCAAGTCATTACGAAATGAAGTGTGGATTGAATTTGAATTCAAAAGAGATGGAAAATATTTGAATATTGAGTGTACAAGATATGATCGGCAAGTATTTGGTACATGTGTTCATAGGCAAAAGGAATTAATTGGAAAGGTGTCACGGTTCACCCGATATGATCAAATGAAGGTATGGATTCAAATTTGAATTGGTGAAATTTGAAATGTTCAAAAGTTGAAACTTATGAGTTAAGTGAAAAGAGGGCTCTGGTACGAAACCAATGCAATTGGATTTACCGAAACGGAGCTATCGTTTAAAAGTTATGATGAATTGAATTCCAGGGGCCTATAAGTGCAGAACCAAATCAGCTAAACAGAAATTAAATCAGAATTCTCTGCCACGTGGCGGCCTATGAGTGGTTGATACCGGTTCATTGCAGAATTAGACAGAGGCCGTTAGATCTTATGAATCACGGACGGCCAGGATCAAGCCATGTGGCTAGGTTTTTTTATGTGTGTTTGGGAGTTCCTCATAGGAACAGAGGAAATGGCGATGGCCCTGATCGGCGATGGCGTTTCTCCTAGTGGCCGCAGGAGATCAGTGAAGATGCTGGAAGAAGAGGAGGTTCATGGGGAGTCCTTTGGTGTCCTCAGGGAGTCCCGGTATGCTCTGGCGAGATTCGTTTTGCTGGGGAGCTCGATTTGGTGCGGTCCTGGGAAAAACCAAAGGGGGAATAGGTGCATGCGGTCTCTGTTAATACATAGAAAGTCTCGGCAAGGAACGAGGCTTACCGAGGCGGGAGAATTTCACGTCGGCGCTGCTTAGGATGGCGGAGCTCACCGGGGTCGCTGCACTCAATTTCGAGCTCTGTCCCGCGAGGCGAGGCAGCGAATCGGAAGAGGAGAGCTTGGGGGTCCCGAGGTGGTGCAGACGCATGAGAACCACGTGGGGATCGGAGAGATCGGGCGCGGCTGTGAGATACGCACGGAGCGGTGGCGTACGCGAGCAGGAGATCGGATAGAGGTAGGAGATGGTGAGTGGTGCCCACGCGTCATAGACAGAGGAGGAGTAGAGAGGAAGACAGGTGGGGGACGATGCTGACGTCACGCTGACGCGCATGCGAGGCTGCTCACTGCGCTGCCCTGAAGTGGTGAAGTGGGCTAGCCTGCTCGCTGTTGCTGCGTTGTAATGCGCGCGAGCGAGGTTTAGGCTTTAGTCCTTTTTCTTTTACAGAAAATTTTTTGGCTCAATTTTTTTTTATCCAATCATTTCATAAAAAAACACCAGGACACTCACAAAAACAAATATTTCTACATACAACATAGTGGGCTTTTTCCAGTCCCAAATGTTTATATAGAATACTGATTATATATTTATAAACTTTATGTTTGCACTTAAAAAATGTTCCATAAAATAATTTTGAACTCCGACAAATACAAATATCATTTAAAACATATCCAACTCTTTTAACATTGAAGGAGTCATATTTCCTTCTCTCATAGAATTTATTTTTGAGTTAGAATTGTTTTAAATATTCAAATCCAAATCGGTGACTATTCAATTGTTCACCAATAGTATTATTTGAGGAATTCATGTCATCCTCTCTCATATTTTGAGTTCGAAACATTATGAATATTCTCAAAGTACAAAATAAGGCCAAAAGGAATTTTTGGGAAGTCATGTTATTCCCTCTCATTTTAAATATTCATTCAACTCAAAAGTTTCAAATCCTAGTCAAAATGAACTAACAGCAAGCAACCCAAGCATGTTTTTATTTAATCCTATTTAAATAATTGACATTCCAAAATTTATAATTTTGGGATGTTACAAGTACCATCACTGGCAAGAACGAACGAGTCCGCGTGATATGCCATCGTTGTCCTGCTAACACAGGTCTTTCTGTAATCATCAACCTTTACATGACCAAGTGGGATCCATGCGCACCTGAAGAATGCCACCTTAACTTTCACATAATCAAGCTCCCAAATCTCTTTGATGGTTCTATAGTATACCCTTTTATCAGCTTCATCTACAGTCATGCATTCTATTCGAATAGAACTGTTCTGATATGAGGTCTTTTGATCACATTCCTCAGTGTAGAACGTGTATCCATTTATGTCATATGCTTGGTACGTCAACACCGTATGTGATGGCTTTTATGCCAACCACGTAGCAATGCCATCGATGGATCCTTGTGCCAAACGATTCTTCACCCATTCAGCGTAGTTCTTAGTGTGTTCCTTCATCTCCACATATGATGAAGGCACCATTGGTAAGAAGCTTTGGTGTATCTCCGTCAAGTGTTCTTCGGCATAAGCACTGAGAACTGGGCTGTTAAGCATTACCACCAATGGGCTTTCTCTGCCAATTCTCCGGGTGCAGCCATTTGCGTGCCAGCAAGGACCGGCTTACCTTTCAGCCTTCCCTCGTTGAGGGAGTCTTGGATTAAGGGGTCCTCGGATGGTCGGGCTATGCGGGATGGGCCGGACTGATGGACCATGAAGATACAAGATAGAAGGCCTTCCCTAGTGTCCGAATGGGACTCTCCTTTGCGTGGATGGCAATCTTGGCGTTCGGATGTGAAGATTCCTTTCCCTGTAAATCGACTCTGTATAACCCTTGGTCCCTCCCGTGTCTATATAAACCAGAGGGTTTAGTCCGTAGAGGCAATCAGAATTCATACAGGCTAGACATCTAGGGTTTAGCCATTACGATCTCGAGGTAGATCAACTCTTGTAACCCATATACTCATGAAAGTCAATCAAGAAGGAAGTAGGGTATTACCTCCATCAAGTGGGCCCGAACCTGGGTAAACATCGTGCCCCATGCCTCATTTTACCTTCGATCCACACACGCACAGTTCGGGACCCCCTACCCGAGATCGGTCAGTTTTGACACCGTGATACGTCTCCGTCGTATCTATAATTTTTGATTGTTCCATGCCAATATTCTACAACTTTCATATACTTTTGGCAACTTTTTATACTATTTTTTGGACTAACATATTGATCCAGTGCCCAATGCCAGTTCCTGTTTGTTGCATGTTTTTTGTTTCGCATAATATCCATATCAAACGGAGTCCAAACGTGATAAAAACTGGCAGACATTTTTTTTGGAATATATGTGATTTTTGGGAAGAAAAATCAACGCGATATGATGCCCGAGGGGGCCACGAGGCAGGGGCGCGCCATGGGCCCTCGTGGCCACCCCGTAAGGCGGTTGATGCCCTTCTTTCGCGGCAAGAAAGCTAATATCCGGATAAAGATCATGTTAAAATTTCAGCCAAATCGGAGTTACGGATCTCCGGGAATATAAGAAACGGTGAAAGGGCAGAATCTGAGAACGTAGAAACAGAGAGAGACAGATCCAATCTCAGAGGGGCTCTCGCCCGTCCCATGCCATGGAGACCAAGGACCAGAGGGGAAACCCTTCTTCCATCTAGAGAGGAGGTCGAGGAAGAAGAAGAAGGAGGGGGGCTCTCTCCCTCTCGCTTCCGGTGGCGCCGGAGTGCCACCGGGGGCCATCATCATCACCACAATCTTCACCAACAACTTCACCGCCATCATCACCAACTCTTCCCCCCTGTATGCAGCGGTGTAACCTCTCTTTTACCCACTGTAATCTCTACTTAAACATGGTGCCCAACGCTATATATTATTTCCCAATGATGTATGGCTATCCTATGATGTTTGAGTAGATCTGTTTTGTCCTATGGGTTATTTGATGATTGTGATTGGTTTGAGTTGCATGTTTTATTATTAGTGTTGTCCTATGGTGCTCTCCGTGTCGCGCAAGGTCTCGAACGGAAAAGTATGCTACATATTGCTCTGCTCCAGTTCCCTCTGCTTACACCTGGTCAATTCGTTGATCGCTGTAGGGTTTGCATTATGTTCATGATTTTCTTATGGTGGGTGGCGTGAGTGACAGAAGCACAGACCCGAGTAAGTAGGTTGTTTGCGTATGGGATAAAGAGGACTTGATACTTTAATGCTATGGTTGGGTTTTACCTTAATGATCTTTAGTAGTTGCGGATGCTTGCTAGAGTTCCAATCATAAGTGCATATGATCTAAGTAGAGAAAGTATGTTAGCTTATGCCTCTCCCTCAAATAAAATTGCAATAATGATTACCGGTCTAGTTATCGATTGCCCAGGGACAAATAACTTTCTCATAACAAAAAGCTCTTTACTAAAACTAACCTAGTTGTGTCCTTATCTAAACAGCCCCTTGCTTTTATTTACATGCTCTTTATTATCTTGCAAACCTATCCAAAAACACCTACATAATACTTCTAGTTTCATACTTGTTCTAGGTAAAGCAAACGTTAAGCGTGCGTAGAGTTGTATCGGTGGTCGACAGAACTTGAGGGAATATTTGTTCTACCTTTAGCTCCTCGTTGGGTTCGGTGCTCTTATTTATCGAAAGAGGCTACAATTGATCCCTTATACTTGTGGGTTATCAAGACCATTTTCCGGCGCCGTTGCCGGGGAGCCATAGAGTGGGGTGAATATTCTCGTGTGTTCTTGTTTGCTTTATCACTAAGTAATTTTTATTTCCTATTCTTAGTTGTTTTATATCTTTAGTTATGGGTAGGATATGCAAAATACCAAAAAAAATAGGTGTACCAACTGAACCAATGGTTGAAGAACCACTCAAAATCTATCACACTCCTGAAGCTTATTACTTGGATCATCGTCGATCCCTATGTGCTCGTGCTGAAACCCCAACTAGCTTAGTTGAGGGCAAATCTTTAGATGAGCATGCTTGTTATATGCGACACCGCATATCTAAAAAAGGGAAACGTTTACTGGATCAAATTCATCGTTTGCAATGCTATACTTGTAATTTATGTGAAATATATGATTTTACTTGTTGTTCTAAAGACCCTAAGAAACACCCTTCCCTACCAATGTTTGTTTAGTGATAATGGAATCGTATCTTCTTATGCTAAGGGTGTTTATAATTACTATGATGTTCAACAAATTGAAGAATTTGTTGCTTTTAAGGGTGCTTACGGAATTGCTTCTTTGATTGAAAAGTATGATGGTACTCTTTACAAATCTGAAAATTTTTCCATACTTAAATATTGCTATGATAATTATGCTTCTAATGCCTATGTTGAACCATATATTGAGCACTACTCCGCTGTGCAAGAAGAGACTAATATTTTGCAGGAGTCTATGGGAGAAGAAATTGATGAAATTGTGAGCTCATTGGATGAAAAATATGAGGAGGAGAGCAAAGAACAAAAGGAGGAAGAGCGTATTGATCACCCGTGCCCACCTTCTAATGAGAGTAACTCTTCAACTCATACATTGTTTAATTCCCGTTCATGCTTACCGAAGGATGAATATTATGATAATTGCTATGATCTCGTCGATTCTTTTGAAATATCCCTTTTTGATGATGCTTGCTATGTTTGTGGCCAAGATGCCAATATGAATTATGCTTATGGAGATGAACTTGCTATAGTTACTTATGTTAAAAATGAAATTGTTGCTATTGCACCCACACATGATAGTCCTATTATCTTTTTGAATTCTCCCGACTACACTATATCGGAGAAGTTTGCACTTATTAAGGATTATATTGATGGGTCGCCTTTTACCGTTGCACATGATGATTTTGATGAATATAATATGCATGTGCTTGCTGCTCCTACTTGCAATTATTATGAGAGAGGAACTATATCTCCACCTCTCTATGTTTCCAATATGATAAAATTGCAAGAAACTGTTTATACTATGCATTGGGCTTTACTTTGTGTGCATGAATTGTTCTTTTATGACATGCTGATGCATAGGAAGAGAGTTAGACTTCATCATTACATGATATATGTTACCTTGTGCTCACTACTAAATTACAAATCATTGTTAATTAAAATCGGCTTTGATATACCTTGGGATCCGGGTGGATTCACTACTTGAGCACTATATGCCTAGCTTAATGGCTTCAAAGAAAGCGCTACCAGGGAGACAACCCGGAAGTTTTAGAGAGTCATTTATTTCTGTTGAGTGCTTTCATATAGTTTAAAAACAACAAAAATAAAGAGGGGAACCCAAAACTTTTCAGAAAGGAAAGTGAAAGTGAGAAAGATAAGCACTGTTGAAGTGGGAGAGCTCCTTGAACTTTGTTCATGCTCACGGCAACTTTGTGAATCTTGATTACAGAAACTTTTCAACAAAAATAATTATCCCCTTGTACAATTCCATTGTATTATAAAAATAATGTGCCAAGGTTTGCCTTTAGGATGTTTACATTTGCTTGATGGTTTGTACGGTGCAGGACAGAAACTTTGGCTGTAGTGCGCGATTTTACATTTTTAGCTGGAATGACAAATGGTTATGATTATTTTTGCACTTTCTTGCTGTACAAAGTTTTTATTTTTCCTAATTTTGGCAGAATTGTTCAAGTATCAGAAGTATGGTGAATGTTCAGATTATTACAGACTGTTCTGTTTTAGACAGATTCTGTTTTTGATGCATAGTTTGCTTGTTTTGATGAAAATATCAATTTATATTAGTGGATTAAGCCATGGAAAAGTTATACTACAGTAGCTATAATGCAAAAACAAAATATGAATTGGTTTGCAACAATACTTAGAGTAGTGATTTGCTTTATTATACTAACGGATCTTACGAGTTTTCTGTTGAAGTTTTGTGTGGATGAAGTGTTCGATGACCGAGAAGGTCTTGATATGAGAAGAAGGAAGAGAGGCAAGATCTCAAGCTTGGGGATTGTAGAAATACTTGTGTTGAGGTTTGTGATTCCCGTAGCATGCACGTATGGTGAACCGTTATGTAATGAAGTCGGAGCATGAGGTATTTATTGATTGTCTTCCTTATGAGTGGCGGTCGGGGACGAGCGATGGTCTTTTCCTACCAATCTATCCCCCTAGGAGCATGCGTGTAGTACTTTGTTTCGATGACTAATAGATTTTTGCAATCAGTATGTGAGTTCTTTATGACTAATGTTGAGTCCATGGATTATACGCACTCTCACCCTTCCATCATTGCTAGCCTCTCTAGTACCGCGCAACTTTCGCCGGTACCATAAACCCACCATATACCTTCCTCAAAACAGCCACCATACCTACCTATTATGGCATTTCCATAGCCATTCCGAGATATATTGCCATGCAACTTTCATCATCATCATCATATACATGACTTGAGCATTCATTGCCATATTGCTTTGCATGATCGTAAGATAGCTAGCATGATGTTTTCATGGCTTGTCCGTTTTTTGATGTCATTGCTACACTAGATCATTGCACATCCCGGTACACCGCCGGAGGCATTCATATAGAGTCATATCTTTGTTCTAGATATCGAGTTGTAAGTAAATAAAAGTGTGATGATCATCATTATTAGAGCATTGCCCCAATGAGAAAAGGATGATGAAGACTATGATTCCCCCACAAGTCGGGATGAGACTCCGGACGAAAAAAAAGAGAAAGGCCAAAAAATAGAAGGCCCAAAAAAAATTAGAGAAAAAGAGAGAAGGGGCAATGCTACTATCCTTTTCCACACTTGTGCTTCAAAGTAGCACCATGTTCTTCATATAGAGAGTCTCTTGAGTTATCACTTTCATATACTAGTGGGAATTTTCATTATAAAACTTGGCTTGTATATTCCGATGATGGGCTTCCTCAAATGCCCGAGGTCTTCATGAGCAAGCAAGTTGGATGCACACCCACTTAGTTTCAGTTAGAGCTTTCATACACTTATAGGTCTAGTGCATCCGTTGCATGGCAATCCCTACTCACTCACATTGATATCTATTAATGGGCATCTCCATAGCCCGTTGATATGCCTAGTTGATGTGAGACTATCTCCTCCTTTTTGTCTTCTCCACCATCATATTCTATTCCACCTGTAGTGCTATGTCCATGGCTCACGCTCATGTATTGCGTGAAAGTTGAAAAGGTTTGAGAATGTCAAAGTCTGAAACAATTGCTTGGCTTGTCATCGGGGTTGTGCATGATGTGAATATTTTGTGTGGTGAAGATGGAGCATAGCCAGACTATATGATTTTGTAGGGATAACTTTCTTTGGCCATGTTATTTTGAAAAGACATGATTACTTTATTAGTGGGCTTGAAGTATTATTGTTTTTATGTCAAATGATAGATTATTGCTTTGAATCACTCGTGTCTTAATATTCATGCCATGATTAGACATATGATCAAGATTATGCTAGGTAGCATTTCACATCAAAAATTATCTTTTTTATCATTTACCTACTCGAGGATGAGCAGGAATTAAGCTTGGGGATGCTGATACGTCTCCGTCGTATCTATAATTTTTGATTGTCCCATGCCAATATTATTCAACTTTCATATACTTTTTGGCAACTTTTTATATTATTTTTGGGACTAACATATTGATCCAGTGCCCAGTGCCAGTTCCTGTCTGTTGCATGTTTTTGGTTTCACAGAATATCCACATCAAACAGAGTCCAAACAGGATAAAAGCGGACAAAGCTTATTTTTGGAAAATATGGAAAATTCGGAAGGAAAATCAACGTGAACTAGTGCCCGAGGTGGTCATGAGGCAAGGGGCGCGCCCCCTACCCTCGTGAGCCCACCGTAAGGCAGTTGATGCTCTTCTTTTGCCGCAAGAAAGCTAATATTCAAAAAAAATCACGGCGAAGGTTTCAGGCCAATCGGAGTTACGGATCTCCATATATATACGAAACGGTGAAACAGAGCCAGAAGAGAACGCAGAACCAGAGAGAAACAGAGAGGTAGATCCAATCTTGGAGGGGCTCTCGCCCCTCCCATGCCATGGAGGCCAAGGACCAGAGGGGAAACCCTTCTCCCATCTAGGGAGGAGGTCAAGGAAGAAGAAGACGAAGGGGCCCTCTCTCCCCTTCTCTTCCGGCGGCGCCGGAACGCTGCCGTGGCCATCATCATCATCATCATCATCACCGCGATCTACACCAACACCTCCGCCATCTTCACCAACATCTCCATCACCTTCCCCCCTATATCTACAGCGGTCCACTCTCCCACAACCCGTTGTACCCTCTACTTCAACATGGTGCTTTATGCTTCATATTATTATCCAATGATGTGTTGCCATCCTATGATGTCTGAGTAGATTTTCGTTGTCCTATCGATGGTTGATAAATTGCTATGATTGATTTAATTTGCTTGTGGTTATGTTGATGTCCTTTGGTGCCCATCATATGATTGCGCGCGTGGTTCACACCCTTGGGTTAGTTGTATGTTGATAGGACTATGTATTGGAGGGCAAGAGTGACAGAAGCTTCAACCTAGCATAGAAATTGATGCATACGAGATTGAAGGGGGACCAATATATCTTAATGCTATGGTTGGGTTTTACCGTAATGAACATTAGTAGTTGTGGATGCTTGCTAATAGTTCCAATCATAAGTGTATAGAATTCCAAGTCAGGGATGACATGCTAGCAGTGGCCTCTCCCACATAGTACTTGCTATCGGTCTAGTAAAGTAGTCAATTGCTTAGGGACAATTTCGCAACTCCTACCACCACTTTTCCACACTCGCTATATTTACTTTATTGTTTCTTTACTTAAACAGCCCCTACTTTTTATTTGCGTAATCTTTATTATCTTACAAACCTATCCAACAACACCTACAAAGTACTTCTAATTTCATACTTGTTCTAGGTAAAAGCAAATGTCAAGCGTGCGTAGAGTTGTATCGGTGGTCGATAGAACTTGAGGGAATATTTGTTCTACCTTTAGCTCCTCGTTGGGTTCGACACTCTTACTTATCGAAAACTGTTGTGATCCCCTATACTTGTGGGTTTTCAAGATACCCCAATGAGGTACTCCTTTGAAGGTAACAATATCAATGTATTTACGGTCTTTGAGACCTTTGCTTCAAATAATCAGCATAAAAGCGTACTCCGCGACCTCGCCGAAGATAACAAAGTAGCCGCAATAAACCCTTTGAACGACATGGCGATAGCTTTCAATGCCACTGATGAACCACGGGCCCGATCAGCCTGAGCACGAGCCGCCTTAGTTCTAAATCCAATTGTGGATGGCTTTCGGCTTACCAAAGTGCTCATGGATGGGGGCAGCGGATTAAACATCATCTATGAGGACACACTTGACAAAATGCAAATCGACAAAAGCTGCATCGAGCAGAGCAGCACAACCTTTCAAGGTATTATCCCTAGCCGAGAAGCACGGTGTTCGGGAAAAATAAAACTTGATGTGGTATTCGGCACGCCCGAGAACTACAGGTCTAAAGAGTTAATCTTCCAGGTGGCATATTTCAACAACGGATACCATGCCCTGTTGGGGCAAGATGCATTGACACGCTTTCAAGCTATACTTCATTGCGGGTATATGAAGCTCAAAATGCTCGGGCCCAACGGAGTTGTCACTATCGCCAGTGATCTAGGCATAGCACTCCGCGCCGAAAACAAAACGACATCCCTGGCCCTTGAGGCACTATCCGAGGCCCTTGCGGCCGAGGAGCTCACCGCTCTGCGCTACATAGTGGATAGAGATGACGTAATCCTCGACAAAAGGTCAAAATCCACTTCTTTCAAACCAGCAGACGAAATAGTCAAATTCCAAGTTCACCCGACGGATCCTAATAAAACAGCAGCCATTGGAGCACAGCTAGATCTGACGATCAACGCCGCACTCAGAGCATTCTTACGCAAGAAGTGGGACATTTTTTCCTGGCACCGTTCGGATATGCCAGGAATCCCACGTAGATTGGCCAAACATAGCCTCAGCATAATAAAGGGGTTCAAGCCAGTCAAGCAAGCACTACGGCGATTTTCCAAACCCAAGCGGCAAGCTATGTGGGAGGAGCTAGCCAAACTACTTGAGGCCGGGTTTATTCGAGAAATAAAACACCCAGATTGGCTAGCATATCTAGTCATGGTACCAAACAAGTACAAATCCTGGCGCCTTTGTGTCGATTTTAAAGACCTTAATAAAGCTTGACCTAAGGACCCCTTCCCACTGCCCCGCATTTACCAAATCATTGATGCAACTGCAGGACACGATTCACTATGTTTCCTCGATGCATACTCCAGATACCATCAGATTAAGATCAAGGAATCTGATCAGGCCGCAACGGCATTTATCACTCCGTATGGGCCTTTCTGCTTTAACACTATGCCTTTTGGACTCAAGAATGCCGGTGCCACCTACCAACACATGATTCAAACATGTCTGGAAAAACAAATTGGCAAGATGGTGGAGGAATATGTAGATGATGTAGTCATCAAAACCAAACATGTCGAATCATTGGTCGACGACTTACGTCTCACGTTTGACAACCTCCGAACATATGACATATGCTCAATTCGAAAAATGTGTTTGCGGTGTTCCGGCTGGAAAGTTGCTCGGGTTCATCATTTCCAATAGGGGAATCAAAGCGAACCCAACCAAAATCCAAGCCTTGTCACAGTTGGCAATACCAACAGACCTAAAACAATTCCAGAAAGTAGCTGGGTGCATGGCAGCTTGGAGCTGCTTTATCTCTAGACTGGGAGAGAAGAAACTACCATTATATTGCCTGCTCTGACATACCGACCACATTGAGTGGACGGATGCGGCAACAGCCGGGTTGGAAGAAATAAAAACTCTATTAGCAAACAACCCAATCCTTGCCACACCTAACATCGGCGAACCTATGCTATTGTATATATCTGCAACTCACCATGTGGTGAGCGCAGTACTCGTCATTGAACGAGAGGAAGAGGGACATAAATTCCCACTCCAAAAACCTGTATACTACATATCGGCGGTTCTCACACCATGTAAATCCCAATACCCGCACTATCAAAAGATAGCATATGCGGTTTTCATGGCATCTCGGAAGCTGCGACACTACTTTCAAGAGTGCTCGATCATGGTTGCCTTTGAGGTACCACTCAACAATATTATAAACAATTGAGAGGCCACTGGCCGCATTGCAAAATGGGCCATCGAGCTCCTACCATTTGAAATAACGTACAAACCACATCGAGCAATTAAATCTCAGTTGTTGGCAGATTTCATCATCGAATGGACAGAAGCCGAACTCCCTAAAGAATACAACACATACTCCAACTGGGTGATGTACTTCGACGGTTCCAAAATGTTAGCCGAATTAGGGGCCGGTGTCATCCTAACATCCCCTACAGGGGACACAGTCCATTATGTATTGCAAATCATGCATACAGACTCCAATAACGCATCCGAATATGAGGCCCTACTGCATGGTCTTCGGATGGCTGTTTCTATGGGCATACAACGCCTCGAGGTGCGAGGGGATTCAAATCTCCCAATATCCCAAATAAACGGAGAATTCAACGCAAAAGATCTAAAGATGGCAGCTTACTGAAATGTCGTGATCAAAATATAAGCTCGGCTCGAGGGGCTTGAGTTCCATCACGTGGCCTGAGACAGTAACCAAGTAGAAGACATCCTTGCTCGAATGGGCGCTAAACGCGACCTTGTCCTGCCTAACGCCTTTGTGGAGCGGCTCTTCAAGCCATCTGTAGTATGGCAGGACGAGAGTGGAACCACCAGTACGGTGCCGATCACGCCCCTAGATGCCGAACACCATTCAAATATCATAGGGAGCTCAGACATAGAACCAACACCTTCCGCCCATGTAATCATGGCAGTAATCGCTCCATGGACTGGACCTTTCTTGGCCTACCTTAATAGGTGGGAGCTCCCCAAGGACCAGAATGAGGCTCGTTGCATCGTTCGACGCTAGAAAGCCTACATGGTTCATGAAGGAGAGCTCTACAAGAAAAGTACTACCGGAGTCCTTCAAAGATGTATCTCTGACGAAGAGGGGCGACAGCTCCTGGTAGAAATCCATGCTGGTCTTGGCGGCCATCACGCTACAGCTCGGGCCCTTTTAAGTAAGGCCTTCCATACTGGGTTTTTCTGGCCTACCGCCCGAGCATATGCACAAGACCTCGTTCAACGTTGTGTAGGATGCCAGCTTTTCGCTAATCAAAGCCATATGCCGCCTACCGCCCTACGAACAATCCCCATTACTTGGACTTTTGCGGTGTGGGGCTTGACATGGTCGGACCCCTTATAGAGGGGAGCCATAGGAGAAAATACTTGCTGGTCATGGTAGATAAATTCACTTAGTGGATAGAGGCCAAACCAATTAAAACAGCTGAAGCCGGACCAGTGATAGATTTCATATCCGGTGTGGTACACCATTATGGTGTCCCACACAACATTATCCCCGACAACGGCTCTAACTTCACAGCCGACGAGGTAAAAACTTGGTGTGCCAATCTGGGCATCATGCTTGATTACGACTCCATATATAACCCTCAAACCAACGGTGAGGTCGAACGGGCCAATGGCCTGATAATGAGCGCCAATAAATCCAGGCTAGTGTGATTCTTAAAGGAGTCAGATAAACACTGGGTTGAGGAGCTCGAATCCGTACTCTGGGGGCTGCAAACCACACCCAATCGCACGACCAGATACACATCATTCTTCATGGTGTACAGCGCAGAGGCCATCTTGCCCTGCGATATTATTCAAGACTCACCTCGAGTGTGCATGTATGAAGAGAGAGAGAGAGTCTGAGCTTGATCGGCAAGATGACTTAGATGGCCTGCAGGAGGAGTGCGATGTCGCGAAAGCTCATGCCGCATTCTACGAACAACAAGCTCGAAGATACCAAAGCAGAGAAGTGCGGGCCAAGACATATAATGTCGGTGAACTCGTTCTACGCCTACCAAAGAAGAAAAAGGACAAGCTCGGGCACAAATGGGAGGGTCCCTTTGAAAGTGCAACTATCCCTAGGTGGTTTTGGTAATTCATGAAAACATATAGCTCATTGAGCTAATGCTATTCCAAGATGATTATTTCAGGAAAGCTCAATGATTGGCATGGCATGGATGGTGAAAGTGGAACCCTCAAAATGCTAAGGACAAAGGATTGGCTCAAGCTCAAAAGCTCAAGACTCTTCATTTTATATTTTAGTGATCCAAGATCACATTGAGTCTTTAGGAAAAGCCAATACTATCAAGGAGGGATGAGGTGTTGCTTAATGAGCCTCTTGCTTCATGTGCTTAGTGATATGCTCCAAAACCCTCAACTACTTTCCCATATCCACATATGACCGAAACCCTAAGCCAAACTCGGTCCTACCGATTCTTTCTATCCGGCGCCACCGAGTTTCACTTGTCATAAGCCACTGCCAAACCCTAGCAATTCGGTTCTACCGATAGGGATCTCGGTCTCACCGAGATGGGATTGCAAACTCTCTGTTTCCCTTTCGTAACTTTTCGGTCTCACCGAAAGAGCGAATCGGTCCCACCGAGATTGCAATGTAAATTCAGTGTTTCCTTTTTGTAACTTTTCGGTCTCACCGAAAGAGCAAATCGGTCCCACCGAGTTTGCCTGACCAACTCTCTGGTTAGCTAATTACCAAAATCGGTCTCACCGAGTTTGTGTAATCGGTCTCACCGAGATTACGTTATGCCCAAACCCTAACCATATCGGTCCTACCGAGTTGCATGTCAGTCCCACCGAAAATCTCTAACGGTCACTAGGTTTACCTTTTCGGTCCGACCGAGTTTGTTGATTCGGTCCCACCGAGATTGGAAAACTGTGTGTAACGGTTGGATTTTGTGTGGAGGCTATATATACCCCTCCACCTCCTCTTCATTCGTGGAGAGAGCCATCAGAACACATACACAATTCCAACTCATATGTTCTGAGAGAGAACCACCTACTCATGTGTTGAGACCAAGATATTCCATTCCTACCATATGAATCTTGATCTCTAGCCTTCCCCAAGTTGCTTTCCACTCAAATCTTCTTTCCACAAAATCCAAATCCTATGAGAGAGAGTTGAGTGTTGGGGAGACTATCATTTGAAGCACAAGAGCAAGGAGTTCATTACCTACACACCATTTGTTACTTCTTGGAGAGTGGTGTCTCCTAGATTGGCTAGGTGTCACTTGGGAGCCTCCGACAAGATTGTGGAGTTGAACCAAGGAGTTTGTAAGGGCAAGGAGATCGCCTACTTCGTGAAGATCTACCGCTAGTGAGGCAAGTCCTTCGTGGGCGATGGCCATGGTGGGATAGACAAGGTTGCTTCTTCGTGGACCCTTTGTGGGTGGTTGCTTCTTCGTGGACCCTTCGTGGGTGGAGCCCTCCGTGGACTCGCGCAACCGTTACCCTTTGTGGGTGGAGCCCTCCGTGGACTCGCGCAACCGTTACCCTTCGTGGGTTGAAGTCTCCATCAACGTGGATGTAGGATAGCACCACCTATCCGAACCACGGGAAAAACATCCGTGTCTCCAATTGCGTTTGAATTCTCCAAACCCTTCCCTTTACATTCTTGCAAGTTGCATGCTTTACTTTCCGCTGCCAATATACTCTTTGCATGCTTGCTTGAATTGTGTGATGATTGCTTGACTTGTCCTACAATAGCTAAAATCTGCCAAGAACTAAAATTGGGAAAAGGTTAAGTTTTTATTTGGTCAAGTAGTCTAATCACCCCCCCTCTAGACATACTTTCGATCCTACAAGTGGTATCAGAGCTTTGGTCTCCATTTGCTTTGATCTCCATAGCTTTTGGTGGTCATAGCCTTGGTTTCACAACCTAGGAGAGTATGGCGTCTAGCGAGGGAAATTATCACCGTAGAGGTCCTTACTTTGATGGTACTAATTTTGCTAGTTGGAAGCATAAAATGAAAATGCATATTCTTGGACATAACCCCGCCGTTTGGGCTATTGTGTGTGTTGGTTTGCAAGGTGACTTCTTTGATGGGAAAGAACCAAACCGTGAAGCTACCGCGGATGAGTTGAAGATGTTGCAATACAATGCTCAAGCTTGTGATATTCTCTTCAACGGATTGTGCCCCGAAGAATTCAACAAAATCAGCCGTCTTGAGAATGCAAAGGAAATTTGGGACACTTTGATTGATATGCACGAAGGTACCGACTCCGTCAAGGAATCCAAGTTGGATGTGCTTCAAAGTCAACTTGACAAGTTCAAAATGAAGGATGGTGAAGGTGTCGCTGAAATGTACTCTAGGCTTGCTCTCATCACAAATGAGATTGCCGGCTTAGGAAGTGAAGAGATGACCGATAGATTCATCATCAAGAAGATTCTAAGAGCCTTGGATGGAAAATATGATACCGTGTGCACATTGATCCAAATGATGCCCAATTACAAAGATCTCAAGCCAACGGAGGTGATTGGAAGAATTGTTGCTCATGAGATGTCACTTAAGGATAAAGAGGAACTTCACAACAAATCAAGTGGTGCCTACAAAGCCTCATGTGAAGCCCCTACATCATCAAGTGAGAAACAAAACTTCAATGAAGAATTGAGCTTAATGGTGAAGAACTTCAACAAGTTCTACAAGAGTAGAAGCAAAGATAGAAGCTTCAAGTCAAGGTCCTACAATGACAAAAGATCTTCTAGTCGAGAGCGAAACTGCTACAGTTGTGGAAGACCCGGACACTATTCCAATGAGTGTACGGCTCCCTACAAGAGAAGAGAAGATTCTCCAAAAAGAAGAAGCAAAGAATCACCACCAAGAGAGAGAAGGAGTAGAGATGATCGTTATGAACGAAGATACTCACGGAGAAGCAAGGATTCGGAAAGGAAGGAAAAATCATCAAGGAGCTACACAAAACGAAGACATCAAGCTCATGTTGGTGAATGGGTATCCGGCTCCGACTCCGACAGCCACTCCGAGAGAAGTTATCACTCCGACTCCGAAGATACTCAAGATGAAGGTGTTGCCGGTCTAGCACTTGTGTCAACCAACTCCTACGACATATTTGACTCACCAAATGAAGGAATTGGAAGATGCTTCATGGCCAAAGGTCCTAAGGTAACACACCCCGAGTATGTTGATTTCAATAGTGATGAAGATGACTTGTTAGGTGATGATTTGCTTGTTGACAACTCTAGTGATGAATACTATGATGAAACGTCAATTAATCATGCTAATCAAGATAAAACGAATGACAATGATAAGGAGAAGATTGAGGCTCTAACTAAAGAACTAAACACTCTTAAGTTAGCTCATGAAACTATCTTCGAAGATCATCGAGAACTTTTAAGAGCTCATGAGAAATTACGCTTTGAAAAGCTCAATCTTGAGCAAGAGCATGAGTTCTTAAAAGCAATCAATGATGATCTCCGCAAGAAAAGTTCTTCTTACATTGCCAAGCGTTTACTCTTATCCACTTACATGCCTCAAGTCAAGTCTAGTAACAAGAACAAGAAAGATTCTTCCTCTAGCAGTAACAATGATCATGCTAAATCCAATATTGTTGCTTCTAGTAGTTCTCTTGATTCCACTAATGATTCTCTTAGCCAAGTTACACTTGAGCAAGAAAATAGCTTATTGAAGGGAATTATAGAGAAAGGAGTGTACAAAAGCCTTGCCGGGAGTAAGCAATTCGAGGAAATTGTGCGCAAGCAAGGAATGCACCGGAAGAATCAAGGTGTTGGTTTTGAACGAAAGTTCAATGCCAATGGAGTTGAGTGGGAAGAAGATCAATACCCCAAGACAAAGTTTGTTCCTCAACAAGAGAAGTATGATACTTCTTTCAAGGGGACACAAGCTCAAGATGATCTTCCACCACAAGACTACAAGCAAAAAGGCAAGGACAAGCTTCAAGAGGAAATTGATGCATTTGAAGAAGCTCCTAAGACCTTAGTCAAGTGGATTCCCAAGACTACTTCAAGTTCCACTTCATCAAGTACGACTACAACTCCAAGGATTCCCATCAAGATGGTGTGGATCCAAAAGAAGAAGAACTAGAGAGTTCTTGAGGGTGACTCCGCCAACATACTTCACTCTTATCATTTTGGCAAGAACAAGTGCAATCAACTTCCACATCTTGCACTAGTTCAAGGAGTCACAAACCCTCTTGTTGGTAAGACAAGGGACAAGGTAACCTAAAAGTTTTCATGGACATCATCTTGTGTGTGCATCACTCTATGTCTATGGATATCCTTGTTTGTTCCTTGTGGGACTAACCCATGTAGGTATTGAAAGTGCAATTCACTCAAATGGATAGCTCCAAGTGATCTACATCAACATTGAGCATCCACATCTTCAACATCTACATGAAGTCATCATCGACAAAACCCGAGGTTAGTTCATCCCTCTAAGGGGGGATATCACATCTAGGGGGAGCTTTACTCTAAGACTTGAGCTAAAGCAACTCTAAAGATGTGAACACAACAATGCTTTATGTAAAAGTGGTAACCCCACTTGAGCTTAAACGATGAGTATGACCTATGATCAAGTGTTCTCACTTGACTCCTAAGTCAATATACTCATATATAGATGACCTTGTCATCGCAAATTGCTTGATAGATGCTAGAATTGGTTGTGCATGCCTTGTCACATATTTCATTTGCCATCTTATTGTGTGAGCATGCTGGTTGCATATTTTACTCATTCGAGGACATCCACTTGTTGTTTTGATTGTTTGGTTTTATTTCCTTTTGCCAAGTGGATGGACAAGAATGCCTAAGAACCTCCTCTAGCTATCTATGCTTTTCTCGTCTCAAACTCTATTCATGCTACATCACAAAATTTGATCAAGTCAGATTCGAACCACTCTGTGTGAGGAGCGCTCGGAGTCCCCGATTCGTCATAGACTTAAACTTCCAAAACCTCTTTATGATTCTCGGTCTGACCGATACCCTACTTTCGGTCCTACCGAGATCATTAAGTTGATCTAGGTTTTCGATCTCGGTGCAACCGATTTGAACCTTTCGGTCACACCGAGTTTCAGTAACTGCTTGCAGTTATGAATCTCGGTGCCACCGAGTTGTTCCACTCGGTCACACCGACAGGGTCGGGCTATATATAGTCACGGGCAAAAATTTGGAAATTTCTCCGAACCCCTTCGCCCGCGCGATAGCCTGCTCTGCCAACTTGGTCTCCGGATCGTCTCCTCGCCGCCAGCCGCCTCCAGTCGCTGGTCTCCATCGCCGTCAACGGAATTCTACCCCGCCGTTGCCGCCGTAGCGAGTCTCCGCCGAACTAGGGTATGGACTCGATCTTTGTGCTATTCCCCAATCCGATTCTTAGCACATTGTGATCATCATGATTCTTGCCACGATTGAAACACTCCTATCCAGTCAATGCGTTCGTAGATTAGGTTTGATTCGAAAATTTTAGGGTTAGGTTTCCGCCGAAACCATCTCGGACCCACCGAGTTGAAAAACTCGGTCCCACCGATTTGGCTTATGCCATTGCACAAGTGAAACTCGGTCTGACCGAGAATTACTTATCGGTGTGACCGATTTTGGAACTTTGTGAAACCCTAGCAGTCTCGGTGCCACCGAACTGTGACTCGGTCTGACCGAGTTCACTAGTTTAGGTTCCAAAAACTGCTTCGGTATCACCGAGTTTAAAAATCGGTAGATCCGAGATGATTTCAGTGGGAAACTAAAACTAAGATTTTGAATCATTCTTTTGCAAAAATCTCTGCATTTTGTGATGCTCATCCACTCTACCTCATCTATAAACTATTCACAGGGTCAGCAGTCATCTTGTTCATCATGTCTGATCAGAGTGACAGCCAGAACATGTCAGAACAGCAAGTGCAGATGAGTGAGGGCACTAGTCCCTCAAGTTCTTCAGATGATGGTAGCAGAAGTACTCCTAGCAATCTGCCTAAAGCTGCCACCAGACAAAGAAAGAAGAGAATTTCAGATTCTGAGGATGAAGACTATGTGGAAGAAGAGGAAGCAACTTCCAAGAGAGTTGAGCCAGCACAGGGCACAAAGCCAGGCTTAAAAATCAAAAGGCCAGCAGGTAGGCAGCCTATGCTAAAGGCCAGAGCCTCAACTCAGATTCCTGAAAAGCCTGCACCCAAAGAGCCAGTTGCTGCTGAAGGAAAGAAAAGGAAGGAAAGAGTCAAGAAGACCGTAGCCAGAGTGCTTGGAAAGGCTTCCATCATGGAAGAAGAGGAAGAAGAAGAAGTAGCTGCAGCAGCACCTAAGGCACCCAAGCTGATGGGTGATGCCATAAGATCAGGGGCAGCTGCTTCCAAGGCCAAGCCAGCTCCAAAGCCAAAGCCAAAGAGAAATACAAGAAGCATCCCAGTTGCTGAGAAGAACAAGGCCCCAGTGCCTGACACTTCTGAAGAAGATGAGGAAGAGCAAGTACTTAGAAAGCTCAAGCCCAAGATCCCACACCACAATGATGCTCATCCTGTGGCTGAGGATATGAAGCTCAGGAGAGACTCAGGGCTGAGGAAGTGGAGAGAAGCAGATCCGTATGCTTCAAGGAGGAGGACTGCTGTTGACTACAGATTTCACACCAAGGAACAACAGGACTTCTATGAGATAGTGCTGCTTGATAAGAAGCCAATAGTCTGTGATATGAGATGGGTTGACTGGCAATACATTAAGGACAACGAAGAGTACTACCCTAGAGTGCAGGACAGCTTCAAGGCATGTGGGGTAGAGGACTTTGTTGGGCAGAAGCTCACAAAGTGGAATGAGGAGCTTATCATGCAGTTCTACTCCACAACCCATTTTTATCCAGATGGCAGGATTGTATGGATGTCAGAGGGTACGAGGTACCAATCTACTGTTGTTGAGTGGGCACAGCTCATCAATGCCCCAGAAGAGCATGAGGATGACTTGGACATTTATGCCAAGAAGAAGATGGACCACAACTCTATGTCCAACATGTACAAGGAGATTCCAAATGAAGCACTTGACACTTTCAAGTTTGGCTCAGTACACTATCTTCTGTCAGGGCTGCCAACTATTAATTGGATTTTGAGGCACACTCTCTTGCCCAAGTCAGGTGATCACAAGATGATCAGAGGCCATGCAATCAATTTGCTTCATGTATTTGATGTACCTCAGAAATTCAAGGTCATGAGCCTCATAGTAGAGACTATCAAGAGGACTGCAGCAGATCAGAAGAGGAGTTGTGGTTATGCCCCTCAGATTCAGGAGTTGATCAACTCAAAGATGGGCACATGCATATACTTGTTGGACAAGGAACACCTGCCCATCCGTCCAGATTTTGAAGATAATCAAGTTGTTATGACTGAGAATGAACCATCGTCTGCACAAGCACAAGCAAAGAAGGAGAAGGCAAGGAAGGAGAAAGCTGCCAAGATGCCAACTCAAGAGGAGGCATCTGAGTATTTCTTGAAAACCAAACAAGAGCAGCTTGGTTACCTGATTGCATCCACCCTGCGGATTGAGAAAGGACTAGCCACCCTAACTCAGAACCAGGCAAGCCTAGAGAGAATCATGGAACAAAAGTTCTATGACTTGGATGTCAAGGTGACAGAGATTCAGACTGCAGTGGAGCAGCTCCAAGATGACATGCAGGAGAGGAGAGGCAGGACTACAACTGATGCCTTTGCCAGAGTGCCACGAGGTCCGAGGTCGTCTGAAGTGCCAGTTGCTAACACCAGAGCCACCACTTCTGCACCAGCTACAGCCTCAGTTCCACCAGCTCCAGCATCTACTTCAGCCTCAACTCCAACCACGTCTACAGAAGGCTTCGTCCTTGGAGTGCTCCGGACTCCACCACCACCTGAAGATCAAGCCTGAGTGTCGACTTAGCACTATGCATTTTCTAGGAACTTTTTGGTAACTTGTTGCCAAAGGGGGAGAAAATGTATAGATCATAGGCTTCGAGAGAGAGTGTTGCTTTTATTCTCTCTTGCTTTATTTGGTGGTTTTTCGAACTTTGTTTGCTTTTGAGTGCTTGAGATACTATGTCATTGCTCTGTGAGACATTGATGATCATGTGTTTGATCATAAGCTACACTTAATGCTTGGTGAATGCTATTATCTTATCTATCTTATGTGATCATTCACTATTCTTGGTGATGAGTGCATGTATTTCATTCTTATCATTTTAAGCGCTCCAACAAGATGTATGTGACATGGAAGAGTAACCCATGACTCTAACTCTTTGTGCATTTGCAGTCCAAAGCAAATTTTAAATATGCACAAATTTAGGGGGAGCTCTTACTTGTCACATACTTCTCAAAGCGACGATATATTTCATGCTTATTATCATTTGTCGAAGCTTTGATCTATATGTTGTCATCAATTACCAAAAAGGGGGAGATTGAAAGTGCAACTATCCCTAGGTGGTTTTGGTAATTCATAACAACATATAGCTCATTGAGCTAATGCTATTCCAAGATGATTATTTCAGGAAAGCTCAATGATTGGCATGGCATGGATGGTGAAAGTGGAACCCTCAAAATGCTAAGGACAAAGGATTGGCTCAAGCTCAAAAGCTCAAGACTCTTCATTTTATATTTTAGTGATCCAAGATCACATTGAGTCTTTAGGAAAAGCCAATACTATCAAGGAGGGATGAGGTGTTGCTTAATGAGCCTCTTGCTTCATGTGCTTAGTGATATGCTCCAAAACCCTCAACTACTTTCCCATATCCACATATGACCTAAACCCTAAGCCAAACTCGGTCCTACCGATTCTTTCTATCCGGCGCCACCGAGTTTCACTTGTCATAAGCCACTGCCAAACCCTAGCAATTCGGTTCTACCGATAGGGATCTCGGTCTCACCGAGATGGGATTGCAAACTCTCTGTTTCCCTTTCGTAACTTTTCGGTCTCACCGAAAGAGCGAATCGGTCCCACCGAGATTGCAATGTAAATTCAGTGTTTCCTTTTTGTAACTTTTCGGTCTCACCGAAAGAGCAAATCGGTCCCACCGAGTTTGCCTGACCAACTCTCTGGTTAGCTAATTACCAAAATCGGTCTCACCGAGTTTGTGTAATCGGTCTCACCGAGATTACGTTATGCCCAAACCCTAACCATATCGGTCCTACCGAGTTGCATGTCAGTCCCACCGAAAATCTCTAACGGTCACTAGGTTTACCTTTTCGGTCCGACCGAGTTTGTTGATTCGGTCCCACCGAGATTGGAAAACTGTGTGTAACGGTTGGATTTTGTGTGGAGGCTATATATACCCCTCCACCTCCTCTTCATTCGTGGAGAGAGCCATCAGAACACATACACAATTCCAACTCATATGTTCTGAGAGAGAACCACCTACTCATGTGTTGAGACCAAGATATTCCATTCCTATCATATGAATCTTGATCTCTAGCCTTCCCCAAGTTGCTTTCCACTCAAATCTTATTTCCACAAAATCGGAATCCTATGAGAGAGAGTTGAGTGTTGGGGAGACTATCATTTGAAGCACAAGAGCAAGGAGTTCATTACCTACACACCATTTGTTACTTCTTGGAGAGTGGTGTCTCCTAGATTGGCTAGGTGTCACTTGGGAGCCTCCGACAAGATTGTGGAGTTGAACCAAGGAGTTTGTAAGGGCAAGGAGATCGCCTACTTCGTGAAGATCTACCGCTAGTGAGGCAAGTCCTTCGTGGGCGATGGCCATGGTGGGATAGACAAGGTTGCTACTTCGTGGACCCTTCGTGGGTGGTTGCTTCTTCGTGGACCCTTCGTGGGTGGAGCCCTCCGTGGACTCGCGCAACCGTTACCCTTTGTGGGTGGAGCCCTCCGTGGACTCGCGCAACCGTTACCCTTCGTGGGTTGAAGTCTCCATCAACGTGGATGTAGGATAGCACCACCTATCCGAACCACGGGAAAAACATCCGTGTCTCCAATTGCGTTTGAATTCTCCAAACCCTTCCCTTTACATTCTTGCAAGTTGCATGCTTTACTTTCCGCTCCCAATATACTCTTTGCATGCTTGCTTGAATTGTGTGATGATTGCTTGACTTGTCCTACAATAGCTAAAATCTGCCAAGAACTAAAATTGGGAAAAGGTTAAGTTTTTATTTGGTCAAGTAGTCTAATCACCCCCCCTCTAGACATACTTTCGATCCTACACCCTTCATTATATATGAAGTTCTCACTGCAGGAGCCTATCGCCTTCGTAATGCATCCGACAATCTCTTAGAGGTGAACCTATGGAACGTTGCCAGACTCAAAAGATTCTACGCGTAAGTTCGGACACATTATTCGTTACCTTTTAATCCTTTTTCGCTCTCTTCTTTTCATTTATTTTATGATTTCTAGCATGTGTTCGTGTAAGACACACACTTGTGGGCAATACATCTTTAAATGTACACACCCCACTATAACTCGAGGCTTCCTTTAAATCGAATCTCTGTATTATCTCGAGCATAAGGCTCACCATATATATGTGTATTGCCTACTCATATACGTCTTGTCATTCGCCATTATATGCACCTCTATGACTTAAGTTTTTGCCAAGCTGGGTTGCCTGGCTCCTGTGCTTATGCCTTATGCCGGGTCATCCGGACATAAAGGGAGCACCTCTGCGATTGTTACAACCGGGTCATCTGGACATGAACCTCAGACGGATGAAGCCGAAAGCTAGCGTTCTTAAGGGAATAACTGGTCGGCGAACAAATGAAAAACTGCCTTCATGGCACTATAAACTAACATAAAAATACAAAGACGCATGTGATTCTTTCGCTTCACAGCCTAGTCAGGCCTACATGCATGCCGACCCAGGTAGAGGAACCCTTAACAGAACTATTCTTCCTGGAAGATGTTTCTTACATTTAAAAGTAGTATAACATAACTCCCTGAATATAGCTTGTCTGTTCAAGCATTATGACTGGATCTCCTGGTTTCCAAACGTACTTGGTGTTTTCTACCAATATAGTACTCGGAAACACTCCACCCTTTGGTTTTGGAGGCTGAAGTGAAAAGCCTGCTATGACAATCTTTTACAATTCGTCCAGAGATAAGTTTGCTGATAAAGTACATTGTCACATAAAATCACACGCCTACTCCTTATCTATGCCATCTAGCAGGCTGTCTAGTTTACAGTCCTGCTATGAAAATTTGGTAGCTATCTTTACTTGATAATACACCAAGCTAACTGGAATTTCTTGTCCGTCTGGTCCCCGGGGCCCGACCCGGGTCATATGATTTGGATCAAGTCCGGTATACCGTGTTTTCACCATGGCCCAGGCCTATCGTGCACCTTCTCGACATGTCGATGCTTCCACAGCTGAAAGCAAAAATGAGCTCCTTTGAATAGCTCCGCGAGCTCACCCATCAGCCCAGGAGGAGAATCGGATGTCCATAAAGCCTTGGCCATATTCCTCATTTCTTTCTGAGCTCGCTCATGCACTTTGGATAGCTCTTGCAACAAGTCGCTTTGAAATCCAGACACTTCTCCTTCAGGCCTCCCAATTAAAAACCTACAGTAACAAATCTCGTCAAAAACAAGAAAAATCATCAGCGAATCTTATGAAAGTTAGGATCATGGACATACTAAATATGCTGCCTTTCAGCTTTCGGTTCTCTTTCAAGGCATCTGACAGTTGGGCTCTTACGTCCTTCAGTTCCTCGCCCTGCTTGATGTTGGCATCCTGTTGCTTGTTCTTCTCATCCCTGGTTTGTGTCAGTATACATTGACTAGCGGCTTCTTGCCTTTCGGCATGCTGTTTATCTGCCTGCGCAGCCTTCAGTCTCCCCTCCAGCTAATCGGGTGACCCTGCCGCCGCTAACAAAATAGTGCATATGTCACAAACATTGCTAGCGCATAATCGTATTTTCCAGACAGTAATTGACCTTACCATTTGGTGCCTTCTTGGACTCCTCTAGTTCGGCGGTGACAGCAGTTAGCTGGGATCGACACTTTTCAAGCTCCTTGGATAGCATGTCATTTTTCTCCATAAGAACCTGATAATACAACAATCCTTAAATCAGTTGGGCCGAACTGCTTGAAGTCTTGGGGCTACTGGCACATGAGTATTGAATCTACGAAAAGCTCTTACTCGCATATCCTTTGAGAGCTGGTGTGTGGCTCCAGCAAGCCCGTCCCGAGGAGCTCGGATATATGCATCCGTAGAGTTGAGAGCATGGAACGCCTCTGTGGTAAAACTGGGGTCGCGCATGGCCTCCTTCCGCCGATGATGATTCATTGCACTTGCCACTTCAGAATTAGTGACCGATACATCATCCAAATCCTGTTGGAGATGACAGTCTGACATTTTGCTTGTATCAACCGTAGTCCTTATGGCAGGGTCCAGGGCCGGATTGGTCGAGGCACGACCGACGAGGACCCCGGATATAGTCCGGCGTATGCTCTTCCTAAAAAATGATCCAGTGGAGAACGTCACAACTCAGTCTACCCACCAAGTGCATGTCAAAAACCATACCTCTTTGGTGAAGGCGGGGCCCGGTATTATCACCGTTCGCCTTTCTTTTCAAAGAATCGCCCTATGAAGGTGTCGCCTTCTTGGAAGACACCTTTGATGCAGCTCGGCGAGACGAGCACCGCGCCTTCGGAGCATGAGACAGTGCGGTGGGTGAGGCGCAATGAGAAAACTCTTTTCGAGAAGACGTCTCCTGAGTACTTATGTGGGAGGAGGGGAGAAGGCCGGGGTAATCGTCTATAATGGCAACTTCTGTGCCGTCATAGCTCGCCTGATAAAAAGCTCCATCCTTAAGCTCTATAATCGGGATCTAGATCCCGGATATAGTCCTCCAGCTGCGGAGCGGGGTGATACGTCTCCAACGTATCTATAATTTTTTATTGTTCCATGCTATTATATTATCAACCTTGGATGTTTTAGATGCATTTATATGCTATTTTATATGATTTTTGGGACTAACCTATTAACCTAGAGCCTAGTGCCAGTTTCTGTTTTTTTCCTTGTTTTAGAGTATCACAGAAAAGGAAAATCAAACGGGGTCCAATTGACCTGAAACTTCACGGAACTTATTCTTGGACCAGAAGAAGCCCACGGAGTATCGGAGTTGGACCAGGAGAATCCTGGGCTGTCCACGAGGGTGGGGGCGCGCCCACCCCCCTGGGCGTGCCCCCCAGCCCGGAGGTCCACCGACGTACTTCTTCCTCCCATATATATACCCATATACCCTAAAAACTTCAGGGACGACAATAGATCAGGAGTTCCACCGCCAGAAGCCTCCGTAGCCACCGAAAATGAATCTAGACCCGTTCCGGCACCCTGCCGGAGGGTGCAATCCCTCTCCGGTGGCCATCTTCATCATCTCGGTGCTCTCCATGACGAGGAGGGAGTAGTTCTCCCTCGGGGCTGAGGGTATGTACCAGTAGCTATGTCTTTGATCTCTCTCTCTCTCTCTCTCGTGTTCTTGAGGTGGTACGATCTTGATGTATCGCGAGCTTTGCTATTATTGTTGGATCTTATGATGTTTCTCCCCCTCTACTCTCTTGTAATGGATTGAGTTTTCCCTTTGAAGTTATCTTATCGGATTGAGTCTTTAAGGATTTGAGAACACTTGATGTATGTATTGCGTGGGATACCCGTGCTGACAATGGGGTATTCTATTGATCCACTTGATGTATGCTTTGGTGATCAACATGCGGGTTCCGCCCATGAACCTATGCATAGGGGTTGGCACACGTTTTCGTCTTGACTCTCCGGTAGAAACTTTGGGGTACTCTTTGAAGTACTTTGTGTTGGTTTGAATAGATGAATCTGAGATTGTGTGATGCATATCGTATAACCATGCCCACGGACACTTGAGGTGACATTGGAGTATCTAGGTGACATTAGGGTTTTGGTTGATTTGTGTCTGAAGGTGTTATTTTAGTACAAACTCTATGATAGATTGAACGGGGAGAATAGCTTCATGTTATTTTACTACAGACTCTTGAATAGATCGATCAGAAAGAATAACTTTGAGGTGGTTTCATACCCTACCATAATTTCTCGTTTGTTCTCCGCTATCAGTGACTTTGGAGTGACTCTTTGTTGCATGTTGAGGGATAGTTATATGATCCAATTATGTTATTATTGTTGAGAGGACTTGCACTAGTGAAGGTATGAACCCTAGGCCTTGTTTCAACGCATTGCAATACCGTTTGTGCTCACTTTTATCATTAGTTACCTTGCTGTTTTTATATTTTCAGATTACAAAAACCTTTATCTACCATCCATATACCATCCATATACCACTTGTATCACCATCTCTTCGCCGAACTAGTGCACCTATACAATTTACCATTGTATTGGGTGTGTTGGGGACACAAGAGACTCTTTATTATTTGGTTGCAGGGTTGTTTGAGAGAGACCATCTTCATCCTACGCCTCCTACGGATTGATAAACCTTAGGTCATCCACTTGAGGGAAATTTGCTACTGTCCTACAAACCTCTGCACTTGGAGGCCCAACAATGTCTACAAGAAGAAGGTTGTGTAGTAGACATCAAGCTCTTTTCTGGTGCCGTTTCCGGGGAGGTTAGCGCTTGAAGGTATATATTTAGATCTTGCAATCGAATCTTTTTGTTTCTTGTTTTAGCACTAGTTTAGTTTATAAAAGAAAACTACAAAAAAATATGGAATTGAGTTTGCCTCATACGCTTCATCTTTTTAATATCTTTCGTGAGTATGATGGAAAGGAAAATTGTGCCAAAGTGTTAGAAGAAGAATGCATTAAAATGTTTGGCACTAAATATTTGAATGATGAGCATGATTGCAATGTTGTTAGTATGAATTCCTTGAATATCCATGATGCTAATGATATGCAAAGCCACAAGCTTGTGGAAGCTATGTTTGATGAAGATGATACTTTTTGCCCCCCCCCCAAGTTTTGATGAGCAAATTTATGATTCCCATAGCATGCACGTATGGTGAACCGTTATGTGATGAAGTCGGAGCATGATTTATTTATTGATTGTCTTCCTTATGAGTGGCGGCCGGGGACGAGCGATGGTCTTTTCCTACCAATTTATCCCCCTAGGAGGATGCACGTACTACTTTGTTTCGATAACTAATAGATTTTTGCAATAAGTATGTGAGTTCTTTATGACTAATGTTGAGTCCATGGATTATACGCACTCTCACCCTTCCACCATTGCTAGCCTCTCTTGTGTCATGCAATTTTCGTCGGTACCATATCACCCACCATTACCTTCCTCAAAACAGCCACCATACCTACCTATTATGGCATTTCCATAGCTATTCCGAGATATATTTCCATGCAACCTACCACCGTTCCATTTATTATGACATGCTCCATAATTGTCATATTGCTTTGCATGATCATGTAGTTGACATCGTATTTGTGGCAAAGCCAACGTTCATAATTCTTCCATACATGTCACTTTTGAGTCATTGCACATCCCGGTACACCGCCGGAGGCATTCATATAGAGTCATATCTTGTTCTAAGTATCAAGTTGTAATTCTTGAGTTGCAAGTAAATAAAAGTGTGATGATCATCATTATTAGAGCATTGTCCCAAGTGAGGAAAGGATGATGGAGACTATGATTCTCCCATAAGTCGGGATGAGACTCCGGACGAAAAATAAATAAATAAAAAGAGGCCAAAAAAAAAGAGAAAAGTCCCAAATAAAAAAAGTGAGTGAAAAAGAGAGAAGGGGCAATGCTACTATCCTTATACCACACTTATGCTTCAAAGTAGCACCATGATCTTCATGATAGAGAGTCCCCTATGTTGTCACTTTCATATACTAGTGGGAATGTTTCATTATAGAACTTGGCTTGTATATTCCAATGACGGGCTTCCTCAAAATGCCCTAGGTCTTCGTGAGCAAGCGAGTTGGATGCACACCCACTAGTTTCTTTTGTTGAGCTTTCATACATTTATAGCTCTAGTGCATCCGTTGCATGGCAATCCCTACTCACTCACATTGATATCTATTGATGGGCATGTCCATAGCCCGTTGATACACCTAGTTGATGTGAGACTATATTCTCCTTTTTGTCTTCTCCACAACCACCATTCTATTCCACCTATAGTGCTATGTCCATGGCTCACGCTCATGTATTGCGTGAAGATTGAAAAAGTTTGAGAACATCAAAAGTATGAAACAATTGCTTGGCTTGTCATCGGGGTTGTGCATGATTTAAATATTTTGTGTGGTGAAGATAGAGCATAGCCAGACTATATGATTTTTTAGGGATAGCTTTCTGTGGCCATGTTATTTTTAGAAGACATGATTACTTGGTTAGTATGCTTGAAGTATTATTATTTTTATATCAATATTAAACTTTTGTCTTGAATCTTATGGATCTGAATATTCTTGCCACAATAAAGAAGATTACATGGATAAATATGTTAGGTAGCATTCCACATCAAAAATTCTGTTTTTATCATTTACCTACTCGAGGACGAGCAGGAATTAAGCTTAGGGATGCTGATACGTCTCCAACGTATCTATAATTTTTGATTGTTCCATGCTATTATATTATCAACCTTGGATGTTTTATATTCATTTATATGCTATTTTATATAATTTTTGGTACTAACCTATTAACCTAGAGCCCAGTGCCAGTGCCAGTTTCTGTTTTTTTCCTTGTTTTAGAGTATCACAGAAAAGGAAAATCAAATGGAGTCCAATTGACCTGAAACTTCACGGAACTTATTTTTGGACCAGAAGAAGCCCACGGAGTATCAGAGTTGGACCAGGAGAGTCCCGGGCTACCCATGAGAGTGGGGGCGCGCCCACCCCCTAGGCGCGCCCACTGCCTTGTGGATAGCCCGGAGGTCCACCGATGTACTTCTTCCTCCCATATATACCCATATACCCTAAAACTTCAGGGACGCCAATAGATCGGGAGTTTCGCCGCCAGAAGCCTCTGTAGCCACCGAAAACCAATCTAGACCCGTTCCGGCACCTTGCCGGAGGGGGAAATCCCTCTCTGGTGGCCATCTTCATCATCTTGGTGCTCTCCATGATGAGGAGGGAGTAGTTCTCCCTTAGGGCTGAGGGTATGTACCAATAGCTATGTGTTTGATCTCTCTCTCTCTCTCTCTCGTGTTCTTGAGGTGGTACGATCTTGATGTATCGCGAGCTTTGCTATTATAGTTGGATCTTATGATGTTTCTCCCCCTCTACTCTCTTGTAAAGGATTGAGTTTTCCCTTTGAAGTTATCTTATTGGATTGTGTCTTTAAGGATTTGAGAACACTTGATGTATGTCTTGCATGGGATACCCGTGGTGACAATGGGGTATTCTATTGATCCACTTGATGTATGTTTTGGTGATCAACTTGCGGGTTCCGCCCATGAACCTATGCATAGGGGTTGGCACACGTTTTCATCTTGACTCTCTGGTAGAAACTTTGGGGCACTCTTTGAAGTACTTTGTGTTGGTTTGAATAGATGAATCTGAGATTGTGTGATGCATATCGTATAATCATACCCACGGATACTTGAGGTGACATTGGAGTATCTACTCCCTCCATTCCGAATTACTTGTCTTGGATTTGTCTAGATACGGATGTATCTAGACTCATGTTAGAGCTAGATACCTCCGTATCTAGACAAATCTAAGACAAGTAATTCAGAACGGAGGGAGTAGGTGACATTAGGGTTTTGGTTGATTTGTGTCTTAAGGTGTTATTTTAGTACGAACTCTATGATAGATTGAACGGAAAGAATAGCTTCATGTCATTTTACTACGGACTCTTGAATAGATAGATTAGAAAGAATAACTTTGAGGTGGTTTCGTACCCTACCATAATCTCTTCATTTGTTCTCCGCTATTAGTGACTTTGGAATGACTCTTTGTTGCATGTTGAGGGATAGTTATATGATCCAATTATGTTATTATTGTTGAGAGGACTTGCACTAGTGAAGGTATGAACCCTAGGCCTTGTTTCAATGCATTGCAATACCGTTTGTGCTCACTTTTATCATTAGTTACCTTGTTGTCTTTATATTTTCAGATTACAAAAATCTTTATCTACCATCCATATACCACCTATATCACCATCTCTTCGCCGAACTAGTGCACCTATACAATTTACCATTGTATTGGGTGTGTTGGGGACACAAGAGACTCTTTGTTATTTGGTTGCAGGGTTGTTTGAGAGAGACCATCTTCATCCTATGCCTCCTATGGATTGATAAACCTTAGGTCATCCACTTGAGGGAAATTTTCTACTGTCCTACAAACCTCTGCACTTGGAGGCCCAACAATGTCTACAAGAAGAAGGTTGTGTAGTAGACATCACGGGGCTGTAAATCCCCTCTATGATTTTTCTCCATTCCTGTAAAAAGCATCCGGATTAGATTCAACTAGCATAAATCTGGAAAAGGATTAAGTAAAGCCAATCATCGAAACTTACCCAATCGATGGGATTGTACATGGAAAAACCTTCCCGACACCTCAATCGAGTGAAGTCTTCCTTCGCCCCTTTGAAAAGATCAGCTAGGACGGTGTGCAGGGCGGCAAAGTCGTCTGGACCCTGGTGTAGACAACATGATGCATCATCCTCCCCGTTGTAATGCCACATGGGAAAACCCTTATATTGGAGCGGCTGAACAGACCGTGTTATTGAAATTGCCATTACCACAATTATTGATAGCCCGGAGTTGGCAAGTACTCTGATTTTACTTGCCAACCTCTCGACCTCTGCACTGTCCCTTTCCTCGAGGCTCCGGGGACGCCAGTTGGTGCGCTTCTTTAAAGGAGCGCTAGAGAATTCGGGAAGGCCGCGCCAGAATGGGTCCGGAAGAACGATGTTGTGGCACCTTGGCTCAGAGAGACCGGAACGCCCCGTATTCCAGCCCAGAGATCGAGGAGAAGTGGAATACGACACTGCTTGGCATAGAACAAATCAGCTCTTATTACAAGAATAATAATACAAGGGTCTGATGTTACAAAGAAGCACATTAGCACGGCGACACTACGCCTGCGATTCTAGACTTTCTCTATGCTAGCAGCAGAACAACTCGTAGCAGCGGAATACTTCTAGCAGCGGAACAACGAGGAAGGTGGTGAACTCCACTCCACAAGGACTCTGGCTAGGACACGATCTAGCTCGCACGCACGGCAACCATCGACAAGCAATCAAGCAATCATGGCATCAGCTGCAATCTGGCGGGACACGCCAGGTCAGTACATTCAATGTACTTGCAAGCTCACAACAACCATAATCATCAAGGCAAGACAATAACATAGCATTAACAAATTAATTATTTAACAACTACCATTGTTGGTGTCAAAACCGGCGGATCTCGGGTAGGGGGTCCCGAACTGTGCGTCTAGGCAGATGGTAACAAGAGACGGGGGGCGCGATGTTTTTACCCTGGTTCGGGCCCTCTCGATGGAGGTAAAACCCTACTCCTGCTTGATTGATGATGATATGAGTATTACAAGAGTTGATCTACCACGAGATCGAAGAGGCTAAACCCTAGAAGCTAGCCTATGGTATGATTGTTGTCCTTGGTCCTACGGACTAAACCCTCCGGTTTATATAGACACCGGAGGGGGCTAGGGTTACACAGAGTCGGTTACAAGGAAGGAGATCTATATATATCCGTATTGCCAAGCTTGCCTTCCACGCTAAGGAGAGTCCCATCCGGACACGGGACGAAGTCTTCAATCTTGTATCTTCATAGTCCAACAGTCCGGCCAAAGGATATAATCCAGCTGTCCGGATACCCCCTAATCTAGGACTCCCTCAGTAGCCCCTGAACCAGGCTTCAATGACGATGAGTCCAGCGCGCAGATTGTCTTCGGCCTTGCAAGGCGGGTTCCTCCTCTAAATACTTCATAGAAGATTTTGAACATGAGGATTGTGTCCGGCTCTGCAAAACAAGTTCCACATACAACCATAGAGAGAATAATATTTTCACAAATCTAATCTGCCGACGCATTCTGCAGTGTGACATCACACCACAACCAGGTCACCATTCGAATCGTTTTTCACAACCAACCTCAGCGTGTTTCGCGAGGCGGTTTCCTTGGCACGTCTTGTCGAAGCAGAGATCGTGTCCCCTTATTATGGGATTCCCATCAATACAGACGTGGGTAACCCAATCGCGCCATCAATTACGGCGCTTGGGGGATAAGTGAGTTTTACCAGGCTGGTGGGGGTGCATAGTTTCGTCCGCCCTTTTAAAGGGATAATGGTTCACCTTTTTCTACCCACGCCTTCTTCCTCCTTGCTCATCCATTCTCGTGCACTCGATCTCCAGCGCCCAAGTCCACATCCTTCTCCTCAACCCTCTCCAAACATGTCCAGAGTGGGAGGCAAGTGGATGGTCTCCTCCGTTACGGAGGGAGACATCAAAAAGCTGCACGGGGCCGGATACTTAGCCGCGGATATTGCGCACCGGCCGCCAGCCGCGGGGCAGATTTTCCCTACCCCAGAACCTTACGAAAGGGTGGTTTTCCTCACCCACTCCGTCCGCGGACTGGGGTTTCCCCTCCATCCATTCGTCCGTGGCCTTATGTTCTATTATGGGCTGGACTTCCATGATGTAGCTCCGAATTTCATCCTCAACATCTCAGCGTTCATCGTCGTGTGCGAGGCTTTCCTCCGCGTCCGGCCCCACTTCGGCCTGTGGCTGAAGACCTTCAATGTCAAACCGAAGGTAGTAGGCGGCCAACAAGCGAAATGCGGTGGAGCCATGGTGGGAAAAATGCCCAACGTTACATGGCTCGAGGGCTCCTATGTGGAGACCATAAAGGGGTGGCAATCGGGGTGGTTCTACATCACCGAGCCGCGCAACACCAACTGGGTGGCGGCCCCCCAAGTTTCAATCCGGAATCCCCACGCGGCTCACTTCCTGGAAGGAGAAGGGCCTGTCCTAGGGCTCATCGGTGGAGCTGGACGGACTCCAGAAGTGTATCCGGAACATGATAGGCAAGAAACTCAAGCTTGTCAACATAGTCCAGGTCATGCTCTTACGCCGGATCCTCCTGTGTCAACGACGGGCTTTCAACTTATGGGAGTTCGACCCGGCCAAGCACCAGACTCTATGCGAGCTCTTCGACACGACGCATAAGGACGTCTGGAAGGTGCTGTTCAAGGGCGCTGAGGTCCCCCCTCCCCTTACCGAGGACCGCGGGCTAAGCGCGACGCGCCCTGCGAATCTGGTAAGTTCTGTACACCTCATAGGGTATTTATTTTCCATAGTTTAACCATGTGCGGGGTCTGAGCTCCCATCCCTTTGACATGACTGTTTGGAGACATCAGAGCAGATTGACTGTCTGGCCCCTTTACCCGAAGACCCTGGAGGCGCTCTCCTGACGGAGATGCAGACTCCGGCTCCTTATGAGGTGCCGGAGAAGAAGATCAAGAAGAAGGCCACGGGAACCCGAAAGAGTTCCCGGCGCCAGGTGGTATCGGACTCATCGTCCGATAACTCCGAGACGCACTCCTCCCGCGAAAACGAGGAGGAGGAAGATGACGGTTCTCCCCCTCCAGCCGGGGGAGACAGGAAAAGGAAGGCCGCCCCAACCGGGGAGGCCGGAGGGTCCAAGAAGGGAAGGACTCTCCTTCCGGACTGTTCCACCACCGCCGCCGACAGCGAAGACGTGTGGTTACTCAGGGCCAAGCCCCTGGCGAAGTCGTGAGTATTCGGATACCAGAGTAACTCATAGCACACTTTTATCGCACTGCTTGTCCTAACGTCGAATATGATCATGAAGTCCGCCCCGAGCCCGCATCAACGTATCTTTGTGGGATGGTTCCTTGGACTCGTTGGATATGAATAGCGAGTCACTTCCAACCACCACCTCTCCTCGCCCTACGGACAATGTCAAGGTATTGTATCAAGGGGCACCGAACCGAGGGGAGGTAGTCCTGGAGGCGCCTCAAGGCGACCTTCCGGACTCCAGGCGCAAAGGGAGCAAGACTCCCAAGGGCTCCAAGTTTGGCCCTCAGCCGAACACCGCGCCAGAACCTCCATTGGTTCCGGACTCCAGCAGATAGCCCCCTTCCAAGAGGGGCAAGCCGCCCGTGCCAGTGACCTCTGTCTGTCCAGAGGCACCGGACAACCTGCTGGGAGCGCTTCGCGGCGCTTCCATCGACGAAGAGCGCTGCACTATTATGAGTGCGGTGATCAAGAAGGTTCAGTCCGCCAAGAGCGGACTGACTGAAGCCTGTGCCAGCCTTCTAACAGGCTTTGAGGTAAGTATTTAAAATATAGGAAAATATTACCGCATAGACAGTAGCCCCTGATGCTCTGTTTAGTGTTCACAAAGAAAAGCCAAATAGAGGATCAAATAATATCTGCAGGAGTCTAATACAAGTATGTCTATATGCGTATGCAGGCTTCGCTGCTGACCTCTGCCGCACTGACTGCAGAGGTCGCCGCACTGAAGCAGGACCTCGAGCGGTCCGAGAAAGAACTCGGCCTTGCCAAGAGGCAGCTCGAGGAGAACAAAGGTAAGTAATACCTTGTATATATATATAAAAGATGTGGTTGCAAAATGATAGGATCATCATGGATGTGCCAGGGGCCATGACCGAAGTGGCGACCCTGAAGCGAGCGCTGTCCGAGGCCGAAAACAAAGCGGCCGAGGAGTGCACCGAGCGGGAGAAACAAGAGGCACGGGTGGGCGAGGTGCAGCAAGAGCTCCAGGCTCTCGTGAAGAAGCACGAAACTTTGGAGCTTGACTCGAAGACGCGAGAGTCCGAGCTTGTCGCGGCCCTCAAGAGCACAAAGCATGCCAAGGCTGATGCCCAAAAGGCCCTCCAGGAAATTGAGGCGATGAGGAAGATAGCGGCGGGTAAGGCATTCATTATGCAAAGCAAGCATGTGAAAGTAAATTACTTGTTACTCACCCGAGTCCAGAGCTCTCCAGGAGCATTCGTAGATTTGCCCCGCAGCGTGTCGGATGCCGCAAAGTACTACCAGGTCAAGGAGGGAAGCTCGACGGAGAAGTTGTTCTGGTCTCAGTATACTGGGACCGAACACCCGATGCCTATGAGCGACCAGCTGAAGCAATTGGTCGAGCTGCACAAGGCGGCCGAATAGGCCATGAGGGGCCTTATAGTTCGGATGTGGCCTGGCAACTCCCTTCCCAACAGCTACTTCAGCCTAGTGAGGCAGCTTATGGATGCCTGCCCACGGCTGGAAGTCATAAAGTGGTCCGTCTGCATCGAAGGTGCACGCCGGGCTTTTGCCCGTGCGAAGGTGCACTGGGCCAAGATGGACGCCAGGAAGCTGGTGAAGGAGGGGCCGCCGCAGGGCAAGGAGCATCGCCACCCTGAAATGTATTATGAGGGTGTCCTGAAGGGTGCCCGTCTTGTGGCGGACGAGTGTGCGAAGGATGTAATTTTTGAATGAACTTGCTCGTGTGATCCTGTATTATGAAAACTTGTTCATGTGCACTATGCAACGCGTGTTTGAATTTAAAATATTACCTTCTGTGCGGCTGTTTATCAAATCTGAGAGATGGCCAGTCGTCAGCTTCTGCCCCCATGCCACGAGTGCTGGGGTGTTCGGGATAAATCTGAGCACTCTTTTTCCCATTGTTGGGTCCTTCGAGGGAGGTGCTCAGCACAACGAACAAGGCAATCAGACTATAATGCTTTATCACTCTCACTTAGCCATAGAAGTCTACAATTTTAAATTTTGGCGAAGCCCCTAGTATTCGGAAGGCCGAATTCGGGGTGCTATACACGCCTAAGTCGGAAAAAGCTGACTCCTCGCCCTAAGCGGCATAAGTCTTTAGGGACTCGAGACCTCTCGAACAGCGACCAGCTCTCGCCTTATCATGACAGTCAGTTTTAGCTTTCTCTACTGAGGTGCTTGCCCAAATGAACCGGGGCACAATCGCAGTAGTTCTCCCAGTGCTACCTTAGCCGATATAGCGGAACATAAGGTACCAAAACATGGGAGCCGGGCAAACCCAACTATTGACCCAAGACATGATTCGGAGCTGATGCATGTAATGCTATAAGTTCGGGGTGCTGCACTGTCAAAAGTGTTCGGACTTCTCACGCTGTATTATGGGGTACGCTTAAGCCCCTGGCGTATCGGCCGTACCAGAGTGTACGGGTGCTGAATGTCATGAATGAACATATAGATAAAAAAAGAATAGAGAATGCGGTAATAGTCTAGTTCTATGCATTGTTTATTCAAAAAGGTGCGTCGATGCAGAATGATACAAGTAGTGCGATAAGAAAAAAGTAGGACTATTTGACATGTCCCCTCCAAGGGCAAGCTAAGGAATGGTATTCAAAGCAGGTATTTCACTCGTTATCAGAGACCACCTGGGAGTTCCATGGTGCGACATAGCTTTCTGCCTCCTTGGTTGTTGTATCGTGTGTCCGGCAATCATACTGCTGGACGGGGTTTCCAGAGAGTAAAGTCCTAAAAGAGAGAAAAAACAACAAAGCGGGAAGCCCCTAGTGCGGTTGAGCCGCGTTTTGGGGCGTGCCGTAGTCGTGCCCCCCCACCTATGCCCATGGTATTTTCAATGTGTAATTATGTACGCGTGGCACGGATTTCACCGTTTGGCTGGGACTAGGGTGGGGGCCGCATTGCTATGCGAGCTCGGAACGTGCCAGGCGGTCTTGTTGCAGATTACTTCGGGCGCGCTTGACGGTGTCCAGGTGTTTAATCACCAAACTGGTGGATTGCCTGAAGAGGCTGCTTTGTGCTTCTGCTACGAGGGCCGCAGTGTGCTCCTCCATGCGGAGAGAGCGCTCTGTGTTTCCATTGACTGTGATGACCCCCCGAGGTCCTGGCATCTTGAGCTTGAGGTATGCATAATGCGGTACCGCATTGAATCTCGCAAATGCGGTTCGCCCGAGCAGTGCATGATAGCCACTATGGAACGGGACTAAATCGAAGATTAACTCCTTGCTTCGGAAGTTATCCGGGGATCCGAAGACCACTTCCATTGTGACTGAGCCTGTGCAATGGGCCTCTACACCTGGTATGATGCCTTTGAAGGTCGTTTTTGTGGGTTTGATCCTTGAGGGGTCTATACCCATTTTGCGCACTGTGTCCTGATAAAGCAGGTTCAGGCTGCTGCTGCCGTCCATAAGGACTCGAGTGAGGTGAAATCCATCGATGATTGGGTCTAGGACCAGTGCGGCGAATCCGCCATGACGGATACTAGTGGGGTGGTCCCTGCGATCAAAGGTGATCGGACAGGAGGACCATTGGTTGAACTTTGGGGCGACTGGCTCCAACGCATATACGTCCCTTAGCGCACGCTTCCGCTCCCTCTTGGGGATGTGGGTTGCGTATATCATGTTCATCGTCGACACTTGTGGGGGGAACCTCTTCTGTCCTCCGGTGTTCCGCGACTGGGGCTCCTCCTCGTCATCACTATGTAACCCCTTATCTTTGTTTTCAGCATTTAACTTGCTGGCCTGCTTGAACACCCAACATTCCCTGTTGGTGTGGTTGGCTGGCTTGTCGGGGGTGCCGTGTATTTGACACGAGTGATCGAGTATACAGTCCAAACTGGATGAGCCCAGAGTGCTTATTTTGAATGGCTTTTTCCGCTGACCAGGTTTAGAGCCTCTGAATTCGGCATTGACTGCCGTATCCCCGGTATTGTCGCTGTTGATGCTGTAACGCCCGGATAATCATGCTACAGTAATCCCACGCTAATCATGCCATGACACCTCGGTTACTGTTGCTATCCTCGCAATAATTCGGAACCGTTCGAAATTCAAATTCAAATTAATGGTAGCAATAAAAGTTTTCAAAAATTAAAACTAAAATGTTCGGTGGTTGTCAAATATTACAAAGTTAATTATGGTGCAACAAACCCATTTTTATAAAATACCTAAATGTTCTAAATTAAATAAAACAGAATAGGAAAAGAAATAAAAAAAATACAAAAGCAAAAGACAAAACAAAACTAAAAGGAAAAAAAAGGCCCCCTGGCCAACTGGGCCAGACGGCCCAGCTCACCGGCCAGGCCGGCCCACCTGGCCCAGCCGGCCTCCCCTTAACCCCCACCCCGATCGAAACCCTAGCCGGTCCGCCACTCCACTCTCCCCACTCGCCTCCCCCCCCCCACTCGCCCCCACGTCTCCCTCGCTTCCCCCCACTCTTTCGTTCTCTTCCCCCGATCTGGATCGAGGTCGGGGGCAGGGACCCGAAGCCGATACGCCCCGTGGCGCCACCCACCGCGGGTCGGCTGATCCTCCTCCGCCGGACCGCCGCATCGCCGCCCCGCATCCGTCTCCATCCATTCGTCGCCGCGGACCCCGATCCCGTCGCCCCCATCGCTCGCCCTGACTCCGTCGCCACCCGCCGCCACCTCACTGACGCCGCCCGCGCGGCCCCGCCGTCGCCCGCCTCCTCAACCTCCCTCCTGCGTGGATCCGGTCGGGGGCAATCGACGCCCCCGATGCCCTGCGCCGACGCCGGACCACCCCACCGGAGTCACCCCGCCAACCGCCGTCGTCGGCGCCGCCTCCCCGTCTACGTCGCCCGTCCCCATCCTCCGCCTCGCCATCCACCCCGAGCCCGCGGCCCTCCCCGACCGGCCCACTGAGCCGCCGTCTCCCCTCCCTTTCTCTGTTTCGCCCGTTGGCCACCGTGGCCGTGCTCCGCCCGGCGCGCTCACGGCCAGAGCCAACCCGCTCGCCGGTGCGCCCTGGCCCTGGACGCACGCTCCCGTCGAGCCTAATCGCAGCCGCCCACGCTCGTCATCCCGTCTGGCCTGGTAGCGCCGCCCTACTCCCCGGCCCGCGCGGCTCGTCACCGCACCATCCACGGCCTCCTGCCGCCCGCTCCCCTCCACGGTTGCCCGCGGCGCCCGGTGGCCTCGTCCCACTCGGGCGTGCCACGCCCGCGCCCGTGGCCCGTAACCGCAAGCACCAGCGCCCGTTTGGCCTGATAGGTCACCGACCGGGTGGCCCCACGGCCCAAAACCTTTTATTAAAAAAAGGAATTAGGAATTAAAAAAATATATAGATAAATAATAAAAATAATTAAATAAATAATAATAATTAAATTAATTAATTAATTAAGGAATTAATTAAGTTAATTAATCATAATTAGATTAACCTAATTAACTAATTAGTTTAATTAAACATTAGTTAGATTAGTTAAACAGTGATTAGCCTAAACAGTCTATGACCAGTGGGTCCCACACGTCAGATTGACCAGTCAACACCCCTGTTGACTGCTGACGTCATGCTGACGTCAGCAAACACTATTCTGGATAATGTTAATTTAAATAATTAATTAAAATCAGAAAATGATTTAAATCTTTAGAAAATCATATCTTTTAATCCGTAACTCGGATGAAAATACTTTCTACATGAAAGTTGCTCAGAACGACGAGACGAATCCGGATGCGCGGTCCGTTCGTCCGCCACACACCCCTAACCTATCGAACCCGCAACTTTTCCCCCTCCGGCTCCTCTACCCGAAAACACGAAACCCCGGGGATATTTTCCCGGATGTTTCCCCCTTCACCGGTATCACCTCCTACCGCGTAGAACACGTCTAGCTCTGCCTGTTATCCTGTTATGCACTTGCTTGCTATGTATTTACTGTTTCTCCCCCCTCTTCTCTTCGGTAGACCCCGTGACGATGCTGACGCCCCAGTTCGACTACGGTGTTGACGACCCCTCTCTCTTGCCAGAGCAACCAGGCAAGCCCCCCCTTTGATCACCAGATATCGCCTACTCTTCTCTATACTGCTTGCATTAGAGTAGTGTAGCATGTTACTGCTTTCCGTTAAATCCTATTCTGATGCATAGCCTGTCATTGCTGCTACAGTCATTGATACCTTACCCGCAATCCTAAATGCTTAGTATAGGATGCTAGTGTTCCATTAGTGGCCCTACACTCTTGTCCGTCTGCCATGCTATACTACTGGGCTGTGATCATTTCGGGAGGTGATCACGGGCATATACTATATACTTTACACTGTTACATTACCTGTGATACTGTTCGGAGTTGGGGGCTGAAAGGGCAGGTGGCTCCATCCAGGTAGTGGTGGGCCTGAGTTCTCGACGGCCCCCGACTGATACTTTGTGGTGGAGCGGCAGGGCAGGTTGAGACCACCTAGGAGACAGGTGGGCCTGGCCCTATTCGGCGTTCGCGGATACTTAACACGCTTAACGAGATCTTGGTATTTGATCTGAGTTGGCTACGAGCCTATACGCACTAACCATCTACGTGGGAGTAGTTATGGGTATCCCGGCGTCGTGGTATCAGCCGAAGCACTTCATACGTCAGCGACGGAGCGGCGCGCGCCGAATTGGACTGGAACGCCACTAGGCTAGGTCTGCTTTCGGCCGCCCTCGCAACGTGCAGGTGTGCTATGGGCGATGGGCCCAGACCCCTGTGCGCTTAGGTTTAGACCGGCGTGTTGGCCTCTCTGTTTTGCCTAGGTGGGGCTGCGACGTGTTGATCTTTCGCGGCCGGGCATGACCCAGGAAAGTGTGTCCGGCCAAATGGGATCAAGCGTGTTGGGCTATGTGGTGCACCCCTGCAGGGAAGTTAATCTATTCGAATAGCCGTGATCTTCGGTAACAGGACGACTTTGAGTTGTACCTTGACCTTATGACAACTAGAATCGGATACTTAATAAAACACACCCTTCCAAGTTCCACAGACAACCCGGTGATCGCTTTTCTACAGGGCGACGAGGAGAGGATCGCCGGGTAGGATTATGCTATGCGATGCTTCTTGGAGTTGCTTCTTGGAGTTGCTACTTGGAGTTGCTACTTGGAGATGCTACTTGGAGGACTTCAATCTACTCTCTTCTACATGCTGCAAGACGGAGGCTGCCAGAAGCATAGTCTTTGACAGGATTAGCTATCCCCCTCTTATTCTGGCATTCTGCAGTTCAGTCCACCGATATGGCCCTTTACACATATACCCATGCATATGTAGTGTAGCTCCTTGCTTGCGAGTACTTTGGATGAGTACTCACGGTTGCTTTTCTCCCTCTTTTCCCCTTTCCCTTCTACCTGGTTGTTGCAACCAGATGCTGGAGCCCAGGAGCCAGACGCCACCGTCAACGATGACCCCTACCACACTGGAGGTGCCTGCTACTACGTGCAGCCCGCTGACGACGACCTGGAGTAGTTTAGGAGGATCCCAGGCAGGAGGTCTGCGCCTCTTTCGATCTGTATCCCAGTTTGTGTTAGCCTTCTTAAGGCATACTTGTTTAACTTATGTCTGTACTCAGATATTGTTGCTTCCGCTGACTCGCCTATGATCGAGCACTTGTATTCGAGCCCTCGAGGCCCCTGGCTTGTATTATGATGCTTGTATGACTTATTTATGTTTTAGAGTTGTGTTGTGATATCTTCCCGTGAGTCCCTGATCTTGATCGTACACGTTTGCGTGCATGATTAGTGTACGATTGAATCGGGGGCGTCACAAGTTGGTATCAGAGCCGACTGCCTGTAGGAATTCCCCTTTCCAACTCCTTGGCCGAAGTGGAGTCTAGTCATTGAAAAACTTTTACTAACATGGCTGTGTGGCCCATGGGCCCACGTCGCCATCGGGTGGTAGTAGGATCTTTTACTCCTCGACCTTTACTCTGGGAATTCTGAACTCTTTTCTATTCGGGTTAAACGATTTTTACTAAATTCTAACTTTTAGGTTCTCGAAAATACTTTCTACCGGAGGGGTCCGTCAGTCCGGATGATCACCGACTGCACCAGAAGATTTCGGAGATACTCTTTGATATTCTCTCGAGACTTTGTGCCCATCGCTTTTGCTATTCCCGACCACCGATAAATCCGTATGGAAAACTACTTACACTTGCCATTCATACGATCATTCCCCATTGATCTTGTTATAACAAGATACCCCGAAGTTTTCTCTATTGTTCCGAGAATACTTTGTGCCTACTGCCTAGTAGTTCTTTGCCACATGAATACCCCTTCAAATAATTTCTCGCACTTATCGAGTATCCACTCATCCCCAGTTGATTCATGTATTTCACAAAAGTCTTCAAAATACCATTCGACCTTCCGAAAATCCTCAGCAACCTATTGCTCTGGAATTTCTTGTTTGCTTTCATTGTGGTTAATCCCATAAGTATAGAAATCTTATTGACATTCCTTGTCATTATCATTTTGAGTCTGTTGACTCAATATGTTGCGAATACACGCAATTATCATTGATCCTTATAAATTACCTTTCCGGCTGAGCTTCCATTCTTTTAACTGGAATTGGTTCTCGACCAATCCAATTGTCGTTGATTGTACCCTAAGGCTATTCAACTTATCCATCCCTAATCAGAGCATTGCTTCTGCTCCCTTGATTTGGAAATCATATTCCTTTGCATTTGACAATTGAGTTAGTCAGTTGTTTCTATAATCTAATCTCCTTGCATTCTTCTTCCTCTAGTTGAGTACCGATACTCATATCAGATCCTTTGTGGACCATCAAGTCCTTTGTTGGATTGTTATCCGACAGTGTCCTTCACATTTGATCACCTTGTGAGTTCTTCCCCTGATACATAATGCCTTTGGTACATTGTATCCTCTGCTTGACCAACAATGCTCTACTTTCGAGCTTGTATTAATTACCCCGAAGTTTGTGGTATATGTTCGTAAGATGCCCTGATGGGTTGAACCTATGCCTCCCTTAATATGTGTGAACTCGGAAGATTTCACGAGTCATACTCATCTGGTATTTCACCAGGTAAAACTTTCAACACTAATGCCTTTATCAAAGCGAGAACTGAATGGAAGGTTATACATTGAAGAAGTGGGAGTCGACCTTGAACTTGTGTTCATGCCCATGGACGCGATATATATCCTATCATTAAAGCTTCTTGTAACAATAACTATTTCCTTGATAACTAACCTATGGTATCTGTGAATTGATCCCTTGCAACCGTGGTTCCGACCATGATTGTTCTTCTTTGATCTCATTTCTCGGACAAGTTAAAACAATTGTCTTCTATGGATCAATACACCAGTCCAACCTTTACTTTGATCTTGTGTCGAGTATTACCCCCCTGGTATCTCGAGATTATCATGGAACTGCATAACTTTTTATGAGTTCTTCATCAAGTGCTACCTTCCCACTGATTCCAATTTTCCGCGGGCTCTGTGTTACTGAACACTCAAAGACACCAATAACTGAACTGAGACCGCTCTACGGTTCAACAACTCTTCAGTAAGCTTCTATAAGTACGAGTTTGTACCCGATCACGCCATTCCTAGCCTGTTTGGCTATATCATTGTCGTGACGATTCTAACGGTGCTACCTGGTCCTTATTCTCGGAGCACCAATTTTCGACGATGAACTAACCTTACGTCGATTTTCCTTGTCATACCTTTTCACCTACAACAACAAGCTTGAGTTTGAGTTTGTGTCGTAACTGTGGTTCCAATAACCTCTTGCTTCATCATTCCTTTGACTTGATGTCGTCGCTGATTGACTACATCTGCATGAAATCTCTCGACAATTGTGTCGTGATCATCATCAACCTTATGAGCTCTTCCAGGAATTCAATTGAATTCATGATGGGTAATACCATCCTTGCCCCTCGACGATTCCTGTTCTCATCGACCACTTTATTGCCTTTCGTTCAACACAACTTGTTCGTGTTTTGTGTAAAGCTTGAGATCACTGCTACCCAGCAGTTGATCTTCCTTACCTCGGAAGTATTACCATCTCTTTTTGTCAAGAATGTGGTGAGAATTTCACCACCTCTTAATAATTCTTGATATCATAATACTTCTTGCCATCTTCGTTCATTCCTTGGTCCCCGTATTGTTTTCAACCGGAATACCGACAATGGAGCTATGACGTGTGAATTCAAAACTTCTAGCAACCCTATTGCTTTGAAGTGAATGGGCGATAGTTCATTCTAAGTCCTTCGCTAATTGAATCACCATTCTGACATTGGTCGTGCAACCCAACCCATATTTCGGGCGCACCTTTCAACCAATGTTTAAATTGTGTATGTTTTCCTCGAGCATACTTCCTTATATCATTTGATCTGACAAATGTTATCTCCTTGTTCACTTAATGGTAGAAATCCATCTTTTGGGAATCTCGGTGAATTGCCGTTGAGTTCACCAGACACCTCCTTGTCCTCTCCTTGGGTTAATGATGGACTCTTGTTAAAGGAAATCACTTCATAGTTCATTTCCTCGAGAATCTTACAATGTCACCTCGTCAATTTGTGTTGCACCTTTTCTTCTCGGACATCCTGAGTCTCAGGTATCCTGACACCAATCGGATCTGAATCTCGGTCAGATATGATGGTTGGGACAACTTTCCGAGAGTTATGATGTTGATCCTTTGATGACCCGGTAACATGATGTCATGCCTAGCACCCCCCCCCCGGCTGGAGGACCTATCATTATAGATTCCTTTTCAGCAAGGTTATCCATTCATCCATGAGGAAATTGTAAGACTTATTCTACAAGTTATTCTTGATGGATCCTTCGTGTTTCCAAAGTCTGATCTTCACCTGAAGACCATGTCACTGCTATCTCGAAGCATGTCAATGGTACTCCGATTTTCAACAGGCACGTTTGAAGCACGATGCTATATTTTAATTATCAATTATCCTAACACCGTTGTATGAGTAATATCATGAGATTCCTCCCCCCTTACCTAAATGGTTTTCTACTTTATATACTGTCATGGATATCTTGCTCTGCTTATCCTTGGGAAGGATATACCCTCGAAATATGTGTTTAAACATATTTTCCTTTCCATTGTTCTGTTTAATCTGATGATCATATTTTCCTTCCATTGGTTTGTTTGAACCTTTTCTATGATCTATATGATATAAGCAGTAATAATCCACTGCTTGTGCAAACACCTCGATGTACAACTCTGTCAGTAAGACCTTGTTACTATTGTTGATGACATTCCGGTAACCACCGATGGACGGGAACCTTGCCTATTGGTCCGCCTCGTTTCAACGAGCAGGAAAATGGTTCTCTTCGTCCCTCGCCCTTGGTACCAACGTTGTTGCCGACATAGCTGACATGGTACTCCCTGACATGCCTTGCTATCATGACCGTGCAAGATGTCACTGCTCCTATTATAAAAAAAACCACATGGTGGGCCCATAACCCACAGTTTCACAGGATCGAAACCTGACTCTCCTATACACCCTGTTGCCAAAGTTATTCCTATAGTTTGACTTCGTATGTAATTTGCGAGCCACCTTCCTAGTGATCAATTCTGGTATCGGACACAATACTTATTCCCGTTGCTCTGAACCCCATTCACACTCTGTTTCAGGCAATGAACGATTGCCTATCCGCTTGAAACTTCTTATTGCACCGTCTTACTTTGCTCTCGATGTGTTTCATTTGTTCAACTCGAGAGATACTCATATGTTCATACTTGGGAAACCCCCAGAAGATTTTCCCTTGTAACATCCTATCGTTGTAGAGCTGCCCCTTACCTATTCGTAAGTACGATGGAGTTCCGGAAGAAAGGACGCCGACTTCATCTTGATGACCTAAAGCAGCGAAATCAAGACATCAATGTATTGGACCGGCCTCTTCGAGAAGAGCAAGCCAGGATGAGAAGACCTGCTAGATTCGTTACCAAACCTTCCCCCCTTTCACTACCTCTTAAATCTCGGGACGAGATTTCTTGTAGTGGAGGAGATTTGTAACGCCCGGATAATCATGCTATAGTAATCCCACGCTAATCATGCCATGACACCTCGGTTACTGTTGCTATCCTCGCAATAATTCGGAACCGTTCGAAATTCAAATTCAAATTAATGGTAGCAATAAAAGTTTTCAAAAATTAAAACTAAAATGTTCGGTGGTTGTCAAATATTACAAAGTTAATTATGGTGCAAGAAACCCATTTTTATAAAATACCTAAATGTTCTAAATTAAATAAAACAGAATAGGAAAAGAAATAAAAAAAATACAAAAGCAAAAGACAAAACAAAACTAAAAGGAAAAAAAAGGCCCCCTGGCCAACTGGGCCAGACGGCCCAGCTCACCGGCCAGGCCGGCCCACCTGGCCCAGCCGGCCTCCCCTTAACCCCCACCCCGATCGGAACCCTAGCCGGTCCGACACTCCACTCTCCCTACTCGCCTCCCCCCCCCCACTCGCCCCCACGTCTCCCTCGCTTCCCCCCACTCTTTCGTTCTCTTCCCCCGATCTGGATCGAGGTCGGGGGCAGGGACCCGAAGCCGATACGCCCCGTGGCGCCACCCACCGCGGGTCGGCTGATCCTCCTCCGCCGGACCGCCGCATCGCCGCCCCGCATCCGTCTCCATCCATTCGTCGCCGCGGACCCCGATCCCGTCGCCCCCATCGCTCGCCCTGACTCCGTCGCCACCCGCCGCCACCTCACTGACGCCGCCCGCGCGGCCCCGCCGTCGCCCGCCTCCTCAACCTCCCTCCTGCGTGGATCCGGTCGGGGGCAATCGACGCCCCCGATGCCCTGCGCCGACGCCGGACCACCCCGCCGGAGTCACCCCGCCAACCGCCGTCGTCGGCGCCGCCTCCCCGTCTACGTCGCCCGTCCCCATCCTCCGCCTCGCCATCCACCCCGAGCCCGCGGCCCTCCCCGACCGGCCCACTGTGAGCCGCCGTCTCCCCTCCCTTTCTCTGTTTCGCCCGTTGGCCACCGTGGCCGTGCTCCGCCCGGCGCGCCCACGGCCAGAGCCAACCCGCTCGCCGGTGCGCCCTGGCCCTGGACGCACGCTCCCGTCGAGCCTAGTCGCAGCCGCCCACGCTCGTCATCCCGTCTGGCCTGGTAGCGCCGCCCTACTCCCCGGCCCGTGTGGCTCGTCACCGCACCATCCACGGCCTCCTGCCGCCCGCTCCCCTCCACGGTTGCCCGTGGCGCCCGGTGGCCTCGTCCCACTCGGGCGTGCCACGCCCGCGCCCGTGGCCCGTAACCGCAAGCACCAGCGCCCGTTTGGCCTGATAGGTCACCGACCGGGTGGCCCCACGGCCCAAAACCTTTTATTAAAAAAAGGAATTAGGAATTAAAAAAATATATAGATAAATAATAAAAATAATTAAATAAATAATAATAATTAAATTAATTAATTAATTAAGGAATTAATTAAGTTAATTAATCATAATTAGATTAACCTAATTAACTAATTAGTTTAATTAAACAGTAGTTAGATTAGTTAAACAGTGATTAGCCTAAACAGTCTATGACCAGTGGGTCCCACACGTCAGATTGACCAGTCAACACCCCTGTTGACTGCTGACGCCATGCTGACGTCATGCTGACGTCAGCAAACACTATTCTGGATAATGTTAATTTAAATAATTAATTAAAATCAGAAAATGATTTAAATCTTTAGAAAATCATATCTTTTAATCCGTAACTCGGATGAAAATACTTTCTACATGAAAGTTGCTCAGAACGACGAGACGAATCCGGATGCGCGGTCCGTTCGTCCGCCACACACCCCTAACCTATCGAACCCGCAACTTTCCCCCCTCCGGCTCCTCTACCCGAAAACACGAAACCCCGGGGATATTTTCCCGGATGTTTCCCCCTTCACCGGTATCACCTCCTACCGCGTAGAACACGTCTAGCTCTGCCTGTTATCCTGTTATGCACTTGCTTGCTATGTATTTACTGTTTCTCCCCCCTCTTCTCTTCGGTAGACCCCGTGACGATGCTGACGCCCCAGTTCGACTACGGTGTTGACGACCCCTCTCTCTTGCCAGAGCAACCAGGCAAGCCCCCCCTTTGATCACCAGATATCGCCTACTCTTCTCTATACTGCTTGCATTAGAGTAGTGTAGCATGTTACTGCTTTCCGTTAAATCCTATTCTGATGCATAGCCTGTCATTGCTGCTACAGTCATTGATACCTTACCCGCAATCCTAAATGCTTAGTATAGGATGCTAGTGTTCCATTAGTGGCCCTACACTCTTGTCCGTCTGCCATGCTATACTACTGGGCTGTGATCATTTCGGGAGGTGATCACGGGCATATACTATATACTTTACACTGTTACATTACCTGTGATACTGTTCGGAGTTGGGGGCTGAAAGGGCAGGTGGCTCCATCCAGGTAGTGGTGGGCCTGAGTTCTCGACGGCCCCCGACTGATACTTTGTGGTGGAGCGGCAGGGCAGGTTGAGACCACCTAGGAGACAGGTGGGCCTGGCCCTATTCGGCGTTCGCGGATACTTAACACGCTTAACGAGATCTTGGTATTTGATCTGAGTTGGCTACGAGCCTATACGCACTAACCATCTACGTGGGAGTAGTTATGGGTATCCCGGCGTCGTGGTATCAGCCGAAGCACTTCATACGTCAGCGACGGAGCGGCGCGCGCCGAATTGGACTGGAACGCCACTAGGCTAGGTCTGCTTTCGGCCGCCCTCGCAACGTGCAGGTGTGCTATGGGCGATGGGCCCAGACCCCTGTGCACTTAGGTTTAGACCGGCGTGCTGGCCTCTCTGTTTTGCCTAGGTGGGGCTGCGACGTGTTGATCTTCCGCGGCCGGGCATGACCCAGGAAAGTGTGTCCGGCCAAATGGGATCAAGCGTGTTGGGCTATGTGGTGCACCCCTGCAGGGAAGTTAATCTATTCGAATAGCCGTGATCTTCGGTAACAGGACGACTTGGAGTTGTACCTTGACCTTATGACAACTAGAATCGGATACTTAATAAAACACACCCTTCCAAGTTCCACAGACAACCCGGTGATCGCTTTTCTACAGGGCGACGAGGAGAGGATCGCCGGGTAGGATTATGCTATGCGATGCTTCTTGGAGTTGCTTCTTGGAGTTGCTACTTGGAGTTGCTACTTGGAGATGCTACTTGGAGGACTTCAATCTACTCTCTTCTACATGCTGCAAGACGGAGGCTGCCAGAAGCATAGTCTTTGACAGGATTAGCTATCCCCCTCTTATTCTGGCATTCTGCAGTTCAGTCCACCGATATGGCCCTTTACACATATACCCATGCATATGTAGTGTAGCTCCTTGCTTGCGAGTACTTTGGATGAGTACTCACGGTTGCTTTTCTCCCTCTTTTCCCCTTTCCCTTCTACCTGGTTGTTGCAACCAGATGCTGGAGCCTAGGAGCCAGACGCCACCGTCGACGACGACCCCTACCACACTGGAGGTGCCTGCTACTACGTGCAGCCCGCTGACGACGACCTGGAGTAGTTTAGGAGGATCCCAGGCAGGAGGTCTGCGCCTCTTTCGATCTGTATCCCAGTTTGTGTTAGCCTTCTTAAGGCATACTTGTTTAACTTATGTCTGTACTCAGATATTGTTGCTTCCGCTGACTCGTCTATGATCGAGCACTTGTATTCGAGCCCTCGAGGCCCCTGGCTTGTATTATGATGCTTGTATGACTTATTTATGTTTTAGAGTTGTGTTGTGATATCTTCCCGTGAGTCCCTGATCTTGATCGTACACGTTTGCGTGCATGATTAGTGTACGATTGAATCGGGGGCGTCACAGATGCGGCGCTTGTGTTTGTTGCGACGTGACCTGCCATTGCTATCCTTGGTATCTGAAGTACCATGGTTCTTTGATATGTTATTATTGTGAACCAGCCAGCTGTCCTCTCCCACGCAAAAGCGGGTCATGAGTGTCGTGAGGGCTGCCATAGATTTCGGCTTTTCCTGGCCAAGGTGCCGGGCGAGCCACTCGTCGCGGATGTTGTGCTTAAAAGCTGCTAGGGCCTCTGCATCCGAACAGTCAACGATTTGATTTTTCTTTGTCAGGAACCGTGTCCAGAATTGCCTGGCCGATTCCTCTGGCTATTGAATTATGTGGCTCAAGTCATTGGCATCTGGTGGTCGCACATAAGTGCCCTGGAAGTTGTCGAGGAATGCGGCTTCCAGATCTTCCCAACAACCAATGGTTTCTGCTGGCAAGCTGTTGAGCCAATGCCGAGCTGGTCCTTTGAGTTTGAGTGGGAGGTATTTGATGGCATGTAGATTGTCACCGCGGGCCATGTGGATGTGCAGGAGGAAGTCTTCGATCCATACCGCATGATCTGTTGTGCCGTCGTATGATTCGATATTTACGGGTTTGAAACCCTCTAGGATTTGGTGATCCACTACTTCATCTGTGAAGCATAGGGGGTGTGCGGCGCCTCTATACTGGGCTATATCGCGACGCAGCTCAAATGAGTCTTGTCCGCTGTGTTCGGCCCTTCCAGATTTACTTTTACCGTATCCGGCATGACGGTTATCGTCTCGCGTAGTGGCGCGCCCTCATGATCCGTTGATCGATCTTGCGTGTTCTGCTTTGTCCTCCAATACGTCTCGCAGGTCTAGCGTGTTTCCCCGTGCCTTGACATTTTTATTTGAGTGGCGTCAGGATGCGGGCTGAGCTTTTTGCTGAAATGCCTCTCTGTCGCAGCCACAAGGTGGCCGATCAGCCTCGTCATACGCTGGAGATGTAGGTTTTAATGCTTCCACCTCCAGTCGGGGTAGCAACCTGCGCTTTGGGTAACTCTTGGAGGGGCGTTCGAGTTCATATTCCTCGACCGCAAGGACTTCAGTCCATCTGTCAGCTAACAAATCTTGATCAGCTCGAAGCTGCTGTTGCTTTTTCTTAAGGCTATTTGCCGTGGCTATAAGCCGGCGCTTGAAGCGCTCTTGCTCGATGGGATCCTCAGACACGACAAATTCGTCATCGTCGAGGCTTGCCTCGTCTTCGGAGGGAGGCATGTAATTATCATCCTTCGCCTCTCCATCCGCCGCTCTCTCGGGAGGGCTGGCTTCTCCATCCTCCTGCTCTAAATCTTGCTGGAGGGGATTGTCGTCATCTTTGGCACTGTCCGGAGTGCTATTATCTCCTGCGACGGTATCACCGCTTTTGCCTTGGCGAGACTTAGAGCGGCGCCGCTGACGTCGGCGCTTGGGTTGCTTCTTGGAGGGGTCATCCTCCGCTGTCCCGTCGCCATTGCCTTCTTTGGGTGTGTCCACCATATATATATCATATGATGAGGTGGCCGTCCAGTGCCCTGTGGGCAGTGGTTCTTGTTCGTATCTTGCATAGTCGTCCATACCATCGATGTCTTTGGAGTCGAAGTCGAGCATGTCGGTCAAATTGTCGACAGTGGCTACTAAGTCGGTGGTGGGTGGGCGGCGAATTTCTTAGTCATCCGCATCCCAATCCTGCCGGACATAGTTCGGCCAGGACTCTCCTGACAAGGAGAGAGACCTTAATGAGTTCAGTATGTCCCGAAGGGCGAGTGCTGAAAGATATCCGCGGAGGTGAACTCCATGATCGGCACCTAGTCGGATTCGATAGGCACGGGCGCAGGCGGTTCGGAGTCCGTGGCCGGGGAAGAATCCAGCAGTTTGGCGTCACGGATCTCATGAAGGGTAAGGTCGACACTCGGCTCGATCACTGCTGAGAATGCGGCCTCCGTGGCGGGGTCTATCCACCCGTCCATGGATGGCGCAATTGGCTCTAAATTGAGGGTCGTAGCGGTTGCCGGTGCTGTCTCCTAAACACTGTCCGATGGTAGAGCTAAATCATGCTCATCGTGACCGTGCGGCGCACTTGGCAGGGGCTCGAATCTGTCGAAGATCAAGTCTCCGCGGATGTCGGCTGTGTAGTTTAAGCTTCCAAACCTGACCTGGTAGCCAGGGGCGTAACTCTCGATCTGCTCCAGATGGCCAAGCGAGTTGGCCCATAGTGCGAAGCCGCCGAATACGAAGATCTGTCTAGGGAGAAAAGTCTCACCCTGGACTGCATTGGTATCGATGATCGAAGGAGCCATCAAGCCTGACGATGACGACACAGTGGAACTCTCAATGAAAGCACCAATGTCAGTGTCAAAACCGGCGGATCTTGGGTAGGGGGTCCCGAACTGTGTGTCTAGGTGGATGGTAACAGGAGACGGGGGACACGATGTTTTTACCCTGGTTCGGGCCCTCTCGATGGAGGTAAAACCCTACTCCTGCTTGATTGATCTTGATGATATGAGTATTACAAGAGTTGATCTACCACGAGATCGAAGAGGCTAAACCCAAGAAGCTAGCCTATGGTATGATTGTTGTCCTTGGTCCCACGGACTAAACCCTCCGGTTTATATGGACACCGGAGGGGGCTAGGGTTACCCAGAGTCGGTTACTAGGAAGGAGATCTATATATCCGTATTGCCAAGCTTGCCTTCCATGCCAAGGAGAGTCCCATCCAGACACGGGACGAAGTCTTCAATCTTGTATCTTCATAGTCCAATAGTCCAACCAAAGGATATAATACGGCTGTCCGGATACCCCCTAATCCAGGACTCCCTCAACCATGATGAAACAATTACTAAGCATGGTATGAAACTGATACAATACTAATAAATCACCATCTCAGATCTCCATAACCATATCTCTCTTGGCTAACCGGCCAAGCAATATACCATCTCGATCACCTCGTGATCAAAACACAACCATGACCAACACTTGGTCTCAAAACGGTGATCCTTCTGGCGATCACTACCATGACCAACACTTGGTCTCCAACATCATCATCAACATCCTGCTAATCTGTACTGCTCAACATATCAACATATAAATATATCACCTATAAGTCATTCCGTCATGTGAGTGTTGATCGAACGGTGTGACCTAGTACGAACCCTTGCCCATGACCGAGGACGTGGCTATTGATAGATTTAAATACACACACAGCAGAGGTAGCGCACTTTACCCACACCATGGAACCCATGGCCTCGCACTCCCATTCGGGTGGACCAACGGCGTTCGGAAAAAACCGATCTACTGCCATGACACTCTCCCGGCCTCTCCGACCCACTCCCAGCTGGGCTAGTCCACGGTGGCCCCGTGTCTACCAAAGACACAACGACCACCGTCGTGGCCAAAACGTCCCTCACAGAACCGTCCCTCACGGGGACCGTGCACATAACAACGACAACGGGCACACAAGGCTTATGCCCGCCAACCTGATCAGGGTAGTGCGCGCCCATAACCTTCCCTAGTTGGAGGCACCGGCGAGAGGCACGACAATAGACCGCATTAGGGCCTTCCCATAAAGGAAAATGTGGTTGCACTGGAAAAGCCCGGTTCGGTGGCACCTGACCAACTTAATGACGGAATTTATCCCCAAAATATAATAGTAATGACTGATACTCCGATATCATCTATCAACCTATAATCCAAGTCATAGTTGTCGGCGTCCTGGGAACGGGGGTCCCCAGACTTGCCTGCCAGCGGCCCGCGGCGTGGCTGAGCCAGCAGGCCGTACGACCCATCATCACCAACAACGCTTCCAAGACCCTCGCGAGGCGGACGACGCAAGACCTCCTCAGGAGTGGCCTAGCTAGGCAGGTTCACGAGGAGCGGAGATATCAAGGCTGGGCAAACCTCACGAGACCGTCGTGATGTGAGCCATGACGCATGACACTAGGCGGGAGCCAGCGTGCGCAGCGTCCTTGTTTCCTCTTTGGTGCTAAGGAGGCCAGCACAGGCGAAGAGTACCGAGGCATCAGGCAAAGGTTGCTATACTGGTGCAACGAGACCAAGACCAGGAGGACGGCAAGACGAGGTCATCATGGAGCCCAAGACGGCGTCACCACCAGAGCCTTTGGCAGGCGAAGAGCACTTCTGTCAGGATAGCTTGTACTAGCTATCCCCTTCGAATTAGCCCGCCATTGTTGGCTCTCTTCCCGCTCGATATTTGGGAACATGACCAGGGCCTATATAAGTAGAGCTAGCCACCATAGTAGAGGCAGATCTCATCTTAGCTTGATCCAACCCGATCGAGAGCCTACTCACAAGAACACCTCAACCTCAGGAGGCTGTTCTTCCCTTGTATTGTTCATCATCAGCCCTAGGGGCAATGCACCACCACACTGGAGTAGGGTATTACACCACAACGGTGGCTCGAACCAGTATAAATCTTGTGTCTTTCTTTGTTGCGAGTTCGTCGAGTTCGTCCATGAGATCTTAGTGAGCTAGGGCGTCGATTGGTGGGAAGGAAAGACTTCGCGCGCACCCTAGTGTTCAAACCTTAAGGGTTTGCCGGAACCCCACATCCGACAATAGCAATATCCAACAAAAAATCCAAAGCTTAATATCATCATACCAAAATACTCCGAGGATAGTATAACACTACTATCATGATGAACCCAAGAACGATAATACTACTACTCAAGTAACTATCCAGCTATGATCCACGTGGAAGCATCATCTCCATCATCATATTCCAAAACATAATATCATCTAGCATCATGATGAAACTAATGCTAGACACTAATAATCCAAAGGTAACATGATATCCAAAGTAATACTTCACAATAATACCAGATACCATCATGAAAACAATCATAATACTTCACAATAATACCAGATACCATCATGAAAACTAATACCAGATACCATCATGAAAACATACTCATAAAAATGTAAGTCCTAGAACTCCAAGCAATATCATGGCAATAGCAAGATCTAAACAATACTTCGAAATATGCCATGAACAAATCACAAGTAGCTAATGCAATATTTTAAACAAGTTTGAAGAACTTAAACCATGTCACTGCATTGCAATCATGCAAATGGAGGATGTGGCTTCCCTGGGGTGGAAGAAATCACCGGTAGAAAGTGCGAGAAGCTCGCGGAACGAATCGTCGGAAAACGTACTCTCTCGGAGGGGGCTGAATAAGCGCAAGGGTAAAATGTTCATTTTCAGAATGTCAGAACATGGTGAAAAATGCTTCCATCGGAACGGGCTTGACGAAACGAAGAAGTGGGCTTTGGAATCACCTAATTTGGAGTTGTGGTTAAAAAGATATGAGTGTTTGACTGCCAAGGACCCATCTGTAAGAAAAATCTTTACAAACTGGGCCTGGACAGAAAAACTGAAAGTGCACTTCAAAGAATACGTCTTCGCATGAGAGAAAATGCATTCCTGGCTGAAATAGAGAGGAAATACGCTTTCAGAAAAGAGCAAACGTATTTTAGGCCGAAACAGAACCAAAGACGCTTTCAAGCTGGGAAGGCGTATTCCGAGGAATACGCCTCCACTTATCCAGCGTGGGAAGGCGGGGCCGGGTGGCTTAGAGGCTTACAGGTGGGACACACCTTATCCATCTCTCTCCTCCTGGCTCCTTCTTCTTCTTCCCGACGACGCGCTGAGGCAGAGACGAGGCCGGCCGCCCCGACGACGACAGCTGGCGACTCCGTCCACCTCCCGTGTCGTGCTGCCTACCGGCGAGATCAGCAGGCCGAGCCGCGCTGTCCTGGACCAGCCATATATTCCGGGGAGGTCGGCGTCGAGGAGAGCTGCGGCTGCAGCGGACGGGGCTTCAGCCAGAGACGGGGGCGATGCCACGAGCTGCTCCGGGGACGAGGCAAAGACATGGGGAGGCTCCAGGAGGTCCGTGGAGTGCTTTCGAGGTGGAGGAACGGAGAGAAAGGGGCTGCACTGCCCGAATTTAGGAGGGGGACGGCGATGGGCACGGCAGCCATGGGAGGAACAGAGAGCTTCTCAAGCTCGTTTGGGTGGTCGGGGAGGCCTAGAGGGGAGAGGTGAGGAAGCTGGTCCGGTCGAGGGAGCTCGGGGTGGCTTATATAGTCGAGGGGAGGGGGAGCCGTGCTGGCGTCACCGCGGACGCATGTCCGGCGCCGCGGACGCGTTCCCACTCGCATGCGCTCAGAGTTCGGCGACGAGGGAGACACAGTGGAGAGCTCACGGAGAGGAGAAAGCCAAGGGAGCGTAGGTAGGAAGGAGACGACGATTAACCGAGTCAAACCACCACTGTGCTCTCATGGGCGTTCTCCGGCGAGCATCAGTGAGCGTCGGTGACGGGTTTTACTAAGAGGAGAGAGATCCAGGAGGATGGCGATGACGCGGTAAAACTCTTGGACATGCTCACGCACGCAAAGCCGACGAGAGGAGGTGCTGCCGATGCACAAACAGCCACTGGACACGGCCACTGTACATAGAGCGCGTGCACTGTGGTCCATTAACGCGGTCACCGCGTGCACTGGCAGGTAGCGAGGGAGAGGGGTTTGACCATGTTGTCTAGTGGGTTACAACCGCGGTGGAAGTTCTGTTAAAAATGCTCTGGTTAACTGGCAATCACCCTCTGAAGTTTACTGCAATAAACTTGGGTGAACACTGGTGATCAACAGGGATTTTACTGGTGCCAAAGAGTTTGTCTGGGGTGATTAAATAAGGAAGGACTATGATCCTGGAGGTTTTGAGGCATAATGGAGCACAAACTAACATAGTTGCTTTGTAACTCACATTATGTGTCCAAAATCATGATTTGGCTGATGCACTCACATGGAGTAACCACTTGAGGTAAAACTTGGCAGGGCTTAGTGAGTTGGCGAGATAAAGATTCTGTAAAAATTTCATACCAATTGGTTTTACCAAGATGGTACTTCCTTCACAGCTATTCCCGCTGTCCAGAAACATGCAAAAAATCTAGAGACATATTGGCTAGGTGAAATGGTGCCAAATTTGGTGGAGAGATATTATTTGGGTAGGAGAATGCTATGGTAAATTTTCAAGCAAAATGAAGCAATATAAAATATACTTGCTTTACAACCTGAAAATATTGACATAATCAAAGAGTTGATGTTGTGCCCACATAGATGATTGGATGGGGCTGAATTTTGGAGGAGAGCAATGATATGAGCACAAAAAGAGGCATGCAAAATTTCAACTCATTTCGCTAAAGCTAGCTAGCACTTCCTTCACAAAGGCTTCCCTTAGACAGGAACTTTGAAAAATTACCGAGGAAGTTTGGCTAGGAAAATAAAGTTGAATTTTGGCACAGGGAAATTATTTGGATGATATATCATGCCCAAAAAGTTTGGGGGCAAATGGGCAAAGATAAATAGCACTTGCTTCACAATGTGCCATTTAGGGCAAAATAGGAAATGAATTTATTGAGCATGATGGGAAATATGACCAATGAAATATTTTGCCATATTTGAGGAAGATATGACCCAAAGAATTTATAAGAATTATCTGGGGATTTTTGGAAGGACGGAATTATAGGTTGCTTTACAACCTAGGGCAGATAGGGTTATTCCTTTAATAGAAAAAGGAATATTTCCTACAAAAAGGAATTAGGGTTTGGTCAAGCAGCGGAGTGACATGATTTTGGAAAAGTTTTTTAGGATGATGAGCCACTAGGGAGGGGAAATGAGGATGATTTTCCAGGTGGCAAGGCCACAGAACCACTCCAAAAAGAAAAACAGAGCAAAAACCAATAAAATCAAAAGAAAAAGAAAAGGGCCAAAATCCTGGCTGTTATAGACGTGTTCGATATAAAACCATTCCAAAGGACACTCTTCGGAGTGCCGGACAGGTATCCTATCCCGGCTATGCGCCATAGTTCGGCGCCGCCCACCTCGAATATAGATCCCTTTTGGGAGCGGGGGCGAGGCACAAGAATTTCCGCCATAATTTGAAATGGGCCTCACAGCCCAGGAACAGCTTGCAGAGAGCAACGAAGCATGCGATATTCAGGATGAAGCCTGGCGTTAGGATGGAGCCTGGCGTCCGATTGTGCAGTTGCAGGCCATAATACTCCTGGAGACCTCTGAAAAAAGGGTGGATAGGGAATCCTATGCCTCTCAGAAGGAAAGAAACGAAGCACACCCGCTCCTCTTTTGAAGGATTGGGGAAGTTTTCCGCCAGGGCTTCGCCATTAAGGGAAGTTAACCCAACCCGAACAAAGACTAGATCCGCGGGAGGGAGGTATCCCTACCTCTGAAGTTCATCAGATGGGCGTGTGACACAGAGCAACTTTCCTAGTCGCCTTTTTGAGGGCCGTAGGGGTGTGAGGAGGAGCTAGGAGTGCCGGCCATGTTTGGATGATTTCCTGTGGCGAGTTCTAAGGATTTTCGTGTGGTGTGGAATGGCATCTGAGATCTGATCCCCTTAAATAGACTCCATTCTTCCATGGACGAGGGGTTATTTGTAAAAAATACCTGAACCGTTCGCATTCGTCTGACATGTGGAAGCCGGAGCGGCGACGGCAAAAGAAATGATATTTAATATGTAGCCTGTCGGTGTACAAAAGTAGGGGTTCTCCTTTTGACCCCTTTACTTGTGCACGGGCAGTCAAAGCCACGTGCCGCGGCCACACTTAGCAAGGCAGAGGAGGGAAGCCGGAGAGAAGCCGAAGCACAAGACAACTAAGGTGACGCTAAGACCAAGAGCGCATGAGGGCAAGATGGCGAGGTGGACTCCCTCGGCAAGGTCCTTGCTGAGGCGCAACCCCCCAGAGCCCCGGCAAGAGCCTTGCCAGGGCAACCTGCCCGACACCAGCAAAGCGAGCCACCCTTGAGCCCACAGGCTTCAACCCAAACAACTGCGTTGGAACCAGGGCTCGGGAAGCGCCTCTTTGGTGGCATGCAAATCTTCATCAAGATCATAAACACAAGATCGGATGAGGATTAGAAGACGGCAACCCTCGGCAGGATCCTAGCCGAGGAAATCCACAAGACCCCCAGCAAGACCCTTGCCGGGGATGACAGCAACGCCACGACAAGACACTTGCCGGGCCGCCGGCAAGACCCTTGCCAAGGGCATCAGCAAGGCCACTGCCAGGCCCACATCAGCCAAGACTCCACCGCCGTTCGCATGCAGCTGCCAGCCCAACCAGCTGGGCAGGCACCTGTGTGGCAACATGCAGCTTCCAAGACAAATCACAAGCACCTGCGTGGCGGCATGCAGATCTTCATGAAGGCCCTACCACCGCGCCACCTCAGCTGCCTGCGTGCCTACATGGCGCTGCATGCATCGCTGGTCTGGGCGCGTGTCAAAGCGAGGCGAAGCGGCGACGGATGGGATGGGCCTCGTTCCCGTCCCAGATAAAGCTAATGGACACCTATGTAGCGCATTTAATGCCCTTTGTCCCGTAATGCCGTGCGATAAGCTCACGCACTGCAGGCCTTTCCACCCCCTGTGTGACACTGTGGCAACCCCTTTTTCCTATAAAAGGAGGCCTGAGGCGACCAGGAGAGGGATTCGGCTTTTTAGGATGGCACAACCACTGTAGCTAGTTCAAAAAGCTCAAGAACACTCAATACATCCACCAAAGCAGGACTAGGGTTCTACGCATCCTCGCGGCCCGATACCGGGTAAACGACCCATGCGCTTGCTCCTAAACCTGCTCTTCTCATGACCCCGCGCCCGCCGACCGTAGAAGGGATCCCTGTGATCCCATAGGTGTCGTTCTGACCGACATCTTTCGCGCGCCAGGTAGGAGGCTGCGCAGTTGAGAGAATCTGGTCTAGCAGTTCGCCTAGCGGTTCTTCATCGCCATGGCTTCTAAGAAGAAGGCGGCCATGACGGTCAGTTCGTCGGGAGCCAGACGACCCGTATGTAACACCCACGATGCGGCTATATCTCGCACGTGTCGGAGCACGACTTAGAGGCATAACCGCATAGTAGGCATGTCGCAAGAGGGGTAATCTTTACACATCCCATGTACTGAATAACAAAGGGATAAAGAGTTGGCTTACAATCGCCACTTCACACAATACATGAATATAGCATTACATCATCCAAAATACAATCAAGGTCTGACTACGGAACCAAAATAAAAGAAGACCACCCTAATGCTAGATCCCCGATCGCCCTGACTAGGCTCCACTACTGATCAACTGGAAACGAAACAACACAACGAACACGACCTTCATCGAGCTCCCACTTGAGCTAGGTTGCGTCACCTGCACGGGTATCGTTGGCACCTGCAACTGTTTGGAAGTATCTATGAGTCACGGGGACTCAGCAATCTCACACCCGCGAGATCAAGACTATTTAAGATTATGGGTAGGAAAAAGGTAGTGAGGTGGAACTGCAGCAAGCACTAGCATGTATGGTGGCTAACGTACGCAAATGAGAGCGAGAAGAGAAGCAAAGCACGGTCGTGAACTAGAAGTGATCAAGAAGTGATCTTGAAACTACTTACGTTCAAACATAACTCCAAAGCCGTGTTCACTTCCTGGACTCCGCCGGAAAGAGACCATCACGGCTACACACATGGTTGATGCATTTTAATTAAGTTAAGTGTCAGGTTTTCTACAACCAGATATTAACAAATTCCCATCTTCCCATAACCACGGGCACGGCTTTCAAAAGTTCAATACCCTGCAGGGGTGTCCCAACTTAGCCCATCACAAGCTCTCATGGTCAACGAAGGATATTCCTTCTCCTAGGAAGACCCGATCAGACTTGGAATCCCGGTTACAAGACATTTCGACAATGGTAAAACAAGACCAACAAAGCCGCCCGAATGTGCCGACAAATCCCGATAGGAGCTGCACATATCTCGTTCTCAGGGCACACCGGATGAGCAATCCGTACAACTAAAACCAACCCTCAAGTTTCCCTGAGGTGGCGCTGTAAGGGGCTCTAGTTTGGACCAACACTCAGAGGAGCACTGGCCCAAGGGGTTAAAATAAAGATGACCCTCGGGAGTGCGACTCCCAAGGGAAAAGTAGGTGGTGGAGAGGCAAATGGTAAAACCAAGGTTGGGCCTTGCTGGAGGAGTTTTATTCAAAGCGAACTATCAAGGGGTCCCCATAACACCCAACCGTGTAAGGAACGCAAAATCAAGGAACATAACACCGGTATGACGGAAACTAGGGCGGCAAGAGTGGAACAAAACACCAGGCATAAGGCCGAGCCTTCCACTCTTTACCAAGTATATAGATGCATTAAGTAAATAAGAGATATTGTGATATCCCAACAAATCCATGTTCCAACATGGAACAAACTCCATCTTCACCTGCAACTAGCAATGCTATAAGAGGGGTTGAGCAAAGTGGTAACATAGCCAAACAAGGGATTGCTAGGAAAGGTGGGTTAGAGGCTTGACATGGCAATATGGGAGGCATGATAAAGCAAGTGATAGGTATCGTGGCATAGCAATAGAGCAAACAACTAGCAAGCAAAGATAGAAGTGATTTCGAGGGTATGGTCATCTTGCCTGAAGTCCCGCAAGGAAGAAGAACGAGTCCATGAATAAGACAAACAGACGCAGTCGAACGGATCCTCACAACTCCAAAACGAAAATGAAGCTAACGAGAGAAGCGACCCGGAAAGAAGCAAGCAACAAAGTAAACAACTCTCACATAAACATGGCATGATGCACAATCAAGTATGATGCATGTCCGGTTTAACTATGCATGGCATGGCAAAAAGGACAATCAAAACTACAAGTTAAGTGGAGCCCAATATGCAACGAGGATGGAACACCACATCAATTATTGAGTTTACTTCCAGTTAGGTACTCAACAAAATTAAATGTTGGTTAACATGGCAAGAGGTGAATCATAACAAAACTATACCATCTAAACAATTTAAATGGGGCCGGATATAATAAACAACAAATCCGGAAAATCCTCATGTGCATATTTAAGGATTTGGTACTGTTCTACCCTATACACAATTTTAGAGTTTTTAAACATGCAAACTTGATGAACCATGTTAAACTATGCATTTTCTACCCCGTTTACATATAAAGTTTATTTAAAATGGAGCTACGGTTATTTAGTTATGAATTAAACCGTTTTAGCATGCTATATGAGCAAATTTAATAAAACATCATTTTAAGCATTTCAAACATGGATGAAAGTTGGATATTATGAAACTAGATGAAATTCTAGTCATTTTTTATATATAAATTATTTAGATCCGATGCACGGTTGTGGAGTTAGTATATGCATGAACATGAGGGACCTCTCTGTAAAACTGCAGCTCATTGGAAAAAAAGAAAAAATGTTCAGGCGGAAAAAATAGAACTGGGCCGAATCTGGTGCGCTGCTCACATTGGGCCCAGAGGAGAAGATGGGCCGACTCGGTTTGGTGGAGGGGAAGGCTGGAGGAGGCGCTGGGCCTACGAGCTTGTCCACGCTGGCGCTGGAACGAGTCAACGCAGGGGGGCGACAGCTGCTCGCTCGAATCGGGCGAAGCAGAGGCGAGGCTCTCGCCGGGAGGAAACGGGACGGCGGCGGCTGGGCGGAGCTGTGGGCGAGGAACGGCAGCCCGGTGATGGAATCCGGCCAGGAAGGGCCTACAGGCAGCGGATCCACATGGGACTGGAGGCGGTGCGACGAACTCCTGCAGGACACGGGCGCGAGAAAAGGTCAGGGAGGAAGAGAGGGAAATAGAAGGAGGAGCAAGGCACACCGGCGACTGGGCTCACCGGCACATAGTGATCGGAGGTGAGGAAGGCGTCGAGGACGACCCGCAGCGGCGGCTTGTGCGGGACTCCAGCGAGGAGGAGGTCTAGGCTGGCGCACGGGGCGACCTGCTGGTGGTGGGGAGCTCCGGTGGCGACGAACAGCAGGAGGCCGACCTTGGAGCGCCGGTGATCGAGGCGGGGAGCATCTCCTCGAGGAGGAGGATGACGCCATAGGAGAAGAGACCGGGTAGAGCAGGCCATCAGCGCGGGTGCAGAGGTGATACGCTTGGGTCTCGGTGGCCATGGGGTTCCCTATAGAGAGAGAGAGACGAGAGGGAGTTGAGGGAACCAGGGAACATGAAGGAAGAGATGTAAAAGGGGACGCGACGGGGGCTTGCCTGGGAGGCGGAGGGCGTCGGCAGGAGGAGCTCTGCTTCGGCGTGGCATGCGAAGACGAGGTGAGTCAGAGGACGCGCGGGTGTGGGGAAACTCGTTGTGGTCTTGATCCAGGCGAGAGTTGGGTCTGGTGCCCGAGCGGTTGCTGTGCTCGTGCAGCCCGCGTAGTAAGGAGGATCTTCGTGGGGATTGGGATGGCTGGGATGGATTGGTCCGATGGGGAAAGCAGGGTGGAGAGGTGGTTGGCTCGCGGTCGATCCCGAGAAAGATGGATTTGGTGGAGTGGTGGCGGCGACAGGGGACAAACCTCCTAGAAATTAGGGTTGGCTTGATTTGGTAGGGGTTGGTCTATATATATGAAAATGGATTGAGGTTGGACCCTCCGGTCGAAATCGGGCGGTCGAGAAAAATAGGCTAGGGAGTCCAATAAATAAAACGAAGATGTTTTATAGATGTTTGGGGATCATCCAGACATAACGGTGACGACTGCCCGGGTCGGGTTCGGGGAAGTTTCGGATGCGCACGTGAGGGGTCGGTGCACTGTGCAAAGAGGGGTTTTCGGACCGTGCAATCGCATCGGACGGCTCCGGACGCGAAGAGGGGTAGGTAGATGGACTAGGTGGGCTGTGGCGAGGCTGAGAGGAGAGAAGAGAGAGAGAGGGCCCGACAGCAGTTTTCGGAGACCGAAAACGTCCGACGTTAGACCAGCAGCGGTGCCGCTATAGTTATACGTTGGGGCATCAAACGGACTCTGAACGCGATGAAATTTGACAGGCGGTCTACCTACACTAAGATAAGACCGCACGCCAACTTTCAACCCATTCTGAGAACATTTTCCGGCCACTTATAAAATAATATTTTGGACATGCCGCGGGCGCGTGCAAGTGTATCTGGGCTCAGAACGGACAACGGAGAGAACGAGGAGACCAGGACGGATGCAAGTTTTGACAACATCATGATGTAATGCACATGCTGACAGGACAAGATGCAACGCGCAAGCGAATGACATGGCAAAGACAGAGAATAACTGGAAGACACACTACAAGAAATATGTCAACTTGTGACCTTCTGTTAGTGACCCTGGAAGAATTGGTCATAGATCTATGACCATTTCAGACCAATTGGTCAAAAGTTGTTCGGGGGGGCTCCAAAACCTAAACTATAACGACCATTTTGGTCAGAAAGGTCGTAATTTCCTTACACGAAATGGTCATAAAGCAGATAGCACTGGTCCGCTGCCTTATTTCTAGCTGATCATGACCAATATAGATGGTCATAACCTTGTAAATTGTGGTGGGTTGCTATGACTAGGCGCCACCTCATTAGTTTTCCCTATGTGTCATGTCCATGTGGCAGTTTTTGCCCTAGGTTATGAAGCAACCTATATTTCTATCATTCCCAAAATTCCCAAAAAAATCTGATAAATTCTTTGGGTCATATCTTCATCAAATATGTAAAAATCCTTCCTTTCCTAGTTCAAAACTAATTCAACAATATTCATTTTCCTATTCTGTTCACGACAGCACTTTATGAAGGAAGTGCTATTTATATATTCTTGATTGCCCTCGGAATTTTTGGGCACTCTTTCCTATCCAAATCATTACCGCATGACAAAATTCAGCTCCACTTGCCTAGGTAATCTTCCTCGGCAAATTTCCAAAGTTTTTGTCCACCTAGAAGCATTGTGAAGGAAGTACCTTTTTTATATATCAAAATGACATGAAATTTATATAGTTCCTTCATATGCCCAAATTATCACCCTCCTCAAAATTGCAGCTCAGTCAAATCATCTATGTGAGCCCAGGTTCAATTTAAATTTTATGGCTAAATTGGCACGTTGCAAAGCAAGTGTTATCTAGACCCCTCCTATTACCCTCAAACTTTCCGGGCACTCTTCCATACCCCAATCATTGCCACATGATAATATTCAGCTCAATTTTCCTAGTAAATCTTTCTCAGGAAATTTTCAAGGTTTCTACCTCGAGAGAAGCTTTGTGAAGTAAGTACTAGCTAGGCTTACCCGAATGATTTAAAAATTTACCAGCGCATGACCATACCTATGTAACTTACCTACACCAATTTTTAGCTCATTTCATTCATCCAATCTCTCTCACTAGTTTTCCCAAGTTTCTGTCCATAGAAGAGAATTGTGAAGGAAGTACCACTTTGGCATTTCCAAATAGTATCCATTTTCTACAATGGTTTCCTATGCCCAAATAACCATCCTCCACCTAATGCCAGCTCAATCCGTTCATTATTTTGAGCCGAGCTTCAACATTCGTAGTTATGTCCAGTGTGGTAGTTTGCAAAGCAAGTACCACCTAGGCTCCTCCTTTTGAGCTGAAAATTTGTGAAGACGGTCTTCTTAGTAACTGATCATCCTCAGCCAAAACTCACGCCCATTAGCCATGTACATTTCCCGTACCGCTAATCAAACACTTGGCTGTTAATTCATGTTTGAGCATCGATCGGTCTCCTCGTGAGAATCTTATGTTGTAATTTTCTTACTAGCACCATCCTGGGGAGTGCCCAACCCACTAGACATGCCTAGGCCGCCCATAATGCTTGGCAACGCCACGGTCACGCGGTGACCACGCGGCGGGCATGCGAGTTTACGCGCTCTAGAGTTGGGGCACTTGGCCACTGCCCAAACCTCTATGTATCGCCACCAAACCATGTATTTATGATTAAATAGGTCCTTATGTAACTAGAAATGATTTTTGGAAAAAATAAATAGCAAACTATGAGGCAGCTGCAGTTCAAATTTGACCCGCTTCCTACTGAATCGGCATGAATTTGTCTTTTTCACCAGAGGTGGATCAAAACTTTTTTACACCCAACTATTTGGTCAATTGTGCATTAAATATGTCCTAGTATTTTATAAAAATGATTTGGTCCAATTTTGCAACAATTATTTGGTAGTTCCTTCACAAAAAAACCTCCTTTTGGGCACTTGAAAAATGGAAAATGGTTTTTTCGTCCAACGAAAATGAAAACTTCCTTAGGCAACATTATTTGCCATTCCAATATGCACCCTTGTGCACAATATGAGATCATTTGAACAAACTATGCCATGAATGTGGCCATAAGATTGATCATTTGGCTTGAAAGCCATTGATCTCCATACGTGATAGCTCGTTTCTGAGAACACTTTTTTAAAATAATTGCCATATTACAAGTTTTTTATTTTTCCTGGGAACTTGGCCACATATAATGACACAATGCGAAGGTTTCCCAATTTTTTTATTTTTGTTTGAATTTTTTATGCCCGTTTCAAAATGTGGTCAAAACGACAGGAATGACCGTTCCTAGCTAGTGGTTGAATCTTGGAATTTTTTGGTGTTTCTATGATTAAATAGATATTTATGTACCTAGAAATGATTTTTGGAAAAAATAAATAGCAAACTATGAGGCAGCTGTAGTTCAAATTTGACCTGCTTCCTACTGAATCAGCATGAATTTGTCTTTTTCACCAGAGGTGGATCAAAACTTTTTTACACCCAACTATTTGGTCAATTGTGAATTAAATATGTCATAGTATTTTATAAAATTTATTTGGTAGAATTTTGCAACAATTATTTGGGAGGTCCTTCACAAAAAAACCTCCTTCTAGGCACTTGAAAAATGGAAAATGATTTTTTCGTCCAAAGAAAATGGAAACTTCCTTGGGGAACATTGTTTGCCATTCCAATATGCACCCTTGTGCACAATATGAGATCATTTGAACAAACTATGCCATGAATGTGGCCATAAGATTGATCATTTGGCTTGAAAGCCATTGATCTCCATACGTGATAGCTCATTTCTGAGAACACTTTTTTAAAATAATTGCCATATTACAAGTTTGTTATTTTTCCTGGGAACTTGGCCACATATAATTTCACAATGCAAAGGTTTCCCAATTTTTTGATCTTTTTTGAATTTTTTATTCCCGTTTCAAAATGCGGTCAAAACGGCGGGAATGACCGTTCCTAGCTAGTGGTTGAATCTTGGAATTTTTTTGGTGTTTCTCTGATTAAGTAGATACTTATGTACCTAGAAATGATTTTTGGAAAAAATAAATAGCAAACTATGAGGCAACTGCAGTTCAAATTTGACCCGCTTCCAGCTGAATCGGCGGGAATTTGTCTTTTTCACGAGAGGTGGATCGAAGCTTCTGAGACTCAACCATTTGGTCAATTGTGCATTAAATATGTCCTAGTATTTTAGAAAAATGATTCGGGCCGCTTTTGCAACAAATATATGGTAGGTCCTTCACAAAAAAACTCATTTTAGGCACTCAAAAAATGGAAAATGAATTTTTCGTCCAAAAAATGCAATTTTTTAGGCAACATTGTTTGCCATTCCAAGATGCACCTTTGTGCAAAGTATGATATAATTTGAACAAATTATGCCATTCCAAAATGCACCCTTCTGCAAAAAATATAATAGAAACACATAGAAACACACACTTACGTATGCTTTGTTCTCATTGGTTGAAATGTTTGTGCCATGGATTGATGACATGGCATCCATCCATCCATCCATCCACTCATCCCATTTATCTAAAGAAAAAGAGAGAGAGAAAGAAAAAGAACCCTATCCCCTCCCACCCCGGGCAGCCCAACCACCCAAACCCTATCCCCTCCCACTCCATCGCCGCCGCCCCCTTCTCCACAGATCCATCGCCGCCGCCCCCTTCTCCCCCCTCATCGCGCACGCTCAAGCCGCTCGCCGCCACCAGGAGATGCCGAGCTCGCGGTCTCCCTCCCCAAGATCACGCCGGAGCCCACGGTCCTCTTGCACCTACAACTCGGCTCTCCTCCTCCCCTTCCAGATCGCGCCGCCACCATCACCCCGCCTTCCAGATCCGACGCCATCCCCACCCACCACCGCCACGCCACCCACCGTCGACCTCGTCTCCTCCATCCCCCTCCCCTCACCTTCCCCATATCCACTAGTCCAGGCACGGCCATGGTGTTCCCCCTCCTCCTCTCTGCTAGGGTTTGGATTTCCACCTAACCCTCCCCTGATCTGACAGCCACCGGCGACCTCCCTGCCCGTCTCCGGTCTCCCCCACCGGTTCTGTCCCCACCCTCGATGCCCTCGCCCCGGGCGGTGCAACACCCTCTTCCCCTCCCCACTCTCTTCCCTTGGCGCACCACCACCATCTCGTCGCCAAGGGCGGCTGCTCGTCAACGCGCACGGCTTCGAGATGTCAACGACAGATCCGCGTCGGGCAAGGATCCTGCTGTTCCGTGGTCACTTCGTGCCTTCTTCCCCTCTGAGTGCCGCGACGGACGTGCTCGACGGAGCGCGCACCGACAGGAGGACGCCGCTCTAACCACGCCATGGAACTCGTCAAGGTGCCCCCCTTCTCTGTTCCATTTGATTTGTATCTTCAGCCACATTTTCTACTTCCAGGAGATGCTGATCTGCAACCACATTTGTTTTGGTCAGAATTAGTGATATGCACCTGCATTTTCTTTCAGTAATTGAATGTGATGCTATCGTTGTAGGTATAAGTGGGATAACAATGAGAAGCATCTCAAACAGGAGACCGGGCTGCTCAACATTCGTGTCGGGCTCAGCGTGTTTGCCAATCTGCAGCCAGCAACTGTGTTACCGCAAGTATATCAACATGCCATTTTAGTTCCACAACACTGCAGTCTGTACTTTAGATAGGTATTTGGCTTGGGTTGCATATGAGGCCACCTATCGATGGTCAGAGTGTGTCCTGCATCTCAGCTTAATCTGGATTAACTTCTTTGTTTTCATTAGGTAGCCAGTAGTTCAACTATATGGCCTAGATCACTTAAGTTGGATCCAAGGCAATGTATCAAAAGCATTGGAGTGTCTCTTGTGTCCTAACATGATCTCTACTAGAAGCACATAGTTTAAATGAGCAATAAGATGCTAGCAAATGAAGTCATAGCTGCAAAATTTGGGCTGAATAGACTTGTTTGCTTCACTTATTCCTGGCTATATGCACTATGATAGGTCGACGGGACACGACTGGAGGGCGCACCGCTGGATCGGCTACTTCATCGAGCCGCTCGTTCTGCTCGGCCTCTTCGCCAGGTCGACCTTGTCCATTCGTCTCAAAGCTGAAGGGTGTTTTCTTATCCTGTTTCTTCTTGAGGTTAATTGATTCGATGTCAGATTATGTGTATATACTTGCAAGTTCAAAATGTAGTATAATAGTGTTGATATAATGTAGTGATGGGCTTATCTTATAATGTAGTATAATAGTGTTGATATAATGTAGTATAATAGTGTTGATATAATGTAGTGCTGGGCTTATTATGTGTATATACTCGCTTGAGGTTATCTAATTTAGCACGCTGCTGATCTTATAATGCTACTCTGCATACTTAACTTGCTGCCTGGTAGGGGTTCCCCTTGAAGGATTAATTGTGCTCTGTATCCTACCATGATATATTCTCAGCGATTTTACTGAAATTGCTATAGTCTGAAAAATAGTTAACAGTTTCTCTATTTGGTACTATTAAACTGATAGTCAGAGAAACTGTTAAATTGTTGGTTTCATACTACTCACAATCAACAGATGAATTTCAGTACTTCTGTTTGGTACTATTTGCCACTAGTAAGAACAATTGTTTGTGAAGCTAGTAAAAATCATGGAACTTAAAAGGTCAAATAAGTTGATTTATCTCTTTTCAGCCTTAACAGAGAAGATGGAGTTATCCGTTCTATTTAGCCTATTTTTACTTGGGTTGGATTAACCTGTGAACAAAATTAAAGTTCCTATAATACTAAATTAAATCTAGTTTCTGCACATCATATTGTTTTTCAGGTTTAGCACCTGAGCTGTATTCTTCCACATGAATGGAACCACTTAGGGTTGTTTTAGCACACTGTAGTTCCAGCCTGAGAGAAACTACAATTTACCCTCCAACTCAGTGGTTATTGGTCCACATGAATGACATGTTTTTAAATCTATTTCCTAATTTTGTGGTCTGCGGAACAAGGCTGGTTGCTGTAGCTGCTCAAAAGTTCATTGCAGACATCGCAGACATTGCTGTTACTTACTATTCGTTGCATTGTAGTTTCGCTGGAGATTTTGCTTGAGAGCCACTTGGATTCACGCAGCATCAGGAGGAGCTCAAGCACGACCACCAAGAGGCACCACCGCAGCAGCAGGTAGCACGTCCATATCCACCTCCCTCTCCCTCTGCTCCCAATCCTTTTTATTAGAATATACTGTGTACATTCTGAACCCCCTAATGTGACACAAGTATATGCACATGCTATGGTTAAGTGTTTCTTGTGTATGGTAAATAGTTTGAGCACCCACCGCTATGTGATGCTATTTTGTTTAGGATTTTGTTCCTCTATGCATGTAATCTCCAGATCATGCTCAAGCATACACACACGGTTGATTTGCATGGAACGATTACTACTAACTAAAGAAGGAAGCAGACTTCTTCACATAAAGGAAGATGTCTGTTTTAGTAATATAAACAAATAAAATAAAGATTGTTTGCATACAATTAGATCATTCTCACTTATTAGTTGATGAGTTCAAAGTATGTAGAATCTTTAGTTCTCTGGTTATATTATAGTCAGAATTATACTGTGTGCATGATTTTATCCATTGCTGGTACTATGGACAGAGCTTTCTGTGTAATCTGGAGTTGTTCTTGTTATTGTTCTATCCATTTTATTATACTGTGTGCATGATTGTTCCATTGCTTTTGCATGATTTTATCAACTGTTCGCTCCAAACTGGGAGCTTGTTCTATATTATTCTATAATGAATCAGGTAATAATCTGGAGTTGTTCTTGTTATCCATTGCTGGTACTCCATTTACCCCAGTTTTTCTAATTCTTCTTAGTTGATTCATGTAACAGGGCGATCATTGAGGGCCTGCAATCGCTCTGTTAGCCCAGTCCTGACTATGATCGTCCAGTGAGTCTGGCATTTGATCTCTATCGAAGGAGCTCCATGCTGAAGAAGAAAACACTTGTAGAGCTTGTAACATTACTTGGAGAGCTTGTAAAGTATTGTAGAGCTTTGCATTTGTAGAGCTTGTAAAGCATTGTATATGTTGAGCTTGTATTACGTGTCATTTGTAGAGCTTGTAGTGAATCTGGCTATTGTTATTTGAATTATTATGTGTGTTTTCTGCTTGCCTATTGAAATACTGGTTATTTTATTACTATGAAATTCAAATATGATGTCAAATTGAAATATGAAGAATCTGAGCCTAATAGCTGGGACCCATTTATCAGAACCTGACAAGTGGGACTTGTTTGACTAATGGATCCATTTTATAAAAAAAGAAAACTAAAACTACTGGTACAAAAAGGCCTTGGCCCATAAAATAAAAAGGCCAAATTGTAGGGCTTGGCCCATGTAGTTCACCAAAATTAGCACCGAAAAAATATAAATGGGCCGAATTAATGGGCTCGGCCCATATAAACACCGAATTGGACCGGGCTGAATCTTGTGCCACATCAGATTGCCACGCTAGATGCCTATGTGGCCTGGGGAGGTTGCTAGTGAGCAAAACACAACAGTAGACATATTTCGGTCATAACGTCTACGACCATTCCAGAAGAAAGGTCGCTATAGTCAGTTTATGACCGCCAGCTTTTGACCTTATGTTTTTGTCACAAAAAGGTCACAAATTGAAAATAGTGACCATTCAGTGACCAATAGTGCTGGTCACAAGTTGACATATTTCTTGTAGTGACACCTGGCGGAACAGTCTCGGGGCGTCACACCGTACCAGTGCGGGCGAGCAGCGGGCCGGGACAGAACCCGAGGCGCGACCCACGGACCCACCGCGACCAACGCCAGGTTCTTCGGGAGCGAGCCCATGAAGACGCTCGAACCACCATCGAGCGCCGACGCGATACACGCCACCAGTCGGATAAGCGGGCGGGACCCGCTATGGACCACCCAGCACGGGGAGGCTCCGGCGGCCTACCTTCCGAGGTGGGTTGCCCAACCTTTATCCGTGGGCTGCGGCAGTTCCAGTGGCCGTCCCACCGCATGTTCAAGCCTGACGTCAGTGAGAAGTACAATGGCAAGACCCACCCGTTAGAGTTCCTCAGCATCTACACCATCGCGATGCAAGCCGCCGGAGCTCGTGACGACAAGGTGCTTGCCAATTACTTCTCGTTGGCCCTAAAACCAAATGTCATGTCTTGGTTGATGCACTTGCCGACACATTCTATTTCTTCTTGGTCAGATCCGTGCCACGAGTTCATTGGTGCCTTCACTGGAGGCCACCAAGCTCATGGCCAGGCGAGTGTTTTGCATATCATTCCCCAGAAGGAAGGCGAAAACTTGCGCAAGTACATACAGAGTTGCGTAACCGCAAGATGCGTAAGGAGCTGGCAATGAACAAGGTCAAGGACGTGGCCGAACTTTACGTTCTGGCCGATAGATGCACCCGGGCTGAACAGGGAAGTACCCCGGCGAAGACGCCGATGCGGAAACCGACTCTACCGACGAAGATACCGCCGCCCCGGTGAAGAAGGGTCGGTGTCACAACAGGAAATTCAAGGACAAGACCGTGCTTGCTGTCGAGGGATCCGGTGACACCAGCGCCACCAAGAAGGCCAAGGCAGACGACCCCGGCAAGGAGATTGCCGGGTGCGCCTCCTGCCGGGCCTTGGCGGTCGCCGACAAGCCAGGAGGCTCCGACAAGCAATATTGCAAGATCCACCGCACCAAGGGCCACGATCTCCTGAACTGCCGACAGTTCGAGCTGCTAGCCGAAAAGCAAAAGGCCGCGTATGAGAGGTGGGACAAGGAGAAGGGTCAGGATGGTGCCGAAGGATCCGACAAGAAGCGTGGGTGGCAAGGAGGCCACCGCGGCAAGTATAACTAGCGAGAGAGGCTTGCTCGGGACCGCGACAAGAAGCAGGAAGACAATGATCATGACGAGGACGATGAGTCGGCGAGCAAGAGTTTCAGAAGGCTACGGAGGCCATGTGCATCGATGGTGGCGCCTCACTACACAGTTCTCACCGCCATCTCAAGCAGTGGGAGCGTGAGATTACATCAGCAGAGCCATCATTTGACGCTCAGAAGACACTGAAGTGGTCCACCATGCCCCTCATCTTTGACGCCGAGGACCACCCTGACCGCACAACTGCGGTCTGGTGTTTGCCATTGTTGGTCTCGCCAACGATACACAACCTCATGGTGAACAAGATGCTAGTTGACGGCGGGGCCGGCCTGAACTTGATCTCGCCCGTCATGATCAAAACGCCGCAAATTCCTGATGGAGACCTCGAGGAAAACAGGTACGTTTCAAGGGGTCAATCCGGGAAGGAGCCAGCCGAAGGGAAAGGTCACATTGCCCGTGACGTTTGTAGGTGAGTTGAACTACAGGACGGAAAGGATCGTCTTCGATGTGGCCGAAATCCCCTTGCCCTACAACGGGGTCCTCGGCCGCCCGGCATGCTGAAGATGCGTGGGCCGATGACCATCATCACCGTCCCCTCTGACAAGAAGGACGCGCTGATCTGCGATGGTCGACTCTATCAGGAAGCAGTTGCAACAGCTGCCGCCAAGGCACTTGCTCCTGCCGTTGAAGCCCCGGGATGGAAGAAGAAGACCGGCAAGACCTCTCGTACCCAATCCGGCAAGGGCACCTCTTCGGAGTGTTGTCCTACCGTCGAGGACGTGCCCGAGAGCTCTACCGGCAAGAGCAAGAAATCCAGAGCTGCACCACCAGAGACCAAGAGGGTGTCCATCAAGGAGGATGGCACGGGAGGGGCTTTCACCATAAGCTCCACCCTCGACAGCAAATATGAAAGCACGCTCGTCACTTTCCTGCAGGCGAATGTCGATGTGTTTGCGTGGCAAGCATCCGACATCCCTGGCATTCCCAGGGAAGTGATTGAGAACCACCTTGTTGTCTGTCCCCATGCGCGACCCGTCAAGCAGAAGGTCAGGAAGCAAGCTTTGGAATGACAGGAGTTCATCGCGGAGATCAGGAAATTGGAAGCGGCAGGTTTGGTGAGAGGAGTGCTCCATCCGACGTGGTTGGCCAATCTAGTGGTGGTGCGCAAGGCAAATGGGAAGTGAAGATTGTGTATTGACTACACAGATGTCAATAAGGCTTGTCCTAAGGACCCCTTCCCATTGCCACGCATCAACCATATTGTTGACTCCACGACCGAGTGTGATGTGTTGCCATTCCTCGACGCCTACTCGGGCTACCACTAGATCTTCATGACAAGAGAAGATGAAGACAACATTTATCACCCCATGTGGTACGTATTGCTTTTTACGGATGCCTTTCGGGTTGAAGAGTGCTGGCTCGACATTTGCAAGGGCGGTTCAGATTGGTTTTGAGCCTGAGCTACATGGAAATATGGAAGCTTATATGGATGACATAGTGGTCAAAACCAAGGACAAGGCGACCCTTGTACAAGACCTAGAAGAGACGTTTGCCAACGTACGCAAGATCAACCTCAAGATGAACCCTGAGAAGTGTGTCTTTGGCATCCCGTTAGGAAAACTTCTTGGGTACTTTGTGTCACAACGTGGGATCAAGGCAAACCCAGACAAGATCAAGGTTATTGAGCAGATTGAGGCACCCAAGCGGATCAAGGATGTGCGCCGGCTCACTGGCTGTGTTGCCGCCATGAGTAGATTCATCTCCAAGTCGGCTGAGCGTGCCCTTCCCTTTTTCAAAATCTTGAAGAAGGCGGGCCCAATGGAGTGGACCCTAGAGGCCGAAGCGGCGTTGCAGGATCTGAAGAAATACCATTCCTCTAGGCCAATACTAGTTGCGCCTAAACCACAAGAGCCATTGCTGCTGTATCTGGCGGCAACAAATCAAGTGGTCAGCGCCGCACTAGTGGCATAGAGGGAGGTCGACAAAGAGGCAGTGGCAACGGCTGGACCGACGGATGGAAAGTCAGAGATTCCCCTAGCAGAGCCTGGTGCCAGCAAGGCAGGACCCCCGGCAGAGCCTGACGCCATCGGGACAGAGCCCGCGCAGCCAAGTGAAGTTGTGCAGAAGAAGAAGATGACGCAACACCTGGTTTACTTTGTCATCTCCCTCTTGCAGGGGGATAGGTCAAGGTACTCTAGTGTGCAGAAATTGCTCTTCGGCCTCCTCATGGCCTTGAGGAAGCCGCGTCATTACTTCTAAGCCCACGAGATCACTGTCGTCACCCGCCTCCCGTTGCAACGGATACTGCACAACCCAGATGCAACCAGAAGGATTGTGGAGTGGGCCTTGGAGTTGTCAAGCTTTGGGTTGAATTTTGAAAGTACTTTGACAATCCAGAGAAGAGTCTTGGCAGAGTTCATTGCAGAATGGACCTCAACGCCCGACGAAGAAATCTAGGAGACCGCTCTCCCCGGCAAGGAAGCAAACCACGACTGGATCATGTACTTTGTTGGGGCTTTCTCGCTGCAAGGCGCCGGTGCTGGTGTGCTACTTGTCACACACACCGGAGAGCACCTCAAGTATGTGATCCATATGCACTTTCCCAAGGAGATGTCCACAAACAACACTGCTGGGTACGAGGGGCTGCTTGCCGGTCTCAGAATCGCGGCAGACCTCGGGGTGAAGAAGCTCATCGTTAGGGGTGATTCACAGCTTGTCGTTAGACAAGTCAATAGAGATTATCAGAGTCAAAGCACGCTGCATTCAAGCTGGAGGAGCACTTCGATGGTATACAAGCGGAGCACATTCCCCGAGCGGAGAACGACATCGCTGACTACCTGTCAAAGCGCGCTGCATTCAAGCTACCTGCGTCGAACCATCAATGGAGCAGAACAAGTGGAGGAAATCGGGCCCCGGCAAGTACTTCCCCGCCGAGCCCCTAGGGGCCGCTGGGAAGGGTGTTGCCGCGAATTCCGAGCCTGCCAAGGGGCAACTGGCTCTGGCAGGGCGCCAATACCTGGCCGTAGAGACGGCTGCCCCTGTGGCGGAAGAGATGCCTTTGGTCCTTGCCGTCGAGCCCCAGGCTCCGGCATGGGAACTACATACCGTCCGTTTCCTCTAGACAGGGGAACTACTCGAGGAGCAGGAAGAAGCGGAAAAAGTAGCCCGTCGGTCTGCCTTGTACCAGTTCGTCGATGACATCCTATACAGAAAAAGACCGAACTGTGTGAAATTGAAGTGCATCCCCCGGGAGGAAGGACTGGAGCTGTTGGCAGAGATACATTGAGGCATATGTGGCTCCCACATAGGGTCAAGGGCCCATACCGGCAAGGCATTCTGGCAAGGCTTCTTCTGGCCCACCGCCCTCCAGGATGCGATGGCACTAGTAACCAGGTGTGAAGCATGCCAGTTCCATTCAAAGAAGCTTCATCAACCAACTCAAGCTCTTCAAACAATCTCTCTCTCCTGACCATTTTTGGTCTAGGCGCTCGACATACTGGGCCTTTCCCTCACGCTGTCGGGGGCTTTGAGTACTTGTACGTTGCAATCGACATGTTCACAAAGTGGACGGAGGTGGAAGCAGTGAGGAAGGTGACAGCACAGTCAGCCGTCAAGTTCTTCAAGGGACTAGTCTGCCATTTTGGTGTGCCAAACAGAGTCATCACCAACAACGGCATGCAGTTCACAAGCCACACCTTCATGTAGTACACCCAGGACATCGGCAGCAAGGTCTGTTTAGCTTCCATGGCACCCCCATGAAGCAACAGCCAGACAGAGAGGGAAAATGCTGAAGTACTGCGAGGCCTGAGAACAAAGACTTTTCACAAGCTGCACAAGAGCGGAAGGCACTGGATTGATGAGTTGCCGGCGGTTCTTTGGTTGATCAGGATAACGACAAATCGAGCTACCAGCCAAACACCCTTTGCCCTGGTATACGGGGCAGAAGTAGTTCTCCCCACGGAACTCATATACGGGTCACCTCGAGTGCTCGCTTATGACGAGCTTGAGCAAGAGCGATTACGGCAAGATGACGCAACGCTCCTTGAGGAAGATCGTCTTCGGGCGGCTGTGAGAGCAGCATGATACTAGCAAGCCTTGCGCCGCTACCATAGCCGCAAGGTTCATGCCCGAAGCTTTAAGGAAGGCGACCTTGTTCTTCGGCGCGTTCAGTCGGCCAAGAATTCCAACAAGTTGACGCCAAAGTGGGAAGGCCCTTATCAGGTAATACAAGTCACCAGGACCGGCGCAGTCCGCCTAGAGACCGAAGATGCTGTCCCAGTGAGGAATTCCCGGAACATTGAACATCTTCGCAAGTTTTCCCCATAAGCGCGGTTGTCGGGCCTCCCAGCAACCCACCTTTTGTACAAGCCTTGCCGTCAAGGCATGTAACCCTCTGTACAAAGCCAGGCGCAGACCCTGAGCATAAATAAATGAAGCGCTGGCGCCCTAAGTGATAGCATGCATGCTAGGTTAAGTCTCTCCCTCGGTTAGGGTTGATAGTGCTTAGCGGCGACTAACCCCTAGCCTAGAGGTCGAGTGTGCGTCTTTCTGTACTCTTTGGTTCGCACGGCACACGGACACTTCTGCTGAGCCGCTTGGGAAAAAGAGGACGAACCGGCGCTCTAGCCCTGGCAGGCCAAGACTGCCAGGGGCTGAAGATACAAGGATCCAACCACGGCAAGCCAAGGTTGCTAGGGGCTGTGGATTCAGATAAGTATTTCATTCCCCTGTTATGCGTTTCCGTATAGAACTGGGACATGTGAAACCTCGTTTATGTTCTTAAAACCACCGTGCTCCCCATTTCCTGTACCCAAGAGCTACGTCCTGGGTCGGAATTTGGTAGTAGTTGCGGTGGTGAGGAGATGAACGAGGGGCCTAACTCTACTTCGCCCTGCCTCCGCTAAGAGCGCGAGAATGGTCGACCGAAGTGGGGAGACGGCCAGGCCTGTTGCCGGGCGACAATGTTTATCTTAAAAATAACAAGGATTCATCCTTGGCATGGACCTCACTCACGCACAAAGAACCCGGCAAGCACCCTTTTTCATTAAAAACATCCCATACAGGTACAGTTCATACGGAATTAAAAACATGAGCAAGGGGATAACAAGTCTTCAAATTAACAAGTGCCCGCAGGCTTACAAACTAGAAAAAGATAAGATGCCCATAATCCCTTTCTTGTCTCTCTCCTCAGATGGTGGAACAAGAGGGCAGGAGGGCGAAAGGAGCGCCTAGGCGAGGTGCGAGGAGCAGAAGGCACCAAGAGAACGTCCCGGTGCCAGGAGGGGAGCTAGAAGATGAGGCAGCGGGCCGACGATACGCGACGAAGGTGTCGGTGCCCCCGTACTCTGACTTGACGACCGCCACCCGCCTTCTTTGCCTTCTCCGGCCCTCCTACGCCAGCCGCCCAATGAGACGACGGGGAGCACCCCGATGGAGAGCTTGGCGAGGATGGCCCTCGGCAAGGAGCGTGGTCGAGGGAGGGGTGGCGCGGTCATTCTAAGTCAGAGTCGGCGTCCTGCCGCTTGACTCCCTCGTCGCCGCTGTCGCTGTCCTCCTCGTCACTCCCGCTTGAGGAGGAATCTTCATCGTCGGAGGAGCTCTCCACATAGCACTTCAAGCGAGTTTCGAGATCTCCGAAGACCTTGACGGAAAGAAGGATACCCTCCGTTAACTTGAAGTAGAGGACAAGCCCCACCGTCAAGCTGTGGTTGCATGTGAACGTCTTCCATCCGCGGCGGAGGTACATGACGTGAAGGGCAGGGAAGTCGACGTCGACCCACATGCCGCCGTTCCCGCAACCCTTCATATGAAACCAGATGATCTAGGGTGGATCGAGCTCCATCTCTCGAGCATATGCGGTGGGGAGACGGAGGCGGTGATGCGGTGGCCGACGTAGCCTGATGAAGAACTCGCGGGGCTAGTCCTCGATGTGGCGCTCCGTCGAGGGAGGCGTCGCTGGTGGAGGCAAGGCCGATGCGCCGCCCCGTCCTCCTCTCCCCTGAGCGCCACAACGACCTCAGCCTCGCCCCCTCCCCCTTCCTCTCATGGCCGGTTCCGCCGCCACGAGCTCTTGGGGAGGAGGAACGGGCTGACGAGCAGCAACCCTCGCCGCCATCGTCGAAGGGCCAGCGTCTCCTCTCGCCATGGCGGGTGGAAGAAAGAAGTGGAGGTGGAAGGAGACAGATGATGGAAGAATGTGGAATTCCGCCCCCTCCCCTTCTTATAAAGGGGCGGAATCGGGGCTCGGCCGCCCCACTCGACCAATCCAGTCATTGCGGGCGCAGGGAATCAGTACCGGCCCGCTGCCCGAATCAGCTATAGCCCGGTTTCCCGCCTCCACCTCTTGCCACCTGCATGAGGGACACATGGCGAGCGAGCAACATTGAAGGGACAGGCGAAGCGGACGCTCCCCACCCCCGTGATCGTGGGGCACGGGCGCCTTAAAGACCACGACTCGAGTCCACCCAAGTAAATGGGTTGTGCCTCTACACCTCCCTCCTTTTATGGGGAAGGCGCGAGCCGCCTCTTTACCACGATGTGATGCATGCGTGCAGGAACCGCCCCATGCATGACCCCCACATCACGCACGGCCCTCCACGCCGCGCGTTCAACGCGGGTCGTGGGGAAGTGCAGCGGACGAGAAGTTACTACGGTAAAATCTGCCCCACCTGCCCGCGCACCGTTCTAGGCCTGGCCCAACAACGCGTTGCACTTATGTGTGGCCCAGGCTCGGGGGCTCCTGTCAGTGTACAAAAGTAGGGGCTCTCCTTTTGACCCCTTTACTTGTGCATGGGCAGTCAGAGCCATGCGCCGCAGCCACACTTAGCAGGGAAGAGGAGGGAAGCCGGAGAGAAGCGAAAGCACAAGACAACTATAGCGATGCCAAGACCAAGAGCGCAGGAGGGCAAGAGGGTGAGGTGGACTCCCTCGGCAATGTCCTTGCCGAGCCCCCCCCCCTGCAGCCCCGGCAAGAGCCTTGCCGGGGCAACTTACCCAACACCAGCAGAGCGAGCCACCCTTGAGCCCACAGGCTCCGACCCAAGCAACTGGGTTGGAACCAGGGCTCGGGAGGCGCCTCTGTGGTGGCATGCAAATCTTCGTCAAGATCATAAACACGAGATCAAATGAGGATTAAAAGATGGCGACCCTCGGCAGGATCCTAGCCGAGGAAATCCACAAGACCCCCGGCAAGACCCTTACTGGGGATGACAGCAACGCCGCGGCAAGACTGTAACACCCTGGATATGATTTACCTAATATGCAATCCAACCCTTGCCGTTTCCGGCGTTAAGTTATTTTATTTTCTCGGGTTCGGGTTTTTGTCTCCGTGTGTTGTTATCGTTGTCATGCATCTCATATCATGTCATCATGTGCATTGCATTTGCATACGTGTTCGTCTCATGCATCCGAGCATTTTCCCCGTTGACCGTTTTGCATTCCGGCGCTCCATTCTCCATCGGTAGTCATTTCTACTTTTCTTTCGTGTGTGGGGATTAAACATTTCCAGATTGGACCGAGACTTGCCAAGCGGCCTTGGTTTACTACCGGTAGACCGCCTGTCAAGTTTCGTACCATTTGGACTTCGTTTGATGCTCCAACGGTTAACCGAGGGACCGAGAAGGCCTCGTGTGTGTTGCAGCCCAACACCCCTCCATTTTGGCCCAAAACCCACGAAAACCCTCTACATCATCCAGAGCGTTCGATCACGATCGCGTGGCCGAAAAACGCACCTCATTTGGACTCTCCTAGCTTCTCCTATGCCTATTTAAAGACCCCTCCTCAAAATTTCCGGATCCCCTCCTTCCAAACCCTAAAAAAAACTCATCGCGCCGCCGCCGGACACGTCCGTCCCGGGCGGACGGAATCGCGCCGCCGCCCCGCACCAGTGGCAGGCCGCCACGTGGCACCACCGGCCGTCCCCGCACCGAGGCCCGGAGAGCCCACGACGGGCCCTCCCCGACCCATCTCCTCCTGCCGCCCGATCCACTCCGCCTCGCCGCCTCTTCCCCGCGTCCGGTGCCGCAAGTCCCCGCCGTCGGCCACCTACCTCGCCATTGCCGGCCACCGTCCCGCGCCGGCGAGCGCCGCCGTCCCGCTGCCACCGGCCGGCTCCGCCTCACTCCGCCGCCCCCTCGTCGTCCGCCACACCTCCTCCGCCCTGGCAAGTCCGACTCCGGCCACTCCGGCGGCCAACTTCGCCTCCGGCAAGCTCGAGGACGAACCTCGGGAAGCGTGCAAATCGGGCCAGATCTAGATCCAGTTCATCTCACGGTTGACTTTTTGCCCCGAAACCCTAATTCTTTTGCTATGTTCATCGCATCGTAACTCCGTGTCCGTAGCTCCGTTTTGGGCATATAGCATATCAAAATGTTCGTCTCAAAGAGCACATCATTTCATCTGACTGCATAATTTTCATTTGAGTTCATCTTGATGCCCGAAATGCTGTTGGAAGAATGTTATTTGAGATATTTGTCAGATCTGCTGCTCCATTTAGATATTTGTCATTTTTACCATGATTATTGTGTGCATGATATGCCCCTGAGCTCTACATGTGTTTTGTTATATGTTTTGCCATCTATCCAGAGGTGCAGCCCATGTATTTTTGTGATGTGTGTGGTGACTAGCACAAGCTTGCAAAGTGGTGCATTCGTTAATGCTGATTTCAGGGACTTAGCAATTCCACTAAGCCCTTGATCTGTTTATCTCAATATGCCATATGTTCATGTTGTTTCCTAGTGATCCGTGCCTCTTTTGAGGATGATCAGTAAGTATGTTTTGTTAATCTTGTAGTGCTCTATCCATCCATGTCTTTGTTTGCAATTATGGAGCATCCTAGCTTGAGTCAATCGAGCTCTACTTTTGCTATTTCGTGAATCTGGGCAGATTTTCTACTTGTTAGCGATTTTGCCGAGGATGTTGTAGTTGATCCGTGCATGCTATGTTATTGTTCTTGCCATGTCTAGCTTGTATAATGTGTATTCTTGATGGGTCTATGCTTAGATTGTCATGACTTGCTCTGTAGTGAGTGCATCGAGCCGTAAACATGCCTACTTGATATCTGATTTTGCATGTTCCAGATTTTCACTAAGTCTGAGAACTGATTATTTTTTTGCCATGTTCACATGCTTGCAATTGTATTTTCTGTTCCCTTTTGGCTCAAGGTCACTAAGGGACTTTTGTTAAGCCCTTTGAGTAGCTCTATCCATGCTTTACTTTACCATGTTCAGACATTGTAGCATATAGTTTTATTGCTCCAAAGTGTGCTACCTGATCTGAAATTCCAGACAAGTGTTAATTTCACAGTCTGAAATCTGTTTACCAAATGCATTTTTGCCTTGCTTGTTTGAACCTGTTAATGTATGAATTGGTCGTAGCTCAGTGTTCATATTTTGTTAAGCATTATGAATGGATCCCTGCCATGTATTTTTTTGCCATGTTTGGGTGCTGTAGCATGTTCTTGTTGTTGCATTTTTAGATGGCTACTTGCTGTTTTTCGCAGACCGTTGTCATATTTGAATTGCTTGCCATTTCCAAACCGTGGCTCCTATTCCGGTGTTCTTTATATCGTTTTCAAGCGATTTCACCTCACCTTTCCAGTGGCACACTTGGATTTCCAAGTTGAGGCCAGATTCATTCATTCCTAGTCAAATCTTGCATATGCATCACATATCACATCCCGCATAGCATACCATGTTTTGCATCATATTGTTTGAGTTTGCACGTGGTTGATTGTGTCCTTGTTGCTTGTTTGCCTTGTTTGGGTAGAGCCGGGAGACGAGTTCGCTAACGAGGAGCCCGTTGAGTTTGCTTTCGAGGATCCAGTCAACTCTGACAACTTTGCAGGCAAGATGATCATACCCTCGAAATCACTTCTATCTTTGCTTTGTTAGATGCTTGCTCTTTTGCTTTGTTAGATGCCTATGCTACGAGGCCTACCACTTGCTTATCATGCCTCCCAAATTGCCATGTCAAACCTCTAACCCACCATGTCCTAGCAAACCGTTGACTGGCTATGTTACCGCTTTGCTCAGCCCCTCTTATAGCGTTGCTAGTTGCAGGTGAAGATTGGAGGTCGTTCCTTGTTGGAACATTATTTACTTGTTGGGATATCATTATATTATCTTGTTATCTTAATGCATCTATATACTTGGTAAAGGGTGGAAGGCTCGGCCTCTCGCCTAGTGTTTTGTTCCACTCTTGCCGCCCTAGTTTCCGTCATATTGGTGTTATGTTCCCGGATTTTTGCGTTCCTTACGCGGTTGGGTGATAATGGGAACCCCTTGATAGTTCGCCTTGATTAAAGCTTTTCCAGCAATGCCCAACCTTGATTTTACCATTTGCCACCTAGACTCTTCTTCCCTTGGGTTTCCGGAGCCCGAGGGTCATCTTATTTAAACCCCCCCGGGCCAGTGCTCCTCTGAGTGTTGGTCCGAACCAGGCAGCCTCCGGGGCCACCTCGGGGAAACTCGAGGGTTGGTTTTACTCGTAGCTTGACCTATCTGAGTGTGCCCTGAGAACGAGATATGTGCAGCTCCTATCGGGATTTGTTGGCACATTCGGGCGGTGTTGCTAGATTTGTTTTAACTTGTCGAAGTGTCTTCTAGAACCGGGATACCGAGTCTGATCGGAATGTCTCAGGAGGAGGTCTATTCCTTCGTTGACCATGAGAGCTTGTCATGGGCTAAGATGGGACTCCCCTGCAGGGATTTGAACTTTCGAAAGCCGTGCCACGGGTTATGTGCAGATGGGAATTTGTTAATGTCCGGTTGTAGATAACTTGAACCTTAACTTAATTAAAATGAATCAAGTGTGTGAGTTACCGTGATGGTCTCTTCTCGGCGGAGTCCGGGAAGTGAACACGGTGTTGGAGTAATGCTTGTCGCAGGTTGTTCTCTAGTTATTCGTTCGCGCCTTGCCTTCTCTTCTCGCTCTCTTTTGCGAACAGGTTAGCCACCATATATGCTAGTCGCTTGCTGCAGCTCCACATTTTGTACCTTGCCTTACCTATAAGCTTAAATAGTCTTGATCGCGAGGGTGCGAGATTGCTGAGTCCCTGTGGCTCACAATTTACTTCCAAACCAGATGCAGGGCCTGATGACTCCGTTCCAGATGACGCGCTTGAGCTCAAGTGGGAGTTCGACGAGGACTCACGCCGTTACTATGTGTCTTTCCTTGATGATCAGTAGTGGTGCCCAGTTGGGGTGATCAGGACCGTGTCGCATGTTGGGTTTATCTTTTATTTTGGCGCCGTAGTCGGGCCATGAGTGATTGGTTGATGTAATGCTATTTATGTACTTTGTTTGACGTGGTGAGTGTAAGCCAACTATGTATCTCCCCTTTCATTATCTATATCGCATGGGATGTTGTGAAGATTGCCTAACTTACGCCATTGCTTTCAATGCAGTTATGCCTCTAAGTCATGCCTTGACACGTAGGAGATATAGCCGCATCGAGGGTGTTACAAGTTGGTAATCACAGCCTTCCCCGACCTTAGGAGCCCCACTGTTTGATCATTTTTAGCAGCCAAGTTTGAGTCTAGAAAAAAATGTTTTGAGTCATTTAGGAATTATATATCGGAGAGTTTAGGAATTCTTTTTACTCCCGAGTCTCCTCATCGCTCTGGTAAGGCATCCTGACGTAGAGTTTTGACTCTTCTCTTCTCAAATTTCAAAAAAAAATTAGGATCACGCTGGTATCTTGGAATCGTTCCGATGGTTTTGTGACGAGAACATTGTTCTTGGTGCCTCCTGTCTTTAGGGGTTGTGGCAGTGTCCCGGGGAGTTGAGCTCCGAGGTGTTGTCGTCACAATTTTATTGTTGCAGTTCTGGAATACCTGAGTTTAGTATGCCGACATCAAAAATCTCTTTTATGCAGTTCGTTGGTGAGATAACCTCGACGCCACCCAGTACTAGGGCGGGAGTTCGGGAGTATTGCCATAACTCGTATAACGGATGCTTTTTGAAGGTTGAGGTAGATGGTTTCTAAAGTTTTTTCTCAGTTATGTGTTGAAGGATGGATACGCCTGGATGTTGGATTTGCTAGATTTGGGTGAGATATTATGCTTCCCATGTATCCCCAACACCTGATTGCATAACCGGTAAGGTTCGGGAGTTTCATAAGTGGGAATTCTTGTAGCTCTAGTTCTTCTTCCATGGATATTTGATTTGAGATTGGGATTTCTTACCGAGTATTCGTTCTTGCTCCGTACCTTGTTGATTTATTCCTCTACCTAAATTCTAAGTGGCTTCTCAATTTATGGATATGTGACCATTTCAAGTGGAATGCATTCATTCTTATGTTCGGATGTGAAGACTATATGTTGCAATTTCATCCCGCTTGATTCAGCTTCATTTTATCTGTCAATGTGCTAACGGATGTCACCCTCTTCAGGATGGCTCCCGCTAAGAGCAGCAATCAGAATCAGAATCAGGATCCACCACCACCTCCACCTCCTCCGGAGGCATGGCAAGCTGTGATGGCCGCAACCAATGCAAACACAGAGTTGATCATGCAAATTCTTCAAGAGCGCAATCAAGCGAACCAAGGCAACCAAGGCAACAATCAGAATCACTTTGGTACACTCAACCAGTTCCTTGCTAACGGGCCAAAGACTTTCAGCAATTGTGTTGAGGCAACTGATGCTGATGATTGGCTCGTGGATCTGTGCAAGCATTTCGAGTGCAGTAACGTCAGGCCTGAGGACTTTGTCAAGTTTGCTTCCTTCCAACTCAAAGACCAAGCTGCAGAATGGTTCCAGCAGTACAAAGATTCTAGAGGAGGCCGTGCGATTACCTGGGATGAATTCCGTCAAGACTTCAAAGCTCATCATATTCCTCAGAGCGTGGTCGAAAGCAAGCGTGAGGAATTCCGCAACCTGAAGCAAGGCTCTTTGTCTGTCTATGACTATAACAAGTTGTTTCAGAAGCTCGCCTGCTTTGCTAAGTAGGACGTCCCTGATGAGAAGAGCATGATATACCAGTTCAGGGGTGGTCTCAGAGAAGAAATCCAGCTAGCTCTTGTTCTATTTGAGCCCTTGAGGTACGATGAGTTCTATAACATGGCATTGAAGCAAGAGGCTGCTCAACTGAGGTGTGATGCTTCCAGGAAGCGAGTCAGAGATGCTACTCCTTCTTCCTCTACTCAAGTGGCCAAGCAGCAGAAGTATTGGCTTCCTCCTCCTCCGTTCCGTCAGCCATATCAGCAGAAGAACAAAGGTGGCAGTGGATCTTCCCACCCACCCAACCCTGGCTTTCAGAACAAGACTTCGTCTCAAGCTCCAAGATCGAGTGCTCCTTATCACCGTCTGCTTTCAGAGGTCACGTGCAACAAGTGCCAACAGAAGGGTCACTATGCCAACAAGTGCTTCAATCAGAGGCGTCTCCCTCCTCCTCCTGTGAGATCGGCAAGTACAGCTGTGGTCAAGCATAACCCCAAGCACGCAAGGTCAATTTGATGAATGCAGCTCAGGCAGAGGACTCGTTAGATGTCATCATGGGTAACCTTCCTGTTAACGATATTCCCGCAAGAGTTCTTTTTGATACTGGTGCATCGCATTGTTTCATGTCAAAGCCATTTTTTACCAAGCATGAGTTTGTTTCTTCTCATTTGGGTAAACAAATGGATATCGTTTCTCCTGGCAAACGCTTGAGTGCAAGTCTGGAGGTACCAGATGTTACTATCACCTTGGGCGACTACAAGTTCTTTTCTTCCCCAATGGTTCTTGGTAACTCGGATATTGATCTTATTCTCGGAATGGATTGGCTTTCTAAGCACAAGGCGCATCTTGATTGTGCATCCAGGCAAATTCAATTGACTCATTCGTCTGAGGATGTAATTGTCTTTGCCGCTCGTGATGATACCATCCGTCTATTTTCTCTCAATGAGAAGGGTGAACTGGATTCTATCTCGCAAATTCCAGTCGTTTGCGAATATCAAGACGTCTTTCCAAAAGAGCTTCCAGGAATGCCTCCGCATCGGCCAGTTGAATTCGTCATCGATCTCGATCCTGGCACGGAACCAGTGTGCAAGCGTCCTTACAAGCTCGGACCTGAAGAGTTGAAGGAGCTGAAGAAGCAACTCGATATTCAAGAGAGAATGGGCCTCATCTGACCTAGTTCTTCTCCGTGGGGTTGTGGTGTTCTTTTTGTGAAGAAGAAGGATGGAATGGACCGACTTTGTGTTGATTACCGTCCATTGAACAAGAAGACTATCAAGAACAAATACCCACTTCCCAACATCAATGAGCTGTTCGAAGAACTCAAAGGTGCCCAAGTATTCTCCAAGCTTGATCTCCGTATGGGTTATCATCAGATTCGAATCCGTGATCAAGATATTCCCAAGACGGCTTTCAGGACAAGCTATGGTTCATATGAATACACTGTCATGTCTTTTGGCCTCGTCAACACTCCTCCGACTTTCTCTCGCATGATGAACTTCATCTTCAACGCCTACACCAATGACTTTGTTTTGGTCTATCTCGATGACATTCTGGTCTTTTCGAAGAACAAGTAAGATCATGCCAAGCACTTGCGTTTCGTATCGATAAGCTCAGGGAACACCAGTTCTACGCCAAGTTCTCCAAGTGCGAATTTTGGCTCGATGAGGTTCTTTATCTTGGTCATATCATCCCGGCCAAGGGAATTGCGGTGAATCCTGAGAAGGTGTCTGCAATTGTGAATTGGGAACCACCTCAAAACGTGAAGCAACTCCGTAGCTTCCTCGGTCTCGCAAGCTACTGTTGAAGATTCGTTGAAAACTTTTCTAAGATCGCGAAGCCTCTCTCAAATCTTCTCCAGAAGCACGTCAAGTACGTTTGGTCTCCGGAGTGTGACATTGCTTTCAACACTTTGAAAGAGAAATTGGTCACTGCTCCAGTTCTGACTCCTCCTGATGAATCCAAATTGTATGAGGTCTTTTGCGATGCCTCTCTCCAAGGTCTTGGTGCAGTGTTGATGCAAGAGAAGAAAGTTGTGGCTTATACCTCTCGCCAGTTGAAGCCCAATGAGAAGAACTACCCCACTCATGACCTCGAGTTGGCGGCAGTTGTGCATGCTCTTTTGACTTGGAGACATCTCTTATTGGGAAGAAAAGTGGACATCTTCACTGACCACAAGAGTCTCAAGTACATCTTCACTCAGCCTAATCTCAACGTCAGGCAGACTCGATGGGTCGAAATGATTCAAGAGTATAATCTGAGTATCGAGTATACTCCAGGCAAGGCCAATGTGATTGCTGACGCTTTGAGCAGGAAGGCTTATTGCAACAGTCTGATTCTCAAGCCTTATCAACCCGAGCTTTGTGAAGCTTTCCGCAAACTTAATCTGCAAGTTGTTCCTCAAGGTTTCCTCGCCAACCTTCAAGTCTCTCCTACCTTGGAAGACCAGATTCGCCAAGCTCAGCTTCTTGATGCTATGGTGAAAAAGGTGAAGATTGGGATTACCAAGAGTCAAACCAAGTACAAGTGCTACCGCCTTGATGACAAGGAGACTCTTTTCTTCAAGGATCGTATTGTTGTGCCCAAAGGTGACCTTCGTAAAGTGATCATGAACGAGGCTCACAATTCTCTCCTCTCCATGCACCCTGGGAGCACGAAGATGTATCAGGACCTCAGGCAGGCTTATTGGTGGAGTCGAATGAAGCACGAGATTGCTCAGTTCGTGAATGAATGTGATGTCTGCAGAAGAGTGAAGGCAGAACACCAAAGGCCAGCTGGTCTCCTCCAACCTCTTGCCATTCCAGAATGGAAGATTGACCACATTGAGATGGACTTCGTGACTGGGTTTCCAAAGTCCAAGCGTGGCAATGATGCTATATTCATTGTTATCGACAAACACACTAAAGTGGCTCACTTTCTGCCTATCAAAGAGTCAATCACTACAGCTCAATTGGCGGAGCTCTATACCTCTAGAATTGTCTCTCTGCATGGTATTCCACAAGTGATCTCTTCAGACCGTGGCAGCATCTTTACCTCCAAGTTTTGGGATTCTTTTCAGAAGGCCATGGGCACCAATATCCGCTTCAGTACAGCTTTCCATCGTCAAACTAGTGGTCAAGTCGAGCGTGTCAACCAAATTCTTGAAGATATGCTTAGGGCTTGTGTGATCTCCTTCGGCATGAAGTGGGAGGATTGTCTTCCATATGCTGAATTCTCCTACAACAACAGTTTTCAAGCAAGTTCGGGCAAGGCCCCATTCGAAATTCTGTATGCCAGGAAGTGCCGTACCCCTCTCAACTGGTCTGAAACCGATGAACGTCAGCTTCTGAGAAATGACTTAATCACAAAGGCAGAGGAAATGTGCAAAGTCATTCGAGATAACCTCAAAGCAGCCCAATCCCGCCAGAAGAGCTACTATGATAGTAAGCACCGTGATTTGGCTTTCGAGATTAGAGATCATGTTTACCTCCGCGTCTCTCCAATGAAAGGTACTCGTCGCTTCGGTATCAAAGGGAAGCTTTCCCCCAGATACGTGGGACCTTTCAAGATCGTCAGCAAGAGAGGCGATCTCGCCTATCAACTCGAGCTTCCTTCAAACTTTGCAAATGTGCATGACGTGTTCCATGTCTCTCAGCTCCGCAAGTGCTTCAAGACTCCTACTCGCACCGTCAACTTCGAAGACATTGAGCTCCAAGAAGATCTCTCTTATCGTGAGCACCCCATTGCTATTCTTGAAGAGACTGAACGCAAGACTCGCAACAAGTCGATCAAATTCTTAAAAGTCAGGTGGTCACACCATTCCGACCGTGAAGCTACCTGGGAACGCGAGGATCACCTCCGTTCTGAGTACCCGGCGTTCTTTCAGTCCTAGATCTCGGGACCAGATCCTTTCGTAGTGGTGGAGTGTTGTAACACCCCGGATATGATTTACGTAATATGTAATCCAACCCTTGCCGTTTCTGGCGTTAAGTTATTTTATTTTCTCGGGTTCGGGTTTTTGTCTCCATGTGTTGTTATCATTGTCATGCATCTCATATCATGTCATCATGTGCATTGCATTTGCATACGTGTTCGTCTCATGCATCCGAGCATTTTCCCCGTTGACCGTTTTGCATTCCGGCGCTCCGTTCTCCTCCGGTGGTCATTTCTACTTTTCTTTCGTGTGTGAGGATTAAACATTTCTGGATTGTACCGGGACTTGCCAAGCAGCCTTGGTTTACTACCGGTAGACCGCCTGTCAAGTTTCGTACCATTTGGACTTCGTTTGATGCTCCAACAGTTAACCGAGGGACCGAGAAGGCCTCGTGTGTGTTGCAGCCCAACACCCCTCCATTTTGGCCCAAAACCCACCAAAACCCTCTCCATCATCTAGAGCGTTCGATCACGATCGCGTGGCCGAAAACCGCACCTCATTTGGACTCTCCTAGCTCCTCCTATGCCTATTTAAAGACCCCTCCTCAAAATTTCCGTATCCCCTCCTTCCAAACCCAAAAAAATACTCATCGCGCCACCGCCGGAAACGTCCGTCCCGGGCGGATGGAATCGCGCCACCGCCCCGCACCAGTGGCAGGCCGCCACGTGGCGCTGTCGGCCGTCCCCGCACCGAGGCCCGGAGAGCCCACGACGGGCCCTCCCCGACCCATCTCCTCCCGCTGCCCGATCCACTCCGCCTCGCCGCCTCTTCCCCGCGTCCGGCGCCGCAAGTCCCCGCCGCCGGCCACCTACCTCGCCATTGCCGGCCGCTGCCGAAGCTCCCCGCCGCACCGGGCCGGCCACCGTCCCGCGCCGGCGAGCGCTGCCGTCCCGCCGCCACAGGCCGGCTCCGCCTTACTCCGCCGCCCCCTCGTCGTCCACCGCACCTCCTCCGCCCCGGCAAGTCCGACTACGGCCACTCCGGCGGCCAACTTCGCCTCCGGCGAGCTCAAGGATGAACCTCGGGAAGCGTGCAAATCGGGCCAGATCTGGATCCAGTTCATCTCGCGGTTGACTTTTTGCCCCGAAACCTAGTTCTTTTGCTATGTTCATCGCATCATAACTCCGTATCCGTAGCTCCGTTTTGGGCATATAGCATATCAAAATGTTCATTTCATCTCATTGCATCATTTTCAGTTGAGTTCATCTTGATGCCTGAAATGCTGTTGGAAGAATGCTATTTGAGATATTTGTCAGATCTGCTGCTCCATTTAGATATTTGTCATTTTTGCCATGATTATTGTTTGCATTATATGCCCCTGAGCTCTACATTGTTTTGTTATATGTTTTGCCATCTATCCAGAGGTGCAACCCATGTATTTTTGTGATGTGTGTGGTGACTAGCACAAGCTTGCAAAGTGGTGCATTCGTTAATGCTGATTTCAGGGACTTAGCAATTCCACTAAGCCCTTGATCTGTTTATCTCAATATGCCATATGTTCATGTTGTTTCCTAGTGATCCATGCCTCTTTTGAGGATGATCAGTAAGGATATTTTGTTAGTCTTGTAGTGCTCTATCCATCCATGTCTTTGTTTGCAATTATGGAGCACCCTAGCTTGAGTCAATCGAGCTCTACTTTTGCTATTTCGTGAATCTGGGCAGATTGTCTACTTGTTAGCGATTTTGCCGAGGATGTTGTAGTTGATCCGTGCATGCTATGTTATTGTTCTTGCCATGTCTAGCTTGTATAATGTGTATTCTTGATGGGTGTATGCTTAGATTGTCATGACTTGCTCTGTAGTGAGTGCATCGAGCTCGTAAACATGCCTACTTGATATCTGATTTTGCATTTTCCAGTTTTTCACTAAGTCTGAGAACTGATTATTTTTTTTCCATGTTCACATGCTTGCAATTGTATTTTCTAGTCCCTTTTGGCTCAAGGTAACTAAGGAACTTTTGTTAATCTCTTTGGGTAGCTCCATGCCATGCTTTACTTTGCCATGTTCAGACCCTGTAGCATATAGTTTTATTGCTCCAAAGTGTGCTACCTGATCTGAAATTCCAGACAAGTGTTAATTTCACTAAGTCTGAAATTTGTTTACCAAATGCATTTTTGCCATGCTTGTTTGAACCTGTTAATGGATGAATTGGCCGTAGCTCAGTGTTCATATTTTGTTAAGCATCATGAATGGATCCCTGTCATGTATTTTGTTGCCATGTTTGGGTGCTGTAGCATGTTCATCTTGTTGCCATTTTCGCAAATCGTTGTCATATTCGAATTGCTTGCCATTTCCAAACCGTGGCTCCGATTCCGGCGTTCTTTGTATCGTTTTCAAGCGATTTCACCTCACCTTTCCAGTGGCAGACTTGGATTTCCAAGTTGAGGCCAGGTTCATTCATCTCTTGTCAAATCTTGCATATGCATCACAAAGCGCATCCCGCATAGCATACCATGTTTTGCATCATGTTGTTTGAGTTTGCACGTGGTTGATTGTGTCCTTGTTGCTTGTTTGCCTTGTTTGGGTAGAGCCGGGAGACGAGTTATCTAATGAGGAGCCCGTTGAGTTTGCTTTCGAGGATCCAGTCAACTCTGACAACTTTGCAGGCAAGATGATTATACCCTCGAAATCACTTCTATCTTTGATTTGTTAGATGCTCGCTCTTTTGCTATGCCTATGCTACGATGCCTACCACTTGCTTATCATGACTCCCAAATTGCCATGTCAAACCTCTAACCCACCATGTCCTAGCAAACCGTTGACTGGCTATGTTACCGCTTTGCTCAGCCCCTCTTATAGCATTGCTAGTTGCAGGTGAAGATTGGAGGCCGTTCCTTGTTGGAACATTATTTACTTGTTGGGATATCATTATATTATCTAGTTATCTTAATGCATCTATATACTTGGTAAAGGGTGGAAGGCTCGGCCTCTCGCCTAGTGTTTTGTTCCACTCTTGCCGCCCTAGTTTCCGTCATATCGGTGTTATGTTCCCGGATTTTTGCGTTCCTTACGCGGTTGGGTGATAATGGGAACCCCTTGATAGTTCGCCTTGATTAAAGCTTTTCCAGCAATGCCCAACCTTGGTTTTACCATTTGCCACCTAGCCTCTTCTTCCCTTGGGTTTCCGGAGCCCGAGGGTCATCTTATTTAACCCCCCCCCCCGGGCCAGTGCTCCTCTGAGTGTTGGTCCGAACCAGGCAGCCTGCGGGGCCACCTTGGGGAAACTCGAGGGTTGGTTTTACTCGTAGCTTGACCTATCTGAGTGTGCCCTGAGAATGAGATATGTGCAGCTCCTATCGGGATTTGTCGGCACATTCGGGTGCTGTTGCTGGATTTGTTTTAACTTGTCGAAGTGTCTTGTAGAACCGGGATACCGAGTCTGATCGGAATGTCTCGGAAGGAGGTATATTCCTTCGTTGACCGTGAGAGCTTGTAATGGGCTAAGTTGGGAATCCCCTGCAGGGATTTGAACTTTTGAAAGCCGTGCCCACGGTTATGGGCAGATGGGAATTTGTTAATGTCCTGTTGTAGATAACTTGAACCTTAACTTAATTAAAATGAATCAATTGTGTGAGTTACCATGATGGTCTCTTCTCGGCGGAGTCCGGGAAGTGAACACGGTGTTGGAGTAATGCTTGTCGCAGGTTGTTCTCTAGTTATTCGTCCGCGCCTTGCCTTCTCTTCTCGCTCTCTTTTGCGAACAGGTTAGCCACCATATATGCTAGTCGCTTGCTGCAGCTCCACATTTTGTACCTTGCCTTACCTATAAGCTTAAATAGTCTTGATCGCGAGGGTGCGAGATTGTTGAGTCCCTCTGGCTCACAGTTTACTTCCAAACCAGATGCAGGGCCTGGTGACTCCGTTCCAGATGACGCGCTTGAGCTCAAGTGGGAGTTCGACGAGGACTGCCGTCGTTACTATATGTCTTTCCCTGATGATCAGTAGTGGTGCCCAGTTCCTGCGATCGGGACCGTGTCGCATGTTGGGTTTATCTTTTATTTTGGCGCCGTAGTCGGGCCATGAGTGATTTGTTGATGTAATGCTATTTATGTACTTTGTTTGACGTGGCGAGTGTAAGCCAACTATGTATATCCCCTTTTATTATCTATATTACATGGGATGTTGTGAAGATTGCCTAACTTGCGACATTGCTTTCAATGCGGATATGCCTCTAAGTCGTGCCTCAACACGTAGGAGATATAGCCGCATCGAGGGTGTTACAAAGACCCTTGCCGGGCCCCAGGCAAGACCCTTGCTGAGGGCATCAGCAGGGCCACTGCCAGGCCCGCATCAGCCAATACTCCACCGCCGTTCGCATGCAGCTGCCAGCCCAACCAGCTGGGCAGGCACCTGTGTGGCAACATGCAGCTTCTAGGCCAAATCAGCAAGCACCTACGTGGCGGCATGCAGATCTTCATGAAGGCCCTACTACCGCGCCACCTCAGCTGCCTGCCTGCCTACATGGCACTGCATGCATCGCTGGTCTGGGCGCGTGTCGAAGCGAGGCGAAGCGGCAACGGACGGGACAAGCCTCGATCCCGTCCCCGATAAAGCTAATGGACACCTATGTAGCTCATTTAATACACTTTATCCCATAATGCCATGCGATAAGCTCGCACACTGCAGGCCTTTCCACCTCCTGTGTGCCATGGTGGCAACCCCTTTTTCCTATAAAAGGAGGCCCGAGGCGACCAAGAGAAGGATTCGACTTTTTAGGACGGCACAACCACCGTAGCTAGTTCAAAAAGCTCAAGAACACTCAATACATCCACCAAAGCAGGACTAGGGTTTTACTCATCCTCGCGGCCCGAACCTGGGTAAACGACCCGTGTGCTTGCTCCTAAACCTGCTCTTCTCACGCCCCCACGCCCGCTGACCGTAGAAGGGATCCCAGTGATCCCATAGGTGTTGTTCTCACCGACAGAGCCAGACTATCTCCAGTCCAAATTATAATGGAGAACCCGCCTTACAAAGCCGAAGACATAAAAACCGGATACTACATCGTCATTGAAGGCAAGTTCGGGGGCTACTGAGGGAGTCTTGGATTAAGGGGTCCTCGGATGGTCGAGCTATGAGGCATGGGCCGAACTGATGGACCATGAAGATACAAGATAGAAGGCCTTCCCCCATGTACGGATGGGACTCTCCTTTGCATGGATGGCAGGCTTGGCATTCAGATGTGACGATTCCTTTCTCTGTAAACCAACTCTGTATAACCCTAGGTCCCTCCGGTGTCTATATAAACCGGAGGGTTTAGTCTGTAGTGGCAATCAGAATTCATACAGGCTAGACATATAGGGTTTAGCCATTATGATCTCGAGGTAGATCAACTCTTGTGACCCCTATACTCATCAAAGTCAATCAAGCGGGAAGTAGGGTATTACCTCCATCAACAGGACCCGAACCTAGGTAAACATCGCGTCCCCTGCCTCCTGTTACCTTCAATCCTCAGACGCAAAGTTTGGGACCCCCTACCCGAGATCAGCCAGTTTTGACACCAACACTCGTCGTGAGAGAGGGGAAAACCTATAGGTCTTTGTTTCATGTATTTGGTGAAAAACACAACCACCTCCTCCACAGTATAACCTTGTAGGATGCTTGCCTCTGGATGGTTTCGATTCGGACAAAAGCGCTTCAGTATACCCATGAACCGCTCGAAGGGATACATGTTGCGAAGAAACATAGGACCACAATACTTTATCTCGTCGACAAGGTGCATAGTGAGAAGGGCCATGATATCAAAGAATGACGGTGGGAAAAACATCTCTAGGGTGGACAATATTCTTGCAATATCATCTTGCATATGATCCAACTCTTTAGGATCTACAACTTTCTGCCATAGTTGGTTGAAGAAATCATAGAGCTCAATGAGTGTGTTTCTTATATTTTCTGCCATCAGATTCCTGATGGCCACCAGGAGGATTTGTGTCAACATTACGTGGCAATCATGTGACTTCATGTGTCCCAAGTTCATTTCACCTGAGCTCACATCCACGAGAATTCTGATGTTTGCGGAGTAGGAAGAGGGTGTCTTAACTGACAACAAATAGGTAAAGAACTATGTTGCTTCTTTTGTACTGAAATTGTAACTCTGGCGAGCTTTGGTGAATTTGTCATCATCTTCTGCTTCACTCTTGTGTTTTGATTGATCAGCAAGCATATCGAGCCATGAACCATCACTATCCTTTCTTTTAGCTTTAATCTTGAGCAGAGTATCAAGGATGCTTTCACATACGTTCTTCTCTACCTGCATGACATTGACTGAGTGATGTACACATAGAATCTCCCAGTAAGGTAATTTCCAGAACACCGATTTCTTCTTAAACACTTGACCCTTGTGTGTTTGTTTCACCGTCAAAGGGTGCTGCTTGCCTAGCACAAAATGAATTTGTTTAGCCATGTTGTGGACCACTTCCCCATCATAGGGTCTTGGGCCCACATCTACCTCTGTCGTACCATCAAATTCATCTTTCATCTTTTGGTATAGTGATTTTTCCATAAGAACCTATGATGACGCAAATACATGGTTTTGCGTGAGTTGAGAATAAATCTGCTAGCTGTCCTATCCATGCATGTGACACACCCTACATATCCCTTTGTTTTATGCCCCGATGTGTTGCCTAATGTCGGCATATCTTCAATGGTGTGCACCAGCATCGCATGTAGATCAAAAATCTCCTTCTTGTAAGCATCATAACATTTTACAGCAGGCGCATCTATCCACACTATGAGCAGTTCTTCTACCAGTAGCTGAAAGTAAATGTCGATGTCATTTCCAGGTTGGTTCGGGCCTTGGGTAGTCATTGACATCATAATGTATTTTTTCGTCATACACAAGCAAGGAGCTAGGTTATATATGCACAGAAGCACCAGCCATGTGCTGTGATTGGTGCTGATATCGCCCAAAGGATTCATCCTGTTAGTACACTCCCTGAGCCTTATAATTCTAGGATCCTTGGCAAAGTCTTGAAACATGTTGTCGATTAATTCCCACTGAGCCCCATCTTTCAGGTGCCTCATATACTTATCCGCAATTTGCTCATCATGATGCCACCGCAACCTCTTTGCCTCTCTAGAGTTTGCGAACAAACGCCTGAACCTTGGAATTAAAGGAAAGTACCAAACAACCTTGAACGGGATTCCTGTCTTGATCTCATCGTCCAATTTTTACTTCTCCTTTGCTTTCCTACGCTTGTATCATGCATGCTTGCATGTGGGACATGCATGCAAATCTTTGTACTCACCACGGTACAATATATAATCATTCCCACAAGCGTGTATCTTTTGTACTTCAAGTTCCAATGGGCAAACAATTTTCTTTGCTTCATTCCTACTTCTGGGGAGCACATTATCTTTTGGACGAATTTCTTTGAAAAGACCTAACATTTCTCTGAAGCCCTTGTTTGATAGACCGTTTTCTGCTTTAAATCTGAGAAGCGCCAGGGTGGCACTCAACTTGGAATATTTCTTTTTGCAACCTAGATACAGTTCTTTCTTTGAGTCCCCATCAATGGTTGGCAGATCCTTGTACCCAATCATATCCTTTTTTGGGCCCTTGAAATCTTCAACTATAGCAACAAAAACTGGCATATCAAGATTGTCGTCTTCTACGTTGACATCTTGGTTTTCTAGTGGGCATTTCGGCTTTTTGGTGTTCCATTGGTAGCTTGAAGCCTCTGCCCTGATGTTAGATTCAACATCCATGTGACACTGATTGGGGTTTGGCATCTTGGAGCCCTGGGTATCACCATCCATGACCTCCTCTTCACCTTGTCTAGTCCAACGTGTATATCCATCCATGAATCCCTGAGAGACTAAGTGCCACTGGACATCTACAACTTCATGTGACTCTGTATTGGCACAATCAGTACATGGACACATGATGTAATCTGCATCACCAATTCTCCTCTTTGTACTTTCAGCTAAATTCATGAACTCTGTCACGCCATTGATAAAATCTGTGTTTGTCCGATTCTTCATCCATCGAGATTGTTCCACCTCCACCACACGAATGGTAATTAAGAACAAAACAACAACATCTATACACGGATTAACTGTTACCCAAAGATGCGTTCATCAATCACAAGGTTTTATTTTCATAATTACTGAGGGCGCTCCATATTGTTATCCAGACGTGCAATGACAAAAATTAATGGCCAGTCAACTTACACGCAGAGTACTAGTACAACACTACCCTTATGAATTGAATACCTTAATTAAGCCACTCACGAAAATAATACCTTAATTAATTAGCTGTGCGGCGACCTCCACCCAGTAGACAGAGAAGCGTGATGCGGCGGCATGCTGAGACAGCAGGGTCGAGGAGCAAAGCTTAGTGCGGCTGCCGCCTGAAGTTCGACCTCCACTATCCCGCCATCGACCATGACGGATGTGCTCGAATCATGCTGCCACCAACCTCGATGGTTGAGCTCCTCCTATTTCCCGCCGCAGACCGAGGATTGACCTTCTATGACGCCGCCAGCGCCCACCGAACGAGGATTGACCTCTTCTCCGGTTGCCATTGCCTAGGCCGCCGCCGCCATCTCTATGGGCAGAGCGGCTGTTTTTTCGTTTGATGGATATCCGCAGGGCGGCTGTTTACACGGTATCACTATAACTCAATTATATGTACAGGGTAGTACATCACATACGGTTATGTAATGGCAACCGTGTCTCACCTACGTTGTCTTGTCACACGGTTTGGTGCGGAAATCGTGTGTGGCGTTGTAATACCTAATATAAATGACATGTATAAACAGTGTGCCGTATACAACATATAGTGCCAGAAGTAGTTCCCGACCGTTATCTTATCCCCACAGTTTACCCATTTCCCCCAAATACCTACATAGCCTCCAAATTCCCCCGCGTGGTGCTGACATTGGGGGAATGTGGACGAGTGGTGCTGATGGATTCGGTGCGGCTGCTCCTGCTCCTATCGCTGCCACGACGGCGGTCGCCGTCGAGCACTTGCCTAAGGTCATCAGAAAGCAGGTGTACTACAGATCCGAATTGTCCTCTCAGGTTCCAATCTATACCGATCTTTTTTAGCATGTCCAAATTAGCTCCTTGCTGAATCCGTCCTGAATGCCCCCCCAGGAAAGTGATATGCCGCCGGATCCGGAGCATCACTCCAGACACCCACAACACTAGTTTGACTCCGAGTTTTGCGCCACCGAGAAGTACCAAAAGCTAAGTTGTGTGCATGGGCACACTCCTGCTCGACGTGTATGCACATAGGGATTCGACATTGGCAGGTGGTTCCTTAGTTGCCCCTTAGAGGTTAGTGCTAAGTACATCATTTTACTTGAGTTATGCCACCACTCATCCTAAATACTATTTAACATTGCTAGGGATATGAGGCTTGTGCCTTTGTTAACTGGCTGGATGAAGAATGGCATGGTAGGGCTCGGAGTGTTATCACCAAGCTCGCAGAAGATAATGTAAAGCTGAAGAAGAAACTGGCTAATCTAGAATGTACAATCAGTACGATGAAGCAAGAAAGAATCAATCACAGGCAACAGATGAAAGCAAGAGACATGAAGGAAATAGCATGTGTAGTTTTGGTTGTCGCATTAGCCATGTTCTATGCGCAGTTTGCAATGATAATTAGGGGTTTTGTTTGACAGTATTGCTAAAGCACATATAGATGTGCTCTAAGTAATGCACATCTAGGTCCTATGCCATTGATGTTACGCGAAGATTCGTGCAGATATTTTCCTTTGTCTTTTTTCTTTTCCTTAGTAGTTTGATTATTACTGGCCTTATCAATAAGAAGAGCTCAATGTATTGCTTGCCAACTCTCCTACCCCGTTTGTACCGGTACCAGTGCATAATCCCAAAATGCATTCCTTGTTTTTGTCCTGAAAAAGAAACCAACCAAATAGCCAATAGGAGTCCCGTGCAACCCCGGGAATTTGGAGCGACTGGATACAAATTATTGCGGTTGACTACATCAATGGTTAGATAATACGTCAAACCCAACTTCAATTGGCATTTCTACTTCTCTGCATACCCCGCTTAAGTGCCACCATCTTCATCGTCCCTGACAGGCCGCACTACAAACTGGCACACACTATGCAGCCATGTCGAGCGACAGGGAGGATGACAGTTCGGCCAGGAGTCTGGCGCCTGATGAGAGGTCAACATCGGAATCATCCCGCTCGTCTTCCATGAGTCCGTTGTCGAGCCCACACCTCGATTATATACGGATCATGGAAGGGACACCGCCTCTGGAGTAATCAGATGACAACTAGATGGACGAGGAGCCGTCATAGAACGAAGAAGAGGATGAAGATGATGATGAGGAGGAATGGTCGAACAAGGAGGAGGACGACGATGACAGTAATGACGATGATGACGGCGGCGGCAATGAAAAGCCAATGGTCAGCGGCAAGAAACCTCCTCGCCAAGTCGATGTCGCGGGGCCATCCAACAACAACAACAAGAAGAAGAAGGACTAAATTAAGTAGACTGTATATATCTCTGTTTCCGTTATTAATTTGTTATCACTTTTTATCCTGTAAATCTCATCGCAGACGGTTAGTAATACATATTCGACAGAGATCTTCTACATTAGCGCCCATAGGTTGGTTTGTTGAACTGTGTGCCCTGACGAGCACACAATTCACAAAAATGATAGTATGGGCTGTCTATAATGATCTCACACAATTCTGGTTACCGACATGTTTGCCGGGTATCACACACATCTTGTTACGCTGAATCGTTTGTGTTCACCTCGATCATCGCAAACGGTTCATCGAAGCAAACTGTATGTCGTATATAGCACACACCTTGATCTGGCTCCTCGTTTCGGTTGTTCTGCTCATCGCAAATTGTTCATATGGATCAACCGTATGCCCAGCATCGATACGCAACTAAAATATGAACCGTGTTTGATGTATAATTCATCGCAAACGTTTAGCGTCTTTTTGACGGGTTTTTTACATCACCGTTTGCGATTAATGCATCGCACACAGTTTCATCGAAGGATCTCTGATCATAGTGTCGCGTTAGCAGCATCCTGCAGTAGTGCTAGAAGGGCGGTGGGAGGCGGCATCAGCCCATACCGTGGGGACCCCCAATCGGGACACACCGACAATGGGTTTTCTCCCTCGCCGTTGTCGACTGCATCTACGCATAACATCGTCCCCTTCCCCCAGCGGCGGGATCAGGCCAATTCCGTGACCAGCGGTGTGGCCATCGTCATTGTATGCTTGTGAAGAGAGCAAGCCAAGCAAGTAGGCTTGTAGCTTAGGATCCTGCTAGTGTATATATAGTGGAGCGGTTTTATTTTTCTCTCCATATCAAACTTTTTATATTTGCGTACGTGTCATTGAAGAGTGAACTAATGGTTGCTTCGTCCGACTAACTTACTATGTGATTTGACTGCTCATGAGTGGCCCCTGCACGTACTCCCCCTACAGCTGGTCAAAGTGGGAGTAACTTAGACTAGTAACATGCATATGTTACTAGTCTATGTTACCACCTTCATAATGGGTAGTAACATATGGATGGTAATATGCAAGCCTTCATTAATTGAGATATAGACTCATTTTAGCTTGGGGTCTGTTATGTTATAGTAACATATTATGTTGCCACAAGCATCTCTCTCCTCATTAACTCCATGACACGTAAGCAGATTTGTCTTGGAATGTGTTATTTTACTACCTAAGTTACTCCCACTATGACTAGCCTACGGGTATGACCGTTCCTGAACACTTGTACTTATCTCTATTTTCTTGCATGACACGTAGACAGGATGCACATAGAGGAATTTTGTTAGTGCACGTTGTTACGTACTAGTACCTACTCCCTCCTTCTAATTAACTACTAGTACTCCCCCATCCTAGTTTATTGGTCCCCTTTGTACTCAATTCATGGGCTTGTTTTCCTCAAGAAATTATCTTTACCAACGTATTAATATCGGGAATGCATGCATGAACAACGAATGATTAAAACTTCCATGCAACATTTTGACAAAGCATTGACATATGTGAAAGTGCATTATATCAATTAGAGGGGGGTGAATAGGCGAATTTTACAAATTCGTCACTGAGGAAATTCAAGGTGAGGAATTTCCTAAGTCACGAACTACTTAGCAGAGGAATAAGTACTCAGGTGCAAGTGTTATAGAGCAGTAACATAGTCATCATGATGAAATGAAACAAGCACATAGTACAAGTAGCGTGTAAACATGATAAGTACGCTAAAGACAAAGTGACTGAAGAATTAGGAATGAGGAAATTGAGAAAATCTTTAGTCAAAGTCTTCAAACAGCAACGATCAAGTTAACCAACACATGAATGAGGAAATGAACGGGTTGAGGAAATAGAACCAGTAGCTTGGTGAACATGATGATTTGGTAGACCAGTTCCAACTGCTGTGACAGTCGTACATCTGGTTGGAGCGGTTAGGTATTTAAAACTGAGGAGACATAGTCCCAGACAGAAAGTCCTCACCGTATTATCCTTGAGCTAATATCACACAAACCTCGCCCAATAACTCGTGGTAAGTCTCCAGGTGACTTCCAAAGCTTCACAGACTCGGTCACTCGGCGATCCACAATTTCCTCTTGGATGCTCTAGACCATGATGCCTAACCGTGTGGAGGATGAACAGTCCTCAAAGGTAACAAGCGTCGGTTCCACACAGGAACAATCTCTTCAATGATGATCAATCACTTTGGGTTTATAGGTGTTCGGGTTTGGGTTTTCCTCACTGATGATTTTCGATCAAAGTCCTCGGAGGATGGGCTGCTCTCAATGACAAGTGTCAGTTTCTCTTGGAGCAGCCAACCAACTAGTGGTTGTAGGGGGCGGCTATTTATAGCCTAGGGAGCAGCTCGACATGATAAGACATAAATGCCCTTCAATGATATGACCATTAGGTGGGTAGATATTTTGGGACAGCTGGCGCGTAGCACAACAACGGGCGGAAATTTGAGTATCAAATTCCTCAGGGCTACCATGTTCCTCATGTGGGGACCCCGACTCATAAGTCGTGATCACCGAATGCACGTGTACAGTGATCCCAGAGATCAATTCTCACTGAACACACAGAAGCTGAATAACAAGAGTCTTACATCCATACATACCGTATTACACAAGTAGGGCCATTATGGTCAAGTCTTGAGTATAACATCACAGCGGAAATCTTCGTCGATAACTTGGACCCATGCCATCTGCCTTAACCCTACACGCATTCTGACTTGGAAGCGCCTAGCTCGCATGTTCGTCACCGAAGTATTCTTCATCATATCCTTTTTTTTCATGCCTAGCCAATAAAATAACCAGTGGCAAGCCAATGATTACTTTGAATGTACTCGCAAGCAACCCATGTTTTGGCTCAAGATACAACAATGCATGACATAGGTAAATTTTTGCAGAAAGCTAATTTTGTTGTGTTATGACATGTTCAATAACTGGTAAATCTTGCATTGGGAGTATTCAAGTAACCATGAGGACAGGTTACATATATCAACATAAATAGAGTGGGCATCAAGCCAACTCAATCATGTCAAGTCCTTTGACTTGACTCAAGTAGTTCTTCCCACTTATCCAAACACATACACTGGTTTGTAAACATGTGGACGTAGCCCAAGAGCAGTTACCCAACTATCCTTGACCGTGGACACGGCTATTCGAATAGTTTTACACTCTGCAGAGGTTGCACACTTTACCCACAAGATCCGGGGAACTTCCGTGTCATCCACGACCCGCGGTACCTCAAGTACCCGGGATAAGCACCTGATCACTATCTTTCCCTAGATGACACTAACATGGAGTCCACTCGATTGGTAGTAACCCCCGTGCCCAACATTTCACAACTTAAAATTGTGGAGCCTTGCTCCCATATTCATCACATACCACTGGCACGGGGTACCAACGGTGTGTCCGATGCCCCATAAAAATGTTCTTGGCCACCCTACCTGGCACGACCCTGTCCCGAGAGAGAGCACCAACTCTCTCCCGTCACTAGTAGTGCGGGCTCCAAGCTAGTATCGGCCTAGGTAATCAATAATGCCCTTTCCCATATAAGGGTAGAGTGGTTGCGCATGTAAGGTTGGAATAACGGTCGCAACTTAAACCAATCCATTTTCGAAAGCAACACACACACTTGCCTTGGTACACCACTTCATCATCAAGCGGTTACCCATCTCATTATCTCCCTCGGGCATAAGTGGCACCCGACGGGGTTTTCGAAATGTCCTTTGAAAATGCTTTGTCTCCATCACCATGCATATTCCCGTACCTTTTTGCGTAGCAACTACTTTAGCATCCTATCTACTCCCACCGGCATAACCCTCATAAGGAGGTAGGGTCATGCACAATGCAAGTATCAACGAGGAAGTAACGGAGGAAAACCATCAAAGTGGTTCCACCTCATCATGATTCCGTTGCAACAACAATATGGTGCTATATGTCATGCATAAAAAGGGTTTCATAGACATGGTCAAAGGGTTGCTTGCCTGTTTTAACAAAGTCTTCGAGGTCTTCAAATATCTCTGGTCTAACTCCGAGCATTTCGTCTACTTCGTCAACTATCGTTGAAAGCAACCATAATAAGCAACACAACAAGGCAGAAAATAAAAGTGCTCTAGAAATGTGAGTTGGACTTTTCTAGGATACCTCTGGTCATACGAGGAATGACCAAAGTGATTTCAATGGAATAGGATAAGTGGATATTTTGGAACATTTCAATATGAAGGATATAAGGGATTTAAATGGATCTGCAAGTTGTCTACAGAATGCCTTTTTATAAAAATGAGTAAAAGTACCCATTGAACAAGGCATGATTTTAGAAGTATTTAGAAATTGGTTTCACTGGATTTGGAGTCCAAATGAAATTCCTAGGGAATTGCAAAGTTGGCTATACATGGATAAATAGACCAATATTTGATGTGGTACAGAAAGCATTGGTAAAAATGTTCAAAAACTAAGTTTGGAACATATAGGTATTTAGGAATTTGAATCATTGCATTTGGATTAATTTCGAGTTAACTGTGATTTAATAAAGTTTAACACAGAAATACAAAAATAGGATTTTGATAAATATTTCTGAAGAGAAAGTTTCTGGAAAAATGTGCAAATAGCACCATGTGATAGATCATGATTTATGGAGTCACTAGAAATTTGAATCACCTAATTTGGACTTGAAATGAATTGATTATGGATTTTACAACATTTCTGGAAATGAAAAGGAAGAAAAGAAGTCAACGTTATAAAGCGCACTGGGCGATGCCCAGCTAAACAACGCCTACTGGGCTCGGCCCAGTGGCTCAGTTGCGCGAGGGAGGAGGTGACGCCGAAGGCGCACTGTGGGAGGGCGCCACCCAGTGGGGCAAGCGGATTAGCGCGAAGCCGTGTCCACTTAACCCGACTGGTGGGACGGCTCGGTCGCCTCTGCTGCTGACAGGCGGGCCCCCTGCCAGCTGGCGGGGTGGTCGTCCTCTACCTCGTGCCTGAGGCAGAGGAGCGTCAGGGGAGGCGAGGCCGAGCACATGCCGGCGTTGATCCCCGGCGACTCCGGCCGTCCCCGGCGGCGTCCGGTGCACCGACGGACTTGGTATGCCGAGCCGCTTCCATCCAGGGGCTTCGCGCGGGCTGGGAGGATCTGGGGCGACGACGACCCTGGCGATGGCGGGCGGCATCTGGAGTGGATGGGCGCAATGCCGTGAGCACAAGGGCAGGGGGAGAAGGAGCGGGAGGGCTCCGCTGGCCTGTGATGCTTCCCCTGATGGTAAAAGGAGAGGAGGGGAGGCTCTGGTTCGTCGGAGCGGGGCGGAGGCAGGCATCGACCATGGCGGCCATGGAGAGGGAAAGAGAGCATGGGAGGGAGAGGGATGTTGTCTGGGAGGTTCGTGGGGGGAGAGAGAGAGCGATGAGAGGCCAGATAAGAGGTCGGGAGTAGCTTATATGGGTGTGGCCGTGGTGCACTGTGGGCAGTGTACACGGACGCGCCCGAGTGAGCTTGTAGAGGGGAGAGGAGAGAGGTTCTGGAGGGGTCCGGCAGCGTGCCATGTCCCGGACACCGAGGCCACCTCGGGAGACATCACCCCGACGCCCAAGGTTGTCGTATGCCCTTGGCATGGGTGAGCTACAGTGCGGGAGAGCACTGTAGCGTGCAACAGAGCGCGAGCTCTGCATGCACTGGCATTGTTTATGTGCCATGAGCATGTCCTTTTGTGTCTGGGGGTTTTGGGGGTGAGTAAACAATGTAGGAGTGGCATTGGATGCCCTAGAGAGCTAGTAGGAGAGGAGGGAGGTTGAGGGAGAGAGAGAAAACGGTTGTCCAGAGAGGGATACATAGGTTTTTACCCCCCAATCATTGAGCTTTGGAAGAGGGGGAGCTACTGGAGGTAGGAGGTGACCTGGGGCAGCTGTGGTAAAAACTTGGGCTCATGGAGATTAGTGGAAGTGGTCAAAATGATGATTTTGGAAAAATGACAGAAGGTGTTTGTTGTTGGTTTGGGCAATAAAATTAATCCCACTTGCCATGATATTTAACAGGATGGAATGGCACTTAGAAATAGGGTGTTCTACAAAATTTGAGCTCATTTGGGCAAAGTGGCCAGTGCAACTTTTGTAAACCCTAGAAATCAACAAAAATGGACTTTCCAAGATTTATCCATGCAAATCTATTTTCCTTGATGCACCACTTAGTGTAGTGTCATCATTTGAGGTTCTGAACATGTCCACAAAAGTTGAGATCAAAATGAGAAAGTTGCCAATGTAAACTTGTTCAAATTTGGTTCTGGACAGAGAGGTTTTGGGGCACTTTGACCAATATAACATTCTCTTCAACTTGTGCCATTTGGTCTAGATGCATTATTACACCATTTGAGCATGTGCACCAAGTTTGAGAGCATTTGGACATGTTTGACAGTGCAAAGTTGTACAAACATGAAAAAGGGTAGAAATGCTTTTGAGAGGGTTTCATGGGGTTATACTATTCTCCATGACGTGAGACTTGGCAAGATCGTCAAAAATGTCATATGTGACATGCTAGAATTTTCCTGGATTTATTGGAAAATATTTCTTGTAGAAATATTTCGAATCCTTGAAATGGGCAGAAATGGTTTTGGGAGGTTTTGTCCAATATTTTGATCATGGCCATGTGTTGAAACTCATATATATGGAAAATATATGTCCACTGAGTTTCCCTGATTTTTCTCAAATATTTCTGAAACAATAAAATATGTTTTCCCTATTAAAGACCATTTCTGGCCTTAAGAAAAAGCTTTTAAATAAAATAGGAAAATAACTTTTTAAATTATATTTTTGTGGTTTATGGGAATCCTATATATAATAGGTTTCAAATATTCTCTTTGAAATATTTGTCATACCCCAAATCAAGTACTTGTAGTGCAAAACCTATTTAGGGGTTTTTGGAAAACTAATTTTTGAAAATACTATTTGGCCAAATTATTTTTGTAAGAAAATACTATATTGCACTATACACATGGCATGGTCATTGGGCAGAAGTTTGGAGCAAGGAGATGAAGTATGGGAGGGGTAGTTGTGTTGACTTTAAAGAGCACTTGGAAAACACAGAGAGAAAACCAACTCCAAATAAAAGCCAATTGATGCAAAAGTTTTTGTCAAACCACACTTTATCATGATTTATTAGCTTAAGTGTTGTGGCATGAAAATCAAGGTGTGACACCTCACTTGTAGGCAATCCGCACTGACGAATTCCTAACTACTCAGTTGGGACAAATTCCTTAGAGAACAGAAGATATTCGTCTTTGTCACTAAAAAAATTGACTGAACTGTATGAGATTTCCAATGGCTTCACTCGAAAGAATTGTGTAGGTGTAGGAATTTGATATGAGCATCACTTGGAAACTTTTCCTTAGTTTTACCTCAACCCCCTTTAATAGTATGGTATTTCCTATGACTCAAGTAAGAGAAAATGAAACTACGAAAACAAAGACTTCACGCTCCATAATCCTCGCATGAATATCAAGTCTTCAAGGTCACACCAATTTCCTCCCTTTCAAAGTCTTCAAGAAAACCAAACTCTACAACTGAAGATATTCATTATTAGGGGTCGACTTTCATCGTAAATATCAATATCCTCATAGACTTATAGTACATGTGTACACTCACAAACACATTAATATAATCCCTTAACCTATAAGTCTTCAATACAACAAAATCACTAAGGGGCACTAGATGCACTTACAATCTCCCCCTTTTTGGTGATTGATGACAATATAGGTTAAGTTTTCAACGGGGATAATTATATGAAGTGTAAATACAGATATTGAGGAATTGGATTGCAAGATATAGAAGAACTCCCCCTGAAGATGTGCATATTTGAGGAATTTGCTTTGAATAGAAAATGCACATTGTAGAGTAGAATCAAGGAGATCTCCCCCTATATATTGTAATTCATACACGCATTTAACATATGATATGAAGAATTTGAAATGCATGATGAAATATGGAATCTGATGAATTCAGCATGCGTGCATTAAGGCAACTGAGGAATAAGCATGTAGAAAGCAGTCCAAAAGAGTCGGAGCACCATAGGACTTAAGTTTAAAACTCATCAGAGCAAACACCTCAGAAGAGCAAGAGTTGTAACTTAACAAAAAAATGCCCATATAAGAGACCCTCTTGAAGACTACCTCAAATTTCTCCCCCTTTGTCATCGAATGACCAAAAGGGATAAAAAATGAGAACTAACGCCCCTGAAGAATATCATCATGAAGTTGATGGAGGAGCACCAGTGTTGTTGCGATCGTCCGTTGGAGTAGGGCCTGCCGCGGTGTCGTTCAACTCTTCAGCTTCATCCATCTCGCGCAAGGAAGAATATGAGCTGGTGACGAAGTGAGGAACTTTGACCTTCTTCAATTTCTTTGAAGGTGGCTGTGCCCAGTCAAAGTCTTGTTGGATGTCCATCTCCTTGAGATCGTCAACACTGTAGAGATTAGACAGAATAGCCCAAGTGCAGTCAAAGACTTCATGCAAGTAGTAGTGATTCTTCTTCACAGAGTTTTGAGTGAAAGTCATGTTCCGAAGAATTACACCAAACTGACGCTTGACCCGCTTGTGATTTCTATCAACTTTCCAATGAAGACTAAGGAGATGTTCACGATCAGTAATCACACGCGGAGCAGTGGCTTGAGGATATTGCTTTCAAGCTTTTGCGGCAGAATCTTGTGTTGCAGAGTCGTCATTGGTGGAATGGGATGCAGCTTTGCGAAACTGTCCATCCAATGGACGAGTCCTTCATCGATGACAGCAGCCTTGCCCGTCTCATCAGCTGAGGAAATAGTCCTTTCGAGGATTTCAATTGGTGGCAAGTACCTGAGATGACTTGGAATGGTAGCCTTAAAGTGAATTGAAGACCTTGATCTGATGAATCTCATAATCCATGGTGCATATGGCTTCAACTCAAAAGGTGACAGAGCAGCATTGGCCAAAGTCCTCATGAAGAAACCGTGATAGTTGATAGGAATACCATGAATGATATTGAACATGAGATTCTTCATTATGCCAACAACCTCTTCTTCATCAGAGCTGTGGCCCTTGATCGGACTGAGGATTTTGGTCAATATGCGATACATTGTCCTTGGCACACAAAGCAGTTCCTTGACAAGAAAATTGGTCCTTGGAGCGTGGCCGGGCTTCAAAGGCTTCATCAACACTTGCATCAGATGATTTGGAAGTTGTGGTTCTGCATAAATGAGCCTTGCACCTTTAGTGGGAGGACTGATTGGGACGGTATGAAGCAATTCACAGGTCGGTGCTTTGTAATGAGTGTTTTCGGTCATCCAGTCGAGCACCCATGAATTCACAACTTCAACATTTCCAGTGATGTACAATGTGGCGTAGAATTGAAGAATGAGTTCTTCATTCCAATTGCAGATGTCAGTGCAGAAGTTGAGTAGCCCAGCGGCATGAAGAACACTGAGGATTGGGGTGAAGCATGGAAGAAACTCCATATCCACATGAGAATTTTCTCATGATCAAATAACTTGTCTTTATCAAATAGCAGTGGGGAATAGAAGTTCATTTGGCTGGCAGTCCAGAAGCGCTTGCGATGAAGTCTAGCAGAGTCATAAGGACTATTATTCGTGAAGAAATGATGCTCAGCAAGGAAATCGCCAGCTTTGAATTTCTACTTCTTGTTGTGAGGATTCTATGGCTTGGGCTGAAGATTAACAGATGAAGTCTTCACAGCCTCTTGATGCAGAACCTCTGGAGCCACAGGCTAAGGAATTTTAGTAGCAGTTTCAGTAGCAGCAGCCTTGGCCTGCATTTCTTCAGCACTAGCGGCTGAAACTTCTTCTAGAATAGAATGAAGTGAAGCTTGATGTCCATCAGAACCCATATGAATTTCTTCAGTTCATACTGGGGACTGAGGAAGTTGATGTAGAGGGGTTGTAAGTGATGAATTACGGTGATGGCTTTCCCAATAGTCATCATTCAAAATCGGAGTTGTAGACCCAATGTCCACATCCTCATCTTCTTCATCAATTTCTTCAATGCCTGCCTCTTCTGCTATGAACTGAGGCATGGGCGATGATACCGGCGAAGTTGAAGGGATATTATCCACTTCAATGTCTTCATCCAACTCCTCTGAAGAAGGAATAGAAGGATTTTCTTCATCACTATCATCTGGAATGACATATTCCTCACCAAAGGGAACAATCTCCTTTGATGGCATGCTTGATACAAGAACAACATCAATTAGGTTCGCAAATGAGCTCGTGAGAGTCTTCACTTTCTTGGGAGCAGAAGACTCTGATGTCGTAGATGCTTTCCTTTTCTTCACTGCTGCCTTCTCCGCAGCTTTGGTCTTCTTCACTTCTGATGCAGAAGGAAGGTTGATACTTTTCATCTGTGATGACTTTGCTGGAGGAGCGGATGAAACTGTTTCAGTTTCTTCAGGCACAACTGATGCAGTTACCCTGGCATGTTTAGATTCCTCAGGCGTAGTAGCAGATACTTCGACTTATCTGGTTTGTTCATCAGATGAAACATTGGAGGTTGCCTTGGCAATTTCTTCATAGGCTGGAATTTCTTTAGAAGCCCTAATGCTTTCATTTTCTTTAACAGTATGATTTTGATCAACTATGCTTGCATTCTCTTTAGTAGGCTGAGCAAATGTCTCAGCCTGAGGAATTTCTTGTTTCGATGAAGCTGCAACATTTGGTGTGAATCCATTCGCCATTCTGACGAATCTGACTTTGGCACCTAGCCAATGTACATGATATGCGTCAAATTCATCACTGAGTGCTTTGATCTCAGTCTGCATAGTCACAAGTTCTTCAGGAGACATTTTCACAACATTTTTCTTTACAAAACACTCCTTCTTGTACTGAGCTTTCTTCACTTGATTGGCTTTCTCAAATTTTCATTTTTCTTCGCCTATGAAGGTTGTCAACATATGACTTTGGCTAGGAGTGAGTTTGAAGTCAGGCAGAGGAGTGTTAGGGTCCTTGTGAAACAAATCTATGAAATCAAGGTTCAACTTTGGATCCAGCAGGAGGGGCACTTCACTGCCTTTGGCTCTAGTGGCCCTTGCATGTCTATCTCTGATGATCTCAGCCAATTCTTCATGATCAGCTTCATTGTCACTTGACGGAACTTGAAAGGCAAACCGCTTCTTGTGAGGCCTTGGCCTTGTGCCTCGTCCAGTAGTGGCCTTTTTCTTTGCCAACATTGGACCAGTTGAAGACTGAGGCGGAGGTGAGGAACTTGCAGAAGCTCCTGAAGCAATTGATATTCTTGTTGTCCTTTGGTGAGAGGCAATATGCATAGATGCTGAGGACTTTGCAGCAGTTGCTGAGAATTTTACAACGGAGGGGGCTGGAGCTGCTTTTGAGGATGTTGCAAGAGGGGGCAAGAGCTGCTTTGAAGAGCTTGGCCATGAGGCCAGCTGATGAACTTGGCTTCACAGCTGGTTTCTTTGGATTCCTTCTTAGGCTTGCTAGCAGAGGCCTCGACAGCGGTAGTAGCAGAATCTTCATTGGATTTCTTCACTGCTTCTTTGGCCATTTTGGCCAACTTAGCTTGCCGATTGGACCACTCCTTGGGAAAATCTTGACCACTTTTGATGCTAGTGGGATTAGCAACTTGGCCTGGTTCCAATGGAGGTCTTGGGCATGGAGGGTGTATGGCGAATTTCTTCATGTATTTCGGAGTCACATATCGATAATCCCTCCATTCTCTGGCCCATCTCCTCTCAATCTGCTGAATGCGCACTTTGCACTGATTTGTGTTCTCCTTGCCATGCTTGGCTTTGTCAGGAGTGCAATATTCATCATATATGTCATCGGGGATTTCAAAAGCAGTATTCGCTTCTGGTCTCTTTCCTCCTTTTTGAGGTCTTTTACTATCAGCCATTTTCTTCACTTGAGGATTTTGAACAATCAAATTTTTTGATGAGGTATACAATTTGTCTTCAAGGAACACTTGAAATGAGTTAAGTTGATGAGAACCTAGAGATTCAGTAGCAGACATGTGTACCTATGAACGAAATATAGGTGGGAATAATTTGAGAGGTCATATGCGTTCTCAGAAGTTTTTCAAAAGAAACAAGTTTGAGGAATTTGACCGTGGGTGTCTTAAGGAATTTCACTAAGCATTCTTGACTTAGGTTGCAGAGTTGTATAGATTTGAAAATCCACACAATTGAGGAATCTTGAGAAAAAAATGTTGCTTAGAGAAATAAATCAAGCACAGAAGTAACAACGTGTTTAAGAGTATGGAAGTTGAAGAATAAACACCTTTTGAAGATTTTGTGGAAATCATCAGAATCAACAAGGGCAGTAAAAACAGATGTTATTTACCCTTAACAAAGAACACGACGAACTGAGAGTAGTAGTGGAGAAGCTCGCACGTTCAGATCTTCCACGCCCTAACTTGGTGGCGGAAGACAGCTACGGCGGCGGTGGAGTGAGGATTTCCACGGCCGACACGAGTACGACAGTGAGGAGGTTGAGGCAGTGAAGCTCTTCCTCATCGGCGATTATGGAAAGTAGCGATGGCGCTAGGTCAGAGAGCTCGAGCGAGGGGACTGAGATCGAGGAGAGTAAATGAGGTCTGAGGAGGGCGAGGGGTATTTATACCGGAGGTGAAAAACCGCTCGTCCGAGGAAAATGGACGAACGTACCCCTGACCCTTCCCATCCTAGCGACATGTGTCATGCACATACTGAGAAGTGGAGATCGTGTTAGATTGTGGGTGGATAGATTAATCTTATCATGGGATGCGGAAAGGTTTGAGCGGCAAACACCGAAAATTCAAATAAGAGTATTTTAATATTTCATTCGTAAATTCTTCAGCTGACAAAGACACATTGAAGATATTGAACGGGTTTCAAATAGAACCCACATGAAGAATTTGTGAACAGACTGGGTTGAGTTTAGCATAGAGGGGGACGGGTCCGATCACATTCACTTAGGCCAAAGCCAACTTGAAGAATTAGATATAAGTGAATGCTATAGTGGACTGAAAACTTATATATATATATATATATAATCAATGAAGAACATAGTTGGAAAGAGTGAAGACTTTGCAACGTTGAAGAATTTGACCACTTGAGGAATTTGAAAGATTGAAGAGTTTGCAAAATGAAGAAGAACTCAAATTTTGACGATTCTCAACTTTTGTGGGTGGCGTGTCCCATCATATTCGAATGATGATTTCAGATGCCGCATACAATTGTTGTAGGGCTCTAAGAATCAAATTCTTCGTTAATTTCTTCACACTTGGAGGGTTGGTCCTCATTGATTGAAGAAAAGCATTACTTCATGTGTTGCACATCTAAGTCATCAATTTCGCATAAGTGTTAGGATGTGTGTCCTTTTCAAAGAACATTCGAAGATTCTAAGATATTTAGCTCACACCGCAACTTGTTAAATCTCTTCTTATCCAAGGGCTTTTGTGAAGATATCGGCTAGCTATTCTTCAGTCTTCATGTGCTCGATAGAGATGTCGCCCTTCAACACATGATCTCAAAGAAAATGATGATGAATCAGGATGTGCTTAGTCTTCGAGTGCCAAACTGGGTTATGAACAATCTTGATGGCACTCTCGTTGTCATAGAAAAGTGGCACATTCTTCACATCGATGTTGTAGTCCTTGAGCGTTTCCTTCATCCATAGGAATTGAGTATAGCACGAACCAGCAGCAATGTATTCAGCTTCAGCAGTAGAGTGTGATACGCAGTTCTCCTTCTTCGAGGACCAACATACTAAGGATCGTCCGAGGAAATGGCATGTGCCTGATGTTGACTTGCGATCCACACGATCACCACCATAGTCAGAGTCAGAATATCTAATAAGATCAAAAGCCGATCACTTGGGATACCATAATCCAAGTGTTGGAGTGTGAACTAGATATCGAAGAATATGCTTCACAACCTTATGGTGTGATTCCTTCGGTGTAGCTTGAAAATGGGCACACATGGAAACACTAAGCATAATATCTATGTCGGATTTTGGGCTCCACAAACCCTGGATAGATTCGAACAGTAGGGTGCGTGCGAAGAACTCAACATCCCTAGCCTACCTACTTGCTGATCTCTAAGCCTAGCTCGATGAACATGAAGGAAATTGGACACAACAGTTTACCTAGGTTCGGGCCACCTTGCGGTGTAAAACCCTACTCCTGCTTTGTGGTGGACTGGCCTCGAGGTGGGCTGTGGATGAACTAGTACAGTGGAAGAACAACCTTAGGAGGTGTATTCTTGAGCTGGTGAAGGAGAGGATGATCTGAATGATCCGTCCCCTTCTATGGTGGTGGCTAGGTCCTATTTATAGTGGCCTTGGTCCTCTTCCCCCAAAATGGAGGCGGGAAGGGATCCCACAATGGCCAAATTTGAAGGGAGACAACTAGTACATCTTATCCTGGCGAAAGGTGGTCTTCGCCTACAAAGCTTCTGGTCGCGACGTCATGGTGGGCTCGGCGATGACCTCCATCTTGCCATCCTGGCGGTCTTGGTCTTGTTGCATAGAAATGGAAACCTTTGGCTGATTCCTTGGGACTCCGTGCCTGCGCTTGCCTCTTTATCACCAAAGAGCAAACTACTGTACTGCGCCCGCTGGCTGCCACCTAGCCTTGGTCTCATGGCTTGTGTCATCCGAACCTCACGAGGTGAGCGCTTGCATAGGAATCTCCGCTCCTTAGGAGCCATACTAAGGAGGTCGCTCCTTCTAGAGGTCTTGGTGTCCTCCGCCTCGCGAGGCTTGGTGATGCGGAGCATCCCACGTTCATCCCCATGTACACTCCGACTACTCTCCAAGCCCTAAGAGAACATAAGACGAGACCTCATCTATACACCATTGGACACAAGGTGAACTCGCTCCTCTTCAAACCATCACTTTCCATACATGAGACATGGCTACTACCTCAAACATGTGTGCTATGCATGACCAGGAACCAAGAGGAAGACCATGGACAAGAAGGCGAGGACACCAAGTGCGAGGAACGAGAAGAAGAGCTACGGAAGAAGCTCCAGCCATCGGACGACCGGTCGGGACCGGACGCCCGACGCCTGAAGACCCATCGGACGACCGGCCTGGACCGGACGACTGGCAATCCCGCACCCGAGCCAAACAAGCGGATGTCCGATAAGTCCCGGACGTTCGACACACTCCAGCGACCGGCCATCCGACCGTCTCCGGAAATCCGGCGCCACGTCAACTGAGCCAAAACGCCGGACGTCCGAAAAGTACCGGACGACCGGACCCTCATGAGCCACCGGACGTCCGGTACCCGTCGGACGTCCGACACCTGTCTGTGCACAGTGTATCGGGCTGAGTCCATGTATCCCTTCGCCCTCACTTACCCCTTCGTGGCCCTAGACTATATATACTCCTCCACCTCCACCATTTGAGGGTTAGCGTTGGTTTAGCTCATACCTAGAGATAGAGCTTCGCTCATCCACATCGGATCTACTCCTCGTGAGAGACTGCGGCCTCTTCGAAGAAGATCCCTTTGGATTCAAGACCTCCTTTTGGAGAAGAACATCAAGACCTCCTCACGGAGAAGACCGGCTACCTTTGTATCGTCCGTTGTTGAATTTGGATCTTGTATCTCACCTTTGTGTTCATCGATGTAGCGCATGTGTGATCTATTCTTGTTGGTTGAGTGATTCTCTCGTGTTTCCTCTTGTGTTTTCCCTCGTTTTCCCCTCGTGTTCTTCGCGTTCTTGGACGGGATCCGCTCCTTTCGTGAAAGATAGGCCCCTAGGGTTCCTACCCTACATCATCTTGGTATCATGAGCCACGTTGACCATGATTTCAGAGCCTTCCCCACCATTTTCTAGCCTTCTTTTGCTTGATTTCGTCGTAAATTCGAAAATCCCCACCAAAAATAGCCCCAATTTTTTTTGTGATTTGTTGGTTTCATGATGTTTTGTTGATTTTGATCCATGGATTTGCTTGGTTTCGAGTGGATCTAGCATCTCCCCAAATTTCCCCATCTTTCATCCACAAAATCTCATCAATTTTGACCCCAAAATCCCCAAATTCCGCCCAAAATCACGTCCCGAATCTCGGATCTGGAGTTGACCCCGATACACCGGACGACCGTCACCTTACCGGACGTCCGGAGCCGCAGGAACCACCGGACGTCTGACCTTACCGGACGACCGGAACCCCCTAACCCGAGCAGAATCAGCGGATTTCCGACCCGACCGGACGTCTGGTGACCGGACGACCGTTTTTTCCGGACATCCGCTATCTGTAGATATCAACTTCGGCTGATTTTTGTTTCGGCCATAACTAATTCATACGGAATCCGATTTTCGCGTTCTTTAGCTCGTTGGAAAGCTCTTGACATACCCCTTCCCACAAAAATACTACCATCACCATTTGACTCCATCAAAGTTTTGCAATTTTGGCATCTTTGCCTAGGGCTTCCACCACATCATTCCGCTACACCAGCACCGACTTCCGCAACCTAACCCATATTGATCCCCAGCGCATATGTGGTTGCTTGAGGAGTGATTTGAGTCTCCTAAGGTGTCTAGGCTACTTAGGGATGGTTACTTCTTCATCAACCACCACTATACACTTCCGCCCCCCCCCCCCCCCCCCCCGCCAACTTAACCCATTTTTGATTGTGTTGTGAGTTGTGTCTCCTAAGGTGTTTCGGCTACTTAGGGACCGTGCTTCCAACTCCGACACCATGTATAGTCCACCACCTTCCCTCCACTTCCGCATTGCGTACTCCATAACCCATCATTGCATTTCCACAATCCCTTTGAGCTTCCGCAACCACCACCGCATCCCGCTACCACCATTTTGACATTTGACGTTTGAGATTTTGAGTTCGCGGTTTTTCCGTTTCCTAAGGTGTTTCGGCTACTTAGGGACAAGTCTCCATCATCTTGGTATCTACATCAAGAACACCGCTAGTCATCATCGCCAAGGGCGGTAACCTCTATATCATCTTGGTATCGTGGTACCCCTCCATTGTACATTCCCCTTGCAATTGCATTGTTAACCCCTAGCCCATTTTGCGTTACTTGCCTATCGAGACTAGCCATTTGAGTATTGCCGGCAACGTTACTTGTGCACATTAGTGATCTACACCATACATTGCATACATACCATATCATATTGGTATCATATCATCTCGTGTGCCTCAAGTTTGTTCCCGCATATACACAATTACTATCTTGGTTTGTGCATTTCGCAAAGTGGATATATAAAAAAAGCTTTTAAGCAAAAGAGAAAGAGCAAATAATCTTGTAGGCAATAGCCATAGCATCCACCACATTGCATAAGATTGTCATATCCGATCATCTTGGATCAAACACCGGGAACCATACATACATAGCATACTTGGGATAGAAAGTTTATCCATTTTGCATCTTATAGGTTGTGCACAAGTGTCGTATCCGCCTAGTGAGCAATCGTGCTAGCGTCTCTCTTGAGTTGTGCAACACGAGCGTTTTCCGTGGATTCCACATTTTGTGCTCATCCTTGGTTGCACGAACCCATTTATCTATCCGTGTGTGTGTTTTCGTGTGCCACATATTGCTATTGGTCTACTTGTTACACTTGCGACTTTGTGATTCTCTTTCAACATTATTGACTCTTGCTAACATTTTGCATTAAATTTTTGTGCCACTATCCTCACCGACCTCCACCATAAGCCTTACTTGTGTAGGGTGTGAGAAACCGACAAGAATTGGTACCAATTGTGATATTTCCTTGTCCACATTGGAGTGATCATTGATCCACTTTCAACTTCGGTCAAGGTACATTTGGTATTCGTTCTTCTCTTTCTCCACTCATATTGGCTCGAATCTTGTGATGGATAGGCAAGGCATTTCATCTCCGGTCTTCCACAACAACGACGGCGTGAACAACTACATCACCAAAGCGTCAATCTTCGATCTACAACGACAAATGCAAGGCGCACAATCAAGACTGCGAGAGCGCATCGAGAACCTCTCCATCGACATTCGTCACTCCGAAGCGAGGAAAAGGGACTACATCGACAACAAGCTTTCCGCACAAAAGGAGGAGCAAGATGCAAGGATGGAGGAGATTCAGGCCTTGATCAAGTCTACTTCCCCTTCGTCATCTTCAAGGCGGTGGCAAGCACATCGATCCTCTTCAGAGTGCCCAAGCGACACAAGCGCAAGACGTCCACATCTCCATGGCGACCACCATCACGTTCGTGATCCACCTCATCATGAAGGGCAAGTCACCTCCAAGCAACATGTGCACGACGACGACGAACGACATCTACTACGAGCTCAAGTGCGACAACGCCACCATCAACATGAAGATGCTCGAGATGCGCCTTCCTACAAGTCCCAACAAGCCCTACTTCATGCCAAGTCTGGAACACCCTCGATGCGACTATATCTCCCACGTGTCGAGGCACGACTTAGAGGCATAATGGCATTGAAGGCATATGTCGCAAGTTAGGCAATCTTCACAACATCCCATGTAATATAATTAATAAAAGGGGAGATAACATAGTTGGCTTACACTCGCCACGTCAATCAAGTACATAAATAACATTACATCAACCAAACACTCGTGGCCCGACTACGGTGCCAAAATAAAAGATAACCCAACATGCAACACGGTCCCGATCACCCTCAACTGGGCACCACTACTGATCATCAGGAAAGGAAACATAGTATCGTTGAGAGTCCTCGTCGAACTCCCACTTGAGCTCAAGCGCGTCACCTGGAGCGGAATCATCAGGCCCTGCATCTGGTGTAATAGTAATCTGTGAGCCACAGGGACTCAGCAATCTCGCACCCTCGCGATCAAGACTATTTAAGCTTATAGGTAAGGCAAGGTAAATATGTGGAGCTGCAGCAAGCGACTAGCAAATATGGTGGCTATCCTGTTTGCAAAAGAGAGCGAGAAGAGGAGGCAAAGCGTTACTCCAACACCGTGTTCACTTCCCGGACTCCGCCGAGAAGAGACCCTCACGGTAACTCACACGGTTGATTCATTTTAATTAAGTTATGGTTCAAGTTATCTACAACCGGACATTAACAAATTCCCACCTGCCCATAACCACGGGCAGGCTTTCGAAAGTTCAAATCCCTGCAGGGGAGTCCCAACTTAGCCCATGACAAGCTCTCACGGTCAACGAAGGAATAGACCTCCTCCCAAGATGTTCCGATCAGACTCGATACCTCGGTTCTTCAAGACACTTCGACAGGTTAAAACAAAACCAGCAACACCGCCCGAATGTGCCGACAAATCCCGATAGGAGCTGCAAATATCTCGTTCTCAGGGCACACTCAGATGATCTCTCCATACAACTAAAACCAAACCTCAAGTTTCCCCGAGTGGGCGCTGCCCAGGACTCTAGTTTGGACCAACACTCAGAGGAGCACTAGCCCGGGGGAGCTAAAATAAGATGACCCTCGGGCTCCGAAAACCCAAGGGAAAAAGAGGCTAGGTCGCAAATGGTAAAACCAAGGTTGGGCATTGCTGGAAAAGCTTTAATCAAGGCGAACTATCAAGGGGTTCCCATTATAACCCAACCGCGTAAGGAACGCAAAAATCCAGGAACATAACACTGATATGACGGAAACTAGGGCGGCAAGAGTGGAACAAAACACTAGGCGAGAGGCCGAGCCTTCCACCCTTTACCAAGTATATAGATGCATTAAGATAACAAGATAATATAATGATATCCCAACAAGTAAATAATGTTCCAACAAGGAACGGTCTCCAATCTTCACCTGCAACTAGCAACACTATAAGAGGGGCTGAGCAAAGCGGCAACATAGCCAATCAACGGTTTGCTAGGACATGGTGGGTTAGAGGTTTGACATGGCAATTTGGGAGGCTTGAAAGCAAGTGGTAGGCATCATAGCATTGGCATAGCAAAAGAGCGAGCATCTAGCAAAGCAAAGATAGTAGTGATTTCGATGGTATGATCATCTTGCCTGCAAAGTTGTCAGAGTTGACTGGATCCTCGAAAGAAAACTCAACGGGCTCCTCGTTAGCGAACTCGTATCCCGGATCTACCCAAACAAGACAAATAAACAAACGGAACACAATCAACCACGTGCAAAGCTCAAGCAATATGATGCAAAGATGATATGCTATGCGGGATGCATATGCAAGATGTGACAAGGAATGCATGAACCTGGCCTCAACCTGGAAATCCAAGTGTGCCACTGGAAAGATGAGATGAAATCGCTTGAAAACTATATAAAGAACGCCGGAATCGGAGTTACGGTTTGGAAATGGCAAGCAATTCAAATATGACCACGCTCTGCGATTTACAACAAGTAGCCATCTAAATGCAATGATATGAACATGCTACAGCACCCAAACATGGCATCAAAATACTTGGCAGGGATGCAATCATGATGCTTAACAAAGGTCTAGCACCAAGCTACGGCCAATTCATCCATTAACAGGTTCAAACAAGAATGGCAAAAATGTATATGGTAAACAGATCTCAGACTTAGTGAAATTAACACTTGTCTGGAATTTCAGATCAGGTAGCACTCTTCGGAGCAACAAAACTACATGCTACAGGACCTTAACATGGCAAAGTAAAGAATGGCATGGAGCTACTCAAAGAGCTTAAAAAAGTCCCTTAGTGACCTTGAGCCAAAAGGGATCAGAGAATACAATTGCAAGCATGTGAACATGGCAAAAACATAATCAGTTCTCAGACTTAGTGAAAACTGGAGCATGCTGAAACAGATATCAGGTAGGCATGTTTACGAGCTCGATGCACTCACTACGGAGCAAGTCATGAAAAGCTAAGAATACACCCATCAAGAATACACAAAATGCAAGCTATACATGGCAAGAACAATAATATAGCATGCACGGATCAACTACAACATCCTCGGCAAAATCGCTAACAAGTAGACAATCTGCCCAGATTCACGAAGTAGCAAAAATAGAGCTCGATGGACTCAAGCTAGGTTGCTCCATAATTGCAAAAAAATACATGGATGGATAGAGCACTACGAGATTAACAAAACATCCTTACTGATCATCCTCAAAAGAGGCACGGATCACTCGGAAACAACATGAACATATGGCAACATGAGATAAACAGCCCAAGGACTTAGTGGAAATGCTAAGTCCCTGAAATCAGCATTACCAAGTGCCTCACTTTGCAAGCTTGTGCTAGTCACCACACACATCACAAAAATACATGGGTTGTACCTCTGGAAAGATGGCAAAACCCTTAACAAATCATATATAGAGCTCAGGGGCATATCATGCACACAATAATCATGGCAAAAATGACAAATAGCTAAATGGAGCAGCAGATCTGACAATTATCTCAAGTAGCCCTCTTCTAACAGCATTTCGGGCATAAATATGAACTCAAATGAAAATGATGCAATAGAATGAAATGATGTGCTCTCTGAGATTAACATTTTGATATGCTATATGCCCAAAATGGAGTTACGGATACAAAGTAACGATGCGATGAACATGAGCATTTGAATCAGGAAAACGTGGGACTTGGTAGAAAATTACTACCCCCAGATCTAGGGTTCACCCGACGCGGAAATCGAGGCGGCCGGATCTTCGCCGGAGTTTTGCCGGAGACGAAGAAGGAGGAGGGCATGGAGAAGGCCGGCGAGGACGGGGCCGCGGGCGCGGATCTAGAGCCGGCGCGGTGAGGCGGCGAGGAAGGGCCGCGGGGGCGGTCACCGGCGCGGGTAGAGACGGCGCGCCTCACCGGAGCTGTTGCGGCGGCGGGGTTGTGCGGTGGCCGGCGGGGAGGAAGACAACGGTGGCGCAGTGGAGCGTCGCCGGCGGCCAGGCGGCGCGCGGCGAGGCGCGAGGCAGACGCCTCGGGCGCGGGAGGTAGGCGGCGGCGGCCGTGGGCTCGCGCGGGCCCGCGATGGGCCTGGCGGGCCGCGCGGCTGGGAGGCGCGGGGAGGACAAGTGGCGGCGGCGGATTCGTCGGGGGCGGCGGCTGGACACGTCCGGTCCGGGATGGACACGTCCGGCGGCTGAAGGTGGAAGAGGGCTAGGGTTTGTACCGCGATTTTTGGGGAGGGGATCACATATTTATAGGTAGAGGGAGCTAGGAGAGTCCAAATGAGGTGCGGTTTTCGGCCACGCGATCGTGATCGAACGACCGAGATGATGGAGGAGGTTTAGGTGGGTTTTGGGCCAAATTGGAGGGGTGTTGGGCTGCAACACACACGAGGCCTTTTCGGTCCCTCGGTTAACCGTTGGAGTATCAAACGAAGTCCAAATGATATGAAACTTTACAGGCGGTCTACCGGTAGTAAACCAAGGCCGCTTGGTAAGTCTCGGTCCAATCCGGAAATGTTTAATCCCCACACACGAAAGAAAGTTAGAAATGACCACCGGAGGAGAACGAAGCGCCGGAATGCAAAACAGACAACGGGGAAAAAGCTCGGATGCATGAGATGAACACGTATGCAAATGCAATGCACATGATGACATGATATGAGATGCATGACAATGACAACAACATCCGGAGACAAGAACCCGAACCCAAGAAAATAAAATAACTTAACGCCGGAAACGGCAAGAGTTGGAATACATATTGGGTAAGTCATATCCGGGGTGTTACAAAGTCCAAACTTCATGAGCACAAGAAAAGACCGCGAGACGAGCACCACCAAGACAGAGCTACGGCTACACCAACCACTTCGACATCTTCACCAAGTGCTATCAAGGCATCTTCGCCTTTGGACGTACGACATCTTCGCCTACCTCCCATGAGTTCGCCTACATCGACATCTTCAACTACAAGGCGACCAACTACGCGCGAGGGAGACACTTCCATCTTCAGAAGCCCCTCAAGGAAGATGGCCGAGCATGGGAATTTCCCTTCGGTCATGGAGATGAGCTACGAGGTGCCACATCATTTGGGCCTCCAACAACAAGATGACGACAAGAAGGTCGAGCAAGGGCCATCCCCTTCGACCACGACGACGCGCACGAACCTCTTCAACAACATGAAGACGGCGCCCATATTGGACTCATACTCCGAGTCAAGCTACGAGACTGCACATGAGACCTTATCATTGGTCTTGGTGGAGAGTGATGATGTGCCATCTTCGGCCTTCATCCACGGCTACGACCATGACATGATTGAGCATGGATACATTTGCACCAACATCTCTCCGACACCCACATATAAAGAGATGCCCCAATTGCCATGTGAGGAGAGCCACCACCACATGAGTGACATGATTGACTCCACCACACATGACATTGAGAGCATTTCCTATGAGAGGACGAGTGTGACCACCACTAGCCCCACACTTGAGAGCATGCCACACATCCTATGTGAGGTTGAGAGCAATTTGAGTGACTCCACCAACCATATGAGTGAGAGCATCCGAGAGGGAGTGAGTGAGCCACAACACTTAGTGAGTGAGGTAGTTGACACGGCATGTGAAGCCACTTTGATTTCTAACGACTTAACCTCTACTCCTAGTGTGTGTGCTAGGTCTCCTACATGACGACACGCCTATCCTCAACAAATCCATACCTCCAATGGAGAAAACGATGGCCATGGTGGAAGAAGATGCACCACCCACATGGTTCCATCATGATGTAGATGACCACGACTTGGTCTTTGACACCTCACCTACAACACATGAGCGATGCTCCATAGGTAACATAGGTGATGGTGCTTCTCTTGTCCCACTAGTGGACTATCTCACCAATGATTGCTTGCATGATATTGATCCACCTATTCCCATGCTTCACGCTAGTGCGACTTATTCATGTCATGGCTCACCTATTTATGATAAATATGATGATGAGGATGCTGATTTGCCTAGTTGTGATGCTATGCTCCATAGTATATCATGTGAAAATTCTATTGGTCACATCATGTTTGACAATCCATTAACCTTGTCATATGCTATGAGTGAGATATCCCATATTGCATCATTTCAATCTCAACATAGTGACTATGCATGCCCCGTTACAATAAATCCCATTTGCACTTATGGCATAGATGACGAGATGATGGTCATTGGCTTTTTTTCATGTGATGATATTGCTATGCTTCCTTTGCAAAATTTGCACAATTCATCTCATATGCCATGCCATGAAAATTATTTTGTATCGCATGATTACATCCCTTGTGCGCACCATATGTATTCCATGAATAACAATGCTCTAGATATTTCCCATGATGCATTACACAATTTGAGTCTCCATTATGCTATACATAACAACAAACCTCTCATGATGGATGACATGTTTCTATATCACACATCTCATTTATTTGAGCATTGGCTATTTTGTGCTAACCAACACAAGCATGTGCGCATCATGATGGATGATGTGTAAATCTACCACACACACACAATTTTCCCTTTGTCTTTGTTTTGTGTAGGTACTCACGTATACTCGTCAACCTCTCAATCCCAAGAGTTCACGAAACGAGCTCTTGAGAGCATAGATGACTTGGGATCCCATGAACTACCCTTCCCACCGCTCTCTTCGCACAACGTCTACGTGCATATCTCTCACTTGGATCTCACATGGCTATGGGCTATATACCGCTTCTCGCTTCTTGCTCATTTTACCGTGTTCCCTTTGCATGCTATGCTTGCTTCTATGCTTTTGCCATGCAATTGTGACCCTTGCTTGCATCTACCCATGATTCACCATTATGCTACTTCTATGTGTATTTGCATGCTTGGTGGAGATCCTTGTTGCTATTGCCATGTTTATCATGTGCCTGATGCTATTGATGCTATTTTGCTCATATCTTGCCTTCATGCTTGTGATGTGTCTTGTGCATTATTCATGATTACCATTTGCACACATGACATACTTAACATGATTCCTTCTAGTATGTTGCATCTTCGCACTACTAGCTTGCTTGCCTTGATTCATATGATTGCTTGCTTTGTCGCATCACCCATGTTCCATTATTACTTGCTTTCTTGGGTTCCTGACGTATATGTCGCCTCTCACATGATACATCTTGTGATGCATGCTTGCTTGCTTGCGTCTATTCTATTTGGTTGTTCTCACATCATATGCCTCCATACTATGAAATTCTCCCTTGTCCTTTCTTATGATGAGCACGATGCATCCACTTGTTGGGTATTTTACCGCACGAACGATAGGTTTTCTGCTAACCTCATTTGTTTTTCTGAGTGTTTGTCATGTTCTTTCATGTTGAAGGATTCACAAGGCGATACCGTGATGACACAATTTGGTCATGTGAAGGCATACACGATGTGCAACACCAACATTTGCGAGAATCTCCTAAAGGTGAACTCCTTCCCTTTGAGCCATCCTCAAATATGCATATTGGATGGGTCACTCTTTCATTGTTGTTTCCTTCTTCTTGTCTACATGTTACATCTATTGGATGGAGGACCGACATTGGAGATGGAACCCATGGACCTTCAAGTTGAGGAGCGCTCGGATTTATTAGATGCACCTTCGAACCTCCACTCATGTCACTGCATTGAGCATTCGTATACCAACACCTCCATATTTGTTGATTGCGTTCACACATGTCATGCTCGATGGACATATCATACACATGACAAATTTACATCTTATGCATGGATTGACTCACATCATGATTGCCTTGTTGCATCTTGTATTCCCATGTCATCCATGATACATGAGCTTGTGCATTTCACTAGCAAATTTGTTGTGATACACCTTGATGGCATATTCATACATCATGATCTTATTGCCTACCATCAATTGCATGATCACATCACATTGAGCATCCATTACCATATTCATGCTATTGATAAACCGTCTCACTATGACATCATTTTGCATCGTGGTTGCATTGATCACATCCACAATACATTTGTGTGCACAATGAATGATTTTGCTCCCATGAATGCTTTACATGTCATTTTACATCATTTGGATAAGCATCTCATGCATTTTCATGAACAATTCCTTTGGACGAACTCATGTTTATTTGATGGACACCTTGTGTGCGTTAACCATTGTATTTCCGAGTGTCATTTGTGTTTGCTCTTCTTGCATGTATACCACTCCGGCGACACCTTGGAGTACTTGGATTGCGCAATGTCTTCAACTCCGTCCAACTACAAGTCCGTCCACGACTACCATTTCCATGGTGATGAGGATCACGATCCGAGGTCGAATCTTTCCCAAGCGGGGGGGGGGGGGGGAGATGATGCGGAGCATTCCACGTTCATCCCCATGTACACTCCGACTACTCTCCAAGCCCTAAGAGAACATAAGATGAGACCTCATCTATACACCATTGGACACAAGGTGAACTCACTCCTCTTCGAACCATCACTTTTCATACGTGAGACATGGCTACTACCTCAAACATGTGTGCTATGCATGACCAGGAACCAAGAGGAAGACCATGGACAACAGGCGAGGACACCAAGCGCGAGGAACAAGAAGAAGAGCTACGGAAGAAGCTCCAGCCACCGGACGATCGGTCGGGACAGGACGTCCGACGCCTGAAGACCCTCCGGACGACCGGCCCGGACCGGACGACCGACAATCCCGTACCCGAGCCAAACGAGCGGACGTCCGACAAGTCTCGGACGTTCGACACAATCCAGCGACCGGACGTCCGACCGTCTCCGGAAATCCGGCCCCACATCAACTGAGCCAAAACGCCGGATGTCCGACAAGTACCGAACGACCGGACCCTCATGAGCCACCGGACGTCCGGTACCCGTCGGACGTCCGACGCCTGTCTGTGCACAGTGTATCGGGCCGAGCCCATGTATCCCTTCGCCCTCACTTACCCCTTCGTGGCCCTAGACTATATATACTCCTCTCCCTCCACCATTTGAGGATTAGCGTTGGTTTAGCTCATACTTAGAGATAGAGCTTCGCTCATCCACATCGGATCTAATCCTCGTGAGAGACCACGGCCTCTTCGGAGAAGATCCCTTTGGATTCAAGACCTCCTTTTGGAGAAGAACATCAAGACCTCCTCACGGAGAAGACCGGCTACCTTTGTATCGTCCCGTGTTGACTTTGGATCTTGTATCTCACCTTTGTGTTCATCGATCTAGCGCATGTGTGATCTATTCTTGTTGGTTGAGTGATTCTCTCGTGTTTCCTCTTGTGTTTTCCCTCATTTTCCCCTCGTGTTCTTCGCATTCTTGGACGGGATCCGCTCCTTTCGTGAAAGATCGGCCCCTAGGGTTCATACCCTACATCACTTGGCCCCTTGAGAGGGTCTTGAGTTGTTGGTGCTGAAGATGGGCCATACCAGGCCGACGATGGAGCCACGCCGTGGTCCGCTCGCAGAAAAGTCTAGGAACCCCCGTTCCCAGAATGCCGACAGTATCCCCCGGGCACAAGGCGTGCTCGGACTTGGCTTTGAGGCGAAGCCAAAGGGCAAGGGCGGGGCACATGGGCCCCAACCGCCTGCGGCCTCGGTCGACGCATGGAGCTTGATGGGACATGGGTGTCTTCGCTTCCCCATGCTACCTCGGCAACTGTCCGGGGCTGACAAAAAGGCTGGTGCCTACTGCCGAGCCTTCATTGCCTTCCATTTGTCTTGCTCTAGATACCCTTCTCCCCCTGCTCTGTGCGCCTCCAAATCCACTAACTTCTTCCCGGGCTTGCCTCCAATGGTGACCGAGAAAGCGAAGCCTGCCGCTCCTTCTATGCGCCCAACACCCTCATTCGAGTTGGCCCTTAGTGTGTCCACCGTCACTAAGGAGAGGCATCTCCCTGCCGCGCTCCCATTGACGGCGGGTACCGCCAACGATGGAGGTGAGACGGTGCTCCGGGTCGGCTCTACCGAACCGTAAACCTTGGGGGAGAACCTCTACCCCTTCTTCCTGCACAACATCTTCGCTGGGCTCGTTCCCCCTTCCCCAGTTTCTGCTACGCCATCCCCAACCATTATGGGATCCATGCCCTCCATCTTCATCCCAACTCCACCCCCTCCTATCGATCTTCGCCTTATACTACGAGGCATTTGTGGGGGTGGCGCCCTCCATTTTGATGTTCCGCCACTTCTTCTACCTCTGGATAGGCAGCGACCAGTACTCTGGGTGCGTCTGCTTCATCGCTGCTAATGGCAGCAATGCGATCTCGAGGGCTAGGAAGAAGGTGGAAGACTTTCGGCACAAGTGGATCTTCATGGACGCCAAGCGCTCCCACGCTCAGTTGGAGCCGCCGACCGCGCTGTCGGTGAAGCTGGACCAATGGGCTCATGAGAAGCTGACCGACCCCCGGGCGGAGAAGCTGCTGGAGAGGATCACGGCGGACCTGAAGGCAGAGAAGCTTACGGGGGCCATGATCATCAGGGAGTTCATGACGCAATGCCTGGCCCCACTCCAGGCACACTTGCACCCTCTGTGGAGCCCTGGGACGCAGAAGACGAACTCTGGCTGCGCCCGGACGACCTGTTGGACGAGGAGCTAAGCAAGGTCATGTGCACCTTGCTTGAGAAGATGTCGAGCACCCTCCCGGAGGCCTATCTCCCACTGTACCGCCGCGACGACGGGGCGCAGGTCGTCGGTGTTATGCCCTTCTTCAACGAGCTGGGGCTCGTGCCACTACAGCCTTCCCAGCCCCCTAGCTCTCCGGTGCCAGTGTCCTCCGGCCAGCGCTCCGATGAGAAGGAGGAGGGAGAGTCATAGTTGTCGGGGAAAATATATAGGGGTATGCATTTTCCCCTGACTCGTGCACGGACAGGCCAAGACCAGGCCAGAGCACAAGAAACCAAGAGATTCGAAGAACCATCATGCAACTCCGTGGGACTAAGGCCAAGCCAGAGAAGCAAGGTATCTCCAAGAGAGGGGCCTCCCTTGCCAGACAGGCGAGCCCGGCAAGGGACAAGGCCCCCCCCCAAAAGCAGATGATCAAGACACCCCGGCAGGGCCCTGCCGGGGCTCACGGAGGCAAAACTACCTCACCAACCACTCCAACACGACCCACGTCATCCATTAGTGTGGTGTCAAGCCGCAAGGTTATTAAGTGGCAGCCATTGGCCACATGGCAGCCATTTCCTACAGAAGAAACCCACAGGTGACACCTGTCCAGCGACGTGTCAAGAGAACAGGCGCGGAGCTGGCAAAATAACCCAGCAAGCCTTGTCGGGCAAACAATGTTGTGAAACTAAGCGGTGCATTTAATGCACCTTGTCAGCCCGCAGAGTTAGGTATGATAGCATTGTTTGCTATCATATCAATGCATAATGACTACATTGCCATTGTGGTGACCCCTTAATCTATAAAAGGAGGCCCATGGCAAACATAGAAAAAGGTTGTTGGAAAGTTGATTAACCCACACCCCCATACGGGCATAGTCCCTGCTGCCCTTGGGCGACCCCTGCCGGGCAAGTGTACTATGCCTCACCACTTCCATTCCACCATCAATCCACCAAAGCGGGAGCAGGGTTTTATGCCTCACGGCGGTCTGAACCTGGGTAAATTGCTTGTGTGTTCTCTATCGTGCTGCCATGCGCTAGTCTGCTCTTTGTGCAACACGACGTCCCCCTGCCAAACCAGCAAGGGCCGCCTGGTCCCATAGGTTTCCATGGATATCCCGTGACATCTTTGGCGCACCAGGTAGGGGGCTCGCTTGTGCGAACCTGAAGGTGTGCGTAGTGAGTCAACTTCCACACCATCCTCGTCCTCGACGACACCATCCACCATGGTGCTCGCGAAGACACAGAAGCGAAGCGGGGGGCCACCCCCGCGCCATTTTATCGCTCTCCAAGCCTCGCCATGGCGATGTCTAAGGAAAAGATTGCTACTGGTGGCGATATGCCCGGCGTGGTGGCCCATACATCGTTCCCACCACTCGGCCGACGTTCAGAGAAGGGGTGCAAGGCGTGCGGGTGTGGGCTCCCTCCTCCCCGTCCTTTTCCTTTGCAGTCGAATTGCTTCAGCCTCGGCATCATTGATGTCGACGATTACCGCGTGATGCTCGGTCCAGTATTTCCTCTATTAGGGGGTAATCCTGGGCGAAGCGTTGGTATGAGTCCGTCGATAGATACCCCGACAAGCATATTTTTGAAAGGCTGCATGCGTTGGCGTGGTCCATGCAATGGCAGCCGCTGGACTGTCTTAAAAGGAAAAGGGAAAGGGGAAGAGGACCAGAAGAGCCCGGCGCTACGCCCCGATGCTCGCCAGCCGCCAGGAATGCATGTCGGTCCCTGCCGGGAACGAAGAGATCACCTGATTAGCTTCTGCTCCTCCAAGTGTCGTGGGCGCGCCTAGGAGCGCGGCCCAGTAGAAGAAAAAGGGGTCTCGAAACGAAAGCTAAATTTGCGTTATCACCCCTTATTGATGTTTTTCAAGTCTTTAAAGTCGTTTATCCCTTAAACCCTAGCGAGCGTTCATATAGTGAAACCACTCATGCGATGGAACCTTGGCTGGTTTCTCTGATTGCACCATCGTCCTATCCAGAGCCATGCTCGCAGGTCGAGAGGCTGCATCGAGAGCTACCTAGGAAAAACCTGCCGAGATGCATCCACGCCAAGATGACTGTTAAGGTCCGGACCATTGCGAAAATCGTGGCAATATGATATCGGCATGCATACAGAGCATACACATGAATTGATCATACGAACGAATGCATATAGGGTTCAAAGGGATAAAACGCACATTTAAAGATCCAACTAAGAATATCTGTTCCGCGCGAACACTAGAGATAGAATAACTAAACACAAAGTATTTTATCATGTTCCATTATTGGGCCCAGTGGAATCACAGTGGCCCGTTACTTGGTCCGGTGACTAGAAAGAACATATTAAACTCGAAGAACCCTGTCGGGGTAGAGAGCGGCTTTCTTCTCGGTGGCTGCGATGTCAGCACCCACTGGCGGCTACTTAAACCCGTCGTCAAGATCGAGCTCTGGGTGGCGACATGCGATATTGCTCAAGAGCATGAAGAGGGTGTTGCGAGCGAGCTTCTAGTACTCGTTCGCGAAGTGCTTGGCCCTTCCCTCTTCATGCACCTTCAGTTTTTCAATCAGCTCATCGAAGAAGATCCCCAGCTTGACGCTCGGGACCTCCTTCTTACTGGCTGAGAAGATTGGACCGTCCATGCCCATCACTACAGCTTGGGCACCAAGGTGTTCTGCAATATCGATCATGCTCTTGATCCAGAGGTTGCTCATGTCGACCTGGTTCTTCATCTTGTCCTCTGCATACTTCTGAAGACGTTTGGCGGTGTCCAGATCTTTGGACAACAGCTGCTGGTAGGACTCGATGGACTCTACCGCACTCTCCAAGGTGCTGATCCTGGCCTTCAGGTATGCGATGTTGCCATTGGCTGCAACCAGGCTCTGGGTCTTGGAGGAGAGCTGTGACTGCACATCAGCCAAGAGGATGTACGCCTGCCGTGCTTCTTCCTTGAGTTGCTTCGCCTCTCTGACAATCTCGACAAGGTCCTTGTTCAGCTTAGACACCTGCCAGTCGAGGTCAGTCTTGGTGGAAGACGCGGCATCCAGATCTTCGATCAGCTTCTTCATTTGGGCAGCGTGATCAGTGTTAAGGGTGTCTAGGGCAGCTCCATGCTTATCCTGCAATTCCATGGTGCGTTGCCGCACCAGAGCCTCCAAGATTTCATCCTTCGCACGGAGGGCGGATTCGATCTTCTCCTCCCGGAGGGAGATGTCTCGCTCTCTAGCATCTAAAGAAGCCTTGTGGTCCGCCAAGCGTGCCTCCCGAGCCATGACATCCTCCCTCATCATCAGGAGCATCTCTTGATGCCTCGGGAGCACATTGAATTGCTCGTCGTGCCATTCACGCAGCTCCAAGCACTTATCCTTCAGCTTCTGGTCCACCTTGCCGGCGGCCTCACGCCGTTCCTTGAGCTCCTGCCACTTCTGACTATGCCGGGCATGCATTTCCTTCACGCCCACCACCATGGACTCCATGAAGGACAAATCCATGGTGATAGCAGCCGAGTCATGGGCCTCTTGGGCACCCTGATAGAGCGCAACTAGGAGGCATTGGAGTTCTTCCTCAAGCTCTGCATCCATGCTGACGGACATGCTGGGGGCTCCAGCTCCGAATGGCGATAGCACCATTGCCAACACGCTCGAGGGGCATGGCGGAATCTCAGCAACAGTCCCGGCGGCGGGAAGCGGGCCCATGGTCTAGAATGTGATCTTCATCTCGACGGCCACTTCCCCTATCGTGGCGTCCCCGGAAGAATGCTCCATCACTGCCAAGGAGCCCTGGACATCCCCAGCAGCGAGACCCTGCCCCTCAGCATCTGCAAGCTCCACGGCTTCATCCATGGCAGCCCTCCCTATGTCAGCCACCTCCTCCAGCAAATCTGGTTCTTAGGTTTGAGGGGTTGCATACGAAAGGTTAAGTGAACAACGAAGAAACAGAAGTCTCGAAGCGAATGAAGAAACCAGTGGGAGCAGTCAGAGCATGAATGAAAAGAAGGATTATTAGGCAAGACACCTGGGGAGGTCTGTCGGGCAGGGGTCTCTGTTTCTCTGACAATAGCTGTTGCCGGACCATGAGCCTCGACCTCTGCCGGGGTAGACTCGGCAGCCTTCCGCGCAGTCACAGCCGCGGAAGGCTCCGTGGCGGTTCCTTCGGCTTGAGAGGCGGAGGAAACATGCCCTTCAGGGAGGGGCTCGCCCTGCGTCGTCTTGCCTCCTCCTTCGCTTGGGGGAATGGAGAGGCTGTCTCCATCATCTCCAGCGAGTGGGGCCAAGTCTCCGCTCCCAGGCCGAGGGGTCGACTAGGGCCTCGGCATGGGGCGTCTGCATCCGTCCCCGCCAAGGCCGAGCTCTACACGCCATTCAACGACCCTAGGCGCCGGGGCCTCTTCCGGGAACAATGGATGAGGGTCTCCGTGTCCTCCTCCACCTCCCTGATCAGCAACAACAAACAAAGACAAGAGGCCAGTCTACCAAAGTAATTGGACATGCACACGTTATCCAAAAAAAGAACAAAACTTCCTTACTCTTCCACGAGGAGCATGGAGTTCAAGTTGAAATCCATGGGAGGTGGAGGCTCCCGCCTTCTCTTTTGGGGTGGGGAAGTCGAACTCCCCGGCAGCTTTGGTGCCTCCCGTGGCATCAGGAGCCCCGGGGAAGACGAGCGGTGCGAGGAGCTCGACCGAAGTGGGGGCTGGACTCTGCCTCCGTGGCCATGGGCCATTTGGTGGAAGAAGCCTTGGCATGAGAAAGGCGAGGGGAATGGCGACACGCCACCTCGGCCTTGGTAGACTTGGTGGAGGACTTCTTCACACTCTTGGTGGCTGACACTTGGTTAGAGGTCGCTGCTCCTCGGGCCGCGGGGCGCCTGCGGGTGCGCTGGTCAGGGCTCGGTGTAGGGTCTTGCAGTCTAGCTGCAAGCCACTCATCTTCAAGGGCCGCTGCTGTGTCCTCCTGCCTCTCCTCCTCCTCTCCCTCTTGGAGCTTCATCGCTGCCGTGGCTAGGGCGTCCAACCCAGCAAAGTCAACCTCGGCAAGCTCTTCCCTGGCAGATCCTTCCATTGCTCGCGCTTCGCTGCCGCCCTGGGACGAGCTTCCATTCCCAGATTTTCCTTTTCCCTTCCCGGCCTTCCCATCTCCACGAGGTGGGCAGCCTTGTCCTCCTCAGCCCTCTTCAGAATATATGCCACCTCCATAGTAGAGGTGCTCTTATACATCACACCCTCAGTCCTGGTGGCCCTCTCCACCAGGGCGCTTAACAACTGGAGCTCTTCATCAAGAGTGGGGAGCTTCCAAGAGCCTGATACCCCTTCAGCGTCGCAATCCGGCATCCACTTTAGTATCTGGTCCCGGGCAGAGTTGATATTTAGGTGGATGACGGTTGCCGGAAGCTTGAACAACTCAAAGTGGCCAAACAGCTGGTCGCACAACCAACCATGGCCATAAACTGACAAGTTGTTGGCCAGCCCCGGTAGAAACCTCATCCTATCTTCTGCGTCTCCATATAGCGACGCATGCCTGTCCCTTTACTGCAGCGGTGAGATGCGGCGGAGAAGGAAATCTGCCCGCACATGCTAGATGGTTAACCCGGTAGCCGCCAGACTGGTGATCCTATTGATTGTCAGGCACAAACTGTCCTCGATAAGGCCCTTGGCGCTCCAATACTTGTTGTGCTTGATGCACACCTACCGCGCTTCGCAAAACTCAAGGGCTTCTTTGTCATGGATCCAGCATGAGTCCCCTTTCCATTCATCCCACCTCTCACGCTGGTACCCAGGGAGGTAATCCTAGATCTTCCTTGCTATGCGCGACATCCAGGTGATGATTCTAGAGTGGTTAATCCCGCTCTCCACCCGTGGGATGAATTAATGCCGGAATAGATCCATATTGGGATTCACTCCGACGAAATTCTCACACAAATGCGCGAAAATGGCCATGGTCGCCATTGCATTTGGCATGAAATCGAGGAGGTGGAATCCATAGATGTTCATGCTTGTCTCGAAGAACTCAGAAAAGGGAGGGCACAGACCGCCAATTAAGTAAGCAGCAAAGAACCGATAAGAATCAGGGGGATCCACCTCACCCGCTTCGTAAACTACGGGCGCACCTTGACCTTTCTCGATGGGCCACCCCCACAGATACCCATACTTCGTCTGAAGAACGGGGACGCTCAAGGAGGACGTTACGAACACGACGTCATCGCTCAGCTTCTTGTTCAGCTCCGCCGACATCTTGCTCCCCTTGGTGGTGGCCTCCTTCGCCACGGCCGACGGCTTCTTCTTCTTCATGGGTTTCTTCCCCATTCCTGCGGTGACGTGGAGGGGGAGGGATTCGATGGAGAAGGCAGCGGCGGAAGGAGGAGCGACAAAAGGAACTATCGCTTGGCTTGCGGAGGAAGAAGATGGAGGAGTGAGGCGAGAGACAGGTGAGTCGTGCCGCTCTGTTTTTCCCTACTCTTAAGGGGAAAAGCGACGCACAAGCGTGACGATTCAGAAAGTTACCGTTTTACCATATCCACAACAGTGCCACGACCCCACGATGCGCACTAATTGCGCAAGGTGGACGTTAGATTGACTGGTCGCCATGGCAAAACGGCACACACAGCCCTCTCCTGCCACCTGTCCGTGCACTGTTTGGGGCCTAACCCAACGTGCCACGCGACACGTATGGATCAGGCCCGGGGGCTTATGTTGGGGAAAATACACAGGGTTTGCATTTTCCCCTGACTCGTGCATGAACAAGCCAAGACCAGGCCAGAGCACAGGAAACCAAGAGATTCGAAGAACCAGCATGCAGCTGAGAGGGACTAAGGCCAAGCCAGAGAAGCAAGGTGTCACCAAGAGAAGGGCCTCCCTTGCCGGATAGGCGACCCCGGCAAGGGATAAGGCCACCCCCAAAAGCAGACGATGAAGACACCCCGGCAGGGCCCTGTTGGGGCTTGCGGAAGCCAAACCACCTCACCAACCACTCCAGCATGACCCACGTCATCCATCAGTGCGGTGTCAAGCCGCGAGGTGATTAAGTGGAAGGAATTTGCCACATGGCAGCCATTTCCTATAGAAGAAACCCACAGGTGACACCCATCCTGCATCTTGTTAAGAGAACAAGTGCAGAGCTGGCAAAATAACTCAACAAGCCTTGTCGGGCAACCAATGATGTGACACTAAGCGGTGCATTTAATGTGCCATGTCAGCCCGCAGAGTTAGGTATGATAGCACTGTTTTCTATCATATCAATGCAAAATGACTAGTTTTCATTGTGGTGACCCCTTAATCTATAAAAGGAGGTCCATGGCAACCGTAGAAAAGGTTGCTGGAAAGTTGATGAACCCACAACCCCATACGCGCATAGTTGTTGCTGCACTTAGGCGACCCCTGCCGGGTAAGTGTACCATAGCAGGAGTAGAGAGACCCCTCACCACTTCCATTCCACCATCTATCCACCAAAGCAGGAGTAGGGTTTTACTCCTCACGACGGCCCAAACCTGGGTAAATTGCTTGTGTGTTCTCTGCCATGCTGCCGTGCGCTGGTCTGCTCTCTGTGCAACGCGACGTCCCCCTGCTGAACCAGCAAGGGGTCTCCTGGTCCCATAGGTGGCCGTGGATATCCCATGACAGGAGGCGATCCTAGAGGGGGTGGGGAGACCTCTCCCCTGCAGTAGAGCGATCTCCTCCACGTCCTCTCTGATGACGACGACGCTAGTGAGCACTGTCGTGGTTCTAACTCTAACAGTGATGTAGGGGGGTGAGTATGGAGAGGCTAGATCCTAGCTATTGAGAAGTTGTTACACGCGAGGTTTACGAGTTCAGGCCCTTCTCGGAGGAAGTAATAGCCCTATGTCTTGGAGCCCGGAGGCGGTCGACTGGATTATGCATGTATGGATTACAGAGGTGCGAACCCTTCCTACTGAGGAGGGGGGTGGCTTATATAGAGTTCGCCGACCCCCTCCTGCACTCAGTAATGCAGGGTTTTAAAGTACATTTAAGATGGGGCGTTACTGGTAACGCCTCTAATAAAGTGCTGTAATGACCATGAAGACTACTTAACAGCTGACCGTTTGCCTACGAAGTGACTGTAGATCTCCTGGCAGTCGAGTGAATAGCTTCATGGTCGAGTGGTAGCTTCTTGGTCGAGTGGTAGCTTCTTGGTCGAGTGTCTTGAACCTGTCGAGTGGGATGCCTTCAAGTCGATTGAAAGGTGATTTCTCCCAGGGGTGTCCTAGAGTAGGACCCTTCGGTCAGGTCCGTGTCCCTACCCTAGGTACATGTCTTCATCATTAGCCCCCGAATGGATCGAGGTTAGAGTGGGGAAAGAGTTGGAGATCTTTCCGACTGGTTCTTCGGGCTATGTGAGCGCCTCGTTTCGGGACAATCGTTACAGATGACGTTGCCAACCTTTTTCAGTCGCCTTGATCCATTCCAGGCCTTCTGTCGAGTGAATTTCTTTGTTTGTGCCATACCGAGTGCCGGTGCGATCGGGGTCTTCTGTTTTTTAGCAAGCTGTTCTGCGGCCCGCGGATGTCGCGGGATTTGGATTTTGGGAAGCGCGCTGGACGGGAGCCGCCACAGTAATCGGGAGTGATAAAGCGGAAGTTCCTCGATCTCCGTGTCGCCTTTTTCGCCACGTACTACGCGCGCGTCTGTTGCGGGATTTGACTGGATGGCCTGGGCCTACCGGTCAGCCACTCGGGAGCGGCCCCTTATAAGTTGCCGGCTCGGGGTTTCCAAGCCGTGCGCTCTCTTCTCCTTCCTTCTTCCTCTCTCCCTTTGCCAGTCTCTCTGCTACCTCCGCTCTCACCCTAGCGCCGCGAGCCCGTGCGAGATCTCTCCGGCGATGATGGTGAAGGGCAAGACCACCGCTTTGGAGCGCGCGAAGAAGGCGGCGGCGGCGGGGAAAGGAAAGAGATCTGCTCGGGGCGGATCCTCCTCCAAGACCGCTCTGCCCAAAGGTTGGATCCAGGGCGACTGGATGCCCTCGGTGCTCCAGCAAGACGATCTTGACGACATGGTCGAGGGGGGAGCCATTCCCCACGAAGCTGCGCGTCTTCCGGAGGGAGAGATCGAACCTCAACCCCGTGACGGTGAGTGTGTGCTCCTAGCCACCCACATCGACCGAGGGTTTTCTCTGCCGTCCCATCCTTTCTTCCGGAGTTTCTTGAATTTCTTCAGAGCGCAGCTCCATCACTTTACCCCCAACTCCATAGTCTATCTTGCCGCGTTCATTTCCATGTGCGAGGCCTTCCTGGGTTGCCGTCCGCATTGGGGGCTTTTCAAGCATATTTTCACGTGCCGCTCTCAATCGGTTAAAAAGGCCAAGTTGAGTGATGAAAAGACGCAAGTGATCCAGCTGTGCGGGGGCCTGGCGATCCAGACGAGGGGGAAGAGCTGTTTTCCCTCTATCACCTTCCTGGAGTCGGTTCGCGGCTGGCAGTCGACCTGGTTCTACTGCCAGGACCAGGCGACCCCCAGACAGTCGACTGGTCTTCCTCCTTTTTCCCTCGACCGAGCCGAGAAGCCTGTCTCTCTGAAAGTCACGTCGGAGGAAAGGGCCCAGGTCAAGGTGTTGGCGGGTCGAGTGGTTGAGCTTGTCCATGAGGGGGTGACTGGGATGGACCTGTTAGAGGTCTTCCTCCAGAGGCGCATTCAACCGCTCCAGGCGCGAGACCACCCGATGTGGCTGTATTCTGGCCTTGACGACACCACTCGGATCCACCCGGAGGAGGTCACCGATGAGATGCTGGCGGGGTGGCTGTCAAGTATCACGGGGAACAAAGACAACCCCCGAGGAGCCAGAAGGGTGATTCCACTCGACAACTCATATGAAGTGGATCAGGTATGTCTTTGTGTCGGATATCTGGCCTTCTGTATTAGTCTTCTTTGTATAAGTCGACTGACTTTCGTCCTGTCCGTTGTCCTCCAGGCTACCACTGAGATGTACTCGACGCCCAGCGGGGCACAAGGGCCGACCGAGGAAGGTGAGGGGAGCGGAGGCGAGAGCGGGGACGACCAGGTCGAGTGGGAGTCCGACGGTGAGGGAGAGGAGGGCGACGACATCTTCTCCAGTGAGGAGGAGGAGGAGGCTGAACCCTCCCGCCCGGAGGGACGGTCCAAGCTCGCCCACGATCCAGCGCAGGAACGTGGCAAGGCGGCCGCTCCTGTTGGGCAGTCGTCGAAACGCCCTCGGACTTCTTCTCCTCCGCCGACCGGGAAGGCTCCCAAGCACCCATGTACGGCGCCATCTAAGCCGCCCAAGGCCTTGCCCAAAATGAAGATAGCTATTCCCACCATTTCGGGGTAACAGCAACACTTGCTTTCCTTTGTCGACTGTGGACGGATCCTTGGTCGATTCACTGGGCCAACTGACTAACTTTCGAGATTTGCAGTGGTGCAACTTCTGAGGTCTCCGCCAGGAACGACGACCAAGAGATGGAGGACGCTGTCACCTCCAACCCTGGTACGATCACTGTCGTCCTGCTTACGAGTCGACTGAAGAAGGTGTCGGTCGATTGAATGTTTTCCTTGCAGCTCCTACTCATGTTATCGACCTCCCGGACGACGTAGACAACACACCACTGAGGGTGAAGAGGAAGAAGAAGGTGTTGGCTGGCAAGGCTCCGCAATCCACTCCCACGCCTGAGGCTGCAGTTCGGGATGATGGCGAACCCACTCGGGCTTCCGTGACTTTCGCTGTTCCTTTGACGAGTGTGCAGCCTTCAGCGTCGACTGCAGATCCGTCTTCGCTTTTTGCTGCGTACCCCGTCCCTGAGGACCAAGCGGCTGCTGCGAAGGAGGCTGTACGCCAGGCTGGAGTCATGATGGAGCAGGTAAAAGTGGCTCGGGAGGCTTGCCAGGTGGCTTACGACGCAAGCTCGGCTCTTTAGAGCAATGTCCAGGTCAGTCGACTTCAACACTTGGTCTGTTTTGGTATGTTCTTTGAAGAATCTCTTTTCCGAAGTTCTTTAAGTTTGTACACCCACTGGGTGTTTTTGCCAATTCTTGGACGAGTGGGGGCACGCTAAGTGCACCCACTGGGTGTAGAGACTACGGTCGACTACTGGCAGTCGACTGTAGTCTTTTTAAGTTGAGTCGTAGTTGAGTTTCTTCGCTCTGTCTGATCGGGCCGTGCCGAATGGAACCTCGTCGACTGCGGGCAGTCGACGTCTTTTCTCTCTTTTTTTTACTGTGGGGGCACGCTAAGTGCACCCACTGGGTGTAGCCCCCGAGGCTACTGTCGAATGTTTTGCTTCGGCTGTAGTCTTAGATACTCTGTTATTGTTTCTTAACTGCTCGGAAGCAGCTTGTCTTGGACTCGACTTCAGGGAACGGTCGAGTGGGATAGGAACCGGTGGGGGCACGCTAAGTGCACCTAGTGGGTGTAGTCCCCGAGACTATGGTGGACTGCTGGCAGTCCACCATAGTCTTAGTATTTACTGCCTTTGTTGCTTTTTTCCTTTTTACTGAAATTGTAACTCCTCCTCTTTGACTTCAGAAATCTTGTGAACTTGGAACCCGCTTGGCTGACTTGGAGAAGCAGCAAATTCAAATGAACCTTGATCTGGAGCTGGCCAGGACAGAGCTGCAGAATGTCAGAGACGGCACCGCAGGTAAGACACCTTTGTTGACTGGTTGGTTTTTAGGCTTGAGTATCTTTTCGCTTTCTCCGACTCAATCGTCATTTTTTGCAGAAAAACTGAAAGAAGCTCTGGCGAAGAAGGATCAGGACTTGGCTGCTGCCCGTAAGGAGGCTGATGACAAGACCGCTCTGGCCGCGCAGAAGCTGGCTTCGGTCGACCAATTAGAAGGGGAGAACACCAAGTTGAAGACCGCTCTGAAGGAAGCCAACAGGGAGTGTTCGCGTTGGAAGAAGGAGCACCTCACTCTGAGCGAGAAGATGGAAAGCGTCGCTCGCAGGAGAGACGACCTGGAGAGCTACTTGAGGAGCTTTGCCAAGAAGCTGTACATCAAGCTCGAAGGTGCACAATTAGTTCCGACTGGTTCTTTTTGTGTCGACTCAGTTTTATGAAATTTGACTTATCCTTGGGCCGTGCATGCAGAACTTTGCCAGAACTTCGAAGAGGAGACCGGGCGGATCGAAACAGGTTTGGATCCAATCAACTCTCCGGTGCAGGACGAAGCTGCCATGAACCTGCTCCGACTAGAATCCTGCGTTGACGGCGTCGTGGATTATTTGGCTCGACTGAAGGTCGCCATGATGCGGATCGACCCGACGCTTTGGCCAGAGTCCACGCTCCAGAACGATCTCGAGTCTCTGATGACTCGACTCAACGGAATCCCTGACCGAGTGCAAGAGTGGAAGAAGTCTTCAGCTCGGTGTGGTGCCGACGTGGCTCTGTCTCTGGTCCGCGTCCATTGCAAGGAGGCGTGGGAGGAGAAGCTGGCCGCCATCCAAGTTGCCAACACGAGGAAGCACAACCTCCAGGTCTTCATGGAGACATTTATTGCTGCTGCTACCCGCATCGCAGATGGGATCGACTTGGATGAGTTTGTCGCCCCTGCCAGTCCTCCTCCTCCTGAGGAATGAAAAAACTTGCCTCGGGATGCCGAGTGTATTTTGTAATCCGTTAAACTCTGCCTTAAATTTGCCTCGGAATGCCGAGTGGAAGTGTAACAGTTAAACTCTGCCGAGCTGTGGGCTCGAGTACTTCGATCTGAGGTCTCTCGGATATTTTAGGCTTTATTTGAACTTGATTTGTCGTTGAATCTCTTTGTGTCTGTGGTGATCTTTACTCGAAGTAACTTTGTGTCTGTGGTGCAGCTCCAAAGGAGAAGGTGGCAGTCGACCTGCCCCTCATCGTCCTTGGGACATGAGAAATGTTTCACACTTAGGCGAGCGCTGGGCTGCAGCTAAGTCTCCGAGCGGGAGGTTTGCTCTCGCTCGGTAGGATTCTTTCAAACTTAGGCGAGTGCTGACCGCAGCTAAGTCTCTTCATAGGAGACCTTAGGCGAGTGCTGGACTGCAGCTAAGCCCCCGAGTGGGAGGTTTGCTCTCCACTGGGCAGGATTTTTCAAACTTAGGCGAGTGCTGACCGCAGCTAAGTCTCTTCGTAGGAGACCTTAGGCGAGTGCTGGACTGCCGCTAAGCCCCCGAGTGGGAGGTTTGCTCTCCACTCGGTAGGATTTTTCAAACTTAGGCGAGTGCTGACTGCAGCTAAGTCTCTTCGTAGGAGAACTTAGGTGAGTGCTGGACTGCAGCTAAGCCCCCAAGTGGGAGGTTTGCTCTCCACTCGGTAGGATTTTTCAAACTTAGGCGAGTGCTGACTGCAGCTAAGTCTCTTCGTAGGAGAACTTAGGCGAGTGCTGGACTGCAGCTAAGCCCCCGAGTGGGAGGTTTGCTCTCCACTCGGTAGGATTTTTCAAACTTAGGCGAGTGCTGACTGCAGCTAAGTCTCTTCGTAGGAGAACTTAGGCGAGTGCTGGACTGCAGCTAAGCCCCCGAGTGGGAGGTTTGCTCTCCACTCGGTAGGATTTTTCAAACTTAGGCGAGTGCTGACTGCAGCTAAGTCTCTTCGTAGGAGAACTTAGGCGAGTGCTGGACTATAGCTAAGCCCCCGAGTGGGAGGTTTGCTCTCCACTCGGTAGGATTTTTCAAACTTAGGCGAGTGCTGACCGAAGCTAAGTCTCTTCGTAGGAGACCTTAGGCGAGTGCTAGACTGCAGCTAAGCCCCCGAGTGGGAGGTTTGCTCTCCACTCGGTAGGATTTTTCAAACTTAGGCGAGTGCTGACCGCAGCTAAGTCTCTTCGTAGGAGACCTTAGGCGGGTGCTGGACTGCAGCTAAGCCCCCGAGTGGGAGGTTTGCTCTCCACTCGGTAGGATTTTTCAAACTTAGGCGAGTGCCGGACTGCAGCTAAGTCTCTAAATGAGAGAACTTAGGCGAGTGCTGGACTGCAGCTAAGCCCCCGAGTGGGAGGATCGCTCTCCACTCGGTAGGATTTTTTCAAACTTAGGCGAGACAGATTCGCAGCTAAGTCACCCACTGGGGGATTTCGTATGTAAACAAAAGTGACAACAATTAATGGAACACTCTTGCCTTTGATAAAAATGAACTGCGGGAATTTTTCTTATTACATCTCGTCCAAGGTTGAGCTCAAGTGTAAAAGGGGTGGAGTAGTTCCGCATTCCAAGCTCGAGGCTCGTTGATCTGGCGATCAACATTGAAGAGGTGATACGCTCCATTGTGGAGGACTCTGGTGATGATGAAGGGACCTTCCCAAGTGCGAGCAAGCTTGTGCGGTTTCTGTTGATCCACTCGGAGGACCAAATCTTCTTCTTGGAAGGCTCGACTCTTCACATTCTGGGCATGGAATCGACGCAAGTCTTGCTGATAAATGGTCGATCTGATCATGGCCATCTCCCTCTCTTCTTCGAGGAGGTCGACTGCGTCTTGCCGGGCCTATTCTGCTTCATCTTCGGCGTAAAGCTCGACTCGGGGCGCGTTGTGAAGAAGATCACTTGGCAGAACCGCTTCGGCTCCATAAACCAGAAAGAATGGAGTTCTTCCAGTCGACCGGTTTGAGGTGGTCCTCAATCCCCACAGAACTGATGGAAGCTCGTCGACCCAAGCACCTGCCGCGTGCTTGAGATCACGCATCAGCCGAGGTTTCAGTCCTTTAAGAATCAGACCATTTGCTCTTTCAGCTTGCCCATTCGACTGAGGATGCGCGACCGACGCGTAGTCGACTCGTGTGCCTTGAGAGGCGCAAAAAGCTCTGAACTGGTCCGAATCGAAGTTTGACCCATTGTCGGTGATGATGCTATGAGGGACTCCATATCTGAATGTTAGTCCTTTGACGAAACTGATAGCAGTGCCAGCATCGAGGTTCTTGATAGGCTTGGCTTTGATCCATTTGGTGAACTTGTCGACTGCCACAAGCACATGCGTGAACCCACTCCTGCCTGTTCTCAGTGGACCAACCATGTCCAGTCCCCAGACAGCAAATGGCCAGACGAGAGGAATGGTCTTCAGGGCCGATGCAGGCTTGTGTGACATGTTGGAGTAGAACTGGCAGCCTCCGCACTTGTCGACTATCTCTTTTGCCATCTCATTTGCTCTAGGCCAGAAGAATCCCGCTCGGTATGCTTTAGCCACAATGGTCCGAGAGGACGCATGGTGGCCACAGGTTCCCAAGTGGATATCATCAAGGATTATCCGACCTTCTTCTGGTGTAATGCACTTCTGACCGATTCCAGTCGCGCTTTCTCTATACAACTGCCCCTTTATGACTGTGAAGGCCTTAGATCGGCGGACAATCTGTCGAGCCTCTTCCTCGTCTTCTGGGAGCTCTTTCCTTAGGATATACGCGATGTACGGTATCGTCCAGTCGGGAGTTATTGCCAAGACTTCCATGATTAGGTCGACCATAGCAGGAACTTCGACTTCAGTCGGATCTGTGGTACTTTTTGGTTGTGGGGCTTCTTCTGTGAAAGGATCTTCCTGGACTGACGGCGAGCGGATGTGCTCTAAAAACACATTGCTGGGAATGGCTTCTCGCTTGGAGCCTATCTTTGCCAGGTCATCAGCTGCTTGGTTTTTCAGTCGGGGGATGTGATGAAGCTCTAACCCCTCGAATTTCTTTTCTAGATTTCTCACTGCATTGCAATAACCAGTCATAGCTGGACTTCTGACGTCCCACTCCTTCATCACCTGATTAACCACCAAATCTGAGTCGCCATAGACCATGAGGCGACGGACGCCGAGTGAAATGGCCATGCGCAACCCATACAAAAGTGCTTCATACTCTGCTTCATTGTTGGAGGAATCGAAGTGAATCTGGAGAACATATCTGAGCTTATCTCCTCGGGGGGAGACTAGAACTACCCCAGCACCGGAACCATTCAGCATCTTAGATCCGTCGAAAAACATGGTCCAGTGCTCCAAGTGAACTTGAGTCGGAAGTTGCTGTTCAATCCACTCGGCGATGAAATCTACGATTGCTTGGGACTTGATAGCCTTCTTTGCTTCAAACTTGACATCTAAGGGAAGGAGTTCAATCGCCCACTTGGCCACTCGACCAGTTGCATCTCTGTTATGCAGAATCTCTGACAGTGGGGCGTCGCTGACGACTGTAATGGAATGGTCAGAGAAGTAGTGTGCAACCTTCTTCGTGGTCATGTAAATCCCATATACAAGCTTCTGGTAGTGAGGGTATCTTTGTTTTGAAGGGGTCAAAACTTCAGACAGATAATAGACTGGGCGCTGAACTTTGAAGGCCTTTCCTTCTTCTTCCCGCTCGACCGTGAGTACTGTACTGACAACTTGTCCCGTGGCCGCAATGTACAGCAGCAGAGGCTCTTTGCTGATTGGGGCAGCAAGCACCGGCTGGGTGGAGAGCAGAGCTTTGAGTTCTGCAAACGCTGCGTCAGCTTCTGGAGTCCACTCGAACTTGTCAGACTTCTTCATCAGTCGGTAGAGAGGCAGCGCCTTTTCACCGAGACGAGAAATGAATCGACTTAAAGCGGCCAAGCAGCCTATAAGCTTTCGGACATCGTGCACGCGTACATGACGCTTCATCCGGAGTATGGTGCCAATTTTCTCAGGATTGGCGTCGATCCCTCGTTCGGAAACGAGAAAACCGAGTAACTTTCCGCCTGGAACTCCGAATGTGCACTTTGATGGATTGAGCTTGATATCATACCTCCTGTGGTTGGCAAAGGTTTCGGCAAGGTCAGCTCGCAGGTCGGAACCTTTCGTGACTTGACCACAATATCATCCATGTATGCCTCCACATTCCGACTGATTTGAGTGAGTAAACTCTTCTGAATCATTCTCATGAACGTGGCTCCGGCGTTCTTGAGGCCGAACGGCATGGTGACATAACAGAAGCATCCGAATGGGGTGATGAAAGCTGTTTTGATTTCGTCGGGTCCATACAGACGGATCTGATGGTACCCGGAATAAGCATCTAGAAAAGACAATCTCTCGCACCCCGTAGTCGAGTCGACTATTTGGTCGATGCGAGGGAGAGGAAAATGGTCTTTCGGGCAGGCCCGATTGATATGTTTGAAATCTATGCACATGCGAAGTGACTTGTCTTTCTTGGGGACCATGACTACATTGCGAGCCACTCGGAGTGGTAAATCTCTCGGATAAACTCCGCTGCTAAGAGCCGAGCCACCTCCTCGCCAATGGCTTGCTTCTTCTAGACGGCGGACCGTCGAAGATGTTCCTTCACAGGCTTGAATTTTGGGTCGACCCGCAGACGGTGCTCAGCCAGCCCCCTGGGAACTCCAGGCATGTCAGAGGGTTTCCATGCGAAGATGTCCCAGTTCTCACAGAGGAGTTGGATGAGCGCTTCTTCCTATTTGGATTCAAGCTTCGTTGAGATGTCAGTCGGGGCAGCGTCGGGGTCGGTCGGGTGAATGTGGACTGTCTTCGTTTCACCAGTCGACTGAAAAGCTGACTCTAAAGCGGGCTTCTTGGCCCGTAGCAATTCACTCGGATCGGCAGTCTTTTGGTACTCTTGCAGCTCGACCACTGCCATCTGAGCATCTGCAATCTTTGAGCCTTTCTGAAAGCATTCTTCTGCCTTCTTCCGATTGCCTGTAACAGTGATTACCCCTTTAGGGCCCTGCATCTTCAGTTTGAGGTACACGTAACATGGTCGAGCCATGAAACGCGCGTAAGCTGGCCTGCCCAAAATGGCATGATAAGCACATTGGAAGTCCACAACCTCGAATGTCAACTTTTCCTTGCGGTAATTCTTTGAATCACCGAAAACCACATCAAGAGCGATCTGGCTGAGTGATTGGGCTTTCTTCCCAGGAATGACTCCGTGGAAACTCATACTACTGGTGCTGAGCCTGGACATCGGAATGCCCATTCCTTTCAATGTTTTAGCATACAGTATGTTCAGGCCACTGCCGCCATCCATCAGGACTTTAGTCAGTCGAGTGCCTTGAACAATTGGGTCGACCACCAAAGCTTGCCTCCCAGGGGTGGCAATGTGCGTTGGGTGATCAGACTGGTCGAATGTGATGGCAGTCTGGGACCACTTCAGGTAACTGGGTGTTGCCGGGGCAACCATGTTCACCTCTCGGTTAATGACTTTCAGTCGACTTTTGCTTTCGACATCGGCAAAAATCATCAGGGTGAAATTGACTTGGGGGTATCCATCGTCACTGTCTTCCTTGTCCTCGACTCTGTCCGACTCTTTTTCCTTATCCTTGGACTGCTTTCCTTGGAACTGCTGGATCAGGAGTCGGCACTGTCGAGTGGTATGCTTTGGGTAAATAAAATTACCCTCTTCATCCTTCTTGGTGTGGATGTGACATGGCAGATCCAAAACATCATTTCCGTCTTGATCCTTGACTTTTTTGGGCTTCCAGGTGCCCTTGGGTTTTCCCTTGAAGTTTCCCTGGGCTACGGCCAGGGCCTCCCCAGGAGCGGCTGGCTCGGCCTTCCGCTTCTGCTTCCGACTGGAATTGCCTCTAGTTTCCTGGGCGACTGCTTTCAGCTTGCCACTCCGGAGTCGATCTTCGTCTTCTCCGTTAGCATACTTGGTGGCAATCTCCATCATCCGATTCAGAGACATCTCTCCAGTTCGACCGAACTTCAGATTCAACTCTCTGTATTTAACACCTTCCTTGAAGGCACAAACTGCTTGATGGTCTGGCACATTCTCAACCGAGTGATGCAGCGTGATCCACCTCTGGATGTATTCCCTCAGAGTTTCATTCGGCTTCTGCACGCAAGACCGCAGCTCGGTTAGGCCTGCAGGTCGCTTGCATGTTCCTTCAAAGGTTGTGATAAACACTCGGGAGAGGTCCTCCCAAGTGTAAATGCTGCTGGGTGCCAACTGATTTAGCCATGCTCTGGCCGAGCCCTCTAACATGAGAGGCAAATGCTTCATGGCCACCTCGTCATTGCCACCGCCAATCTGTACAGCCACTCGGTAATCTTCGAGCCAGGTGTCAGGCTTAGATTCACCAGTGAACTTGCCGATTCCAGTCGCCAACCTGAAATTGGGAGGTATCACTGCGGCTCTGATGGCTCGACTGAAACACTCTGGCCCTGAAGCACGTACTCTGCTGCTAGCAGGCGCATCTTTGTTGTGGCCTTCTCGATGAGCTCTGTTCCTGTCAACCAAACCTTGAACGAGGATGGATCTCGCATCAAAGCCTGGGTCTCTGGGGTCGACTGGAATCCTCTGCCCAACACTATGAGGGCGTCTGTCATCTTGCCGTCGAGGCGCATATGACCCACTCCTCGGGGGAGGGGTTGGCACTCGACGTCGATCATCACGGTCGAATCGGTGATCATACTGCTCATTCCTCCTGTACTGATCATGTTGGCCACCACGTCCCTCACGCCTCGGGGGCGATCTCGGGCTGTGAGCTGACTCGCCTGTATCTGTTGCGACAGACCGACTGTGGATCCTATTCTGCGATTGTGAGACAGCGGAATTCTGGTCTCCCGCCGCCCGGAGCAATGCTCTGATCTGTAACAAGCCCCTGCCAGCCTCCGACTGGGAGGGCTGAATCGATTCTGCTATACGGGCCGCAGCGGCCAGATTCTGAACTGGGGTTCGATATACCTGCGTCGGCGGGAAGAGCTGGCGTCGACTAGACTCGGGAGCCCGCTGACACGCTTGCTCGTCAAGTGCTCGCTGGAGATTCTCCAGTCGAGTGCGCTCGGCCAAGTTGGCCAAACGCGCGTCCTCCAAGGCCCGGGCCTCGGGGGTCTCTCCGATGATAGGAGTGCGGAGCGCGTCCATGTTCTGGTGGTGAAGCTCCTCTCGCTGCAATGACGTGAGAGGTTCAGGGAGATACTCGTCGTGGGGATGCGACGGATCGCCCCCACCCGCGCCTCCATCAGTGCGAGGGAAACCAGGGGGACTGTGTGTTCCATCGACCGCCAGAACCTCAGCCGCTGGATCGCTGTTATCGCACTCGGATGCGGTCTCCACGGAGCCAGTCGACAGATCGAACAGGCCGTAGAGGGATTCGACGGGCTCGATGGCCGCGACTTGCGGGGCTGCCGATTGGCGGGCCACGGCGTGCCTCACCCACCGCTGAAGTCTTGACCGACCGGAGCGCTTGCGCTGGTGGGAGACAGGGCGGGGAGACGATACGGGGGCCGACCCATATTGGGTCGACGGTTGCTGCAGGAGGACGCCACGAACGCATGCACGGAAATGTGTCGCACCGCGGGCGGGGAGCGCGTCGATGTCGAGCGGTGCCTCGTGAAGCCAGGCGGAGTCGTCGACGATGAAGGTGAGCACGCCAAGACGGATCTCGCGGTCCTCCACCAAAACTCCGCAAGAAAACATGATCAAAGGGATCGAGAAAAATCACAACTTCTCCAACTAAGCGCTAAGATTCCTGCCCCATGGTGGGCGCCAACTGTCGTGGTTCTAACTCTGACAGTGATGTAGGGGGGTGAGTATGGAGAGGCTAGATCCTAGCTATTGGGAAGTTGTTACACGCGAGGTTTACGAGTTCAGGCCCTTCTCGGAGGAAGTAATAGCCCTACGTCTCGGAGCCCGGAGGCGGTCGACTGGATTATGCGTGTATGGATTACAGAGGTGCGAACCCTTCCTACTGAGGAGGGGGGTGGCTTATATAGAGTTCGCTGACCCCCTCCTGCCCTCAGTAATGCAGGGTTTTAAAGTACATTTAAGATGGGGCGTTACTGGTAACGCCTCTAATAAAGTGCTGTAATGACCATGAAGACTACTTAACAGCTGACCGTTTGCCTACGGAGTGACTGTAGATCTCCTGGCAGTCGAGTGAATAGCTTCATGGTCGAGTGGTAGCTTCTTGGTCGAGTGGTAGCTTCTTGGTCGAGTGTCTTGAAGCTGTCGAGTCGGATGCCTTCAAGTTGATTGAAAGGTGATTTCTCCCAGGGGTGTCCTAGAGTAGGACCCTTCGGTCAGGTCCGTGTCCCTACCCTAGGTACATGTCTTCATCAAGCACCCGGTCAGGGAGTCGCCGCGTCCCGCCGAGGTCGCCACGAGGTCTATGGCCATCCCTTGAGGAAGCCGAAGCAAGGGACCAGAGGAAGGGTGGGATGGTGTCGCTTCCCCGGGATGACACCTCCACCTTGTCACCGGCCGCCACCGTCGCAGCCACTCGCCGCACACTCATTGGCTCCAGAGAGCGCGGCGAAGCTCGCGCCCAAGAAGCTCATGGGTCTCGTGCTCCATAGCAGGAAGAGGTTGTACATCGCTGGTGAACAGTAAGTGCTTCGTCTTGTCTTTGTTCCCGTCCTTGATGTAGTGCTTAGACATCTCCCGCTTGATGACCAGGCTGGCGTTGGCAGCAAAGAGGAAGAAGGAGGATGCCGTGGCCTCCGAGGCCAAGAGGCCTGCTACGGCCTCAGCGACTCCGACGCAGAAGGGAGAGGCCACCTCGCATCCTCCTTCGACGGGGTTGGCCTCTCGAGGCTCGGGAGACCAGGCTCCGAAGGAGACCGCTTTCGTGGCCAGGTCAGCTCCGGAGGTGCCCGCCTTCAGTGCACCTGCTGGGGGTCCGAGGGCTCCGGAGCCCCTTGCCATCCTCGCCATTGTCGCTCCACAAGCCCAAGCACTGGTGCCTCCAGCTCCCCATGCCGTCACACCGGCAAGCTGCAGTTCCTCCACCATGCCCAGCGCTCTGAGGAGGCCTTCTCCGTGCTGAACCAACTTCAGGCTGATCTTTGGGGCGTCGATCGGTGTGTGGCGATATATCGCTTGGGGCTGGTCTCGGGATGGCTCCAGGCCGACTCATCGGTCAGGGCAGCCTGCGGCCAGGCCAAAGCCAATACTTAGGAGGGCACGAAGGTGGCCGGAGTGGCTGCAGCTGCTCGTGACGCGGTGCTGAAGGATGCAATGACTGCCGAGGAACGCTGCGGCTCGGCGGAAGCCAAACTGCATGCCCTCCGCAACAAGTAGGCCGCCCACGCCCTTTAGCTCGAGGAGCAGGAAGAGAAGCTGAAGACCGAGGAGGCCGCGCTCGCGGACCGGGGCACTGGGCTGGAGCTGGCGGCTCAGGAACAGGCCACGGAGCATAGTCGCCTAGAGAAGCTGAAGGAGGAGGTGGAGGCGGCCCAGGCGGCCCATGCGAGGCTCGTCTCCAAGGAGAAGGCTCGGGTGGATGCCAAGAAAAAGCTCCTTGTCGCGGTCGAGAAAGCGGTCACCGCAGAGCGTAATGCCTTCGTCCCCCTCGAGCCAAGGTCCTGCAAGACATTGCAGGACCTCTATGGGAGCGGGTATGAGAAGCCACTGGCAAATTCGGAGGAAGGCCCTGCCGTGTTGCTTCCCAAGCTTGCCACGACGCTCGAGGACATCATTGTCGGAGTGGGCCCCATGTTGGAAGGAGAGTCCCGCGTGCTTTTTACCTTGGTTGTGACCTGCGTCTTCAACCATCTCCACCTTCGGGGCCCCGACTTCGACCTTAGCGCCCTGCTCAAACCCGTGGATCCCAAGCTCCACAATGCTACTTCAAAGGCCATGAAGGATCAGGTGGAGGCCCTGCTACGGAAGTTCCTCTGTGTCGACCCCACGACCACCGCTGATGGCAAGGATGACGGTGACGTTGTCGATGATGGGCCTTCCCAAGTAGGCAACAATGGTGCCCTAGGACGAGGGGAAGCTTGAAGGCGGCATTTTCCCTTGTCTGCAATATTTATCGTGCCTCGTGGAGGCTTAATAACTTATGCTTGCGCTTTAAGAGAAAATATGTTTCGTAATAATTTGCTATGGACCCACAATTTCCTTTCTGTTTTATTTAGTGTTCTGCGTCGGCAAGGCCCGGCCCTGCGCATACCTCAACCACCGTTGGGCCATCCGGATCACCAGGACGAGAGCAAGGGTTGAGGGGCTACGTGACTAATGAGGCTCCTGAGTCGCGCAGGAGTCCCCCTTAACGTACGAACAACCCTCAGGAAGGAGATGCGAGTGTAGGTTCTAGCATTCTGCGTTGGTAGTTCGCGGCCCCGTGCATACCTCAGCGGCCATTGGTTTGTCCGGACCACTAGGATGAGACCAAGAGGTGAGGGGCTATGTGACCAGTCAGGCCCCTGGGTCGCGATGCCCAGGGAACCCCTTGACGTACGAACAAACCTCTATACCTTTCCTCGCCGAGGTCTCGCCCGGGAGGGGTGCGTGAATACTAGGCCCGGGGACCTAGTGAGGTGGCGTATGCCAAGCGTGACCTGAGCGTAGCCCCCATGCACAACCACCTCACGCAACCCTCCCGAGGGAAGAGCAGCACGGTGAGGCTGAGCAGCGAGCCTGGCGGCTCTCCTGAGGTTACCGTAGCCGTCAGGCTACCCTCAGTTGTGTTATTCACCAGTGCGTAGCATGGTGCTTCCGTGTCGGATGTGGGGTTCCGGCCAAACCTTAAGGTTCGAACACTCGGGTGCGCGCGAAGTCTTTCCTTCCTACCGATCTACGCCCTAGCTCGCTAAGACACAAGGTTTATACTGGTTCGGGCCACCGTTGTGTTGTAATACCCTACTCCAGTGTGGTGGTGGTGGATTGCCTCTAGGGCTGATGATGAACAGTACAAGGGAAGAGCAGCCTCCTGAGGTTGAGGTGTTCTGGTGAGTAGGCTCTCTATCGGGTTGGGTCAAGCTAAGATGAGATGAGATGAGATGAGATGCGATCAGATGCGATGTGATCTCATCAGATGCCCCTACTATGGTGGCTAGCTCTACTTATATAGGCCTTGGTCCTGTTCCTAAATATCGAGCGGGAAGGGAGCCAACAACGGTGGGCAAATTTGAAGGGGGACAGCTAGTACAAGCTATCCTGACAAAAGTGGTCTTCGCCTGCGAAAAGCTCTGGCGGGGACGCCGTCTTGGGCTCCACGATGACCTCTGTCTTGTCTTCCTCCTGGTCTTGGTCTTATTGCACCAATATAGCAACCTTTGCCTGATGCCTCGGTACTCTTTGCCTGCGCTAGCCTCCTTAGCACCAAAGAGGAAGTAAGGACGCTGCGCTAGCTGGCGCCCGCCTGGTGTCGAGCGTCATGGCTCACATCACGAGGGCCTCGTGAGGTTTGCCCCTCCTTGATATCTCCACTCCTCATGAGCCTGCCTGCCTAGGCTACTCTAGAGGAGGTCTTGCACCGTCCACCTCGCGAGGCTTGGACCCTCGCGAGGGTCTTGGATGCCTTGTTGATGAAGATGGGTCGTACGGCCTACTGGCTTGGCCATGCCGTGGGCCGCGGGCAGGCTAGTCTAGGGACCCCCGTTCCCAAAACGCCGACATTCCGCTCTTGCACGGGCATAACCTCTCCTTGATAGCGTCGTCCGCCAGCATGGGGCATGAGGCTTCCACTGGTACATGGGTGGGAGCCCACTCTAAGGGGAGACTCCGGGGCATGTACAACCCCGCCCTAACACGTGGCTTGCATGACAGTGCTAGAGGAGGTGTGTATGGGCACTCATAAGCCAGTGCGGGACTCACGAAGCCCAACCTCAAGGCGGGTTGTGCCTGAATTTGATTCAGAATAGTTGTGATAGTCATACGAGATGGTTAGGCAACATGCTCCGAGTGAATCTCCTGAGGTTATCGCATGAGAAGGCCAAGCACCAATGACCCCAGGAGGTGACGTGAACGGGGCCGACCCGCCTGCCAAAGATCAACTGTTGGGTTTGTCGACGCTGCAGGGACGGAACCGAGCACAAACAATGTTCCCAGTCGTCTCATGCGAAGGTCTTGAAGAAAGACAACCGGCGAGCGGTTCCCTCGGCGGCGAGGCACTAGGTCGTGCGCCCTAACTTATCCACCCCCGATTAGCTCATGCGAGAACAAGGCACCAAGGACCATGGGAGGTGACGAGCATGGGAGCTGGCCCGCGAGCCAGAGCTCAGCCAGTTGGGTTTAATGACGCTATAGGGACAGACCCGAGCACAGACGCCATGCCAGTCCTTAATCATGAGGTGGTCATGGGTAGGTTTGCAAGGGCGTGCAACGTTCATGGCAACGTAGCACCAGAAAGGTATGTGATAATCATAAAGTAATTCATGGAAGAGGGTAAAGCCAGTTATGATAGATGCAAAGAACAATACATGCCATAGGGACAGACCCACGCCGCTTGGGGATGATGTAGCCCGAGGTGCTCCCCCAATTGAACAAACAAAAAAAGGTCACCTAGCACCATTGCTGAAAAAGTGTTGGAGTAGTTGAAGAAGAGTGCTATAGAAGTCGCTCCTCATGAGCCACCCAGGTCCTGAACCTCGGGACGCTTTGGGGGCCTGGGGTGCTCACGAGGGTCCGTCACCATCTCCAATAGGATCGCCTGGTGCCTGGTCTCACGAGCCGCCAGGACGTCCCGCATGTGGCGCTGGCGCATGACAGCCCTGTTCAGCAAACTGAAAGGCTTGTGAATGTAGCTGTGAGGGGGCCCTCACACCGGCCAACATGGGACGACCAGAGGAGCTCCTGAGATGCAGCCCTGTTGAGCCCTGGGATGTTGACGCAGGCACACAACTCGATGTCCTCGTCGGGGCAGGGAGCCACGTCGGGTGGTGTGGGGCGACGCTCCCCTCGCATAGCCCTTGCCTCCTGAAGCTCCTTGATCTCCTTGGTTATAAACTCCTGGGCGCCTGGTGCCTCACACCCTGGGCCCTCCTCATGATTTTATATATTTTTGAAAAATGAGCAAAGGCACCCATTTAACAAATCATGATTTTAGAAGCATCTAGGAGTTGGTTTCACTGGATTTCGAGTTCAAATGAATTTCCTATTAATTTGCAAAGTCGACAAATATGAAGAAATGGCTCAATATATTATGTGGTATAGAGAGTATTAGGACAAATGTTCATAAACTAAGTTATGAACTTAGAAGCATCTAGGAATTTGAATCATGGCATTTGGATCAAATTTGACCTCTCTGTGATTTTCTAAAGTTCATCACAGAAATGGAAAATGGGGTTTTATTGGATTTGTGTGAAGAGAGGTGTTCTGGAAAAATGTGCATGCTGCACCAACAGGTAGAGCATGATTTATGGAGTCACCAGAAATTTAATCATTCAATTTGGAGTTAATATGAATATTTGGGAGATTTCACAAATTTCTTGAAAAAGAAAAAGAAAGAAACAGACATGGGCTTTACCCTTAAGAGGCGCACAGGGCGAGGTTTAGCAGCAAGACGCCACTGGGCCGGCCCAGCGGCTCGGCTGCACGCGCGCAGGGGCCACGTCGGAGGCGGCTTCATGAAAATACGCCTTCGCGCGGGAGAGGCGGTAACGGCGGAGGCCGTCTCCACTTAAACGGGCGGGCCCGCCCACTGGGACGCTGACGCGCGGGCCCCAGCGGCAGGTCACCTTCAACCTCCCGTGCGGCACGACGGGAAACAGAGGAGGCGAGGCCAAGCGGCGCCGGCGCTCTCCTCGGCGGCACCGGCCACCTTCGTCGACACCCAGCACACCGGCATGCTCAAGAGAGCGTGCCGCATCCGTCAAGGTGCGCCACGATCCCTGGGGTGGTCGGACACGACCAACGCATCGCCCGCGGCTGACGGCGGCGATGGTGTGGGTGGGACACGACGCTGCAGTCGCGGAGAGGAAGAAATGGAGCTCGGGAGATGTCCTTGGGGAGGTTGGTGATGCTCTGGTGGAATCTAAAGGGGAGGGGAGAGGCCACAGAGCGCGAATTTAGGAGGAGGCCGACGACATGGCTCCGACCATGGAGGTGGGTGGAGGGCACAAGAGGGAGAGGTAGGTTGGTCTAGGGGATGCACGGGAGGAGGAGAGAGCAAACGGAGAACAGAGAGGGCTCGGGGTGGCCTTATAGGCGAGGCCACGGAGCACTAGACCATGTCCGGGGTGCTCGTGGACGTGGTCTACGACCAGGGAGAGAATAGAGGGAGCGGGAAAGGTTTAGAGGCGTCGCGCGTGTGAGGTTGCCCATTGGAGCGCTCGGGCGGCCGGTGCGCATGCGAGAGGAGGCAGGAGGAGGGAGAAGGAGGAGGGCTACTAGGCCGTGGTGTGTTGAGGATGTCGAGGAGCATCGTCGAGCGCGCTGGGGAGGACCGAGGTGGCCGGAGGTGCTTGGCAGGGGGCGGCTACAGTGCGGGAGCGCACTATAGCGCGCTCCAGAGTTCCCAAATGGACGGCATGGCCATTTTCTATGAAACGTGGGCGCGTCCAAAGGTGTCTGGTAGCTCTAGGGGGAAGTAAAGAAGTGGGCTGTGGCCTTGGATGCCCTGGGAGAGAGGCAGTAGGAGAGGAGAGAGGCAGAAGAAGAGGGAGAGAGGGGCTGTCCAGGGAGGTAAATGGGGGTATTTTACCCCTCAATCATTGAGAAATGGCCAGGGGAGAGTTACTGGAGGTAGGAGAGGACTAGGAGGAGCTGTGGTAAAAAGTTGAGCTCAAAGAGAATAGTGTAAGTGGTCAAAATGGTGATTTTTGAAAAGTGACAGAAGGTGTTTGAGGCAAATTTGGGCAAGCAAATTAACTCCACTTGACATGAGAATTAACAGGATCAAGTGTCACCCATAATTTAGGTTGACTACCAAGTTTGAGTCCATTTGAAGAAATTTGCCAATGTAACTTTGGCAAACCCTAGAAATCAGCAAAAAATGACTTGCTTAGATCTAGCTAAGCTAAACTCTTCTCCTTGGTGCACCACTTGGTGTAGTGTCATAATTTGAGGACTTGAACATGCCCACAAAAATTTAGATCAAAAGGAGACACTTGGCAATGTAGAGTTGTTCAAACTTGAAAAAGGGCAGAAATGCTTTTGAGAGGTTTTCATGGGGTTATACTATTCTCCATGACATGGGACTTTGTAAGATCATCAAACATGTCATATGTGACATGCTAGAATTTTCTTGGAATTTTTGGGGAATATTTCCTTTGTAAATACTTCAAAATCTTGAAATATCCAAAAAGGGTTTTTGAGGGATTTGACCAATATTTTGAACATGACCATGTGTTGAAACTCTTATATATGGACAATATATGTCCACTGAGTTTCCCTAGGTTTTTCCCAAATATTTTTAAAGCATTATAATAATTTTAAACCTATTAAATGCCATTTCTGGCCTTAAGATAAAGCCTTTAAATAAAATAGGAAAATAACTTTTAAAATTATATTTTTGTGTTTTCTGGGTATCCTATATCTCATAGGAGTCAAATATATTTTTGGAAAGATTTTTACTTCCCTTAATTAAGTACTTGCAGTGCAAACCTCAATTCAGGGGTTTTTGGAAAACTAATTTTTAAAAATACTATTTTGCCAAATTATTTTTGTAAGAAATTATTTTTATGTCCTATACACATGGCATGATCATTGGTTCAAGAGTTTGGAGAAAGGAGATGAAGTATAGGAGTTGGAGGATTTATTTGACTTTTAGAGCACTTGCAAACAACAGTCAAACAGTCAATCAAAGCAAAGACAAAACACCCAAAATATTTTGTCAAACCACATTTTATCATGATTTATTAGCTTAAGTGTTGTGGCCTGAAAATCGGGGTGTGACAGACCTACCCCCTTACAAGAATCTCGTCCCCGAGATTCCTAGACTAGGCGCTGAAAGGAGTACGGAAACTTGGATCTGGGGTAGTCTTCACATCCTCATAATGCTTCTGCTTCCGAGTGGTGCTCCTTTGAACCTTGAAGTACTTAATGGTGTGTCTTTATGTATGACATTCTGCTTGATCCAGGTTGCTAAGGGGGTTTTCGCATAGGTCAGGTTGGGCAAGGGATCGATGGCTCGGTGGTCGATGCCCTCATAGAGATCGGGCTAGTTAGGAAGTTGAAAACACTTCTGGGGGTGTGTCGCGTGGAAAACGTTGTGCACAGTGGGTAACTCAGGTGGCAACTCCAGTTGGTAACTGTCTTCTGTCCGTCTCGTAGTGATCTCAGAGGGGGTGGTTAAATCTTGGAGTGATCTCGAAGGGGGCCGTTGAATCTTGGTGTGGGTTTCCTTGTCATGGAAATGCTTGGTTCCTTTGAGAGGACTAGCTTGCAGATACACATGGTATTCGACACGGAAGTTTACTTCTTGACGAAGGTGGTTGGTATAGTTCTCCCTCCTTGACGTGGCGGTCTTCAAATGTTCCCTAACCAATTGAACAGTTCTTCTTCCGTCTTCGGGTAGACAAGTAGGTCACCAAATGATGATGACAACTATCTTGTCTAAGTACTCCATGAAGACTTTGTTCACGGGGTACATAAAGTAGGCTGGGGGATTGGTGGTGGTTACGGTTGAGTGTTGGCCAGGGTCTACTTGACCAAGAGCCAAAGCCCATGGTCATGATTCGACCATGTTGTGGCTTGGTAGGGCTTAAGGGTTTCAAGGATTATAGTGTGTGAGTGAACGTTTATCATCTTATCCTTAGGCACGGTTTCTGAGATGACAATAGCTCTATCTAGTACTCCAAACGAATAACCTTATACCACTAAAAGCATCCTCTCGTATAGACCAACATCAATCATCACTTATGTTATCTATATGCTCGCGACTCAGAGGAGGCCTACCAAAATCATATATGTCTACGATCCAAACTCATATGTATGGCTACCCCTGAAAATCCATGGGTAGAGCATACAAGCTTCCAAGCTGTAATAAAACACGACAATCCAAGTGCTCAGCCTATTCTTCCAAGGTCCAAGAGAGCGCATCTCTATCCTAAGGAAACACGTCGTATGCCACTCCAAAATCTTGTTTCCTTCCTATGAATCAACTCCAACAACCCGTTAACTTCCATTAATCACTACATAACCCATTAATTCTACAAACCCAACGTCTATGGTGTTCCACATGATCTCCTAAAGTCCCTATAATCCCCAAATACTTGAAAGGGCTATGTCTACTATAGTAAGTCCACCAATTTCGATTATCATGATCAAGTAAACTTCAAGATCAAGCTCATACAGATCCCTAGATAAACTCCAATAATTAATCCAATCTCCTAGTTTATCGCCCACCGAGAAACATGGTATCACGATCAAGATTATCAGTCTGAATCAAATTTACTCCGAACCATATAGACTTATTCAGCATCTGTTCTCAACTAGAATCACCTACTTAAATCCAAATCTCATTTCCAACGAGAATTTCTATATGTCTCCCCCAAGTCATTATCATAACAACTATCTCCTATCAATATCATCTAATTAAGTCAAATCCTTGCACCTCCAAGAATTTCAGCTTGCGAACACAATTATCCTACCAAATCCAATTTACTCAGGGGTAATGAGAGTCATGCTACTCTATTAACTAACCCCACGAAGTTCATCTACCAACATGAAAGCCTTATAATCTTCCGAAGAGTCTCAAATAATTCCTCAAGGTCACTGATATAAACTCATCAAGTCATTTGTCCTCTATTCCTATATCCTCAAACTGGTCTTCCCTATGGCATCGTTAGTTCTGGTGCTATATTAGGATGATAATGTGCTCGTTCACTATGCCCACTAGTTCCATAATGAACCCAGTGTTGTGCAAGGTTTACAGAGGCTTAACTGGTTCTCTTGCAATTCTATAGGTTAAGCACATGGTTAAGGACTCGATCTGGGGTATCTCGTGAAGTCTCGAAGGGTCTAGGAATGGGTTTCTAGTCTGGGGGGTTAAACATAACTCTACGGGGTTATACTTGGTCGAGGAGGCTGTAGAAAAGTTCTTCACTTCTAGTTGGTTGTCGAAGTAGAATCCTTGGTGTACCTTGTCTTGCCGGTCTTCAGTTGAGGAGAGAGATGAGAGGGAAAATAGCATAGAGGAGGGGAATGCCAAAAGGGGGTTCTAAGTGCAAACAAACAAGTGCCGGAAGGGCCAAACACAACCAAGAAAATAAGGCAGGTGATATAGTCGTGTACTTGTTGCCTAGGGAAAGAATGCGACTTATATCAAAACACAAACAAATAAAAACAAGCAACACACAATCATGGTTCTATTCGAACCATCATACGGACTCGACTGCATAGGGGGTACACGACTCATCCTACCCTAGGGGTTCTCGAATTCAGTAGTCGTGCTTTGCTCCGTGCCTCGTGCAGTCTTCTGGGTTTTCCTCAGGTGTTGCTACATCTCTTGTAGTTGTTCGATGAAACAATCCGGGTTGAGCCTGAAGATTCTTCAACAACTTCTCGCCTGTGAAGTGATGGGGTGAAGGTGGCTCCTTGTAGCAGGCATTGACTCGGTCTTCTGTTGTCTTCTTAATCATGACGATCCCTTTTTGTCTTATAAGGTGTCGATGGTACCAAGTAGGTAATCCTTTATGCAATGACATTATCAAGGCATAGTAGAGGTCCAACATGTCGGTTACGTTGATGACAACATCGACACCAAGAGCGGGGGATGAGGAGAACTGTTTTCCTGCTCACTGTAGTGAGGCGGATCAAATGGCGAGGTTCTCATCCACCGGTGGTTGCCGATATAACAACAGTAGTGACAAGATTACTCTATTAGCGATGTATATCATGATCTTGCATGTCCTATGCCCTGATCGTCATAGGCCAAGGTTGCATCATCTTGGGGCAGTGTCGAGGGTGTCACCATCTTCTGAGTCTTGATGTCCTCATTCCTCGAGGATGTATCTTCTGTTGGTGTCGTCTTGTCGTGGTCTTGCCAAGCTTGTGTTCAGAGGATGTGAGTGAATGTCTAGCAAGGCATATTCCTCCTAGATCATCCACGAGGATTACAAGGAATCTAGTGGTCAGGGGCATAAGGGTTCTAGCGACCATAAGTTTTGAAGGGGAAGAGATCAATAAAGAAAGTATACCTTAGTTTTCGAAAAAACTGAGAAGGGAAGAGAAGTATATATAGTTTTGAAAACTGGTAATAGTTTTGGAAATAGTTTTATCCCTAACTAACGACCATGCTAACAAAGGCTTCCTACAGTCAGGATGGCTCAGATACCAGCTCTGTGGGGACCCCGACTCATAAGTCGTGATCACCGAATGCACGTGTACAGTGATCCCAGAGACCAATGCTCACTGAACACATAGAAGCTGAATAACAAGAGTCTTACATCCACACATACCGTCTTACACAAATTATGACCCTTATGGTCAAGTCTTACATAGATAAAGCCATAATGGCTGAATACCAAATAAACTTAAGCAGCGGAAATCTTCGTCGATAAGTAGAACCCATGCCATCTTCCTTAACCCTACAGGCATTCTGACTGGGAAACGTCCTGGTTCGCATGTTCGTCTCCAAAGAACTCTTCTTCGAACTCCTTTTCTTCCATGCCTGGCCAATTAAATAACCAGTGGCAAGCCAATGAGTACTTTGAATGTACTCGCAAGCAACCCATGATTGGAACAGGGCAATGCAATGATATAACACTAAGAAGGTAGTTTGCAGAAAGCTAGTTTTGAGTGCAATGACATGATCTATCAATATGTAAAGTATGCATCACAAGAGTACAGATATCCGCATGGACAAGTTACAGATATCAACATAAACGGAGTTGGACACCAATCCAACTTGTTCATCATGTCAAGCCATCTGACTCACCCCAAATGGTTTATCAACACACACACATAGTCTGTAAACTCTGGACGTAGTTTAAGCAGCACTGCCCAACTGTCCTTGACCGTGGACACAGCTATTCGAATAGTTTTACGCTCTGCAGAGGTTACACACTTTACTCACAAGATCCGGGGAACTTCCATGTCATCCACGACCCGCGGTACCTCAAGTACCTGGGGTAAGCACCCGATCACTATCTTTTCCTAGACGACACTAACAAAGAGTCCACTCGTTGTTTCGTATCCTCACGATGTACATCATACGAGACTCACTCGAGATCGTAACATCCGCGAGGGGACACAACGGTGTATCTGGTGCCCTATGAAAACAATCATGGCCGCCCTACCTGGCACGACCCCGTCCCGAGAGAGAGCACCAACTCTCCCCCGTCACTAGTAATGCGGGCTCCAAGCAAGTATCGGCCTAGGTAATCAATAATGCCCTTTCCCATAGAAGGGCAGAGTGGTTGCGCATGTAAGTTTGGGACAGTCGACAAATCTTAAATCTAATCCGTTTTCGAAAACAACATACACACTTGCCTCGGTACACCACTTCATCATCAAGTGGTTACCCATCTCATTATCTCCCTCGTGCATAAGTGGCACCCGACGGGGTTTTAAAAAAAGTCTTTTGAAAATACTATGCCTCCATCACCATGCATATTCCCGTCCCTTTTGCGTAGCAACTACTTTAGCATCCTATCTACTCCCACCGGCATAACCCTCATAGGAAGGTAGGGTCATGCATAATGCAAGTATCAACCAGGAAGTAACAGAGGCAACCCATCAAGGTGGTTACCACCTCATCATGATTCCGTTGCATCAACAATACGGTGCTATATGAAATGCGTAAAAAGGGTTTCATAGACATGGTCAAAGGGCTGCTTGCTTGTTTTAACAAAGTCTTCGAGGTCTTCAAATATCTCTGGTCCAACGATGAGCATTTCGTCTACTTCGTCAACTATCGTCGAAATCAACCATAATAAGCAACTCAACAAGGCAGAAAATAAAAGTGCTCTAAAAATTATGAAGTTTACTTTTCTAGGACATCCCTGGTTATATGAAAAATAACCAGAGTGGTTTCATTGGGATTGGATTAGTGGATATTTCTGATCATTTCAATATGTTGGAATCAAGGGGTTTATGGATTTGCAAGAAGTGTACAGAAATATATTTTTGAAAAATGAGCAAAGGCACCCATTTAACAAATCATGATTTTAGAAGCATCTAGGAGTTGGTTTCACTAGATTTGGCGTTCAAATGAATTTCCTATGAATTTGCAAAGTTGACGAATATGAAGAAATGGCTCAATATATTATGTGGTACAGAGAGTATTAGGACAAATGTTCATAAACTAAGTTATGAACTTAGAAGCATATAGGAATTTGAATCATGGCATTTGGATAAAATTTGAGCTCTCTGTGATTTTCTAAAGTTCATCACAGAAATGGAAAATGGGGTTTTATTCGATTTGTGTGAAGAGAGGTGTTCTGGAAAAATGTTCATGCTGCACCAACAGGTAGAGCATGATTTATGGAGTCACCAGAAATTTGAATCATTCAATTTGAAGTTAATACGAATATTTGGGAGATTTTACAAATTTCTGGAAAAGGAAAAAGAAAGAAACAGACATGGGCTTTACCCTTAAGAGGTGCACAGGGCGAGGTTTAGCAGCAGGACGCCACTGGGCCGGCCCAGCGGCTTGGCCGCACGCGCGCAGGGGCCACGTCGGAGGCGGCTTCATGAAAATACGCTTTCGCGCGGGAGAGGCGGTAATGGTGGAGGCCGTCTCCACTTAAACGGGCGGGCCTGCCCACTGGGTCACTGACGCATGGGCCCCAGCAGCAGGTCGCCTTCAACCTCCTGCGCGGCGCGACAGGAAACAGAGGAGGCGAGCAGCGCCGGTGCTCTCCCCGGCAGCACCGGCCACCTCCGTCGAGGCCCAGCACACCGGCATGCTTAGGAGAGCGTGTCGCATCCGTCGAGGTGCGCCACGATTGCTGGGGTGGTCGGGCGCGAGCAGCGCATCGCCCGCGGCGGACGGCGGCGATGGTGAGGGTTGGACACGACGCTTCAGCCACAAAGAGGAAGAAATGGAGCTCGGGAGATGTCCTTGGGGAGGTTGGTGATGCTCTGGTGGAATCTAAAGGGGAGGGGAGAGGCCACAGAGTGCGAATTTAGAAGGAGGCCGACGACATGGCTCCGGCCATGGAGGTGGGCGGAGGGCACGAGAGGGAGAGGTAGGTTGGTCTAGGGGATGCACGGGAGGAGGAGAGAGCAAACGAAGAACAGAGAGGGCTCGGGCTGGCCTTATATGGTGAGGCCACGGAGCACCGTGGATGGCGACCACGGCCGCGGCCTAGGCAATACCAGGGGCCGAATTGGCACACTGGGCCATGTCCGGGGTGCTCGTGGACGTGGTCTACGACTAGGGAGAGAATAGAGGGACCGGGGAAGGTTCAGAGGCGTCGCGCGTGTGAGGTTGCCCATTGGAGCACTCGGGCGGCCGGTGCGCGTGCGAGAGGAGGCAGGAGGAGGGAGAAGGAGGAGGGGTACTAGGCCGTGGTGTGTTGAGGACGTTGAGGAGCATCGTCGGGCACGCTGGGGAGGCCCGAGGTGGCCGGAGGTGCTTGGCAGGGGGCGGCTACAGTGCAGGAGCGCACTGTAGTGCGCTCCAGAGTGCCCAAATGGCCGGCATGGCCATTTTCTATGCAATGTGGGCGCGTCCAAAGGTGTCTGGTAGCTCTAGGGGGAAGTAAAGAAGTGGGCTATGGCCTTGGATGCCCTGGGGAGCCAGTAGGAGAGGAGAGAGACAGAAGAAGAGGGAGAGAGGGGCTGTCCAGGGCGGTAAATGGGGGTATTTTACCCCTCAATCATTGAGAAATGGCCAGGGGAGAGTTACTGGAGGTAGGATAGGATTAGGAGGAGCTGTGGTAAAAAGTTGAGCTCAATGAGAATAGGGTAAGTGGTCAAAATGGTGATTTTTGAAAAGTGACAGAAGGCGTTTGATGCAAATTTCGGCAAGCAAATTAACTCCACTTGACATGAGAATTAACAGGATCAACTGTCACACATAATTGAGGTTGACCACCAAGTTTGAGTCCATTTGAAGAAAGTTGCCAATGTAACTTTGGCAAACCCTAGAAATCAGCAGAAAATGACTTGCTTAGATCTAGCTAAGCTAAACTCTTCTCCTTGGTGCACCACTTGGTGCAGTGTCATAATTTGAGGACTTGAACATGCCCACAAAAATTCAGATCAAAAGGAGACACTTGGCAATGTAGAGTTGTTCAAACTTGAAAAAGGACAGAAATGCTTTTGAGGATTTTTCATGGGGTTATACTATTCTCCATGACATGAGACTTTGCAAGATCGTCAAACATGTCAAATGTGACATGCTAGAATTATCTTGGAATTTTTGGGGAATATTTCCTTTGTAAATATTTCAAAATCTTGAAATATCCAAAAAGGGTTTTTGAGGGATTTGACCAATATTTTGAACATGACCATGTGTTGAAACTCTTATATATGGACAACATATGTCCACTAAGTTTCCCTAGGTTTTTCCCAAATATTTTTAAAGAATTAAAATAATTTTAACCTATTAAATACCATTTCTGTTCTTAAGAAAAAGCCTTTAAATAAAATAGGAAAATAACTTTTAAAATTATATTGTTGTGGTTTCTGGGTATCCTATATCTAATAGGAGTCAAATATATTTTTGGAAAGATTTTTACTTCCCTTAATTAAGTACTTGCAGTGCAAACCTCAATTCAGGGGGTTTTGGAAAACTAATTTTGAAAAATACTATTTGGCCAAATTATTTTTGTAAGAAATTATTTTTATGTCCTATACACATGGCATGATCATTGGTTCAAGAGTTTGGAGCAAGGAGATGAAGTATAGGAGTTGGAGGATTTATTTGATTTTTAGAGCACTTGCAAACATCGGTCAAACATTCAATCAAAGCAAAGACAAAACACCCAAAAGTTTTTGTAAAACCACATTTTATCATGATTTATTAGCTTAAGTGTTGTGGCCTGAAAATCAGGGTGTGACAGCTGTGGATGAACTAGTACAGTGGAAGAACGACCTCAGGAGGTGTGTTCTTGAGCTGGTGAGGGAGAGGATGATCTGACAGATCTGTCCCCTTCTATGGTGGTGGCAAGGTCCTATTTATAGTGGCCTTGGTCCTCTTCCCCCAAAATGGAGGCGGGAAGGGATTCCACAACGGCAAAATTCGAAGGGGGACAACTAGTACATCTTATCCTAACAAAAGGTGGTCTTCGCCTGCAAAGATACTGGTCGTGATGTCGTGGTGGGCTCGGCGATGACCTCCATCCTGCCATCCTTGCGGTCTTGGTCTTATTGCATAGAAATGGAAAGCTTTGGCTAATTCCTCGGGACTCTGCGCCTACACTTGCCTCTTTAGCACCAAAGAGGAAACTGTTGTACTGCGCCCGCTGGCGGCTGCCTGGCCTTGGTCGTCATGGCTTGCGTCATCCGAACCTCACGAGGTGAGGGCTTGCATAGGAACCTCCGCTCCCGAGGAGCAATCCTGAGGAGGCCGCTCCTTCTGGAGGTCTTGGTGCCATTCGCCTTGCGAGGCTTGGCCCATCGCGAGGATCTTGAGTTGTTGGTGCTGAAGGTGGGCCGTACCAGGCCGTCGATGGAGCCACACCGTGGCCCGCAAGCAAGCAAGTCTGGGTACCCCCGTTCCCAAAACACCGACAATCTGGCCGAGATGCACATATATAATATAAAGAGCCAATCATGGAGCGGTATATTTATTGATCAAAGTCTATGCCATTTTCATCAGTGCATAGATGGCCATTTGTGGGCATAGGGATTTTGATGCCTTTGCTTCTCCCATCATAGACATTTGATATTCCTCACTCATCATATATGAAAATTCGTCACTTTAACGTTGGTTAGTACAACCAAAGATAATATCATCAACATATATTTGGCACATGAATAACTCATCATCATAGGTTTTGGTGAAAATAGTTGGGTCGAGTGACCCGGGTTTGAAGCCTTTTTTTTCATGAGGAATTCCTTCAAGGTATCATACCATGCCCGAGGGGCCTGCTTGAGGCCCTAGAGGGCCTTATTAAGTCTAAAGACTTTGTCAGGATGCTTAGGATCTTCAAAACCTGTGGGTTGGGCAACATATACTTCTTCCTCAAGCTTACCATTGATGAATGCACTTTTCACATCCATTTCATATAAGATGATATTATGAGGGAAAACTTTGTTTTTGCCACTCTAGTTTTTGCCAACTTTGCTTATGCCACTCTAGAAATTTGACATCTCACTTTTGCCACTCTTAGCTTTTGACAATACATCACAAATGCCATTCCGTGGCAAAAACGATAATTTTTTATTTCACTTTTGCCACTCTTAGATTTTGACATGTATCACAATTGCCACTCTAAAATTATCGTTTTTGCCACAGAATGGCAAAAGTGATATATTGTCAAAAGCTAAGAGTGGCAAAAGTGAAATGTCAAATTTTAGAGTGGCATAAGCAAAGTTGGCAAAAACTAGAGTGGCAAAAACAAACTTTTCCCTTATTAATGATGGTTAGCATAAGCAAGCAATATACGAATAGCCTCATGTCTAGCAACATGTGCAAAAGTTTCATCGAAATCAATTCCTTCAACCTCTGTGTAGCCTTGAGATACAAGACAAGCCTTATTCCTCACCACAAGGCCATTTTCATCTTGCTTGCTGTGGTAGATCCATTTGGTACCGATGATATTGTGCTTGCGTGGGTCTGGTCGCTTGACAAGTTCCCAGACATTGTTGAGCTTGAATTGATGTAATTGCTCTTGCATTGCTTGAATCCACTCAGGCTCCAGAAATGCCTAATCAACTTTGGTGGGCTGTGTGATAGAGTCAAAAGCAAAGTGCCCACAAAAGCTAGACAAATGAAAAGCCCTTCAGCGTGTGAGAGGACCTAGTGCATTGCTGTCGTTGATGATTTTCTCAATCTGCACTTCATTTGCAATGCGATGATGAGTGGGGTGACGATGTTGAGTGGGCTCAGAATTTTCTTCAGGGCCATTTTCCTCAGGTGCACCAACATGATGTCCTTCACGATCTGGAATGACTTCTTCAGCAAATTCTTCGGCAGGAATGAAATCCTCAAAAGCCTTGAACTTGATGGATTCTACAGGTGACATTTCATCTGGCACAGGAGGTAGGTGCTCTCTTTGCAAGCCATTAGTTTCATCGAACCGCACATCAATAGTTTCAACAACCTTGTGATGAAAGGTGTTGAAGACTCTGTAGGTGTGCGAGTCCTTTCCGTACCAAGCATGAAACCTTCATGTGCTTTCGGTGCAAATTTAGAATTGTGATGATGACCTCTAATCGAACATTTAGCACCGAAGACTTTGAAATAGCTCACATTGGGTTTCTTGTCGGTGAGGAGTTGATATGAGATATTTTTGAAGAATTTGTGAAGATATACCCTGTTAATGATGTGGCACACAGTATCAATTGCCTTAGGCCAGAAGCGAGGAGGCGTCTTGTATTCATCAAGCATAGTGTGAGCCATCTCAATAAGAGTCCTGTTCTCGCGCTCCACGACGCCATTCTGCTAAGGAGTATAAGGAGAAGATAACTCGTGAGTGATGCGGAGAATCCCATGATCATCCCCATGGACGCACCTACACCTCCAATGACACCACTTGGACCAATGAAAAGAGCCTGAGCCAAGGCTATCGAAGATAAGGTGAACTCACTCCTCTCCGAACTTCCACTTTCTATGCATGATACATGGCTAGTACCTAAGTCCGAGTTGTTGTGCATGATTAGGTACAAAGAGGACCCTCCCGAGGATGCACATGAAGATGTACAAGTCCCCAAGTTCACGGATGAGGAGAACCATCGGAAGGAGTCAAGTACACCTCCCAGGCCCTGGACATCCGGCCGCGACCCCAGACGTCCGCCCCTTGGAGATCCTCCCACCACAGCCGCGCAACCGCCAGAAGCTACATGCCCCAAACATCCGGCCTCGCCAGCCCGGACATCCGGCCTTTCCTGAGCCCCGGATATCCAGCACCAGCCCGGAAATCTAGACCCCTCCAAACCGAGAGCAAGAAAACCCACCGCTCCAGCCCGGACATCCGGCCTCCTCAACCCAGACATCCGGCGTCGTGTGAAAGCCCGGACATCCGGCCCGATGCCCGGATGTCCGGCCTCCCCTTTCTGCGCACAGTGAAGGGCCAAGGCCCGTGTACCCCTTCTCCCCATAGACTATATATACTCCACCTTGTCCAACTTTCTAGGGTTAGCAAAGGTTTAGCTCATGTATGTGTGAGAGCTTTGCTCATCCACTTGGTTACCTTCACCATGGAGATTCGAGCCTCCACCGAAGAAGATCCCCCAAGCAGATTCAAGACCCCTTTTAGGGAAGAACTCAAGACGTCCTCACGAAGAAGACCGTCTACCCTTTTATCGTCCTTAGTTGTCCTTGGATCTTGTATCTTTCCTTATGTACTTGAGGATCTAGCATATGTGTGACTTATTTTTGTTATTTTGAGTGTTCCTCTTGTGTTTTCCCTCGTTTCCCTCATCGTGTTCTTCGTGTTTATCGCAGGATCCGCTCCTTTTCGTGAAAGATCGGCCGATTAGGGTTCTACCCTAGATCATCTTGGTATCAGAGCCACGTTGATCATGATTTCGGAGCCTCTCCGTTGTTTTTCTAGCCTAATTTTGTTGTGTTCTTCCCCAATTTCGAAAATCCCCACCAAAAATAGCCCCAATTTTTTTGTGATTTGTTGGTGTGATGAAGTTTTGTTGGATTTGATCCGCGGATTTCGTGTGTTGCAGGTAGATCTAGCTTTCCATCCACTTTTCCCCTATTTCCATCCACAAATTTTCGCCGAATTTTGCCCGGATTTGACCTCTCGTCACGACCTTCTTCGAATCCATCCACGGATCCAGAGCCCGGACATCCGGCCCGATAGGCCGGACATCCGCGCCCCGGACATCCGGCCATGACCCCGAACGTCCGGCCCCTGGCAGCACCACTTCCTCTCCACCACCCATTTTCCGTCCATTTTTCCCCAAATTTTGTTCCGGTGCCCACATATACTTCCGCATACCTCCACCACTTCTGCATAGCCGCACCATATACCACATAAACAACCACCGCTTACCAACTCCAATTTTGCTTTGAGAATTTGAGTTGTGGTACCTTGCCCTACTTGTGTTTCGGCTATTTAGGTATGGGTCAACATCAACATCACCGCCGCTCATCTTCGCCACGGATGTGTCATCAACAACGACCACCTCGACTACATCTTGTGTTTCGTGCCACCATTTTGACACCATACCGTAAGCAAGAACGGTAACCTCATCTTGGTATTGGACATATCACTCTTGCCATTACATTGATAGCCATCATAGCCTTACTCCTTTGCGTTGCTTACCCATCGAGACTAGCCATTGAGTATTGCCGGCAATGAGACTTGTGCACATTAGTGATCATACTTCCCATAGCATACATACATCATTGTTGCATATATTGGTATCATCTCTTGTGTCACAAAGTTGCCATAGCATACACAATTGCTATCTTGGTTCGTCAAGAATTGCATGAGAAAAGAGCTCAAACATCAAAGAGCCAAACAAGCTTTTAAGAAAAGAGGGAAAGATAAGCAAAGAGCTTTTAAGCAAGGACCATCGCATCATACTACATTAATATTGTCATACTCGATCATCTTGGATCATATCATAGAAACACCTTACATCGAGCATACTTGGGATAGAAGTCGTTGCATTTTTGCTAAGTAGGTTGTGCACAAGTTCTTGTAGCCGCCTATTATGCAATCGTGTTGGCGTCTCTCTAGTGTTGTGCAACAAGAGCATTTTTGTGGATTCCACATTTTGGCTCATCCTTGGTTGCCCAATCCCACTTATCTTTTTGCATGTGTGTTTCCGTGTACCTTATATGCTTGGTCTACTTGTTACATTGCATCTTGCGAATCTTTTCCAACATTATTGAAGCTCACTTACAATTCCATCAAAGTGTGCCACCATCCTAACCAAGCTCCACCATAAGCTTTTACTTGTGTAGGTGTGAGAAACCGACAGGAGCAAGTACAAATTGTGCTATTTCCTTGTCCTACATTGGAGTGATCATCGATCCACTTTCAACTTCGGTCAAGGTACATTTGGTATTCGTTCTTCTCTTTCTACCACTCACATTTGTCTTGGAATGATGGATAGGCCAAGTACTTCTACCAACCCACTCTTCATGGAGCAAGACGACGACATGAACTCCTTCGTCACCTCTTTGGTGCACAACATGCTTTGCATCAAGAGCAACAAGCTATGAGTGAACGCATCGACAACCTTGCCGCCGACTTGCGACTCTCCGAGCAACTTACAAGGGACTACTTCGACCACAAGCTCGACGGTCACAAGCAAGTGAATGACGCAAGAAAGGATGAGATTCGTGCTTTGTTGCTCAACCGCTCTTCTTCCACTTCAAGAAGGCGATGTTCAAGTCGCCACTCCGACTTTACCCTCTACGACTCAAGTACACCGACATCCAACACTCTTCGCTGTGACGCGCGCAACGAGTATCAAGCAAGCCTCAATCCTCTACGCGACACCGACTCGCAAGAGCACCGACAACATCAAAACCAAGAGGCCTTTGCGCTAGCACGAGAATGGCAACAACAATGCCAACATGAAGAGGAAGAGCGAGCGCGTCTACACCAAAATGCTGAAGATGCCGAGGCACAACGTCAAGAACAACAACTCCGTGACGCTCAAGCACTTGAGGCGCAACAAGCTCTATGCGATTCAAGTCGAGCCGTAGCCAACCGAGGCTGACAAGCTCGTGAACATGAAGAAGCACTTCGCGAAGAAGTTCGTGAGAGGATTTATCAAGCTCGCGTGCATCGTCATGTTCGTCCTCAAGCTCAACAAACTCCTCCACAAGCATGTCAACAACAACAAGTTCATCAAGAGCATGACGACAATGGAGATCATCCACGACAAGAGCAACATGAGGTTGAGAACCCTTCGTGCCAAGAGCACCACGAGTTGAACAATCATCAACAACATGGGCGTCATCATCCCTGACCCCAACAAAATGAAGAGCAACGCTACGGCAAACTCAAGTTCACCATGCCCAAGTTCAACGGAAGCAATGATCCTGAAGAATACCTTTCATGGGCATTGAAAGTTGACAAGATCTTCCGTTTGCACAACTATGAAGAAGAGAAGAAGATCGTGATGGCATCCCTTGAGTTCCAAGATTATGTCCTCATTTGGTGGGAACAAGTTATCAAGCTCCCAGACGCAAGAGGTGAACCACCCATCACTACTTCGACACAAATGAAGGATGTCATGAGAGCACGCTTCAAGAAACTCCAACTACTCAAGGAAGGAACCAAGAGCGTTGAAGAGTACTACAAGGAGATGGAGATTGCAATGATAAGAGCCAATGTCACAGAATATAAGGAGCAAACTATGGCATATTTCTTGAATGGACTCAATCATCCCATCAAGAAGATCGCCGACTTCCAACCATACTCGAACCTCAGCGAGCTAGTGCATCAATCCACCAAAGCGGAACGCCAAGTGCAAGATGATTTCAAGTATGCCAAGTTCTCTTCCAAGACGTACGGTTTCTCCAACAACCAAGCTTCAACGACTCCAACACCGACTACAAAGCCTTCTACTAGCAACATCGACAAGCCGAGTTCCAAGAAAGCTTCGTCAACTCCAAGTCATCCTACTACGAGCAACTTCAAGCCGAGAGCTTCATCATCATCAACCCCAACCGATGAGACCGTTAAGACGAGTTCCTTCAAGTGTTTCACTTGCGGAGGCTGAGGCCACAAGTCCTATGAGTGCACCAACAAGAGGACAATGATCTTCAACGACGACGGCACTTAGGACTCAATGAGTGAATAAGAAATGGACGCCATCGAGCAAGTCGCCATGCACCGGCAAGTGAATGATGAAGAGGAACAAGTCTTTTGCGATGAAGATTCAAGTACTGCCCTTGTTTTCTCCAAGGTCTTGACTCTCCAACATCACCAAGAAGTAGACCAAAGATGCCACATATTCCACACCAAAGCCAGCATCAATGGAAGATCCTCAAGGTCATCATCGATGGAGGGAGTTGTCATAATCTCGCAAGTGAAGAACTTTGGTCCAAGCTCCAATTTCCCAAGACGGAGCATCCACATCCATACAAAGTGCAATGGCTTAGCGACTCCGGCACCATCCTAGTCGAGCACCAAGTACAAGTCTCCTTCAAAATTGGCGCTACGAAGACACCTTGGAGTGCAGCGTCGTTCCAATGACCGTTTGCCATCTTCTCCTTGGATGCCCATTGCAATTTGATAGAGGAGTCATCCACAATGGCCGAACGAACCACTACATCTTCAAGATGAAGGGCAAGGAGTATGTACTTCGTCCCATGTCTCCCAGCCAAGTTGTCGCCGATAAGCAAGCCACCCATCGTGGATATCATAGTGAGAGAGCGAGCCACCAAAAAGAGAGTGAGCGCCACAAGCCCAAATCGAACACCTCCACGATGAGCGAAAAGAAGAACCTAGTCCTATTTGCCACCAAAAGTGAGATAAGAGGAGTGTGTGAGAACCCATCTAGTGTCCTACACTACGTCCTCGTGTACAAGGACAATGCACCACAAACTAACATTTCTCACACATTGCCTCTAGTGTTGTCTTCTCTTTTGCAGGAATTTCATGACGTTTTCCCCGACGAGCTACCTCTGGGACTACCTCCACTACGAGGCATTGAGCACCGTATCGACCTCATCCCCGGAGCACCGCTTCCGAACAAAGCTCCCTACCGCGTCAACCCCGAAGAAACCAAAGAAATACAAAGGCAAGTAAAGCATCTTATAGACCATGGACATGTGCGTGAAAGTTTGAGCCCTTGTGCCATCCCGGTCATTCTTGTACCAAAACGAGACGGTATCTTTCGCATGTGCTCCGATTGTAGACCTATCAATGCTATCACTGTTCGCTATAGGTATCTCATTCCACTCCTTTACGATATGCTTGATGAACTTAGTGGTGCCACTATATTTTCCAAAATTGATCTTAAGAGTGGTTACTATCAAGTACGCATACAAGAGGGTGATGAATGGAAAACCGCTTTCAAAACCAAGTTTGGCTTGTATGAATGGTTAGTCATGCCTATGGGTCTCTCGGAAGCACCGGGTACTTTTATGCGTCTTATGAATCATGTCTTTCGCCCTTACATTGGTATATTTGTTGTGGTCTACTTCGATGACATCCTTGTTTTTAGCAAGTCTCCCAAAGAGCATGTCACCCATGTTAGAACCGTTTTGCAAACTCTTCGAAAAGAGCATCTCTATGCTAATATGGAGAAATGCCTTTTTGGCGTTGACAAGCTCGTTTTCTTGGGTTTTGTTGTTTCCTCTAAGGGTGTTCATGTTGATGAGTCCAAGATCAATGCTATTAAGACTTGGCCACAACCAACCAATTTGCAACAAGTGCGTAGCTTTCTTGGCCTTGCGGGTTTCTATCGTTGCTTTGTGAAGGATTTTAGCACCATTGCTTCGCCTTTACATGCTTTGAGCAAGAAGAATGCGCCTTTTGTTTGGGGACCATCCCAAGATACCGCTTTCAATGAGCTTAAGAACTTGCTTACTCATGCTCCCGTGCTTGCTTTACCCAACTTTGACAAACCCTTTGAGATTCATCGCGATGCTAGTGGTAATGGCATGGGAGGTGTGTTAACGCAAGAGAAGCGCCCCATAGCTTACTTTAGTGAGAAACTCTCCGGCGCGCAACTCAATTACCCCATCTATGACAAAGAGCTCTATGCTTTAGTCCGCGTTTTGCATGAATGGGAACACTATCTTCGCCCCATGAGTTTATCATTCATACCGATCATGAAACTCTCAAGTATCTTAAGGGCCAAACCAAGTTGAACAAGCGTCATGCTAAGTGGAGTGAATTTATTGAGTCTTTTCCTTATGTCATAAAGTACATTAAGGGTAAGGAAAACATTGTAGCGGATGCCCTTTCTCGCATATGCATGCTTGTCACTCAACTTGAATTGGATGTCATTGGTTTTGAGCATATCAAAGACTTGTATGAGCATGATCCTACTTTTGCTACTCCATATGCCAAGTGTTTGTCGCACAACTTTTGGGAACTCTATTACATCAAAGATGTGTATCTTATGAGAGCTAACAAACTTTGCATCCCCGAGTCTTCTCTTCGTTTGTTGCTTTTGCAGGAATCTCATGGAGGAGGCTTAATGGGACACTTTGGACGAGACAAGACGTTCGCCACGCTCTCGAAGAACTACTTTTGGCCCAAGATGTTTCGTGACGTCAACCGCTTCACCAACCGATGCTCTACATGTCGCAAAGCTAAGTCCAAAGCTCAATCCCACGGCCTTTATATGCCCCTACCAATTCCGTATCAACCATGGGAAGAAATTAGCATGGACTTTGTACTTGGTTTGCCTAGGACTCAAAATGGGAAGGATTCCGTATTTGTCGTCGTGGACCGTTTCTCAAAAATGGCACATTTTATTCCTTGCAAAAAGATAGACGATGCTTCACATGTTGCTAATCTCTTTTGTAGGGAAATATTGCGTCTACATGGAGTGCCAAAAACTATCGTCTCAGACCACGACGTCAAGTTCCTTAGCTACTTTTGGAAGACCCTATGCGCCAAGCTCGGAATCAAGCTACTCTTGTCTACGGCATATCATCCACAAACCAACGGCCAAACGGAAGTTACCAACCGCACACTCTCCGCTCTACTTCGAGTACTCATCAAGAAGAACATCAAGGAGTGGGAAGAGTGCCTACCTATCGCCGAGTTCGCCTACAACCGAGAAAGACACTCAACAACGGGCAAGTCCCCTTCGAGGTCGTCTACGGGTTCAACCCTTTGTCACCATTGGATATTCTCCCTTTACCACTCCAAGAGCGCATTTGGACGCAAGTGCATGTGTGACTCATCTCAGGAAGGTGCATGAAGATACAAGACATACTATCGAGCGCCAAGTACAACGACTTGCAACCAAGTGCAACATCAACAAGCACCCCATGATCTTCAACATAGGTGATCTTGTGTGGCTACACCTTTGCAAGGACCGCTTTCCACAAGAACGCAAGTCCAAGCTTCGACCACGAGAGGATGGACCATTCGAGGTGCTTGCACGCTACAATGACAATGCTTACAAGATCGACATCCCACATGACAAGTACTCCGTAAGCGACATCTTCAACATCAAAGATCTCTCGCCCTACCATGGTGATGAGGATTTCGATCCGAGGACGGATCTTCCCCAAGGGACGTAGATGATGCGGAGCATCCCATGATCATCCCCATGGACGCACCTACACCTCCAACGACACCACTTGGACCAACGACACCTCCAACAACCGAGCGCCAAGATAAGGTGAACTCACTCCTCTCCGAACTTCCACTTTCTATGCACGAGACATGTCTACTACCTAAGTCCGAGTTGTTGTGCATGATTAGGTACAAAGAGGACCCTCCCGAGGATGCACATGAAGATGTACAACTCCCCAAGTTCACAAATGAGGAGAACCATCGGAAGGAGTCAAGTACACCTCCCAGGCCCCGGACATCCGGCCGCGACCCCGGACGTCCGGCCCCTAGAGCTCCTCCCACCACAGCCGGGCAGCCGCCAGAAGCTACAGGCCCCGGACATCCGGCCTCGCCAGCCCGGACATTCGGCCTTTCCTGAGCCCCGGATATCCGGCCACCAGCCCAGAAATCTGGACTCCTCCGAACCCGAGAGCAACAAAGCCCACCACTCCAGACATCCGGCCCGATGCATGGATGTCCAACCTCCCCTGTCTGCACATAGTGAAGGGCCGAGGCCCGCGTACCCCTTCTCCCCCCTAGAATATATATACTCCACCTCGTCCCACATTCTAGGGTTAGCAAAGGTTTAGCTCATGTTTGTGTGAGAGCTTTGCTCATCCACTTGGTTACCTTCTCCATGGAGATTCGATCCTCCAGCGGAGAAGATCCCCCAGGCGGATTCAAGACCCCTTTTAGGGAAGAACTCAAGACCTCCTCACGGATAAGACCGGCTACCCTTATATCGTCCTTAGTTGTCCGTGGATCGTGTATCTTTCCTTATGTACTCGAGGATCTAGCACATGTGTGACTTGTTCTTGTTAGTTTGAGTGTTCCTCTTGTGTTTTCCCTCGTTTCCCTCCTCATGTTCTTCGTGTTCTTCGCGGGATCCGCTCCTTTTCGTGAAAGATCGGCCGATTAGGGTTCTACCCTACATCGATGAGTAATACCAAGTTCATCAAGATAGTCATCAAGACCAACATTCTTGAACTCGGTCCCACTATCACTCCTAATGTGCTTGATCCTCACACCGAGATTCGTCGAGGCCCTTGAGGAAAGTCGTTTGAAGACTTCCTACACTTTAGTTTTGTAAGTGATGATATGCACCCATGTGTAACGAGAATAGTCATCAACAATAACAAAGCCATATAGAGATGCTGCATTTGTGAATGTAGCATAGTGAGTAGGGCAGAATAGATCCATGTGAAGCAATTCAAATGGATGAGTGGTAGTCATGATAGTCTTTGAGGGATGCTTGGACTTGGTCATCTTATCGGCCTCACAAGCTCCACACAGATGGTTCTTGAGGAATTTGACACCCTCGATGCCAATGATGTCCTTCTTCTTCGTGAGTGTGTGTAAGTTCCTCATGCCAGCATGACCTAGTCGTCGATGCCATAACCAGCCTTCTGTAGCTTTTGCAAGTAGACATGTGGCAGGCTGTGGTCCTGTAGAGAAATCAACAATATACAAGACTCATTTCCTAAAGCCTTCGAAGACTTTGGAGTGGTCAGATTATGATCACAACACAATGATACTTACCAAAGACAACAACCATACCAAGATTACAAAGCATTGAGACAGACATGAGGTCGAATCCGAAGGACTCGACAAGCATGACTTTGTCCATGTGTTGATCCTTTGAGATCACAACCCTACCTAGACCCAATGCCTTGCATTTTCCTTGGTCTGCATAGGTGATATGCTTCAGATGTGATGGTGATAAAGCAGTGTCCATCAATAAGTTCTTGTCACCGGTCATGTGATTTGTACATCCACTATCGAGGACCCACTCAATAGCTTTGGGTTGATCATCCCGCAGATGAATTAGTGCATCTTACGAACTCATACTTCATTAGTGAAGAATATGACATCAAATTCATCAGATTGGATTTCATCAAGCAGTACAACAGATATAGCAGTATAAGGACGTGAGAAATGAATATTCATTTCTTCATGTAGCTTGTGTCCTTTCAAGCAATTCAGGCCTCTAGCAAATTCTTCAGACGTTTAGGTTCGTCTAGAGACCTGACCCACCATGAGAAATTAGTTCTTTTTCTCCAGCACCCACATCTAGAGGGGTGGCAAACAGTTCATCATTCTACGAGCTCCATGAGAGAAAGGTGGCATAGAAGCCAGTCCACTTCGTTTCCCAGAAGAGGGGTTAGAGTAAGCATATGAATAAGCAGAGAAATTCTTCCAGGACTTATGAACATCATGATTTGAAGAATACTGCACATATTCATAGCCCTTAGGTTTTCCCTACGAATCAGAAGTGTTAGCACAATAATGTTCATATGAGGATTTTGACCCATATGAGGAATATGATCCATACGAAGAATTTGATCTGGGGTTCCTATTCTTCACAGGTGGTGTCATGATGACATTCACCTGAAGACTTTCAAGGCACCTTTTGGGAATCCATATTTTCTTCATAGGGGGACCATTCCTACAGTTAGTTCCAACATATCTAGCAAATACTTCACCATTCTGATTTTTGAATGGTTTATAGTTGGTGTCAAATGACTCATTAGGAGAATATGAAGATCCATATGTAAAGCCAGATAAAGTGGATGGATCTACACGAGGTCCTTTCGCAGCAACCCATGAGGTTTTGGTATACTGCTCAGGTTTCTAGAAGGTCCCATCAACATTAGGTTCCTCTCAAAGGCAATACCCTCTTTCCTAGGGTTCCTATTGAGGATCTGCTTTTTAAGCACATCACAAAGAGCCTAATGCCCTTTGAGGCTTTTGTACATGCCTGTCACATACAATTCCATCAACCCTGCATTGTTAGTGATACTTGTGGTATCCTCAGATGAGGAATTTGTGACCATAGAGTCAGTTGAAGAATTTGCACCAATAGAAGAATTTGAACTTTCAGGTGAAGAATTAGTAGATTCACGTTCAATGCATTTCAAACATGGTGGAATGAATTCATCCTGAGCGGAACTGATCCGTTGAGAAAGTAATGAATCACGTTCCTTCTGAAGATCTTCATAACTCACCCTTAGCTTCTCAAGATCTTGCTTTCTTTGAAGATATTCATAAGAAAGTTTCTCATGATCAGCTAAGAGAGTGTTATGATGACTCTGAAGGTTATCAAACTTAGACAGAAGTCTCTAAAGATTATCAGTCAGAGTTTGAGTTCGATCCATTTCCTCACCCAACATGTCATCGCTTTTGTCTAGCATATTTTGAACCTTTTCAAAAGCTTTTTGTTGCTTTACAGCAATCTTAGCAAGTTTGGAATACATAGGCTTGAGGTTTTCATCAGATTAATCCTCACTTGATTCAGAGGAGGGATATTTGACTACCTTGGCACCTTTTGCCATGATGCAATAGGTGGGAGCGTAGTCATCATCACCGTCGTCAATAGTGTTGGGGAAGTCATTTTCCTCAGAGATGAAGATGGACTTGCTGATGAAAGCAGTAGCAAGAGCTAGGCTCGCCGCACTAGAGTCTGGCTCCTCAGATGCCTCCTCTTCCTCATTTTCTTCAAATTCAGCTTCAGAGTCCATTTCCTTGCCAATGAATGCCCGAGCCTTTTTGGAGCCGCTCTTCTTGTAAGATGAAGGCTTCGAAGATTTTGACGATGAGGACTTTGAAGATTTCTTCTTCTTCCTCGAGTCATCAGAACTATCATCCTTGCATTTATTCTTCTTTGATTCCTTCTCCCACCGAGGACAATCTGTAATGTAGTGACCAAGTTTCTTGCATTTGTGGCAAGTTCTGTTCTTATAGTCATGGGATGATGAATCTATTCTCATGTCATTACCCCTCGAATATTTTCCAAAGCGATGACGTCTTGAGAACTTCTAAAATTTCCTCGCGAGCATTTCTAGCTCCTGGCTCAGTTCTTCAGGATCACCAAGGCTGCTAACAGAATCTTATTCTTCAGATTGAGAGACTGCCTTGACCTTCAGTGCGTGAGACCTACCATAGGTTGGTCCGTAGAGATCTCTTTTCTCAGGAAGCTGGAACTCATGAGTATTTAGCCTCTCAAGGATATCTGCAGGATCAAGTGACTTGTAGTCTCCACGTTCTTGAATCATTAGTGCAAGTGTGTCGAATGAGGAATCAAGTGATCTTGGCAATTTCTTAACCACCTCATGGTCAGTGATGTCAGTGGCACAAAGTTCTTGAAGCTCATTTGAGATGTCAGTGAGGCGATCGAAGGTTTGCTGAACATTTTCATTGTCGAATCTTTTGAAGCGGTTGAGGAGATTGCGAAGAATGTCAACTCGAGAGTCACGTTGAGTTGAGACTCCCTCATTGACCTTGGACAACCTATCCCAGATAAGTTTTTTAGTCTCCAAAGCACTCACTCTGCCGTACTGTCCTTTGCTCAGATGTCCACATATGATATTCTTCGCATGAGAGTCAAGTTGCTTGAATCTCTTCACATCAGCAGCATTCACGGATGGAGTGATGGAGGGAATGCCATTTTCCACAATGTACCAGCGATAGTTGTCAATTGCCTCATGTGCATCTTATTCTTCCAGTAGGGTAGTCCATCCCATCGAATGTAGGACACCCAGCCGAGACCTTGATCATGCCTGCAATCGACATAACTAAAACTCCTGGTTGTTAAACTAAAATCACACAGAACAGGGGAGCAATTGAAATTGTGTTATATTGACTAGAGGGGGGTGAATAGGTGTCACGCCCGATATGCGATCCTATCCAAGAGGAACTCGAAGGTCCCACCAAGGATAGAGCCTCATATTGAAACGCTTTTGCAAGGTGGATATCATTACATCGTACCATGACATAATAGTTGGGGATACATACAAGGCATACAAATGCCACATGAATACATCAAACATCATACATGAGAACAACATCCAACTACGGATGAAACACAAACAGAAACTCAAATGACATCCACCCAGCTAGCCCAGGCTGCCGACCAGGAACCTATCCCAAGATATACAAAGAAGAAGAACTCCAAAACAAGTAAACATCGCTCTCACGTCATGATCATCGCATAACCCGTACCTGCAACTGTTGTTGTAGTAATCTGTGAGGCACGAGGACTCAACAATCCCATTACCATGGGCATCTAGACTAGCAAAGCTTAATGGGTATGGAATGGATAAGTGGTGAGGTTGCACCAAGCGATTAAGCATTGTATGGTGGGTATCTTACGAGTACAAGAGTAAGATGAGAAACTATGCAAACGGTCGTAAACTAGTAATGATCAAGAAGTGATCCTGAACTACTTACGTTCAAACGTAACCCCACCGTCTTCTCTTCTCGAAATCACTCAAAAAGAGACAGTCACAGTTATGCATGCGGTTGGTGTATTTTAATTAGATCAACTTCAAGTTCACTACAACCCGATATTATAAATTCCCATCTGCCACATAACCGCGGGCACGACTCTCGAAAGTTTAAACCCTGCAGGGGTGTCCTGACTTAGTTCATGACAAGCTCACGATCCACGGAGACAATCCTCCATCACGGGACATCCAATCAGACTCGGGATCCCGGTGCACAACACATTTCAACAATGGTAAAACAAAACCAGCAAGACCTCCCGGCGTGCCGACACCCTGATAGTAGCTACGCGTATCTCGTCTCAGGCCACGACCGGATGAGCGCAGCGTAAAACAACTGAGACCCGAGTTGCCGTGGGGAAAGCCGCACAGGACTCTGTTTTGGACCAACACTCATGCGGAGTATTGGCCTGGTTTGTTAATTAAGTCCTCGGGGTCCGGAAGGTCCCTATGCAAGTTTTAGTTGTTATTAGGCAAATGGTAAAACCAATGTTGTCCCTTCCTGGAAGAGTTTTATTCAAAGCGAGCTGTCAAGAGGGGCCCATAAACCCTCATCATGTTGGGGATGCTGTTGGGGAACGTTGCAGAAAACAAAAAATTTCCTACGGTTTCACCAAGATCCATCTATGAGTTCATCTAGCAACGAGTGATCGGATGCATCTACATACCTTTGTAGATCACGTGCGGAAGTGTTCAAAGAACGGGGATGAGGAAGGCGTACTCGACGTGATCCAAATCACCGGAGATCCTAGCGCCGAACGGACGGCACCTCCGTGTTCAACACACGTACGGTCAGCGTGACATCTCCTTCTTCTTGATCCAGCAAGAGGGAAGGAGAGGTTGAGGAAGATGGCTCCAGCAGCAGCACGACGGCATGGTGGTGATGGAGCTGCAGTACTCCGTCAGGGCTTCGCCAAGCGCTATGAAGGAGGAGGGGTGTTGGAGAGGGAGAAGGAGGCAACCAAAGGCGTGGGAGAAAAGCCCTCCTTCCCTCACTATATATAGGAGGGCCAAGGGGGGGCGCCGGCCCTAGGAGATCCAATCTCCTAGGGTGGGGCGGCGGCCAAGGGGGGTTTCCCTTCCCCCCCCCCCAAGGCACCTACGAGGTGCCTTCCCCTCCTAGGACTATTTCCCCTTGTAACCCTAGGCGCATGGGCCTCTTGGGGCTGGTGCCCTTGGCCCATGTAGGCCAAGGCGCACCCCCTACAGCCCATGTGGCCCCCCGGGACAGGTGGCCCCACCCGGTGGACCCCCAGGACCCTTCCGGTGGTCCCGGTACAATACCGATTACCCCGAAACTTGCCCCGATGGCCGAAACATGACTTCCCATATATAAATCTTTACCACCGGACCATTTCGGAACTCCTCGTGACGTCCGGGATCTCATCCGGGACTCCGAACAACATTCGGGTTACTGCATATACATATCCCTACAACCCTAGCGTCACCGAACCTTAAGTGTGTAGACCCTACGGGTTCGGGAGACATGTAGACATGACCGAGACGACTCTCCGATCAATAACCAACAGCGGGATCTGGATACCCATGTTGGCTCCCACATGCTCCACTATGATCTCATCGGATGAACCACGATGTCGAGGATTCAAGCAACCCCGTATGCAATTCCCTTTGTCAATCGATATGTTACTTGCCCGAGATTCGATCGTCGGTATCCCAATACCTCGTTCAATCTCGTTACCGGCAAGTCACTTTACTCGTACCGTAATGCATGATCCCGTGACCAGACACTTGGTCACTTTGAGCTCATTATCATGATGCATTACCGAGTGGGCCCAGTGATACCTCTCCGTCATACGGAGTGACAAATCCCAGTCTCGATCCGTGTCAACCCAACAGACACTTTCGGAGATACCTGTAGTGCACCTTTATAGTCACCCAGTTACGTTGTGACGTTTGGTACACCCAAAGCACTCCTACGGTATCCGGGAGTTACATGATCTCATGGTCAAAGGAAAAGATACTTGACATTGGAAAAGCTCTAGCAAACGAACTACACGATCTTGCGCTATGCTTAGGATTGGGTCTTGTCCATCACATCATTCTCCTAATGATGTGATCCCGTTATCAATGACATCCAATGTCCATAGCCAGGAAACCATGACTATCTGTTGATCAACGAGCTAGTCAACTAGAGGCTTACTAGGGACATGTTGGTGTCTGTTATTCACACATGTATTACGATTTCCGGATAATACAATTATAGCATGAATAAAGACAATTATCATGAACAAAGAAATATAATAATAATGCTTTTATTATTGCCTCTAGGGCATATTTCCAACAGTCTCCCACTTGCACTAGAGTCAATAATCTAGTTACATTGTGATGAATCGAACACCCATGGAATTCTGGTGTTGATCATGTTTTGCCCTAGGGAGAGGTTTAGTCAACGGATCTGCTACATTCAGGTCCGTATGTAGTTTACAAATCTCTATGTCTCCATCTTGAACATTTTCACGAATGGAGTTGAAGCGACGCTTGATGTGCCTTGTCCTTTTGTGAAACCTGGGCTCCTTGGCAAGTGCAATAGCTCCAGTGTTGTCACAAAAGAGTTTGATTGGCCCCAACGCATTGGGTATGACTCCTAGGTCGGTGATGAACTCCTTCACCCATATTGCTTCATGTGCTGCCTCCGAGGCTGCCATGTACTCCGCTTCACATGTAGATCCCGCCATGACGCTCTGCTTGCAGCTGCACCAGCTCACTGCTCCACCATTCAACATATACACGTATCCGGTTTGTGACTTAGAGTCATCCAGATCTGTGTCGAAGCTAGCGTCGACGTAATTCTTTACGACGAGCTCTTCGTCACCTCCATAAACGAGAAACATGTCCTTTGTCCTTTTCAAGTACTTCAGGATATTCTTGACCGCTGTCTAGTGCTCCTTGCCGGGATTACTTTGGTACCTTCCTACCAAACTTACGGCAAGGTTTACATCAGGTCTGGTACACAACATGGCATACATAATAGATCCTATGGCTGAAGCATAGGGGATGACACTCATCTCTTCTTTATCTTTTTCCATGGTCGGGCACTGAGCCGAGCTCAATCTCACACCTTGCAAAACAGGCAAGAACCCTTTCTTGGACTGATCCATTTTGAACTTCTTCAAAATCTTATCAAGGTATGTGCTTTGTGAAAGACCTATGAGGCGTCTTGATCTATCTCTATAGATCTTGATGCCTAATATATAAGCAGCTTCTCCAAGGTCCTTCATTGAAAAACTCTTATTCAAGTAGGCCTTGATGCTGTCCAAGAGTTCTATATCATTTCCCATCAAAAGTATGTCATCTACATATAGTATGAGAAATGCTACAGAGCTCCCACTCACTTTCTTGTAAATGTAGGCTTCTCCATAAGTCTGCGTAAACCCAAACGCTTTGATCATCTCATCAAAGCGAATGTTCCAACTCCGAGATGCTTGCACCAGCCCATAAATCGAGCGTTGGAGCTTGCACACCTTGTTAGCATTCTTAGGATCGACAAAACCTTCCGGCTGCATCATATACAACTCTTCCTTAAGGAAACCATTAAGGAATGCCGTTTTGATGTCCATTTGCCATATCTCATAATCGTAGAATGCGGCAATTGCTAACATGATTCGGACAGACTTTAGCTTCGCTACCGGTGAGAAAGTCTCATCGTAGTCAACTCCTTGAACTTGTCGATAACCCTTAGCGACAAGCCGAGCTTTATAGATGGTCACATTACCATCCGCGTATGTCTTCTTCTTAAAGATCCATTTATTTTCTATGGCTCGCCGCTCAACGGGCAAGTCAGTCAAAGTCCATACTTCGTTTTCATACATGGATCCTATCTCGGATTTCATGGCTTCTAGCCATTTGTCGGAATCCGGGCCCGCCATCGCTTCTTCATAGTTCGAAGGTTCACTGTTGTCTAACAACATGATTTCCAAGACAGGGTTGCCGTACCACTCTGGTGCGGAACGTGCCCTTGTGGACCTTCGAATTTCAGCAGGAGCTTGATCAGAAGTATCTTGATCATTATCATTAACTTCCTCTCTAGTCGGTGCAGGCACCTCAAGAACATTTTCTTGAGTTGCGCCATTTTCCGGGTCAAGAGGTAATACTTCATCAAGTTCTACTTTCCTCCCACTTACTTCTTTCGAGAGAAACTCTTTCTCCAGAAAGAGTCCGTTCTTGGCAACAAATATCTTGCCTTCGGATCTTAGGTAGAAGGTATACCCAATGGTTTCCTTAGGGTATCCTATGAAGACGCATTTTTTCGACTTGGGTTCGAGCTTTTCAGGTTGAAGTTTCTTGACATAAGCATCGCATCCCCAAACTTTTAGAAACGACAGCTTAGGTTTCTTGCCAAACCATAATTCATACGGTGTCGTCTCAACGGATTTAGACGGAGCCCTATTTAAAGTGAATGTAGCTGTCTCTAGAGCGTATCCCCAAAATGATAGCGGTAAATCGGTAAGAGACATCATAGACCGCACCATATCCAATAGAGTGCGATTACGACATTCAGACACACCGTTACGCTGAGGTGTTCCAGGCAGCGTGAGTTGTGAAACGATTCCACACTTACTTAAGTGTGTGCCAAATTCGTGACTCAAGTATTCTCCTCCACGATCTGATCGTAGAAACTTGATTTTCCTGTCATGTTGATTCTCAACCTCACTCTGAAATTCCTTGAACTTTTCAAAGGTTTCAGACTTGTGTTTCATTAAGTAGACATACCCATATCTACTCAAGTCATCAGTGAGGGTGAGAACATAACGATAGCCACCGCGAGCCTCAACACTCATTGGACCGCACACATCAGTATGTATGATTTGCAATAAGTTGGTTGCTTGCTCCATTGTTCCTGAGAACGGAGTCTTGGTCATCTTACCCATGAGGCATGGCTCGCACGTGTCAAATGATTCATAATCAAGAGACTCTAAAAGTCCATCTGCATGGAGCTTCTTCATGCGTTTGACACCTATGTGACCAAGGCAGCAGTGCCACAAGTATGTGGGACTATCATTATCAACCTTAAATCTTTTGGTACTCACACTATGAATATGTGTAGCATTACGCTCGAGATTCAAGAATAAACCATTGACCATCGGAGCATGACCATAAAACATATCTCTCATATAAATAGAACAACCATTATTCTCGGATTTAAATGAGTAGTCATCTCGTATTAAACAAGATCCTGATACAATGTTCATGCTCAAACTTGGCACTAAATGACAATTATTGAGGTTTATAACTAATCCCGTAGGTAAATGTAGAGGTAGCGTGCCGACGGCGATCACATCGACCTTGGAACCTTTCCCGACGCGCATTGTCAGCTCGTCCTTCGCTAGTCTCCGTTTATTTCGCAGCTCCTGCTGTGAGTTACAAATATGAGCAACGGCACCGGTATCAAATACCCAGGAGTTACTACGAGTACTGGTAAGGTACACATCAATTACATGTATATCAAATATACCTTTGGTGTTGCTGGCCTTCTTGTCCGCTAAGTATTTGGGGCAGTTCCGCTTCCAGTGACCCTTCCCTTTGCAATAAAAGCAGTCAGTCTCGGGCTTGGGTCCATTCTTTGGCTTCTTCCCAGCAGCTTGCTTGCCGGGCGCGGCAACTCCTTTGCCGTCCTTCTTGAAGTTCTTTTTACCCTTGCCCTTCTTGAACTTAGTGGTTTTATTCACCATCAACACTTGATGTTCCTTCTTGACTTCTACCTCTGCTGATTTCAGCATAGCAAATACTTCAGGAATGGTCTTTTCCATCCCCTGCATATTGAAGTTCATCACAAAGCTCTTGTACCTCGGTGGAAGCGACTGAAGGATTCTGTCAATGACCGCGTCATCCGGGAGATTAACTCCCAGCTAAGTCAAGCGGTTATGCAACCCAGACATTTTGAGTATGTGTTCACTAACAGAACTATTTTCCTCCATCTTACAGCTGAAGAATTTGTCGGAGACTTCATATCTCTCGATCCGGGCATGAGCTTGAAAAACCATTTTCAGCTCTTCGAACATCTCATATGCTCCATGTCTCTCAAAACGCTTTTGGAGCCCCGGCTCTAAGCTGTAAAGCATGTCGCACTGAACGAGGGAGTAGTCATCGGCACGTGTCTGCCAAGCGTTCATAACGTCTTGGTTCTGTGGGACGGGTGGATCACCTAGCGGTGCTTGCAGGACATATTCTTTCTTGGCAGCTATGAGGATGATCCTCAGGTTCTGGACCCAGTCCGTATAGTTGCTGCCATCGTCTTTCAGCTTGGTTTTCTCTAGGAACGCATTGAAGTTGAGGACTACGTTGGCCATTTGATCTACAAGACATATTTGCAAAGGATTTAGACTAAGTTCATGATAATTAAGTTCATCTAATCAAATTATGAATGAACTCCCACTCAGATTAGACATCCCTCTAGTCATCTAAGTGTTACACGATCCGAGTCGACTAGGCCGTGTCCGATCATCACGTGAGACGGACTAGTCATCGTCGGTGAACATCTTCATGTTGATCGTATCTTCCATACGACTCGTGTTTGACCTTTCGGTCTCTGTGTTCCGAGGCCATGTCTGTACATGCTAGGCTCGTCAAGTTAACCCTAAGTGTTTTGCATGTGTAAAACTGTCTTACACCCGTTGTATGTGAATGTAAGGATCTATCACACCCGATCATCACGTGGTGCTTCGAAACGACGAACTTTAGCAACGGTGCACAGTTAGGGGAGAACACTTCTTGAAATTGTTGTAAGGGATCATCTTATTTACTACCGTCGTTCTAAGCAAACAAGATGCAAAACATGATAAACATCACATGCAATCAAATAATAATAGTGACATGATATGGCCAATATCACATAGCTCCTTTGATCTCCATCTTGGGGCTCCATGATCATTTCGTCACCGGCATGACACCATGATCTCCATCATTGTGTCTCCATGAAGTTGCTCGCCAACTATTACTTCTACTACTATGGCTAACGCGTTTAGCAATAAAGTAAAGTAATTTACATGGCGTTTCTCAATGACACGCAGGTCATACAAAAATAAAGACAACTCCTATGGCTCCTGCCGGTTGTCATACTCATCGACATGCAAGTCGTGATTCCTATTACAATAGCATGAACAACTCATACATCACATATATATCATTCATCATTCATCACAACTTTGGCCATATCATATCACAAAGCACTTGCTGCAAAAACAAGTTAGACGTCCTCTAATTGTTGTTGCAAGTTTTACGTGGCTGAAGTAGGGTTCTAGCAAGAACGTTTTCTTACCTACGTGAAATCCACAACGTGATTTGTCAACTTCTATTTACCCTTCATAAGGACCCTTTTCATCGAATCCGTTCCAACTAAAGTAGGAGAGACAGACACCCGCCAGCCACCTTATGCAACTAGTGCATGTTAGTCGGTGGAACCGGTCTCACGTAAGCGTACGTGTAAGGTTGGTCTGGGCCGCTTCATCCCACAATACCGTTGAAGCAAGATAAGACTAGTAACGGCAATAAAGTTGACAACATCTACGCCCACAACAAATTGTGTTCTACTCGCGCAAGAAGAACTACGCATAGACCTAGCTCTGATACCACTGTTGGGGAACGTTGCAGAAAACAAAAATTTTCCTACGGTTTCACCAAGATCCATCTATGAGTTCATCTAGCAACGAGTGATCGGATGCACCTACATACCTTTGTAGATCGCGTGCGGAAGCGTTCAAAGAACGGGGATGAGGAATGCGTACTCGACGTGATCCAAATCACCGGAGATCCTAGCGCCGAACGGACGGCACCTTCGTGTTCAACACACGCACGGTCAGCGTGACGTCTCCTTCTTCTTGATCCAGCAAGAGGGAAGGAGAGGTTGAGGAAGATGGCTCCAGCAGCAGCATGACGGCGTGGTGGTGATGGAGCTGCAGTACTCTGTCAGGGCTTCGCCAAGCGCTATGAAGGAGGAGGGGTGTTGGAGAGGGAGAAGGAGGCAACCAAAGGCGTGGGAGAAAAGCCCTCCTTCCCTCACTATATATAGGAGGGCCAAGGGGGGGCGCCGGCCCTAGGAGATCCAATCTCCTAGGGCGGGGCGGCGGCCAAGGGGGGTTTCCCTCCCCCCCAAGGCACCTAGGAGGTGCCTTCCCCTCCTAGGACTCTTTCCCCTAGTAACCCTAGGTGCATGGGCCTCTTGGGGCTGGTGCCCTTGGACCATGTAGGCCAAGGCGCACCCCCTACAGCCCATGTGCCCCCCCGGGACAGGTGGCCCCACCCGGTGGACCCCCGGGACCCTTCCGGTGGTCCCGGTACAATACCGATTACCCCGAAACTTGTCCCGATGGCCGAAACATGACCTCCCATTTATAAATATTTACCTCCGGACCATTCCGGAACTCCTCGTGACGTCCGGGATCTCATCCGGGACTCCGAACAACATACGGGTTACTGCATATACATATCCCTACAACCCTAGCATCACCGAACCTTATGTGTGTAGACCCTACGGGTTCGGGAGACATGTAGACATGACCGAGACGACTCTCCGGTCAATAACCAACAGCGGGATCTGGATACCCATGTTGGCTCCCACATGCTCCACGATGATCTCATCGGTATGAACCACGATGTCGAGGATTCAAGCAACCTCGTATGCAATTCCCTTTGTCAATCGGTATGTTACTTGCCCGAGATTCGATCCCAATACCTCGTTCAATCTCGTTACCGGCAAGTCACTTTACTCGTACCGTAATGCATGATCCCGTGACCAGACACTTGGTCACTTTGAGCTCATTATCATGATGCATTACCGAGTGGGCCCAGTGATACCTCTCCGTCATACGGAGTGACAAATCCCAGTCTCGATCCGTGTCAACCCAACAGACACTTTCGGAGATACCTGTAGTGCACCTTTATAGTCACCCAGTTACGTTGTGACGTTTGGTACACCCAAAGCACTCCTACGGCATCCGGGAGTTACATGATCTCATGGTCAAAGGAAAAGATACTTGACATTGGAAAAGCTCTAGCAAACGAACTACACGATCTTGTGCTATGCTTAGGATTTGGTCTTGTCCATCACATCATTCTCCTAATGATGTGATCCCGTTATCAATGACATTCAATGTCCATAGCCAGGAAACCATGACTATCTATTGATCAACGAGCTAGTCAACTAGAGGCTTACTAGGGACATGTTGGTGTCTGTTATTCACACATGTATTACGATTTCCTGATAATACAATTATAGCATGAATAAAGACAATTATCATGAACAAAGAAATATAATAATAATGCTTTTATTATTGCCTCTAGGGCATATTTCCAACAGATGCAAAATCAAGGAACATAACACCAGTATGACGGAAACTAGGGTGGCAAGAGTGGACCAAAACACCAGGCAAAAGGCTGAGCCTTCCACCATTTACCAAGTATATATGTGCATTAATTAAATAAGACATATTGTGATATCCCATGATATACATGTCCCAACATGGAACAACGTGCAACTGCACCTGCAACTTGCAACGCTATAAAAGGGGCTGAGCAAAGCGATGACATAGCCAAACAACAGTTAGTTAGGATGGTGGAAAAGGTTAGAGGCTATAATGGCAATTTGGTAGGCTTGATAAACAAGTGGTAGGTAGCACGGTACAGTGATAGCATCGACAAAACTAGCATGGCAAAGATAGTAGAGAGATCCAAGGTGACGGCCATCGTGCCTGAAATCCCGCTAGGAGGAAGATCGAGTCCATGAAGAAGACGAACCCACGTAGTCAAATGAATCCTCACAATCGCAACATTACCGGAACTATCAAGAAGCAACACCGGAAAGAAGCCAAGAGCATGGTAAACACTCAACACATAAACATGGCATGATGCTCATCCAAGTATGATGCATGACAAGTCTACATGATTCTACTCATGGCTAGAGAGGATGCATACAAGATATCACATCAAAACAAGTTTAAATGGGGCTGGAAACAACATACAACAATTCTGGAAACTCCCCATATGCAAATTTCGAAATTGGTCCAGATCTGAATAACACATTAAGTTAGAGTTGTTAAACAATTCAGGTTCATAGGCATCAAGATTAATCCAACATGATCAATGCAACAAGCCACTTTATAACATAGATTATGACTTAGTGAAAAACGTGGCATACATGTGAGCAGAAATAACATGTTGACATGTTGGAGGCATGAAACAATTATGCTAAAGTGCAATATCATAGCAACCAAAAGCATGACATTAAATTACATGTTATACGTGGCAAAACATGATTACTAAGCATCTCCATATAACCTATAGATCAATGGCATTCATCAAGACAAGATTTCAAGTTATAACAGATTCTTAGACTTGGTGAAATGTATATGCTACAGGAACATTTCATGGCATCAAAGGACATGGAAAGCATGTACATGTCAAGGACAACAAAACATGAACACGGAGATACTTCTAGAGAACACTAGAACATGCTCAAAACATCGTGGCAAGATTGCAAATGATAACATATTTACATACTTGGTGAAATAAACTGAACATAGCAGGAACAACGACAAGTAGGCATGTTTGCAAGCTTGTGCAACTCATCTCAAATCATATCATGGCATGTGAATATAACCAACAGCAAGAAGACATGTTTATGCAGCTACTCATGCAAGAACATGATCATAGGATCCATAGAACTATAGCTATTCACATGGCAAAAATGAACTTACTATTAACAGGCTAACAGAAACATTATTTAGCAAATTTAGAGCATGGTTAACACAAGCTACAACAGTCCATAGTCGCAAACATTGGCATGGATGGATATAGCATAACAAGATCTATGAAACATCTTTACTGAGAATCTCCCAAATATGCATGGATTCACTAGTAGCATCAAGTTAACATGGCAACATAATGTATAAAATTTAGACTTGGTAGACATCAGAAAGTCACTGAAATCAGCAACAGCAAGTACCCTACTTTGCATGCTTGTGATAGTCACCATAGGGCATATAAAAATACATGGATTACACCACCGTAAATATGGCATGAGTGTGCTCCTAAAACATGTTTACATGATACTCAAAAGAAAATCACACAAAATGCTATGAAAAAGACAAAATGACAAGTTTCAGCAGTTTTTAGCAGTAACATTACGTAGTACTCTTGTGATGAAGATTAAGACAAGTAGATGAACCCTAACATGAATGCAACAACAACCATCATCAAGAGCACAAAGAGTCAAACATTTGCATATATAATTCATCACCATCAGACCAATATGCACAAAGAAATGGCAAGTGAAACAAGCATATGAGATGAAAAAATGCAGAAAAGACTTAGTCATATCCCGGAGCACATTGAGCATCGGATAAGCAAAACACGCACAGGCGGGGAATAATGTGGGCGCTCACCCTGGGCCAACAGGAGCTGGGACGGCTTGACGAGGAGGTCAGCTGGGCTGGGGAAGGCGGCTGGGCCGAACACGGGGCGACACTGGGCCCTGAGGAGTGACGGTCCATGCGCACGCCACACGCGTTCAATGATGACGGGGTCGAGATGTTCCCGATCGACCTGAAGGGCGGCGGCGGCAAGCGGACGATGGCGACCGGAGACGTACGCCGGCGGGCGGGGACGAAGGTCGAGGACGGAGGGACCGGCGCGGGGACTGCGGATCTGGTCGACCCCCGCCTGGATCCGGTCACAGGAGACCGGCGACTAGGCTGCAGCACGGGCCCCAACGACTTCCATGGCGAGCTTCTGGCGGAGGTGATGGCCGCTGTCTTCGGCGAGGCCTGGTGGCCAGAGCGGGTGTCGGTGTACAAAAGTAGGGGCTCTTCTTTCGACCCCTTTACTTGTGCACGGGCAGTCGGAGCCGCGCGCCACAGCCACACTTAGTAGGGAAGAGGGGGCAAGCCAGAGAGAAGCCAAAGCACGAGACCACCAAGGCAATGCCAAGACCAGAAGCGCAGGAGAGCAAGAGGGCGAGGTGGACTCCCTCGGCAAGATCCGTGCCAAGGCAGCCTCCGTAGCCCCAGCAAGAGCCTTGCCGGGGCAACTTGCCTGATGCCAGCGGAGCAAGCCACCCTTGAGCCCACAGGCTCCAACCCAACCAACTACATTGGAACCAAGGCTCGGGAGGCGCCTCTGTGGTGGCATGCAAATCTTCGTCAAGATCATAAACATGTGAGATCAGATGAGGACCAAAAGATGACGACCCTCGGCAGGATCCTAGCCGAGGAAATCCACAAGACCCCCGGCAAGACTGCAAAACCATGGCAAGACCCTTGTCGGGCCCCCGGAAAGACCCTTGCCGAGGGCATCAGCAGGGCCACTGCCAGGCCCGCGCCAGCCAAGACTCCACCACTGTGCCCAAGTAGCTGCTAGCTCAACCAGCTGGGCAGGTACCTGCATGGCGACAAGCAGCCTCTACACCGACTCAGCAAGCACCTGCATGGCGGCATGCGACCCTTCATGAAGGATCCACCACCACGCCAGCCCAGCAGCCAGCCACCGTGGCACCGTGATGCCCCATCATCTCGGGCGCATGTCACGGCCAGGCGAGGTGGTGATGGCTGGGACGTGCTTCCCTAGCGTCCCGGATAAAGCAAGGAGGACATGTCGGCAGCGCATTAAATGCATTTGTCCGATGTCCCAGAGGATAGGCTTATCGATTGTAGACCTTTCCACCTCTTGTGTTTCCATTGTGGCAACCCCTTTTTTCCTATAGAAGGAGGCCCGAGGTGACCAGGAGGGGGATTCAGATCTTTTGGGCAAAGTTTCACCCGGTAGCTAGCTCAAGAACACAAGAACACTCAAATACATCCACCAAAGCTGAACTATGGTATTACACATCTTCGTGGCCCGAACCTGGGTAAACGATCCGTGTGCTTCCTGTCAGACCCGCTCTTTGCACAACCTCGCGCTCGCCAACCGTAGAAGGGATCCCAGTGACCCCATAGGTGTCGTTTCCACCAACATCTCTGGCGCGCCTGGTAGGGGGCGTAGTTGTGAAAATCCGGTATGGTAGTCAGCCTCGCGGTGCTTCATCATCATGGCTCCCAAGAAGAAGGCTGCCACGGCAGTCGGTTCGTCGGGAGCCGGATGGCCCATACCGGTGTGGGCGAGCAGCGGGCCAGTCGCGGACAAGAACCAAGGCGCGACCCGCGAGGACCAACATTGCTCTGGCAGTCAGAGCCTGGCGAGCCGCGTAGTTCGTGCGCAAGGCGATGGGTCGCACGACATGAAATCCAGAGACGGAGCTGGGGCCCCCGCAGGCGGTGCGAGATCCTCCAGGAGCGTCGCCGTACCACCCACGGGCGACGTGGCGACCTCCAAGACGCCCACCCCGGCTCCCACAGTGCGCTCTTCCCAGGTCATGCGCGATGAGCAACATCACCACGCGGGTGACACTGGAAACCGCCATGGGAAGAGTCATGTGCATCACTTGCGGGACGAAGGAGGCCAGCATGCCCGCCGAAGTGCTGGCAAAAATGGCACACAGTCACCGGGCCGTGACAGATCTCCTTCTAACGTTGTTAGAAGTCAAAGTGTGCCATGGTCCATGCAGCTTTCGCCGCCTCCCACACTAGCAAAATCTTTGGCACACGCAGCTACTCCTCGACTTCCCTCCTGCTGCGGAGAAGCTCGACGAGTGGACAGCCACTATCCGGAGCCTCGTCGGCATCGCCAACAAAGACGAGCCATGGTCGGCGGGGCCCTCATGCCGGCGCTGCATCGAACCACTGCACGCCAGCGGTGGAGGTGCCGGAGGCACCACGACCATGGTGCACTCTCCTCCTCCACGCCAGCCACCGCGGATGTCGGTCCGTCATGATGACGCTTGTGATAACATATCCATAGCGTCGTCCAACCCACGGACCCACCGCGACCAATGCCAGGTTCTTCGGGAGCGAGCCCATGAAGATGCTTGAACCACCATCGAGCATCGGCGTGATACATGCCACAAGTCAGATAGGTGGGTGGGGCCCGCCATGGACCGCCCAGCACCGGGGAGGCTCCGGTGGCCTAGCTTACAAGGTGGGTTCCCCCCCGTTACACATGAGCTGTGGCAGTTCCAGTGGCCATCCCACCGCACGTTCAAGCCCGATGTCGGTGAGAAGTACAATGGCAAGACTCACCCGTCGGAGTTCCTCAGCATCTACACCATCGCGATGCAAGCTGCTAGGGCTCGCGACGATAAGGTGCTTGCCAATTACTTCCTGTTGGCCCTGAAACCCAATGTCATGTCTTGGTTGATACACTTGCCGGCGGATTCCAATTCTTCTTGGTCGGACCTGTGTCTTGATTCCAATTCTTTATCGCCTATTCGGGTTCCATCCACAAGGAGATCTGGCCGGGGTGTCGCTCACGGCCCCAAACGATGTGAGCAGGGTTCCCAAGCCCACCATCCGGGTGCCACTTGGTACACCGTGGCACCTCTGCCTAGTCTGTCCCAAGCCCACCCTGCCGGGTGCCACTCGGTAGAAAAATAGCACTACCTACAAACACCAGAAACTAGTTGCGACTCCTGGACAGAGATCAAGTCGGTTAATAAGTCGAGAGGGCTTGGAGCGCCCGGAGCCCAATGTGTGGTAGTATCGAGTCATTGGACAACATACATAGAACTCAGTGCTTAAAGACGGTTCCAGTGAGACAACCCACCATGTACTCCTACATGGCCTCTCACCGCTACCTTTACCAAATCGTGTTCACACACTTCACTCTCAGCATCAGAACATATCATAACACTCCAATTCATTCCCAATGAATCAGACCTGACACAACTCTAAGCAATAGCAGGCATAGCATGGTAGGAACACAACAGTGGCTTCAATCAACTCCTACACATGCTAGTGGGTTTCAACTATTTACTGTGGCAATGACAGGTCATGCAGAGGAATGGGTTCAACTACCGCAGCACAAAGTAGCAGATGAATCGTTGTTGTCCTAATGCAATAACTGAGAGCAGGAGCGAGAGAGTAGGGTTTTATCGAAATGAACAAGGGGGTTTGCTTGCCTGGTAGATCAACAAGGGAGGCACTGCTTCATAGACAGGTACTCTGGAACAGACTTCGGAGCAGGACCTATCGAGAAGGAACAGTGTCGGCAATCAATACACAAGCATATGCAACAATATGATGCATGAACATGGCATGAAGATGTGATTTTGTTTGAGCTAATGCAACTAGTACTCATTTGGTTGAAATCCATTTGAACCAAAGGTTCAAATGCATCTCCAAATTAAGCCCTTATATAAGCCATTTTAGTGTTTCACTTATACAGTAGGTATAAGTTGGTTTGTCATGCATGAAACTAGTACAGATGGAAAGGTTGCATTTTTCTGATAATTTTTCATATATAAATTATTTCAATCTGAGCTACGGTTGAATTGATATGAATTTTTGAAGTTTAAAACATTTTCTGGAATTTCCTGATTTAATTTAAATCCAGAAATCATTATTGCGTCAGCATTGAGTAAGCATGACATCAGCAGGTTAACTGCGGCTGGCTAGGGTCAAACCTGACGTGTGGGGTCCACACGTCAGTGACAGGGGGTTAAATAGGGTTAGTTTAATCCTAACTAAAGGATTAGTGGCGCTGGGGCCCACTGTCGGAGAGACAACTAATTAACTGAGTTAATTAGCGCTAACTAAACTAACACCTAAACTAAACAGGGCATGGCCCACGCGTCAGTGTCAGGGGGTTAACTAAGCGGGCTGTTAGCTGCTAATGGCGGGCCACGTCATCTCACCGGAGTTCAACGCCGGCGAGCACACAGACGCGGCGGCGCTGATCGGAACGGCGGCTCCGGCGATCAAATCGATGGCCGAGCCCATCTACGAGGAGCTGGGGCTCGTGCGCATCCAACGGTGGCAGGGGGAGGGTGAGGCGTGGCCTGAGTCGAGCGCAGCATCGACTTCGGCGGCGGCCGGAGTTCGGGATAGCGCGGGCGTGGGGCTGCAGCTCGCGTTCGAGCGAACGGAGAGCACAGGCGGTAGCTACGAGGCAGCAGGAGCACGTCGGAGCTACTACACGAGGCGGAGGTGCTCGGGGGCACGGAGCTCGCCGGCCATGGCGGACGGCGGCTTCGGGCGCTCGCGGGGCAGCGGCCACAGGGCACGCGAGAGAGAGAGAGAGGTGAGGGGAAAGGAAGAGGGGCTCACGGCGGACTCGCAGAGCAGGCCAGTGTGCTCGGGGACGTCCTGCGTGTGGCGAATCGACGGCGATGGCGATCTGCGGTGGCCGTAAGTGATGAAGGCGACGGCGACGCCTCCACGGGGCGTCCGGCATCTTGTGGCTTGACGGAGAGCTTCAGGGCGAGGGGGCGGAGCTTCTGCGCGTGTCGGAGAGGCGAGGGGGAGGCGGTGGCTACGGCTATGGTGGACGGCGGCGATGAGCTCCGCTCGGCTGCGCGTGAGAGAGAGAGCAGAGGAGGGAACGAGGGCGAGGGAGAGTGCGAGAGAGGTCGGGGTAGCTGCGTGGTGTCTCCGGGGCATCCAGACGAGGAGGGGAGAGGGCAGGCAGGCAGAGAGGGAGGTGGCGTGGCGCGGCGGAGCGCGCGCGCGTCGGGCACGCGCCCGTCCTCCTGTCGGGGAGGAAGACGATAGAGGAGGGGGCCAGTGGGCTGGGCCGGCGCTCGCTGCTGCTGGGCTGCACAGGGAGGAGGCCCAGGTAAGTATCCCTTTTTATTTATGTTTTCTAATTTTCTGACATATGTTTTGATTTAGTAATAATACTAAATCAATTTATTTTCTTATGCCAATTTTTATAGAAGCTTGTGGTATTATTCCAGAGCTCCTTTATAAATGGCATAATTTTTGGACCATATTATATATATATAACAATATATATCCAAAGCAAATAATTATCGTATTAATCCAAATGCCCAAAATTAATACTTATGAGATCCTAAAAATATTGGTTTGATTTTTATCTCTGTCCAATATTTTGAGAGAGCAACATGAGCATTTTCTTGGACCTTTTTCGAGCAATTTTTATTTGGGTCATTTCCAAAAATAATTCTGAGGGTTTCACAAGTCCTCATTTCAAAATTAAATAGAATTTAAACATGATGCACAAATGACTAGCTAGCCTAGGTCATACCAGAACTAGGGATGTGACAACTCGCCCCCACTTGAAAGAATCTCGTCCCGAGATTCAGGGGTCGACAGAAAGAAAGCGGGGTACTCCAGTCGAAGACGATCTTCTCGCTCCCAAGTAGCTTCTCTCTCGGAATGATGAGACCACTGAACTTTGAGAAACTTGATGTTCTGACGTCGGGTAACACGCTCTGCTTGATCAAGAATGCGAACCGGGTACTCTCGGTATGTGAGGTTATCTTGGAGATCAAGCGTTTCGTGGTCCACTCCGCGGATGGGATCCGAGAAGCAACGCCTGAGTTGAGAGACGTGGAAGACATCATGAACTCGAGAAAGATGTGGGGGTAGTTCCAACTGGTAGGCAACCTCTCCTCGTTTAGCGAGAATGCGAAAAGGACCAATGTAACGAGGACCCAACTTGCCCTTGATACCGAAATGATGGTACCCTTCAAGGGAGTAACCCGAAGGTAAGCTTTGTCGCCAATTTCATAAGTCATATCCTTATGATGACGATCATACTGGCTTTTCTGACGAGACTGGGCTGTTTTCAAATTCTCACGAATGATGCGAACTTGCTCTTCTGCCTCCTGGATCATGTTCGGTCCAAAGAATTGTCTTTCACCAGTTTCTGACCAGTTCAAAGGTGTTCGACATCTTCGTCCATAGAGAACCTCAAAAGGAGCTTTCTTGAGGCTGGATTGATAGCTATTGTTATAAGCAAACTCGGCAAAAGGAAGACATTTCTCCCAATCCATACCGAATGAGATAACGCAAGCTCTAAGCATGTCTTCGAGAATTTGGTTGACCCGTTCCACCTGACCACTCGACTGAGGGTGGAAAGCGGTACTGAAGGAAAGATGGGTTCCCATGGCAGTTTGGAAACTCTCCCAGAAATGAGAAGTGAAAAGACTGCCACGGTCTGAATTGATCTCTAGTGGAACACCATGAAGTGACACTATTTGAGAAATGTATAAGTCAGCAAGCTGACTAGCAGTGATACTCTCTCGAACAGGTAGGAAGTGAGCCACTTTGGAAAGACGATCAACGACTACGAAGATAGCGTTATTCCCTCTCTTGGTCCTGGGAAAGCCGGTGATGAAGTCCATACCAACTTTATCCCATTTCCATTCAGGAATAGCTAAAGGCTGAAGGGTGCCAGCAGGCCTTTGATGCTATGACTTAACACGATGACAAACGTCACAGTTAGCAATAAACTGAGCGATTTCTCTCTTCATCCTAGTCCACCAGAACCTCTGGCGTAGGTCCTGATACATCTTAGTACTACCGGGATGAATCGTGAGAGGAGATTCATGCGCCTCCTTAAGAATCAATTGTCGCAGATGTTGATTCTTGGGAACCACCAAGCGATTCTCAAAGAAAACAACGCCACGATCATCCATAGAGAAACATCCACCAACTCCCTTCTTAATGTTTCTCTTGATCCGAGAAATTCCTGTGTCTTGCTTTTGAGCAGCGACAATCCAATCTTCAAGATCAGGTTTCGCCACCAAGGTAGAAAGGAATCCGTGAGGAGCAATGTGAAGATTAAGCTTACAGAATTCCTCATGGAGAAGTGGTTGGCCTTGCTGCAACATGAGATTGTTGCAATAGGATTTACGGCTTAAAGCATCAGCCATGACATTGGCTTTGCTTGGGGTGTAGGTAATCCCTAGATCATAATCTGTGATCAACTCCAACCAACGTCTTTGCCTAAGGTTCAGATCCGGTTGGGTGAAGATATACTTGAGACTCTAGTGATCGGTGTAGATCTCGCAACATTTACCAAGAAGGTAATGTCGCCAGGTCTTGAGTGCATAGACTACGGCTGCAAGCTCTAGATCATGTGTAGGATAATTATCCTCATGTGGATGCAACTGTCGAGATGCATAGGCAATCACATGACGATCCTGCATAAGAATGCAACCTAGTCCCTGTCGTGAGGCGTCACAATAGATAACAAAGTCCTTTGTGAAATCCGGTGGCACAAGTACGGGAGCAGAAGTCAGGCGTCTTTTCAGTTCCTGAAAACTGTACTCACACTGTGGGGACCACTCGAACTTTTTATCTTTCTTGAGAAGTTCCGTGAGGGGTTTGGCTACTTTGGAGAAATTTTCAACAAAGCGGCGACAATAGCTGGCTAGACCAAGGAAACTCCTAACTTGTTTAACGGTCTCAGGTGGAGTCCAATCGAGAACGGCCTTGACTCTCTCGGGATTGACAGCAATGCCCTTACCAGAAATTACGTGGCCTAGGTAGGTCACTTCTGGCAACCAAAATTCACACTTGGAGAACTTGGCATAAAGGTGGTGCTCTCTGAGTTTTTCTAGCACAAGTCTAAGATGTTCGGCATGCTCTTCCTCGTTCTTCGAGTAAATAAGAATATAATCGAGGTAAACCACGACGAACTTATCTAAGTACTCCATGAAGATCGAGTTCATCAAGCGGGAGAATGTGGCTGGGGCGTTGGTTAGGCCAAAGGACATGACGGTGTACTCGTACTAGCCATAACGAGTGACAGAAGCTGTCTTGGGAATGTCCCCATTTCTGATCTTAATTTGGTGGTATCCTAACCTCAAATCCATCTTGGAGAAGACTGAGGATCCAGCGAGCTGATCATACAGATCCTTGATCCTGGGGAGCGGATATTTGTTCTTTATCGTGACCAAATTAACGGGACGATAATCTACAACCATCCGGTCCGTACCATCCTTCTTCTTGACGAAGAGGACGGGGCAAGCCCAAGGAGAAGAACTGGGACGGATGAAACCTTTTTGCAAGGACTCATCAAGTTGTTTCTTAAGCTCGGCTAGTTCTAAGGGTGCCATCTTGTAAGGTCTCCTAGAGATTGGAGCTGTTCCTGGGATAAGATCTATGACGAACTCTACATCTCTATCAGGTGGAACACCTGGCAGTTCCTCTGGAAAAACATCCGGAAAGTCACAAACTACCCGGATATCTTCAAGGTCTGGAAGAGGGCTGGCATTAAGAGAATAGAGCTGACGCTTTGCAACTCTAGTGGAGACGGTGAATATCTTGCCAGATGGGTGTGTAAGCTGAACAGATCTGGTGTAACAATCAATCTTGGCATGATGAGCTGTCATCCAGTCCATACCCAAGATGATGTTAATATCTGAGGACTTGAGGGCTACAAGTGATGCCAGAAATACAAGTCTATCAACAAGGATTTCGTTACCATGGCTTACACTAGAGGTTTGCCATTTGGATCCGGGAGTTTGAATGACTAGTGGAGAGGGCATATCACAAAATGACATGTTGTGCAAGTTAGCATAGCTCTCGGAAATGAAGGAGTGAGATGCTCCAGTATCGAACAGAACCGATGCTGGATGACAATTGACAAGGAGTGTACCAAGAACGACATCCGGATCATCATGAGCGTCTTTAGCGGAGACGTGATGCACACGTCCACGTTTAGTGTGAACTGGCTTGGCTTTGATCGTCTTACTCGGCGGCTTAACACAGCCAACAGTCTTCTCGGGCTGGGGTGGAGCATAACTAGTCTGAGAGCAGTCACGTGCATAGTGTCCTGGCTTCCCGCATGTGAAGCAAGTCCCTGAGGTTGGACGTGGACCCGCACTGACAAGCGGTCTACCAGTAGGCCTGGGTGGAACATATGACTGAGCTGGAGGAGGCACCACATGGGATGGCCTCGGTGCATAACCGGAAGGAAGAGCGGAGTTTGGAACCCAAATCCCGCGCTTCTGGGAACTAGAGCCAGAGGAAGATCCCAAATCACGGGTGTGCTTACGAGACTCCTCATAAGTGAGCTGAGCTGTCTCTGCATTAATGGCTTTGTTCACAAGGGCTTGGAATGTATCACAATGATGCAGGTGGAGATCACGACGCAACTTGGGATTGAGACCCTTCCGGAACCTAGCATGCTTCTTGGCGTCCGTGGACACTTCTTCTATGGCATAACGGGCGAGGTTCTCAAACTCTCTACTATAAGCATCAACAGCCATCTTACTCTGGGTGAGACTACAGAACTCTTCTCTCTTGCGATCAATGAGGGCCTGGGGAATGTGATGCTCGCGAAAAGCCTCAGTGAAAACCTTCCAAGTAGGAATCTGGCCAGCTGGAAGCATAGCCTCATAGTTCTGCCACCAAAGACTAGCAGGACCTTCCAGGTGGTATGTGGCATAGGTGACCTTGTCATCTTCAGCTACGTTTGCGGAACACAGCTTATGAGTGATGCTACGGAGCCAGTCATCTGCATCGAGTGGCTCGATGGAATGATGAAAGGTAGGTGGGTGCAAGCGAATGAAGTCATGAATGGTCGCAGACTTATTGGACTGATGTGCGGTGTTCTCCTCGATACGTGCCAACAAACGGTTAGACTCACGCTTGTTCCTCTCCATTTCTAGCATGAACTCTCTCAACGAAGGCGGGTCGGGAGGATCCTCATTCCTACCATCTCCATGGTTCTGGCTACGAACAAAAGAACTTGATGACATCCTGAGAAACGAAACCAGGGACGGAGTCAGCATCAACTATAGACTGTAGAATGTAGGACAAGGAATTAGTATCTCTCGAACTCCTAGGGAAATTCCGGCAGCATAACGGCAGTAAAATGCTCAGAATGAGACATCCTACTAAAAATGGGGTGGTAACATACTCATCAGCATTACTCAAGGTTCTGAGATCATACTAAACAGACTACACCGGAAATACTCAAAACTGGGGTATGACTCTGATCAACCAATCCTATGGGACTACGGAGTAGTAACACGTGATCCTGATAGACGGAAGAGAAAGCCTAGTTCCTTAACCCCGTAGGAAAGATAGGACGACTCAGATCAGAAGGCCATGAGGTAGAGGAGTAAAAGGAGCCTTACGTTCCTTCCCACAATCAATTCCCTTACATATCTAAAGAATTTCTAGACTCAACTTCGACCAGTTTGGCTTGGTAATCCTACATGCAGTCAGGCTCTGATACCAAGTGCTGTCAGGACCCCGACTCAATGCCACATCGATCTAGCATGTAACACCTCATATCACTTTGCGGCCTCACGCACGGTATCCCCACGGGTGTTGCCTTACCTTTGCCCGGGACCGTTTGCGTCTTTTGGCACACGTATATGACAGTGTCGCTAGCATCCATATGATAAGGAGCCCGGGCGACATGGCTAGTCGTAAACCCAAAGTGGCACTAACTTACAGGGACAGGCATCCATGACCCAGCATCGAACGTGTCGGTCATCAGCGAGTGAATCCAGGCTGTAGCACTGGGCTAACAGGACTCCGGTGAACCGGGCTGTAGCGGGCTAACAGGACTCCGGTATTCATCGCGTGACATTTCCCCGAAGGGACAGACACAGGAACAAAGAAGGACACATGCCGGCCAGCCTAAGTGTTCCGGAGCAGTAGCAAGCTACCAGGGCTTAGAGGAAACACTAGGAGACATTTCCCGGTAAGAGAGACTACTAAGGATAAACAACTAGATAGTCAGATCCCACACATAGCAATACACATTACACATACGCATAACATGCAAGTATGTGCTGTACAACATGGTATCACAGCATAACTCAACAACTCATATAGATAAAGGCTCAGAAGAGCCATCATAGCATTTATTACAAACAGGGGTCACATGACCCAACATTCAGAGCAATCAAGCAACAAACGGAAGCATTACATGTCTGAGTACAGACATCTATAAATGAAAAAGGCTGAAAGCTTGACTATCTACAACGTCCGATCAAGATCGTAGCTGAGGTACAAGCTACTTGTCGAAGTCCATGAGAACACTAGTAAGACCGAAGTCTCCACTACAAAAACATAAATAAAGCAACATGAGTACAAAGGTACTCAGCAAGACTTACGTCAGATCCTATCATACATGCATGTGTATCAACAAGGTAATGTGGGGTTTAGTTGCAGCAAGCCAGCTTTGACTCAGTGGCTATCCTGTTCTACGACTACCAGAAACTCTTGAGGTGAGACAACGTACACGAGTCCACTAATCACCACACAATACACTACTATGGATTCATCCCCGTCTCCCTACGAGAAGGCCATCCATAGCACTCACACTTGTCTTGAGCATTTTATAGTATCCACTTCAAGTTGTCTATGTACCATGTAAGCATCCAAGAAGTCCATAACCGCGGACCCGGCTATTCGAATAGATCATGTTAACCCTGCAGGGGTGTACTTCTTCACACACGCTCTCGCCACTTACCGCCATGTACACGTCATGTATCTCGGCAACCTTCAAGCGGAAGCCTGGTGAGGGTGTCGGCCACGACCTGACTAACCACACAAGACTCTAGTCCAGGTTTATCGCCTATTCGGGTTGCATCCGCAAGGAGATCCGGCTGGGGTGTCGCTCACGGCCCCAAACAATGTGAGCAGGGTTCCCAAGCCCACCATCCGGGTGCCACTTGGTACACCGTGCCACCTGTGCCTAGCCTGTCCCAAGCCCACCCTGCCGGGTGCCACTCGGTAGAAAAATAGCACTACCTACAAACACCAGAAACTAGTTGCGACTCCTGGACAGAGATCAAGTCGGTTAATAAGTCGAGAGGGCTTGGAGCGCCCGGAGCCCAATGTGTGGTAGTATCGAGTCATTGGACAACATACATAGAACTCGGTGCTTAAAGACGGTTCCAGTGAGATAACCCACCATGTACTCCTACATGGCCTCTCACCGCTACCTTTACCAAATCGTGTTCACACACTTCACTCTCAGCATCAGAACATATCATAACACTCCAATTCATTCCCAATGAATCAGACCTGACACAACTCTAAGCAATAGCAGGCATAGCATGGTAGGAACACAACAGTGGCTTCAATCAACTCCTACACATGCTAGTGGGTTTCAACTATTTACTGTGGCAATGACAGGTCATGCAGAGGAATGGGTTCAACTACCGCAGCACAAAGTAGCAGATGAATCGTTGTTGTCCTAATGCAATAACTAAGAGCAGGAGCGAGAGAGTAGGGTTTTATCAAAATGAACAAGGGGGTTTGCTTGCCTGGTAGATCAACAAGGGAGGCACTGCTTCATAGACAGGTACTCTGGAACAGACTCCGGAGCAGGACCTATCGAGAAGGAACAGTGTCGGCAATCAATACACAAGCATATGCAACAATATGATGCATGAACATGGCATGAAGATGTGATTTTGTTTGAGCTAATGCAACTAGTACTCATTTGGTTGAAATCCATTTGAACCAAAGGTTCAAATGCATCTCCAAATTAAGCCCTTATATAAGCCATTTTAGTGTTTCACTTATACAGTAGGTATAAGTTGGTTTGTCATGCATGAAACTAGTACAGATGGAAAGGTTGCATTTTTCTAATAATTTTTCATATATAAATTATTTCAATCTGAGCTACGGTTGAATTGATATGAATTTTTGAAGTTTAAAACATTTTCTGGAATTTCCTGATTTAATTTAAATCCAGAAATCATTATTGTGTCAGCATTGAGTAAGCATGACGTCAGCAGGTCAACTGCGGCTGGCTAGGGTCAAACCTGACGTGTGGGGTCCACACGTCAGTGACAGGGGGTTAAACAGGGTTAGTTTAATCCTAACTAAAGGATTAGTGGCGCTGGGGCCCACTGTCAGAGAGACAACTAATTAACTGAGTTAATTAGCGCTAACTAAACTAACACCTAAACTAAACAGGGCATGGCCCACGCATCAGTGTCAGGGGGTTAACTAAGCGGGCTGTTAGCTGCTAATGGCGGGCCACGTCATCTCACCGGAGTTCAACGCCGGCGAGCACACAGACGCGGCGGCGCTGATCGGAACGGCGGCTCCGGCGATCAAATCGATGGCCGAGCCCATCTACGAGGAGCTGGGGCTCGTGCGCATCCAACGGTGGCAGGGGGAGGGTGAGGCGTGGCCTAAGTCGAGCGCAGCGTCGACTTCGGCGGCGGCTGGAGTTCGGGATAGCGCGGGCGTGGGGCTGCAGCTCGCGTTCGAGCGAACGGAGAGCACAGGCGGTAGCTACGAGGCAGCAGGAGCACGTCGGAGCTACTACGCGAGGCGGAGGTGCTCGGGGGCACGGAGCTTGCCGGCCATGGCGGACAGCGGCTTCGGGCGCTCGCGGGGCAGCGGCCACAGGGCACAAGCGAGAGAGAGAGGTGAGGGGAAAGGAAGAGGGGCTCACGGCGGACTCGCAGAGCAGGCCAGTGTGCTCGGGGACGTCCTGCGTGCGGCGAATCGACGACGATGGCGATCTGCGGCGGCCGGAAGTGATGAAGGCGACGGCGACGGCTCCACGGGGCATCCGGCGTCTTGTGGCTTGACGGAGAGCTTCAGGGCAAGGGGGCGGAGCTTCTGCGTGTGTCGGAGAGGCGAGGGGAGGCGGTGGCTACGGCTACGGTGGACGGCGGCGATGAGCTCCGCTCGGCTGCGTGCGAGAGAGAGAGAGCAGAGGAGGGAACGAGGGCGAGGGAGAGTGCGAGAGAGGTCGGGGTAGCTGCGTGGCGTCTCCGGGGCATCCAGACGAGGAGGGGAGAGGGCAGGCAGGCAGAGAGGGAGGTGGCGTGGCGCGTCGGGCACGCGCCCGTCCTCCTGTCAGGGAGGAAGACGACAGAGGAGGGGGCCAGTGGGCTGGGCTGGCGCTGGCTGCTGCTGGGCTGCACAGGGAGGAGGCCCAGGTAAGTATCCCTTTTTATTTCTGTTTTCTAATTTCTGACATATGTTTTGATTTAGTAATAATACTAAATCAATTTATTTTCTTATGCCAATTTTTATAGAAGCTAGTGGTATTATTCCAGAGCTCCTTTATAAATGGCATAATTTTTGGACCATATTATATATATATAACAATATATATCCAAAGCAAATAATTATCGGATTAATCCAAATGCCCAAAATTAATACTTATGAGTTCCTAAAAATATTGGTTTGATTTTTATCTCTGTCCAATATTTTCAGAGAGCAACATGAGCATTTTCTTGGACCTTTTTGGAGCAATTTTTATTTGGGTCTTTTCCAAAAATAATTCTGAGGGTTTCACAAGTCCTCATTTCAAAATTAAATAGAATTTAAACATGATGCACAAATGACTAGCTAGCCTAGGTCATACCAGAACTAGGGATGTGACAGCTGTTCGGTGGCAGAGCTATATCATGCCCATCGAGACAGTGCGGCGCGCTTGGCTGTGGCTCAAATCCGTCGAAGATCAAGTCCCCGCGGATGTCAGCCGTGTAGTTTAGGCTTCCAAACCTGACCTGATGGCCAGGGGCGTAGCTTTCGATCTGCTCAAGGTGGCCAAGCGACTTGGCCCACAGTGTGAAGCCGCCGAAGACGAAGATCTGTCTGGGAAGAAAAGTCTCACCCTGGACTGCATCGTTGTTGATGATCGAAGGAGCCATCGGGCCTAAAGGCGACGACACAGAGGAACTCTCAATGAAAGCACCAATGTCGGTGTCAAAACCGGCGGATCTCGGGTAGGGGGTCCCGAACTGTGCGTCTAGGCGGATGGTAACAGGAGACGAGGGACACAGTGTTTTACCCAGGTTCGGGCCCTCTTGATGGAGGTAAAACCCTATGTCCTTCTTGATTAATATTGATGATATGGGTAGTACAAGAGTAGATCTACCACGAGATCAAGGAGGCTAAACCCTAAAAGCTAGCCTATGGTATGATTTTTGTATGATGAAGTTGTCCTACGGACTAAAACCCTCCGGTTTATATAGACACCGGAGAGGGTTAGGGTTACACAAAGTCGGTTACGATGGTAGGAGATCTTGAATATCCGCATCGCCAAGCTTGCCTTCCACGCCAAGGAAAGTCCCATCCGGACACGGGACGAAGTCTTCAATCTTGTATCTTCATAGTCCTAGAGTCCGGCTGAAGGTATAGTCCGGCTACCCGAACACCCCCTAATCCAGGACTCCCTCAGTTGTGACCGCCGGAAAGATCACCGTGGTATCGAGGATACTGAGTTGTTGGATATTTGTGATGTTGTGCGAGAATCATGGGTAAAGATCAAGCTCCTTGTGGTCATTTAATGATTACTACGGTATTGTTTATACCAAGCTTGATTTGATCCCGGGATAATCGTGTGATGTCCGAGGTTGGTAAGTGATGCATGTGTTGGTTACGTAGTAACCCAAGCAGAATAAATAGTGCATGTAGTGTCATCATATTGCGTGCTAGTATCATCAGATTTATATGTTCTTGCCATGATCATATTGTTCTAGCAGTATTATGTTCATGTTGTTCATGTTATGTTATCCTGATGATTTCATGATAATTCCTGCTTAACCTGTAATTGCCATGTTGTTGTTTGTCTTGAATGCTTCTGGTTATTGTGAGCTTGCAAGTACATTCAATGTACTGACCTAGCGTGTCATGCTAGCTTGCAGGTCGTGCCTGGATTGCTTGCTTGTTTGGTGTTGTTCCTGCGTTTGCAAGGTAGGATAAGCGTTCCAGCCAGAGTCCCTGCAGAGTGGAGTTCACCACCGTTGTCGTTGTTCCGCTGCTAGAAGTTTTTCAGCTGCTTGCATAGAGCAACTGAGGATGGCGTAGTGTCGCCGTGCCGATGTTATTCATTGTTGTATCGGAGACCTTGTAATCATATTCATGTAGTAATAGGAAGCTGGTTTGTTCTATGCTAAGCAGTGCCACAGGACCTCGGGGTCAAGAAGATCATCGTCAGGGGTGATTCACAGCTTGTCGTCAGACAAGTTAACAAAGATTATCAAAGCTCGTTGATGGAGGCCTACGTAGATGAGGTGAGGAAGATGGAGGAGCACTTTGATGGTATCCAAGCGGAGCACGTTCCCCGAGCGGAGAACGACATCGCCGATTACCTGTCAAAGCACACTGCATTCAAGCTACCTGTGGAACCAGGTACCTTCTTGCTTCGGCTAACTCAGCCATCCATCGAACCATCAACGAAGCAGAATAAACGGAGGAAATCAGGCCCCGACAAGTACTTTCCCGCTGAGCCCCCGGGGGACATCAGCAAGGGTGTTGCCACGGATTCTGAGCCTGTCGAGGAGCGACTGATTCCAATGGGCCGTCAAGCCCTGGCCGTAGAGACGGCCGCCCCCATGGCAGAAGAAATGCCTTTGGTCCTTGTTGTCGAGCCCCAGGCTCTAGTGTGGGCACAACATACCATCCGATTCCTCCAAATAGGGGAGCTTCCTGAGGAGCAGGAAGAAGCGGAGAAAGTAGCCCGTCAGTCTGCCATGTATCAGTTTGTCGATGACATCCTATACAGGAAGAGATCGAACGGTGTGAAATTGACGTGCATTCCCCGGGAGGAAGGACTGGAGTTGTTGGTGGAGATACACGGAGGCATATGTGTCTCCCACATAGGGTCGAGGGCCCTTGCCGACAAGGCATTCCTGCAATGTTTCTTCTGGCCCACTTCCTTCCAAGATGCAACAGCACTACTAACCAAGTGTGAAGCATGTCAGTTCCATTCAAAGAAGCTTCATCAACCAGCTCAAGCCCTTTAAACAATTCCTCTTTCCTGGCCATTCTCGGTCTGGGGGCTCGACATCCTGGGCCTTTCCCCCGCGCTTTCGGGGGCTTTGAGTACTTGTACGTTGCGATCGACAAGTTCACAAAGTGGCCATAGGTGGAAGCAGTGAGGAAGGTGACAGCACAGTCAGCCGTCAAGTTTTTTAAGGGGCAAGTGTGCCATTTTGGTGTGCCAAACAGAGTCATCACCCACAATGGCACACAGTTCACAAGCCACACCTTCATGCAATACACCCAAGACCTTGGCAGCAGGGTCTGTTTCACTTCCTTGGCGCACCCACGGAGCAACAGCCAGGCGGAGAGGGCTGAGGTGTTGCGAGGCCTGAGGACAAAGACTTTTGACAGGCTGCACAAGAGCAGAAAGCGCTGGACTGATGAGTTGCCGGCGGTTCTTTGGTCGATCAGAACGACGCCAAATCGAGCCACCGACCAGACACCCTTTGCCCTAGTATACGAGGCAGAAGCAGTTCTCCCCACGGAACTCATATACGGGTCACCTCGAGTGCTCTCTTACGACGAGCTTGAGCAAGAGCAATTGCAGCAAGATGATGCAATGTTCCTTGAGGAAGATCATCTTCGGGCGGCTGTGAGAGCAGCACGTTACCAGCAAGCCTGGCGCCGCTACCATTGCCGCAAGGTTCATGCCCGAAGCCTTGAGGAAGGCGACCTTGTTCTTCGACATGTTCAGTCGGCAAAGAATTTCAACAATTTGACGCTGAAGTGGGAAGGCCCTTATCGGGTAATACGAGTCACCAGGCCTGGCGCAGTCTGCCTGGAGACCAAAGATGTTGTTCGAGTGAGAAACTCCTGGAAGATTGAACATCTTCGCAACTTTTACCCATAAGGCGCGGTTATCGGTCCCCCGACAACCCACCTTTTGTACAAAGCCTTGTCGGCAAGGCATGTAACCCTCTGTACAAAGCCAGGCGCAGACCCTAAGCATAAATAAATGAAGCGCTGGTGCCCTAAGTTTTAGCATGCATGCTAGGTTAAGTCTCTCCCTCGGTTAGGGTTGGTAGTGCATTGCGGTGACTAACCCCTAGCCTAGAGGTCGAGTGTGCGTCTTTCTATCTTCTTTGGTTCGCAGGGCACGTGGACACTTCTGCTGAGCCGCTTGTGAGAGAGAAAATGAACTGGAGCTCCGGCCCTGGCAAGCCAAGACTGTCGGGGGCTGAAGACACAAGGATCTAACCACGGCAAGACAAAGTTGCCGGGGGCTGCGGATTCAGATAAGTCCTTCATCCCCCGTTGTGCATTTCCGTATGGGACTGGGACAAATGAAACCTCATTTTTCTCCAAGACCACCGTGCTCCCCCTTCTTCCTGTACCCAAGTCCCTGGGACAGAACCAGGTCGTAGACGCAGTGGCAAGGAAATAAACGAAGGGCCTAACTCGACTTCTCCCTTGCCTCCGCCAAAAGCGTGAGGATGGTTGACTGAAGTCATGGGGATGGCAAGGCCTGTTACCGGGCGTCAATGTTTATCTTAGAAATAACAAGGTTTTGTTCCTTGGCATGGGCCTCACTCACACAGAGAGAACCCGGCAAGCATCCTTTTTCATTAAAAACATCCCATATAGGTACAGTTCATACAGAATTAAAAACATGAGCAAGGGGGATTACAAGTCTTAAACTTAACAAATGCCACAGGCTTACAAACTAAAAAGAGATAAGATGCCCGTAATCCCTTTCTTGTCCCTCTCATCAGAAAGCGGAACAAGGTGGCGGGAGGGCAAAAAGGGCGCCTAGGCAAGGTATGAGGAGCAGAAGGCACCAAGAGGACATCTTGGTGCCAGGAAAGGAGCTGGAAGACGAGGCAGCGGGCCGGCAATACTCAACGAAGGTGTCGGTGCCCGCGTACTCCAACTTGACGGCCACCACCCGCCTTCTACGCCTTCTCCGGCCCTCCTACGCCAGCCGCCCAAGGAGACAACAGGGAGCGCCCCGATGGAGAGCTTGACGAGGAAGGCCCTCGGCAGGCCGCATGACGTAGGGTGGGGCGCCGCGGTCAGTCGCAGACGAGGTCGACGTGACCATGCTCGACGCTCTCGTCAACGTTGTCGCTACCCTCATCATCACTCCCGCTTGAAGAGGAATATTCATCGTCGGAGGAGCTCTCCACGCAGCACTTTAGGCGAGCTCCAAGATCTCCGAAGACCTTGACAGAGAGCAGGCAACCCTCCATTAACTTGAAGTAAAGGACAAGCCAAGCTGTTAGGCTGTGGATGCGACTGAACGTCTTGCATCCGCGACGGAGCTACATGACGTGAGGAGCAGGGAAGTCGACTTAGACCCGCGTGCCGCCGTTCCCGCGGCCCCTCATGTGCAACCTAAGGGTCTGGGGTGGATCAAGATCCATCTCCCGAGCAAATGGGATAGGGAGACGGAGGCGGCGACACAGTGGCCGGCGCAGCCTGGTGAAGAACTCGTGGGGCTGGTCCCCGACGTGGCCCTCCATCGGGGGAGGCATCGTTGGCGGAGGCGAGTCCGGTGCACCGCCCCGTCCCCCTTTCCCCCGAGTGCCACGGCGACCTCGGCCTCGCCCCCTCCCCCTTCCTCTCATGGCCAGCTCCACCGCCACGAGCTCTTGGGAAGGAGGGACGCGCTATCGAGCAGCGACCCTCGCCGCCACCATCGAAGGGCCAGCACCCCCTCTCGCCATGGCGGGTGGAAGAAAGGAGCGGAGGTGGAAGAGGATGGATGCTGAGAGAATGTGGGATGACATCCCCCTCCCCTCCTTATAAAGGGGCAAGGTCGAGGCTCGGCCGCCTCACTCAACAATCCAGGCACCGGAGGCACAGGGAATCAGGACCGACCCGCTGCCCCAATCAGCGACGGCCCGGTTTCCCGCCTCCACCGCCTATCACCTGCATGGTGGACACGTGGCGAGCAAGCAGAATTGAGGGGACGGGTGAGGAGACCGTTACCCACCCCGTGATCGTGGGGGACTGATGCCTTGACGACCATGACCCGAGTCCGCCCAAGTAAATGAGCCGCGCCTCTGCGCCTCCCTCTTTTTATGGGGAAGGTGCGAGAGGCCTCTTTACCATGATGTGACGCATGCATGCGGAAACCGCTCCACGCATGACCCCCACATCACGCATGACCCTCCACGTCACGTGTTCAACGCAGGTCGTGGGGAAGCGCAGCGGACGATAAGTTACTGTGGTAAAATCCGCCCCACCTGCCCGCACACCGTTTTTTGGGCCTAGCTCAACAACGCGACGCGCTTATGTGTGGCCCAGGCCCGGGGGCTCCTGTCGGTGTACAAAAGTAGGGGATATTCTTTTGACCACTTTACTTGTGCACGGGCAGTCAGAGCCGCGCGCCACAGCCACACTTAGTAGGGCAGAGGGGGAAGCCGGAAAGAAGCTGAAGCATGAGACCACCAAGGCAACACTGAGACCAGAAGCACAGGAGAGCAAGAGAGCGAGGTGGGTTCCCTCGGCAAGATCCTTGTCGAGTCAGCCTCCGCAGCCCCGGCAAGAGCCTTGTCGGGGCAACTTGCCCGATGCCAGCGGAGCAAGCCACCGTTGAGCCCACGGGCTCCAACCCAACCAACTACATTGGAACCAAGGCTCGGGAGGCACCTCTATGGTGACATGCAAATCTTCGTCAAGATCATAAACATGTGAGATCAGATGAGGACCAAAAGACGACGACCCTCGGCAGGATCCTAGCCGAGGAAATCCACAAGACCCCTGGCAAGACTACAATGCCACAGCAAGACCTTTCTTGGGCCCCCGGCAAGACCCTTGCCGAGGGCATCAGCAGGGCCACTACCAGGCTCGTGCCAACCAAGACTCCACCACCATCCCCAAGCAGCTGCTAGCTCAACCAGTTGGGCAGGCACCTGCGTGGTGACGGGCGGCCTCTACACCAACTCAGCAAGCACCTGCGTTGCGGCATGCGACCCTTCATGAAGGATCCACCACCGCGCCAGCCCAGCAGCCAGCCAACGTGGCGCCGCGATGCCTCATCAGCTCGGACGCGTGTCGTGGCCAGGCGAGGTGGCGACGGTTGGGACGTGCTTCCAAGCAAGGAGGACACGTCGATAGTGCATTAAATGTATTTGTCCGACGGTCCCAAAGGATAGGCTTATCGACTATAGACCTTTCCACCTCCTGTGTGCCACTGTGGCAACCCCTTTTTCCTATTAAAGGAGGCCCGGGGCGACCAGGAGAGGGATTCAGATCTTTTGGGCAAAGTTGCACCTGGTAGCTAGCTCAAGAACACAAGAACACTCAAATACATCCACCAAAGGAGGACTAGGGTATTATGCATCTTCGCGGCCCGAACCTGGGTAAACGATCAGTGTGCTTCCTGTCAGACCCGCTCTTTGCACAACCTCGCACTCACCAACCATAGAAGGGATCCCAGTGACCCCAAAGGTGTCGGTTCCACCAACAGCGGGTGAGGTCCTGGTCCAGGTGGCGGCGGGTCCGGCGGGACTCGGCGAACCAGCGAGCTCCCGATCTAGATCGGGCGCGGGGACGAGGCTGGAGGCCTTGGGCGAGCGGGGGCGGTGTTCGGGCCTGGGAGGGCCTGCGATGGGCCTGGCGGGCTGACGCGGTGGAGGGGGGAGCTGGGGCGATGTGGCGCTACGGGATTGGGTGCGGGCGGCGGGGACGACCATGCTGACCCGTGTGGCGGCGCCATGTGGTGGGGCTGCGGTGGTTGGCATGGAAATCGATGGCGGCGGCACTGATTACGAGGTGGAGGTAGCTGGGACGTAGGGGGAGAGGTAGGGGACGCCAAAATTGGAAAGGGGGTGTCCATATATAGTAGGAGGGGCTAGAGTTGGGGTTTTGAGGGGGTTTCAGAACCCTCCGATCGCGATCCAACGATTCCGATTGGAGGGGGGTTTAGGAGGCTAGTCTTGGGGTGTGTAGGAGGGTTGGACTGAGAGGAGAAAACAGAAATGCAGCTCGAAAATAGTTTTCGGAGACCAAAAACGTTTGACCGGCTATATAGTGCCGCTATAGTTATTCGTTGGGGTATCAAAAGGACTCCAAATGTGATGAAATTTGGCAGGCGGTCTACCTACAACATAACAAGACCGCATGAAAACTCTCAACCCATTCCGAGAACATTTTTATCCCACTTATAAAATAATATTTCGGAGGTGCCGCGGACATGTGCGAGTGTGGTTGGACTCAGACCGGACAACAGAGAGAACTGGGAGACCCGAATGGATGCAAGTTCTGAAAAATATGCAGATGAAATGCACATGACGAGATGGCAAGGAGCAACATGCAACCAAATGACATGGCAACAATGGCGAATAACTAGAAGACACCTGGCGCATCGGTCTCGGGGCGTTGAATAGGAGAATCAAGGTGAGGAATTTACTAAGTCACGAACTACTTAGCAGCGGAATAAGTATTTAGGTGCAAGCATAATGGAGCAGTAACATAGTCATCATGCTGAAATGAAACAAGCACATACTACAAGTAGCGTGTAAACAGGATAAGCAGGCTGAAGACAAAGTGAATGAAGAACTAGGAATGAGGAAATTGACAAAGTGTTTAGTCAAAGTCTTCAAACAGTAACGATCAAGTTCATCAACACATGAATGAGGAAATGAAAGGGTTGTGGAAATAGAACCAGTAGCTTGGTGAAGACAATGATTTGTTAGACTAGTTCCAACTGTTGTGACAGTCGTACGTCTGGTTGGATCGGCTGGGTATTTAAACCTCGGGACACACAATCCCGGACGCACAGTCCTCACCATATTCTCCTTGAGCTAAGATCACACAGACCTCGTCCAATCACTCATGGTAAGTCTTCAAGTGAGTTCCAAACCATCATAGACTCGGTCACTCGGCGATCCACAATTTCCTCTTGGATGCTCTAGACCATGACACCTAACCGTCTGCAGAATGCACAGTTCTCAAATGTAACAACCGTCGATTCCACACAAGAACAATCTCTTTGGTGATGCTCAATAACTTTGGGCTTGTAGGTGTATTGGTTTTGGTTTTCCTCACTGATGATTTTCGCTCAAAGTCCTCGGAGGATGGGATGCTCTCAATGACAAGTGTCAGTTTCTCTCGGAGCAGCCAACCAACTAGTGGTTGTAGGGGGGGCTATTTATAGCCTAGGGAGGAGACCGACATGATAAGACATAAATGTCCTTCAATAATATGACCGTTAGGTGGGTAGATATTTTGGGACAGCTGGCGCGTAGCACAACAAAGGTCGGAAATTTGACTATCAAATTCCTTAGGGCTATTATGTTCCTCACTTGTAGGCAATCCGCACTAGCGAATTCCTAACTCCTCAGTCAGGACAAATTCGTCAGAGAATAGAAGATCTTCGTCTCTATCACTAAAGAAATTGACTGAACTGTATGAGATTTCCAATGGCTTCACTCGAAAGGATTGGGTAGGTGTAGGATTTTGAGATGAGCCTCACTTGGAAACTTTTCCTTATTTTTAGCTAGACCCCCATCAACAGTACAGTGTTTCCTATGACTCAAGTAAGAGAAAATGAAACTGTGAAAACAAAGTCTGCACGCTTTATAATCCTCGCATGAATATCAAGTCTTCAAGGTCACACCAATTTCCTCACACTCAAAGTATTCAAGAAAACCAGTCTCCAACCGAAGACATTCATTTTTAGGGGTCAACTTTCATCGTAAATATCAAACTCCTCATAGACTTATAGTACCTGTGTACACTCACAAACACATTAGTCCCTTAACCTATAAATCTTCAATACACCAAAATCACTAAGGGGCACTAGATGCACTTACAATCTCCCCCCTTTTGGCGATTGATGACAATATAGGTTATGTTTTCAACGGGGATAATCATATGAAGTGTAAATACTGATATTGAGGAATTTGATTGCAAGATATAGAAGAAGTCCCCCTGAAGATGTGGATATTTGAGGAATTTGCTTTGAATAGCAAATGCACATTGTAGAGTAGAATCATGGAGATCTCCCCCTATATCTTGGAATTCATACACTGTCACACCCTAGCTAGTCCATGCATTAGAGTGTGCATCATGTTTACTTCTCATCAGAAAATTGAAATGGGGAAGGCAGAATCCCCAGCACCCCTTTTGAAATCAACTAGGGTTTACAAAAAAATAATTTCAATGAACCTGAAATGCCCTTCTAAATTGTTCACTCTCTTTGTCTTAGGTTAGAACCTCTGGCAAAATTGGTGCACATTTTTCTAGGTCAACAAAAGGTCATTGAATTAAATCATAAGTATTTGAATTTGGGCATTTAAATGCTATAAAATAATCTAAATGCTCAAACAATTCTGGGAATAAATGTTTCCTGTTGGAAATAATCTAAACAGAGGCCACATTTATTTTCAGGATTTTTGGAAATGTTTTAGTATTTTAAATAAAGCTAAACAGTTGCAGTTTAATAGAAAACAGAAACTAAATCAAAAAAAGGAGAAAGAAGCCCACCTGGGCCTTACCTGGCTCGGCCCAGCCTACTGGCTCAGCCAGTCACCCCCTACCTCGCGCCAGGAGGCAGGGGCGCGTGCTCGCCGCGCGCCGGCCACGCACCGGCCACCTCCTGCTTCTGCCGACGCCGGGAGACGCCCAGAGGACGCCACGCGACCCCCACGTCTCCCTCTCATCCTCTCGTACTCTTCCCCTCGTCTCTCTCACTCTCCCCCGCGACGGCCGAGCACGTCCCTCGGCGCCGATCGCCGTAGTTGCCACTACAGCCACTCCCTCGCCCCTCCGACGAGCCCATTAGCTCCGCCACGACTCCCTCGTCCTCCCCACCGAGCTACACTTTGCCAGAGACCCTGCAACGCCGCCTTCGCCCTCGTCTTCAACCTCGGGCACCCGAGCCATCTCCGGTCGATTCGCCGCCGCCAGGACCTCCCCGAGCTCGCTGACCCCCTCTCCGACTCCGCTGTGAGCTCCTCTTCCTTTCCCCTCTTCTCTCGTGCTCGCGCTCGTTCCCTAGCTCCATTTTCCACCGCACCCGAGAGCTCCTCGCCACCGGCCATGTCGCCGTCGTGGCTACGGCCGTGCAAGCACGCGTCCGAGCGCCTCACCCTGCTCAGCGCAGCACCAGGAACCCGTAGCCACCACCAGTTCTTCCTCCCGTGCACCGTAGCCTCGAAACCGTCCTCACCCGACTCCGGCGACCGCCAAGCTCGTCGCCGGCGACGTTTCCGGCCACCCCAAGCCCAACTACCACCACCAAACGTTGCGGCTCGTTCCCAGCTATCCGTAGATAGTCTCCGCCGTCGATTTGGTCGCCTGAGGGCATTTTCCGAAGCCCTCCGCCGTCTCGGCCTCGCCGGCGACTCAACGCCGGCGGGATTAGCCCTGTTGACCGGCGGATTTGACCACTGACGTGGACTAGGTGGGCCCAGTTGACTCCCCTGAGTCAATGACAAGTGGGCCCCCCTCTGCTAATTATCCAGATTAGTTCCTAACTAAAAATTAGTTAGTTTAATTAGTATAGTCACTGACTAGTGGGCCCTGCCCAGTAATTAGGCTAACTAAACGTAGTTAGTGCACTGAGAGGCTGACAGCAGGGGCCCACCAGTCAGGTTTGACCTGGGCTGGCGCCTTTGACCTGCTGACGTCACCCTGACGCATTGCTGACGCAGTAATTGATTTTCTGGATTTATTTTTATACAGGAAATTCCAGAAAATGTTTAAAACTTCTAAAAATCATAGAAATTCAACCGTAACTCCAAATGAAATAATATATATATGAAAAATTATCAGAAAAATTCAATCTATCCATATGTAATGGTTTCATGCATGACAAAACAAGTTCACCTTGCTGTTTAAGCAGAATAAGGAAATGCACTATTAAGGCCATGTTTAATGAGCTAATATTTGAATCTTTGATTCAAATGAGTTCATTCCTTTCTAATATAACTTGCATTAGGCCAAGACACATTCATATTGCCATGTCATAGCATGCATCATATTGTTGCATATCGTCATGTGTTGATTGTATTCCGATGTGTTCTTCGTGGTAGGTTCTGCCTCCGAGGATATTCACGAGTATCCAACTGAAGGGCAGTATCCCACTACCACTCCATCAGGCAAGCAACCATTGATCATTCCGATACAAACCCATGTTCTCGCTTCTGCTCTTGTGTACTGCATTAAGACAACGCGATTCAAACTGCTGTGTGCTACGGTAGTTGAACCCTTATCCTCTGCATGACCTGTCATTGCCACAGTAACTAGATGAAACCCACTAGCATGTGTAGGAGTTGATTGAGCCATGTATGTGATTCCTACCTTGCTATGCCTGCTATGCTTAGAGTTGTGTCAGGTCTGGTTCATCTGGGTGATGGGCTAGAGTGAAATGCTTATGTCGGTAATGTGAGGGATGCGTGGAACATGTTTTGGTAAAGGTATCGATGAGAGGCCATGTAGGAGTACATGGTGGGTTGTTTCATTGAGGCCGTCCCTAAGAACTGAGATCTGTATGTGTGATTTAAGATTCAGCTACTACCATGCATTGGGATCCTTAATTGACCCTCTCGGCTTCTTAACCACCCTAGTACTCTGTCCAGGAGTTGCAAATAGTTTCTGGTGCTTGTAGGTTATGTGTTGGCGGCCGTGCGTAGCGCTGACCCTCGGGGTGGGCTATGTTACGGTAGATACACCGTGGCACGGTGTACCGAGTCACCCGTTTGGTGTCTCGGGAACCCTGTTCACATCGTTCGGGGCCGTATGTGGAAACCTCGGCCGGACTCCCTGCGGATGGAACCTGGATAGGCGATAAACCTGGACTAGAGGCTTAAGTGTTTAGGTAGGCCGTGGCCGACACCCTCGTTGGGCTTCCGCTTGAAGGTTGCCGAGTACATGTCGTGTAAACGGCGGTAAGTGGTGAAAGCGTGTATGACGAAGTACACCCCTGCAGGGTATAAAACTATTCGAATAGCCGCGTCCGCGGTAAAGGACTACTTGGTTGCCTATACAGTTCATAGACAAGTTAATGGATACTACTAAAAGACTCAAGATAAGTGTGAGTATCGAGGATGGCCCTCTCGTAGGATGACGAGGGAGGATCCACGGTGGTGTATTGTGTTGGTGAGTAGTGGACTCGTGTGCGAAAACTATTTTACTGGTGAAGTTCCGTAGGATAGCTTAGCCAAGAGTCAAAGCTGGCTTGCTGCATTAACCCCACCACCTTCTTGAGAATAAGCATGTTTAGTAGGTTCTGATGTAAGACTTGCTGAGTACCTTTGTACTCATGTTTGCTTAATTACTGTTTTCAGACGACAACACCGCCCCCTCCGATGGGTTTTATGTAGACCTTGACGTCGACGAGTGACTAGCCACCCAGGTGGTGATCCTGGCCATGGAGGGCCCTATGTAGATAGACAGGCTTCGAGAAGCCTTCTTTCTTTCTAGAGTCTGTACTCAGACTAGCTGCTTCCGCATGTGCTTGTGTGTTTGTATGACTTGAGTGTCGGGTCATGTGACCCCTATCTGTATGAACATGCTATGTATGGCTCCCTGGAGCCTTTAAATAAAGTACTTGAATTGTAGAGTTTTGTTGTGATGCCATGTTGTATGTACTCATATCGGGCATATTGTGTGTATGATTGAAATGCTTGGTATGAGTGGGATCCGACAATCTAGTTGTTTATCCTCGGCAGTCTTTCTTATGGGGAAATGTAGTCTAGTGCTCCTCGAGCCATAGTAGTCCGCTACAGCCCGGTTCACCGGAGTCCTGCTAGCCCAGCACTACTGTTCAGGACACTTGACTGGCCGGCATGTGTTTCACTTTGTTCCTATGTCTGTCCCTTCGGGGAAATGTCACGCGGTGATTTCCGGAGTCCTGCCTAGCCTGCTACAGCCCGGGTTCCCCAGAGTCCTGTTAGCCCAGTGCTACAGCCTGGAATCACTCGCTGATGACCGACATGCTTGATGTGATTCATGTATGCCTGTCTCCATAGGTCTGTGCCGCTTTGGGTTCATGACTAGCCATGTCAGCCCGGGTTCTCTATCATATGGATGCTAGCGACACTATCATATACGTGAGCCGAAAGGCGCAAACGGTCCCGGGCCATGGTAAGGCGACACCCGTGGGGTACCGTGCATGAGGCCGCAAAGTGATATGAGGTGTTACCGGCTAGATCGATGTGACTTGGAATCGGGGTCCTGACAGCGTTGGTATCAGAGCCAGGTTGCCTGTAGGTTCGTTGAGCCAAACTGGTCGATGTTGAGTCTAGAAATGCTTAGTTATATGTAGGGGAATTGATTGTGGGAGGGAACGTAAGGTTCTTTTACTCCTTTACCTATGCCTCTGATCTGAGTCATTCTCTCCTCATTCAACGTGGGTTAAGGACTAGGCTCTCTTCCTCTATCAGGTTCACGTGTTACTAATCTGTAGTAGCTTATAGGATTGTTGTTACAAGTCCAAGTTCAGTTTCTACTATTCTTAGTATGTTGCTAATTGAATCAGAACCTTGATATGATGTTGTTGAGTGGTATTCCGAACTGTTGTGGATGTCTCAAATCTTTTTCTGAGCATTTACAGCTGTTATGTTGTCCGATTTTCCCTAGGAATTCTGATGTCTTTGCATTGTGGTTGTGCTTTCAGATGGCCAACCATGCTCAAAACCAAGTGGTTCGCCTGACCAGGTGCCTCGACGTGCCCGGTCATACTGCTATGTTAGTCCGGGTCATGATCGAGACGGGCTACCGTTGGTACCCCAAATACACCGTCGAAGAGCAGTTCCGCGATTTTAATCAAAGCCAATATCTCTGCACCGTCAGGATATTTCCCTCTTATCCTGGGTCTACCGAGCCCCTTCACTGTTCCTATGGACTCGGGGTTACTGTTGAGATGGCTGTGCAGGATGCTGCCTATTCCATGATGACAATAAACACACAAATGGAGGTCGGTCACCTTTGCAGTCTCTCTTAAGACTAACTAGTTGGAGAAAATTAAGCAAATAGTTGGAGAGGATTAGGCTTGGAGTTGAATGAGGAGGATAGAGCAAAACCAATCTCCCTATGTGCAGTCGCACTGGAATGTAGAGACGTTGCTCGTGTGACATTTTAGTAGAACTGCACAGAACACTATTAAGAAAGAAGTGATTTGTGCAGTTCACAAACTGGTCGCAATAGCAACAAGGTGAAATGGGTAGGCCTGTTTGCAAAAAAGAGGTAGAAAGGAAACAATTACTGGCCAATAACCGTTGATGACACATACGACGACAAAAAAGGAGCATATTCCTTGTCCTAATGGAAGATGACAACACGGTTGTTTATCTAAAACGGTGTGAGGAGAGATCGCAATATGGAAAGTACACAGGATGAGCTACATTTTGGGCAGAGAACTAGGGAAGATCCACATGCAGCGATGTGGGAAGATGGGCAGTGGAGCAAGGCCGGAGGGGAGGAAGTTGTACCTGTGGGTCGTCGGGATGTAACTAGGAGGGCGGTGGCGGGCAGGATCTGCCCATACTGCGGCAGCGAGCAATTTGCGAAGGCCCTACCACGCTGGAGCTTGCCTAGAGAGAACGGTGGGTACCGCAGATCGAGACAAGCTACCCCGATGACGTCAAACGGAGAAACGGTGCACATCCTCCCTTTCCGCCGGCGGACGGGATGCGTCTGGATCGATGACCAACGGTGAGAGAGAGAGAGGCCACTGCCGCCTTGTGTGAGATAGTGTGACGACAGACAAACCCTGGCAGGGAGGCTCCATCGTATTTAGTGGAGCAGATTTCTTTTTTCTCGATGAAAATCATTTTATATTCTATACGTGCCATTGAGGAATATAACTTTATTTAATACTAACGCATTAAGTCAAACTTTGTTGTAACGCCCCAAGACCGGAGCTTCAGATGCCTTCAATGATTTTCGGGTTTCGTCGTGTGTTTTGTTTGGTCCGTTGCATTTTATCTATGCATCATGTGCATTGCATCATGTCATCATGCCATCATGTCATTTCTTTTCTTAACTCAACTAAATAAATCGTATGTATCTTCGATCCATTTAAATCGAGGGCGTTACAAGTTGGTAATCAGAGCCTTCCCCGACCTTAGGAGCCCCATTGCTTGATCGTTATTAGCGGCCGAGTTGTGTCTAGAAAAAATGTTTTGAGTCATTTAGCAATTATATATATCAGAGAGTTTAGGAATTCTTTTTACTTCCCAGTCTCCTCATCGCTCTGGTAAGGCATCCTGACGTAGAGTTTTGACTCTTCTCTTCTGAAATTTCACTAATTTTTTTTGGATCACGCGGGTATCTTGGAATCATTCCGATGGTTTTGTGACGAGAACATTGTCTTGGTGCCTCCTGTCAGGGGTTTTGTGGAAGTGTCCCAGGGAGTTGAGCTCTGAGGTTTTGTCGTCATAATTTTATCGTTGCAGTTCTGGAATACCTGAGTTTAGTACACCGACATCGAAAATCTCTTTTATGCAGTTCGTTGGTGAGATAACCTCGACGCCACCCAGTACTGGGGCGGGAGTTCGGGAGTATTGCCATAACTTGTATAACGGATGCTTTTCGAAGGTTGAGGTAGATGATTTCCAAAGGCTTCTTGGTTATGTGTTGAAGGATGGATACAGCTGGATGTAGGATTTGCTAGTTTGGGTGAGATATTATGCTTCCCCTATATCCCCAACACCTGATTGCATAACCGGAAAATTTCGGGAGTTTATAAGTGGGAATTCAAGTAGCTCTTAGGATATATTTTCGACAGATGTATGATATGAAATTGGGGTTCGACGTCTAGTGGTCCGCCTATTCACGGTCGGTTTTACAGTGGTCTCGTTGTGTCTTAAAGAGTCCTTGGCTATGCCGACTCGGGGACGCTTCGTATGTCATGTGCACTGCCTTGTACATGATGGTGCTGTACGATCGAGCCCGTGTAGGCCCCACCACGAAAACTTCGGACGAAATCTCTATCATATGTTTGTTCCGGCTTATTCTCCAAGCCAATCCTTTGTTTTGTTTTTGAGCTGTGGTATTCGAGTTGCTTCGAAGTCAAATATTGATTCCATACCTTTCCTAAATGGTGTTCTCATATTCCTATGTAAATACTAATCCTTCTCGATCATTGAGTTTGTCATGTCAATCCTTTTCAACTGGTTTGCTTCTCTTCAAGTGGATCCGATCTTTTTCAACATCCGCAAGATCAACTCATTTCTTCTCGACGTTGTTTGTTTCATTCGTCCCAAGCTGCCTTTGTTTTTTCCCACCCACCCACCCCTCTTCTTCAAGGACTCAGAATTCTCAATCAAGTATTCATCTTATTGGTTATGAAGTCTCTCCATTCCTTTCCGTCAATGTTCTTACCCGGTGGTTCTCATGAAGATGCTCTACTAGTTCAATATTCTCCATTCTTTTTCTTCTCCGGTGGAACCAATTCAAGCCTTGTTGATCATATCATTTCCTCGTTTCAAATACCTTCTCTTGCCGGTGCACCTCATATTCAGTCATTTCTCGCTATTCATTTGTTCCGGAGTGCCCAAGATATCTCAGAAGGATCGTCTTGTCATTCAAGATCCGTTAATCCTATTCTGAGGATGTTTATCTCATTCAAGCTATTTAATTCAACCGGTGCAACCTCTCTTTTAAATCGTTCAATGGTGTATCTTTTGAGTGGGCCCTAACCCACAGGTCTTTTTCCAGGATCTTACCTGACTCTTCTTATTTTTCTGGAACTTTTCAAATTCTTTTCTAAAGTTTGACGTAAGAATGAATTGTCATCAGTAAAATGTCTTTCTCCTAGATGGGTTAAATTCTTTTCATCGTTAGCTCAACCTTTCCATTCTTCATTCCGGTGTGCCTCAATAATTCTTGGTGGTGTTACTCGTCGTCATTCGCGGATTTTGAAGACCGAAGAAGAGTTTCTATTTAATCTTGCTCCTTTCTCTTCAAGATTCGTGGCTCTAGTTTGTTGCCATCCTCTCATAATTATTTTCGATTGTGAGATTTCTTTCCACCCATCCAGAGTAATTCAGGAGTCTTTTTAGTTTGATTATCCGGAGCCCACCATCTAAGATTTATTCATTCCAGCTTTCAGCTCTCATACTCTAAATCTTACCGGTGCTTCGTTCAAGTGATCTCTAATCAGTTCGTGATCCCTTCGTTCTCATGTATCTAGATTCACTCTAGCATCTTCGTTCATTTTATATTTCTTCCCGGTGTTTTTTTATGTTTTATTCGTTCTTTTTCAATTCTTGCGGTGGTTCGTTCAAGAGTTTTCTTCCTTCATGTATCATATCCCTTCATGTATCATATCTATGCATTCGTGCTTTTCAAATTCTACAGGTGGTTCCTTGAAGACCTTCTCAAGATTGCGCTATATCTCTCTTAATCTTTTTACGAGGATAAGTAGTATGCCAAATCCGTTGATTGTCATCAATTTAAATTAGTGAAGGATACGCATAACATAATTCTTATTCTTGTTTCATCCTAATGATTAATTCTTATTCCGGAGGCCCTTCAAATTCTCGGTTGCATTTGTTTCATTTTATCTTTTTCCCGGGGTTCCAACCTCTTTCAACTATGTTATCACGGAGATCCATCTAATCGTTGCAAGGACTCACCTTGTGTTTTCAACTTCTCTTTCTTTTTCGTTTGATCATCCTTTTGTTACCGGAGTTCTTCATGGAGGTTCTACATGATGGCTCATCAAGGATTCAATTTCCCTCTCGAAGTGTTCATCAAGATTCTTTTCTAAAGAGCTCAAATATTCTTCATCTTGCTATCCGGAGTGCAATTCTTTCTCCCTTACAATTGGAGGTGGTATTACGTCATTCTTGATAATCTGAGTTCATGCTTCATGATTCACAGATTGTTTAGAATGAGGTATTTTAAATCCATCAATCTCTTCAATGGAGTTATATTGGATTTTATTTCACCTAAAGCCTTCCCTAAGGATTGGTGCTAATTAGGGTGCTTATAAATGATCCAAGTTCTTCTTTATCCTCCCGGTGAAATATTTTCTCGTCTCCTTGGTCATACCATTCCAATTCTTTTTCCCGTTAGTGGCAGAATTTCACCTCATAATTTTGAGATGGCTTCTATAAGACCATATCAAGCTTATTCTTTTTCGTTGTTGGTGTTCCAACAATTCCGTTCGACCCTTCTCCTAAAGATGCCTTTTCAGGCTCTTTTGTTGCAGAAGTTGGCTTTGTCTTCTACATTCGTTTGTCTCAATTATCTTTACTCTACTCTTTCGTTCCGGAGGCATTGTGATGTTGCTCTCTGCAAGCCATCTTCTTGTTTTGTCAGGATCGTGTTCTTTTCGTCCTTATCCTTTTAACCGGAGTGTCGTGCCTGCTTTTCGAATTTTTCCCATTCTGCCAAGTTTTGCCTCCCTTCTCAAACGGAGTGCTTCTAAAATTATATCATTCTTAATCCTTCTCTATCTTGTTTTAACTGGAGTAGTTTCAATATACATCTTGCCCTTCAACCTCAAGGTTTTTCGCAATGTTCTTTGTACCTCTTTTCTAACGGAGTGTTTTCAAATTTGTCATCTCCGTTATTCTTTTTCTCGAAATGGCTTAGCCTTTTCAAGGTTCTTTGGTTTCACTCGTTCATCAAAGAAGCAACTTAGTTTTACCTCTTCTCTTTTCTCTTTCGTTTGTCCCTCCGGTGCCATTCTAGATCTCGGGACGAGATCCTCTCGTAGTGGTGGAGTGTTGTAACGCCCCAAGACCGGAGCTTCAGATGCCTTCCATGATTTTCGGGTTTCGTCGTGTGTTTTGTTTGGTCCGTTGCATTTTATCTTTGCATCATGTGCATTGCATCATGTCATCATGCCATCATGTCATTTCTTTTCTTAACTCAACTAAATAAATCGTATGGATCTTCGATCCATTTAAATCGAGGGTGTTACATTTGTTCTGTGTACGTGTGGTACATGACCCTCCTTCAAGTAAACAACCACTACACGCGTCAAATTATCACGTGGGATGGCTTTTCATATAGAAATGAGCTCCATCGCGTATCCATGCAGGTGTGGTTCGGAATGAGATGTCAGTACCTGCGTCATGCGTGCACCTCTTCTTAACGTGCAAGTACGTACATGGGTGTGTGTGAGAGAGATAGTTTGTGCGAAACAGAGGCAATGTGTCGATGATATCTCGAAAAAAATGCAACATATGCAATGTGTGTGAAACAGAGGCCTATATATATCATATATAGAGGGAGCGATCCACGATAAGAGAGTGGAGGGATCATCGGCGTGAGATATTAATAGAATCAAAAACAGGGATGAAGTGTGTGGGTGCGTGCTCTATAAAGAGTTCCATCAAATTTGTGTTTGCCCACGTCAAAGATACAGGGCGACTGGCCTTCTGGAATGTGAGAGGGCAGAGGCGCGGTTTGTCTCTGCGGCATGGATACCTAACTATAGCGTTCGACTATCGGTGTGTGTGGGGGGGAGGGGTAGAGACCTAACTATAGAGAGGTAGATCGACTGGTATATGTGTGGAGAAGGAGAGAGACCTAATTATGTATTGAGGGAGATCGCTCGGCATCCATGCATATGTGCAGCTGAGGAATAAGGTTGGGAGAGAGAGAAAGGTAGAGTGTTAGAGGGTTAGTGGTGGAGTTTCTTCTCACAAATGGTGGGAGAGGTCTGCTAGACAAATGGAGGGTATGACTACAATATCAATAAGAGAGAGGATGTCTGCCTGTCTGTGCACGTGCTTGTGAGAGACAGGTCGGGAGGCATGTAAGGATGATGAGGGGGGACAATATGGTTGTGGTAAGTAGACGTAACTACGTAGGAAGAACAATCGTCGTGTGTCGGAGAAAGGGAGAGACAGTGAGTTACGTCGATCAGTGCGTAGGGAAAAATACTTAGAGCCAACCTAGCTATATGTAGGGAGATCGATAGGTATACATGCATGCATGTGTTAGAAGCAAATAAGGTTTGGAGAGACGGACATATAGAGAGAGAGGGAGGGATGTGGCTAGGAGGTGGTGTTAGAGGCCTACTATATCGAGGGGGAGGAGTGTGCGAGTATGAGATTGATGAAAAGAGGGGCAGGAGTGTGCACATGCATGGAACCGTATTGGACATAGGAGGGCATGGGAGGTGAGAAGATAAGAGGGAAAGCATGTGTTTGTGGTAGGCACACATGGCTAGATAGGTATATCAATCGTTGTGTGCTGGAAAGAAGGATTCTAGGGGCCTACATGCACCATGGGTGAACAACCTAAAGAGAAATGATAAATGTGCGTGATGGAGCTAGAGAATGCTGAGGGAGGGTGAGAGGGAGGCGGGCATGTGCATGCACGAGAGAAAGTTAGCACTAGCTACAATGATAAGAGGATTGTGTGGGTGTAAAAGATGAACAGAGATCATTATTCATTATAAAAAGTGGATTCAGATATTTGAACAAGAGATCACAGTGTTTTATATCAACGCATGCATGAATATATATAATGGTGATACGCATGGTGTGGTTACGAACATGTTATACTACATATAATATATAGAACATTTATTTGAATTTGTGATAATGTGTGGCTTTTGCAGCTCAGGGCTAAATACTTGTCAAAATGTAGGGGGCGGGGCACTATACTTTGTGTGATAAACACAATGTATGTATGAAACATGGTTTAGATTATGAAGATCTAGTTAGTACATCAAATGCACTATTATTTGGAATCAACATCAAGTGTATTCAAAATTTTGAATTCGAGTTCATATATTACACATAGTTCATATCTATCTCTATAGTAATCATGTGGTGTGTTGTTAAGATAATATACGAATGATGGTTTAACTTGGCAACAATCATGATTGTAGATTCTTATTCAAATAAAGAAAAAAATTCAAATTTAGTTCGAATTGCAGCGGTAGTATAGACATTTTGAATGCACTAAAATATTCGTATGAGTAGGTTACATGCATTATATAGCCGGCGTAAAAATTTAATTGGACATAACATGGATTCATAGCTTTGAATAACCTTTGTACAGTAAAACGGGACAAGACACTCTCTTTGTGTGGTGCGAATAGTTACATTTTTTCGTTTTTTCGTTGAGGGGAGTGCGAATTGATTTGGTACGTACATTATTACACGTTAGGCTTGTCCCTAAATTTCAAACCGCGCCTTGCTATCCCGAAAATTCAGATATCGTGCTCCCAAAACTTGCGCCTTCACAACCCACTCCATGCTATCCCAAAATTACAACACACGCGAAAACTCCCTCCAGGTGCCAATCCCGACATGCGAAAACCCCCTTCTAACCCCGAGCCGAAAGGGCCGCTAGTTCAAATCGGTGGGGGTACTTTTGTAACACACCCTACATTTTGGACAAGCACGTCCCTAAGTAATGGTTCCCCCCTCCCATCATCTCCTTTTCGCCATTTGAAATCCCAGGCCGCCATAAGCTCTCTTTCCAGCCGCGAAATACCACCCTCCTCCGTCCGCCACCGCACCACTGCCCAGCCGGAGCCTCTTCCCCGACGACAGCGTCCACTGCAACAGCTTGACATCCCTCATCCACCTCCCTTGATGAGGATCCATTATCTATCCCGTTGTCCCACCAGTTCATCCGCCCCATCCTCCACCTCCATGGAGCTGCTCCGACGGTCGCCTCGTGTACCGCGGCTGATCCATCCCCACAGCGCCGGCTTAACCTGCTCCACCGAAATTGTAGCATCCCCACAGTGTCGCCTTAACCTACTCCATCGGAACCACGGCATCTTCCTCGACTCCTCGAACTAAGTCAAGGCCTACTCGGTGCCACCAAAGAGGTTGTACACTCATCGCACCGCACCATCTCCTTAATTCGACCTCCCGGCGCCGACGGTGCTCGATCCCGCACCCCCATGGCACGGCTACCTCGAAGCTGGAGTCGCCGGCGACATCTCCACGGTGGCTCTCCCCCCAGTGCGATGCTCCTTCGGCTGTGGCGTCCATACCAGCTAGATCTGCTGCTGCTACTCCAGATCTCGCTCACGCTGCTGCTGCTGTTCTGGCTATCTCTCGCTCGCACTGCTGCTGCTCTGTCTCTCAGTGAGTCATGCTATTGCTCTACTCTCCCCCTCGCTCGTGCTGCTGCTCTGCTCTTTCTCTCGCTCACGCTGCTGATGCTGGTACACAGGCTGCTACAGCTACACGAGTTGCTGCTCTGGCTCTACTTTGCGCTGCTCCTCCAGGCGTTGCTGCTTCGGCTGCTATCTGCTACTGTGTTCCCTCTCGGTCGCCTGATGATTTAGATCACCGTTTCTCTACTACTAGTGCTCGAGCAGCCTAAGATACATGTGAAGTGCCTGTATGCTACCAGTGCGTTTAGTTTCGAGAGTAACATTCAGATTCTACAATAAATTTTAGTTTCGACAGTTAAGTTCAGAGTCAACAGTTTTTACCTCATCTGTTGTAGTAAGGTGTTTTTTGGTTATGTAAATTTTACATCTATCACTTTTTGGTAATGTATTTTACATCATCTATTGGAGGTGCTATTAGAATCCCACTTGATATTAACGATGTCTATCTTGTACTGCTTCAGCCTCGACGTCTTACGGCTCGGCGGAGCTACTCCAACGACGGAACCGTCCATCACAACAGAGCAGTACCCTTAACGTCATCTACAGATGCGTCAGATATTCCTCCACACCTTCGACAGCCACCTCTGCCGCAACTTCTTTAGCGACCAACCCAATGATGTTGAGGTTGACACGGCTACGCAAAAGTGGTTGTACACGTGTCGCATCACTTATTACTCTACATTCATGTCTATCCATTAGGGCTATTTTGGTTCAAAGGAATAAGTGAAGGAAAAACATAGCAGTAGGAAATTTTCCTATGGTACTCTACTATTCAATTATTCATGCATTTCGTTGAAAGGAATGGAGCAAGACATCCACCTGGACCTAGTTTTCAAAATCCTATGCATGAAAACAAGACTAAGTGCATTAGTGGCATAATAACATTCTAAGTGCATTAGTGCATTAGTTTCATATGGTTTCAATTTAATTTGGCCATGCTTCTTTGCATTCCTCTGCTCTTCCAATTCCTATGAACCAAACACCCAAGTTGACAGAAATCATGTGTTTACGAATGCTCTATTTCCACATGCATTCCTATCCTATTATGGTGTTTTTCCTATCCCTGCATTTTTATAATCCTGCAAGCCAAAGGAGCCCATATAAAATTACTTCAGTTATAGATAGGTGTCGAAGAAAACTTTGTGTGGTTTGTCCTGCTCCAGCCGTGACATCATCCACCTCACCTGAACTGCTTCATCAACAGAAGCGTCCACCACACCAGACATCATGACTTTTGACTGTCTTTCACCGCCTCAGATCTCCTTCCCTGCTGCCGGCACCCACCGCAACTTCATCACCATCATCGACTCGGCAGCTGAACCTGAGGAGTACACGGGACCACAAGAGAGGTCGCACTCTTTTGTTTCTGCTTATGTTACTCATTGCTTAATATTAGCTACTACGTTATCATCATGTTCACCTCTTATATTCCAAGTCAGGTCCAAATTAATGTTCAAACTTGGGTTTTAAAAATTACTTGTGGGGCACATATCGAGGCAGCAATGAATAGCGTTTATGTCTGTTATCTGGTTCACCTAGGGTATGCCTATGTTGTTCATCTTGGGTGGGATACAAAGAATAAAGCAATCGTCATATGTCTTTTTATTAAATTGAAGCTATCATCAGCGTGCTATCATTACATAATTTCATCCACTGGTTGTTACCATCACTATAGATTTCTGCATGCTCTCCTTACATAATTTCACTATATTTTTTTGTATGCATGTTAGATATTGTACACAGTCCTGCTGAACATGTAGAGAAAAAGAGAAGAGTTTTGCGCGGCAATACAATGTCATGCAGACATCGCTCCATGGTGGGTTCAATGGCAAACCCTCCCCCTCCAGATTGTAATCTAGAGGAAGATATCTATTCTGAGGTGGATTTAGATGGAGCTGACAACTCCTATTTACACCCCGAGTTGTCTGCTCTAACTTGGCATGATGATGTTCGTCATATCATGCATACGTTGCCTTGCAGTGCCTAGTTTCAACATCATATATGTCATCTGCTTAGTTTAGACATGTTCTGTAATGCCACCTATTTAGTTTCTATATAATATATGTGAATTATGCAATCTCATCTCATTTAGCCAGCTATAATATATGTGAAATATGCAATGCCATCTTGTTTAACCAGGCATCATATATTTGAATGAAATCTCGCCAATCCTTTTCTTCATTACATTTCCATTTGCCGACAATGTTCATACATTCAACTACTCTTCCTGTGAATCAGCCATTTGAGAGGGTGATGGAAAAATCTGGAGTGAAAACAAGGTCTTCAGAGCAGACAGTGCTACCTGTCGAAGTAGATCTGTTGCTGGGTCCCGATAGCTCCTTAGAGATGGATTCAGAGACATATGACCAGTCCTATTCCCCCACCGAGGTGTATGCTCTAACTTGGCACGATTATTGCTCATATCATGCATCTGGTGTCTTGCATTGCATAGTTTAGACATCATATACACAATATTCGACACCATGTTCTTAGTTCAGACGTCATGTATGCGAATGCCCTCTACTTAGTATTTAAATCAAATATGTGAATTATATCATGCGATCCTGATTACATAGATAACATGTATGTGAATTATGTCATGCGAACCTGTCTACTAAAGACATCATATAGTTATCTCATGCCATCCTATTTAGTTAGTCATCTTATCTTTGAATTATGCCATGCTATGCTATCCAGTTTAGATAGACATCATATATGTGGAATTATGTCATGCTATCCTTTTTAGTTAAACAATATACATGTGAACTAGTTCATGCCCTCTATTTTCCACACTATCTATTGCATCTGTCTCTCATACAAGGTCTATACATTAAACTACGTTTATTGTTTATCAGCTATTTGAATTGGAATGGGTGATGGATGTATCTAGCGGAGTAAAAACACTTTCTTCAAATAAAATAGTGCTACCTCTTGGTGGAGATAGCACCCTAGTTGTACATGCACGAGAATCAGCCCTACCACACATAACCCAGACTCTCGCAGATTGTACCCCTACTACGATGGACAGAGAACTAGCTTCACCCAATCTAACCCGAACCCCAGCAGATAGTAAACCACTTCCAGTTGACACAACACCATCTCCACAACAGAGCTCCCAAACAAGAGCAGTTAGTAAGGCAGCTTCAGTGCCCAAAGCGCCAGTACTACCATGGCGAACCCCAACTCCACCAGTTAGTACACCTATTCCTGTGGACGAAGCACAACCATCCATTCGTAGTTTAGCATCTATCACATTTAATGTTGTTAAATCCTATGCGTGTATCTTCCCATCATGGAAATATTATACTAAAGATGAAGGGAAATGCCAATTGTAGGTGTTCGGCTAGGAGTTATGTGTAAGTAATGTTATTCATGGCAATTACTTTGCTTTGTCCCATACATCTACCTCCATGCTAGTTATAATACAACAAATGTTCCCATTTTTCTCTATAGAGAAGGACCGATTTGGAAACTCGAGATGAGGTAACATGTGCTATCTTCAAGAATGCTTAGTGGTAGTATCGGAATTACCTGAAGAAAACATACTTCACTGGCAAAGAAACTCATCAAATTCCCTTACATTCTCCTGAGACAGATTTACGGGACAATGACTAGGAACCCCTTGTTCTGTACTGATCCCAAATCAAGAAGGTGGTAAGGTCTATGAGGTAATTTTTTTAATTACTATATGCCTGCATCTTATTGTACTATGTTCGTGTAGAACAAGTGCTTATACCTGAAGAACAACTGTTCTCATTTAAGATTACATTACTATGGTGCATACTGCTTTGCTCTTGTATCATTGTATTTACTCATACAATCTTATTTTTAAATTGAAGGGTCCAATTGAAACTCGAATGGCACAAAAGGTATGTTTAAGCATGTTTCTTTAACAGGTTTGCTCTTCTAAATAGCTCTATTGATTTCAATTTCAATTGTGTGTACAGTTGACCTATCATACCATGCACATTACTAGCATCACAACAGAGCCAATAGTGTTGTTGTACATGTAGACCCATGGTACCCATGTGAAATCTTGATATGTTGTGTAGTTTTCCCACTCTTTGTATTCTTTCAATGCTGCTTTTTCTTGAATTAATATGATTTGAACCATATCTCTATTTTGATTTGGCAAGACAATGAAGTGACCATAGGACATAGATATATGTTTCTTTGGTGCTTTTATTCTGTACTACTTGGCAATAGAAGACTTTGTAGTTTAATCCTGTCCACCTTACTAATGAACTGGTTCACCGAAATGAGTTTCATATACTACATGTTAAACATGTTATGTGTCTATTTGTTTCTTCTTTTAGCATGCTGACAGAATATTGGGGAAGAGTATCTTATTAAGCAATGGTAAAGGAAATAATGCAGATAAGGTTCAGGATAGTGAGGCATCCTTGTTGGTCTCCATCAAAGCTGATAAAAAAGCTAAGGAACACTATCTTGAAGATAGTGAGGCAACCCCAAAATCTTGTCTTGGTGTAGTGTTCGAGTTAATGGCCGCTACCGCTGGCCCAAGCTATTTGAACTCAGTGTCTGAATCGGTTCGGTTTCTTGAGTATCAACTACAAGTTGAAAGACATCAATCAACTATGTTGCGACAAGAAGCTGAAGGAGTACAGAAGTCCCTGGAGAATTTAGATGCATACTTTATGGTGCAACAAGAGTTGGAGGATTTTAGCTCCAAACAGGAGAAAGCTGATAAGCTTGCTAAGCTTATTGCCAGCATGGTGGATACCCGGGATAATGTTTCTTGAGCTCTTCTAAAGTTGTTTCAATTATGGACTTGTTTTGCTGCCGCATTTATTTGCACTGGTGGCCAATTTAGATGGCCAATGTATGTGATATGCTGCTTTTTCCCCTATATTTGGACTGCTGGCGAACTTTGATGCCCAGTGGATGTAATATGTGTAATAGCCGTAATAGCCAAGCATCAGTTGCTTGCTTATTTATTTTCTTATTGTCTTGTTTAGTTGTTTGCTTGTAGTCACTTCAGTTCTTTTTCCCTGTTTCTCTAGTGGCCACAGTAACCTATTTTTATAAATAGGCCACAATAACCATGGGATACATACGGACCATTGTACCTTGGTCCCGCTACCTTCTGTAGTGACCACGGGCCTCCTACAGGCCGTAGGGTCCATGGGCCTTCTACGGGCCGTATAATCAATGGGCCTTCTACGGGCGGTATGATCGATTGGCTAAACATGGGCCGTACTATTCGTGGATCAATAACGGTCCGTAAAATGGGCCATAAACGGGCTAGAGTGGAAACTGTTTGTTTATGGCCCGACCGTAATGGGCCGGTAATAGTCCGAAATGTATAACCGACTTAATTCTATCGACAGGCAACACAGGTCATTAATGGGCCATATTTGATGACTCTATCAAAACAGGCCAACGGGTTAACAGGCCATAAATGGGCGGACTGTAACCATGGGCTGAATTTTGCCCACAAGGGAACATGCTAATAACAGAACATAAGTTACCAAATGCTGGAAATGAGCCCAAGAATAAATGGCCCCTTAAAGTGTGTTAAGTTGGCTAGAGGGGGGTGAATAGGCAATTTTTACAAATTCGTCACTGACGAATTTTAGTGTGAAGAAATTCCTAAGTCATGAACGACTAGAAGCGGAATAAGTACTCAGGTGCAAACATAACAGAACAAAAGCACAGCCATCATGATGAAATGAAAACAAGCACAGAGTACAGAAAGCGTAAACACAGGATAAGCAGGCTCAAGACAAACTGACTGAAGAAATGGAACTGAGGAAATTGAGAAAGTCTTCAGTCAAAGTCTTCAACATTAGTGATCAAGTACGCAACATAGTAATGAGGAAATGGAAGGGTTGAGGAAATAGAACCAGCTAGCTCGGTGAAGACAATGATTTGGTATACCAGTTCCAACTGCTGTGGCAGTTGTACGTCTGGTTGGAGCGGCTAGGTATTTAAACCTGAGGACACACAGTCCTCACCGTATTCTCCTTGAACTATAGTCACATAGACATCGCTCAATCAGTAGTGGTAAGTCTTCAGGTGATTTCCAAACCTTCACAAACTTGGTCACCCGGCGATCCACAATTTCCTCTTGGATGCTCTAGACCATCACGCCTAACCGTCTGGAGGATGCACAGTCCTCAAAGGTAACAAGCGTCAGTTCCACACAGGAACAATCTCTTTAGTGATGCTCAATCACTTTGGTTTTGTAGGTGTTTGGTTTGGGGTTTTGGGTTTTTCCTCACTTAATGATTTTCGCTCAAAGTCCTAGGAGGATGGGATGCTCTCAATGACAAGTGTCAGTTTCTCACGGAGTAGCCAACCAGCTACTGGTTGTAGGGGCAGCTATTCATAGCCTAAGGAGCAACCCGACATGATAAGACATAAATTCCCTTCAATGATATGACCTTTAGCTGGGTAGATATTTTCGGACAGCTGGCGCATAGCACAGTAATGATCGGAAATTTGAGTATCAAATTCCTCGAGGCTATCATGTTCCTCACTTGTAGGCAATCCGCACTAGAGAATTCCTAACTCCTCAGTCAGAACAAATTCCTCAAAGACCAGAAGAACTTCGTCTCTGCTACTGAAGAAATTTATTGAACTATATGAGATTTTGAATGGCTTCACTCGAAGGGATTGGTAGGTGTAGAATTTTGAGTTGAGCGTCACATGGAAACTTTTCCTTAGTTTTACCTCGACCCCCTTTAATAGTATGGTGTTTCCTATGAATCAAGAAAGAGAAAAGGAAACTACGAAAACAAAAGTCTTCACACTTCATGTTCCTCGCATGAATACCGAGTCTTCAGGATCACACCAATTTCTTCACTTTCAAAGTCTTCAGAAAACCAAAGTCTTCAGTTGAAGACATTCATTTTAGGGGTAGACTTTCTTTGTAAATATCAAACTCATCATAGACTTATAGACTTGTGTACACTCACAAACACATTAGTCCCTTAACCTATAAGTCTTCAATACACCAAAATCACTAAGGGGCACTAGATGCACTTAAAATCTCCCCCTTTTTGGTGATTGATGACAATGTAGGTTAAGTCAACGGGGATAAACATATGAAGTGTAAATACTAATATTGAGGAATTTGATTGCAATATATAGAAGAACTCCCCCTGAAGATGTGCATATGTGAGGAATTTGCTTTTCAAAAGCAATGCACATTGAAGAGTAGTATCATGGAGATCTCCCCCTATATCTTGTAATTCATACACGCATTTAAAATATGATATGAAGAATTTGAAATGCATGATGAATTATGGTGACTGATGTAATTCAGCATGCGTGCATTATCATACATGAGGAAACAACATGCAGAAGAACATAGCGAAAGTATCAAACCACCATCGGAGTTAAGATTACAACTCGATCCAACAAAGTTTTCAGAAGAACGAGAGTTGTAACTTAGCAAAAAACGCCCATATAGGTAGACCTGCTTGAAGACTAACTCAAATTCTCCCTGTCATTGAATGACCAAAAGGGACAAAAAGTGAGGACTAACGCCCCTGAAGAATATCATCATGAAGTCGATGGAGGAGCACCAGCGTTGTTGGGGTCCTTCTTAAAGTTAGGGCATGCCGCAGTGTTGTCCAAGTCTTCATTTTCATTACTCTCGCATGATGAAGAATAAGAGCTGGCCACCAAGTGAGGAACTTTGACCTTCTTGAATTTCTTCGAAGGTGGCTGAGACCAGTCAAAGTCCTGCTTGAAGCCCATCTTCTTGAGGTCATATTCACCGTGGAGATGAAATAGTGTAGCCCAGGTGCGATCAAATACTTCATGGAGGTAGTACTAGTTCTTCTTCATTGAATTCTGAGTGATGGTCATGTTCTGAAGAATTGAACCAAACTAACGCTTGACCAATTTATGGTTGCGATCGACCTTCTGGTGAAGACTAAGGAGAAGCTCACGATCAGTTAGCACCCTTGGAGCTGTGCCTTGAGGATTTTGCTTTCAAGCATTGGCGGCAGAGTCATGAGTGGCAGAGTCATCATTGGTGGAGTAGGATGTAGCTTTGCAAAACTGCCCATCCATCGACTTCATCGATAATAGCAGACTTGCCCTTCTCATCAGATGAGGAAATAGATCGTTTGAAGATTTCAATGGGCGGCGAGTGGCTGAGATGATTCTGAAAGTCAGCCTTGTAATTGATTGAAGACCTTGATCTAAGGAATCTCATAATCCAAGGAGCATAAGGCTTCAACTCAAAAGGTGACAGTGCAACATTGGCCATAGTCCCCATGAAGAAATCGTGGTAGTTGATTGGAACGCCATGAATGACGTTGAATAGAAAATTCTTCATGATGCCAACGACTTCTTCTTCATTAGAATCATGGCCTTTGATAGGAATCGGGGTCTTGGTCAGAATGCGATAGATAGTCGTCGGCACATATAGCAATTCCTTCACGAGGAATTTGGTTCTGGGGGCTTGACCAAGCTTCAGCGGCTTCATCAATACTTGCATGTAATGATCAGATAGCTCAGTTTCATGGTAGATGAGTTGATAACCTTCAAGGGGAGGACTGCAGGTAGGGCATGTAGCAATTCAGAGGCCGGTGCTTTGAAGTGAGTGTTTTCTGCCGTCCAGTCCAATACCCAAGTATTCACATCTTTAGCATTGGCGATGATGTGCAGCATCGCATAGAACTGAAGAATTAGTTCTTCATTCCAGTCAATGATACCGGTTCAAAGGTTGAGTAGCCCAACGTCATGAAGAACACTGAGGACTAGGGTGAAGCAAGGTAGCGATTCCATGTCAACGTGAGGAATATGCTCATGGTCGAAGATCTTGTCTTTGTCAAAAAGTAGAGAAGAATAGAAATTTATCTGACTTGCTGTCCAGAAACGATTCGTTCGAAGACGAGAAGAGTCATATGGGGTGTAGTCAGTGAAGAATACATGCTCATGAAAGAAGACATCTGCTTTGAATTTTTGCTTCTTTGTGAAGGGATTCTTCGACTTGGGCTGAGCAGTATCAGTCAATGTCTTTGCAGCCTCAGGAATCATAGTCTCAGGAGCCGCAGGCTGAGGAATATCAGTGCCAACATCTTTAGTGGCACTCTAGGTCTCCATTTCTTCAGCAGCATGAGCATCAACACTAGTGGCTGGAATTTCTTCAAGTAAGGTAAGAAGAGAAGCTTGATGTTCTTCAGAGCCCATAGGAATTTCTTCAGTCTGGACAGGGGACTGAGGAATCTATTGATGTGGGGTAAATAGTGGTGAGTTGGGGTGATGACTTTCCCAATAGTCATCGTTCAGAACAGGAGTGGAGCACCCGATGTCCATGTCTTCTTCTTCTGCATCAATTTCCTCAACGCCTGCCTCTTCAGTTGTGAACTGAGGCATGGGAGATGATACCAATGGATTTGAAGGAATATCTTCCACTTCAATTTCTTCGTCCAATTGTTCTGATGAAGCAGCAGAAGGAACATCTTCATCAGATCCGCTTGGGATCTCATAATCCTCACCAAAGGGAACAAGTTCCTTTGATGGCATGCTCGAAACATGAATAGCATCAATGGGATTATCAGAAGAGCTTGTCAAAGTCTTCATCTTCTTTGGTACTGAAGACTCTGAGGCGGCTGATGCTTTCCTTTTCTTCACGGCTGCTTGCTCCACAGCTTTGGTTTTCTTCGCTTCTGATGTAGAAGGAAGAACTGGGCATGATGTTGGTACAGGAGGAGCAAGGGAAAGTAGTTCACTGGCATTGTCAGTGTCTTCAGGCGTAGCGCCAAATGCTTCAGCTGGCTTGGCTTGTTCTTCAGGCGCAACACTAGTGGTTGCCCTGGCAATGTCATCGGTGGCTGGAATATCTTCATCAGCCCTAGTACTTTCAGTTTCTTCAGTAGCCTGATTTTCATCAGCGGTGTTGGCATGTCCTTCAGTTGGCTGGACAGATGCTTCAGCCTGAGGAGATTCATGTTGCATTTGGGCAGCAACATTTGAGGTGAATCCTTTAGCCAGTTTCACAAATCTAACTTTGGCTCCAAGCCAATCTGCACGGTAGGTGCTGAATTCATCGCTGAGTCATTTGATCTCAGACTGTATAGCAACAAGTTCATTAGTTGTCATTTTGACAATGTTCTTCTTCAGAAAGCTCTCCTTCTTGTATTGAGCTTTCTTCAGCTGTCTGGCCTTCTCATATTTCCACTTTTCTTCGCCAATGAAGGCGGTCAGCATGTGACTCTGGCCAGGAGTGAGCTTGAAGTCTGTCATAGGTGTGTTGGGGTCCTTGTGCCAGAGATTAATGTACTCAAGGATCAACTTGGGATCTAGAAGAAAAGGCACTTCACTTCCTTTGGCTCTAGCGGCCCTCTGCTGTCTATCTTAGATGATTTCAGCGAGTTCATCATCATTAGCTTCGTCAGCACTGGATGACACATGAAAGGCAACCTGCTTCTTGTGAGGACTTGGTCTAGAGGCTCATCCAGCAGTGGCCTTGGTCTTCAGCAGAGTGGGGCCTATTGAGGATTGCGGAGGAGCTGAAGAACTTGAAGAGGCTCCTAAGGCAATTGAGATGCCTTTGGTCCTTTGACATGAGGAGAGATGCACTGGTGCTGAGGACTTTGCCGGAGGAGCTGAGGTTTTTACAACTTGAGGAACTGGGGTAGCTTGAGGTATTGGCCGTGAGGGCATTGGTAAAGAACTAGGCTTGCGAGTTGGTTTCTTGGCCATGGCCTTCCTAGGCTTGCTAGCAGAGGCCGCAGCAGTGGCAGCAGCAGAGTCTTCATTAAATTTCCTCACTACTTCCTTTGCCATTCTGGCTAGCTTCGCTTGCCATTTTGCCCATTCATCAGGATTGTCGTCGCCGCGCTTGAGGCTGGTGGGATCAGCTTCTTGGCCAGGTGCCAATGGAGGTCTTGGGCAAGGAGGGTGAAGAGCGAATTTCTTCATGTACTTTGGAGTGACATACCTGTACTCCCTCCATTCCCGTGCCCATCTCCTCTCTATCCTTTGTATGTGCACCTTGCGCTGATTCTTGTTCTCCTTGCCATGTTTGGCCTCATCAGGAGTACAATATTCTTCATAAATGTCCTCAGGGATCTCAAATGTTGTGTTGACTTCCAGTCTCTTGCCTCCCTTCTGAGGTTTCTTTCCATCTGCCATATTCTTCAGCTGAGGATTTTGAACAATTGAGTTGTCTGAACAAGTGTGCAATTTTTCTTCGAGGAACGCTGCAAATTAGTTAAGTTGATGGGAACCTAGTGATTCAGCAGCGTACATGAGTACCTGTGAACAGGGTATAGGTGCAAAGAATTTGGAGAGGTCACATGCGTTCTCAGAAGTTTTTGCAAAAAGAACAAGTTTGCGGAATTTGACCAGTGGTCTCTTGAGGAATTTCACTAAGCGCCTTTTGACTTAGGTTCCTGAGTTGTATAGATTGAAAATACACACAATTGAGGAATCTTGAAGAAAATGTTGCTTGAGAGAAATAGATCAAGAACAGATGCTTGTGTGAGGTGTTTAAAGTGTGGAAGTTGAAGAATAAACAGCTTTTGAAGATTCGTGAAAACCGTCAGAATCCATAAGGGCGGTAAAAGTAACTTTTAATTACCCTTGACGAAGAACACGATCAACTGGGAATGTAGATTGGAAGTTCGGCATTCCAGATCTTCCACGCCCTAACTTGGCAGAGGAAGATAGCTACGACGACGGCGGAGTGAAGAAATCCGCGGCCGGTGCGAGTACGACAACAACGAGGTAGAGGCAGTGAAGCTCTTCCTCACCGGCGACGATGGAAGTAGCGGCAGCGCTAGGTCAGGAAGCTCTAGCGAGGGGAAGTGAGGTCGAGCAGGGTAAATGCAGTCTGAGGAGGTGAGGGGTATATATAGCCGAGGTGAAAAACCGCTCGCTCGAAGAAATTGGACGAGCGTGCCCCTGACTCTTCTCATCCTAGTGACATGTGTCACCCACGTACAGAGCTGTGGCAATCGTGTGAGATCGTTGGTGAATAGATAAATCATATCATGGGATGTGGAACAGTTTAGGCAACAAAAGTCGAAAATTTAGATAAGAAAATATTAATGTTTCGTTCGCAAATTCTTCAGCTGACAAGGACACAGTGAAGAATTTGAATGGGTTTCAAATAGAATGCACATGAAGAATTTGTGAACACACTAGGTTGAGTTTAGCATAGAGGGGGAAGGGTCGGATCACATTCACTTAGCAGAGAAAAAAGCAACTTGAAGATTTAGCAATAAGTGAATGATGAAAAGGATTAAAACTCAAATATATATATGGGCAATGAAGAACACAAATAGAAAGAGCGAAGGCAATGCAAAGTTGAAGAATTTGAACTACTAAGGAATTTCAAAACTAAAGAAATACGCAAATTGAAGATTTTCAACTTTTGTTGGCGGCGTGGCCCACCGTATAAGAATGATGATTTCAGACGCTGCGTACAATTGTCGTAGGGATATGAGAATCAAACTCTTCATTAATTTCTTCACACTTAGAGGGTTAGTCTTCATTGATTGAAGAAAAATGTTACTCTGTGTGTTGCACATCTAAGTCATCAATTTTGCATAAGTGTTAGGATGTGTGTCCTTTTCAATGGACATTCAAAGATTCTAAGATATTTAGCTCACACCTCAACTTGCTAAATCTCTTCTCATACAACGGCTTGGTGAAGATATCGGCTAGATGTTCTTCAGTCTTCATGTGCTCGATGGAGATATCGCCCTTCAACACGTGATCACGAAGAAAATGATGATGAATCTGAATGTGCTTTGTCTTCAAGTGCTGAACTGGGTTATGAGCAATCTTGATGGCACTCTCATTATCACAGTGGAGAGGCACATTCTTCACATTGATGTCGTAGTCCTTGAGGGTTTGCTTCATTCCTAGCAATTGAGCACAGCACGAACCAGCAGCAATGTACTCAGATTCAGTAGTAGAGAGTGATACACAGTTCTGTTTCTTCAAGGACCAACATACCAAGGATCGTTTGAGGAAATGGCATGTGCCTGATGTTGACTTGTGGTCCACATGATCACCAGCATAGTCAGAGTCTGATTATCTAATGAGATCAAAACCCGAGCCCTTAGGATACCATAATCCAAGTCTTGGAGTGTGAGCTAGATATCGAAGAATATGCTTCACAGCCTTATGGTGTGATTCCTTCGGTGTAGCTTGAAAACGGGCACATATGCAAACACTAAGCATAATATCTATCCTAGATGGACATAAATACAATAAAGAGCCAATCATGGAGCGGGTATACCATTTTATCAAAGTCAATACCATTTTCATCAGTGCATAGTTGGCCATTTGTGGGCATAGGGATTTTGACTCCTTTGCAATCTTGCATGACGAATTTCCTCAATACATCCTTCAGGTATTTCTCCTGAGATATGAAGATCCCGTTGCATTGTTTATGTATCTAAAGACCTAAGAAGAATTTCAATTCTCCCATCATAGACATTTGATATTCTTCACTCATCATATAGGCAAATTCATCACTATAACATTGGTAGTACAGCCAAAAATGATAGCATCAACATATATTTGGCACACGAATAGTTTAGCATCATAAGTTTTGGTGAAAGAGTTGAGTCAAGTGAATCGGGTTTGAAGCCTTTCTTCATGAGGAATTCCTTCAAAGTATCATACCACGCCTGAGGGGCCTGCTTGAGGCCATAGAGGGCCTTATTGAGTCTGAAGACTTTGTCAGGATGCTTTGGATCTTCAAACCATGGGGGTGAGCAACATATACTTCTTCCTCAAGCTTACCATTGAGGAATGCAGTTTTCAAATCCATTTGATATAAGATGATATTTTGATGGTTAGCATAAGAAAGTAATATGCGAATAGCCTCAAGTCTAGCAACAGGTGCAAAAGTTTCATCGAAGTGAATTCCTCAACCTATGTGTTGCCTTGAGCTACCAGTCGTGCCTTATTCCTCAACACACGGCCATTTTCATCTTGCTTGTCGCGGTAGATCCATTTGGTGCCGATTATATTATGCTTGCGTGGGTCTGGTCACTTGACAAGTTCCCACACATTATTGAGCTTGAACTGATGTAATTCCTCTTGCATCGCTTGAATCCACTCAGGCTCTAGAAATGCTTCATCTACCTTAGTGGCCTCTGTGATAGAGACGAAAGCAAACTTCCCACAAAAGTTAGACAAATGTGAAGCTTTTGAGTGTGTGAGAGGACCTGGTGCATTGATGTCGCTGACGATTTTCTCAATCTACACTTCATTTGCGACGCGAGGATGTGCTGGTTGACGACGAGGAATTTGCTCAACATTTTCTTCAGAGCCATTTTCTTCAGGTGCACAAGCATGATGTTCTTCATGATCAGTAATGACTTCTTCAGCAGATTCTTCAGTAGGAATGCCATCCTCAGTAGCCTTGAACTTGATGGTTTCCTTAGGTGATTTTTCATCTAGCACAGGAAGTAGGTGCTCCTATTGAAGATCTTCCACGCAGCATCAATTTCCTCAGGCCAGAAGCGAGGAGGCATCTTGTATTCATCAAGCATAGTACGAGCCATCTCAACAAGAGTCATGTTCTTGCGCTCCACGACGCCATTCTGCTGAGCAGTATAAGGAGCAGATAACTCGTGAGAAATACCAAGTTCATCAAGATAGTCATCAAGACCAGTATTCTTGAACTCAGTTCCATTGTCACTTCTGATGTGCTTGATCTTCACACCAAAGTTGGTTGAAGCCCTCGAGGAAAATCATTTGAAGACATCCTGCACTTCAGTTTTGTAAGTGATGAAATGCACCCATGTGTAACGAGAATAGTCATCAACTATGACGAAGCCATATAAAGATGTAGGATTAGTAAATGTAGCATAGTGAGTAGGGCCAAAAGATCCTTGTGAAGCAATTCAAATGGACGAGTGATAGTCATGATGGTCTTTGAGGGATGCTTGGCCTTGGTCATCTTTCCAGCTTCACAAGCTCCACACAGATGGTCCTTGAGGAATTTGACACCCTCGGTGCCAATGACATGCTTCTTCTTCGCTAGAGTGTGCAGGTTCCTCATGCCAACATGACCAAGTCTTCGATGCCATAGCCAGCCTTCTGAAGCTTTTGCATGTAGACATGTAGCAGGTTTTGATCCTGTAGAGAAATCAACAATATATAAATCTCCTCTCCTAAAGCCTTCGAAGACTTTGGAGTTGTCAGCTTCCATGATCACAACACAACGATACTTGCCAAAGACAACAACCATATCAAGATCACAAACATTGAGACAGACATCAGGTTGAACCCTAAGGACTCGACAAACATGACTTTGTCGATGTGTCGATCCTTTGAGATTGCAACCTTACCTAGACCCAATACCTTTCTTTTGCCTTTGTTAGCGTAGGTGATATGCTTCAGATGCGATGGTGTTAAAGAAGTGTCCATCAACAAGTTCTTGTAACCAGTCATGTGATTTGTACATCCATTGTCGAGGACCCACTCAGTGGCTTTGGGTTGATTATCCTGCAGATGAATTAGTGCACCTTACGAACTCATATACTTCATAAGTGAAGAATATGACATCAATTTCATCAGATCAATTTCATCAAGGAAGAGAACATGTAAAATAGTATGAAGACGAGAGAAATGAAAGTTCATTTCTTCATGATTAGCTTGCATCCTTTCAATCATATTCAGGTCTCCAGCAAATTCTTCAGACGTTTAAGTTCGTCTGGAGACCTGACCTGGCATAAGAGATTAGTTCTTTTTCTTCACCACCCACATCTGAAGGGGTGGCAAAGAGTTCATCATTCCGTGAGCTCCATAGAAGAAAGGTGGCCTATATGCCAATCCACTTCGTTTCACATAAGAGGGGTTAGGGTAAGCATATGAATAAGCAGAGAAATTCTTCGAGGACTTATGAACATAATGATCTGAAGAATAATGCACATATTCATATCCCTTGGTCTTTCCCTGTGAAACAGAAGTGTTAGCACGATGATGTTCATATGAGGACTTTGATCGAGATGAGGAATTTGATCCATATGAGGAATGTGGTCCATATGAGGACTTGGATCCATATGAAGACTTTGGACCATATGAAGAATTTGATATGGGGTTCCTATTCTTCACAGGTGGTGTCATGATGACATTCACCTGAAGACTTTTAGGGCACCTTTTGGGAACCCAGATTTTCTTCATAGGGGGACCGTTCCTGCAGTTAGTGCCAACATATCTAGCAAATACTTCACCATTCTGATTTTTGAATAGTTTATAATTGGAATCAAATGACTCATCAGAAGAATATGAAGATTCACATGTAAAGCCAGATAAGGTAGATGGATCCACTGAAGTTCCCTTTGCAGCAACCCATGAGGTTTTGGGATACTGCTCAGGTTTCCAGTAGGTCCCATCAGCATTGAGTTTCCTCTCAAAGGCAATACCCTCTTTCCTAGGGTTCCTGTTGAGGATCTGCTTTTTAAGAACATCACAAAGTTCCTGATGCCCTTTGAGGCTTTTGTACATGCTTGTCACATACAATTCCTTCAGCCCTGCATGGTCAGTGATACTAGCAGCATCCTCAGATGAGGAATTTGTGACCATAGAGACAGTTGAAGAATTTGCAGCAATAGAAGCATTTGAACTTTCAGGTGACGAATTAGCAGATTCATGTTCAATGCATTTCAAACATGGTGGCATGAATTCAACTTGAGCGGAACTGATCTGTTGAGCAAGCAATGAATCGTGTTCCTTCTAAAGATCTTCATAACTGACCCTTAGTTGCTCAAGATCTTGCTTTCTTTGAAGAAATTCATAAGAAAGCTTCTCATGATCAGATAAGAAAGTGTTATGATGACTCTGAAGACTATCAAACTTAGTCTGAAGTCTCTGAAGACTTTCAGCCAAAGCTTTAGAACGATCCATTTCTTCACCCAACATATCATCGCTCTCATCTAGCATGTTTTGAACCTTTTCCAAAGCTCTTTGTTGTTTAGTGGCGCGGGAAGCAAGTTTGGTATAGCTGGGACCGAATTCATCACTAGATTCATCATCACTAGACTCAGATAGGTAGCATTCAGTTACCTTGGCACCCTTTGCCATAAGGCATGGTGAAGAGGATGATGATTCCAGATCGAAAGTCATAGCTTTGCATGATTCTGTGAAATCCTCAAACTATGGATCATGATGATCTCGATGACCTTCATAGATCTTAGAGAGTCGGTCCCAGATGAGCTTCGCGTGCCTGAGATGCATAATGTTCCTGAACTGATTTTGGGAAAAGCTAGAGCAGATGATGTCCTTCGCCGTGAGGTTAAGTAGAGTGTACTTGCGAATATCATCAGCCTCTGCCACCTTGCAGAGATCGGTAAGACCAATCTCAGTGACGGTCCACAATTCACTGTTCATCGCCATGAGGCGCTTCTTCATCATGGCCTTCCGCTTGGGATAATCATGACCATCAAAGATGGGGCATGTCACTGTCTTCATTTGTTTGGTCGACATAACTAAAACTCTAGGCAGTGAAACAAAAATCACACAGAACAAGGGAGTACCTTTCTTTGATACCAATTGAAAGTGCGTTAAGTCAACTAGAGGGGGGTGAATAGGCGATTTTTACAAATTCGTCACATAGGAATTTATGTGTGAATAAATTCCTAAGTCACAAACGACTAGCATCGGAATAAGTACTTAGTTTCAAACATAACAGAACAAAAGCATAGTCATCATGATGAAATGAAAACAAGCACAGAGTATAGAAAGCGTAAACACAAGACAAGCAGGCTAAAGACAAACTGACTAAAGAAATTGAACTAAGGAAATTGAGGAACTCTTCAGTCAAAGTCTTCAAACAGTAGCGATCAAGTACACAACAAAGTAATGAGGAAATGGAAGGGTTGAGGAAATAGAACCAGTTAGCTCGGTGCAGACAATGATTTGGTAGACTAGTTCCAACTGTTGTGACAGTTGTACGTCTGGTTGGAGCTACTAGGTATTTAAACCCGAGGACACACAGTCCCAGACACACAGTCCTCACCGTATTATACTGAACTAATGTCACACAGACCTCGCCCAATCACTTGTGGTAAGTCTTCAGGTGACTTGCAAACCTTCACAAACTTGGTTACCCGGCGATCCACAATTTGCTCTTGGATGCTCTAGACCATGACGCCTAACCGTCTGGAGGATGCACAGTCCGCAAAGGTAACAAGTGTCCGTTCCACATAGGAAACATTTCTTCAGTGATGCTCAATCACTTTGGGTTTGTAGGTGTTTGGCTTGGGGTTTTGGGTTTTTCCTCACATAATGATTTTCACTCAAAGTCCTCGGAGGATGCGATGCTCTCGATGACAAGTGTCAGTTTCTCGCGGAGCAGCCAACCAGCTAGTGGTTGTAGGGGTGGCTATTTATAGCCTAGGGAGCAGCCCGACATGATAAGACATAAATACCCTTCAATGATATGACCATTAGGTGGGTAGATATTTTGGGACAGCTAGCGCATAGCACAACAACGTTCAGAAATTTGGGTCTCAAATTCCTCGGGGCTATCATGTTCCTCAGTTGTAGGCAATCCGCACAGGCGAATTCCTAACTCCTCAGTCCGAACAAATTCCTTAGAGACCAGAAGAACTTCATCTCTGTTACTGAAGAAATTTACTGAGTTGTATGAGATTTCCAATGGCTTCACTTGAAGGGATTGGTAGGTGTAGGAATTTGAGTTGAGCATCACATGGAAAATTTTCCTTAGTTTTACCTCGACCCCGTTTAACAGCACGGTGTTTCCTATGACTCAAGAAAGAGAAAATTAAACTATGAAAACAAAAGTCTTCACGCTTCATGTTCCTCGCATCAATACCAAGTCTTCAGGATCACACCAATTTCTTCACTTTCAAAGTCTTCAGAAAACCAAAGTCTCCAGTTGAAGACATTCATTTTTAGGGGTCGACTTTCTCTGTAAATATCAAACTCCTCATAGACTTATAGACCTGTGTACACTCACAAACACATTGGTCCCTTAACCTATAAGTCTTCAATACACCAAAATCACTAAGGGGCACTAGATGCACTTATAGTCCCTTAGAAGGCCGAAAGTTAACACGGGCTGGAAACGGCCCAATGGAATAATGGGGCGTTAATGGGTATAAAGCGATACATTGTTCATTATGGGCCAGTGTCACCTTAGGTCTTTCATGGGCCTAGAGTTACAAAGGGCTTCATATGGGCCAAAAGATGTCATGGGACATACATGGGCCGGAAGTTACAACCGGCTGGAATCATATTGGACGGCCCAGATAATGCTACTGGGCCTAATTTGATAGGCCATAACAGGTCCTGAGTTAGCGGGCTGTAAATGGGCTATATGCGAACATGCTGTTAATAGGCTTTTCTTGGGCCAGCCCGCCTTTTGGCCAAGTCAAACGGGCCGGCCTTTTCACCTGAATGGGCCTCTATTGGGCCTTGCCACGTGTCGACGTATCATAGGAGCCTCCTATCCAATGAGTGGATGACATCTATCCCAACGCTGAGCTGACATGTGGTTCCTCTAGCCATTGAGAATTTTACACGTGGAAAATCCCCATTGGTCTGAGCTGTTAACGGGTTATCGGATCCAAACCGGAACCCTATAGCTTAACGGTGACCCATTACGGTGGATGCCACATATCGGTTACCCTTGACGAAAGCACTTCCTTGACACGCCATTTATCGTCATGGAAGTCGACACTTCCGTGATGATAATATTGGTATTGTCATGGAACACTTTACCGGGCCTAGGTGGGTTGTGCCTGCCTCGGGGGCCTCCCGCGCCCCCTCTTTACCCTATAAATTCCCAAATATTCCAAAACCCTCGGGGTTAACCTAGATCAGAATTTCCGCCGCCGCAAGGCTCTGTAGCCATTGAAAACCAATATAGACCCCGTTCCGGCACCCTGCTAGAGGGGGGGATCATCTATGGTGGCTAACTTCATCATCCCGGCGGCCCCCATGATGAGGAGGGAGTAGTCCACACTCGGGGCTGAGGGTTTGTACCAGTAGCTATGTGTTTAATCTCTCTCTCTCTCTCTCTCTCTCTCGTGTTCTTGAGATGTCACGATCTTGATGTATTGCGGGCTTTGTTAATATAGTCGGATCATATGGTGTTTTCCCCTCTCCATCTTGTTGTGATGAATTGAGTTTTTGCCTCTGAGATTTCGTTGTTACCGGATTGAATACTTTTATGGACTTGAGAGCACTTGATATATGTCTTGCATATGAATACTCATGTTTACAATGCGGTATCGTATTGATTCACTTGATATATTTTTTGGCACCCAACTCACGGATTTCCGAGGTGACATTGGGGTAATCTACGCATAGGGGTTTATGCACGTTCTTGTCTTTGTTTCTCTGGTAGAAATCTTGGGGCACTCTTTGAGGTTCTTTGTGTTGGATTGAGTATTATGAATCTGAAATTATTTGGTGTTATTTTACTATGAACTCTTGGATAGATCGATCGGAAAGAATGGCTTCGAGGTGGTTTTGTACACTACAAATAATTTCTTCTTGTGTTCTCCGCCAGATAGGAACTTTGGAATGATTCTTCATCCCACTTTGAGCGATGGTTCAGTGATACAATTATATTAGCATCATTGAGACATTGCACTAGTGAAAGTACGGACCCTAGGCCTCATTTTCAAGCATTGTAATACCGTTTTTGTGCCCGTTTACTATTTGCTACCTTGCTGTTTTTATTTATTCATATTATAAAAATATATTTCCACCATCAATATTACACTTTTATCACCATCTCTTCGCCGAACTAGTGCATCTATACAATTTGCCATTGTGTTGGGTGTGTTGGGAACACAAGAGATTTCTTGTATTTGGTTGCAGGTTTGTTTGAGAGAGACTATCTTCATCCTACGTCTCCCACGGATTGATAAACCTTAGGTCATCCACTTGAGGGAAAATTGGTATTGTCCTACGAAACATTGCGCTTGGAGGCCCAACACGTGTCTACAAGAATAAAGTTGTGTAGTAGACATCAAGCTCTTTTCTGGCGCTGTTACCGGGGAGGTGAGTGCTTGAAGGTATATCTTTTGATCTTGCAACTGAATCTTTTAGTTTCTTGTTTTATCACTAGTTTGGTTCATAAAAGAAAACTACAAAAAAATGGAATTGTGGTTGCATCATATTATTCATCTTTATAATGTATTTCATGAAGATGATGGAAAGGAAAATTGTGCTCAAATGATAGAGGAAGAATTCAATAGAATGTTTGATATAAATGATGAGTATGATTGCAATGTTGTTAGTATGAATTCATTGAATATCCATGATACTAATGATATGCAAAGCCATAAGCTCGGGGATGCTATTTTTATGAAGATGATATTTTTAGTCCCCTAAGATTTGATGTGCAAATTTGTTATAATGATTGCATGCCTCCTATTTATGATGATTACAATGATTAAAGTGGATTTGGAGAGGTCATTACTTTATTTAGTGATGAATCCACCATTTTGGATGAGGTTTCAATAGACTATGATAACAAAGTTGCTATCTATGATGATTATAGTGATGAAATGTATGCTATAAAGAATAATGATAACCATGAAACTTGTCATCATGATCTTAATTTTCAATCACATGATAGTTGTTTTTTTGAGTTTGCTCCCACTATTATTCATGAGAACAAATTTACTTATGTGCAGAGTAATAAATTTTCTATGCTAATAGATCATGAAAAGAATAATTTGTGTGATGGTTATATTGTTAAGTTCATTCATGATGCCACTAAAAATTATTATGAGGGAGGAACTTATGCTTGTAGGAATTGCAATAATATCAAGTTTCCTCTCTATGTATTGAAAACCTTGAAGTTGTGCTTGTTTTGCCTTCCTATGCTAGTTGGTTCTTGTTCCCATAAGTTGTTTGCTCACAAAACACCTATGCATAGGAAGTGGGTTAGGCTTAAATGTTCTTGCCATGTGTTTCATGATGCTCTCTTTGTGTTTGTGAGCATCATTGAAAGCATCATGCCTAGCTAAAAGGCATTAAAGAAAAGCATTTGTTGTGAGACAACCCAACACTTTTACCAACTGTTTTTGTGTGTTCACATGATTAGGCTACTTTAGTAATTATGTTTTATTGATTTGGTTTCAATAAAGTGCCAAGTAAGACATTTGGGATGTCTTACGGTGATAGTTGATTTCCTCTGGCTGAAAAACAGAAAATTTTGCGCTCAGGAAAATAATTCTCATTTTTAACAGAAGCGTGATAAAATGCTGACTATTTTTACAAAAGATTAATAGACAAGTTTCCTAGCTTTTCCTGTTTTTTCAGGATTTTTGGAGTAGCATAAGTATGGTTGGAGTACAAATTACTATAGACCGTTCTGTTTTTGACAGATTCTGTTTTCAATGCATAGTTTGCTTGTTTTCTAGTTTCTATGGCTTATATTGCTCAATATAAATTGTAGAAATGATATGCTACAGTAGGAATTTTCTGGAAACAATTATGAATCTTGTCTTTGACAGTACCAAAGTGAAATGGTTTGCTCTTTATCATACTAACCTATCTCACAAAGTTCCATTAAGTTTTGTGTGATTGAACTTTTCATGTTTTGGGTGAGATATCGATCTGAGTGGAATAAGGAATGACAATACCCTAAGCTTGGGGATGCCCACGGCACCTCAAGTTAATATCCAAAGAAGATCCAAGCAACTATGCTTGGGGATGCCCCGGAAGGCATCCCCTCTTTCGTCTCCAACATTATCGGTAACCTCACTTGAAGCTATGTTTTCATTCGTCACATGATTTGTGTTTTGCTTGGAGCATCATTTTATTTTGTTAGGATTTTCTTTCTTTTATTTATAATAAAGTTTTTCATCTTTCTTTTCCATAAAAATATCAAGTATAGCCTTTGCCATGCTTATTTTGCAAGTCTACATGTTGCTGTTTCAAAACAGAAAGTCTATCGATGTTGCAAAAATTCCCTAGAAAAGTCAGAATGTGATAAAATGTTGGAACTTTTTGAAAAATAAGCTATGATAAATTTTCTACAGTGTGGTAGATTTTCATAACTTTTGGAGTTAGGGAAGTATTGATACTCTTGCATTCTTTACAGACTTTAATGTTTTGTCAGATTGCTGTTATGTTTGCATTGTTTGCATATGTTTGCTTGTTTAATGATTCTATTTCAGGATAGGAGTATTAAATATGCAGAGGAATTTAGTATGCAATATTGAATAATAATTTTAGTGATTTGCTACAGTAGAGAATGATAAGGTTTTTGCATTGGTTTATACTAACTTATCTCATGAGTTCTTGTTGAGTTTTGTGTGGATGAAGCTTTTGAGATTTTGGAAAACCGTGATATGAGAAGAATTAAGGAGACACACAAGTTCAAGCTGGGGAATTCCCAAGGCATCCCAGGATAATATTCAATAAGTCTCAAGCATCTCAGCTTGGGGATGCCCCGGTAGGGGTCCCACCTTTCTTCATCAACAATTATTGGTTAGTATCGGTTGAGCCTAAGTTTTTGCTTCTTCACATGAGTTATGCTATTGTTGGAATGTCATTTTTATTTTGTTTTTCTTGCTTTTCTAATAAAATTCTTAGATCTGAAAGTTTTTAATAAGAGAGAGTCCTTAAATAGCTACCCATTTACATAACTACTCAGTTGATCTTCACATATATATTTTTGGAGTAGCTTGTCATTTACTCTTGTGCTTCACTTATATCCCATGAATAAATTGTTGAATAAATTGAATGTCATTAAGTTGAAATCATATCATGCCTAGCGGTAGCTTCACATTGGGTTTAGAAAGTGAAATCTTTTGAGGCTTAACAATCATAATATTGGTCATACAAGCAATTCACGAATAATTAGTATGCGGAAGAGAACTTTCACATGCAAATACACTATCTTGGAAATCTTTTGTGATTATGAGCCCCCATCAAAATATTATATGCCAAAATTGTTGACGTTGGACAAGGAAGAAAACATAATGGTTTATGTTTGTTCATATTCACATATAAGTTATATTATCATAGATCCTTCAACATGTGGTGCTTGCCCCCCATCCTTGCTAGCCAAAAATTCCGCACCAAGTAGAGATACTACTTGTGCATCCAAAAACCCTTAAACCCAAATATTATTTTCAAGAGTCCATCATACCTACCCGAGGATTGAATAAGATCATTCAAGTAAGTTGTCATCGGTGCAATAAGGCAGTAAAAATTGCTTCTAAAAGTATTAGATCTTTTAGTGTAAGAGAAAATTGAGCATTGTACGAACTTGTGATGGCAAAGAATAAAAGCGACAGACTGCATAATAAAGGTTGCTATCACAAGGGGCAATATAACTGACGTTCTTTTGCACTAAGGGGTTGAGCATACAAAAAAATAAGCGCATGGCAACCTCTGCTTCCCTCTGCGAAGGGCCTATCTTTTACTTTTATGTATTTACTTTCATGCAAGAGTCAAAGTTTTTCTCTCTATTCCTTTTTGTTTTTCTCTTTTGTCAAGAATCATGTGGCCAGGAAAGATCTAGGCACATATATCCAGTTGGATATGGGTAGCATGAGTTATTATTTTTGACATCACCCTTGAGGTGAATGCGTTGGGAAGCAAAACAATAAGCCCCTATCTTCTATGTGTATGGTTGAAACATTTTGCTCATGTGTATGCGGTGAGTGTTAGCAATCATAGAAGACTATATGATGGTTGAGTATGTGGAGATCTTAGTTAAACTCTGTTGAATAAGTTGAATTGCAATTGCTTCGTGACTGAGAACATAAGTTGTTGGGTTTCAGGAGAATTAATTGTTTGAACCTTAACATGTGAATTGGTTGCTACTTTAAGCATGAGAGATTTTAGAAGAAAGAGTTGTTGCCATGATGCTAGGAAAAGTGATTGAAATTATCATTGACCAAACTTATGCACTTTACTAGCATTCACACTTCATTAATCATTTCTTTTATCATTTACCTACTCGAGGACGAGTAGGAATTAAGCTTGGGGATGTTGATACGTCTCCAACGTATCTATAATTTATGAAGGATTCATGCTGTTTTATTATCATTCTTGGATGTTTTACAATCATTTTATAGCAACTTTATATCATTTTCTGGGACTAACCTATTGATCAAGTGCCCAGTGCCAGTTGTTGTTTTTGCTTGTTTTTACATCGCAGGAAATCAATATAAACGGAGTCCAAATACCTGAAACTTTTTGTGGAGTTTTTATGGACCAGAAGACCACCAGTGGGCCAAAGAAGCACCTGGGGGTGCCCCGAGGGGGGCACAACCCACCAGGGTGTGCCTAGGGGCCCAGACGCGCCCAGGTGGATTGTTCCCACCTCGGTGGCCTCCCGCACCCCCTTTTTACCCTATAAATTCCCTAATATTCCAAAAACCCTCGGGGTTAACCTAGGTCAGAAGTTCCGCCGCTGCAAGGCTTGGGGTTAATTGGATATATGCCACTACAACTTTCATCAATTGGAAAAATGCCATTGCAATTTCACACTTTGGAAAAATGCCACTACAATTCTTCTACACTTCTTCATATGCCATTATACATGGTGAAAGGACCAAAGTTGTCAGGACCCCGACTCAATGCCACATCGATCTAGCATGTAACACCTCATATCACTTTGCGGCCTCACGCGCGGTATTCCCACGGGTGTCGCCTTACCTTTGCCCGGGACCGTTTGCGCCTTTTGGCACACGTATATGACAGTGTCGCTAGCATCCATATGATAAGGAGCCCGGGCTGACATGGCTAGTCGTAAACCCAAAGCGGCACAGACTTACAGGGACAGGCATCCATGACCCAGCATCGAACATGTCGGTCATCAGCGAGTGAATCCAGGCTGTAGCACTGGGCTAGCAGGACTCCGGTGAACCGGGCTGTAGCGGGCTAACAGGACTCCGGTATTCACCGCGTGACATTTCCCCGAAGGGACAGACACAGGAACGAAGAAGGACACATGCCGGCCAGCCTAAGTGTTCCGGAGCAGTAGCAAGCTACCATGGCTCGGCGGAAACACTAGGAGACATTTCCCCGTAAGAGAGGCTACTAAAGATAAACAACTAGATGGTCAGATCCCACACATACCAAGCATTTCAATAACATACACACAATATGCTCGATATGTGCAAATACAACATGGCATCACAACATGACTCTATGACTCAAGTAATCTATTCAATAGGCTCCGAGGAGCGAGATATTACAAACATGGGTCTCATGACCCAACATTCAGAGCATACAAATCAAGCACAAGCGGAAGCTATCATGTCTGAGTACAGACATCTATAAATGAAAAAGGCTGAGAAGCCTGACTATCTACCAAATCCTGCCGAGGCACAAGATCGTAGCTGAGGTAACAAGCTAAACGTCGAAGACCACGCGGAAATACTAGTGAGACTGAAGTCTCTCTGCAAAAACATAAAATAGGCAAACGTGAGTACAAATGTACCCAGCAAGACTTACATCAGAACTATCTACATATGCATCATTATCAACAAAGGGGTGGTGGGGTTTAACTGCAGCAAGCCAGCTTTGACTCGGTGACTATCCTAAACTACGACTGCAAGCGACTCTTTTGAGGTGGCGCACACGAGTCCACATATTCACCAACCAATACACCACTATGGATCCGCTCCCGTCCCCCTACGAGAACGCCATCCATAGCACTCACGCTTATCTTGCGTATTTTAGAGTATCCACTTTCACTTGTCTATGAACTGATATAAGCAACCCAGAAGTCCTTTTCCGCGGACACGGCTATTCGAATAGATCATATTAACCCTGCAGGGGTGTACTTCTTCACACACGCTCTCACCACTTACCGCCGTTTACACGACATGTACTCGGCAACCTTCAAGCGGAAGCCCAACGTGGGTGTCGGCCATGGCCTGCCTAAACACTCAAGTCTCTAGTCCAGGTTTATCGCCTATTCGGGTTCCATCCATGAGGAGATCCGGCCGGAGTTTCGCTCACAGCCCCAAACGATGTGAACAGGGTTCCGTGACACCAAACGGGCGCCCGGTTTACCCGGCCACGTGCCTACCGCATCACAGCCCACCCCTACGGTCAGCGCTGCGCACGGCCTCCAGCATACTACAAACACCAGAAACTACTTGCAACTCCTGGACAGAGGACAAGGATGATCAAGAAGCCGAGAGGGTCCATTGGTTTCGGGCCCAATGCGTGGTAGTAGCTGAATCATGGATCACAAACACAGAACTCAGTTCCTGAGGACGGCTGCAATGAGACAACCCACCATGTACTCCTACATGGCCTCTCACCGCTACCTTTACCAAATCGTGTTCACACACTTAGCTCTCACACAGTAGGACATGTTCACACGCCTCTGATTCATCCCCGATGAATCAGACCTGACTCAACTCTAGGCAGTAGCAGGCATGACAAACAAACATGAATGAGTAGGCACATCAGGGCTCAAACAACTCCTACTCATGCTAGTGGGTTTCATCTATTTACTGTGGCAATGACAGGTCATGCAAAGGACAAAGGGGTTCAGCTACCGCAGCAAGTAACAGATGAATCGGTGTTGTCCTAATGCAGTAAAAGAGAGCAGGAGCGAGAGAGTAGGATTGTATCGGAATGAACAAGGGGGTTTTGCTTGCCTGGCACTTCTGAAGATAACATTGAGTCTTCATCAGTGTCAACGATCACATCATCGGTATCACGTCTATCGAGAGGGGACAAATACCGGCAAATACAGAAAAACACGATCAATGCAATGCACAATATGATGCATGCTATGACATGGCAATATGAATGTGTTTTGGGCTAATGCACCTAAAACCAGATTAAATGAAGTTGGTTTGAATCCAAGATTCAAATTCAAACTCCATATGTGAATATTTAAATGCCCTTTAATTGATTTGTGCTAAACAGCAGCTATAAGTTGTTCTAACATGCATGAAAATGGTACAGATGGATTCCTTGAATTTTTCTGATAATTTTTCATATATAATTTATTAAATTTGGAGTTACGGTTAATTTTCTATGAATTTTAGAAGTTTATATTCATTTTCTGGAATTTTCTGATTTATTTTAAATCCGGAAAATTATTTACTGCGTCAGCGTGACGTCACAGAGGCGTCAGCAGGGCTGACCAGGTCAAACCTGATGTGTGGGGGCCACACGTCAGTGACACTGGGGTTAACCCTGGGTCAAACCCGCACTGACCAGGGTTGACTTGGCTCTGGGGCCCACTGTCAGCGGCTGGTGGGGTGGCTAATGGTGGGGATTAGCGCTAAGTAAGCCGCCACGTCAGCCTCGCCGGGGTTCGGCCGGCGACGACCAAACCGCGCGGCGGCGCTTCGCCGGAATGGGCTACAGGCGGCGAAAAAGCGCGCGGAGACCACCGGGGCGTAGCCCGTGCTCTTCCGCATCCAACGGAGCAGGAAGGAGCGGACGGGGTGCGTTGTACTCGCCGGAGTCGAGCTCGCGGCGGCGGCCGAAGCTCGGGCAACAGCGGAGATGGCGCTATGGTGCATGGGAGGAGGGGCTGGTGGGCGCTACGGGCTCCTGGGAGCGCTCTGAGTACGTCTGCGTGCTCGGTTTGGACGGAGGTGAACCAAAACGACGACGGCGACAAGTCCGGCGCCGGTGGGGTCTCGGTCTCGACGGAAACGACGGATACGACGAGCTAATGGACAGGGAAGAAGGGAGGGTCGGTAGAGGAGCTCACGGCGGGGTCGTTGGTGATCTCAGAGAGCTCGGGGACGGCCTGGTGATGACGAATCGGTCGACGGCGGCCGTCGGTGCGGAGGACGAAGATGGCGTCGGCGACGGCGCTGCTAGGCATCCGCAGGCGTGTTCTTCGGCGTGGAGCTTCACGACAGCGAGGCGGAGCTAGGGGTCATAGCCACGGGGCAAGGGGACGGCGGTGGGCGCGGTGCCTTGCAGCGGCGGCACCGGCTGATTTGGGCGGCCGTGAGGGAGAGAGAGAGCAGAGGAGCGAGGGGGGGAGAGAGAACCGGAGAGTGAGAGAGCATCGGGGTCGCGTGGCGTCGCGGAGGAAGTCTAGGGCGATGAGGGGGGCAGCAGGAGGTGGAAGCAGGAGGTGGCGCTTGGGCGCGGGTGCGTCGACACGCCTCTGCCTACTGGCAGAGGTTGAAGACGGTGGGGAGTTGGGCTGGGCCGGCCGGGGGGGAGATGGGCCAGGTAAGTGGCCCAGGTGGCTGCAGGTAATGTTCCTCTCTCTCTTTTATAATTCTGTTCTGTTTTATCTTTTTTCATTTTCTGCAATTTGTTTTTGATTTGTTTTAATATCAAATCATTTTATAAAATCCTGGAAATAATTATGGGTGCTTTCTGAATTATTCCAGTGACCCTTATCAATTTCCAACATTTATTTGAGCATTTAAATTATTTATAGTATTTAAATGCCCAAAGTCAAATACAATATGATTTAATTCAAAAATCCAAAAATGACCTAAGGATATATTCATCATTTTTGGCAGAGGTTTCCACCTTAACCAGAAATCATGAACTTTTCTTAGGGGCCCTTTGGGTTTATTGAAAAGATTTTAACTTACCCTAGTTGAGTTGATTTAATGCTAGGGTTTGAACATCCCCATTTCAACTTTCTGTAAAAGTAAACATGATGCATCACCAAAGGCTAGTACTAGTGCAATGCCAGAAGCTAGGGATGTGACAAAAGTGCCCATATGACTTCATTATATTCTCAATTAAATTGACATCCCATCATCTCTCCCCAATCTTTCTCATGTCTGTTGGCCGCCGCACACGCTGGCTTGAGTGCTGATGGACTGTCGGGCAGCTCCCCACTTGTCGTAGCCTCGTCCTCAGCTTCCCGTCCTCTCCGTCTAGAAGGGAGCCACCAAACCGCACGCGCGCGCATCACCTGTGTGCTTCGTGCTCCTGGGTGTGCACAAGTAGAAGCTGCGTGCGTGCTACGACTAGGCAACAAGGACATTGAGTTTGTGCAGCGTCTGTGTGTGTTCTGCCATGTTGCGTGTGTGTGTGCAACGTGAGCTTTGTTTAGTGTCTTTCTAGCATGTGTCGGCCATGGCAGGCGCACATGTTGGGCTTTCCGACTTCGCCGAGCTCAAGTTCCTGGGACCCTCGAAGGCTCAAAATGATGTAGGCCGTCCGTGCACTTGCCGAAAGTGTCACGCTCGGCCAGCGGGGTTCCAAGCGAAGCCACACAGCAGCACCACGACGGTTTTGCTCAGTGAGGCGACACAACCAACACCTGTCTGTAGCAGACGTGTCACATGCGGCACATCGATGCGCAGCTCCGTCCTCGCATGCCTTGATGCACAATGCAGAGCAAGGATAAGGGAGGGGGCGTTTTGGACTCAAAATGTGTATAATGGCATATGAAGAAGTGTAGAAGAATTGTAGTTGAATTTTTCCAAAGTGTAAAATTGTAATGGTATTTTTCCATCGACAAAAGTTCTAGTGTCATATATCCAATTAACCCTTAAAAGTATGGAACAATTGCTTGGCTTGTCCTCATGGTTGTGCATGATGAAATACTTTCTGAAGATGGAGCATAGCCAGACTATAGGATTTGTTAGGGATAACTTTCTTTGGCCATGTTATTTTGAGAAGATATGATTGCTTTATTAGTATGCTTGAAGTATTATTGTCTTAATGTCAAATGATAGACTATTGCTTTGAATCACTTGTGTCTTAATATTCATGCCATGACTAGATTATATGACCAAGATTATGCTAGGTAGCATTCAACATAAAAAATATCTTTTTTCTCATTTACCTACTCGAGGATGAGCAGGAATTAAGCTTAGGGATGCTGATACGTCTCCATCATACCTATAATTGTTTATTGTTTCATGCCAATATCCTACAACTTTCATATACTTTTGGCAACTTTTTATACTATTTTTGGGACTAATATATTGATCCGGTGCCCAGTGCTGGTTCCTGTTTGTTGCACGTTTTTTGTTTAGAAGAATATTCATACTAAATGAAGTCCAAACACGATAAAAACTTATGAAGGTTTTTTTGGCATATATGTGATTTTTGGGAATTGGAATCAATGCGAGATGATGCCTGAGGGGCCCACAAGCCTTGGAGGCACGCCCCCCTCCCAAGGGCACGGTCAAGAGTGTCGTGGGAAAACACGGCCACCTATGGGGCCATCGGCCCCTTGTAGTTTGGCAGGGGGAAGAGCACATTGCACAAAGAGCGAAGGGCGCAGAGCAGCATGGCACGTGGCAGCAACTTGGGCTGTTTTTACCCAGGTTTGGGCCGCCGGGATTCGTAAAACCCTACTCCTGCTTTGGTGGATTCGCTCTAGCCCGACAAGGTTGCCTTGTGGCGAGGGCAGCTACGCGCGTATGAGTGTACAAGTGTCCGAATCCTTTCTAAGGTTGCCACGACACTCCTTTTATAGATCAAGGGGTCACCAAAATGGCAAATTAGTAATTGTGTACTGATTAGATAGTCAATAGTGCTATCATACCTAACTCTACAGACAGGACAAGGTGCATTAAATGCGCCGCTCAGTGTCATATCGTAGCATAGCCTGACAAGCCTTGCCGTGCTGTTCGGCCACCTTCTCGCCTGTCTGCATGACACGTCCCTGGACGGGTGTCATTTGGAGGTGATTTGCTTCAGAAGTGGATGCCACGTGCCAAATAACAGCCACTTACTCCCTTGGGGGCTCGACACCGCACCGATCGGTGACTTGCATTGCTGTGAGGTGGAGCAGTGGAGCCTTGGCGGGGTAGTCCACCCGCATCGTGCCCGGTAGGCCTGCCGAGACAGTCATGAGACTTGTCTTCGGGGCTCGACCTCGCCGGGCTCGCCTGCCCGGCAAGGGAGGTTTTTCCTTAGTGGTGTCTTGCTGCTTTAGCTTGGCCTTGTTCTTGTATGCTGAGTGTTGCCGGACTATAGGGTTGCTATCCGTGCACAAGTCAGGGGAAAACATACACCCCTGTTTGTGTACCCCAACAGAAGCCCTCAAGCCTGGGCACGTTGGGTTAGGCCCCAAATAGTGCACGGACACGTGGCGAGAGAATGTTGTGTGTGCAGTGCTTCGTCATGATGACCAGTTAAGCCAACATCCACTTCGCATAATTACCATGGGTCGTGGGGTCGTGGGACTGTAGGAGTGAATGTGAAATGGTAACTGTCGTGGGAAACCACAGCCACCTATGGGACCAAGAGTCCCTTGCTAGTTTGGCAGGGTGATGGCACGTTCCACAAAGAGCAGAGGAGCGTCGAACAACACCGCAGAGATCACACATGCAGTCTTTATCTAGGTTCGGGCCGCCATGAGGCATAAAACCCTACTCTTGCTTTGGTGGATTGATGGTGGAAAAATGGTGGTGAGCACAACACGCTTTGCCCGGCAGGGTTGCCTTAGGGCGAAAATGGCTACGCGCGGATGGATGTGTGAAGGGGTGGATTAGCTAACCCTTTCTATGGTTGCCTTGGGCCTCCTTTTATAAACAAAGGGTCACCATAGTGGCAAATCAGTCATTATGCATTGATTAGATGGCAAACAATGCTATCATACCTAACTCTATAGGCTGACAAAGTGCATTAAATGCGCCGCTTAACGTCACATCGTAGCTTGCCCGGCAGGCCCTACCGCGCTATTTTGCCAGCTTCGCACCTGCTCGCTCGACACATCGCAGGACAGGTGTCACTTGGAGGTGTTTTCTGTAGGAAGTGGTCGCCATGTGGCAAATGGCTGCCACTTAGTCAGTTTGCGGCTTGACACTGCACTGATCGTTGACTTGCATCGTGATGAGGTCGTGTGGCATGGTGAGGTGGTTCTGCTCTCATAGGCCTCGGCAGGCCTGCTGGAGCGACCTGGAGGCTTGCTTCTGGGGGCAACCCCATCCTTGCCAGGCTCGCCTGCCTGGCAAGGGAGGCTCCTCCCTTGCCAGTATCTTGCTTCTCTGAATTAGTGTTGGTCCTCTTGTGCTGCATGCTGGTCCCTTGAAGAACTGATCTCTTGTGCTTCGGTCCACCCCTGGTACTGTGATCTTGTTCTCGTGCCCGTGCATAGTCTGGGCAATGGACCCATGGTTTCTTGCACCAACAGAAGCCCCCGGGTCTGTCTCGAATGCGTTACCGGGCGTCGTTGCTTTAAGCCCTAATAAGTGCATAGGCAGGGGCGTGGAAGTGGCCGACCCCTTGAGATCTTCTTTACTTCTTCATTAATCTTGATTTTGGGCTAGTTTCTGGTTTTCCCAGCATCGTGTAAAGCCAATCATGGTGGGGCCACTCTTGTAATGGACCATGAATGAAATTAATGTACGAGGTAGAAACTACCAGTTCACTCTTCCCACCACGCCCTTATCCTCATCCACATTTGATGCATGCATCGCACGGGGTAGGTAACGGAGGCGCGTGGTGTGGGAGAACATCAAGGCGGGGACCCTGTCTTCTTGAATTAGTGGAGGAGGGCGGTGGTCGCCTCTTGAGGGATCAACCCTCTTACCGGTCCTGCCTATAAAAGGCGGGGCGGAAGCACTCATCCTTGCATACCTTCTCCTCCATCCTCTACTTTCTACTAGTTGGTCGTCCGTTAGGTAATGCGCCATCTTGCCTTGAGCTCCTGCTGCTTGTTGGTTCGGCGACCAAGTCCTTGGTGCCCCCGACGTTCATCCGGGAAGTAGGGCTGGGGATCGTTGGTAATCCCAACACTGCCCCTTCCGGAAGACCCCGGGCTGATGTTGACGGGAGGCGTGCCTTCCTACCCGCCAAGGTGGGAAGCGGCATGCCCCGAGCTCCCTGGCCGTCTTGGCCCTTGACTACTTCTCCCATGAAGGTGTCGGGATGGGGTCCTAGTGTTTCTCCGGAGTGGTGTTCATGAAGATGAAGCCAGGGAAGACAGAGAAGGCGGGCGGCAGGTCACCAGGTTATATTATGATAGCACCGATGAGTTCGTGTCGTACTGGCAATTTGCTGCCTCGTCTTTCTGTCTTTCCCCTCCCTCCCCCAGCACCATCATCACTGTTTTATCAGTTGATGAGGAAGGGGTCGCCCTCCTGGTGCTTTCTCTTCCTCCAACGGTCTTCCAGCTGAGCTTCAACGGCCTTCTCAGCCGCTGCCTGTGCTGGAGCTTCTGACTGGTTCTGGAGGTGGTGACCAGGAGACCGCCAGGGTGCTCCTTTCGTCCTCTTCCTTCGTAGCCTTGCCTCTCCCAATTTTGTTAGGCTGCATTTGGCAGGTCCTGACGAGATCAGCGTGGCGTTGTGCGATGCGCACCTCCTGCCCTCTTCTCTTCCCATCGCAATACATAGGATAGGAGGGATAGGCAGAGGAGTTTACGAAGCACTTATCCTTTTTTAATCTTAAATATGTAGGCACTTGCCAAATTTTAGTTCAAATAATATAATCTCTCGAGTTCATGTTTGTGTTCTGTAAGGTATGTACTTGTTTGATCAGCATATCAATGAAAAAAGATGAACCTTGTCGGGAACTTGTGCATGTATATGTCCATGCAGAGGTGGAATGTCGCTATATTTTTAAATAAATGAGTTTCCTCCAGCAAGCTATCCTGCCGGTACCCTCTATTTTGTTGTCGGGGACTAAGCTTGTCGGGCACAAATGGTAATGAGGGGCCAGCCCCCCGCCAATCTTTTTTTCATCAAAGGACACTGCGAGCATCCTAGCCGAAGCTACGTTCGAGTCAAGGAAAGGGAGCACCTAAGTTTCAAAAAGCGGCGAGGTTTTCCTATGCACAAGTATTTGCTTACAGAACATGTATGGGCAGGAGATAGAACTTATCTCTTTGGCGTGCTAGAGATCGTAGTGTTGGTTCATCTTTCAAGCTTCCTTTGGAGGCCAGGTTCTCGACAGGAACATACAGTTTATGCAGATGGAAATGATGCAAAAATGAGACCCTGTCTATATGCATATGCAATGCTAATGAAATGCTTATGCATGCAACTTGTCGGGGGTCCCCAGCGCTTCATTCATTTTCTCCGTTGCTCAGGGTCTGCGCCTGGCTTTTACAAGGGGTTACATGTCACTAAGGCAAGCCCTGTACAACAGGGTGGCTGCCGGGCAGGGCCCGACAGCCGCGCCTTACGGGTAGAACTTGCGGAGATGCTGAATATTCCATGAGTTTTGCAATTGAATACCATCTCCGGTCTCCAGACAGACTACGGCAGGTCTAGTCACTCGAACTACCCGGTAGGGGCCTTCCCACTTCGGTGCCAAATTGTTTGTACCCTTGGCGGACTGAACGCGCCTAAGGACAATGTCGCCTTCCTCAAAGCACCGGGTGTCGGTATCAAAACTGGCCGATCTCGGGTAGGGGGTCCCGAACTGTGCGTTTGAGGATCAAAGGAAACAGGAGACACGGGTGACACGATGTTTACCCAGGTTCGGGCCCTCTTAATGGAGGTAAAACCCTACGTCCTGCTTAATTGTATTTGATGGTTATAGGGGTTACAGGAGTCGATCTACCTTGAGATCCTAATCACTAAACCCTAGATGTCTAGCCTATGTGATTTATTTTAGCCTCTATGGACTAAACCCTCCAGTTTATATAGACACCAGAGGGGTCTAGGATTGTACAGAGTCAGTTTACAGAGAAAGGAAATAATACATCCGAACGCTAAGCTTTCAATCCACGCAAAGGAGTGTCCCATCCGGACATGGGGTATGGTCTTCTGCCTTGTATCTTCATGGCCCACCAGTCTGGCGCATATCAAATTGTCTGGACACCCGAGGACCCTTAGTCCAGGACTCCCTCAGTAGCCCCTGAAGCAATATTCTATGACGATGTATTTGGCTTGTTGATTGTCTTCGCATTGCAAGGCGGGTTCCTTCTCCGCATACAAAGTAGTCTCTTGAACAAAAGTTCTGTATCCGGCTCCACATTATAACAACAACCCTAAACCACAAGGGCATAATGTTTAATAAAGCATATCTTTTGATAGCTTTTCCGGTGAAACGTTATGTCTGCCCTTTTTTATTATTTCTAACTGCTTTTGGCCTCCCGCTTCGTGTTTCGAGGCGTGGCCTTCATTGACACGTATTATCAAAGCAAAGATCGTGCCCCCTTATTACGGGATTTTCATTAATACGGGTTTAGGTAATCCAACCGTGTTTTCTACACAACCCCTTGGGAATAAGCGAGTTTTAAAGCTAGTGGGGGGCGCTTGATATTCACTGCCAATATAAGCACATAAAGATCCGTTATTTACCCCACGCCTTCTTCCTTCCTCAGCCTTCCCATCCTTGAGCTCCAGCGCCCAAGCTTTCAGCCCTTTCCACCTCCTAACCCCTCCAACCATGGCCAGATCCGGCTCGCAAGGCAAGTGGATGGCTTCCTCCATGATGGAACGGAATGTCAAGGAACTCCGAGAAGTGGGGTACTTGGCCGCGAACATGGTGAATCGGCTCCCTGCCAAAAAACATATCATCCCCACTCCGGAGCCCAATGAGAGGGTGGTGTTCCTCCCCCACTTCCTCCGTGGACTAGGTTTCCTCTCCACCCCTTCGTCCATGACCTCATTTTCTACTACGGGCTAGATTTCCATGATATAGCCCCAAATTACTTTCTCCATATTTTGGCGTTCATCGTCGTGTGCGAGGTGGTCCTCCGCGTCCCCCGCCCCCACTTCGGCCTATGGCTTAAGGTCGTCAATGCGAAGCCGAAAGTGGTCGACGTGCAACATGCGGACTGCGGCAGAGCCATGGTGAGCAAGCTCCCCAACGTCACCTGGCCCAAAGGGGCCTTTGTGGAAACCGTGAAGGGATGGCAACAGGAGTGGTTCTACATCACCGAACCTCGCGGCGCCACATGGGCAGCTACTCCTGAGTTCAAGTCCGGACCCCCAATGAGGCTCACGTCGTGGATTAACAAGGGCCTGGATTGGGCGTCGTCCGACGAGATAATGACGCTGCAAAAGCGCATCAAGAATATGATGGAGAAGAACACCAGTCTTGCTGATGTGATCCAGGTGGTGCTTTTTCACCGGATTCTCCCCTGCCAGTGCTGCCTCTCCACATGTGGGAATGCAATCCGGTTGGCCCTCGGACATTTCAGTGATTCTTCGGCACGACACATGAAGATTTCAGGAAGGTGCTTTTCAAGGACCAGAAGTCGTGGCCAGAGACGACCGAAGACATCGGCCTCGACTGCGCTCATCCGGCCACTCCAGTAAGTTTTCTGATTTCTGAACATAACTTCAACTCGTAAAACAAAGGGTATGCTTAGTCTTCCATTCTCTCCGCAGGGCTGGACAAAGAAGGCGGAGCGGATCAAGTGTCCGACCCCGCTACCCGAAGACCCAACCATTCCCATGCTAACGAGGATGCTGGTCCCGGTGCCGTACCAGGCGCCGGAGAAGAAGACCAAGAAGAAGGACAAGGAGGCCAAAAGTGGCCTCTGCCGTAAAGGTACTTCGGACACTACGTCCGAAGATACCGAAGCTCCCTCCTTCCACGAGGTAGATGAAGACAGGGAAGAGGAGGAGGAGAGCAATTCTCCCCTTAAGGGGGGGGAGAAAAGGGCGGCCTCCGTAGACCTAGAGGCGGAGGCATGCAAGAAGGGGAAGATTTCCCTTTCCGACGACTCGGACTCGGACGCCGAAGCTATCCCCGAGTGGCGCCCTAGGCCGAAGCCCCTGGCCGCATCGTAAGTGTCCAAGGATACCACAGACATATCCGGCTTTTACGATTGTGATTTTAACTCCTTTATGTTTCATGCGGGAGTCCGGCTCGAGATCTCCCCCCCAACAATCATCATCTTCGGGGAACTCTCTAGCGCCGGAGATGGTGAAGAGCGAGATGCCTCCGCGAGATTCTCTGCCACATGCCACAGATGACACCAAGGTGTTATTCCAAAGGACTTCTACGATCCAGGAAGAAGTGCGGAAGGCCGGCAAGACGGCGCTAGAGGGTAATGCCTCAGTCGCCGAGAACATGGGGGTACAACCCCCATGGAGACTGATGACAGGGGGGCGGACCAGTACAGTCCCCAGCCGAATACCACTCTGGAGACCCATACGGCTCTGAAGTCAAGAGAGCAACCCCCTTTGAAAGAGGGGGAAGGGTCGACTCCACCGGTGGCATCCAATAGTCCGGAGGTGCCAGACATTTTGATGGAAGCACTTCGACGTGCTTCCGTCGTGGAGGGGCACCATACCCTGATGGGTACGGTGGTTGAGAAGGTTCAGTCTGCCAAAAGCGGACTGAACGAAGCCCTCACCAGCCTATTAACAGGCTTCGAGGTATGTGATGTAGTGTTCTTAGTTGCTTTGTATATGCAAAAAATATGACCGTGTCTAGATAATAGCCCCCGAGACTCTGTTCGGTTTTTGCAAAGAAGGGCTGAAGAGAGGGTCAAATAGTTATTCGTAGGAGATAATATATGTGTCTCTGTTGATAAACATGCTTCACTGTTAGCGGCAACCGCCGAGGCTACCGAAGTGTCCGAACTTAAGAAGAAGTTGGAGTGAGCCAATGAAGAACTCGTCCGCACCAACAAGCGATTTGAGGAATCGCAAGGTATGGTTGGAAAAAATTATTGACACACTTAAAGGAATATGTCAATACGGAGTCTAATCTCTTGTGTTGCTGATCATATTTTCAGATAGGGCAACCGGGGTCGAGGACCTGCAGAGCGCCCTTGCCCAAGCCAAGGAGCAGGCGCGGGTGAGCCAAGCTGCCGCTAACAAAGCTGATGGGGATTTAGAGGCCGAGCAGTTCACACGCCGCAAGTATGAGGAGCGGGTGAAAGAAGTGGAGCAGGAGCTCCAAGATGCCGCCAACAAGTGTGAGACCTTGGAGGAGAAAAATAAGTCCCAAGCGGATGATCTCACCAAGGCCCTTCAAGAGGCCAAGGAGGCGCAGACCGAGTCCCGTGCGGCTCGCAAGGAGATCAAGCAAGCTGGACAGATAGCGGCTGGTAAGCCCTTTCTTTTACAGATTATTTTTGGCGGTCGGAGATATGCCTTGCTTAATCGACTATGGAGTTCTCCAGACGCCTTTGCTGATCTCCCAAGGAGTGCGGCCGACGCCACTCAGTATTTCCGGGCCCAAGAAGGGAACGCAGCGGAGAAGCTCTTCTGCTCGCAGTACCTGGTGCCGGAGCGGCCAGCGCTGCTAAACAACCAGATGATGCAGCTGGTGGAGCTGCATAGGGTGTCTGGTTTGGCCATGAAGGACCTTATAGTCTAGCTATGGCCAGCCGGACCCATTCCTAGCAGCTACTTCGATCTGGTAAAGCGGCTCGGTGACGCCTTGCCCTGAGTTAAGGCTGTGAAGTGCTCGGCGTGCATAGAGGGCGCACAGATGGCCTTTGCCCATGTCAAGATGCACTGGGCGAAGATGAAGGCCGCCGTTGTGGCTGTCGAGGGTCCACCTGAGGGCAAGGACTACCGCAAGCCGGAGCGATACTTCGAGGACGTCCTGGAAGGTGCTCGTTCGATAGAGGGTAAATGCTCGAAGGACATTATGTTCGAATGAATGTATGTGAGCCGCCCAAACTTTGTATTATGAAGCAAGGATTTTGTAATATACTTGTGCTTTTTGATCTGCAACTATTTTCCTCCTGAGCGGCTGTTTTTTGTATCTAAAAGTTTACCAGTTGTCGGCTTCAGCCCCCACGTAGATACTACGAGGGTGTTCGATATAGCACATGAGCACACTTGACCCAACGTCTTGGTCCGGCAAGGAGGTGTCAGTGCAACGAACCAGGCAATCAGACTATGTGGCTTTATCACTTTCACTTAGCCATAGGAGTTTGACAGTGGGACTATAGGTTAGCCCTTGGTGTTTGTTCATCTATCCAAACTTGGATGATTTCAGGCGCCTGACCGGGTGAAGGTCAGTCGTTCGTGTAATATGGAAAAATTGCGAAAAGATTTAATAAGGCACCGAATCACTGACCAGCTCTCGCCATATCATGAAAGTCAGTTTTTGACTTCTCTACTGAGGTATTTGACCAGACGAGCCAGAAACACAATCGCAGTAGTTCTCCCTTTACTATCTTAGCCAAACAAGCGAAACGTAAGGTGGTAACCATAGGAGCCGCGCAACCAAACTATTGACCAAAGACATGAGTCGGAGCCGATGGATATAATGTGGTATTCGGGACACTGAAGTGTACTATGAAAGGATACTTTTTGTTTTTTAATATTTGTGGCCAGATAAAGCCCCTGGCAATTAATGCCAATGTCAATCAGTCGTGAAGACGGAATACAGATTATCGAATAGGCCAATACCGAATATGGTAGGACAAAACTGTTTCCGCTATATTCTGATTGATACGTCAAATGTTCTCTTACAAAGAATGCCATAATTCTCAAGGCTATTTTACATGCCGAGAATTTTAGAAAAAGGGAAAGCTCTATACAGGTCCTAAAAAAGGAAAAGGTGGTTTTGAAGACCCTTTGGACACTCTGGCGCACATCTGCGCGGCTTTTCACCTTGGTGTAGGATCCTTTGAGAGGGTCTATAGATCGTGGATACATGAGGGGCCTGGAAAAGGGCCCTCGGTGCCATCGCAAAGTGATGTGGGTTGTAAAGAACCTGAAAAATAGAAATAAAAAGAAAAAAGGAAGAATATCAGGGTCCGAATAGGGTCGAGACGTATTGTGGACTTTGTTTTTAGTGTGCCTCCGTCCTCGCCCATGGTATTTTTAGTGTGTAGTTATGTACGCGCGGTACATATGCCGCAATCAGGTTGGGGTTTGGATGGAGGCCGAATTGCTAATCTAGCTCTGGACGAGCCGGACTGTCATTCTGCAGGGTAGACCAGGCTCGTTTGACAGTGTCCGGGGGCCTGACTGTTGATATAGTGTTTGGCTTGATAAGGCCACCCTTTATTTCAGCTGCTAGGGCTGCTTTATGTTCCTCAGTATGGAGGGAGAGCTCCATGTTTCCATTGACTGTTATAACGCCATGTTGGCTAGGTATCTTGAGCTTTAGATATGCGTAGTGCGGGACTGCATTGAAACGGGCGAAAGCAGTTCGTCCGAGCAGTGCATGGTAACCACTGCGTAAAGGGACGATGTCGAAGATCAAGTCTTTGCTTCGGAAGTTATCCGGTGAGTTGAAGACTACTTACATCGGTATGGACCCTGTGCAGCAGGCCTCTACGCCGGGTATCACACCTTTGAAGGTGGTTTTAGTGGGCCTGATTCTTGACGGATCAATGCCCATTTTGTGGACAGTGTCCTAATAAAGAAGGTTGAGATTGCTACCGCCGTCCATAAGGACTCGCGTTAGATGGAATCCATCGATAATTGGATCAGGGACCAATGCTGCCGAACCTCCATGACGGATACTGGTCGGATGGTCTCTTGTAAGTGCATCTAGTGCCCCTTAGTGATTTTGGTGTATTGAAGACTTATAGGTTAAGGGACTAATGCATTTGTGAGTGTACACAGGTCTATAAGTCTATGAGGAGTTTGATATTTACAGAGAAAGTCGACCCCTAAAAATGAAGTCCTTCGACTAAAGACTTTGGCTTTCTGAAGACTTTCAAAGTGAAGAAATTGGTGTGACCTTGAAGACTTGGTATTCATTCGAGGAACATGAAGTGTGAAGACTTTTGTTTTCGTAGTTTCATTTTCTCTTTCTTGAGTCATAGGAAACACCGTACTGTTAAAGGGGGTCGAGGAAATACTAAGGAAAAATTTCCATGTGATGCTCAACTCAAAATCCTACACCTACCAATCCCTTCGAGTGAAGCCATTGGAAATCTCATACAGTCCAGTCATATTCTTCAGTGACAGAGACGAAGTTCTTCTGGTCTTTGAGGAATTTGTTCTGACTGAGTAGTTAGGAATTCTCCAGTGCGGATTGCCTACACAGTGAGGAACATGATAGCCCTGAGAATTTTACTACTCAAAATTCTGACCATTGATGTGCTATGCGCTAGCTGTCCCAAAATATCTATCCACCTAACGGTCATATCATTGAAGGGCATTTATGTCTTATCATGTCGGGCTGCTCCCTAGGCTATAAATAGCCGCCCCCTACAACCACTAGCTGCTTGGCTGCTCCGAGAGAAACTGACACTTGTCATTTGAGAGCAACCCATCCTCCGAGGACTTTGATAGAAAATCATCAAGTGAGGAAAAACCCAAACTCAAACACCTACAAACCCCAAGTGATTGAGCATCACTGAAGAGATTGCTCCTGCGTGGATCCGACGCTTCTTACCTTTGAAGACCGTGCTTCTTCCAGACGGTTAGGCATCATGGTCTAGAGCATCCAAGAGGAATTGTGGATCATCGAGTGACCAAGTTTGTGAAGGTTTGGAAGTCGCCTGAAGACTTACCACGAGTGATTAGGCGAGGTTTGTGTGACCTTAGCTCAAGGAGAATACGGTGAGGAGTTGGTGTCTTGAGCTGCGTTCTCAGGACTGGGTGTCCGGGACTGTGTGTCCTCGAGTTTAAATACTCAGCGCTCCAACCAGACGTACAACTGAGACAACAGTTGGAACTGGTCTACCAAATCGTTGTCTTCACCAAGCTTACTAGTTCTATTTCCTCAACTCTTTCATTTCCTCATAACTGTGTTGTGTGCTAGTTCATATCTGTGTTTGAAGACTTTGACTGCAGACTTTCTCAATTTCCTCAGTTCAATTTGTTCAGTCTGTTTGTCTTCATCATGTGTTATCCTGTGATTACGCTTCCTGTACTCCGTGCCTGTCTTCATTTCATCATGATGACTATGCCTGTAGACTGTTATGTTTACTTTTGAGTACTTATTCCATTGCTAGTAGCTCTTCACTAAGGAATTTTCTCACCGGCAAATTCCTCAGTGAAGAATTTCATAAAAATCGCCTATTCACCCCCCTCTAGTCGATATAACGCACTTTCAATTGGTATCAGAGTAAGGTACTCCCTTGTTCTGTGTGATTTTGGTTTAACCGCCTAGAGTTTTAGTTATGTTGACCGCAGGTATGAAGAAAGTGACATGCCCCATCTTTGACGGTCATGAGTATCCCATGTGGAAGGCCATGATGAAGAAGCGCCTCATGGCGATGAACATCGAGCAGTGGATCGTAACTGAGATTGGTCTGACCGATCTATGCAAGATGGCGGAAGCAGATGACATTCGCAAGTACACTCTTCTCAACCTCACGGCAAAGGACGTCATCTGCTCCTCTCTGTCTCAAAATCAGTTCAAGAATATCATGCATCTCGATCATGCGAAGCTTATCTGGGACCGTCTCTCTGAGGTCTATGAAGGTCATCGAGCCTGTCATGATTCTTGGTTTGAGGACTTCAAGGAATCTCTCAAAGCTATGACATTCCGTGGGGACCCCGACTCATAAGTCGAGATCACCAAATGCACGTGTACAGTGATCCCAGAGATCAATGCTCACTGAACACAGAGAAGCTGAATAACAAGAGTCTTACATCCATACATACCGTCTTACACGAATTGTGACCATTATGGTCAAGTCTTACATAGATAAGGCCACAAGGGCTGAACAGCAAATAAACTTAAGCAACGGAAATTCTTCATCGATAAGTAGAACCCATGCCATCTGCCCTTAACCCTATAGGCATTCTGACTGGGGAACGTTCTAGTTCGCATGTTCATCTCCAAAGAACTCTTCTTCGAACTCCTGTTCTTCCATGCCTAGCCAATTAAATAACCAGTGGCAAGCCAATAAGTACTTTGAATGTACTCGCAAGCAACCCATGATTGGAACAAGGCACAATAATGCAATGATATCGCACTATGTAGGTAGTTTGCTGAAAGCTAGTTTTTAGTGCAATGGCATGATCTTTCAACCTGTAAAGTATGCATCATGAGAGTACAGATATCCGTATGAACAAGTTACAGATATCAACATAAATAGAGTTGGACACCAATCCAACTTGATCATCATGTCAAGTCATCTGACTTAACCCATTTAGCCTCATCAACACACACACACACACACATGGTTTGTAAAATTCTGGACGTAGTTTAAGCAGCACCGCCCAACTGTCCTTGACCGTGGACATGGCTATTCGAATAGTTTTACACTCTGCAGAGGTTGCACACTTTACCCACAAGATCCGGGGATCTTCCGTGTCATCCACGACCCGCGGTACCTCAAGTACCCGAGGTAAGCACCCGATCATTATCTTTCCCTAGACAACACTAACAAGGAGTCCACTCGTTGTTCCATATCCTCACGATGTACATCATACGAGACTCACTCGAGATCATAACATCTGAGAGGGGACACAACGGTGTATCCGGTACCCTATGAAAACAGTCATGGCCGCCCTACCTGGCACGACCCCGTCCTGAGAGAGAGCACCAACTCTCCCCCGTCACTAGTAATGTGGGCTCCAAGCTAGTATCGGCCTAGGTAATCAATAATGCCCTTTCCCATACAAGGGTAGAGTGGTTGCGCATGTAAGGTTGGGATAGTCGACAAATCTTAAATCTAATCTATTTTCAAAAACAACACACACACTTGCCTCAGTACACCACTTCATCATCAAGTGGTTACCCATCTCATTATCTCCCTCGAGCATAAGTGGCACCCGACGGGGTTTTCGAAAGTTCTTTTGAAAAATACTTTGTCTCCTTCACCATGCATATTCACGTCTCTTTTTGCGTAGCAACTACTTTGGCATCCTATCTACTCCCACCGGCATAACCCTCATAAGAAGGTAGGGTCATGCACAATGCAAGTATCAACGAGGAAGTAACGGTGGCAAACCACCCCATGTGGTCACCATGGTATCATGACTCCGATGCAAGCAATAAAAGTGCTATATGACATGCATAAAAAGGGATTCATAGACATGGTCAAAGGGCTACTTGCCTGGCTCAACAAAGTCCTCTGGGTCTTCAAAGTCTTCTGGTCAAACTCCTTCGTCAGCAACGCAATATATCGTCGCAAAATAATAATGAGAAAAATAAGGCAATAATAAAACAAAAAAACCAAAGTGCTTAGAAAAATTTCAACTCATTTTTGTTAAATACTAGGGTGAAAACTAAGAAGGGGAAAATTCCTAGTTTTGGATCTGGAGTCATGGAAATAGTGCTATGAATTTTAAATGACAGGCATAAATGCTCAAATTTAAATTTAAATTTGAATAGTGAAGAAAAGTTGGTTTGATAAGAATGAAAACTGCACCAATAAATAGGTGGGATTATTACAAGAATTTAGGAGTTGGAATTATTGCATTTGGATTATTATTTAATCCTATGGATTTTTTGGAAAAGTTACAGAAAAAGAAAAGGAAAAAGGCCACCGTGCAACAGGGCCTATTCGGCCATAGTGCAGCAGGCCCAGGGGGAATCCAGCCCGCGCAAGGCTGCCACGTCAAAGGCGTATTTGGGAAATACGCCTCCAGCCGACGCCGCGAACCGGTGCGCGCGCACGTGTGTTTTAAACCTGACGTGTGGGACCCACACGTCAGGACATGAGGCTGACGGACGGGCCCCACGGCCGTCGTTGTCAACCTCGGGTCACAGAGGGCGGCGAGCTCACTGGCGCCGGTGTGGTCGACGGCGAGGCGATCTGAGGGCACCGAAGTGCTCAGGACGAAGTCGCCGCTCGGGTGGAGGTGGAGTTGGTCGCCGGGGTGCAGGGGTTCGTCGGCGATGAGGAAGTCGGCGGCAGAGCTTCGGGAGGTGCTTGCCCCGGTCGATTCCGGCTGCAATAGAGAGGGGGAACAGAGGGGAAATGATCAGGGAAGTGTGGAGGTTCCAGATCGAGGAAGAGGAGCGGCGGAGAGGGCCTGTACCCTTAGATCGACGGCGACCCGAGGCGGCGGAGCTCGAGCTCGATATCGAGCTCGGGCTCGTCTGGAGATGAGTGAGTGGTGTAGGGGGGTGATTAGGGGAGTGAGAGAGCGAGTGGTGACGAGAGAAGGGCTCGTGGAGGTCCTTAAATAGGCGAACGGCGAGGTGCCGTGGACCCGTGCGCCGGCAGGCTCCTGCTCGTTGCCACAGGGCTCGGGAGGAGCTAGCACCGTTTCTGGGGTGTTGCTGGGCGTGGACTACGCCGAGGGAAGTTAAGGGAGAAAGCGGGGTAAGGCTACAGATGCTGCACGTGTGAGGCCGCTCATTGGAGCTCTCGGGCGGCCGGTGCGCGTGCGAGGAGGGCAACATGAGGGAGAAGTAGGAGGGGGCCGACCAGCTGCCGTGTTGTGGACGTCGAGGCGTCTCATCGGGCGTGCTGGGGAGGCCTGAGGTGGCCGAGGGCGGTTGGAAGGGGGCGGCTACAGTGCAGGAGCGCACTGTAGCGCGCTCCAGAGCGCCCAAATGGCCGGCATGGTCATTTTCTATGCAGTGTGGGCACGGCCAAAGGTGTGTGGTGGCTCTAGGGGGGAGTAAAGAATGGGGGAGGGGCATTGGATGCCCTGGGTGGCCACTGGGGTGAGGAGGGAGGTGAGGAAGGAGAAGAATGCTGCTGTCCAGAAGGGTAAATGGGGATGTTTCAATCATTGAGTTGAGGCCATGGAAGAGTTACTGGAGGTAGGAGAGGACTAGGAGGAGGTGTGGTAAAAAGTTGAGCTCAAGGAGAATAGTGTTAGTGGTCAAAATGGTGATTTTTGAAAAGTGGCAGAAGGTGTTTGATAATGGTTTGGGCAAGCAAAATATTTCCAATTGCCATGAGACCCCACAAGGTGTAATAACACATATAATTAGGGCCTTCCACCAATTTGGAGCTTATTTGGGCAAAGTTGCCAATGCAACTTTTGTAAACCCTAGAAATTAGCAGAAATGAACTTGTGTAAATCCAGTTGAGCAAATCACTTCTCCTTGATGCACCACTTGGTCTAGTGGCCACATTTGGTCATGTGGACATGCTCACAAAAGTTGGGGTCAAGGAGAGAAAGTTGGTAGTACAAAATTGTTCAAATTTGATTCTGGTCAGAGAGGGTTTTGGGGCATTTTGGTGAACCAAAATGACCTTGATTGACATGAGGCTTTGCAAGGTGATCACAATATGCATTTGTGACTTGCTGGATTTTCCTTGGATTTTTGTGGAAATATTTCCTGTAGAAATATTTCAAATCCTTGAAATGGGCAGAAATGGTTTTGGAAGGTTTTGTCCAATATTTTGAACATGACCATGTGTTGAAACTCTTATATATGGAAGATATATGTCCACTGAATTTCCCAGAGTTTTTTCAAATATTTTTGAAATAATAAAATATTTTTTCCCTATTAAAGACCATTTCTGGATTTAAGAAAAAGCTTTTAAATAAAATAGGAAAATAGCTCTTAAAATTATATTTTTGTGGTTTATTGGAATCCTATATCTAATAGGTTTCAAATATACTGCTTGAAATATTTTTCATACCCCAAATCAAGTACTTGTAGTGCAAGCCTCAATTCAGGGGTTTTTGGAAAACTAATTTTTGAAAATACTATTTGGCCAAATTATTTTTGTAAGAAAATACTATATGCACTATACACATGGCATGATCATTGGGTAGAAGTTTGGGGCAAGGAGATGAAGTACAGAAGGGGGAGTAGTTGACTTTAAAGAGCACTTGAAAATGACAGAGAGAAAACCAACTCCAAAATAAAAAGCCAAATAGTAAAAAGGTTTTTGTTGGTCCAAATCTTTATGCTTTATTAATGCAAATGAAATGTTACAAAATGCAGGGTGTGACAGACCTACCCCCCTTACAATAATCTCGTCCCCGAGATTCCTAAACTAGGCTTTAAAGAGATACGGAAACTCGGATCTAAGGTAGTCTTCACGTTCGCAGGTTGCTTCTGCTTCAGTGTGGTTGCTCCACTGGACCTTGAAGTACTTGATCATGCTGCTTCGAGTGCGTCGCTCAGCCTCATACAAAATGCAGGTGGGCCTCTCACGGTAAGTCAAATCAGGCTGAAGGTCAATGGCTTGGTGATCGACGTCTTTGTAAAGATTAGGCTTGTCTGGAACTTGGAGACACTTCCGGAGTTGTGACACGTGGAATACGTTGTGCACATTAGATATTTCAGGTGGCAGTTCCAACTGGTAAGCCACTTCTCCGCGTCGTGCGGTGATCTCGAAGGGGCCGATAAATCTTGGTGCGAGCTTTCCCTTAACGTGGAAACGCTTGGTTCCCTTAAGAGGAGTTACTCATAGGTATACATGGTCTCCGACCTGGAAGTCTACTTGCCGGCGACGAGTGTCACCATAGCTCTTCTGTCTCGACTTGGCGGTCTTCAGTTGCTCTCTGACTAGCTGAACTTGCTCTTCTGCTTCACAGAGGATATCGGGCCCAAATACAAGTCCTTCTCCGGTTTCTGACCAATTGAGGGGTGTGCGGCACTTCTGTCCATATAACACCTCAAATGGTGCCATCTGAAGGCTACTGATAACTGTTGTTTTAGGAGAACTCAACAAAAGGGAGGCAATCTTCTCACCTAGCTCAATATGCTAAGACACAGGCTTGGAGCATGTCTTCGAGTATCTGATTCACTCGTTCTGTCTAACCTCCAGTCTGTGGGTGGAAAGCAGTGCTGAAGGACAACTTGGTCCCCATGGCCTCTTGGAACTTCTTCCAGAACCTTGAGGTAAACTGGGTTCCTCGATCTGACACAATCTACTTGGGAACACCATGAAGACTTACGATTCTGTTGATGTATAGAGTCGCTAGCTGGTTGCCATCATAGGTAGTCTTCACAAGAATGAAATGAGCTACTTTTGTCAAATGATCGACTATGACCCAGATGGAGTCATGTCCCTTGTTTGACCTAGGTAGTCGAATGTCGGTGGGAACGACACCTATGGGATCACAAGAATCCCTACTACGGTTGCGGGGCACCGGGTCGTGAGAAGAGCGACCAAACAGATAGCACACGGTTCGTTTATCCAGGTTCGGGCCGCAAGGATGCGTAAAACCCTACTCCTGCTTTGGTGGATTGTATATCTGTGTTCTTGAGCTAGCTATGGGGCGTGAGGAGCTCCAAAAAGCCGAATCCTCCTCCTGGTCGCCTCAGGCCTCCTTTTATAGGAAAGGGGTTGCCACAGTGGCACACCGGAGGTGGAAATGGTACAGTGATGTGAGGTTATCCCTTGCATTACATGACAAGGCGCATTTAATGCGTCTTGCCCAGGTGTCCCTGCTTTATCTGGGACGGGAGAGAGCCCTGTCTCATCTGTCGCTGCTCCCTCTCGTGTCGACACGCGCCCTGGCCAGCGGCGCCCGCGGTGCCATGTAGGCAGGCAGGCAGCTGAGGTGGCGTAGTGGTGGGTCTCCACGAAGATCCGCATGCTGCCACGCAGGTGCCTGCCTAGCTGGTTGGGTTGGCAGATGCATGCGAACGGCGGTGGAGGTTTGACTGGCGTGGGCCTGATGGTGGCCCTACGGGTGTTCTTGGCAAGGGCCTTGCCGGGGCCCCGGCAAGGGTCTTGCCGTGGCGCCTGCTGTCATCCCCGGCAAGGCTCTTGCCGGGGGCCTTGTGGTCCTCCTTGGCTGGGATCCCGCCAAGGATCATCATCTTCTAAAGGGTGTATCTGATCTTGAATGTCTTCACAAAGATCCGCATGCCACCACGGGATGTCTCCCGAATCCTTGCCCCATGGGGGCAGTGGACTCAAGGGTGACTTACTCCGTAGGTGTGGGGCGAGCTGCCACGGCAAGGGTCTTGCCGGGTTTGCTAAAACCGCCTCCCGGCAAGGATCTTGCCGGGGGGGGGTCTGCTTCGTCCCCTTTGCTCTTTGTGGTCTTGGTCTTGGCGTTGTTCTGCTTTTGCTGAGCTTCGGCCTTACCTTGGCTCACCTCCCTTGCCTTGCTCAGTGTGGTGGTGCCCGTGGCTCAAACTGCCCATGCACAGTTATAGGGGTACAAAAAGTGTACCCCACTTTTTGTACACTGATAGGAGCCCCCGGGCCTGGGCCACATGTAAGCGCAATCGCGTCGTTGGGCTAGGCCCAAAAACGGTGCGCGCGCAGGCGGGGCGGTTTTTACCGCGGTAAGTTTCTTCGCATTGTGCTTCCCACGCTTCCCGCACATGGCGCGGCTTGGGGAGGCATGTGTGACGTGGGCGGCATGCGTGGGGCTGAGCTCTGCATGCATGCGTCACGTCGTAGTAAAGGGGGCGGTTCGCGCCCTCCCCATAAACGGAGGGAGGCGTGAAGGCGCGACCCATTTACTGAATGGGGCCGAGGCGTAGTCTTCAAGGCATCCACTCCCTATGATCACGGGGTGGGGAGAGGTCACCTCACCTGTCGCCTCGGTCCTGCACGCCTGCCACGTGGCTCTCATGCGCTTGGGGTGGCAAATGGTGGAGGCGGGAAACCGGGCCACCACGGGCTGGGGCGGCGGGTCGGTCCCAGTTCCCTACGCCTTCCGCATCTTGATTGGCTGAGCGGGGTGGCCGAGCCCCCACCCCGTTCCTTTATAAAGAGCGGGAGGGGGGATGGCGTCCCGCATTCCTTCATCTCCTCCTTCCTTCAGCTTCTGCTCCCCTCTTCCATCCACCATGGAGAGAGGGAATCTTGGTCCTTCAACGGTGGCGGCGAGGGTCGCCGCTCGACAACACGTCCCTCCTTCTCCTGCACCCGCGGTGGCAGAGCCAGCCGTGAGGGGAAGGGGGAGGGGGCGAGGCCGTGGGCGAGGCCGAGGTGCTCGAGGAAGAGGAGGACGGGGCGGCGCGCCGGCCTCGCCTCCGCCAGCAGTTCCTCCCCCCATGGAGGGGCACGTTGGGGATGACCCTTGCGAGTTCTTCGTTAGGATGCGCCGGCCGCCTCACCGTCAACTTCGTCTCCCGACTCCATTCGCACGGGAGATGAGCTGGATCCTCCGGAGTCGTTGTGGCTGCACATGAGGGGCTGCGGGATCAGTGGCCCGCGGGCCCGCGTCGACTTCCCCGCCCCTCACGTGATGTATCTCCGTCGGGGATGGAAGACGTTTGCCCATATCCACCGCTTGACGGAGGGGCTCACTCTCCTTTTTAAGCTGATGGAGGGTGGCCTTCTCTCCGTCAAGGTCTTCGGGTGCTTTGGGACCCGTGCAAGGTGCTACATGGAGAGCTCTTCTGATAGTGAAGACTCCTCCTCGGGCGGGAGTGACGAGGAGGAAAGCGGCAGCGACGATGAGGGTAGTAGGCGGCAGGATGACGGGTCCGATTAGGTGTCGGGTGCCGCTCCATGCGGCACTGGCGACCCCATCATCTGCGTCGCCGGCTCCCTGAACTTCTCGGGGTCATCTCCTTGGGCGGCTAGCATTGGGAGGCTGCGGAAGAGGAAGAGGGCGGGCGGCAAGGCTGTCAAGTCGGAGTACGCAGGCACCGCCTCCTTTGACGCGTGCTGACGTCCTGCCGCCTCGTCTTCGAGCTCTTCTACCGGCGCCGCCATCACCATCCAGCCTTTCGACAGCCACCAAGACGTTCTCTTGGTGTCTTCTGCCACCCGTAGCTTGCCTAGGCGCTCCTTTTGTCTCTTTCGCCTCCTTGACCTGCCTCCTGAGGAGAGGGACAAGAAAGGGATTACATGCACCTTATCTCTTTTTAGTTTGTAAGCCTTCGGGTCTTTGTTGAATTTAAAACTCGTAATCCCATCATTCATGTTTTTCATTCCCTATGGACTGTACCTGAGTGGAATGTTTTTAATGAAAAAGGGATGCTTGCCGGGTCATTTGTTTGCGGGTGGAACCCACGACAAGGAGTAAATCCTTGATATCTTCAAAATAAACATTTCCTTTCCCTGCAACAGGCCTTGCCGTCTCCCCACTTCGCTCGACCTTCCTCACGCCTTTGGCGGAGGCAGGGATGAGGCGGGTTCTGGCTCCTTGTTTCATCCTTTCGCTGTCGCGACTACGACCAAACTTGGCCCCAGGAACGAGCCCTAGGGCCTAGAGTTCTGGGAGCACGGTAGCTTAGAGGAAAACGAGGTTTCACATACCTCAGTCCATAATAGAATGCATGGTAAGGGATGAAGAACTTATCTGAAGATGCAGCCCCCGGCAACCCTGGTTCGCCGTGGGTGAATCTTTGCTCTTGCAGCCCCCGGCAATGCTGGCTTGCCGGGGGCTAGATGCTGGTCTGTTCATCTTCTTTTCCTCCCCAAGTGGTTCGGCATGGATATCCGTGTGTCCTGTGAACCAAAGAAGACAAAAGAAAGACAAAGAGATGCACAGTTGACCTCTAAGCTAGGGGTTAGTCGCCGCTAAGCACTATCAACCCTAACCAAGGACGAGACTCGACCTAGCATGCATGCTATAACTTAGGGCGCCAGCGCTTCATTTATTTATGCTTAGGGTCCGCGCCTGGCTTTGTACAAAGGGTTACATGCATCATCGGCAATGCTTGTACAAAAGGTGGCTTGCCGGGGGGGCCGGCAAGCCGCGCCTCACGGGTAAAACTTGAGAAGATGCTCAATGTTCCAGGAGTTACTCACCGGAACGGCATCTTCGGTCTCCAGGCGGACTGCGCCGGGCCTGGTGACTCGTATTACCCGATAAGGGCCTTCCCACTTTGGCGTCAACTTGTTGGAATTCTTGGCCGATTGAACGCGCCGAAGGACAAGGTCGCCTTCCTCAAGGCTTCGGGCATGAACCTTGCGGCTATGGTAGCGGCGCAAGGCTTGCTGGTAGCGTGCTGCTCTCACAGCCACCCGAAGACGATCTTCCTCAAGGAGCATTGCGTCATCTTACCGTAGTTGCTCTTGCTCAAGCTCATCATAAGAGAGCACTCGAGGTGACCCATATATGAGTTCAGTGGGGAGAACTGCTTCTGCCCCGTATACTAGGGCAAAGGGTGTCTGGCCGGTGGCTCGATTTGGCGTCGTCCTGATCGACCAAAGAATCGTCGGCTACTCATCAATCCAGCGCCTTCCACTCTTGTGCATCCTGTCAAAGGTCTTGGTCCTTAAGCCTCGCAGTACTTCAGCGTTTGCCCTCTCAGCTTGACCATTGCTTCGTGGGTGAGCAATGGAAGCGAAACAGACTTTGCTACCGAGGTCTTGGATATATTGCATGAAGGTGCGGCTTGTGAACTGTGTGCCGTTGTCGGTTGTGACCCTGTTGGGTACACCAAAATGGCACACTAGTCCCTTGAAGAACTTGACGGCTGACTGAGCTGTGACCTTCCTCACTGCCTCCACCTCCGGCCACTTTGTGAACTTGTCGATTGCAACGTACAAGTACTCAAAGCCCCCGACAGCGCGGGGGAAAGGGCCCAGTATGTCAAGCCCCCAGACCGAGAAGGGCCAGGAGAGAGGAATGGTTTGAAGGGCTTGAGCTGGCTGATGAAGCTTCTTTGAATGGAACTAACACGCTTCACACCTGGTGACTAGTGTCATCGCATCCTGGAGGGCGGTGGGCCAGATGAAGCCTTGCCGAAATGCCTTGCCGGCAAGGGCCCTTGACCCGATGTGGGATCCACATATGCCTCCGTGTATCTCCGCCAACAGCTCCAGTCCTTCCTCCTGAGGGATACACTTAAATTTCACACCATTCGGCCTCTTTCTGTACAGGACGTCATCGATGAACTGGTACATGGTAGAGCGACGGGCTACTTTTTCCGCTTCTTCCTACTCTTCAGGAAGTTCCCCTGTTTGGAGGAATCGGACGGTATGTTGTGCCCACGCTGGAGCCTGGGTCTCGACGGCGAGGACTAAAGGCATTTCCTCCGCTATGGGAGCGGCTGTCTCGACGGCAAGAGCTTGACGCTCCGCCGGAGCTAGCTGTCCCGTGGCGGGTTCAGTGTCCCCGGCAACATCCTTGCCGGCGGCTCCGGGGAGCTCGGCGCGAAAGTACTTGCCGGGTCCTGATTTCCTCCTCTTGTTCTGCTCTGTTGATGGATCAACGGATGGTTGAGTTAGCTAGGGCACAAAGGTACCTGGTTCCATAGGTGGCTTGAGGGCAGCACGTTTTGACAGGTAATCGACGATATCGTTCTCCGCTCGGGGAACATATTCAGCCTGTATACCGTCGAAACGCTCTTCCAGCTTTCTCACTTTATCGACGTAGGCCTTCATCAACGGGCTCTGGTAGTCCTTGTTGACTTGCTTGACGACGAGCTGCGAGTCGCCCCTGATGATGAGCTTCTTGATTCCGAGGTCCACCACGATCCTAAGACTGGCAAGCAGCCCTTCGTACTCTGCCGTATTGTTTGTTGACACCTCCCTAGGGAAGTGCATCTGGATCATATACTTGAGGTGCTCTCCGGTGGGCGCGACAAGCAGTATGCCAGCCCCGGCGCTGTGTAAGGAGAAAGCTCCATCAAAGTACATGATCCAACTGCAACTTGCCTCCTTGCCGGGGAGAGCAGTCTCTTGGGCTTCTTCGTCAGGCGTTGCGGTCCACTCTGCAATGAACTCCGCCAAGACTCGGCTCTGAATCGTCGAAGTACTTTCAAACTTGAGGCCAAAGCTGGACAGCTCCAGTGCCCATTCCACAATTCTTCCCGTTGCATCTGGATTGTGCAATATCCGTTGCAGAGGGAGGCGAGTGACGACAGTGATCTTGTGTGCCTGGAAGTAGTGACGCAGCTTCCTCGAGGCCATAGGAAGGCCGAAGAGCAGTTTCTGCATGCCGGAGTACCTTGATCTAGCTCCCTGCAGGAGGGAACTAACAAAGTAGACCGGGTGCTGCATCATTTTCTTCTTTGACGGCACTTCAACTCGCTGTGTCGTCTCTGCATTGGTGGTGTCGGGCTATGTTGCTGCCATTACCTCGTCGTCAACCTCTCTGTGCACCACTAGTGCGGCGCTGACCACCTGGTTCGTTGCCGCCAGGTATAGCAGCAACGGCTCCTGTGGCCTAGGCGCAACTAGTATTGGCGCGGAGGAGAGGTACTTCTTCAAATATTGCAATGCTGCTTCAGCTTCTGGCATCCACTCCATCGGGCCCGCCTTTTTCAGGATCTTGAAAAAGGGAAGGGTGCGCTCGGCAGACTTGGAAATGAATCTGCCCATGGCGACGCGATCAGCAAGCCGACGCACATCCTGGATTCGCTTGGGTGCTTCAATCTGCTCTATAGCTTTGATCTTATCTGGATTGGCCTCTATCCCACGCTGTGATACAAAGAACCCGAGAAGCTTGCCGGAAGGGACGCCAAAGACACACTTCTCAGGGTTCAGCTTGAGATTGATTTTGCGCAGGTTTGCAAATGTTTCTTGCAAATCCAATATGAGGGTTGCCTTGTCCTTGGTTTTGACCACTATGTCATCCATATAAGCTTCCATATTTCTATGGAGCTGGGGTTCAAAACCAATCTGGACCGCCCTTGCAAACGTCGAACCAGCACTCTTTAGCCCGAAAGGCATCCGCATGAAACAATACGTACCACATGGGGTGATGAATGTTGTTTTCTCTTCGTCTTCTCTTGTCATGAAGATTTGGTGGTAGCCGGAGTAGGCATCGAGGAATGACAACAGATCACACCCAGCTGTGGAGTCAACAATCTGGTCGATGCGCGGCAACGGGAAGGGTTCCTTAGGACAAGCCTTATTGATATCTGTGTAATCAATACACAGCCTCCACTTCCCATTAGCCTTGCGCACTACGACCGGATTGGCCAACCACGTTGGATGGAGCACTCCTCTTACCAAACCCGCTGCTTCCAGTTTCCGGATCTCCATTGTGATGAACTCTTGTCGTTCCAAAGCTTGCTTTCTGACCTTCTGCTTGACGGGCCGCGCATGAGGATAGACAGCAAGGTGGTGCTCAATCACCTCCCTGGGAATGCCGGGGATGTCGAAAGCTCACATCGACATTCGCCCGCAGGAAGGTGATGAGCGCGTCTTCCTATTTGTCGTCAAGGTGGAGCTTATGGTGAAAGCCCCTCCCGTGCCGTCCTCATTAACAGAAACCTTCTTGGTTCCCGGCGGTATGGCCCTGGGCTTCTTGTTTCCGCCGGTGGAGCTCTCTAGCACGTCCTCGACGGGAGCGCTACACTCCGAAGAGGTGTGCTTGCCAGAGTGGGTGTCCGAGGTATCACCGGTCTTCTTCTTCTTCCCTCCCGGGGTCCCAGCGGCAGGAGCAAGTGCCCTAGTGGCGGCAGCTGCTGCAACTGCTTGCTGGTATAGTTGGTCAGCGCATCTTTCTTATCGGAGGGGGTGGTGATGATTGTCACAGGTCCTGGCATCTTCAGGCTGTTGTAGGCGTAGTGTGACGCCGCCATGAACTTGGCCAGCGCTGGGCGGCCAAGGATCCTGTTGTAAGGCAAGGGGATCTTGGCAACATCAAACACGATCTTCTCCGTCCTGTAGTTCAGATTGCTTCCAAAAGTTACGGGCAGCATGACCATTCCCTTAGGTTGGCTTCTTCCCGGGTTGACCCCCTGAAACATGCCCGTCTCTTCGAGGTCTCCGTCAGGAATCTGCAGTTTCTCGATCACGGCAGGTGAGATCAAGTTCAGACTGGCCCTGCCATCGACTAGCATCTTTGTCACCATGAGGTTGCATATTGTTGGTGAAACCAACAATGGCAAGCACCTGACCGCAGTAGTGCGATCAGGGTGATCCTCAGTGTCAAAAATGATAGGTGTGCTGGACCACTTCAGCGGCCTTTGGGCATCAAACGACAGCTTTGGCACTGTAATCTCTCGCGCCCACTGTTTAAGCTGGCGGTGAGAAGTATGCAGCGAGGCGCCGCCGTCAACGCACATGGCCTCTGTAGCTTTCTGAAACTCTTGGTCGCCGGATTCGTCGTCCTCTTCGTGATCGTCGTCTTCTGGCTTTTTGTCACGGCCCCGGGCGAGCCTCTCCTGTTGTTTATCCTTGCCGCGACGGCCCGCCTGGCCGTCACGCTTCTTGCCGGACCCCTTAGCACCTTCTTGGCCCTTCTCCTTGTCCCGCCTCTCATATTCAGCCCTCTGCTTCTCAGCGAGGAGCTCAACCTATCGGCAGTCTTGGAGAGCATGGCCTTTGGTGCGATCGATCTTGCAGTATCGCTTGTCGGAGTTTCTTGGCTTCTCGGCAACCGCCAAGGCCCGGCAGGCGACACATCCGACAATTTCCTTGCCGGGGTCATCTGCCTTGGTTTTCTTGGTGGAGCCGGTGTCATCAGATCCCTCGATGGCAAGCACGGCTTTACCTTTGTGCTTCGTGTTGCAGCGCCGGCCCTTCTTTGTCGGGGCGGCAGTATCTTCATCTGAGGAGTCGGTTTCCACGCCGGCGTATTCGCCGGGGTACTTCCTTCCCTCTTCAACCCGGGCACATCTGTCAGCAAGAACATAGAGTTCTGCTACATCTTTCACCTTGTTCATTGCCAGCTCTTCGCGCATCTTGCGGTTACGCACGTCCTGATGGAATGCGCTGATGATGGCGGCAGGGTGAACATCAGGGATATTGTACTGTATTCGGCTGAACCTCTGTATATACTTGCGGAGACTCTCGCTTCCCTTCTGGGGAATGACGTGCAGGTCACTCGCTTGGCCATGGGCTTGGTGGCCTCCAGTAAAGGCGCCCACAAACTCATGGCACAAATCCGACCAGGAGGAAATAGAGTCTACCGGCAAGTGCATCAACCATGACATGGAGTTGGGTTTAAGAGCCAACGGAAAGTAATTCGCAAGCACCTTATCGTCGCGGGCTCCGGAAGCTTGCATCGCAATGGTGTAGATGCTAAGGAACTCGGACGGGTGGGTCTTGCCGCTGTACTTTTCGCCCACGTCAGATTTGAAGGTGCGGTGAGTGGGCCACTGAAACTGCTGCAGCTCACGGGTAAAAGCCGGACAGCCTACCTCGTAAGGTAGGCCTCCAGGGCTCTCCGGTGCCGGGTGGTTCACAGCAGGCCCTGCTCGCCTGTCTGACTGGTGGCGCGCTCCGCGTCGGCGCTCGATAGTGGTTCGAGCGTCTTCATGTTCTTGTTCCCAAAGGACTTGGCGCTGGTCAAGTGGGTCCGTGGGTCGGACGACGCTATGGAGATTTCGTCGCCCGTAACGTTGTGACGGGCTGGCGTCCGCGGTACCGGGCGAGGAGGAGGCGAGTGCACCGTGGTCGCGGCGCCGCCGGCTTTCCTACCACTGGTGCGTGGGACTCCGTCGGAGCGTCGACCCGGGGGCTCCACCGGACTCGGTTCGTCTTTGTTGGCCACCGCAACAAGGCTTCGGATAGTGGCTCTCCATTCATCGAGTTTCCCCGTAGTGGGAGGAAAATCGAGGAGCAACTGCGCGCGCCAGGGCTTCTGCTGGCATTGGTGGCAGCGAAACCTGCACGGATCGCGACGCGCTTCGAGTTCTGACCATGTCAGAAGGAGCTCTATCACGACCCCGCGGTCGCATGCCATCTTCACCAGTGCCTCGGCGAGTGGGCAGGTCTTCTACCTCCCGGGAGTGGCGCTCGGGGCTCTTCCCGCGGCGATGCCCGGGGTCTTCGGCGTGATTACGCCATTCGTCGCGTGCCGCTTGAGAGGAGTGCGTCGTCGGCGCCGGCGTGGGAGTCTTGGAGGCCCTCGCATCGCCTTTGGGCGGGGTGGCAGCGATCTTGGAAGGCCCCGTGCCACCCGCGGAGGGCCTGGCTCCGTCTTTGGATTTGGCGGCGTGCGGCCCGTTACCAGGCGCACGAACATCGCCGCCTCCCAAACTCCGGCTGCTGGGACGGTGTTGGTGTTCGCGAACGGCGCCCCGGGTCCTTTCTGCGACCGGTCCGCTGCTCGCCCGCGTCGGGACGGGATGTCCGGCTTCCGACGGGCCAACCGCCACCGTCGTCTTCTTCTTGGGTGCCATGACGATGTAGAAGCGTCGAACTAACTGCTAAAGCCGATTCTCACAACTACGCCCCCTACCTGGCGCGCCAAAGATGTCGGTGGGAACGACACCTATGGGATCACAAGAATCCCTACTACGGTTGCGGGGCGCGGGGTCGTGAGAAGAGCGGATCAAACAGATAGCACACGGTTCATTTATCCAGGTTCGGGCCGCGAGGATGAGTAAAACCCTACTCCTGCTTTGGTGGATTGTATATCTGTGTTCTTGAGCTAGCTATGGGGCGTGAGGAGCTCCAAAAAGCCGAATCCTCCTCCTGGTCGCCTCGGGCCTCCTTTTATAGGAAAGGGGTTGCCACTATGGCACACCGGAGGTGGAAAGGGTACAGTGATGTGAGGTTATCCCTTGCATTACATGACAAGGCGCATTTAATGCATCTTGCCCAGGTGTCCCTGCTTTATCGGGGACGAGAGAGAGCCCTATCTCATCCATCACCGCTCCCTCTTGTGTCGACACGCGCCCTGGCCAGCGGCGCCTGCGGTGCCATGTAGGCAGGCAGGAAGCTGAGGTGGCGCAGTGGTGGGTCTCCACGAAGATCCGCATGCCGCCACGCAGGTGCCTACCCAGCTGGTTGGGTCGGCAACTGCATGCGAACGGCGGTGGAGGTTTGACTGGCGTGGGACTGATGGTGGCCCTACGGGTGTTCTTGGCAAGGGCCTTGCCGGGGCCCCGGCAAGGGTCTTGCCATGGCGCCTGCTGTCATCCCCGGCAAGGCTCTTGCCGGGGGCCTTGTGGTCCTCCTTGGCTGGGATCCCGCCAAGGATCATCATCTTCTGAAGGGTGTATCTGATCTTGAATGTCTTCACAAAGATCTGCATGCCACCACGGGGATGTCTCCCGAATCCTTGCCCCATGGGGGCAGTGGACTCAAGAGTGACTTACTCCGTAGGTGTGGGGCGAGCTGCCACGGCAAGGGTCTTGCCGGGTTTGCTAAAACTGCCTCCCGGCAAGGATCTTGCCGGGGGGTCCGCTTCGTTACCTTTGCTCTTTGTGGTCTTGGTCTTGGCGTCGTTCTGCTTCTCCTGAGCTTCGACCTTACCTTGGCTCACCTCCCTTGCCTTGCTCAGTGTGGTGGTGCCCGTGGCTCAGACTGCTCGTGCACAGTTATAGGGGTACAAAAAGTGTACCCCTATTTTTGTACACCGACATCGAGTGATGAAATCCATTCCGACTTTATCCCATTTCCACTCGGGAACCTTGAGTGGTTGGGGCAATCCAGCAGGTCGCTGATATTCATCTTTGACCCTTTGGCATATATCATACTTTGCAACATTGGTGGCAATCTCCCTTTTCATCCGGTGCCACCAAAATCTTTCGTTCAGGTCTTGATACATCTTGGTCCCTCCATGATGGATGGAATACGGGGTGTCATGAGCTTCTTGCAAGATCAAGTTCTTGAGCTCAACCTTGTTGGGTATGCAAATGCGATTCCCAAACCACACAATTCCTTGCTCATCCTCTGAGAATCCTGGGGCCTTGCCTGCCTTGATCTTCCTCTTGATGCCTTCAATACTTTCGTGTCCCTTCCGAGCTTCCTTAACATCATCCTGTAGGGTAGGCTTGACTTCGAGGTTGGCCAAGAATCCTGGTGCAACCAGTTCCAACCCGAGGCTTTCAAGTTCTTCATACAAGGCGGGTAGCCTTTCCTTAAGCATAGCATTCAAGGAACAAGCCTTCCTGCTTAATGCATCTGCTACCACATTAGCCTTCCCAGGGTGGTATTGAACACTGAGGTCATAATCCTTGATCAACTCTAACCACCTTCTCTACCTCATGTTCAATTCCTTCTGAGTGAAAATATACTTCAGACTTTTGTGATCTGTGTATATCTCACACCGCTTCCCTAGGAGGTAATGTTGCCATGTTTTCAGGGCGTGAACTACAGCTGCCAACTCGAGGTCATGAGTATCATAGTTCTCTTCATGAGGCCGTAATTGCCTTGAAAGGTAAGCAACGACTCGGCCCTCTTGCATCAGGACACCTCCCAGTCCGGTTCTTGACGCATCACAATATATCACAAATTCCTTGTGTATATCTGGTGTGGCCAGAACTGGGGCGGTGGTCAGTCTCTTCTTCAGCTCCTGGAAGCTTCTTCTGTAGTGACATGATTCACACGACCCTTGCCGTTGTTGGGGGTTGCGGGGAGCTTGGTTCCTTGGTGGCATTCCACGGCCTTGCCCTGGGTTCTGCGCATTGGGGCGCGGGGCGTCGGGCTTCTTGTTGGGGCAATTCTTGGAGTAGTGTCCTGGCTGACCACATCTGAAGCAAGTGACTTGATTGGGGTTGCTGCTCGTGCCGGCATTGTTGTTGGGGTTGTTGTAAGCTGGCCTGGGGTTGGCATACTGCTAAGGTTGATAGTTGGTGCGGGGTGCAAGGGCTCTTGGCTGCTGATAGGTTGGCTTGACCGGGGCTGGCTGCCACGGGCGAGGCTTCTGGTTGCTGGAGCTACCCTTGCTGATCATCTTGCGCTTACGAGTATCGTCCAAAGCACGTCGGTTGTCTCAAACATGAGTGCCTTGTTCACCAGATCAGGAAAGGTCGGGCAGTCACACAGAACAAGCGAGTACTGCAGAGTCTGGTTAAGGCCTTCCATGAAGCGCTCCCTTTTGGCAGCATCAGTGCTGACATCCTCAGGAGCATACCTTGAGAGAACACTGAACTTCTGCATGTACTCCTTGACAGTGCTACTTCCTTGCTTCAGGGCTCGGAACTCACGCTTCTTGATGGCCATGATTCCGGAAGGAATATGGGCCTTGCGGAATTCTGCCTTGAAGTCATTCCAAGTGATGTTTTGCTTAGCATGCATGGCCTTGAATCCATCCCACCAAGCTCTAGCAGTTCCCCCGAGACAGTGAGCAGCAGACGCCACCTTCTCACGGTCCTTAGTGCATCCGACTAGTTCCAGCATATCCTCCATGGTGCGGACCCAGTCGTCTGCATCCAGGGGTTCAGCAGTCTCGATGAAGGTGGGTGGCGCATGCTTCTTGAACTCCACCGACATGGAACGTCCATTGCCGTTTCCCGCCGGCTGGCGATTGACAGCTTGAGCAATCATGTGGAGGGCTGCAGTGTTGGCTTGGCGTTCCACCCGGAAGGCTTGGAGAAGCTGAGCCATGTCCATGTTTGGAGGTGGTGGCGGTGGTGGAGCTTGTCCTTGGGTTTGGTCCTGACTGGTTCCTGCTCCGGCTTCTTGCTGCTGGGTAGAGGTACCAGTACGTGTTACAACAGGCATCCTATTGGAGCGGTCAAGGTCTCATGATTGGAAAAGATGAGGGAGAGCAATATAGATGGGATGCCTAGTAAGGGGGTTGGTATGACACTAATTATTTTCATGCAAGGGCCAAAAGGCCAAACACATTCATTAATATCCAAATGGGTGATGTAGTCGCTTACAAGTTCCGGAAGGAAAGCACGACGTCCATCAAACATATCAAAAGCAAACACAACACTACATGGTTTTATATGAACCATTACAAGGACTCGACTTCGCATAGGGGTACACGACCTATCCTACCATAGGGGTTACTAATGGGCATATCCGGGTTGCGAATGATGCCTAAGTGGTGGAATGCTCGGTCGCGTAGTCTGGCTCTTTTGGGTCTTCCTCCTCATCATCAGCATCCTGAATTTCCTCTTCACTTGAAGGGGTGGGGGAGTGGAGGAGCTCAACACGACGTTGCTTTGCCGGTGGTGCGAAGAGCTTGCGGTATTCCTTTGCGCTCATGCGGTGTTGCTGTGGGGGTCCTCCATCCTTTGGGGGTCTTCCGCCTCGGTATGCGATTATGGGCTGTCCAGGGGGAGCACCTTCCTTCTTGATACTATCCGTCTTTCCTTGTGCTTGGCAAAGAAGTGCCTTGGTCTCATGAAGTTACTTTCGGAGCTCCATCGATTCCGAGGCCATGTGTTGTGCCAAACTATCGGCACAAAGGCTGAAGTAGGTCTGGAATCGGAGTGGAAGTCCTTCTTCTAATGGTGGAGCTAGTGCACTACTCTCATCCTCACCTTCCTTCCGATAAGGCAAGAAGCGGGTTTCCAATTCATCTGCCATTTCTGGAAGAAGGTCTCGGAGGCGGGTGAGTGCCTTGAGGGTTGTCGTCTCGACGGCAAGAACCAGTGTTGCCATTTGGGGTCCCTCGACGAACCAGCTTGTCGGAGAGTCATTAGCCTTCACGATCACTTCCACATGATACTTCGTCTCGGTGTCATTGATCCAATGCTCATGGTAGGTGAAAATGGGGGCTCGGTTAAACTGGCAGTTCTTGAGGCTATCCTCGAGAAGCACGGGAAATCCAGTGGTCAGGAAGTCTTCGGGTATGACAGCCATCTACAAAGGTGGAATGGGAGAGGTCAATATGGAATTATATCTTGGGTTTGGTAAGCTTAGAAAAGAATAGGAGTATAGAGGGGTTTTGCAAAGAGGGTTTTATCCTAAGTAACGCCCATGCCATCTAAGGCTTCCTACAGTCAGGATGGCTCTGATACCAGCTCTGTGGGGACCCCGACTCATAAGTCGAGATCACCGAATGCACGTGTATAGTGATCCCAGAGATCAATGCTCACTGAACACACAGAAGCTGAATAACAAGAGTCTTACATCCATACATACCGTCTTACATGAATTGTGACCATTATGGTCAAGTCTTACATATATAAAGCACCAAGGGCTGAACACCAAATAAAGTTAAGAAGCGGAAATACTTCGTAGATAAGTAGAACCCATGCCATCTGCCCTTAACCCTACACGCATTCTGACTGGGGAATGTCCTAGTTCGCATGTTCGTCTCCAAAGAACTCTTCTTCGAACTCCTGTTCTTCCATGCCTGGCCAATTAAATAACTAGTGGCAAGCCAATGAGTACTTTGAATGTACTCGCAAGCAACCCATGATTGGAAGAAGGCACAATAATGCAATGGTATAGCACTAAGTAGGTAGTTTGCTGAAAGCTAGTTTTGAGTGCAATGGCATGATCTTTCAACCTGTAAAGTATGCATCATGAGAGTACAGATATCCGTATGAACAAGTTACAGATATCAACATAAACAGAGTTGGACACCAATCCAACATGATCATCGTGTCAAGTCATCTAACTTAACCCATTTAGCCTCATCAACACACACACAGAGACACGTGGTTTGTAAAATTCTGGACGTAGTTTAAGCAGCACCGCCCAACTATCCTTGACCGTGGACACGACTATTTGAATAGTTTTACACTCTACAGAGGTTGCACACTTTACCCACAAGATCCGGGGAACTTCCGTGTCATCCACGACCCGCGGTACCTCAAGTACCTGGGGTAAGCACCCGATCACTATCTTTCCCTAGACGACACTAACAAGGAGTCCACTCATTGTTCCATATCCTCACGATGTACATCATACGAGACTCACTCGAGATCGTAACATCCGAGAGGGGACACAACGGTGTATACGGTGCCCTGTGAAAACAGTCATGGCCGCCCTACCTGGCACGACCCCATCCCGAGAGAGAGCACCAACTCTCCCCCGTCACTAGTAATGCAGGCTCCAAGCTAGTATCGGCCTAGGTAATCAATAATGCCCTTTCCCATACAAGGGTAGAGTGGTTGCGCATGTAAGGTTGGGACAGTCGACAAATCTTAAATCTAATCTGTTTTCGAAAACAACACACACACTTGCCTCGGTACACCACTTCGTCATCAAGTGGTTACCCATCTCATTATCTCCTTCGGGCATAAGTGGCACCCGACAGGGTTTTCGAAAGGTCTTTTGAAATATACTTTGTCTCCTTCACCATGCATATTCCCGTCCCTTTTTGCGTAGCAACTACTTTGGCATCCTATCTACTCCCACCGGCGTAACCCTCATAAGAAGGTAGGGTCATGCACAATGCAAGTATCAACGAGGAAGTAACGGTGGCAAACCACCCCATGTGGTCACCACGGTATCATGACTCCGATGCAAGCAATAAAAGTGCTATATGACATGCATAAAAAGGGTTTCATAGACATGGTCAAATGGCTGCTTGCCTAGCTCAACAAAGTCTTCTGGGTCTTCAAAGTCTTCTGGTCCAACTCCTTCGTCAGCAACGCAATCTATCGTCGCAAAATAATAACGAGAAAAATAAGGCAATAATAAAATAGAAAAACCAAAGTGCTCAGAAAAATGTCCACTCATTTTTGTTAAATACTAGGGTGAAAACTAAGAAGGGGAAAATTCCTAGTTTTGGATTTTGAGTCATGGAAACACTGCTAGGAATTTTAAATGACAGGCATAAATGCTCAAATTCAAATTTAAATTTGAACAGTGAAGAAAAGTTGGTTTGATAAGAATGAAAACTGCACCAATAAATAGGTGGATTATTACAAGAATTTAGGGGTTGGAATTATTGCATTTGAATTATTATTTAATCGTGTGGATTTTTTTTGGAAAAGTTACAGAAAAAGAAAAGGAAAAGGCCACTATGCAACTGGGCCTATTCGGCCACAGTGCAGCAGGCCCAGGGGGAATCCAGCCCGCCCAAGGCTGCCACGTCGAAGGCGTATTTGGGAAATACGCCTCCAGCCGACGTAGAGAACCAGTGCGCGCGCGCGTGTGTTTTAAACCTGACGTGTGGGACCCACACATCAGGACATGAGGCTGACGGACGGGCCCCACGGCCGTCATCGTCAACCTCAGGTCAGAGAGGGCGGCGAGCTCACCGATGCCGCTGTGGTCGACGGCGAGGCGATCTGAGGGCACCTACATGCTCAGGACGAAGTCGCCGCTCGGGTGGAGGTGGAGTTGGTCGCCGGGGTGCAGGGGTTCACCGGCGACGAGGAAGCCGGCGGTAGAGCTTCGGGAGGTGCTTGCCCCGGTCGATTCCGGCTGCAATAGAGAGGGGGAACAGAGGGGAAATGATCAGGGACGTGTGGAGGTTCCAGATCGAGGAAGAGGAGCGGCGGAGAGGGCCTCTACCCTTAGATCGACGGCGACCCGAGGCGGCCGAGCTCGATCTCGAGCTTGGGCTCGTCTGGAGAGGAGTGAGTGGTGTAGTGGGGTGATTAGGGGAGTGAGAGAGCGAGTGGTGAGGAGAGAAGGGCTCGTGGAGGTCCTTAAATAGGCGAACGGCGAGGTGCCGTGGACCCGTGCGCCAGCGGGCTCCTGCTCGTCGCCACAGGGCTCGGGAGGAGCTGGCGCCGTGTTTGGGGTGTTGCTGGGCATGGACTATGCCGAGGGAAGCTAAGGGAGAAAGCGGGGTAAGGCTACAGATGCTGCGCGTGTGAGGCCGCTCATTGGAGCTCTCGGGCGGCCGGTGCGCGTGCGAGGAGGGCAACAGGAGGGAGAAGGAGGAGGGGGCCGACCAGCTGCCATGTTGCGGACGTCGATGCATCTCATCGGGCGCGCTGGGGAGGCCCGAGGTGGCTGGGGGCGGCTACAGTGCGGGAGCGCAGTGTAGTGCGCTCCAGAGTGCCCAAATGGCCGGCATGGCCATTTTCTATGCAGTGTGGGCACGGCCAAAGGTGTCTCGTGGTTCTAGGGGGGAGTAAAGAATGGGGGAGGGGCATTGGATGCCTTGGGTGGCCACTGGGGTGAGGAGGGAGGTGAGAAAGGAGAAGAATGCTGCTGTCCAGAAGGGTAAATGGGGATGTTTCACTCTTCAATCATTGAGTTGAGTCCATGGAAGAGTTACTGGAGGTAGGAGAGGACTAGGAGGAGGTGTGGTAAAAAGTTGAGCTCAAGGAGAATAGTGTTAGTGGTCAAAATGGTGATTTTTTAAAAGTGGCAGAAGGTGTTTGATAATGGTTTGGGCAAGCAAAATATTTCCAATTGCCATGAGACTCCACAGGGTGTAATAACACATATAATCAGGGCCTTCCACCAATTTGGAGCTTATTTGGGCAAAGTTGCCAATGCAACTTTTGTATTCCCTAGAAATTAGCAAAAATGAACTTGTGTAGATCTAGTTGAGCAAATCACTTCTCCTTGATGCACCACTTTGTGTAGTGGCCTCATTTGGTCATGTGAACATGCTCAAAAAAGTTGGGGTCAAGGAGAGAAAGTTGGTAGTACAAAATTGTTCAAATTTGATTCTGGTCATAGCGGGTTTTGGGGCATTTTGGTGAACCAAAATGACCTTGATTGACATGAGGCTTTGCAAGGTGATCACAATATGCATTTGTGACTTGCTAGATTTTCCTTGGATTTTTGTGGAAATATTTCCTGTAGAAATATTTCAAATCCTTGAAATGGCAAGAAATGGTTTTGGAAGGTTTTGTCCAATATTTTGAACATGACCATGTGTTGAAACTCTTATATATGGAAGATATATGTCCACTGAGTTTCCCTGATTTTTGTCTAATATTTTGGAAATAATAAAATAAATTTTCCCTATTAAAGACCATTTCTGTCTTTAAGAAAAAGCTTTTAAATAAAATAGGAAAATAGCTCTTAAAATTATATTTTTGTGGTTTATGGGAATCCTATATCTAATAGGTTTCAAATATACTCCTTGAAATATTTTTTATACCCAAAATCAAGTACTTGTAGTGCAAACCTCAATTCAGGGGTTTTTGGAAAACTAATTTTTGAAAATACTATTTGGCCAAATTATTTTTGTAAGAAAATACTATATTGCACTATACACATGGCATGATCATTGGGCAGAAGTTTGGGGCAAGGAGATGAAGCACAGAAGGCGGAGTAGTTGACTTTAAAGAGCACTTCAAAATCACAGAGAGAAAACCAACTCCAAACTAAAAAGCCAAATAGTGCAAAAGTTTTTGTTGGTCCAAATCTTTATGCTTTATTAATGCAAATGAAATGTTACGAAATGCAGGGTGTGACACATTCGAACTAGAATCATCATCTTCTGCATCATGCCTTATCGCAAAAGATGCTGAGGTAACCGAATGCTACCTATCCGAGTCTTGTGATGAATTTGGACCCAGCTATGTCAAACTTGCTTCACTTGCCACTAAACAACAAAGAGCTTTGGAAAAAGTTCATTACATGCTAAATAAGAGCGATGATATGTTGGATGAAGAAATGGATCAGTCGAAAGCTTTGGTTGAAAGTCTTCAGAGACTTCATACTAAGTATGACACCCTTCAAGACCATCATAACACTCTCTTATCCGATCATGAGAAGCTTTCTTATGAATTTCTTGAAAGAAAGAAAGATCTTGAGAATCTAAGAGTGAGTTATGAAGACCTTCAGCAGGAGCGCGATTCATTACTTGCTCAACAAATCAGTGCTTCTCAGGAAGAATTTGTTCCTCCATGCTTGAAGTGCATTGAACTTGAGTCTGCTAATTCTTCACGTGAATGTTCAAATGCTGCTAATGTTTCAAATTCTTCACATGTGTAACACCCCAAGACCAGAGCTTTAGTTGCCTTCCAGGGTTTCCGGGTTTTCTCCATGTGTTTCATTTTTGCTTGCTCCTTTTATTTTTGCATTGCATCATGTCATCATGCCATCATGTCATTAATTTTTGCAACCCAACTAAATAAACCGTATGGATCTTCGATCCGTTTAAACCGAGGGAATTCACATGTTGAGTTCTCTTTATAACATACCCTCCCAATATTAGAGAGCTATTATAAATATTCCATTGTTTTGGATTCACCCATGAACCCACTTGCATATTAAATCCCTTGGCCTTTTCTTCCTCAAGTTTCGACTCTCTAGTCTTGCCATTTATTCTTTCATCATTTTCCGGAGCTCTACCAAATTCTCAACATTTTTAGATACCCCTAAAACCTCGCCCTAGTTCAAATCCATTTGAATTAAATTCAAATGAGTTTGAATTCTTTTCGTTCGATCTTGGCTATTCCATTTTTCTTGGAACCAGCGCATTCTTGTGAGTCTGGGAATTTAACTTCCATGCCCAAATTCCATCCATACCCTCTCTTTCTATTTTTCCCTTCTGTCTATTTTTATTTTTTCTCTTTTTGGTTAAGAGAGAAGAGTAGGAGAGGCAGTCTAGCAGGCCCTGGCCGTTCTCCTTTCCACTGGGCCGACCTCCCAAGGCCCAGCCGCACCCACCTAAACCTAGCCTCGACCGAACCCTAGCCCGACACCCTCTCCCTCGTTTCCCTCCAGTGCGCCGCCACCACCAATGACAACGCGAGACCCACTCGATCTCCTCTGCACGATCCCCATCCTCTCGTAGTCTCTCTCTCCCTCCTCTCGCAACCTCCCGCGTGCCTCCCTCTGCAGCACAAGATGTCACCCATCACCGGCGTCTCCTCGCAAAGTCCCCGTCACCGAGCGCTCGAGGAGAGGAGCTCCCCGAGCACCCGCGCCTGCAGCCGTCGTCCTCTACGCCCGTAGACATCACCCGTCGCCGGCGCCCCAAGTCCACGACGCCCGCACCTTCTTCCTGTCGGCCCTCCTTCGACCTCATCCTCACGAGCACAGCCGCCGGGGCGCCACTTCGCCGGTCCCCGTCGCTCCGCCACTCTAGGAGCCAGTAGGCGCGCCGCCGCTTCGCCAGGAGATCGCCGCATCGCCGGTGTACGCCGAGCGCCACCTACCCTGTTCGGCTCCCTCGCCGGAGGCCGCCACCGCGACCCTGCCGGACACCACCGACCCGGAGCACCGCGTCGTCGCCCAACTGGACCAGGGCCCCATGGACGCGATGTCTCACCGTCTCCAAGTCCCGCCGCTCTGCCTCGCCTCTGACCCGTCGCCCCTGCCTCATTCCTGCCGGCCTCGACCTCGTCCCTGAGCTGGAGCCTCCACCTCCGTCCCCATGGCGCTGCGGCCCCGTCGCTTCCCCGCCTCTCTGCCGCGCCAGGGACTCGAGCCCTCCACGCGCGTCGCCGCATGGCTGCCGAGCCCGCCTTTGTCGTCATGCCCTTCTCCAATACCGCCCAAGCTCCTCGCCTCCTTGACATGTACTGGCCCGGGTCCGGTATCTTCAACGCCCAATCGCCTCCTCGCTGCTTCCTATCCATCTACAACCATAGTCCGACAGTAGCTCCATGAACACCTCCATCCGGTGCCTCCTTGGACCACCTCGAGTTTGGGCACACCACGACCCGCAAGACCGAGAAACGCCAAGTACCAGCAAGTTCCTGATGGATGCGCCAAGTCCCTAGCGAGACCCATTTTTCCGTCAAGTTCGACTACACGGCTTTGACCTCGGAGTTGGACTGCAAGCGCCAAGTACCCCACCGGCAAGACCACACGGACGCTCGAACGACTACAGACCGAAACGTTAAGTACCTCGTCGATACGTGTACGACTACTGTCACCGAAGACCGTGAGTACAACTACTTCCACATCGTGCCGTGTACGACTACTGTCGCTTGGGATCGACAAGACACCGAGTACCACTACGTTAGCCATGTAGATAATACACCAAGACCGGACCGACAAGTACCCTGAGAATGTATGTACCTCTACCGTCGATGTGCTTTTCGTCAAGTTCCACTACCATCGACCCCATGGATGTCAACTTCCTCGCCGCGACCCCGATCATCTACGGAGTGTGTACGACTACGGCCTGTGTACCCCTACTTCCACTACCGTCGTGAGAATGTCTACTTCCACTACTTCCTCTACGAACTCGAACCGCTCTGAGAATGCTCCTTTGGGAAGGTATAACCCCGAGACGATCGTCCGAGAATGATTGCTTCTGTTGTATGAAATGCTCGTGTTTGCACTATGCCCGACATGTTTTCTTGCATGTTCCCCGTTGCCATACTGTCGTCTCATGGGACACCCGTTTTCCGGGATCACCCCACCATCCTTGCATGACATGCTCCCGTCACACTCTCTTTTGCACCGGCATCCCAATCGAGTTACCGGAACCGAAAAGTTGCCATGGCATCATTTTCGGATTCGTTGTCGTGGCACCCCTTTCATTTCCGCCACGATGACAAATGCTTCATAATATGCTCTTGTTAACATTTTCATAAAACCTGCATAAAACTTGCACATGCCATCCGCATCATGTTAACAACATTTAAAATGTTTAAATTGTTGTTGCATCAAATTGCTAATGCATATGGGGATTTACCGAATTTGTTGTTTGTTATATCCGGCCCCATTTAAATTGTTTAAATGGTATAGTTTTGTTATGCTTCACCTCTTTCCATGTTAACCAATATTTAATATTGTTGAGTTCCTAACCGAGAGTGAACTAAATAATTGATGTGGTGTTCCGTCAATATGCAACGGAGTTGCATATTGACCTCCACTTAACTTGTAGTGTTGCTTGTGCATTTTGCCATGCCATGCCTCATTAAACCGGACATGCATCATAATTGGTTGTGCATCATGCCATGTTCATGTGTTGGTTGTTTACTATGTTGTGTGCTTCTTTCCAGTGTTGCTTCTTCGGGTTGGTTCCGATAACGTCGCGTTTGTGAGGAACCGTTCAACTACGTCCGTTTGTCTTCTTCATGGACTCGTTCTTCTTCCTTGCGGGATTTCAGGCAAGATGACCATACCCTCAAAATAACTTCTATTTTTGCTTGCTAGTGGCTCGCTCTTTTGCTATGCCTATGCCGTGATACCTACCACTTGCTTATCATGCCTCCTATATTGTTGAGCCAAGCCTCTAACCCACCTTTTCCTAGCAAACCGTTGTTTGGCTATGTTACCGCTTTGCTCAGCCCCTCTTATAGCGTTGTTAGTTGCAGGTGAATATTGGAGTTTATTCCTTGTTGGAACATGGATATTTTGTTGGGATATCACAATATCTCTTATTTAATTAATGCATCTATATACTTGGTAAAGGGTGGAAGGCTCGGCCTTATGCCTGGTATTTGTTCCACTCTTGCCGCCCTAGTTTCTGTCATATCGGTGTTATGTTCCCGGATTTTGCGTTCCTTACACGATTGGGTTATAATGGGAACCCCTTGATAGTTCGCCTTTAATAAAACTCCACCAGCAATGCCCAACATTGGTTTTACCATTCGCCACCTAGCCTTTTCTTTCCCTTGGGTTGTGCAGACTCAAGGGTCATCCTTATTTAAACCCCCCTGGGCCAGTGCTCCTCTGAGTGTTGGTCCGACCGAGTAGACTGCGGGGCCACCTCGGGGCAACTTGAGGGTTGGTTTTACTCGTAGGATGTCTCATCTAAGTGTGCCATGAGAACGAGATATGTGCAGCTCCTATCGGGATTTGTCGGCACATTCGGGTGGTGTTGCTGGACTTGTTTTTATCATTGTCGAGGATGTCTTGTAACCGGGATGCCGAGTTTGATCGGATTGTCTTGGGAGAAGGAATATCCTTCGTTGACCGTGAGAGCTTGTGATGGGCTAAGTTGGGACACCCCTGGAGGGATTTAAACTTTCGAAAGCTGTGCTGGCGGTTATAGGCAGATGGGAATTTGTTAATGTCTAGTTGTAGAAAACCTAAAGTTGACCTTAATTAAAATGCACCAACCGCGTGTGTAACCGTGATGGTCTCTTCTTGGCGGAGTCCGGGAAGTGAACACGGTGTTGGATTTATGCTTGACGTAGGTTGTTCTAGGATCACTTCTTGATCATAGTTTCTCGACCGTGTGTTGCCTTCTCTTCTCGCTCTCATTTGCGTATGTTAGCCACCCAAATATGCTAGTCGCTTGCTGCACCTCCACCTCATACCTTTTACCATACCTATAAGCTTAAATAGTCTTGATCGCGAGGGTGTGAGATTGCTGAGTCCCCGTGACTCACAGATACTTCCAAAACCAGCTTGCAGGTGTCGTTGAACCATGCAGATGACGCAACCAAGCTCAAGAAGGAGCTCGTTGAAGATCTCGTTCTTTGTGTTGTTCCGTTTCCAGTTGATCAGTAGTGGAGCCCAGTCGGGACGTTCGGGGATCTGTGTAGCATTTGGGGTAGTCTTCTTTTATTTTGGGTTCCGTAGTCGGAGCTTGATTGAATCTGGATGATGTAATGCTTTATTCATGTAATTGTGTGAAGTGGTGATTGTAAGCCAACTATGTATCCCTTTCCCCTTTATTTATGTACATGGGTTTTTTGCGAAGATTACCTCACTTGCGACATTGCTTTCAATGCGGTTATGCATCTAAGTCGTGCTTCGACACGTGGGAGATATAGCCGCATCGAGGGCGTTACAACATGCCTCTGCTATCACTAATTCCTCATCTGAGGACATTGCTAGTATCATGACGATGCAGGGCTGAAGGAATTGTACATGACAGGCATGTACAAAAGCCTCAAAGGGCATCAGACTCTTTGTGATGTGCTTAAAAAGCAGATCCTCAATAGGAACCCTAGGAAAGAGGGTATTGCTTTTGAGAGGAAACTCAATGCTGATGGTACATATTGGAAGCCTGAGCAGTACCCCAAAACTACATGGGTTGCTGCAAAGGGACCTCCAGTTGATCCATCTAACTTATCTGGATTTGCATGTGAATCTCCTTGTTCTGATGATGAGTCATTTGACTCCAACTATAAACTATTCAAAAATCAGAATGGTGAAGTATTTGCTAGATATGTTGGCACTAACTGGAGGAACGGTTCCCCTATGAAGAAAATCTGGGTTCCCAAAAGATGCCTTGAAAATCTTTAGGTGAATGTCATCATGACACCACCTGTGAACAATAGGAACCCCAGATCAAATTCTTCATATGGACAAAATTGTTCATATGGACCCAAGTCCTCATACGGGCCAAACTCTTCACATGGATCATATTCCTCAAAAGGATCAAAGTCCTCATATGAACATCATTGTGCTAACCCATCTGTTTCGCAGGGAAGATCTAAGGATTATGGATATGTGCATTATTCTTCAAATCATTATGTCCATAAGTCCTCGAAGAATTTCTCTACCTACTCTTATGCTTACTCTAACCCCTCTTATATGAAACGAAATGGACTAGCTTCTATGCCATCCTTCTCGTATGGAGCTTGCAGAGTGATGAACTCTTTGCCACCCCTTCAGATGTGGGTGGTGAAGAAAAATAAGTAATCTCTTCTGCAGGGTCAGGTCTCCAGACGTACGTAATTGTCTGAAGAATTTGCTGGAGACCTGAGTATGCCTGATAGGACACAGGCTAATCATGAAGAAATGAACTTTCATTTCTCACGTCCTCATACTGCTTTATCTATTCTTCTGCTTGATGAAATTGATCTGATGAATTGATGTCATATTCTTCACTGATGAAGTATATGAGTTTGTAAGCTGCACTAATTCATCTGCAGGATGATTAACCAAAAGCCACTGAGTGGGTCCTCGATAGTGGATGTACAAATCACATGACTGGTGACAAGAATCTATTGATGGATGCTCCATTATCTCTGTTGCATCTGAAGCATATCATCTTTGCCGACAAAGGCAAAAGTCAGGTATTGGGTCTAGGTAAGGTTGCAATCACAAAGGATCGACACATGGACAAAGTCATGCTTGTCGAGTCCTTAGGATACAACCTTATGTCTGTCTCAATGCTTTGTGATCTTGATGTGGTTGTTGTCTTTGGCAAGTATCGTTGTGTTGTGGTTATGGAAGCTTACAATTCCAAAGTCTTCGAAGGCTTTAGGAGAGGAGACCTGTATATTGTTGATTTCTCTACAGGACCACAAGCAGCCGTGTGCCTACTTGCAAAAGCTTCAGAAGGCTGGCTCTGGCATCGACGACTTGGTCATGCAGGCATGAGGAATTTGCACATGCTTGCGAAGAATAAGCATGTCATTGGCATCGAGAATGTCAAATTCCTCAAGGATCACCTATGCGGAGCCTGTGAAGCTGGGAAGATGACAAAGGCTAAGCATCCAGCGAAGACTATCATGACCACTAGTCGCCCATTTGAATTGCTTCACATGGATCTCTTCAGTCCTAATCATTATTCTGCTGTTTCAAATGAAGCATATCAATATGGCTTTGTTATTGTTGATGATTACTCTCGTCACACATGGGTACACCTTGTTAATTACAAACATGAAGTGCAGGAAGTCTTCACGATTTTCCTCGAGGGCTTCAACCAACTTTGGTGTGAAGATCAAGCACATCAGAAGTGACAATGGCACTGAGTTCAAGAATTCTGGTCTCGATGACTATCTTGATGAACTTGGTATTGCTCATGAGTTATCTGCTCCTTATACTCCTCAGCAGAACGATGTCGTGGAGCGCAAGAACAGGACTCTTGCTGAGATGGCTCGCACAATGCTTGATGAATACAAAACGCCTCGTCGTTTCTGGACTGAGGCAATTGATACCACGTGCCACATCATCAACAGAGTATATCTTCACAAATTCTTCAAGAAGACTGCCTATGAACTCCTCACTGATAAGAAACCCAATGTAAGTTATTTCAAAGTCTTCAGTGCTAAATCTTGGATTAGAGATTCTCATCACAACTCTAAATTTTCACCGAAAGCACATGAAGGTTTTATGCTTGGTTACGAAAAGGACTCACACACCTACAGAGTCTTCAACAACGTTCTTCACAAGGTTGTTGAAACTGTAGATGTGCGGTTCGATGAAACTAATGGCTCGCAAAGAGAGAACCTACCTACTGTGATAGATGGACCAGCACCTGAGGAAACTATCAAGTTCAAGGCTATTGAGGATGTCGTTCCTACTGAAGAATCTGCTGAAGAATTCATTCCAGAACAAGAAGAACGTCGAGCTAATGCACCTGAATAAAATACTAAAGAAAATGGTGCTGAAGAGAATGTTGATCAAATTCCTCAACGACAACCAGCTCATCCTCGCATTGCAAAATAAGTGCAAGTTGAAAAGATCATCAATGACATCAAAGCGCTAGGTCCTCTCACATGCTCAAAAGCTTCACATTTATCTAACTTTTGTGGGCACTATGCTTTTGTCTCTATCACAGAGCCCACTAAGGTAGATGAAGCATTTCTGGAGCCTGAGTGGATTCAGGCCATGCAAGAAGAACTACATCAGTTCGAGCTCAACAATGTCTGGGAACTGGTCAAACGTCCAGATCCTCGCAAGCACAATATCATTGGCACAAAGTGGATCTACCACAACAAGCAAGATGAAAATGTCCTTTTGGTGAGGAATAAGGCACGGCTTGTAGCTCAAGGCTACACACAGGTTGAAGGAATTGATTTCGATGAAACTTTTGCACATGTTGCTAGACTTGAGGCTATTCGCATATTACTTGCTTATGCTAACCATCAAGATATCACTTTATATCAAATGGATATGAAAAGTGCAATCCTCAATGGTAAGCTTGAGGAAGAAGTATATTTTTCTCAACCCCCAGGTTTTGAAGATCCAAAGAATCCTGACAAAGTCTTCGGACTCAACAAGGCCCTCTATGGCCTCAAGTAGGCCCCTCGGGCGTGGTATGATACCTTGAAGGAATTCTTCATGAAGGGAGGCTTCAAACCCGGTTCACTCGAACCTACTCTTTTCACTAAATCTTATGATGGTGAATTGTTTGTGTGCCAAATATATGTTGATGATATTATCTCTGGCTGTACTGACCAACATTATAGTGATGAATTTGCCTATATGATGAGTGAAGAATATCAAATGTCTCTGATGGGAGAGTTGAAATTCTTCTTAGGTCTTCAAATTCGTCAACAACGCAATGGCATATTCATATCTCAGGAGAAATACCTCAAGGATGTACTGAGGAAATTCGGCATGCAAGATTGCAAAGGCGTCAAAATTCCTATGCCCACAAATGGCCATATGTGCACTGATGAAAATGGTATTGACTTCGATCATAAGGTATACCGCTCTATGATTGGCTCTTTATTGTACTTATGTGCATATAGGCCAGATATAATGCTTAGTGTTTGCATGTGTGCCTGATTTCAAGCTACACTGAAGGAATCACACCATAAGGCTGTGAAGCATATTCTTCGATATCTAGCTCACACACCAACACTTGGATTATGGTACCCCAAGCACTCGGCTTTTGATCTCATTGGATATTCTGACTCTGACTATGCTGGTGATCATGTGGACCGCAAGTCAACATCTGGTACATGTCATTTCCTTGGACGATCTTTGGTCTGTTGGTCCTCGAAGAAACAGAACTGCGTATCACTATCTACTACTGAAGCTGAGTACATTGCCACTTGTTCTTGCTGTGCTCAATTGCTATGGATGAAGCAAACTCTCAAGGACTACGGCATCAACATGAAGAATGTGCCTCTCTTCTGTGACAACGAGAGTGCCATCAAGATTGCTCACAACCCAGTTTAGCACTCGAAGACTAAGCACATTCAGATTCGTCATCATTTTCTTCGTGATCATGTGTTAAAGGGCGACATTTCTATTGAGCATGTGAAGACTGAAGAACAGCTAGCCGATATCTTCACAAAGCCCTTAGATGAGAAGAGATTTAGCAAGTTGTGGTGTGAGCTAAATATCCTAGATACTTCGAATGTTCTTTGAAAAGGACACTCATCCTAACACTTATGCAAAATTGATGACTTAGATGTGCAACACATGAAGAAACGTTTTTCCTCAATCAATGAAGAATAACACTCTTAGTTTGAAGAAATTAATGAAGAATTTGATTCTCAGAACCCTACGATAATTGTACGCGGTGTCTGAAATCATCATTTTGATAACCCACAAGTATAGGGGATCGCAATAGCTTTCGAGGGTAGAGTATTCAACCCAAATTTATTGATTCAACACAAGGGGAGCCAAAGAATATTCTCAAGTATTAGCAGCTGAGTTGTCAATTCAACCACGCCTGGAAACTTAGTATCTGCAGCAAAGTGTTTAGTAGCAAAGTAATATGATAGTGGTGGTAGCGGCAACAAAAGTAAAGACAGCAAAAGTAATGTTTTTTGGTATTTTGTAGTTATTGTAACAGTAGAAACGGAAAAGTAAATAAGCGTAAACCAGTATAAGGAAAACTCGTAGGCACCAAATCAGTGATGGATAATTATGCCGGATGCGGTTCATCATGTAACAGTCATAACATAGGGTGACACAGAACTAGCTCCAATTCATCAATGTAATGTAGGCATGTATTCCGTATATAGTCATACGTGCTCATGGAAAAGAACTTGCATGACATCTTTTGTCCTACCCTCCCGTGGCAGCAGGGTCCTATTGGAAACTAAGGGATATTAAGGCCTCCTTTTAATAGAGAACCGGAACAAAGCATTAGCACATAGTGAATACATGAACTCCTCAAACTATGGTCATCACCGGGAGTGGTCCCGATTATTGTCACTTCGGGGTTGCTGGATCATAACACATAGTAGGTGACTATAGACTTGCAAGATAGGATCAAGAACTCACATATATTCATGAAAACATAATAGGTTCAGATCTGAAATCATGGCACTTGGGCCCTAGTGACAAGCATTAAGCATAGCAAAGTCATAGCAACATCAATCTCAGAACATAGTGGATACTAGGGATCAAACCCTAACAAAACTAACTCGATTACATGATAAATCTCATCCAACCTATCACTGTCCAGCAAGCCTATGATGGAATTACTCACGCACGGCAGTGAGCATCATGAAATTGGTGATGGAGGATGGTTGATGATGACGACGGCGACGAATCCCCCTCTCCGGAGCCCCGAACGGACTCCAGATCAGCCCTCCCGAGAGGTTTTAGGGCTTGGCGGCGGCTCCGTATCGTAAAACACGATGATTTCTTCACTCTGATTTTTTTCTCTCCGAAAGCAAATATATAGAGTTGGAGTTGGCGTCGGAGGGTCAACAGGGGGCCCACGAGGTAGGGGGGCACGCCCTAGGGGGGGGGCGCCCCCACCCTCTTGGAAAGGATGTGGCCCCCCTGGTCTTCATATTTGGCGAGGATTTTTTATTATTTTTTCTAAGACCTCCCGTGGAGTTTCAGGTCATTTCGAGAATATTTGTTTTCTGCACATAAAACAACATGGTAATTCTGCTGAAAACAGCGCCAGTCCGGGTTAGTTCCATTCAAATCATACAAGTTAGAGTCCAAAACAAGGGCAAAAGTATTTGGAAAAGTAGATGCGACGGAGACGTATCAACTCCCCCAAGCTTAAACCCTTGCTTGTCCTCAAGCAATTCAGTTGACAAACTGAAAGAAAGAAAGAACAACTTTTACAAACTTTGTTTGCTCTTGTTGTTGTAACTATGCCAAGCCAGCATTCAAGTTTTCAGCATAGATCATAACTAACCACGTTTGCAATAATTCTCAGGTCTCACAATTACTCGTATCAATAGCATAATCAACTAGCAAGTCATAATAATAAATCTCGGATGACAACACTTTCTCAAAACAATCATAATATGATATAACAAGATGGTATCTCGCTAGCCCTTTCTGAGACCGCAAAACATAAATGCAGAGCAGCTTTAAAGATCAAGGACTGACTAGACATTGTAATTCATGGTAAAAGAGATCCAATCATAGTCATACCCAACATAGATTAATAATGATGAATGAAAATGACGGCTGTGCTCTCCAGCTAGTGCTTTTTAATAAGAGGGTGATGAACTCAACATAAAAGTAAATGGATAGGCCCTTCGCAGAGGGAAACAGGGATTTGTAGAGGTGCCAAAGCTCGGTTTTGAAATAGAGATAAATTGTATTTTGAGCGGTAAACTTTCATTTTCAACGTAGCAACTAAGAGATGGTGATATCTTCCATGCTAAACACATTATAGGCGGTTCCCAAACAGAATGGTAAAGTTTATATTCCCCCTCCACTAAAAAGCATCAATCCATGGCTTGCTCGAAACAACAAGTGCCTCCAACATACATCAGGTCCTAGGGGGAGTTTTGTTTGCAATTAATTTTGATTTAGTTTGCATAAAGCATGGGACTGGGCATCCCGGTGACCAGCCATTTTCTCGTGAGTGAGGAGCGGAGTCCACTCCTCTTGAGAATAACCCGCCTAACACGGAAGATAAGGACAACCTTTGTTGATACATGAGCTATTCGAGCATACAAAACAGAATGTTTATTTGAAGGTTTAGAGTTTGGCACATACAAATTTACTTGGAACGGCAAGTAGATACCGCATATAGGGAGGTATAGTGGACTCATCTGAAATAACTTTGGGGTTTAAGGGATTGGATGCACAAGCAGTATTCTCGCTTAGTACAAGTGAAGGCTAGCAAAAGACTGGGAACCGACCAACTAGAGAGCGACAACAGCCATGTACATGCATTAAAATTAATAAACATTGGATGCAAGCATGAGTAGGATATAATCCACCATGAACATAAATATCGTGAAGGCTATGTTGAGTTTGTTTCAACTACATGCGTGAACATGTGCCAAGTCAAGTCACTTAAATCATTCAAAGGAGGATACCACCCCATCATACCACATCATAATCATCTCAATAGCATGTTGGCATACAAGGTAAATTATTATAACTCATAGCAAATCAAGTATGGCACAAGCAACTATGATCTCTAATTGTCATTGCAAACATGTTTATTCATAATAAGCTGAATCAAGAATGCGGGACTCATCATATTTACAAAAACAAAAGAGTCGAGTTCATACCAGCTTTTCTCATCTCAGTCAGTCCATCATATATCATCATAATTGCCTTTCACTTGCACGACCAAACGGTGTGAATAATAATAAGAGTGCACGTGCATTGGACTAAGCTGGAATCTGCGAGCAATCAATAAACAGGAGAAGACAAGGCAATATGGGATCTTGGTTAAATCAACAATAATGCATACAAGAGCCACTTCAACAATTTAATTATGGTCTTCTCCTACTGACTCCCAAAGAAAAGGAAAGAAATAAAACTATTTACACGGGAAAGCTCCCAACAAGCAAAAGAAGAACGGGAAATATTTTTGGGTTTTCTTTTTAATTATTACTACTACAGCAGAAAAATAAACTACTACTATTTTTTTGGTTTTTCTTAAGGTTTACTAAACTCACAAGAACAAAGCAGGAAAAAGAAAATAAACTAGCATGGATATTACAATGAAAAAGTATGAGCACCGACATCTAGCAATGAGTGTGTGTGAACATAAATGTAATGTCGGTGAGAAATACGTACTCCCCCAAGCTTAGGCTTTTGGCCTAAGTTGGTCTATGGCCACGGCTGGCCTGGCGGATATCCATAATAATAGTTGTTGGGGTCGTACTGTGATGAAGAGGAAGAAGGCTCCGATTGCCACTAGCTGGCAATCATCTCCGGATCCCACTGATAGTTAGACTGTTGTGAAGGATCAAATTGTGGTTTCGGCTCTGGCTCCTTAGCTGGTGCAAGGTTCCGAGAGGCGCGAATAGCTGCCAACGGAACAAAGTACGTGCCTGCAGTAAAATCAAACAAAGAAGGAGCAGGCAAGGTAATAGTCTCAGGATGATGTTTATTAAAGAACAATTGATATCTAAGCTCCCCTGCCCTATTTTTAACAATAAAATCATGTGCCACCATACATTTATGATCTAGATAAACACGGGGTAGCATGTTTTCTTCCTTCTCAGCATGCCTAATAGGTATGTTAAAATGCGTGGCTAGGCATGTAGCATAAATGCCTCCAAAGATGGGACCCTTAGTACAGTTCATATTTAACCGTCTAGCAATAATACCGCCCAAACTAAAAGTGTTATCACTATATAAACCTTGAAGCAGAATAATTAAGTCAGGGATACTAAGGTTTCCAGAATTTCCGCGTCCAATTAAACAACGACTAGCAAATAATGCAATGTAACGCAAAACAGGAAAATGTATGCTAGTGATTCATGCATCGGAAACCTTCCTGGTTTCTCCTATAGTGATATTATCAATAAACCCGGCCACATCATCATGATGTGGTTCTTCTTCTTGCCCTCAAAAGGGACTAAACAAATCCGACAGAAATCAAAAAGTGACATCTCCTTAGGCTCATCGTATAAATGAAATTCTACCGTAGGTGGTGAGTTCCTAGGATGAAAATAAAAGTTTTGCACAAAGGTATTTGTGAGTAAGAGATACTGATCGCATTGGTCGTGGAGGAAAGCGGTGAGGCCTGCATTGTGAGCCAATTCATGAAAATCTTCATAGATACCGGCTGCTCTCAAGAAATCTTCAGAAGGCCATTCACACGCCTGAATCTCCGCGGTGCGTGGCAAATTATACTTAGGCTTAGGTGCCTTTTCCTTTGAGCTTTGGCTTGATGAGCCCCTCAATAATCTCGTCATCATTTTTTTGAAACAATCTGAAATTTTTAGTAACTTCAAAAATAAAAGTAAACCAAACTCAATAAAACTGATAGCAACTACTCCTAGAAGTGCCTAGAGCCTATATCAAGCATTAGAACTACTTGGAACCATATAAATTTGACATGCAAGCTCAAGAACATGGTCACCTATGCAGCACAAATTTGCAAAGAATAAAGCACTAGAACAAAAACTAATTGGACCAATAGAGGAGTCACATACCAAGGAACAATCTCCCCAAGCAGTTTTGCGAGAGGTGCTTTGAACAAGGAGATCGAAAATCACAGCAAAAGTGGCTGGAACTCGTGCTTGAGTTGGTTTTTCGGGTTTGTGTGAGATAGAGGAAGAAGATGGGTGCTGGGATAAGTGGAGGAGGGCCACCGTGGGCCTACGAGGCAGGGGGCGCGCCCTATAGGGGGGGCGCGCCTACCACCCTCGTGGCTAGGTGGCAGCTCCTCCCGCGGTAATTTGTGCACAGTAAATCCTCAAATATTCCCAAAAAAATCATATTAAATTGGCATGGCATTCTGAGGACTTCTATTTTCGGGATATTTTCATATTGCACGGATAAGTCAGGAAACAGACAGAAAAATACTATTTTTACTTTATTTAATATAAATAACAGAAAGTATAGAGAAGGTACAGAAGTTTGTGCTTCTAGTTTCATCCATCTCATGCTCATCAAAAAGAATCCGCTAACAAGGTTGATCAAGTCTTGTTAACAAACTCATTCCGATAATCATGAAACCGGAGAAATTTCGAATAACACTTAGTTACCTCAACGGGGATATGCATATCCCCAATAATAAGAATATCATATTTCTTTTTGACAGTAGGAAGAGGAAATTCAAAACCTCCAAATATAATTGATGGAATTTTTCCAATAGAGTTGATACTATGAACTTGAGGTTGTTTCCTCGGAAAGTGTACCGTATGCTCATTACCATTAACATGAAAAGTGACATTGCCTTTGTTGCAATCAATAACAGCCCCTGCAGTATTAAGAAAAGGTCTTCCAAGAATAATAGACATACTATCATCCTCGGGAATATCAAGAATAACAAAGTACGTTAAAATAGTAACGTTTGCAACCACAACGGGCACATCCTCACAAATACCCTCTCTACTGAAGACAAAGGCCACTGCTAGACGAGGTCCTTGCCCTAGTCCTTAGAAGAAGCAGGTCGCCTTCCAAATGTCATCTGAAGAAGACGAAGCTAATGATGATGAACTTGCTGAAACCATCAGCGATACGCAAGTCAGGCCCGCTAGAGCCAAGGGAACAAATGTGCCACTGCTGTTGGATCCCAAGTTGATCCTCGAATACATTGACGTTTGGCACAAGGACCCCAACACTCCCATGCCTGACTTCAAGCTGACTCCTGGCCAAAGTCACATGCTGACCGATTTCATACAAGAAGAAAAATGGAAATTTGAGAAGGCCAGGCGGATCAAGAAAGCGCGGTACAAGAAAGAGAGCTATCTGAAGAAAAACGTTGTCTCTATGACAACTGAAGAACTTGTCACTACTCAATCTGAGATCAAGAAACTCAGTGATGAATTTGACGCATATCATGCTGATTGGCTTGGAGCCAAAGTTCGTTTTGTGAGACTCGCTGATAACTTCACCTCAAATGTTGCAGCCCCAACGCAACAGGAAGTTCCTCCCGCTGAAGCATCTGCTCAGCCGACTGAAGAACATGCCAGCACCGCTGATGAAAATCAGGCTACTAAAGAAAATGTGAGTTCCAGGGCTGATGACTGCATTCCAGCCGCTGAAGAAATTGTCAGGGCATCCACTAGTGGTGCGCCTGAAGAAACTGAAGAAATCAGGGCAATTGCATCAGTTGTGCCTGAAGAAAATCAACCAGATTCCTCTGCTCCTCCTGTGCCAACACCAACTCCGATCCTTCCATCTGCATCAGATGTGAAGAAAACCAAGGCTGCAGAGCGTGCGGCAGTGAAGAAAAGGAAAGCATCAGCTACTTTAGATTCTTCAGCTCCGAAGAAGATGAAGCCTTTGACCAGTTCATTTGCTAATTCCATTGATGATGTTCCAATCTCAACCATGCCATCAAAGGACCTTGTTCCTTTTGCTGAAGAATATGAGATCCCTAGCGGATCTGATGAAGAAAATCATTATGCTGCTTCGTCAGAGCAGTTGGATGAACAAATTGAAGTGGATACGATCCCTTAAACACCTATCATCTCCTCGCCCATGCCTCAGTTCACATCTGAAGAGGCTGGCGTTGAAGAAATGGAAGATGAAGATGTGGACGTTGGCTGCTCCACACCAGTAATAAGTGATGAATTCTGGGAAAGTCAGCATCCAAACTCTCCAATGTTTACACCGTTGCAGCAAATACCTCAGTCACCTCCACAAACTGTTCAAATGGGCTCTGTAGAAACTCACCCCACTTCATTTGTGCGTGAAGAAATTCCATCCACTAGCCCTAAAGAAACTGCTGCTGCTGAACATCTGAAGACGCAGACTGCCACTGAAGAGGAACCAGAAAATCCTCAGCCTGAAGAACCTGAGATTGCGATTCCTGAGGTCGTGATGCAACTCACTGACATTCCTCTGCCCAAGCCAAAGGATCCATTCTCATGCAAGCAAAAGTTCAAGGCTGATGATTTCTTCGGCGAGCATGTATTCTTTGAAGACTACAACCCATATAGTTCTGCTCGTATAAGGAAGAGGCGTTTCTGGACTGCTAGTCAAGCAAATTTCTATTCCTCAATGTTGTTCAACAAAGAGAAAATCTTCTACCATGAGCACATTCCTCACGAGGATATGGAATCTCTGCCGTGTTCCGTGCCAGTCCTCAGTGTTCTTCACGATGCTGGACTATTAAACTTTTGCTCTGACATCTGTGATTGGAATGAAGAACTGATTCTTCAATTTTATGCAACGCTACACATCACAGGAGATTCTGAAGATGTGAATTCATGGGTGCTGGACTGGATGTCTAAAAACACTCACTACACAGCACTAGCGTCTGAATTGCTTCGTGCCTTACCACTCAATCCTCCCCTTGAAGAAGCTCGTTGCATCTACAGTGAACCTGAGCTTACAAATCACTACATGCAGGTTCTGATGAAACCTTTGAAGCCAGGTCAGGCCCCACGAACCAAATTCCTCATGAAGGAATTACTTTATGTGCCCAGAACTGTCTATCGTATTCTTACGAGGACAATGAGTCCTGTCAAAGGCCACGACTCATCTGATGAGGAAATTGTTGGCATCATGAAGAATCTGGTATTCAACATCGTTCATGGCATTCCTGTCAATTATCACGATTTATTCATGAGGACTCTGGCAAATGTTGCACTGTCTCCGTTTGAGCTGAAGCCTTATGCACCTTGGATTATGAGATTCCTCAGCACAAGGTCTTCACTCAACTACAAAGTGGATTTTCAGATTCACCTCAGCTACTTGCTCCCGATTGAAGTCCTCGAGCAGACCTATTCCACAGTTGATGGAAAGGGCAAGGCACCAGCTGTTATAGATGAAGGCATTCGTCCATTGGATGGACAGTTTCACAAAGCTGCCTCTTATTCCACCAATGATGACTTGCCACACATGACTCCGCCAATGCACCCAAGTCTACTCCTCAAGCCACTTGTAGCGCCCCGAGACCGACGTGCCAGGTGTCTTCCAGTTATTCGCTGTCGTTGCCATGTCATTTGCTTGCGTGTTGCATCTTGTCATGTCATCATGTGCATTGCATCATCACGTTTTCAAAACTTGCATCTGTTCAGGTCTCCCCGTTCCTTCCGTTGTCCGCTCTGAGTCCAGACACACTTGCACGCGCCCGCGACATGTCTGAAATATTATTTTTATAAGTGGCCGAAAAATGTTCTCTGAATGGGATGAGAGTTGGCGTGCGGTGTTGTTTTGTTGTTAGTAGGCCGCCTGCCAAGTTTCATCACATTTTGAGTTCGTTTGATGCCCCAACGATTAACTATAGCGGCAATATAGTCGGTCTAACATCGGACATTCTAGGTCTCTGGAAACAGTCGCCGGTCCTCCCTCTCTTCTCTTCTCTCAGCTCGAGACCGTCTACACAGCTCATGACCTACCGCCAGGTCCAACCTAACCTCTCTCGTCAGCCCATGGCTCTCCTCTCGCGCGCGTCCGAAAAGCTGTCCCGGACCCGACCCGGACTGTCGCCACCGTTGTGTCCGGATCATCCCCAAACATCTACAAAACGTCTTGGTTTTGTTAATTGGACTTCCTAACATAGTTATTTGCGACCGTCCGATTATGATCGAAGGGACTGGATAGCCCCTAATTTATCCCACCTGCTATTTATACACAGATGAAACCCTAAATCCTAGCCCTCTTGTCCCATCGTGCCGCCACCTACCTTTCTTCCTCGGGATCCCCTCATTCCCCCGATCCAATCCCACCAACCAGACTCCACCCGAGGCCTCCCCTCGATCCAACTCATCTTCGCTCTCCTCGTCAATCATGGAGACGAGCTCCTCTTGAGACCAGCAGATGAGCCCTCATCGCGACCCTCTCTTTCTGTTCCTTTTCCCTGCAGCTCCCTCTCCCTAATCTCCTCATCCCTATGTACCTCAACAGGAGCTCCAGCGCCATGGCTACTCTTCTCGCCGAGCTCCGTCAAGTCCTCCGCCGCTGCCGTCTTCCCGGTGAACCACGTTGAGCCGCGCGCACCTGCCTCCTTCCCCATGCCCGGATCCGGTCTCCATCGCTGTGGATCCGCCTCTCCAGCCATCCCGCACACTGGACCTCGCCGGAGACGCGCTAGGCCGCCGCCGTCGTCCTGCTCCAAGGCGAAGCGCGGCCCGCTCGTTCCTCTGCTTCCTCTCCAGCATAGCGCCCGCCGTGGCAAGTCCCACGCCGCCGCTATGCCCCTGTATTGAACCTGCTGCTGCCCTGCATCAGCCCGTCGTCCCGCTCCTAGACCTCCCCGCGCCCAGTTCATCGTCCCCGCGCCCGTCGTCGCCGGATCCGGTGGGCACGGGCCGGAGACAGCCCCTACTCGTGTCGCTAGCATCTGCCTCCTCTGCTCCAGGTCGAGCGAGTGAGGGAACTGCGAGCGTTGACCTCTCCCCTGCGCGAGCCGGCCCAGCCGCTCCCCTGCGCGAGCCGACCAGCCGCTCCCCTGTGCTGCGCCAAGGCCCAGCCGGCCCATCTTTTCCTATGGGCCCAAAGTGAGCAGCCCCCTTGTGCACTGTTGGGCCAGTCTTGTTTCGACCTATTTCTGTTTTTTTAGTTATGCGAATTTGTCTAATTTCCCAGGTTTTGCAGTTTTACAGAAAACCCCTTGCACAACATGCATATAATAACTCACAAACGGTGCGTCATTTTAAAACAAACTTTATATGAAAGTTGCTTAGACTTTTGTCTAGTTTAATAATTTTCAACTTTCATGCATGTCTGAAATGTTTAAAATGTTGTTTGTTTAAATTTTGCCTATTGCCATGCTAAAATGATTTATTCCATAACTAAATAACCGTAACTCGGATTTTAACAAACTTTATATGTAAGTGGGGTAGAATTTTTCCTAATTTAACATGGTGGCCTTACTTTGCATGTTTAACAACTCTAAAATATGGTTTAGGGCAGAACAGTACCAAACCTGAAATTATGCATATCAAGATTTTCCGGAATTGTTGTTCGTTGTTTCTGGCCTCATTTAAACTTGACTAGATAGGTAGTTTTCATTTTGCTTCACCGTCTTGACTTGTTTAACAACATTTAATATTGATTGGGTACATAAACGAGATTGAACTAAATAACTTGAACGTGGTGTTTCGTCAATATGCAACGGAGTTGCATATTGAGCTCCACTTAATTTGTAGTGTTGTTTGTTGCACTTTGCCATGCCATGCTTAATTAAACCGGACATGCATCATACTTGATTGTGCATCATGCCGTGATTATGTGATTGTTGTTTACCATGATTCTTTGCTTCTTTCCAGTGTTGCTTCTTCGTGTTGGTTCTGATAACGTTGCATTTGTGAGGACCCGTTCGTCTATGTCCGTTTGTCTTCTTCATGGACTCGTTCTTCTTCCTTGCGGGATCTCAGGCAAGATGACCATACCCTCGAAATCACTTCTATCTTTGCTTGCTAGTTGCTCGCTCTTTTGCTATGCCTATGATGCGTTACCTACCACTTGCTTATCATGCCTCCCATATTGTTAAGCCAAGCCTCTAACCCACCTTGTCCTAGCAAACCGTTGTTTGGCTAAGTTACCGCTTTGCTTAGCCCCTCTTATAGCGTTGTTAGTTGCAGGTGAAGATTGGAGCTTGTTCCATGTTTGGAACATGGATATTTAGTCGTGATATCACAATATCTCTTATTTAATTAATGCATCTATATACTTGGTAAAGGGTGGAAGGCTCGGCCTTATGCCGGGTGTTTTGTTCCACTCTTCCCGCCCTAGTTTCCGTCATATCGGTGTTATGTTCCCGGATTTTGCGTTCCTTACGCGGTTGGGTTATAATGGGAACCCCTTAATAGTTTGTCTTGAATAAAACTCCTCCAGCAAGGCCCAACATTGGTTTTACCATTTGCCACCTAGCCTTTTCCTTCCCTTGAGTCGGCCGGCTCAAGGGTCATCTTTATTTTAACCCCCCCCCCCCCGGGCAGTGCTTGTCTAAGTGTTGGTCCGACACAGAGCCACCTGCGGCGCCACCTCGGGTAAACTTGAGGGCTGGTTTTAGCTGTACGTAGTGTTCATCCGGTGTTGCCTTGAGAACGAGATATGTGCAGCTCCCATCAGGATGTCGGCGCATTAGGCGGTCTTGCTAGAATTGTTTTACCATTGTCGAGGATGTCTTGTAACCGGGATTCCGAGTCTGATCGGGTCTTCCCGCTAGAAGGAATATCCTTCGTTGACCATGAGAGCTTGTGATGGGCTAAGCTAGGACACCCCTGCAGGGTTATGAACTTTCGGAAGCCGTGCCCATGGTTATGGGCAGATGGGAATTTGTTAATGTCCGGTTGTAGAAAACCTAAACTTGACCTTAATTAAAATACATCAACCGCGTGTATAACCGTGATGGTCTCTTCTCGGTGGAGTCCGGGAAGTGAACACGGTGTTGGAGTATTGTTTGACATAGGTTGTTCTAGTATCACTTCTTGATCATAGTTGTTCGACTGTGCTTTTGCCTTCTCTTCTCGCTCTCATTTGCATATGTTAGCCACCATATATGCTAATGGCTTGCTGCAGCTCCACCTCATACCTTTTAGCTTACCTATAAGCTTAAATAGTCTTGATCGCGAGGGTGTGAGATTGCTGAGTCCTCGTGACTCACAGATACTTTCAAAACCAGCTGGCAGGTGCCGTTGAACCATGCAGATGACGCAACCAAGCTCAAGGAGGAGCTCGATGAAGATCTTGTCCTTTATGTTATTCCATTTCCAGTTGATCAGTAGTGGAGCCTAGTCGGGACGATCGAGAATCTGTGGAGCATTTGGGGTAGTCTTCTTTTATTTTGGTTCCGTAGTCGGACCTTGTTTGTGTCTGGATGATGTAATGCTTTATTCATGTATTGTGTAAAGTGGTGATTGTAAGCCAACTATGTATCTCTTTCCCTTATGTGTTACATGGGTTGTGTGAAGATTACCTCACGTGCGACATTGCTTTCAATGCGGTTATGCCTCTAAGTCGTGCTTCAACACGTGGGAGATATAGCCGCATCGAGGGCGTTACAAGTTGGTAATCAGAGCCTTCCCCGACTTAGGAGCCCCCTGCTTGATCGAATCATTGGTGTTGTTGAGTCTAGAAAAATGTTTTGAGTCATTTAGGAATTATATATATCGGAGAGTAGGAATTCTTTTTACTCCTAAGTCCCTTCATCGCTCTGGTAAGGTATCCCGACGTAGAGTTTTGACTCTTCTCTTCTCAAATTTCACTAAAAAAATTTTAGGATCACGCGGGTATCTTGGAATTGTTCCGATCGATTTGTGACGAGAACATTGTTCTTGGTGCCTCCTGTCATTTAGGGGTTGTGGCAATGTCCCGGGGAGTTGAGCTCCGAGGTGTTGTCATCACAATTTTATCATTGCAGTCCTGGAATACCTGAGTTTAGTTTCGCCGACATCGAAAATCTCTTTTTTGCAGTTGTTGGTGAGATAACCTCGACACCACCCAGTACCGGGGCGGGAGTTCGGGAGTATTGCCATAACTCGTATAACGGATGCTTTTCGAAGGTTGAGGTAGATCATTTCCGAAGGTTTCTTGGTTATGTGTTGAAGGATGGATACAGCTGGATGCAGGATTTGTTAGTTTGGGTGAGATATTATGATTCCCCTGTATCCCCAACACCTGATTGCATAACGGGAAAGTTTCAGGAGTTTATAAGTGGGAATTCAAGTAGCTCTTAGGATATCTTTCCGACAGATGTATGATATGAAATTGGGGTTCGACGTCTAGTGGTCCGCCTATCCACGGTCGGTTTTACAGTGGTCTCGTTGTGTCTTAAAGAGTCCTTGGCTATGCCGACTCGGGGACGCTTCGTATGTCATGTGCACTGCCTTGTACATGATGGTGTTGTACGATCGAGCCCGTGTAGGCCCCACCATGAAAAATTCGGACGAAATCTCTATCATATGTTTGTTCCGGCTTATTCTGCAAGCCAATCCTTTGTTTTGTTTTGAGTTGTGGTATTCGAGTTGCTTCAATGTCAAGTGTTGATTCCATACCTTCCTCAAATAGTGTTCTCATACTCCTATGTGAATACCAAACCTTCATGATAATCGAGACTGTCATGTCAATCCTTTTCAACCGGTGTGCTTCTCTTCAAGTGGATCCGATCATTTCAATATCAGCAAGATCTATTACTAGTTCTTCTCAACGGTGTTCATTTCATTCGTCCCAAGCTGCCTTTGTTTTTCCCGCCCTCCCACCCTTTTTCTTCAAGAACTCAGATTTCTTAATCAAGTATCCATTTCTTTGATGTGAAGCCTCTCCATTCTTTTCCGTCAATGTTCTTACCCGGTGATTCTCATGAAGATCCTAACGGAGCCTCAAGTTCGTCATTCCTCATTATTTTTCTTCTCCGGTGGATTCAATTCAAGTTTTCTGTGTTGATCATATTCTTTTCCTTGCTTCAAATGCCTTCTCATATCGGTGCAGCTCATAATAATTCACTTCTCGCTATTCATTTGTTCTGGAGTGCTCAAGATATCTTAAAATGCTCGTCTTGTCATTCTAGATCCGTTCAACCTATTTCGAGGATGTTCTCTCATTCAAGCCTTTTAATTCAACCAGTGCAATCTATCTTCCAAGCGACCTTTTCAACGGTGTTTCTTTTGAGTGGGCCCTAACCCACAGGTCTTTTACCAGGATCTTACCCGACTCTTCTTTTCTTTCCGGAGTTATTCTCAAATTCATTTCAAAGTTTGATGTAAGAATGAATTGTCATTAGTTATATGTCTTCCTCCAAGATCTTCCAAATTCTTTTCATCGTTGGCTCAATCTCTTCGCTTTTGATTATTCCGGAGTGCCTCAATAATTCATGGTGGTGTTTCTTGTCATAATTCTCAGATTTTGAAGACCGAAGAAGAGTTTCTCGTAAATCTTCCTCCGTTCTCTTGAAGATTCATGGTGCTAGACTTATGTCGTCCTCTCATAATTGTTTTTCGATTGGGAGATATTATTTTCACCCATCCGGTGCAATTCAAGAGTCTTCTCAGTTTGATTTTCTGGAGTCCATCAATTCAGGTTTATTCATTCTCAGCTTTCAGTTATCATTTTCCAAACTTACCGGTGCCTCATTCAAGTATCCTCTAATCAGTTCTTGATCTCTTTGTTCTCATGTATCTAAATCCCCTGAAGCTTCTTCGTTCATTTGCTAATTCTTCCCGGTGTTTCTTTATCTTTTTTTCGTCCATTTTCAATTCTTACGGTGGTTCATTCAAGATTTCTTTTCCTTCATTATCATATCAATTTATTCGTTGTTCTAATCCTACCGGCGATTCGTTGAAGACCTTCTCAACATTGTGCTATACCTTCATAATCTTTCTACAAGAATAAGTAGTATGCCAAATCCTTGCTTGTCATCAATTTAATTGGTGAGGGATACGCAGAACATAATTCTTATTCTTGCTTCATCCAAATGATGGATTCGTTCCTCCGGAGTTCGTTCACAATGACTAATTCTTGCTGTCAATTGTTCATCTACTCTTTTTCTCGGAGTTCCAACCTTTTTCAATTATTTCAGCATGGAGATTCATGTAAATCGTTACAAGGATTCACCTTGTGTTTTCAACTTCTCTTTCCTGTCGTTTGATCATTCTTTATTACCGGAATTCTTCATGGAGGCTCTACATGTTGGTTCATAAAGGATTTAATTCTTTCTCGAAATGTTCTTCAAGATTCTTTTCAGAGGAGCTCAAGCATTCTTCATCTTGCAATCCGGAGTGAAATTCTTTCTACCGTATCATTGGAGGTGGTATATTGTCATTCTTGATAATTTGAGTTCATGTTTCATGATTTACATGTTGTTAAGAATGAGGTAATTAAACCCATCAATCTTTTCATTGGAGTTATCTTGTGTCATGTTACACCTAAAGCTTTCCCTAAGGATTGTTGCTATTTATGGTGCTTATGAATGATCCAAGTTCTTCATTTATCCTCCCGGTGGAATAGTTTCTCGTCTCCTTGTTCTTTCCAATCCAATCTTTTTCAGTGAGTGGCAGAATTTAACCTCATAGTTTTGAGATGTTCTCCATAAGCCCACTACAAGCTTATCCTTTTCGTTGTTGTTTTTCCAACAATCCCCGTGCAATCTTGTCTTGCAAGGATGCTTTCCAAGTTCAATTGTGGTAGAAGTTGTCTTTTCTTCTCCGTCCTTTTGTTCCGACGTTCTACCTTTGGTTCTTTCATCCGGAGGCTTTGTGATGCTGCTCTATTCAAACCTTCTTCTTGTTCTTGTCAGGATCTTGTTCTTTTCATGCTTATCCATTTAACCGGAATGTGGTGCCATTTTTGCTCGAGTTCTTTTCGCCTTATCAAGCCTTGCATCTCTTTTCAACCGGAGTGCTGTCTGAGATTTTTCTTACCCCGTGTTCCATTCATTCAATAGTTCTGAGGCAGTGTGTTGTGATTTCATCAAGTATCTTCTCATATTACCAAGTTCTTATTCAATTCCTTTTCTTTTCAATCGGATTGCTGCCTGAAGTTGTTCTTTCTTATTCCTCTTTCATAATGGAGTGTTTTCAACTTCGTTCATCCCCGTTGCAATTCTTTCTTTCAAGTTGTTCAACCTCTCAAGGTTCATGGTTTCAATCATTGGTCAAAGAAGCAACTTAGCTTTACCTCTTCTCTTTCTCTTCCGTTTTCCCTCCGGTGCAATTCTAGATCTCGGGACGAGATCCTCTCGTAGTGGTGGAGTGTTGTAGCACCCCAAGACCGACGCGCCAGGTGTCTTTCAGTTATCCGCTGTCATTGCCATGTCATTCGCTTGCGTGTTGCATCTTGTCATGTCATCATGTGCATTGCATCATCATGTTTTCAACACATGCATCTGTTCAAGTCTCCCCGTTCCTTCCGTTGTCCGTTCTGAGTCCAGACACACTTGCACGCGCCCACGGCACGTTCGAAATATTATTTTTATAAGTGGCCGAAAAATGTTCTCGGAATGGGATGAGAGTTGGCGTGCGGTGTTGTTTTCTTGATAGTAGGCCACCTGCCAAGTTTCATCGCATTTGGAGTTCGTTTGATGCCCCAACGATTAACTATAGCGGCAATATAGTCGGTCTAACGTCGGACGTTTTCGGTCTCCGGAAACAGTCGCCGGTCCTCCCTCTCTTCTCTTCTCTCAGCTCGAGACCGTCTACATAGCTCACGACCTACCGCCAGGTCCAACCTAACCTCTCTCGTCAGCCCGCGGCTCACCTCTCGCGCGCGTCCGAGAAGCTGTCCCGGGCCCGACCCGGACTGTCGCCACCGTTGTGTCCGGATCATCCCCAAACATCTACAAAACGTCTCCGTTTTGTTAATTGGACTTCCTAACATAATTATTCGCGACCGTCCGAGTACGATCAAAGGGACCGGATAGCCCCTAATTTATCCCACCTGCTATTTATACACAAATGAAACCCTAATCCTAGCCCTCTTGTCCCATCGCGCCGCCACCTACCTTTCTTCCTCGGGATCCCCTCATTCCCCCGATGCAATCCCACCAACCAGACTCCACCCGAGGCCTCCCCTCGATCCAACTCGTCTTCGCTCTCCTCGTCGACCAGGGAGACGAGCTCCTCTCGAGACCAGCAGATGATCCCTCGTCGCGACCCTCTCCTCATGTTCCTTTTCCCTGCAGATCCCTCTCCCTAATATCCTCATCCCTATGTACCTCAACAGGAGCTCCAGCGCCATGGCTGCTCTTCTCGCTGAGCTCCGTCAAGTCCGCCGCCGCTGCCGTCTTCCCGGTGAACCACGTTGAGCTGCGCGCCCCTGCCTCCTTCCCCATGCCCGGATCCGATCTCCATCGCTGCGGATCCGCCTCTCCAGCCATCCCGCACACTGGACCTCGCCGGAGACGCGCTAGGCCGCCGCCGTCGTCCTGCGCCAAGGCAAAGCACGACCCGCTCGTTCCTCTGCTTCCTCTCCAGCGCAGCGCCCGCCGCGGCAAGTCCCACGCCGCCGCTACGCCCCTGTATTGAACCTGCTGCTGCCCTGCATTAGCCCGTCGTCCCGCTCCTGGACCTCCCCGCGCCTAGTTCATTGTCCCCGCGCCCGTCGTCGCCGGATCCGGTGGGCACGGGCCGGAGACAGCCCCTGCTCGCGTCGCTAGCATCTGCCTCCTCTGCTCCAGGTCGAGCGAGCGAGGGAACCGCGAGCGTTGACCTCTCCCCTGCGCGAGCCGGCCCAGTCGCTCCCCTGTGCCGCACCAAGGCCCAGCCGGCCCATATTTTCCTCTGGGCCCAAAGTGAGTTGCCCCCTTGTGCACTGTTGGGTCAGTCTTGTTTCGGCTTGTTTCTGTTTTTTTAGTTATGCGAATTTGTCTAATTTCCCAGGTTTTGCAGTTTTACAGAAAACCCCTTGCACAACATGCATATAATTACTCACAAACGGTGCATCATTTTAAAACAAACTTTATATGAAAGTTGCTTAGAATTTTGTCTAGTTTAATAATTTTCAACTTTCATGCATGTTTGAAATGTTGAAAATGTTGTTTGTTTAAATTTTGTCTATTGCCATGCTAAAATGATTTATTCCATAACTAAATAACCGTAACTCGGATTTTAACAAACTTTATATGTAAATGGGGTAGAATTTTGCCTAGTTTAAAATGGTGGCCTTACTTTTCATGTTTAACAACTCTAAAATATGGTTTAGGGAATAACAGTACGAAACCTTAAATTATGCATATGAGGATTTTCCAAAATTGTTGTTCGTTGTTTTCGGCCTCATTTAAACTTGACTAGATAGGTAGTTTTCATTTGCTTCATCCTCTTGCCTTGTTTAACAACATTTAATATTGATTGGGTACATAAACGAGATCGAACTAAATAACTTGAACGTGGTGTTTCGTCAATAGGAGTTGCATATTGAGCTCCACTTAATTTGTAGTGTTGTTTGTTGCACTTTGCCATGCCATGCTTCATTAAACCGGACATGCATCATACTTGATTGTGCATCATGCCGTGATTATGTGATGGTTGTTTACCATGATTGTTTGCTTCTTTCCGGTGTTGCTTCTTCGGGTTGGTTCCGATAACGTCGCGTTTGTGAGGACCCGTTCGTCTACGTCCATTTGTCTTCTTCATGGACTCGTTCTTCTTCCTTGCGGGATCTCAGGCAAGATGACCATACCCTCGAAATCACTTATATCTTTGCTTGCTAGTTGCTCGCTCTTTTGCTATGCCTATGCTGTGTTACCTACCACTTGCTTATCATGCCTCCCATATAGTTAAACCAAGCCTCTAACCCACCTTGTCCTAGCAAACCATTGTTTGGCTATGTTACCGCTTTGCTCAGCCCCTCTTATAGCGTTGTTAGTTGCAGGTGAAGATTGGAGCTTGTTCCATGTTTGGAACATGGATATTTTGTTGCGATATCACAATATCTCTTATTTAATTAATGCATCTATACCTTACCTACTAATAAAGCACGGATTGTTTCTGGTCGTCCGTCACGCCATTTTACAAATAAACCCCTCAGTTTTCTATAAATCAACCCGCAGTACACGTTTAAGTTATAACCGAACCGTTTTTTCTCATTTTCTCAGAAAACCCCCTGACATTTTAGACAATCAACCCGCCGTCCATATTTAAGTCAGCCGAAACGTTTTTTTAGTTTTAACAGAAAACCCCTTGACATTTCGGTTAATCAATCTATAGTTTATGTAAAATAAGATTATTCATATCTTTTAAACCGTAACTTAAATTTTAACATGTTATATATGAAACTTGATTAGAAAAATATGTAGAATCTAAATATGAAGTTATTTTTAGCTGCTAAATATTGCTAAAATATAATTTTTGGTGCAAACTTAATATATAGTGCACGGTGTGTTTTTTTTGTACCGTCGGTGATTCAAATTGCAAATAAACATCTATTAAAACCAGAGTGAGAGAAAAAAACATCAAGAACCATGCATACACAACTATGAAAAACCTTGCGGAAAAAAACAACATACTTTTTATCTTATTCCAAGCGAGTGTGCGCACGTGCGCGCGCGCAAAAGAGAGAGACATTAAGACTAACCACATTCAAATGTGTTTTCATTCTGTGAGCACAGAGGTCACTGTCGGCAACACAAATGTGATGCCATGTGAAACTAAAAGACGTGGGCCTATTAATGTCTTGAGTCATGGTTATTGGGTTAAGAGTGTGTGTTATTTTCTTTCCCGTTGCAATGCACATGCTTTTTTTCGAGCGAGTGTGTGAGTATAGAGGAAATACAAATGTGATGCCATGTGAAACTAAAAGACACGGGCCTATTAAGGTCTTGAGTCATGGTTATTGGGTTAAGAACGCGTGTTATTTTCTTTCCCGTTGCAACGCACGGTTTTTTTGCTAGTACTTGGTAAAGGGTGGAAGGCTCGGCCTTATGCCGGGTGTTTTGTTCCACTCTTGCTGCCCTAGTTTCCGTCATATCGGTGTTATCTTCCCGGATTTTGCGTTCCTTGCACGGTTGGGTTATAATGGGAACCCCTTGATAGTTCGCCTTGAATAAAACTCCTCCAGCAAGGCCCAACATTGGTTTTACCATTTGCCACCTAGCCTTTTCCTTCCCTTGAGTCGGCCGGCTCAAGGGTCATCTTTATTTTACCCCCCCCCCCCCCCCCCCGGGGCCAGTGCTTGTCTAAGTGTTGGTCCGACACAGAGCCACTTGCGGCGCCACCTCGGGGAAACTTGGGGGCTGGTTTTAGCTGTACATAGTGTTCATCCGGTGTTGCCCTGAGAACGAGATATGTGCAGCTCCCATCAGGATGTCGGCACATCGGGCGGTCTTGCTGGACTTGTTTTACCATTGTCGAGGATGTCTTGTAACCGGGATTCCGAGTCTGATCGGGTCTTCCCGCTAGAAGGAATATCCTTCGTTGACCGTGAGAGCTTGTGATGGGCTAAGTTGGGACACCCCTGCAGGGTTATGAACTTTCGAAAGCCGTGCCCGTGGTTATGGGCAGATGGGAATTTGTTAATGTCCGGTTATAGAAAACCTGAAGTTGACCTTAATTAAAATACATCAACCGCGTGTGTAACCATGATTGTCTCTTCTCGGCGGAGTCTGGGAAGTGAACACGGTGTTGGAGTATTGTTTGACGTAGGTTGTTCCAGGATCACTTCGTGATCATAGTTGTTCGACCGTGCTTTTGCCTTCTCTTCTCGCTCTCATTTGCGTATGTTAGCCACCGCATATGCTAGTCACTTGCTGTAGCTCCACCTCATACCTTTTACCTTACCTATAAGCTTAAATAGTCTTGATCGCGAGGGTGTGAGATTGCTGAGTCCCCGTGACTCACAGATACTTTCAAAACTAGCTTGCAGGTGCCGTTGAACCGTGCAGATGACGCAACCAAGCTCAAGGAGGAGCTCGATGAAGATCTTGTCCTTTATGTTGTTCTGTTTCCAGTTGATCAGTAGTGGAGCCCAGTCGGAACGATCGGGGATCTGTGTAGCATTTGGGGTAGTCTTCTTTTATTTTGGTTCCATAGTCGGACCTTGTTTGTATCTAGATGATGTAATGCTTTATTCATGTATTGTGTGAAGTGGCGATTGTAAGCCAACTATGTATCTCTTTCCCTTATGTATTACATGGGTTGTGTGAAGATTACCTCACTTGCGACATTGCTTTCAATGCGGTTATGCCTCTAAGTTGTGCTTCGACACGTGGGAGATATAGCCGCATCGAGGGCGTTACACCACTGCTCCTCGTGTGATGACTGATCATGAGTTTCTGCTTAGTCTTCACCAGAAGGTGGATCGGAATCATAAGTGGGTTAAGTGTCAGTTTGGTTCATTTCTTCACAACATGACTGCTACACACAATGCAGTGAAGAAAAACCATTACTACCTCCATGAAGTCTTCGGTCGCACCTGGGAAATACTATCACATCTGTATGGTGAAGAAGATCTCAAGAAAATGGGTCTCAAGGAAGATTTTGACTGGTCTGCACCTCCACCGAAGAAATTCAAGAAGGTCAAGGTTCCTTCCTTGGTGGCCAGCTCATATTCTTCATCGCGCGACACTGATGAGAATCAAGACTTGAACGACACTACAGCAGGCCCTACTACGACAAACGACCCCAACAACGCTGGCGCTCCTTCATCAACTTGATATTCTTCAAGGGCGTTAGTCCTCATATTCGATCCTTTTGGTCATTTGATGACAAAGGGGGAGAGTTTTTAGTTAGTCTTCAAGCGGGTCTTTCTATATGGGCGTTTTTTTTTCAAGTTACAACTCTCGTTCTTCTGAGACTTAAACCCTCTCATACTTTTGAGACGTTTTTCTGCATGCTTATTCCTCATATATGCTAATGCACGCATGCTGAATTACATCAGTCACCATATTTCATCATGCATTTCAAATTCTTCACTGTTATATTGTCAAAATGTGTGTATGAATTACAAGATATAGGGGGAGATATCCATGACTCAACTCTTCAAGTGTGCATTGCTTCAAAAGAAAATTCCTCACTATGCACATCTTCAGGGGGAGTTCTTCTATATCTTGCAATCAAATTCCTCAATATCAGTATTTACACTTCATATGTTTATCCCCGTTGAAAACTTAACCTATATTGTCATCAATCACCAAAAAGGGGGAGATTGTAAGTGCATCTAGTGCCCCTTAGTGATTTTGGTGTATTGAAGACTTATAGGTTAAGGGACTAATGCATTTGTGAGTGTACACAGTGTCATACGTTTGGTGCTTGATCGGTCGGAACGTGAAGACGTTCGACTACATCAACCGTGTTGTCAAACTCTTCCACTTTTTGTCTATGAGGGTATGTGGACACACTATCCCCACTCGTTCCTATGCATCCCCTAGATAGATCTTGCGTGAGCATAGGAATTTTTTTGAAATTGCATGCTACGCTCCCCAAAATATATATATTAGCACATCTGTACACATGAATCCATCCCACTGGATCGAAGGGGGGAGCACACGACATGTCATGAACGACCTCTTTCTCTGTGTGGGGACCTTTGCGATTTTCATCGCATGCACCACATCAATGTTGTGCATCGGGTCGGGTATTCTACACATATGCACGCATCATACACCTCCATAAATATGTTCGGGACACACGCATACAATAATGGTTGTCTTTGGACACACTCTAACTCGCTTGGTTATGGGCAGCAAGCCTATATATATTCATGGGCCCGCATGGACGTCCATCATTTCGACCAACGATGAGAAAGGTTGCCAAGGTGGATATATTCTTCTTCTTTGCTTCGAGTTACCGTATAGTAGGTCGACCCATTCCAAGCGTAATTAAGTTTGAGTGCATGCTACGCGTCGTGAACCCTCGCTCGGTGTGGGGATTTTACGGTTCCAAAGCATGGCACCACATCAAATTTGCGCATTGGGTATTCAAACACCACACACACCACTTCCATATACATACTTGGGCCACATGCACATTTTGCGGGGCCATGTGGACGTCCATCACTTTGACCAACAACGAGCGGGGAGAGGTTGTACGACCAAGATGGAATCTTCTTGGTCTGTGTTATTGTACATCTTGGTGAGATGCCCTCCCCCCGACGTGTGTGTGTGTGTGTGGCGGGCTACTTCGCCTACCTACAACCTCCGTGGGGTTGGGGAAGTCCGGTTAATTTGCAAGGCACATGGGCCACATCAAAAGTTGTGAATGGTAGTTAAATATCACACACCACACCCTTTTCATACATAGCGTAGGGACACCCGCATGTTGTTCGTATGTGTTCTCACCCATGTCGCGCCACAAGCACGCATTTGTGGGTCGGCACATAGTCCACCTTTGTCGGGAAGTAAAAGGGGGAGTTTGACCATATAGGTTTTGTGTTACGGTAGGGTGAGATTTTAGACCTAGCTATTTGGGGGCATGCATTCATAGCTAGGATTCCCTTACCGCCGACATGAAGAGGGGTTCATAGGGGCTGGCTGAGGGAGTCCTGGATTAGGGGGTCCCCGGGCCTCGGGGCTATGTGACATGGGTCAGACTGATGGGCCGTGAAGATACAAGATAGAAGGCCTTCCCCCGTGTCTGGATGGGACTCTCCTTTGCGTGGATGGCAAGCTTGGCGTTCGGATGTGTAGTTTCCTTTTTCTGTAAACCGAATCTGTACAACCCTAGGCCCCTCTGGTGTCTATATAAACTGAAGGCTTTAGTCCGTAGAGGCTAAGACAAATCATACAAGCTAGACATCTAGGGTTTAGCCATTATGATCTCGAGGTAGATCAACTCTTGTAACCCCTATACTCATCAAAGACAATCAAGAAGGAAGTAGGGTATTACCTACATTAAGAGGGCCCGAACCTGGGTAAACATCTTGTCCCCTGCCTCCTGTTAGCTTCGATCCTCAGACGCACAGTTCGGGACCCCCTACCCAAGATAGGCCGGTTTTTACACTGACATTGGTGCTTCCATTGAGAGTTACACTATGTCGTCAACAGAAGGCTCGATGGCTCGTTTGATCATCTACAACGATGCCATTTCCGGGGAAGCTTTTCTCCCCGGACAGATTTTTGTATTCGGTGGCTTCATTCTGCGTGCCAACTCGATTAGCCACCTCGAACAGATCGATAGCTATGCCCCCGGTCATCAGATCAGATTCGGGAACCTAAACTATGTCGCTGATATCCGAGGAGATTTGATCTTCAAAGGGTTCGTGGCCCCGATCGCCGCTCTGGCCGTAGATCCGGAGCAAACCACTAGGTCTGAAGGTGGGAGTTTGGAGCCCACCGGACTCTCCGCTGCAAGCCGCACTATCGAAGATCCGAAGGTGATTCAGTCCATGGCAAACTTAGATTTAGACCGGGTTCCTCCTATCACCGAAGGGCCGGACTCTCCCCCGGACTCTAGATCTAAACTCTCGAAGTCTGTGCCGAGCAAGCACGGCCAGGAGGCCTTTGCCGTGGCTGGCCTTGCGGACTCTCGTTTCCCCGTCCAACCCTTGCTCTTAAACGAGGCTCTAGACTTTATACAGTCCCTAGCCATTACAGAGGAATCGCCTCCAAACTATGCCCAGCCCGTACTAGCGACTGAAAACAGGGAATTTTACGTTCCACCCACCACCCACTTCATAGACACCATCGAGGACTTAACCGATATGTTGGATTACACCTCCGAAGACATCGACTACATGGATGACGATGCCGGAGACGCACAAGGCCAAGACCCGCCATTTACCAGACGTTGCACGGTCACCTCCACATACGACGTGTACATGGTGGACACACCCATGATGGTGCAGACAGGAAAGATCCGGTGGATGACAAACCTGATGAGGCACCACCAAAGCGTCGACGCCAGCGACGCCGCTCAACATCGCGTTGTGATAAAGACAATAATACTGGCCCCTGAGATGATAACACTCCGGAGGGTGCGAAGAGCCCAAAGCCCCCGTCGATCCCACATCCGAACAAGACAATGTGGAGGAGTGGCAAGTTAACCCTAACGATCCGGTTGAGAACGGGGACTCGGAAGACAATAATTATCTATCGCTCTCCTGGGATAATGTGAGCCTCGGCGATGAAGACTTCATTGTGCCAGAGGAACCACTCGAGTAGGAGCATTTTAAGCGCCAACTAATCGCTACTTCAAGAAGCCTAAAAAGCCAGCAGCAGCAGCTCCAAGCCGAGCACGATACACTTAACGACAGGTGCACCCAAGTCCTAGTTGCCGAAGAGTATGGCCTTCAACACCCAGCAAAGAGTTATCCGAAGCATTGGCTACTACCACAATTTGACGACGAGGCCCTCTTGCCCATACTGTCCAGATATGACCGTGCTGATGAACCAGACTGGCCACCATGCAAGCGAGATAAAGCGGCCACCTACGCCGGACACCAACCCGCACCACCTTACTGTAGAGGCAGAGAGACAACGGCTCCAGGATACACCTACGACCTACGACAAGACCTGAGTAATAGAGTAGGCCAAACAACATAAATCTATGGATCAAGGGGGCGCGCCCCAGTGCGAGAGGACGACCGTCAAGCTTGGCCGAAAAGGCATAACCTTACGAGGGCCGAAAACCGCATACGGATTTCATCTGAACTACGTTGCAACGTTGCCCGATACAGAGGCGCCGCACACCCCTTATGCTTCACTAATGAGGTAATGGAGCACCAGTTCCCAGAAGGACTTAAACCCGTGAATATTGAATCATACGATGGAACGATAGATCCCGCAGTATGGATCGAAGATTTTCTTCTCCACATCCACATGGCTCGCGGTGATGATCTCCATGCCATCAAGTACCTCCCCCTAAAACTCAAAGAACCAGCACGACACTTGTTAAACAGCCTCCCAGAAAACTCCATTGGTAGCTGGAAAGATCTGGAGGATTCCTTTAGAGACAACTTCCAAGGTACCTATGTTCAGCCTCCAAACACCTAGGACCTTAGTGACATAGTCCAGCAACCCGGAGAGTCGGCACGGAAGCTCTGGACCAGGTTCTTCATTAAAAAGAACCAAATTATAGACTGTCCGGATGTCGAAGCCCTCACAGTTTAAACACAGCATCCGGGATGAGTGGCTCGCCCGACACCTCGGCCAAGAAAAACCGAAGTCTATCGTATCTCTCATCGTACTTATGACCCGCTTTTGCGTGGGAGAAGATAGCTGGCTAGCTCGTAGAAGCAACAACACTAGTGACCCCAGCACCTCGGAAGCCAGAGATGGCAACGGCAAGCCACGACACAATAAACACAAGCGTCGAAGCAACGATGATGATACTGAAGACACGGTGGTCAATGCCGAATTTAGTGGCTCTAATATCGGTCAGCGGAAGAAGCCATTCAAAGGAAACAAAAATGGTCCATCCAGTTTTGATAGAATACTTGATCGGCCTTGCCACATCAATGCCACCCCTGACAATCCTGCCAATCATACCAATAGAAATTGTTGGGTCTTTAAATAGGCCGGTAAGCTAAACACCGAACATAAAGAGAAGGGGCCGCCCAGCAAGGACGACGATTAAGAGCCTCTCCCAACAAACACGGCAGGGGGCAAAAGACATTTTCCCCCGAGGTAAAAAGAGTGAACATGATCTATGTCACTCATGTCCCCAAGAGAGAGCGCAAACGTGCATTAAGGGACATCTACACCATCGAGCCAGTTGCCCAAAATTCAACCCATGGTCGGTGTGTCCGATAACTTTTGATCGCAGAGACCACCCGACCAGTATCCGTCATGGAGGCTCGGCAGCATTGGTCCTCGACCCAATCATCGACGGATTCCATCTTATGAGAGTCCTTATGGACGGCGGCAGCAGCCTTAACCTGCTTTATCAGGGCACTATCCAAAAAACGGGTATTGATCCATCAAGAATCAAACCCACTAAAACCACCTTTAAAGGAGTGATACCCGGCGTCGAGGCATGTTGCACAGGGTCCATAACGCTGGAGGTAGTCTTCGTCTCACCGGATAATTTCCGGAGCGAGGACTTGATCTTCGACATCGTCCCTTTGCAAAGTGGCTATCACGCACTGCTCGGAAGGACCACATTCGCTCATTTCAATGCGGTCCCGCACTATGCTTATCTCAAGCTCAAGATGCCCGGTTCGCGTGGCATTATAACAGTTGATGGAAACTTGGAGCGCTCCCTCCGTACTGAGGAGCATACCGCGGCTCTCGCAACTGAAGCATAGGGTGGCCTTATCAAGCCGAAAACTACACCGGCAGTCAAGCCCCCGAGCACTGTCAAACGAGTCCGGTCTACCCTACATAACGGCAGTCCGGCTCGTCCATAGTTATATTAGCAATTTAGCCTCCATCAAAGCCCCAACCTGATAGCGGCATACGTACCGCCCGTACATAATTACGCACTAAAGATACCATGGGAAAAGACGGAAGCACACCAAAACACAGTCCAAAGTACGGCTCGACCCTATCTGGACTCTCATATTAAACACTTTTTCTTATTTTTTTCAGGTTCTTTACAACCCACATAACTTTTCGATGGTACCAAGGGCACTCTTCCAGGCCCCTTATGTGTACTCGACCGTCCATCCTCTCAAAGGATCACACATCAAGGCGAAAAGCGGCGCAGACGTGCGGCAGGGTGTCCAAAGGATCTTCAAGATCACCTTTCCCTTTTTAGGACCTGTATACAACTTTTCGTTGTTCTCAAATTCTTGGCATGTAAAATAGCCTTGATAGTTATGGCACTCTTGGTAAAAATGAATTCTGACGTATCAATCAGGCTATAATGGAAGCAGTCTTCGCCTAACCCTGTGCGGTATTGGCTCATTGGCTAATCTATGTTACCTCTTTATGTTAGATTGGCACATACACCTTGTCACGATTTAAATCGCAAGGGGCTTTATCTGGACACATATATTTTTCTAAAATAAGAAGCCCAAACACATTTATAGTATGCTTCGGTGTCCCGAATATGGCATTATATGCATTGGCTCCAAATCATGTCCTTGGTCAATAGTTGGGTTGCCCGGCTCCTATGGTTACTACCTTACGTTGCGCTAAGTTCGGCTAGGGTAGTAAAGGGAGAATTACTGTGATTGTGTTTCCAGCTCGTCCGGTCAAACGCCTCAGTAGAGAAAGCCGAAAACTGACTGTCATGATGCTGGTCAACTATTTAGCGACTTCACATACATCTCTTGTGATTTTTCCGTATTACACGAAGGACTGGCTTTGGCTCGGTCCCATGCCTAAGGCATCCCAATTCGGAGAGCCGCATGCGTACCAAGGGCTAGTTCTTAGCCCCACTGTCAAACTGTAACAGCCTGGATTTTGGCCCTTTCTTTTTCTTTTTGATTTATTGATTTTTGCTCTGTTTTTCCTTTTGGAGTGGTTCTATGGCCTTGTCACCTGGGAAATCATCCCCATTTCCCCTCCCAAGTGACTCATCATCCTAAAAACTTTGCCAAGATCATGTCACTCCACTTCTTGACCAAACCCTAATTTCTTTTCTAGGGAAAATTCCTTCTTCTATTAAAGGAATAACCCTGTCTGCCCTTGGTTGTGAAGCAACCTATATTTCTATTCATCCAAAAATCCCTTAATAATTCTTATAAATTGTTTGGGTCATATCTTCATCAAATATGGCAAAATATCTCATTGGCCATATTCTCCATCAGGCTCAATAAATCCATTTCCTATTCTGTCCTAAATGGCACATTGTGAAGCAAGTGCTATTTACACTTTCCCATTTGCCCCCAAACTTTTTGGGCATGATATATCATCCAAATAATTGCCCCGTGCCAAAATTCAACTTTACTTGCCTGGCCAAACTTCCTCAGTGATTTTTTTAAAGTTCCTATCTAAGGGAAGCCTTTGTGAAGAAAGTTCTAGCTAGGGTTATCCAAATGAGTTGAAATTCTGCACACTCCTTCATGTGCTCATATTATCTCACACCTACAAATTTCAGCTCCATCCCATTCTCTATGTGAGCTCAACATCAAATCTTTGATTCTGTCAATATTTTCAGGTTGTGAAGCAAGTATATTGTATATTGCTACATTTTACCTGAAAATTTACCAAAGCATTCTTCTACCTAAATAACTTCTCTCCACCAAATTTGGCATCAATTCATAAAGCAAATATTTCACTATAATTCTTGTAAGTTTCTAGTCAGCAAGGATGTTTGTGAAGCAAGTACCATTTTGGTAAAACCAATTAGTATGAAATTTTTACAGCACCTTTATCTAGCCAAATCACTAAGTCCTGCCAAGTTTTACCTCAAATGGTTACTCCATGTGAGTGCATCATCCAAATCATGATTCTGGACCCATAACGTGAGTTACAAAGCAACTATATTAGTTACTGTTCCATTATCCTCAAAAACTCCAGGATCATAGTCCTTCCTTAATTAATCACCCCAGACAAACTCTTTGGCGCCAGTGAAATCCCTGTTGATCACCAGTGCTCACCCAAGTTTACTGCAGTAAACTTCAGATGGTGATTACAATTTAACCATATCACTTTTCACTGATCTACCACCGCGGTTGTAACCTACCCTGGATGAACTACCCACTAGACAACATGGTCAAGCCCCTCTCCCCCACTACAAACCAGTGCACGCGGGGACCACGACAATGGCATGCCTGCGCACGCGCTCTATGTGTAGTGGCCACGTCCAGTGGCTGTTTGTGCTGGACCCCCTCCTCCTCTTGTTGCCTTTGAGCGCGTGAGCGTGTCCAGCAGCTGGCCTGCGTCATCGCCATTCCCCTGGACCCCTCTCCCCCTCCGTCCGTTTCCTCACCGACGCCCACTGACGCTCGCCGCCGAATGCCCACAGGGGCACAGTGCCCAACATGTTTTAATGGCGCTCGGCTTCTTCCTGTGCTTCTCCTTTGGCCTCCTCTTCCCCGTGAGCTTTCTCCGTGTGCCTCCATCGTCGCCTACCTCCGAGTTCGTGAGCGTGGGCATGCATCCACGGCGCCGGACACGCGTCCGTGGCGACGCCAGCTCAACCTCCCTATCTCCGTTTCTCCTAAGAAGTGGCCTCCCCCACATCCTAGAAGCCTCCCCAAGCACTCCCCGGAGCTCGAGCGTCTCCCTTCCCTTCCCCATGGCCTCCATGCCCGCCCAGGCCTCAGCCTAAATTTGCTCAACGTCGAGCTCCTCCCTCCCTATCTACACCACCAGAGACCTCCATCCTCACCCCGGAGCCACCCCAGCACCTCTCCTCCTCCTCCTGTGGTCGTTTTCCACGCACTCCCTAGGGCCCGAAGCTCTCCTCCATCGCGGCTCCCCGTTCTGCCTGCTTTGCTGCTCTCCAATGTGGGCAGACTCATCAGGCTGGTGCGGCTCCTCGCGCTAGTCACTCCGATGGTCCAAGCTCTACCGGAGGTGGCTGGAGCTGACCGGGCGAGCGCCGGCGCTGGCGGTCGTCCTTTGTGCAGCGGGCGCGCGTCGGGGGAGAAGAAGGAGAAGGCCAAGAGGAGATAGATGCCGCGCTGGACCCACACGTCAGCGACACAAGGCTCGGCCCCACCACCTCGCTGACGTGGATAAGTGGACGCGGGATTTGCCCGTGTGCGCTTTCCCCTTCTGAAAGCGTACTTTGTTCTTCTTCGGGGCAAAAGTACGTTTTCCGCTCTGGAAAACGTATTTCCTGAGAAGACGCCTTCTGTTTTTCTATCCAGGCCCAGTTTGTAAAGATTTTTCTTACAGATGGGTCCCTGGCAGAAAAACCCTTATATCTTTTTACTCCCAACTCCAAATTAGTTGATTCCAAAGCCCACTTCTTCGTTTAGTCGAGCCCGTTCCGATGGAATCATTCTCACCATGTTTTGACATTCTGAAAATGACCATTTTGCCCTTGCTCTTAATCAGCCCCTCTGGGAGAGAACGTTTTCCGGCGATTCTTTCCATGAGCTTCTCGCACTTCTTCTCGGTGATTTCTTCCACCCAGGCAAGCCACAACCTCCATTCGCATGATTGCAATGCAGTGACATGGTTTATTCATTTGAACTTGTTTAAAACATTGCATTAGCTATGTATGATCTGTTCATGGCATGACTCGGAGTATTGTTTTGATGTTGATATTGCCATGATATTGCTTGTAGTTCTAGGACTTATATTTTGATGATTATGTAGATGAAATGTGCCTTTGGATTCTTACTGGCTATTATGATTATGTTTATGATGGTAATATGCTTTGGAGTATTACTTTGGACGACATATTGCCTTTGGATTCTTAGTGGCTAGTATGATTATTGTCATGATGGTATCTGTTATTATCTTGGAGCACTACTTTGAATATCATGTTGCCTTTGGATTATTAGTGGCTAGTGTTATTTTCGTCATGATGCTAGTTGACATTATGTTATGGGATATGATTATGAAGATGATGCTTGCATGTGGATCATGGCTAGATAGTTATTTGAGTAGTAGTATTATCGTTCTTGGGTTCATCATGATAGTAGTGTTATACTCTTCTCGGAGTATTTTGGTATGATGATATTAAGCTTTGGATTATTTGTTGGATATTGCTATGACTTGGATTATAGGTTGATAGATGATATCAGAGTATCAGTCATTACTATTATATTTTGGGGATAAATTCCATCATTAAGTTGGTCGGGTGCCACCGAACCGGGCTTTTCTAGTGCAACCACATTTGCCTTTATGGGAAGGCCCTAATGCGATCTATTGTCGTGCCTCTCGCCGGTGCCTACAACTAGGGAAGGTTATGGGCACGCACTACCCTAATCAGGTAGGCTGACATAAGCCTTGTGTGCCTGTTGTTGTTATGTGCACGGTCCCCATGGTGGACGTTTTGGCCACGACGGTGGTCGTTGTGTCTTTGGTAGACATGGGGCCACCCAGGACTAGCCTAGTTGGGAGTGGGTCGGATTGGCCGGGAGAGTGTCATGGCAGTAGATCAGTTTTGTCGGAATGCCGTTGGTCCACCCGAATGGGAGTGCGAGGCCATTGGTTCCGTGGTGTGGGTACAGTGGTCTACCCCTGGAGAGTGTGTATTTAAATCTATCAATAGCCGCGTCCTCGGTCATGGGCAAGGGTTCGTACTAGGTGACACCATTCGATCAACACTCACATGACAGAATGACTTATAGGTGATTTATATGTTAATATGTTGAGTAGTACAAATTGGCAGGATGTTGATGATGATGTTGGAGACCAAGTGTTGGTCACGGTAGTGATCGCCGGAAGGATCACCATTTGAGACCAAGTGTTGGTCATGGTTGTGATTGCCGGAAAGATCACCGTTTGGTTTTAATCACGAGGTGATTGAGATGGTATATTGCTTGGCCGGTTAGCCGAGAGAAATATGGTTATGCAGATCCGAGATGGTGATTTATTAGTATTGTATCAGTTTAATAGCATGCTTAGTAGTTGTGTCATCATGGTAGTTGTTACATAATTAACCTGTTAATGCTATGTTATTGTATTGCCTTGATGTTTGTGGTTGTTGTGTGCTTGCAAGTACATTCAATGTACTGACCTGGCGTGTCATTCCAGATTGCAGGTGCTGCCATATTGCTTGATTGCTTGTCAAGGTTGCCGTGCGTGCGCACTAGATTGTGTCCCAGCCAGAGTCCCTATGGAGTGGAGTTCACCACCTTCGTCGTTGTTCCGCTGCTAGAAGTATTCCGCTGCTACGAGTTGTTTCGCTGCTAGCATAGAGCAAGTGTAGTATCATGGGCATAGTGTCGCCGTGCTGATGTGCTTCTTTGTAACATCAGACGCTTGTATTACTATTCTTGTAATAAGAGTTGATTTGTTCTACGTCAAGCAGTGCCGTATTCCAGAGACTTCTCCTCGATCTCTGGGTTGGAATATGGGGCGTTCCGGTTTCCCTTAGCCGGGGTGCCACAGGCTTGGTATGAGAGCAGGTCTGGCTGTAGGACGCCCTAGTCAGCGCGACCGGTAGAAATCGGTAGTTTGTAGTTTGGCTTGTTTATTGCACTTGGTTGCTGCATTTGTTTGTTGCACATCATGCATATATCCTTAGTATTTGTTGCTACTGACGATTTATTTGGTGAGTGTAGATGGCATCAGTTCAGGATCCACTATAGCTCAGCCTTTGCATTTCTCCAGTTTTCTTTTCTGGCTCGTTCTTGAGTGTTTGGCGTCATCTTTGTCCCAACAGAGTGATGCCAAGTGATCCCGACACTGTTGGTAAAAATGGTGCTCAGGTATCGCACCTAATTCCTTCCTTTCAGCCCCGCCTATCGTTTCGGTGATGAACATGCTTCTATCCCGAATCGCTCTTTTATTTTGTCGTGTTGGCAACCCTTAATGATCCGAGCTATCAAGAAAGGGCAATGCCAGCAGGCTCAGTTTCCTCGCTATCCTTATTTCCTGGACGAGTACGGATATTTTCCATCCGCTTAAAAATAATGTGGTCGCGACAGTCGTGTCCTGCTACATGGTTATCAAGTTTGTCCTCGCCCCCGAGCTAGTCCAGGTTGCTACCTGGCTAAGCTAATACTTGGTGTAGCGCTGTTTACACCAATTCCTCCACACATTTATTCGTCCTCATGCACATCGTCACATCATGCTAGATCGTAGTACCGGAGATCCCGCGATATTTGTGTGCTTAAGTAGGCATGCATATTGTGTGACTAGCAGTAATATGTGACATTGATTTGTGTGTGAATTGATGGTTGTTGTGTGCTTTTGTTTAGTTGAGTTTTCTTTTGCTTCTTTCTTTTGGGCCCTGGTGTTACATTATTTTTTCCCTATAAAGAGTTGCTCATCAGCTGACACTGGACCAGAGGAATAAGCAAGGAGTTCAAATATTTGGACGCTCAGCTAAACAGAATGGAATTCTCAGCCAACTGCAGTGAAATGAGGAATATCTGATTTTGAGGCTGATAATCAATTTTGCATTAGTGTGCACTCCTCACAACAGTACTGATAACTCAAGTCTGTAGTAGTATAAAATTCTCATAGAAGTAATGATCAGCAGCAAGATAAGTCAGGTACAAGATCAACGGTATATTCTCAGTCAAAGGTATGGAGCATATACAAAATTTTGGCTCAGCAATGCATGATGATTGAAATATGTTATCATAAAAAATAAAGTCAGAGTGTGATATGCTCAAGGAAGATAGTTAAACAAATTTCTCATGCAAATATTCAGCCACAGAATATCATGGGTGTCTGTGTGTGTGGATTTCAGTCTGCATATCAGTATGATGTTTTGGATATAATAAACTCAGTATTCTTCCACACGCTATCGAAAGAAATTTATGATGCAAGGCTCCTCAGCATGATATGTGAATAATTTCCGGTCCAAGAAATCCGTTCTTTCTCAACAAGATACCTCGGTAAAAGCTTCTGACAGACGGAAATGAATTTTTCTCAACAAGCAAAACCGAGGAGAAGCTTCTCAAGTATGGAACTCAGGCGTGTCCTGCACAATACTCATGTCAAGCTTCGTGTGTAAGCTATCGAGGCTTCTTCTACACGCTACCCAAACAAAAAAGCTTCGAGCAGAAGCTAATGAGCCTTCCTCGGCAAGCTACACGAATGGATTTTCTCTGCAGATCAAGGATCAGATTTGCAATAAGTTTTGCCGGAGGTACAATATAGTCAAAACATATGCCTACCGCAAGAATCAAGTGTTTGGTGGCATATTCTTGTTCTACATATGGTGAGCATGCATCCCCAATCATATCAGTCATTCATACAAGGTACAACAAGGATCCAATAGATATACCTAAAGGAAAATAAGCAGAGATACATCTCATGAACGACACGGATCTACAAGAACTGGAGATGCCATCACAGAATCCACAGTCTTGACAATGGTCATCAAGGTCATTATTCCCGTACCAGACAAGGTGATATCAGGAAACCTTGTCACCTTCTTATATGATTGGCCTCAGCAATGATCTCTGTACAGCTACAAACCCCAAGTATATGTCATATATGTGCGGACACGGGTCAGAAAATAAGCAAAGGAATAATGCCAACAATATTGCACTAATCACATCCCTGGCCATACGAAGAATCAAGGACAGGTGTGGCCAAGTTATTCCAGTAAGGTATCCTCACAAAAAAATCATGACCGTTATAGGGTGAGACTTACAACAAAGGTAAGATGATTTTGCACGACCATCAGGGTCCGGATACCCCAAGTCAGCTGGAGGCCATAATTCCATATGGATCCACAAAGACATACACCCTCAGCGGCCTACTCTGTTTTACAGGGATTTCATATGCCGCTTGGAATGGGTAATATGGAAAATCCAAATAGGTATACCGACAAAACGATAAAGTCAAAAGCCGAACAATGAGCTCAGACCCGGTATACTCGACGATGAAATCAAGTACATGGTCAGTCTGTCAGGAAAAAGCAATTGTTCGTCAGCCCCTGTCGGGCCAGTCTCAAGATATAAATATTTGAGGTATGACACAGCTATAACTCCATACACCGTTATATTGCTCCTAACAAAAGGCAGTCAGATCTTTGGTACATATTTCACGCTCGAGCCAAAGAAATAAATCAAAATCAGTACCACCTATGAGCAGTCAGATCCCGTCAGAAGGTGGCCCTGATTAATTCTCAGCATTTATTGAAACCAGAAGGCCTGCATTTATTTGAAGGAACCCCATGACAGAAGTATTAAGGTGTTCATGACCGAAGGAAAAATTTATGCTCAGATCCATTGGATACCACCACAGGTATGGGGAATCAACGTCAGTAAAAAATAAATTGGTATATGAGCAAAAAACCCATCAGGATTTGGGGAAAGGTGAAGCAAACCACCCCGAGCAAAGATGATCAAATCATATAAAATTCTTGGGATAACAATAAATAAAGGAAAAAGGATACCCGAGTTGGAAACGGTGTCCTCAAGACACACTTGTTCCCTGAGCAACTAAATCTCGAGGACGAGATTTCTTTAAGGGGGTAAGAGTTGTAACAGCCTGGATTTTGGCCCTTTCTTTTTTCTTTTTGATTTACTGATTTTTGCTCTGTTTTTCTTTTTGGAGTGGTTCTGTGGCCTTGTCACATGGGAAATCATCCCCATTTCCCCTCCCAAGTGACTAATCATCCTAAAAACTTTGCCAAGATCATGTCACTCCACTCCTTGACCAAACCCTAATTTCTTTTCTAGGGAAAATTCCTTTTTCTACTAAAGGAATAACCCTGTCTGCCCTAGGTTATGAAGCAACCTATATTTCTGTCATCCAAAAATCCCCAAATAATTCTTATAAATTGTTTGGGTCATATCTTCATCAAATATGGCAAAATATTTCATTGGCCATATTTTCCATCAGGCTCAATAAATTCATTTCCTATTGTGACCTAAATGGCACATTGTGAAGCAAGTGCCATTTATCCTTTCCCATTTGCCCCCAAACTTTTTGGGCATGATATATCATCCAAATAATTGCCCTGTGCCAAAATTCAACTTTACTTGCCTGGCCAAACTTCCTCAGTGATTTTTTCAAAGTTCCTGTCTGAGGGAAGCCTTTGTGAAGAAAGTGCTAGCTAGGGTTATCCAAATGAGTTGAAATTTTGCACACTCCTTCATGTGCTCATATTATCTTACTCCTACAAATTTCAGCTCCATCCCTTTCTCTATGTGAGCTCAACATCAAATTTTTGATTCTGTCAATAATTTCAGGTTGTGAAGCAAGTATATTGTATATTGTATCATTTTACCTGAAAATTTACCAGAGCATTATCCTACCCAAATAACTTCTCTCCACCAAATTTGGCAAAAATTCATAAAGCAAATATTTCTCTAGGATTCTTGCAAGTTTCTGGTCAGCAAGGATGTTTGTGAAGCAAGAACCATTTTGGTAAAACCAATTGGTATGAAATTTTACAGAACCTTTATCTAGCCAAATCACTAAGCCCTGCCAAGTTTTACCTCAAGTGGTTACTACATGTGAGTGCATCATCATCCAAATCTTGATTCTGGACCCATAATGTGAGTTACAAAGGAACTATATTAGTTTGTGTTCCATTATGCCTCGAAACCTCTAGGATCATAGTCCTTCCTTAGTTAATCACCCCAGACATACTCTTTGGCGCTAGTGGAATCCCTGTTGATCACCAGTGCTCACCCAAGTTTACTATGGTAAACTTCAGATGGTGATTACCGTTTAACCATATCACTTTTCACTGATCTACCACCGTGGTTGTAACCTACCCTGGATGAACTAACCACTAGACAACATGGTTAAGCCCCTCCCCCACTACAAACCAGTGCACGTGGTGACCACGACAGTGGCATGCCTATGCACGCGCTCTGTGTGAAGTGGCTGCGTCTAGTGGTTGTTTGTGCTGGACCCCCTCCTCCTCTCGTCGCCTTCGCGCGCATGAGCGTGTCCAGCAGCTGGCCCGCGTCGTCACTATTCCCCTGGACCCCTCTTCCCCTCCACTTGTTTCCACACCGACGCCCACCGACGCTCGCCGCCGAACGCCCACAGGGGCACAGTGCCCCGACATGTTTTAATGGTGCTCGACTTCTTCCTCTGCTTCTCCTTTGGCCTCCTCTTTCCCGTGAGCTTTCTCCTTATGCCTCCATCGTCGCCTACCTCCGAGTTCGCGAGCGTAGGCATGCGTCCGCGGCAACGCCAGCTCAACCTCCCTCACCCCGCTTATATAAGGCCACCCCGTCTCTGTTTCTCCTCACCACTGGCGTCCCCCGCATCCTAGAAGCCTCCCCGAGCACTCCCCGGAGCTCGAGTGCCTCCCTTCCCTTCCCCATGGCCGTTGTGCCCGCCTCGGCCTCGGCCTAAATTCGCTCAACGCCGAGCTCCTCCTTCCCTATCTACACCACCAGAGACATCCATCCTCACCCCGGAGCCACCCAGCACCTCTCCTCCTCCTCCTGTGGTCGTTTGCCACACACTCCCCGGAGGCCGAAGCCTTCTTCCACCGCGGCTCCCCGTTCTGCCTGCTCCGCTGCTCTCCGACGTGGGCAGACTCATCAGGCGGGTGCGGCTCCTCGCACTAGTCACTCCGGGGGTCCGAGCTCCACCGGAGGTGGCCGGAGCTGACCGGACGAGCGCCGGCGCTGGTGATCCTCCTCTGTGCAGTGGGCGCACGTCGAGGGAGAAGAAGGAGAAGGCCAGCAGGAGAGAGACGCCGCGCTAGACCCACACGTCAGCGACACAAGGCCTGGCCCCGCCCCCTCACTAACGTGGATAAGTGGACGCGGATTTGCCCGTGTGCGCTTTCCCCTTTTGAAAGCGTACTTTGTTCTTCTTCGGGCCAAAAGTAAGTTTTCCGCTCTGGAAAACGTATTTCCTGAGAAGACGCCTTCTGTTTTTCTGTCCAGGCCCGGTTTGTAAAGATTTTTCTTACAGATGGGTCCCTGGCAGAAAAACCCTTATATCTTTTTACTCCCAACTCCAAATCAGGTGATTCCAAAGCCCACTTCTTCGTTTTGTCGAGCCCGTTCCGATGAATCATTTTCACCATGTTTTAACATTCTGACAATGACCATTTTGCCCTTGCGCTTAATCAGCCCCTCTGGGAGAGAACGTTTTCCAGCGATTCTTTCCGGGAGCTTCTCGCACTTCTTCTCGGTGATTTCTTCCACCCCAGGCAAGCCACACCCTCCATTTGCATGATTGCAATGCAGTGACATGGTTTATTCATTTGAACTTGTTTAAAACATTGCATTAGCTATGTATGATCTGTTCATGGCATGACTCGGAGTATTGTTTTGATGTTGATATTGCCATGATATTGCTTGGAGTTCTAGGACATATATTTTGAGGATTATGTGGATGACATGTTCCTTTGGATTCTTAGTGGCTATTATGATTATGTTTATGATGGTAATGTGCTTTGGAGTATTACTTTGGACGACATGTTGCCTTTGGATTCTTAATGGCTAGTATGATTATTGTCATGATGGTATCTGTTATTATCTTGGAGCACTACTTTGAATATCATGTTGCCTTTGGATTATTAGTGGCTAGTGTTATTTTCATCATGATGCTAGTTGACATCATGTTATGGGATATGATTATGGAGATGATGCTTGCATGTGGATCATAGCTGGATAGTTATTTGAGTAGTAGTATTATCGTTCTTGGGTTCATCATGATAGTAGTGTTATACTGTTCTCGGAGTATTTTGGTATGATGATATTAAGCTTTGGATTATTTGTTGGATATTGCTATGACTTGGATTATAGGTTGATAGATGATATCGGAGTATTAGTCGTTACTATTATATTTTGGGGATAAATTCCATCATTAAGTTGGTCGGGTGCCACCGAACCGGGCTTTTCTAGTGCAACCACATTTGCCTTTATGGGAAGGCCCTAATGTGATCTATTGTCGTGCCTCTCGCCGGTGCCTCCAACTAGGGAAGGTTATGGGCATGCACTACCCTGATCAGGTAGGCGGACATAAGCCTTGTGTTCCTATTGTTGTTGTTATGTGCACGTTCCCCGTGAGGGACGTTTTGGCCACAACGGTGGTCGTTGTGTCTTTGGTAGACACGGGGCCACCCAGGACTAGCCCAGTTGGGAGTGGGTCGGAGTGGCCGGGAGAGTGTCATGGCAGTAGATCGGTTTTGTCGGAACACCGTTGGTCTACCCGAATGGGAGTGCGAGGCCACGGGTTCCGTGGTGTGGGTACAGTTCGCTACCTCTGCATAGTGTGTACTCAAATCTATCGATAGCCGCGTCCTCGGTCATGGGCAAGGGTTCGTACTAGGTCACACCATTCGATCAACACTCACAAGACGGAATGACTTATAGGTGATTTATATGTTAATATGTTAAGCAATACAGATTGGCAGGATGTTGATGATGATGTTGGAGACCAAGTGTTGGTCATGGTAGTGATCGCCGGAAGGATCACTATTTGAGACCAAGTGTTGGTCATGGTTGTGATCGCCGGATAGATCACCGTTTGGTTTTGATCATGAGGTGATCGAGATGGTATATTGCTTGGCTGGTTAGCCGAGAGAAATATGGTTATGGAGATTCGAGATGGTGATTTATTAGTATTGTATCAGTTTCATACCATGCTTAGTAGTTGTTTCATCATGGTAGTTGTTAAATAATTAACATGTTTATGCTATGTTATTGTCTTGCCTTGATGTTTGTGGTTGTTGTGAGCTTGCAAGTACATTCAATGTACTGACCTGGCGTGTCATGCCAGATTGCAGGTGCTACCATGATTGCTTGATTGCTTGTCAAGGTTGCCGTGCATGTGCGCTAGATCGTGTCCCAGCCAGAGTCCCTGCAGAGTAGAGTTCACCACCTTCATCGTTTTTCCGCTACTAGAAGTATTCCGCTGCTATGAGTTGTTTCGCTGCTAGCATAGAGCAAGTGTCGCCGTGCTGATGTGCTTATTTGTAACATCAGACCCTTGTATTATTATTCTTGTAATAAGAGCTGATTTGGTCTATGTCAAGCAGTGCCGTATTCCAGAGACTTCTCCTCGATCTCTGGGCTACAATACGGGGCGTTCCGGTTTCTCTGAGCTGGGGTGCCACACAAACTCCTATGGCTAAGTGAGAGTGATAATGCCGCATAGTCCGATTGCCTGGTTTGCCGCACTGCTACCTCCTTTAAGGACCTAGATGTTCGGTCAAGTGTGCTCATGTGCTATTCCAAGCACCCCTGTAATATCTACGTGGGGGCTGAAGCCGACGTCTGGAAAACTCTCAGATACAGCAAACGGCCGCACAGGAGGAATATAATTTGAAACAAAATAAGCAAGCATATTATACGATAGCCTTGTTTCGTAATACAAAGTTGGGCAGCCTGGATACATTCATTCAAAAATAATATCCTTGGAACATTGGCCCTCTACAATGCGGGAACCTTCTAGGACTTCGTCAAAATATCTCTCTGGCCTACAGTGCTCCTTGCCTGCAGGTCATCCCTCGGTTGCAAGCTTGGTGGCATTCATCTTCACCCACTGAACCTTCACACGGGTGAAGGCCATCCGGGCGCCTTCGATACAGACCGACCGCTTTATGGTGTCAAGCCGGGGGCAGGCATTGACTAGCCGCTTCACGAGCCTGAAGTAGCTACTGCGTATGGGCTCGGCTGGCCAAAGATGGACTATAACATTCTTCATTGCTAATCCGGCCACCCTATGCAGTTCGGTCAACTACTTCAGCTAATCGTTGAGGGAAACCAGATGCTCTGGCGCAAGATACTGCGACCAGAATAGCTTCTCTGTCGAGCTCCCCTCTGGCTCGGAAGAAATCCGCGGCCTCGGCAACACTCCGGGGCAGATCCGCAAATGCTCCTGGAGAACTCCAAATCCGGGTGAGTAAGATGTATCTCCTCCTTGCAAATTTGCTCTGCATATTAAAGGCCTTACCCGCCACTATCTGCCTTGCCTCTTGGATCTCCCGGAAGACGCCTTGGGCTTCAACCCGGGCCTCCTTCGCGCTTTGGAGGGCCTTAGCAAGTTCGGAGTCTCGATCCGAAATCTTGCGCTCCAAGGAATCACATTTGCTTATGGAATGCTTGAGCTCTTGTTGGACTTCATCCAACCTCGCTTCATGTTTTCGGCAGGAGGCTCCTTCCTCCTCCACCTCCTTTTTGGCTTTGGCCACCGCGCTCTTGAGGGATTCAACCTCAGAGGTGTTCACTATAAGTATGACCATAAAACTCATCAAGATAACAAACTAGCGCTCATATCATTATATATATATAGGACAACACTATTCTAATCACAGGATTAGAATAGTTATTTGGATCATGACACGTCCTATAAGAGCCGAGATATATCCTCCGAAACTCCTGAACCGGTACAGTAGAAAAAAAAACATCCCCGCCCAATCCCCTGGCGCATCCCCGACCCAATCCCCACCTTCCCCGCTGGGTTGCCAGCCACCGGATCTGCTGCCCACCGGCGTGTGCTGCCGGCAACCGGAGCCGCCGCCCACACCCCCTGATCTTTCGTAGCCGAACCACCTCCCCGGATCCCCACGCCGCCGCACGCCCTCCCCGGAGAACCCCATCGTCGCACCCCCATCCTCATCCTCACCACCAACCGCCGCCCATGGCCTTCCCGACCTCCAACCACCACGCCGCTGGCCCAACATCCGACCACCGCCGTGGGCGCATCCATTCCCAGGGACGCAGGTGCGGCAGAGCGCCGCCCGTCCATCCTACGGCGCCGTCTCCGCCCCCCATAAGGAAACCGTGCCGCCGCCGCCCCCAACGTCCCACGCCCGCAAATTCCATGGTACCACCGTCACAACCACTCTCGCCTGCCGGTGTCGAGAATGGATGCGGCCGCCCTTGCACACTGCCCTCGTGCTGCTGCTGGCCGGCCCTCATACGCATACACGACCTCTGCCGGAGCTCCTGCAGCCGCTGTCACCGCCCTACCATCTGCTCGCGACCGCGGCCCCTCCGTCCTCCTCTCAGGAGGCCGTTGGTAACCCATGGTATGTTGTAGGTGAGCAAAACAGGATGTTGTCCTCCTCTCTTCTTGTTGGTTCCTGTTATCACCACAAAAATAGAGCACACAAAAGACTCGAGCTGCTAGTTTTCGTACACTTCGTCAAAGCACCTATCACTTCTTCAAAAATCTACAGGAACAAAGTGAGGGAGTGCGAATGCATTCATCTTAGCTAGCTTCAGCAAAGGAAGTTGTCCATGCAGTCACCCGATTACCCTAGGAACATAGGATGCTCACCATTGCTTTGCTATGGTATTGGTGGCAAGAAAGAAATCGTGGAAATCATGGTGAATGCAGAGCCACAACGGAGGAGTTCCAATATGATATTCGGTTTCATGTGAATGAATGGAAGGAGTTCGTTGATAGCAAGCCTGCAGTCCTTAATACCACTGTCGACTGCTCTTGGGTGCCACCACCGCTTAACACAATGAAGATTAATATTGATGGTGCTTATTCAGCACAAGCTGGGGGTGGCGGATGGGGACTGATATGTAGAGATGCTACCCGAGAGATACTATTTGCTGTTGGTGGTTCATCCTCAGCCATGGCCAGTGCCCTTCATGCTGAGACGACAGCCCTGCTAACAAGCTGTGTCAATCTTGCTGATCAAATAGGTGTGGGGAGAGTTGAGTTTGAGACCGATTATCTAGTACTGAACAAGCTGTGTCTATTGATATTGATGATCGGTCTTCTCTTGGACAAGCCTTTAGAGAACTCAAGTTTAGGGTTGCTACATGTTTTATCCAAGCTAGTGTAGTGCATACACCACGTGAGTGTAACAAGCCAGCGCATGTGTTGGCAGCGTTCGGTTCGGGTCTAGCTCATGTTGAAAGCCGCCAGTGGCCGTCAAACTATCCTGATGATGTAACCCATGCTATAACCGGCGATTTAGCCGCATGTTAATGGAATACGAGTGTTCCATATCAAAAAAAATATACAGGAATGCTAAGCTATGGCCCCGCTTCTACTGAAATTGTTATGCACAGTGTTCCTGTAGCCTCTCACACGTATTTGATTATTTCATTTCGCCGCTTAGATTTTGTAACGTTCAAAGTTTATTATGGGGAGGCTTCACCAACATGCCCCAAAGAAGTGTGTCATGGACCTTGTAACTCCGTCCCCTTTTTATGTTCATGCACTTTCTTCACTTGATTTGATGGAAGGAAGTTCAAAGGTTAATGTCTAGAGAGTTCAATCATTGGACGTCGGGAAGAATGCATCTTAATGATGAAAAAATGCATCAAGAAAAAAATGCATTCATCAAAGAGAAGTGCAAGCCTATTTTCGGCAGGTTTAAAAATGTTAAATTTGGAAAATGTACACAAAAAGATTGCTGAAAAAAGATGGGCGCTGCAAAAATGATACTAAACAAACAAAAAAAACACTAGTCAGCAGGTTGCACGGGCCCATGACATGCTCATAAATATAAATTTTTTTATGGTGACAAAATTTCTTTGATTCCCATCTCTATGTAGAGAAACAGTGAGCAAATAAGACCGAAAAAATTATTGATATTGTTTTCCATGATTTTTCGTGATTTTACCCTTTTATGTAGAGAAACAGTGAGCAAATAAGACTAGTCTGCAGGGTGTTCAACATAAGGTTATTATTCACCAATACACTGCTTTTCTCTGGAAGCAGAAAAAGATTGAAGTTCATCCTGGCAACCCAATGTGGTTCAATTTGTATATTAAAAGAAGATCCTAGAAATTCAAAATTAAATAATGATGTGATTCAATTTTTATTTAGTAAGAAAGGATTTCCCTTGAGACTAACTAATCAAGCCACCAAGTTCACATTAATAATAATGGAGCAGTTGAATATATGCACAAAACTCAAGTTCTTCCCGTTTTCTAGAAAAAGAAAAGTATGAAGTTCAATTTAAAAACTAAAATTACAAAAGGATTTTCACCGTTTCTAAATAAAAAAACTGTCGAAGTTCAAAGTAAAGTAATGGAGCGGTTCGATGTTTACTAAAACTATAGGATATTTTCCATTACGAAAAAAACAAGAAGTCCAAATTTAAAAAATAGACAAGTTTGATGTGAAGAAAAACTTGGATTTTTTTCTCGTTACTGAAGAACAAAATGAAGAAGTTCAAATTAAAATAATGAAACATATCAAAAAGGTTTATAAAAAATGATTTCCCATTTTTAAAAAATACCTGAGAATCCGAAATAAAAACAACATCATGGCTCGATCTTTACAAAAAACTAAGGGCAAGTTCATGTAGCACATGAAATTTATGTATCATAGTGATGTATTGGTTGTACATGTAGCACACGAAGTGTATTTGTAATGTTGCATGCAATTTTCTTGAATTTCAATAGCATGCGAAGTTCATGTCTAAGAAATTCCTAAGTTCACGTGTACCACATACTGAAGAAATTCATCAATGAATAAAAAAGGACCATCTAGGCCATTTCAATAATAGCAAACAATGCCTCAAAATGTCACGACAAATAAAAACTTCATAAGATATAGCATGTTCGTAGAAAGTGGAAAACCCCATAATTTTGTTTTGTAAGTTCAATTTTAAAAAGTGGAGCGGTTTGATATTTATTTGAAAACTTGGTTTTTTTGGTTTCTAAAGAATAAAACTAACAAGTTCAATTCTAAATAATGAAGAAGTTCAATGTTTCTAACAAAACACCAATTTTTGCATTTCTAAAAAACACACAAAGAAGTTCAAATAAAAAAAGTTAGATCAGTTCGATGTCTATACAAAACTCATATTTTTTCTGTTATAAAGCAAAACAGAGAGAAGTTCAAAGTGGTAACAACCAGAAGTTCACGTACTGCATGGTGTGTGTTTTCATATGAGAAAATAGAATAAAAAAGTTAAAGTATAAAAATTTAGTTGCAAGAAGTTCAGGTGCTCGGCATGGGTAAGTTTAGAACTTCTTGTGAGAGAGGTAATCGGCATGGTATATCATTTGTGCAACTCCGATGAACGGGTGAGAAATTACGAACACAAATACATGGTAGAAGTTCAAAGTGAAAACAACGGGAAGTTCAACTACTACACGGAATGCATTTCAGATGAGAATAAAATGAATAAAAAAACTAAAAGCCTAAAATGTTTGTTGCAAGAAGTTCACATCCTCCTCCCAGTGCAGTTCGAGATCTCTAGTGCGAGACGTCCAACCTTCAATTACATGTTACACTACTAGAAAAAGGGCTATAGATGGGATTGATACTAATGGCGCACCAGAAAAGCGGTGCGCCATTAGTATATACTAATGGCGCACCACCTACTGATACGCCATTAGAGTTGAAACTACTAATGGCGCACCTGGCCCAGGGTGCGCCATTAGTATAAAAAAAATTTAACTAGTGCGCCTGTCCAAACATACTAATGGCGCATCCAGATATAGTGCGCCATTACTAGTTGTAACTAGTAATGGCGCACCAGCCGGAAAGTGCGTCACTAATGTTGTTTTTTTTATTATATTTTTATTCCCTTTTTTGCAAAACTACTAATGGCGCACTCTTCCACCGTGCGCCATTAGTATTTTTTTTTTGCAAAACTACTAATGGCGCAGCACCAGGAGGTGCGCCATTAGTAAACTGGATTACTAATGGCGCATTTAGAGTTGGTGCGCCATTAGTAAGTGGGAAGCAACAAGATATTTTGGACAGCCTCTCCTACCCACACTCACTTTCTCCCCACTTCATTCTCTCCACCTCCTCCTTGTCTCGGGTGCCTCCTCTTTTTCACCTCATTTCCACCATAGATTCATTCAATTTAAGTGGTTAAATTACCTTGTTTTGATAGGTAAGTAAGGGGGAAGCTATATTTATGTTGTTCTCCCTACAACAATGTGCACATGCACTTTTTATGGCCTAGCTAGATCTATGTATGTTCGTGGTGTTGCATATGTTTGTGGTGTTGCATATGTGTTTGTGTTTGGAGGTGTACCGGTATTTGAAATTCGATAGTTGTCAATATTTTTCTGGAATGTTGATTCATTTCCGTTTCGGCGAGAATTTTGGCATTAAGCATTCTTTTTGGTCCTATTTTTAGGGAAAGTCATGCCAAATTTTTTCTTGGTTCTAAAATATCGTTTTGCTCTACCCCGCAGGCGACCAAGCTGAAGAGCCTTATTGCGGACCCGGAATCCGGGCAGGTGCGGGACCACCTGCTCTTGCATGGTTTCATGGATGGCTATCGGTGGCAAGGTGATGAAGATGACTACGAAGTCGTCCATGGGGGCCGGGCAAGAAATGAGGAAGGGCAGCAAGACAACCACCGCGACTCGGGCGGGCGAGAAGACGAAGAATCCCCAGGAGATGATCACGACGGTGATGCTGTACACAGTCATCATGTAGAAGATGCAGGACATGATGATGAGGAAGATGCCGGAGCAGACGACGGGCATGATCATGAAGATGATGATGCCGGCGGAGCAGACGACGCTGGACCATCGATGGGCTGGGTGCAGGACCCTCATATTCAAGAGCTGCTTCTCAAGCAGATGGATAACGCAAGAGCTGCCGCCCGAGAGAAAGCCAAGATGGATCAACTTGAGTTAGACGCGGTTACTCCATTGTATGAAGGATGCAGGCCCGAGGATACCCGCCTGAAAGTAACGCTCATGGCTCTGGAGATGAAGGTAAAACACAAAATGACCGACGCATGCTTCGACGAACATGTCATTCTGGCACGAACGTCTTCCCGAGGGGAACAAGTGCCCGACCAGTTTGGAGGAGGCGAAGAAAATCGTGTGTCCTCTGGATTTACCGCACGTGAAATACCATGTGTGCATGAACAATTGCATCATTTATCGGGACGAGCACGCGGAGTCTACCATATGTCCGGTGTGCGGCATCACTCGATACAAGAAGAGGAAGAAAGCTCCTTGAAAAGTGGTGTGGTACTTTTCGATCACTCCTCGTCTGCAGCGGTATTTCACGAACCCTAAGGTAGCAAAGCTCCTGCGTTGGCACGCGGATAGGGAGGAGAAGAAGCGAGAAGATGACGCAAATGATCCGGAGATAGATAAAAAAGACAAGATGCTGAGTCACCCTAAGGATGTGAGCCAGTGGCAAGCGTTGAACTTCGAAGACCCAGAATTTGGGAACGATCCAAGGAACATCGTGTTGGGCGCGAGCACAGATGGAGTCAACCCGTTTGGAAGCCAGAGAAGCACACATAGCACCTGGCCTGTGTTTGTGTGGATGTACAACCTTCCACCCTGGTTGTGCATGAAGAGGAAGTACATTCACATGAGTATGCTAATTGAAGGACCGAAACAACCAGGGAACGACATCAATCTGTATCTGGGGCTGCTGAAAGAGGATCTTGACACGCTGTGGAAAACGCCAGCCAATACGTGGGACGCCGCAGAGAAAGAATATTTCCCTATGAGAGCCGCGCTGCTCACGACGGTGCACGACTATCTCGGTTACGGATATGTCGCGGGGCAGGTGGTCCACGGATTTTCTGGATGCGTCAGGTGCATGGATGACACAACGTATCGCCAGCTAGATAGAGATCCCGGGTCTTCGAAAACCATGTTCATGGGACATCGAAGGTGGCTTCGCGACGATGACCCGTGGAGAAAACGCAAGGATCTGTTCGATGGTGAAACCGAACCCCGAGGACGCCCACGCACGAGGAGCGGCGAGGAAATAGACGAGCTGTTGAAAAATTGGAAAGACTGCCCACTGCCGGGAAAGAAGCAAAATGCGCCAGAGCCGGGAAAGAAGCGAAAGGCGCCAGAGCTGCTGCTGAAGGTATGGAAAACAAGGTCTGTTTTCTGGGACTTGCCGTACTGGAAGATCCACCGTGTGCCTCACAGCCTTGATGTCATGCATATCACGAAGAACATGTGCGAGAGTCTCCTTGGTACCCTGCTCAACATGCCAGAGAGGACCAAAGATGGGCCGAAAGCAAGGGCAGACTTGAAATCAATGGGCATCAGGGAAGAGCTTCACGCTATATATGATGATGATGATGATGATGATGATGATGATGAGGCGAAGCAGGACACGGAAAGTCGTCGCAAAGGCAAAAAGTCCAAGAAGACCAGAAATGACTACCCTCCCGCGTGCTTCACTCTAAGTCAGGAGGAGATCGAGCAGTTTTTCACCTGCCTCGTAGGAGTAAAACTTCCTTACGGTTACGCGGGGAAGATAAGCAGATACCTAGACCCAGCGAAGCTGAAGTTCAGCGGGATGAAGTCTCACGACTGTCACGTGCTGATGACACAGATACTTCCAGTTGCAATCCGTGGGATCATGGACGCGCACGTCCGTGAAACCCTATTTGGCCTATGCAACTTTTTTGACGTCATCTCTCGGAAGTCTGTTGGCGTGAGGCAACTCAGAAGGCTACAGGAAGAGATCGTGGTGATACTATGCGAGCTTGAGATGTACTTCCCGCCCGCATTCTTCGACGTTATGGTGCATCTGCTGGTCCATATCGTGGACGATATCATCCAACTCGGGCCGACGTTCCTGCACAGCATGATGCCGTTCGAAAGGATGAATGGTGTCATCAAAGGATACGTTCGCAACATGTCACGTCCAGAGGGAAGCATAGCCAGGGGCTTTTTGACCGAAGAGTGCATCTCCTACTGCACGAATTATCTAGGCATCGAGAACCCCGTTGGTCTGCTCGTCAACAGGCACCTCGGCAGGCTCGCTGGATGGGGTCACCGTGAGGGTCGTCGCGAAATGCATGTCGACTTCGAGGGTCGACTCGCCGACTTTGAAAGAGCAAACCTAGTCGCGCTACAACACATAGACGTGGTCGATCCTTGGGTGGTAGAGCACAAAACCTTTATTAAGAAGACGTACAATGACCGAGGCCAACAGAGGACAGACAGAGATATACTCAAAGAGCACAACTCATGTTTCACGCGTTGGTTCAAGCAGAAGCTTTTGTCGTACCCTTTACATGAGGATTCTTCCGTGGAAGAACAACTCATATTCGCCTTGTCACAGGGCGCTGAGCACAACCTGATGACCTATGAGGCGTACGATATCAACGGCTACACATTCTACACCGAGGCCAAGGACATGAAGAGCGATGGTTATCAGAACTCCGGGGTAACGATGGAATCCTACACCGGTAACGACAAGGACAGATACTACGGAAGGATCGAGGAGATCTGGGAGCTGAGCTACGCTGGAGAGAAGGTCCCGATGTTCCGTGTCAGATGGGCCAAGAGCGTCCTAAAAGAAGACCGGTATTTCACCACCATGGTTATACCCGAAGCCAAATCCAAGACCGCGGGCGCAAACGTCACCGCAAAAAATGAGCCATGGGTACTGGCTTCCCAAGTGGACCAATGCTTCTTCATTACCGACCCGTCAAAGCCCAGTCGTGTTGTCGTGAGGAGAGGCAAAAGGAAGATCATCGGAATGGATGGAGTAGCCAATGAGCAAGACTTCGACAAGTACGGCGACCCGAGGATCGAACATGACGACGATGATGAAGTAGCAGCATACACCACAAGAAGAAGCATGACCACCCTACCTAAAGGACATCCGTTCCACAGAAGAACTCCATTTGCGAAAAAGAAGGGCAAGAAGATTGTGAACAGATAGCTAGCTAAGATCGATTGTATTTAAATCGTAGCCTTCATTTCTCGATTGTATTTCATGGGCACTTTTTGAACTATCATGAATATTTTTAAATTTCATGGACACTCGATCTCGATCCCCCTCCATCTCGATCGCTATCCCACCTCGATCACTCGATCTCGAGCACCCCCGGTCCACCGGCCGCCACCGCCGACCCCCCGCACCCCTCCCCTACTCAACCGCCGCCGCCGACCCCCCGCACCCCGTGCACCCTCCCCCGCTCCGCCGGCATTACTGTTTGATGATATTATTTAAAAAATTATTACTGTCTTATAAAAAAATATTACTATTATGATTTAAACAAGTTTGAACATATTTAAACACAAATAAGTATCAAACACCATTTTAAATGCATAAAAAAATTTGTGGAGCCTGGGAATCGAACCCAGGACCTCCTAGTGTGAGAACTGGCTGCTGACCAGTCGAGCTAGTAAAGGGGACTTGGTTTGGATTAGGTCAGGTGGAAGATAACCTGTTGGCTCGACCAGAAATCAAAAAAAAATACTAAGGGCGCACCATGGTGAGGTGCGCCATTAGTATGGATGTACTTATGGCGCACCGAGGGGTGGTGCGCCATTAGTATTGTGCCATTGCCCCCATCCATATTTCCTCCCGTCCCCTCCCTCTCCCTCGCCCTCGCCCTAGATCCCCTTCCCCTCTCCTCTCCCGACGCCGCTGCCCCGCCGCCTCGACGCTGCCCCGCCGCCCCGACGCCGCCTCGACGCCGCCCCGCCGCCCCGACGCCGCCCCGACGCCGCTGCCCCGCCGCCTCGACGCGACCCCGCCGCCCGGACGCCACCCCGTCCACACCACCGTCGCGGGAGCACCACCACCACCCGGACCTCGTCCCCGACATCCTCCCCGCGCCCCACTCCCCGGCATCCTTATCCTCTCCGACCGCCTCCTCCACCCCGGCCCGCTCCTCCAAGGTAAGCTACCGCCCCGACCCCTATCCCCTTCCCTCCTCCCATCCCATCTCCATATGAGCATGATAATTTGCATGAACCTTGGATGCCTAAAAATTTCAGATAGTTTTTTTAACATGAGCTCTTAAGTGCGGACAAGTATTTTATTTGCATATATTCTTTCTCAAAGTTTCTCAGACACCCAGATTTTGTTTTTGGCACGAACTCCTCCGATGTCCATATGATCATGCAAATTTGCACCAACCTTGGATGCCTAAAACTTTCAGATTTTTCTGAACATGATTTCTTAAGAGCGGACAAGTACTTGCATGCCTGAAATGAACACGATGATCATCAAGTCAACTGGTTATTGGTCGATAGTATAGACAACTAGCTACACTGAGTGACGAAACTAAACAAGCCTGCCTGGCCACCCATCCATCCTACACGAGGGCAATTATGCCTGAACCACGGAACTATTTAATTTTTTGTATAACTCATAAAACAAAAAAAATGGCTCCATTGGGTTTTGGTGCTTCCCCATGGCCAGGACAAGATAACTTTATCATTGTGCTATGAGATTAAACAGGGAGAGGGATGCTAACGCTCCTTTTGCTTGGCAGTATAAAGTACTAGTAAGTATAGATAAGAGGTTGGTTTTTTGAGGAATCAACAGTTAACGGGTGAGGCTCAGGCTGCAGTGATGGCTGCAATATAATGTAATATTCTTGTTTCGGTGTACATATGTAGGACACAAACAATTAAGGTGTCTATTTTGATTTAGTGCCTTTGCCTCCACTGCCTTTATCTGGATTGAAGCTTGCTTGTGTTTACTTCTGATTACAAGATCTCCATACTCGGAGATTTCTTTATATATGTTGTAGTATAAATATATTGTTTTGTCATTCTGTAATTGTTAGTGGAATTTACACTGTAAATGTTAGTGGGTTTAAAGTGTACTTCTAGTGGATTTTTGCTTTGTATTTGCTAGTGGCATTTTTAGTGGAATTACTATGTATTTCCATGGTTTTTACACTATAATTATTAGTGTAATTTTGGGCCTTTGTATAGTTGATTCACAGCAGCAGCAACTGTAATTGATCGAAAAACCAGGTCAATTGATGTCAAATTGATTAACTAAATCATCCAAAAACCAGAATGATAAGGCCACATGCTACTGTTGATCCCAAGTTTGATGCATAACAATTGTTGTATGAGTTCTCCAAATGAACAGGAGTACTCCTCTATTTTGATATGAAATCACCATGATAGGTCCACATGCTACTGTTGTCAACATGATAAATAGTTTCAGTTAGTTACCTCTAAAACTATTCCTAATTAACTGAAGAAGAGAAGAGAGGAGGAGTAGTTTATTTCATAGAGTAAACATTAGCACTATTTGACAGTAAAAGATTTTAGCTAATTTGAATTAACTGAAAGCAGCAGTACATCATTTTTATTGACAGTAAAATGTTCAAAGAAACAGAAATATCAGTATAATAGCTAGATTACACTATCAGTACACTACCAGTAAAATGTTCATTTAGTTTCAGTAAACAAATATTGCGAAGCATGACATGGCCTTTGTGAGCTCCTTTGTATAAAATGAAATGCAAGGTTGCTGATACTGTAACCCAGGTCACACAGATCAATTTTTTTTCAATTTATGCAACTGTAAGAGTACCAACCAGATTACAGAAATCATTTTTTCTTCAGAAGTGTGTCATAATTTCCCTGTCCTAATTGTTGTTTTGATTCAGAAGTGATGATTTGCTACAACTAGTGCATGCATGCCTTTTTTCTTCTTCATTTTTAGTAAAGTGCTCTGTTCTGGGTCATGGACTTTGTGCCATGGACCAGTGCATGCATGCTGCTGCTGCTGTACTACTTGTCAAGTGATGCTACTGCTATCTGCGAGTTGCTGCTGCTAGTTGTGATTTTGTCAAGTGATGCTGCTGCTACTTGTGATCTTCTAAAATGACCCCTTTCTCCTGAAACGTTGATTAATTTCCGTTTCGGTTGAGAAATGGGGCACTCCAAGGTCAAGAAAATTAGCAAAGGTCATGCCCAATTTTCTTAACCTAGAAGGTGCCCGATTCTCAACCGAAATAAAAAATAATTTTCTTTAGTGGTTGGATTAGTTTAGTATTTTTTTTCACACACTCAGACACCCTTGCTTGCCATGTGTGTGAGAGAGATAGTGAGAGGAGACAAGAAGAAGGGGGTCAGGAAGATGTTGCCTGCTCATCAAAGCTAACCATCTCCCCCTTTTCACCCCTTTTCCTTTGTCTTTTGTGGGTTGCAAGGAAGCTACTGTCTTAGCTAGCTTAGCTTGTGCACAAATCCCAGTGTTACAATCTAGAAAATTAGCCTGCAAAGATGAGGTCCCATGCTGGCTGTACCACTGCATCATGCAACAGTGCCTTCAAGATCCAAGGCAATATCACAAACATCATAGGCAATTTGACCAAACTCACAACCTTGTATCTTTGCAGCAACCAACTTTCTAGACACACCCCTCAAGAACTAGGTTACCCTGAGAATGTGGACTTGGACCTTAGCAACAACACACTAACAGGTTCTATCCCAAAACACCTAGGCAATATCACAAACATCTCTCAATTGTTCCTTGACAATAACCAACTTTTTGGCGACATTCCTCGAGAATTAGGTTATTTGGTCAACTTAGAGATCTTGTTCCTTGACAATAACCAACTTTTTGACCAAACTTTGTTCCTATTTATAGAGAAACATGGCCAACAACGATGATGCCGGGGGTTCGGGCGGCAAGAAATTCTGGGAGCTGTCCCAGGAGATGGAGGAACAACCTCACTTGTATGAGGACGCCGCCTTCCCCACCGATCCTGAGACCACTGATGGTACCGCCGAGGATGACCCCACTGATGCCACCACTGATGGTGCTGCCGAGGATGCCACCACTGATGATGGCGGTGCATGCACAGATGGCAGCCAACCGAAGAGGCAACGGAAGGACCGGCGCCCGACCGTGCTCCGCACCCTCAAGGAGGAAGTTACTGAAGTGGACTCCAACGGGAATCCAACGGCGCCCGAACGAATAGTCAAGGGGTACTGGCTTCAGCTCGGGTGCATTCTCCGGAGCACCGTCTCGATCAACACCGAGAACCTCAGGCATCCTGACCGAGGGAGTTTGCGCAACCTCCTCTTCACGAAGCTGCACGAACGATACAAGTTCCCCACTGAATTTGAAAACACAAGCCTCAAAGGGAATAAAGTGAACAATGCTGCCCTCACGAAGATGAGCACGGCAACAACAACTCGGAGCGACGATCACCGCCATTGTGCCTACCTTGATCCAGGGGATTAGTGCGTGGATTGCGGGCGGCCAACAGGGGCCGCCCCCGATTCCTAGCTTCACGGCCAGCAACTCACAGAACGCAATGGCGGGGCCATTGGTGTCTCCGGCGGAGGCGGCATTGGTGTCTCCAGCGGAGGCGGCACGGGAGCTTAATGCACCCGGGTGTACGCCGGCCGGCACCTCTGCAGCAAGCGGCCCCTCCGTCAACTGCACGCCCGCCGTTGGCGGTGCCTCGACATTAGCCGAGCTCGACGCCATCATCACAGTAACTAATTAAGCCTCTCTTGGCCGAGGACTTCATCTCCTTGCCTTTGACTGGGCATCCCTGACGCCCTACATGTTTTCGTAGGGCGCCGCCGATGTTCGTGCACTCTCCTGCACTTCGTGAACAACGAGCTGGTCGATGTCGCTAAGGGAAAAATCGTTCAACCGGGCAACCCCTTGTTCCACGGTACCCAGATGCCACCCAACTTGTTTAGGGTTCAACTGGTTCAGGTGCTGCCAGGCTGCAACGAGTTGTTACCTCCGATTCGACCCATCGGGGCTGACAATGATGACGTGATGACCCTCAGCGCTTGCCTGAGCTGGCCCCTGCTTTGGCCGAAGAGCCAGATTCGTTTGGGGTCGGGGGACACCACCCCAAAGACAACACCGCCAGTCGTGCCGCCGCCAAGTCGGCCCCATGGCAAGACCGCCGCAACGGTGCCGGACATCCCTATGCCACTGGATCCAAACATGCATATGGCACAGGATCAAAACAACGACGACGACAATACATTTGCCAACGTCGATCAGTACTTTGCTGATCATAGGTACGGTGGCGACTTCATGGGGCCTCCTTCTCAAGAACCCAACCCAACAAAAGACGTGCGCGATCTAGCTGGTACCGCGGAGAAGCCTAGTTGCAATAGGCGTCGTCTGCAGTTCAGCTCTCAGGAGACGCCTCCAGCTGCCGACTTCACCGAGCCTCAGATAGGCGAGGTGCGAAATATGATCAGCCCCAACACACTCAAGAAGGCGGTCTGTGAGCAGAACTCGGTCCCATTACAGGAGAAGAAGAAGGCACGCAAAAGAAAGACTAACAAGGGTGCGGGCCAGCCGACACCGACTACGATCCGTGCTCAGGACGGGCCACCTTCACCTGAGGATATCTCGAGGAGGGTGCATGTGGCGGGTAGGCCGATGCTACCGAGAAATATGCTTGATGCTGCAACCGGTGCTATGCGGAGTCTGCATGACAGTGTTCTTTCTTTGGAGAAGCGGCGTCTCGGAGAGAAGGATGTGGCATACCTGGTTTTTGCGGCCAAGGTGCCAGAGGGCAAGGGCTTTGTGGATAACTCCATCGGGGGTACGATCGTCCTGCGGTTTGATGACATCCATGCTATGTTGAACCTTCATCCGCTGCACTACACCTTCGTTCGGCTATTTTCGCTGAGTATGGAGATGCGGATCATTCGCGACAAGACCCCGGACATCGTGATAGTCGACCCCTTCTACATGCGTGCCAAGATCTTGGGCAGCGCTGGGGACCGGCAAGTCGCGAGTTCTTACCTCGAAGGTGTCATTCTGGCAAACCAAGATAAGGATAACTTCCTCGTGCCTTACTTTCCCGAGTAAGTCCTCCCCTCAACCGCCTCGTAACATATGAATTCTTAGATTTCGATCATTTTTCTTTTAACATTCCGTGTTTTCTGCAGTGACACACATTGCACGCTCATCCTCCTAAGACCCAAATATTCCATGGCCACGTATTTCGACCCGGACCGTCAGTCGAACGTAGACTACACAAATGTCAAGAAGGTTCTTGATGATGTTCTCCCCGACTACGTCAAATCTGGAGGCACCTTCACCAGGCCTATTCGTAAGTACGGCAAGCAGGTGTACTCCCACAATACGATGTTCTGCTGCGTCAAGCAGCCGCCTGGCGGTCAGAAGGGTGCCTACTATGCCATCCATCACATGCGGGCAATCGTATGGGACCATCATCACCTTCTGCTACCGAGTAGACTCAAAGATTGGGCCGCGAGCGTGTCGGCAATCCAGGACGCGGACATCAGACAAGAATTCTTTCGCATCCAGTCGGAGTTTGCAGAAATCATCCATCAAGATGTCCTTCGTACCTCGGGGCAGTTCTACCTCAGAAATCAACCGTCCAACAGTGACATCGACACAATCCTACAAATGCAGGCTGACAATGCCCGTTCTTTCATGACTCCCACGATAGAAGGCGGCTTCATCCACGCTCCGGTCCCTTGAGTCTCATGTTGTAATTAAACTTTAATGAACTTGTAGTATGTCTCTTTGGTTTCAAGAGTCGTTCAACTTAAGATGTAATCGATGCTATTAATGTCTTGCTTTTCTCTTCCGATCGTTCTGTTGCATACTTATATATTGCTTATGTATTGTCTGTGAATTGGTACTAATGTTTCGTTTGGCTACTGCATAGCAATGCCGTGGTATGTCGTGTACAAGGGTAAGGTTCCCGGAGTCTACGACGACTGGGAGGAGTGTCGAAGACAGGTTCACCGATTCAGCGGTAACAGTTACAAAGGGTATGCCACTAGGGCCGAGGCCAAATCTAGATACGCCCGCTATCTAGCGGGAGAGGGGAGGGAGCGTTGGAGGAACCGGATGAAGACGAGTTTCATCGTGATGATGCTCATCGTGATGACCGCAACTCTCTTCTATGTGATGGTAGTTTAGATGATCGATATCGACTTGTAATGTGAAGACAAACTCGCAGTCTCGAGACTTTTAATATAATGTTCTATCCTTGTTCGGTCTTTTCAATTCGGAGACTAATATGATGACTTGTATTCGGAGACTAAAATGATGAATTGTATTCAGAGACTAATCTTCTATTGTATTCGATGAATCTGTTGTTGATGTGTGCTGTCTATATTTTCTCCAATTATACATTATACATTTTGTAACCTGTGCAAAAAACAGAAAATAAAAAAATAAAAAAAAACTAATATTCATACTAATGGCGCATCACATCATAGTGCGCCATTAGTATGCCAAAGGATACTAATGGCGCATCATTAAAGAGTGCGCCATTAGTATGCCGAAGTTACTAATGGCGCACCATGCTGTCGTGCGCCATTAGTATGCCAAAGCACCTGGGTATACATGGCCCCCTGGGAGGCATACTAATGATGCACTGTTGTATAAACTAATGGTGCATCTGGGGTGCGCCATTAGTATACCAGATACTAATGGCGCACCTGTGGTGCATTAGTAAAATATACTAATGGCGTGCTACTAATGGCGCACCACTAATGCGCCATTAATGGCCAAATTAGGTGCGCCATTAGTAGGCCTTTTCCTAGTAGTGTTAAAAACAAGCAAAAAACTATGTTGTTTTTGCCATTTTTAATATTGCTCTCAAAAGGCAACGAATTTCTAACGATTGTGTAGATGAAAAAGTTGCTCCAATTCATAAGCTTTCCAACAGTATATTATATGCTACATTCTAATAAATGGCCTGCCTCACATTTTTACGCATTCAAAAAATTCTTTTGAACTGTCGCGAGCATGAAAATTGAACAACACGGGAAAGTTGCGTATTTTCAACAGCTTTCCATCGGTATATCATTTGCTCAATTCCGATAAGTGGTTCGGGAGTTACGGGCAAAAAACAACACATTAAAAATAGAGTGAAGTTCAAACTAACATGCTCGAGAAGTTCAACTACTTCACGCAGTGCATTTTCATTCGCGATGAACGCAGAAATCATGATATTGCCATTTTCTAATTTATTTCAAAACGACAGGATATATCATTTGTGTAAGTTCGAGTCCTTGGTCGGAGAAAGTGAAAAAACTAATGAATGGATGAGAAAATTACAAACAAAAATACGTCACAAAAGTTCAACGTGAAAATAGCAGGAGGTTCAACTACTACGCTGAATGAATTTCAGATGAAAAACTTTTAAAATCGTCGCGAGTATGAAAAAATGATCAACACGGGAAAGTTGCATGTTTATATCAGCTTTCCATCGGTATACCACTTCCTCAATTCCGACGAGTGGATGGATAGCTACGAGTAGTGGATGGAGATCTACGAGCACACAAAGCACGTGAAAAACAAAGTGAAGTTCAAGTAGACATGCCGAGAAGTTCAGGTTCTTCACGTGGTGCATTTTCGAAGAATCTGTTTCGCGATAAAGGCAGAATGAATGAACTCGCCATTTTCGAAATTACTTAAAAACGGCCAGGAATCACAAAAACATCAACATGAAAGATTTTCGCATTTCCCTTAGCTTTTCAACGGTATATTATTTGCCCCATTTCGACAAAGTTTGTAGAAATTACGATGAAAGTATGTTTTTAGCCATTTTCAAATTTGACTTAAAACTTTAAGGAATTGGGGGAGAAAATATATACCAAAAAGTTTCGCATTTCCTCAAGCTTTCCAACGCCATATCATTTGCTACATTCTAACATACGGTTAAAAAATAGATAAAAAATACGAACTCGGACCGTTCAAAATTAGAAAGAACTTTCTACATGAAAAAGTAGCGCATTTTCATAAGCTTTCCAACACCATATCATTTGCCTCAATTGGATTAGCTGTTTAGAAACGACATCTAAAATACGAACTCGGCTGTTTGGTTTGCGAAATTTTACGATTTTCAAAATTACTCTTTAACCATAGGGAATGAGAGAAAACTTTCGACATGTGGAAGGAGCATTTTTGCAGCAGCATTCCAACGCCATATTATTTGCCTCATTCCGATATACAGGTTAGAAATGCAATCGAAAATACAATTCACATTTTTTATATGAAGGAAAAAATGGTTTTCAAAACTGCTCTTAAACCGCTTACATTTTGCCAAAAATTTAACTTGGGTCATGATACTGGTGTCCATAGCTTTTCAACGTTATATCGCAAGCCCCATTTGGGCAATGTTGGCGGAAGTTCCACCTAGCACTGGGAGAAGTTCAGGTCGAACAACTCAGGCAGTAAAATTGCAAAAAATGCAATTTCATCACGACCCAAGAGCAAAATCCGCCAACGAGTGAGAATCCTATTTAAAACGGGTATTTAGTTGCTAAAAACGTTTCTAGATTGCACTAACATCATATAGAACATGACTAACAAGAATAATTCACAGGGGAAGCCACGATTGCGAAGATAGCCCAAAGGTCGTGTTCCTACAGAGGGAAGTTCAGGCACGTTAGTCAGGCAGCTCAGGTTGTGATCAGACCACTGTACGAACACGCCCTTTGGGCTATCTTCGCAACCGTGGCTTCCCCCGCAAATTATTCTGGTTAGTTGTGTTCTATATGATGTTAGTGTAATCTAAAAATTGTTTTAGCAACTAAATACAGGTTTTAAATAGGAATCTCGCTCGTTGGCGGATTTTGCTCTCATGTCGTGGTGAAATTGCATTTTTTGCAATTTTACTGCGTGAGTTGTTCGACATGAACTTCTCCAAGTGCTAGGTTTAACTTCCACCAACATTGCCTAAATGGGGCTTGCGATACACCGTTGGAAACCTATGGACACCAGTATCATGACCCAAATTAAATTTTTGTCAAAATGTAAGCGGTTAAGAGCAGTTTTAGAAACCGTTTTTTCTTGATACAAAAAACGTGAATCGTATTTTCGATTGCATTTCTAAACCGCTTATCGGAATGAGGCAAATAACATGGTGTTGGAAAACTGCTACAAAACCGCTCCTTCCATGTGTTGAAAATTTTCTCTAATTCCTTATGGTTGAAGAGTAATTTGGAAAAACGTAAAATTTTGCAAAACGAACAACCGAGTCCGTATTTTCGATGCCATTTCTAAACGCATAATCCAATAGAGGCAAATGATACGACGTTGGAAAGCTTATGAAAATGCGCTACTTTTTCATGTTAAAACTTTTTCCTAATTTTGAACTTTTTAAAATTAATTTAGAAAATGATACAAGTACCATCAAGTTTGTATTTTCAAGCTAATTTTTTACCCGTATGTCCTAATGGAGCATATGATATGGCGTTCGAAAGCTGGAGGAAATGCGAAACTTTTTGGTATATATTGTTTCTCCCAATTCCTTATGGTTTGAAGTCAAGTTTGAAAATGGCAAAAAATGTATTTTCGCCGTAATTTCTACAAACTTTATCGGAATTGGGCAAATAATATATCGCTGAAAAGTTACGGAAAATGCGAAACTTTTTCATGTTGATGGTTTTCTTTGATTCCTAGCCATTTTCAAGTGATTTCGAAAATGGCAAGATTATTCATTCTGCCTTTATCGCAAAACAGATTCTTCGAAAATGCACCGCATGAAGAACCTGAACTTCTCAACATGTCTACTCGAACTTCACTCTGTTTTTCACGTGTTTTTTTTGCCCGTGGCTCTCAATCCGCTCACGGGAACACTCATCGGAATTGAACAAGTAATATACCGGTGGAAAGCTGATGTAAACACACAACTTTCCCGTGTTTATCATTTTTTAATACTCGCGACGATTTTAAAAGTTTTTCATCTCAAATTCATTCACTATAGTTGTCAAACTTCCCGCTGTTTTCAAGTTGAACTTCTATGACGTATTTTCTTTTATAATTTTCTCATCCATTTTGTGAGTGTTACACAAATTATATTCTTTTTGTACAAACCTCTCTCACAATATTTTTTTAACTTTCTCCGACCGAGGACTTGAACTTATACAAATGATATTCTAGTCATTTTGAAGTAAATTAGAGAAATGACGAGATCATGATTTCTGCCTTCATTGCGAATGGAAACGCACCGCATGAAGTAGTTGAACTTCTCGGGCATGTCTGCTTGAACCTCACTCTGTTTTTGACGTGTTGTTTTTTGCACTGTGTGAAGTAGTTGAACTTCTGGGGCATGTCTGTTTGAACTTCACTCTGTTTTACTTTATTGTTTTTTTTCTTATATGAAATACACACCATGTAGTACGTGAACTTCTGGTCGTTATCACTTTGAACTTCTCTCTGGTTGAAGAGAATTATTTTAAAACACAAAAAACATATTTTTTTATGTATTTTGGACATCTAAATACACGGTGAACCTATCTCAGAAGAATTTTTTGAACTTTTCCTCACCGATCACTTGAACTTCTAGCAACCATTTTTTTGTTTATGAGTTGTTTTTAAAACTGCAAAAAATGGTGTTGTGTTTTTTATTTTTTGAACAGGTAAATCCTAGGTTTTAATAAAGTCTGAACTTCTCTATTATTTCAATATGGACTTCACCTTTTTATATTTTGAGTAAAGAATTATATTCGTTTTTTATACAAAAAAAATCGAACATGGAAATACAAGGTGAACATCTCTCGCAAGAATATCTAAACTTCTCCGAACAAAGCACTTGAACTTCTTTCAACAAACCTTTTAAGCTTTTATTTTTCTATACTTTTATTTCTCACCTGAAACACATTCTCCGTAGTAGTTAAACTTCCCTATGTTTTCACCTTGAACTTATGTCACTTATTTTCGTTCAACCTCTCTCACAAGAATTTTTGAACTTTCTCGGGCCGAGCACTTGAACTTCTAGAAATAAAATGTTTAGTCTTTGCTTTTTCATTTTTTCATACAGAATACACACCGTGTAGTACGTGAACTTTTGGCAGTTATTAATCTGAACTTCTCTCGGTTACAATAAAATATCTAAGTTTTTTATAGACATTAACCGCTGCACCATTTTTATTTGAACTTCATTATGTATTTTTAGAAATGTGAAAATTGGAGATTTTATAAAAATATCAAACTTCTTCGAAATTTTAAACATAAGTTATTGGTTTTACTCTTTAGTCACTAGAAAAATCCGACTTTTCAAATAAATAACAAACTGTCCACTTTTTCGAATTTAACTTCTTGGTTTTATTCTTCTAGGAACGTGAATATCTGAGTTTTTTAATACACATTGAACTGCTCCATTTTTAAAAATTGAACTTCTTGGTTGTAATCATTTGTATTGGGGAAATCAGATTTTTTTATAAACATCAAATAGCTTCGTTTTTTAATTAGGACTTCTTGGTGTTACTCATTAGTAAGGGGGAAAGTTCTAATTATGTAATAAATATTGAACCACTCAATTATTTAAATATGAACTTTGAGGTCCTGTTGAGATTGAACTTCTTTGGTTTTATTCTTCAGCAACGAGAAACAAAATTGAGTTATTTATATGCATTGAACTACTCTATTTTTTAAAATTGAACTTCTCTAGTTTTAATTTTTAGTATCGTGGAAAATCTGAGATTTTTATAAACATCAAACAACTTAATTTCCTAATTAGGAGTTCTTGGTATTATTCATTAGTAATAGGAAAATTCCTAGTTATGTAATAAACATAGAACCACTCACTTTTTTAAATTGGAACTTCTAGATCTTTTTAAAAAACAGGGACAAATCCTTGTCTACAAACTTTTTGAACTGCTCAGCTTTTTTAATTCGAACTTCTATGTTTTTTCATATACGAGGAAAATTCGTTTTTATATAAATTTTGAACTAAGCCACTTTTTAAATTTTTAACTTCTTGGTTTTATTCTCTAGAAGTGGTTAAAAATATGAGTTTTTAGTAAACGTTGAACCGCTTCGCTGGTTTATTATGAACTTCTAGGGGTCTTTTCAGAAATGGGGAAAATTCATTTATTTTTTATAAATTTTGAACTACTCTGGGTTTTTTAGTGAACTTCTTATTTTTTTCCTTTACTAACGAGAATAATATGATGTCTGATAAAAGTCTAATTGTTCTTTTCTTATTGTGAACTTCATACTTTTGTTTTTCCTAGAAAATAATGAATTTCACTTACTACGTGGTTCTAATACATGACTTTTTCCACATAATAATACATGAATTTTCTCATAACATAATTCTCATTGGACACTTTTGAACATAGAACATACATGTGGAGGTTGAAGATATGAGCTCGAATGCATCAACACGTGAGGAATTTTTCTTGGAAGCTCTTTTTTAAGAGTGCAAGGTGAAAAGAAGTCTCATCAATTGAACTTCATAACATGAGGTTTTCAACTTCAAAAAATATTAACTCTCAAACATCAGCAACACGCGAGGAAATTTTTTGGAAGCTCTTCTATAAGAGTGCGTGGTCAAAAGAAGTCGCATCCATTGATTCATAACCTGATGTTTTCAACTTGCAAAAATATTAACTCCCAAACATCAGCAAGATAACCTCGAGAGAAAAAATATTGTTCTCATTTGGCATTTCAACAAGCATGTACAGAGCACATAATCAGAACTTCTTCTTTGCATCAATTTATAATATGATGTGTTCTTTGCATCACTTTACAATATGATGTCCATCAGTGGCTGAGAGAGAGGTTCCTGTTAGGCGGGGCTCCTGAGAAGACCACTATCGCTGCTTTTTTTGTGCGCTGAACCTGGTTCTGCTGAAGCACATGATGGAGGAGAGGCGGAACTTGTGCAGGCTGCCTCGCCAAAACTTGTTGAACTTCCAAACTTTTTTTGTACTGCGTGGATGGGGATGGAGAAGGTCGATGAGAGGCACCTGGAAGGTCAATGTGAGGCGCTGAGGAAGGTCGGTGAGAGGCACCACACCAAGTAATGCTCCAGGGATGGCACTTGAACTTTAGTCCACCTCAAATTGCATCATCCACTGCTGTAAAACAGCGCGAGTTGTTCCTCGTGGTGCTACCATAGAAGCACATGCGCACAAATAAAGAATGGACGTGAGCCATGCCAACGGTTCTATTTCGGCGTCACGGCTAGGGAGAAGAATGCATCAGCTCCACCGAGAGCAGAATGGGTAGGTGAGAACTCATGTATATGCACATATAGGAAGAACATCAAGTCGGCATATACAGTTAAACAGTTTTTCTATAATCTTTGAAGTACCTAAACCTTCGCAACAGATTTACTTGAACTTCCTGTGTTATGGGAGAGAGAGCACTTAGCAGGAGAAGGGGTGTTCGTGCTCGTCACCATTTCTGGTGCCAGAAGAGGTCGTCGGGAGGGGAGGCCATGCCCATTTTTCAGGACCATGGCAGGCAATGTGCTGGAGAGAAGGGGAAGCTGCCGTCAGATTCAGGGGAGAAGAATGACGCGTAGAGGAAGATGGGGGGAGACCGGCACACGATGGCTCAAGCGGGGCTTGTGGCCAGGGCTGGTGCGTGACCCTCGTCGATGGGTGCTTCTGTCATCCGCGGCGGCGCGCGGAGGGGCTGGTGGGGTGACCCGAGCAACGGGGCTGTGGGAGTAGGTAGCGGGGCGGTGGGAGTAGGCGGTGGCGCGATGGGGATTGTAGGGCGACGACCCAATGGGGAAGGCAGGCCGTCAGGGCGGCCGAATCCGATGACGGCAGCGGATGGATCCGAGGGCGCGGTAGCGCATTGGTAGAAGTAGGGGAGGGCGATGATGGTGCGGGATGCGGGTCGGCGGCGGCTCGCATCACTAGGGCCGGGACCAGCACCGATGCGGGTGGGTAGGGTAGCCTCCCCACTGTTTAGTTGCAGGAGGGTGGCGAGTGGGTGTAGGCGGCGGCACGGTTAGTGGCAGGGGCCAGCGGTGGCCCGGGCCAGGGAGGGAGGTGGCGGCGGCGCGATGCAGTGTGGAGGAGAGGGCAGGTGCAAGCGGGGTGGTTAGGGATGGGGGTCGGGGGAAGTGGGTGGGGTGGGGTGGGTGGTTTTTTTTTGCTTTGGACCGGTCGGATGGGTTTCTCGGGAGTTCAGGCGGATCCCTGTTGGGCCTATATAGGGCCTGACGTGATCCAAATAACTATTCTATTCCCAGGATTAGAATAGTGTTGTCCTATATATATAGGTACCACATAACTTGCATTTCCTCCAACCGCTTGTTGGTGCGGATAAGTTCTTCATCAGCTCGCTTGAACTTCCGCTTAAGTTCGGACACTTCGGCGGCCTGGGCGGTTGCCGCGAACAGCGAAGCCTGTTTATCAACATAGACACGTATGTTATCTCCTGCAGATACTACTAGATCATCTATTGGCCCTTCTTTGCAAAAGCCGAACAGAGGCTCAGGGGCTACTATCTATATACAGGCATATTTTTTGCATACCTCAAGCCTGTTAGTAGGCTGGTAAAGGCTTCGTTCAATCCGCTTTTAGCAGACTGAACCTTCTTAACCACTATACCCATAAGAATACAATGGTCTTCCACAATGGAAGCGCGCTGAAGCACTTCCACCAGAGTATCTGGCGCCTCTGGATTGATAGAGGTCGCCGGTGGAGTCGACACGCCCCCTTCTTTCAAAGAAGGCTGCTCACTCGAGTCCGGAGCCATACGGCTCTCCGGAATGATATTCGATTGGGGGCCGGATTAGGCATGGCCCCCATCGCCAGTTTCTATGGGGGTCGGTTCCCCCATGTTTTTGGCAGCCCAGGTGTTACCCTCTGGCGCTGTGTGGGCGTCCTCACGCACCGCTCCATGGCCCGGTGAAGTTCTTCGGGACAACACTTCGGTGTTGTCCATGGCAGTGAGGGGGGAAGCCCGAGGAGGTGTCTCACTCTCCCTCATATTCGGCCTCGGCGAATTCCTAGAAGACGATGATAGTTGGGGTAGATCGCGAGCCGGACTGCAGCACACAATTCAATATGTTAAAACTACAAAGCATAAAACCGGTGATGTGTATTGTGTCCGTAGATACTTACGATCCGGGTAGGGGATTCGGCCTGGGGCGCCACTCAGGGATGTCTTCGGCATCTGAGTTCGAATCGTCCGAAAGTGAAATCTTCCTCCTCTTGCACGCATCCGCCTTTAGGCCCATGGAGGCCCCCCTTTTTCTTCTTCCTCCCTTAAGGGCAGAATTGCTCTCCTCCTCCTCCTCCTCCTCGTCTTCATCTCCCTCGTGGGAGGAAGGAGCTCCAGTATCCCCAGATGCAGCATCCGAGGTACCTCTTCGGCGAAGGCCACTTTTGGCCTCCTTGCCTTTCTTCTTGGTCTTCTTCTCCGGCGCCTGGTACGGCGCCAAGACCAGCATCCTCGTTAGTAGAGGAATGGCCAGGTCTTCGTGTAGCGGAGCTGGACATTGTATCCGATCTACCTTCTTTGTCCAGCCCTAATTGAAGGTGCAAGGCTCAACATACCCTTTGATTTGCAAACAGAAGTTGTATTCGGAAGCTAGAAAACTTACTGGTGTGGTCGGATGAGCGCAGTCAAGGCCGATGTCATCGGTCGTCTCTGGCCATGACTTCTAGGCCTTCAAGAGTAGCTTCCACATATCTTCATGCATCGTGCCAAAGAATTGCTGCAGGGTCCGCGGATCCTGCGGATTGAACTCCCACATGTGGGGAGGTCGACACTGGCAGGGGAGAATCCGGCGGAAAAGCATCACCTGGATCACATCAGTGAGGGTGGTGTTCTTCTCTATCATATTTTTGATGCGCTTTTGCAGCATCGTCACTTCGTCGATGGACGCCCAGTCTAGGCCCTTGTTGACCCATGACGCAAGCCGCATTGGGGGTCTGGCTCTAAACTCAAGAGTGGCCGCCCAGGTGGTGCTGCGAGGTTCGGTAATATAGAACCACTCCTATTGCCATATCTTGACGCTCTCCACAAAAGCCCCCTTGGGCCAGGCGATGTTGGTGAGCTTGCTCACCATGGCCCCGCCGTAGTCTGCATGCTGCCCGTCGACCACTTTCCGCTTCACATTGAAAACCTTGAGCCATAGGCCGAAGGGGGGGATGCGAAGGAGCGCCTCGCACACGATGATAAACGTCGAAATGTGGAGGAAGGAATTTGGGGCTAAATCGTGGAAATCCAGCCCATAATAGAACATGAGGCCGCGGACGGAAGGGTGGATAGGATACCCTAGTCCACGAAGTAAGTGGGGGATGAATAACACTCTCATCGGGCTTCGGAGTAGGGATGACTTGTTATTTTGAGGGGAGCCTATGTGTGATGTTCACCGCCAGGTACCCCGCCTCCCGGAGCTCCTTGGCGTTCCTCTCCATGATGGAGGAAGCCATCCACTTGCCCGGTGAGCCAGATCCGATCATGGTTGGAGTGTTTGGTGGTGACGGATGATAACCCAGAAGTATAGGGAATCGCAACAGTTTTCGATGGTAGAGTATTCAACCCAAATTTATAGATTCGACACAAGAGGAGCGAAAGAATATTTGAAGGTATTAGCAGCTGAGTTGTAAATTCAATGACACCTGGAGATTAATTATGTGCAGCAAAGTGATTAGTAGCAATGTAGTTTGATAGTTTTGATAGTAGTGACAGCAGCAGTAGTAACAGTAACAGTGATAGCAGTAATTTTGTAGCCAGTGTAATAGTGATGATAGCAGTAGTAACTTAATAGAAACAATATGGAAAAGTCCATAGGCATTAGATTGGTGACTTGTTGGATGATATTCATCATGTGACAGTTATAACCTAGGGCGATACGACACTACCTCCAGTTCATCGATATAATGTAGGCATGTATTCCGTAAATAGTCATACATGCTTTATTAAAAGAACTTGCATGACATATTTTGTCCTACCCTCCCCTGGCAGCGGGGTCCATATTGGAAACTAGGGGATATTAAGGCCTCCTTTTAATAGAGAACTAGAACAAATCATTAACACATAGTAAATACATGAACTCCTCAACCTACGGTCATCACCGGGAGTGGGCCTGGTTATTGTCACACCGGGATTGCCGGATCATAACATGTAGTAGGTGACTATAACTTGCAAGATCGGATCTAGAACATGGATATAATGATGAATTCATAAACGGTTCAGATATGAAATCATGGCACCCAGGCCCAAAGTGACAAGCATTAAGCATAGCAAAGTCATAGCAACATCAATCTAAGAACATAGTGGATACTAGGGATCAGGCACTAACAAAACTAACTCGATTACATGATGAATCTCATCCAACTCCTCACCGACCAGTGAGCCTACGAAGGAATTACTCACTCCCGGTGGGGACCATCATGGAATTGGCGATGGAGAAGGGTTGGTGATGGCGAAGAACTAAGATCCTCCTCTCCGGCACCAAACGGACTCCCGATCTTCCCTCCCGAGGAAGAACAGGACTTGGCGGTGGCTCTGTTTCGTGGATCGCGATAATTCTTGATCCCTATTTTCTTCTCCAAAAATAGGAATTTATAGTGTCAGGGTTGAGGTCTATGGGGCCACCAGGTGTGTACAACCCACCTGGGCGTGCCAGGAGAGGGGGCGCGCTGTAACGCCCACGATGCGGCTATATCTCCCACGTGTCGAGGCACGACTTAGAGGCATAACCGCATTCCGGTTTTGTCACAATAAGGGTCGTATTCACACAATCCCATGTAATGAACAAGAAAGGGATAAATAGAGTTGGCTTACAATTGCCATGCCACACAATACTTCAATAAATCGTACATCATTCAGAGTACACACATAATCCGACTATGGACAAGCGAAAAGAAAAGAAGATAAACCCAACTGCTAGATCCCCGATCGTCCCAACTGGGCTCCACTACTGATCATCAGGAAACGAAACATAGTAACAACCAAGGTCCTCGTCGAACTCCCACGTGAGTTTGGTAGCATCACCTGCACTTGTATCATTGGCACCTGCAACTGTTTTGGTAGTATCTGTGAGTCACGAGGACTCGGCAATCTCAAAACCCGCGAGATCAAGACTATTTAAGCTTATGGGTAGGTTGAGGTAATGAGGTGGAGTTGCAGCAAGCGCTAAGAAAATATGGTGGCTAACATAAGAATACAAGAGTAAGATGAGAAACTACGCAAATGGTCGTGAAACTAGAAGTGATCCTGAAACTACTTAAGTTCAAACATAACCCAAACCGTGTTCACTTCCCGGACTCCATCGAAAAGAGACCATCACGGCTACACACGTGCTTGATTTATTTTAATTTTGTCAAGTGTCAAGTTCTCTACAATCAGATATTAACAAATTCCCATCTACCACATAACCGTGGGCAAGTTTATACCCTGCATGGGTATCCCAACTTAGCCCATCACAAGCTCTCATGGTCAACGAAGGATATTCATTCTCCCTGAAAGACTCGATCAGTCTCAGAATCCTGGTTACAAGACATTTCGACAATGGTAATAGAAGACTAGCAAGACCGTTCGACTGTGCGAACAAATCCCGATAGGAGATGCACATATCTCGTTCTCAGGGCACACCGGATGAGACATCCTACGAGTAAAACCAACCCTCTAGTTTCCACGAGCTGGCCCCATATTCTACTCGGTTCGGACCAACACTTACATGAGCACTGGCCCTCGGCTTTATAACTCCCAAGGGAAAAGGTTAGGTTGTTAGGCAAATGTAAAAGCAAGGTTGGGCCTTGCTGGAGGAGTTCTATTCAAAGCGAACTGTCAAGGTGGTCCCATAACCCCAACCGCGTAAGGAACACAAAATCAAGGAACGTAACACCGGTATGAAGGAAACTAAGGCGGCAAGAGTGGAACAAAACACCGAGAAAAAGGCCAAGCCTTCCACCCTTTTCCAAGTATATAGATGCATTAATTAAAATAAAAGATAATGTGATATCCCAACATATCCATGTTCCAACATGGAATAACCTACAAGGCACATGCAACTAGCAACACTATAAGAGGGGCTGAGCAAAAGCGGTAACTTAGCCAAACAACAGTTTGCTAAGAAGGTGGGTTAGAGGCTTGAGATGGCAATATGAGAGGTATGATAAAAAAGTGGTAGGTAGCACAACATAGCAATAGAACGAGCAACTAGCAAGCAAAGATAGAATTGATATCGAGGGTAATGATCATCTTGCCTACAAAGTTCTCAGAGTTGTCGAAAGCTTGCTCCTCGTTAGCGTACTCAATAGGTTCCTCGGTCACGAACTCGTCTCCTGGCTCTACCAAAAGCAAGAACAAAAGCAACGGAACAACAATCCATCACGGTGCAATGCACATGCAACATGATGCAATACATGGCATGGAATGCAAGATATGATGTGCAATGCATATGGGTACTCCGGAAGGGAAAATATGATAAAGGCATCAACTTGGAAAACTAAGTGTGCCTCTAGAAAGATGGGGTGATTTTGGTCTAAATCGATATAAGGATCACCGAAAACGGATGCACGATTTGCAAATGACAAGCAAATCAAGAATGAGGCAAATCTGCGATTAACAGCATCATAGCACTTAAGATGCACCAACAAACTATGCTAGAACACTCCAACAAGACAACAAAGCACATGGAATCAAAGTACAGGTGAAGCTCTACAAATCATGAACACCGAGCTCTTGCTAGAACTCAATAGAACAAGCTCAAAATAGCATGGCAAAAATGCAAATGATAACAAATTCACAGACTTGGAGAAAATACTAAACATGTCAAAATAGCATCAGGTAGCAATGTTTAGAGCTAGCAAACAATATGCATGAACATATCATGGCAAAAAAGGCATGGCATGCTAGTACTAAAGGCATAGAACTAATCTCCCTTACTGAACTTTAACCAAAGATGCACGGAAAAATATGGTAGCACCTATGCAAACATGGCAAGTTATATGCACGGAAAAATAGAGCATGGCAGGAACAGATTCATGATAGCAACTTGGTAAGCTCATGCCACTCACCACAAAACATTTGATGGCATTACAAGGTAACCAACAGTAAGTATATATATTAAATAAGCTAAGCATGGCAAGAGCAAGTTCATAGGGTGCATGGACCATTAGTAAAACACATGGAAAAACTGAATCTCATGTTAACAATCTGTCAGGAACAATATTTAGCAAACGTAGAGCATGGTAATTACAAGGTAGAGTACTCCATAATTGCAACCAGAGACATGAATGGATAGAGCAATACCACATCTTCAAAACACTCTTACTTAACTACCTCAAAATGTGCATGGATCTACTGGTATCAAAAAGTTTACATAGCATCAAAATGTAGCAGGAAAATGACTTAGCAAAATCACTAAGTGTCTGAAAACAACAACATCATGAAGCCTGCTTTTCATGCTTGTGCTAGTCACCAAATAACTCATAAAAATATAAGGCTAGCACCTCAATAAATATGGCATGATGGAGCTCATAAAACATGTAGACATCATGTTCATTGGATGCACGCACAAAATGCAATGAAAATGACAAATCATCAAGTTATGTTAAATTCCAGCAGACAACATCATATAGCACTTTTGCAATGACAATTAGGGCATCAATATGGACTGTAACATGCATGCAAATAACACTAACATGAATAGCATCACGAGAGGAACATTTGGATATAACGTGCACACAAAATGGAGTTATGAGCATGGAGATATGATATGATGAACATGGGCACATGATGTTAGAATTTTGGGACTGAAAGTTCTCACCCTCTCAGATCTCAGATCTAGGGTTTCGGGCACAATTTACGAGGTTCACCAGATGAACTCACCGGAACTTCGTTGGAGCTGCGGGGGTCGCCGGAGAAGCTCGGGATTGCCGGATCCGGCCGGTGTCGACGAGGTAGAGTCGGGTGGCGCGGCGAGGTGCGGACTTAGCGGCAGCGGCTCGACGTGGAGGCGCGGACAGCGGCAGAGACGACAAAGGACGGCGGCGCCGGCGGGAAGGTGGCGGGCAAGCGGGCGCGGCTCAGCCGCGTTGACTCGGGGACGCACAGGCGGCAGACGAACGGGCCGGAGGGAGCCGCGGTCGGGCCGAGCGGGCCCACGCGGGTCGGCGGCGAAGTGGGGTGCGGGCGCTGGCGACGTGAGAGTGTGCGGTTGGCGGAGGCGCGTGGAGGGGTGACGTGTCGCCACCCGGTTGGCTGGGGCGACGTGTCCAGCAGACACGTCCGGCGGCGGGGATTTTTGTCCAGCCGCGCGAGGGGAAGAAGGTAGGGTTTCGTCTGAGATTTTCGGGGGGAGAGACATATACATAGGTAGGGGAGCTAGGAGAGTCCAAATGAGGTGCAGTTTTCGCCCACACGATCGTCATCCAACATGGAGAGCAAGGAGGGGGTTATATGGGTTAGTGGGTTATTTGGAGGGGTGTTGGGCTGCAACAAGAGAGGGGCTTTTGCGGTTACCCGGTTAACCGTTGAGGCATTAAACGACCTCCAAATGTTACGAAATTTGATAGGCGCATACCGGTGATGTACCAAGGCCACTTGACAAATCTCGACCCATTCCGAAAATGCTTTTCTCCCGCTCACGAAACGAGATTTGAGGGGTGCAACGGGTGCATGTGGGAGTGTCGGATTGCGAAACGAACAACGGGGAAAAAGACCGGATGCATAAGACGAACACGAATGCAAATGAGATGCACACAATGACATGATATGAAATGCATGACATGAACAAAATGCAAAACAAAGACAAAAACCCAATTGAGAGGAGTACGACACTTTCTGCCATATAGAAATTCGAATGGGGCCTTTCCCGAACTTGATTGGAAGCTATTGTTGTAGGAGAACTCAGCATATGGAAGACAATCTTCCCATTTCATACCGAAAGAGATGACACGAGCCCTGAGCATGTCTTCGAGGATTTTATTAACTCGCTCGACTTGGCCACTTGTTTGAGGATGGAAAGTTGTGCTAAAGGGAATGTTGGTGCCCATGGCCTTCTGGAAGGAGTCACAGAACTTAGAAGTGAAAATGCTTCCGCAGCCTAAAGAGATCAATTGCGGAATACCGTGTAAGGAGACAATTCTGGAGGTGTATAGCTTTGCCAACTGAGCTTCCCTGATAGATTCTTTGATTGGAAGGAAATGAGCCACTTTTGTAAGCTTGTCAATGACAATGAAAATAGCATCATTCCCACGGTTGGACTTTGGAAATCCATTAACGAAGTCCATTTCGATATGATCAAACTTCCATTCTGGAATAGCAAGAGGTTGGAGGAGACCAGTTGGTCGTTGGTGTTCTGCTTTCACCCTTCGGCAGACATCACATTCATTCACGAATTAAGCAATTTCTCACTTCATTTGATTCCACCAATATGACTGCTTGAGGTCATGGTACATTTTAGAACTACCTGGATGAATGGAAAGAAGAGAATTGTGCGCTTCGTTCATTATGACCTTCCTTAGATCACCTTTAGGAACCATAATTCGTTCCTTGAAGAATAAGGTGTCCTTGTCATCAATGCGATAGCACTTGTATTTGGATAAGCCCTTGGCAATACCATTTTCACCTTCTTCAGCATGGTATCAAGGAGTTGTGCCTCATGAATTTGGTCTTCCAAAGTAGGAGTGACTTGAAGGTTGGCAAGAAAACCTCGAGTAACAACTTGGAGATTGAGCTTGCGGAAAGCTTGACAAAGATCCGGTTGGAATGGCTTGAGAGTTAAGCTGTTGCAATAATCCTTTCTCCTCAAAGCATCCGCAATCACATTGGCCTTGCCTGGAGTATATTCAATACTTGGATTCTACTCTTGAATCATTTCGACCCAACAAGTTTGCCTGAGGTTGAGGTTGGGTTGAGTGAAGATAGACTTGAGGCTCTTGTGATCGGTGAAAATGTCCACTTGCCTTCCCAACAAGAGATGTCTCCATGTTATTAATACATGGACAACTACCACCAACTCAAGATCGTGAGTGGGGTAGTTCCTATGATTGGGCTTCAACTGATGAGGGGTATAAGCCACAACTTTCTTTTCTTGCATTAACACAGCATCGAGACCTTGCAACGAGGCATGATAGAAAACTTCGAATGGCTTGGATTCATCAGGAGGAGTTAAGACAGGAGCTGAGACGAGCTTCTCTTTTAGAGTGTTGAAAGCAACGTCATACTAAGGTGTCCAGGCATAGTTGACATGCTTCTGGAGGAGGTTGGAAAGAGGCTTTGCAATCTTAGAGAAATTCTCAACGAATCTTCGGCAATAGCTTGCAAGTCCAAGGAAACTACGGAGCTGCTTGACATTCTGAGGAGGTTCCCAGTTCACAATTGTAGAAACCTTCTCCAGATTAACAGCAATGCCTTTGGCGGAGATGATATGGCCAAGGTAAAGAACTTCATCAAGCCAAAACTCAATTTGTTAAACTTCGCATAGAATTGATACTCTCTGAGCTTGTCGAGCACCAATCGCAAATGCTTGTCAAGATCCTTCTTATTCTTGGAGAAGACCAAGATATCATCGAGATACACCAGGACGAATTCATTTGTGTAGGGGTCGAAGATGAAGTTCATCATGCGAGAGAACATTGGAGGAGCATTGACAAGGCCTAAAGACATGACAATATATTCATAAGAACGAAAGCTTGTTCTGAATGTTGTCTTGGGAATATCATGTTCACGAATGTGAATCTGATGATAACCCATATGGAGGTCAAGCTTGGAGAATACTTTAGCACCTTTAAGTTGCTCGAATAGCTCATTGATGTTGGGAAGTGGATGCTTGTTCTTGATAGTCTTCTTGTTCAACGGACGGTAGTCGACGCAAAGTCGGACAATCCATCCTTCTTATGGACAAAAAGAACACCACAACCCCATGGAGATCAACTCGGTCTGATCAAACCCAGACGCTCTTGTTCATCGAGTTATTTCTTCAATTCCTTTGGCTCCTTTGGTCCAAGTTTGTATGGAGGCTTGCAAACGAGTTCAGTACCAGGCTCAAGATCGATAACGAATTCAACTGGCTGGTGAGGAGGCATTCCCAGAAGCTCTTCTGGAAAGACGTCTTGGTACTCACAAACTACTGGAATCTGAGAAATTGCGTCTAACTCGCCCTTCTCATTGAGAGAAACACAACCGAATGATTTCGTCACGATCAGCATAGATGATCACATCCTCAGAAGAGTGTGTCAATTGAATCTCCCTGGCAACACAATCAAGTTGAGCCTTTTGCTTAGAAAGCTAGTCCATGCCAAGAATTAGATCAATATCTGAGTCGCCAAGAACAATTGGAGAAGCCAGAAATTTATAGTTGCCCAACTGATAGAGACATCGGGAGCTACCAAACTAGAAGTCATAAGCTTTCCCAGAGAAACAACTTGCATAACTTGGGACAAAATCTCTGTGTCAACATTGTGCTCCGATGCAAATGGGTATGCCATGAAAGAATGCGATGCACCAGCATCAAATAAGACTTTTGCAGGAATGGAGTTAACTGTAAGGTTACCCATGATCACATCTGAAGAATCCTCTGCTTGAGCTGCGTTCATCATGTTCACCTTAGCATGCTTGGGATTATGCTTGACCACTGCATTGCTAGAAGACCTCACATGAGGAGGAGGTGGAAGGCGCCTTTGGTTGAAACACGTGTTTGCATAGTGACCTTTCTGCTGACACTTGTTGCAAGTCATCTCTGAGAGCGGGCGATGATAAGAAGGAGGAGAACTTGACCTTGGAGCTTGAGCCTGAGACTTGTTCTGATAGCATGGGTTGGGTGGGTGGGAAGATCCATGGCCAACTTTGTTCTTCTGCTGGTAGGGATGATGAAATGGAGGAGGACAAAGCCAGAACTTCTGTTGCTTAACTGCCACTTATGAGGAAGAAGAAGAGTGAGCTGCATCCCTGATGCTCTTATTTGAGGCCTCACACTTGAGCTGAGCAACTTCTTGCTTGCGGGCCATGTTATAGAATTGATTGAACTTAGTAGGCTCAAAAAGAACGAGAGCTAACTGTAGATCTGCTCTAAGGCCACCCTTGAAGTGATAAATCATGCTATTTTCATCAGGAATATCCTGCCTTGCGAAGCGAGCAAGTTTCTGAAACTGGATGTTGTATTGGTACATGGACATACTGCCTTGCTTGAGATTGCGGAACTCCTCATGCTTGCTCTTGGCAACACTTGTGGAATGTGATGAGCTTTGAAATCCCGGCACAAGTCATCCCAGGTAATCACTCGACCTCCTGTGGAATCTTTGTATTGTTGATACCAATCCGCAGCTTGGTCCTTGAGCTGAAACAAAGTGAACTTGACGTAGTCCTCATGCTTGACATTGCTACATTCAAAATGCTTGTTGATGTCCACGAGCCAATCATCGACGTCCGTGGCCTCGGCACAGTTGCTGAAAGACTTTGGCTGATTTGCAAGGTACAGGTTGAGGGTAGCAAACTGAGGCTGATTGTTGACTTGCCCTTGACCTTGACTCCCTTGGTTGCCTTGGCCTTGGTTGTTCTCCTGCAAGATTTGCAAAAGCATCTGGGTGTTGGCGTTGGTGGCTGCCATGACAGCTTGCCATGCCTCTAGAGGCGGAGGAGGTGGCAGAGGTGGAGGGTTCGCCTGACTCCCTTCATTGCGGTTCGGATTCAAACGCGTTGGAGGAGCCATCCTGAAGAGGGTGACATCCGTTAGAATCTTGATACGCAGATAGACAAGCTGAATCAATGGATAGAAATTGCTAAATATAGTCTTCACAATAAACATTTGAACAAGGATTGGACGAATGAATTCCAAAGTTAACATCACACGTCCATTAAGGTGAGAAGCCACTTAGATAAATGTTGATGAATGAAACAACAAGGTACGACTGGAACAAATAAGTGGTAAGGATTACCCAATCACAAACCAAATATATGTGGGAAGAATAACTAGAGCTACTTGAGTTCCCACCTATAAACTCCCAAAACTTTCTAGTTATGCAATCTGGTGTTGGGGATACATGGAGGCACAATATATATCACACAACTAATAAGCCCTACGCTCCAACAATATCCATCCATCAACACTTAACCAAGAAAACTCCGAAAATCGTGTACCTCAACTTTTGAAAAGCATCTGTTATATGAGCTATGGCACTACTCCTGAACTCCCGCCCAAGTACTGGCTGGCGTCGAGGTTATCTCACCAACAACTGCATAAAAGAGATTTTCGATGTCGACGAACTCAGGTATTCCAGAGCTGCAACGAGAAAATTGTGACGGCAACACCTCGGAGCTCAACTCCCCGGGACACTGCCGCAACCCCTAAATGTCAGGAGGCACCAAGAACAATGTTCTCATGACAAGAATATCAGAACAATCCGAAGATGCCTGCGTGATCCTAATTTTTTTCGTGAAATTTGAGGAAAGGAAAGTCAAAACATCTATGTCAGGAGGCCTCACTCGAGCGACGAAGGGGCTGAGGAGTAAAACGAATCCAACTCTCTGGTATATATAATCCTAAGACTCAAAACATTTTGTTCTAGAATCAACAACGTCCACAATTCGATCAAGCAGGGGGCTCCTAAGTCGGGGAAGGCTCTGATTACCAACTTGTAATGCCCAAGATGCGGCTATATCTCCCACATGTCGAGGCACGACTTAGAGGCATAACCGCGTTGTGGTTTTGTCGCAAGAAGGGTCATCTTCACACAATCCCATGTAATGAAAAACAAAGGGATAAATAGAGTTGGCTTACAATCGCCACATCACATAATACTTTAATAAATCATACAACATTCAAAGTACACACATAGTCCGACTACGGACAAGCCAAAAGAAAAGAAGATAAACCCAACTGCTAGATCCCTGACCATCCCAACTGGGCTCCACTACTGATCATCAGGAAACGAAACATAGTAACGACCAAGGTCCTCGTCGAACTCCCACTTGAGTTCGGTAGCATCACCTACACTGGTATCACCGACACCTGCAACTGTTTTGGTACTATCTGTGAGTCACGAGGACACAACAATCTCAAAACCTGCGAGATCAAGACTATTTAAGCTTATGGGAAGGTTGAGGTGATGAGGTGGAGTTGCACCAAGTGCTAAGCAAATATGGTGGCTAACATACGAATACAAGAGTAAGATGAGAAACTACGCAACAGTCATGAAGCTAGAAGTGATCCTAAAACTACTTACGTTCAAACATAACCCAAACCGTGTTCACTTCCCAGACTCCATTGAAAAGAGACCATCACGGCTACACACGCGCTTGATTTATTTTAATTTTGTCAAGTGTCAAGTTCTCTACAATCAGATATTAACAAATTCTCATCTGCCACATAACCGTGGGCACGGCTCTCGAAAGTTTATACCCTGCAGGGGTGTCCCAAATTAGCCCATCACAAGCTCTCACGATCAACTAAGGATATTCCTTCTCCCGGAAGGACATGATCAGTCTTGGAATCCCGGTTACAAGACATTTCAACAATGGTAAAACAAGACCAGTAAGACCGCCCGACTATGCCGACAAATCCCGATAGGAGCTGCACATATCTCATTGTCAGGGCACACCGGATGAGACATCCTACAAGTAAAACCAACCCTCAAGTTTCCCCGACGTGGCCCCGCAGTCTACTCGGTTCGGACCAACACTCAGAGGAGCACTGGCCCGGGGGGTTAAATAAAGATGACCCTCGGGTTTATAACTTCCAGGGGAAAAGGTTAGGTTGTTATGCAAATGTAGAACCAAGGTTGCGCCTTGCTAGAGGAGTTCTATTCAAAGCGAACTGTCAAGGGGGTCCCATAACCCCAACCACATAAGGAACGCAAAATCAAGGAACATAACACTGGTATGACGGAAAATAAGGTGGCAAGAGTGGAACAAAACACCAAGCAAAAGGCCAAGCCTTCCACCCTTTGCCAAGTATATAGATGCATTAAATAACATAAGAGATAATGTGATATCGCAACATATCCATGTCCCAACATGGAACAACATGCAAGACACCTACAACTAGCAACACTATAAGAGGGGCTGAGTAAAAGCGGTAACTTAGCCAAACAACGGTTTGCTAGGAAGGTGGGTTAGAGGCTTGACATGGCAATATGAGAGGTACACTAAACAAGTGGTAGGTAGCGCGACATAGCGATAGAACGAACAACTAGCAAGCAAAGATAGAATTGATATCGAGGGTAATGGTCATCTTGCCTGCAAAGTTCTCAGAGTTGTCGAAAGCTTGCTCCTCGTTATCGTACTCAACAGGTTCCCCGATCACGAACTCGTCTCCCGGCTCCACCCAAAGCAAGAACACAAGGAATGGAACAACAATCAATCATAGTGCAATGCACAGGCAACATGATGCAATACATGGCATGGAATGCAAGATATGACGTGTAATGCATATGGGTACTCGAGAAGGGAAAACATGATCAAGGCAGCAACTTGGCAAATCAAGTGTGCCACTGGAAATATGGGGTGATATCGGTAGAAATCGATATAAGGATCACCGGAAATGGATGCATGGTTTGCAAATGACAAGCAAATCAAGAATGAAGCAAATCTGTGATTAACAGCATCATAGCACATAAGATGCAACAAGAAACTATGCTACAACACTCCAACAAGAGAACAAAGCACATGGAATCAAAGTACAGGTGAAGCTCTACAAATAATGAACAATGACCTCCTGCTAGAACTCACTAGAACAAGCTCAAAATAGCATGGCAAAAATGCAAATGATAACAGATTCACAGACTTAGAGAAAATAGTAAACATGTCAAAACAGCATCAGGTAGCAATGTTTAGAGCTAGCAAACAACATGCTACAGGGACATATCATGGCAGACAAAGGCATGGCATGCTAGTACCAAAGGCATAGAGAAAATCTCCCTTGCCGAACTTTAACCAAAGATTCGTCGAAAAATATGGTAGCACCCATGCAAACATGGCAAGTTATATGATCAATTTCAGACTTAGAAGAAAAACAGAGCATGGTAGGAACAGATTCATGATAGCAACTTGGCAAGCTCATGCCACTGACCACAAAGCTTTTCATGGCATCACAAGGTTGCACGCATAAAATGGACCACATATTCAAGAAGCTAAGAATGGCAACAGAAAGTTCATAGGGTCCATCGACCACTAGCAAAACACATGGAAAAACTAAATCTCATGTTAGCAATCTGTCAGGAACAATATTCTGCAAAAGTATAGCATGGTAATGACAAGCTAGTATACTCCATAATTACAACCAGAGGCATGAATGGATAGAGCAATACCACATATTCAAAACACTCTTACTGAACTACCTCAAATTTTGCATGGATCTACTGGTAGCAACAAGTTTACATAGCATCAAAATGTAACAGGGAAAAGGACTTGCGAAATCACTGTCTGAAAATAGCAACATCATGAAGCCTACTTTGCATGCTTGTGCTAGTCACAAAATAACTCATATAAGTACAAGGCTTGCAACTCTGTAAAGATGGCATGATGGAGCTCATAAAACATGTCGACATGATGCTCATAGGATGCATGCATAAAATGCAATGAAAATGACAAATTATCAAGTTATGTTAAATTCCAGCAGACAACATTATATAGGACTATTGCAACGAGGATTAGGGCATTAATATGGACAGTAAGATGGATGCAAATGACACTAACATGAAGAGCATCACGAGAGGAACATTTTGATATAACATGCACACAAAACGGAGTTATGAGCATGGAGATATGGCATGATGAACAGGGGCACATGATGTTAGAATTTCGGGACTTAGCAAAATCTCACCTTCTCTGGTCTCAGATCTAGGGTTTTGGGCATGGTTTACGAGGTTCACCAGAGGAACTCGCCGGAACTTCGCTGGAGTGGAGGAAGACAGCGGCCAGAGCTACGGGGGTCACCGGAGAAGCTCGGGATTGCCGGATCCGGCCGGTGCTGATGAGGTGGAGTCGAGCGGCGTGGCGAGGTGCGGACTTGGTGACGGCGGATCAACGTGGAGGCGCGGACGGCGGCGGAGATGGCAAAGGACGGCGGCGCCGGCGGGAAGGCGGCAGGCGAGCATGCGCGGCTCAGGCGCGTTGACTCTAGGAGGCGTGGGCGGCGGACGAACAGGCCGGAGGGAGCCGCGGTCGGGCCGAGCGGGCCCGCCCGGGTCAGCGGCGAAGTGGGGTGCGGGCGCTGGCGACGTGGCGGCGTGCGGTTGGCGGAGGCGTGCGGCGGGGTGACGTGTCGCCACCCGGTTGGCCAGGGTGACGTGTCCGGCGGACATGTCCGGCGGCGTGAGGGGAAGAAGGTAGGGTTTCGTTTGAGATTTTCGGGGGCAGAGACATATACATAGGAAGGGGGAGCTACGAGAGTCCAAATAAGGTGCGGTTTTCACCCACACAATTGTGATTCAACGACGGAGATCATGGAAGGGGTTATATGGGTTAGTGGGCTGTTTGGAGGGGTGTTGGGCTGCAACAAGAGAGGGGCTTTTGCGGTTACGCGGTTAACCGTTGGGGCATCAAATGACCTCCAAATGGAATGAAATTTGACAGGTGGCCTACCGGTGGTGTACCAAGGCCACTCGACTAATCTCGACCCATTTTGAGAATTTTTTTCTCCCGCTCACGAAATGAGATTTGAGGGGTGCAATGGGTGCATGTGGGAGTGTCGGATTGCGAAACAGACAACGGGGAAAAAGACCGGATGCATGAGACGAACATGAATGCAAATGAGATGCACATGATGGCATGATATGAAATGCATGACATGAACGAAATGCAAAACGAAGACAAAAACCCAACCACGAAGGAAATATCATATCACATGGCCTGAAATGGCAAGAGTTGGAGTTACAATTATGGAAAGTTACATCCGGGGTGTTACACGCGCCCTAGTGGGTTGTGGCCACCCAGGGGCCCCTCTCCGGTAGGTCTTGGCTCCAAAAATTCTTATTATTGATATAAAAAATCCTCGGAAAGTTTCGTTCCATTCCGAGAACTTTTATTTCTACACAAAAATAGCACCATAGTAGTTCTGCTGAATACAACATCAGTCCAGGGTTTGTTTCATTCAAATCATGCAAATTAGAGTCCAAAACAAGAGGAAAAGCATGAGAAAAAGTAGATGCATTGGACATGTATCAACTCCCCCAAGCTTAAACCTTTGCTTTTCCACAAGCAATTCAGTTGATAAACTAAAAGTGAGAAAGAAAAACTTTTACGAACTCTTTTGCTCTTGTTTGCATAAATAAGCTTAAATAGCACCCAGGTTTTCAACCAATATTATAACTAACCATGTTGACAATAACTCTTAAAGATTATAATGACTCATATCAATGACATAATCAGCTAGCAAGCAATAATAAGATATCTCAAACGGCAACACGTTGTCAAAATAACCACGATATAATATGCCAATAGTGGTATCTCGCTAGCCCTTTCTGAGACCAAAAACATAAATGGAGAGCACGTCCAAAGTTCAAGCAGTGACTAACATTGTAATTCATGGTAGAAAAGATCCAGTCATGATGCACCAAATATTAGCTACACACAATGCATAAATCATGACCATTGTGCTCTACTTAGTTTCTGGCCCTTGTTTTAGAAGGTGATGACACAACATAAAAGTAAATAGATAGTCCGTTTGCAGAGGGAAGGAGTGATTTGCAGAGGTGCCAGAGCTCAATTTTTAAAACAGAGGTAAATGAAATTTTCAGACATGCACCCTTCTCATTTACTTCACAGCCATCAGTTATCAACATCTTCCATGCTAAGCACTCTAGTGGCGGTTCCCAAGTGATAAAAGTATAGGTTTACTCCCCCTCCACCAACAATCACACTCCAAGGCTTGTCCGAAACAACGGGTGCCGTCCAAACCAACAATAGTCCCGGGGGAGTTTTGTTTAATTATTTGCATTTTTGAGTTCGGGACTGGGAATCCCTATTACCGCCCATTTTCTCGTGCGATGTCGAGTGAATAAACGCTCGACCTGAGAATAACCCGCTTACCATGGAAGATATCGACCACCTCCTGTCATTCCATGAATGATCCAGGCACACAAAACATATAATTTTTAGAAGCTTTTAGAGGTGGCACATGCAAATTTACTTGGGAAAATGGGCGTAGGGTAATACCGTATATAGGTAGGTATGGTGGACTCATCTGGAATAACTTCGGGTTCAAGGTTTTTGATGTACAAACAGAATCCCCACTTAGTATAGGCGAAGGCTAGCAATTTTGATTGAGAAGCGGCCAGCTAGAGAGCAACAACGATCATAACCATGCAGTATGCGTAAGTAACATTGGACACTAGCATGAGTAGGATATGAACACCATGAACATAAACATTATTGAGGCTATGTTGGTTTTGATTCAACTACATGCATGAACATGTACCAAGTCAATCCACTTGAACATTCAGAGGAGGATACCATATCATCATACTACATCACAATCATCTTAATGCTATGTTGATATCCAAGATAAATCATTATTAACTCCCAGCTACTTATGCATGGCATGCGAAACTATGATCTCTAATTGTCATTGGAAACATGTTTAATCATAATGGGCCGAATCATGGATACTAGGTTAAACATATTTACACAAACAGAACAAGTCGAGTTCATAACCGTTACTCTTTGCAACGGCCAGTTCATCAAATGTCTTTATTACTGCCTTTCACTTGCACGACCAAATGATATGAAAAAAATAATAGTGCAAGAGTGACATGGACGAAGCTGGAATCTGCAAAACATTTTATACGACATGAGAAGACAAGGTAAAACGGGCTCTTTATTAGTTCAACAATTGTTCAAATGAGAGCCACTCGACATTTTCATCGTGGTCTTCTCCTAGGTACAACTCGAATAAAAGAAACGAAATTCAGAGAAACACACTGAAATATTTTTGGAGTTTTTGGTTTTTCTTTAGCAGGCAAATAAAGGGAAAAACAAAAACAAGAAAAACTATTTACACGGGAAAGCTCCCAACAAGCAAAAGAAGAACACGGAAATCTTTTTGGATTTTCTTTTTAGTACTACTACTAAGCATGCATAGAAAGTAAATTAACTACAACTAATTTTTTGGTTTTTCTAAAGTTTTTCAAACACACAAGAAGAAAGCAAGAAAATAAATCTAAGCATTGATGATACAATGAAAAAATGTGAACACGGACAATTGGAATAAGTCGACATGAATGTAAAGTCAGTGAGAGACACGTACTCCGCCAAGCTTAAGCTTTTGGCCTAACTTGGTAGTGAATCAGTAAACTAGATAGTAGATGGGGTACTGAGGAGCAGGCATCCACTGATCCCACTGTGGTGGCTCCACCTATGCCGCCTCCTTAGCAACCTGAGCGTTCTGATAGGCAATGATGTCTCCAGGCATAATCCTATATCCGCCCCTGGCAACAAGATCAAACAAAGTAGGAGCAGGCAATGGAATAACATCACGAGTCCTCACACTAAAAACCAGGTTATACGGAATAGGTATGTGAGGATATTCGATATCGTTAAAATGGTGGTGATCCGTGGTTGCATGTTCTAGGTAAAATTTGGTCAGAGGGAAATCATGAGGGCGTATCGCAACCTCGAAATGAGCTGCCAAATGAGTGACAAAAATCCCACCATGTATTTTGCCCTGAGTTTTATTAAGATGGAGGCGACGAGCCACAATAGCTCCCAAGCTATGCGTGCTGTCGCCCTCCAGTGCACGACGTAAAACGACAAGGTCTGGTGAACTAAGTGCACCCACCTTCTCCCTAGCAAGCAAGCATTTGGTAATAAAAAGTGCAAAGTAACGAACATCGGGAAAATGTAAGTTAGCGGTTGTGATGGCTGACACTCCTCTCTCATCACCCACTGGCATGGTGCGATAAAAGGCCTCAAACTCGGCCGGCCTAGGCTCAGCCAAGCTCCCTTCAGACGGGATCATGCATATGCCACAAAACTCAGTAAGTCGTATCTGATGGTTTTCAGCATATAAATCAAAGCTCACTTCAGTGGGATTATTTCTAGGCAAGAAAGTAAAGCTCTGAACAAAGATGTTTGTGAGGATGTGGTGCTGGTCACACTCATCTGTGATGAAGTCGGCGAGGCCGACATTAGAAATATATTGCGTGAACTCCTCAAGAATTCAAGCCTCTTGCAGGACTGGGGTGTGCGGACATTCGCACGGCCGTACTTCCGCCAACCTCCGAGGGTGGAGATCATTGTCAAAAGACTCCCCAATAACACCCTTGGAGTTCTTCTTAGAGCCAAACTTCCTAAAGATATTCATGTTCACGTACAATTTTTTTAAAATAAAATTTTTGGAGTGACAAAAATTTGTCAACAAAACTTTGTAAGATTGATAGCAACTACTCATATGGACACATAGAAGCTATAGCAAGCATTCAAACTACTTAAAACTCTAAGAATTCAACATGAAAGCACATCTACAGTAGCACCAAGAGTAGCTAATTATTCAAAATATAAGCCACTAAAACAAAAACTAATTGGACAAATGGTGGAGTCACATACCAAGAAACAATCCCCCGAAACAGTTTTGGAAATGGAGCTTCGAGCAAATAGATCGATATCCGCAGGTTTGAGCTCAAGAACACGGGAGAGAGAGAGCAATTTTGATTTTTTCTGGAGGTAAGTGATGATGTGGTATGAAGAGGTAAGTGAGGGGTCCCATGTGGGGACCACAACCCACCATGGTGTGCCTGGGGGTGCTGGCGCGCCCAGGTGGGTTGCGCCCACCAGGTGCACCTCCCTATGATGTTTATTGCACCAAAAATTCTCAAATATTCAGAAAAAAATCGTATTAAATTTTCAGGGCATTCTGAGAACTTTTATTTTTGGGTCTTTTTTTATTGCGCGGGAAATTTAGAAAACAGACAAAACATCACATTTTATTTTATTTAACTAATTAAAACACAGAATAAAAACTAGGGACAAAAAGGAGTGCTTACTAAATTCATCAACTTCATACCGTTCAAAAATGATCCATTAATAAGGTTGATCAAGTTTTATTAACAACCACTTTCGATTAGCATGAAATTGAAGAACTTTCGTAAATCACTAGGTTACCTCAATGGGGATATGCATTTCCCCAACAATAAGCATTTCATATTTCTTTTTGACAGTAGGTAGAGGTATTTGAAAAGTTCCAATAGTGATTGTTGGAGATTTTTCAATAACATTAATACCATTCACTTGGAATTGTTTCTTCGGAAAGTGCACCGTATGCTCATTACCATTAATATGAAAAGTGACCTTGCTTTTATTGCAATCAATAACATCCGCTGCAGTATTCAAGAAGGGTCTACCAAGGATAATCGACATGTTGTCGTCCTTAGGCATCTCAAGTATAAGAAAGTTAGCCAAAATAGTAACATTAGCAACAACAACGGGCACATCCTCACAGATACCGATAGGTATGTTAGTTGATTTCTTAGCCACTTGCAAAGATATTTTAGTAGGTTTGAGTTTATTCAAGTCAAGTCTTTTATATAAATAGTAAGGCATAACACTAACACTAGCTCCTAAATCACATAAAGCAGTTTTCACATAATTCTTTTTGATAGAGCAAGGTATAGTTGGTATTCCCGGATCTCCAAGTTTTTTAGGTACTCCATCTTTAAAAGTATAATTAGCAAGCATAGTGGAGATTTCAGCTTCTGGCATTTTTCTCTTATTTGTGATTATGTCTTTCATATACTTTGCATAAGGAGGCATTTTCAGGATATCAGTCAAGCGAGTACGCAAAAAGACTGGCCTCAGCATTTCAGCGAAGCGTTCAAATTCTTCATCATCATTATTTTTAGTTGACTTGGGTGGAAAGGGCATAGGTTTTTGAACCCATGGTTCTCTTTCTTTACCGTGTTTTCTTTAGCATCAGAGATATAAACTTCATTATCATTATCCGGAGTTTTTTCTATTTCAGGTTCAGGAGCATGTGAAGTCCTATCATTTTTATTTTTATTTTTCTTTTTAGAAGAACTAGGTGCACTAGTATTAGCTCTTTGTGAATCTTGTTCAATTCTTTTAGGGTGTCCCTCAGTATAAAGTGCTTCCTGAGTCATTTTACCTCCTCTAGTTGCAACTCTAACAACAAAGTCATGCATATTATGATTCATTTCATCAAGTAATTCTCTTTGAGATTTAGCAACTTTTTCTAATTGAGTTTGAACCATAGAAGCATGTTTTCCGACACCTCTAACATCATTTGAGATTCTAAAAAACAAGCCACTCAAGCGAGCAATCATATCATAATTATATTTCAATTGTTTGATAACATTTGCATTGAAGTGATCTTGTTTTATAACATAATTTTCAAACTCATAAAGGCATTGACTAGGATGCATATTGTGAGGATTATCATTATCATTAAACTTCATAAGAGAATTTACCTCTACCACCTTAGGCATTGGTGGTGTATTACGCCCATGTATTTCTTCAATAGGAGGTAAATTTTTAACATCATCAACTTTACTACCTTTTTCCTTCATAGATTTCTTTGCCTCTTGCATATCTTCGGGGCTGAGATATAATATACCCCTCTTCTTTGGAGTGGGTTTAGGCGGTGGTTCAGGAATAGTCCAATCATCATATTTTTTCAATATGTTATTCAATAATTCTTTAGCTTTCCCAACAGTTCATTCCCTGAAAACACAACCAGCACAACTATCTAGGAAGTCCCTAGAAGCATCGGTTAGTCTAGTATAGAAGATATCAAGTATTTCATTTTTCTCAAGAGGATGATCAGGCAAAGCATTAAGTAATTGGCAAAGCCTCCCCCAAGCTTGTGGGAGACTCTCTTCTTTAGTTTGCACAAAGTTAAATATTTCCTGTAAGGTAGCTTGTTTCATATGAGCAGGAAAATATTTTTTAGAGAAGTAATAAATCATATCTTGGGGACTACGCACACAGCCAGGAGCAAGAGTATTGTACCAAGCTTTAGAATCACACTTTAATGAGAAAGGAAATAATTTGAGAATAAAGTAATATCGAGTTTTCTCATCATGAGTAAAAGGGGTGGCTATGTGATTCAACTTAGTAAGATGTGCGACAAAAGTTTCAGTTTCATAACCATGGAAGGGATCAGATTCAACAAAAGTAATTAACTCTAGGTCGACAGAGAATTCATAATCCTTACCATCAATAAAGATAGGTGAAGTTGCAAACTTAGGATCACATTTCATTCTAGCATTCAGAGATTTTTCTTTATACTTGCATAATAATTTCTCTAGATAATCTATATCTCTGCAAGCAAGAATATCTCTAGTTGTTTCTTCATTCATAACATAACCTTCCGGTACCTTAGGAAATTCATATATAGGAGGGCTAGTTCTAGCAGGTGTTACAGGAGATTCAGTTTGAAGCTCATCATCAGATTCAACAACATCATGTTGTATAACTCTAACAATTTGTTTATCAAGAAATTCACCAAGTGGCCCATCATCATTATCAAGTAAGGTACTAGCATCATCATAAGCATCATACATAGCAGAAGTAGCATCATCAATAACTTGCGACATATCAGAATTAATAGCATGTGGTGGTGTTGCAAGTTTACTCATAACAGAAGGTGAATCTAAAGCATAACTGGATGGCAGTTCCTTACGTCCCCTCGTCCTTGAGGGAAATATCTTAGTCTTTGGATCCTTCAGATTCTTCATAGTGCAGCCTTATGGGGTCCCTGCTGCCGGAGAAGGTCCACATCGGTCGAGAGTGATGCTAGACCAGAGCAATGCGGCACCGGATGAACTTCTTCACCACCATAGGCACCACCACCCCAAGGTCCTTCAACCTAACCAGCCAACACCAGACGTGGGCAAGCCGCCGGTCAACGAGCTTCGCAAGCCCCCAGCCGGAGCTCGGGACAGCCGGCGCCCGTGGGAGCAGGAGTAGACGGCTGAGCACGCCAACATCCACGAATACCCACCGCTTCCGAAATCCAACCACAACTGCTAGGAGCTCGAAGTCAATCCCCGAGTCTGCCATTGCTGCAACGGCCTGTAAGGTCATGCACCCCGAGCACTGGTGGGCGTCAGTTAGGTGCAGCGAGAAGAAATGGCGAAGCAAAGCCACGAAAGGGGTAATAACCACCATGGCCTCATAGACAAAGGCGAAGATGGTGAGGAGGATGATGGACTGGGGATCCAAGTGAACCGCGTTGATTTGGTAGTGCAAGAGCATGGTGTTGAAGACATCGGAGAAGGTGGGAATTAGGAAAGCCTAGAGGGCGTGAAGATGGCTGGGGATCTCGGTGGCCGTCCTATCGATCGCCGCGTGGGAATCAGGCCAAGCCACCGTTGCCTTCCATTCATTGGAATCAGCGGCGAGCATGGGCAAACCTTGTCCATCCCTTCTTGGTTGACAACCACTGATCGCTCAATGGCGGGCTCGAAGACAGGTGGTGCCTGGGCTGTGGTATGGGTCTTCTTCTTTCCCTTCTTCTTCTGGCTTGGTGCCATGGTGACGCAGAGGATTAGTGTCGGGTCAGGCCAGGGGAGGAAACCGTTGTTTTCTGGAAGACGGAGGAGCTGTGGAAGCGCGCTGTCGGCAATGGAGGCATAGTTGTGTTAACAACGGGCGACCACCTAGCCTGGCGGATATCAAGGCTATGTGGGGGAGTGGAGGCGCCCACGTACCATCAATCGCCATGCGTCGACCGAGGCCGCAGGCTGTTGGGGCCTGCGGCACTCCGCACTTGCCCCTTGTCTTCGCCTCGAAGCCAAGTTCGAGCGCGCCTTGGGCCCGGGGGCATCTATCAGCGTCCTAGGAACGGTGGTGCCCAGACTTGCCTGACTGTGGCCCGCGAACATGGCTCCATCAACGGCCCGGTACGACCCAACTTTAGTAGCAAAAACTCAAGACCCTCGCGTGGCGGACGACATCAAGGCCTCCCTGGGGGCAGCCTCACAAGGCTGGCTACCGAGGAGCGGACATACCTATGCAAGGGGCACCTCGCGAGATTCACGTGACATGAGCCATGACGACCAAGGCCAGGCGGGCGCCACCGGGCGTAGTGTACCAGTTTCCTCTTTGGTGCTAAGGAGGCAAGCGCCGGCGCGGAGTCTCGAGGCATCAGGCAAAGGTTTCCATATCGGTGCAGCAAGACCAAGACCAGTAGGAGGGCAGGACGGAGGTCATCGCGGATCCCACAGCAGCGTCACCACTAGAGCCTTTGGCAGGCGAAGACTACTTTTGTCAGGATAGCTTGTACTAGTTGTCCCCCTTCAAACTTGGCCGTTGTGGGATCCCTTCCCACCTAAACATTTGGGAAGAGGACCAAGGCCACTATAAATAGGACCTAGCCACCACCGTAGGAGGAGGACGACTCAGACGGATCATTCGGGTCACACTAATACTCACCAGCTCATCGAGCTCAAGAACACCTCACCTCCCGAGGCTGTTCACCCAATTTACTAGTTCATCCTTAGCCCCTCGAGGCAATCCACCACACACTAGAGTAGGGTATTACGCCGCAAGGTGGCCCAAACCAGTATAAACCCCTGTGTCTCTCTTGTTTTTTGGGTTCGTCGAGCTAGGCCGTGGGATCGTTGAGCGAGCGAGCTAGGGAGAGAGTGTTCTTCGTGCGCACCCGAGTGTTCGATCCTCTCAAGGGTCTGCGGAAACCGTAATCTAACAACAGTTGTAGTAGCTCAAAGAGGCCCCCAGCTAGGCGAAGCCAGCACAATGCGGAACCAGCACCTTGGAGGCGATAGTGACTTGAGGCTGGGGCTCAGCAGAGGAGCGGCGAGGCGGAGGCGAGCATGGGTGGCGAGGCGAGCTAGCGACACGGAGCAGCAGAGGCAGACCATCAGGTGGAACTGAAGTGACGGGGTAGCTCAACATGGCCACCACGGCTTGGAACGCTGAAAGTTGCGGCCCTAGAGTCTCACCACATCCATGTGGCCAATGAGGCCAATGCATCCATGTGGCAGCTTGATAGGGGTTGAGTGGGGTGAGAGACGTGAGGTGTTTACCCAGGTTCGGCCCCTCACGGTGGAGGTAAAAGCCTACATCCTTCTTCATTGATATTGATCATGGTGATGCTCATGATTACAAGGGTGCTCTTTGGCTACCTATCTCTCGAGAGCTATCGACTTGTCTGTCTCAACTTGTGAAACTTGTCCCTATTGGGGTGCCCCGCCCCTCTGTATATAAGTTGAAGGGGTGGGTTACCTGACTAGTCCTAGTAGGATTAGGATTACTCTATTACACGTGGAGTCCTAGTCTTGCTTCCTTTGTAGGAAAATATTCCTTATGCCTTTCATCTTAAGCCGGCCCACCATAACAGGAGCCGGCCTTCCATGAACCGCCTTCTAGGCCTCCTGGTCTTGTCGCTCCTCTGACCAGCTTGCTGGGTCACCAATGAGTCACCTGGCTCTGCCGGGTCATCAGTGAGTGGAGATATCCGGGCGGGTCACTTAGTGAGTCGCCAAGTCAGGGTCGATCACCAATGAGTCACCAAGTACGGTCGGGTCATGCAGCAGGGTATATACCCGACAACACTCCTCCACTCGTCGACGTCGATCTCCTCGTCCTCACCGCCCACCTTGCCGCCCTCTGCTCCACCGTCCTCGCCGCCTTCGACCTTGTCCTCGGAGGAGAGCGCGACAACCTCGCCGTTATCCCCGCCGGCAAGGATCGCCCTCTCCACCTCCACGAGCTCCGGGTGCTGCCAATGGATGTCTTGCATGTAGGCCTCGTCCGCAGCCTCGGCCTCGAGGCGCTCCCATGCCTCGCGGTCCTCCCGCGCCATAGCCGAGCTCACCACCCTAGCTCGAGGTCAACTGGACGTAGGCCGAAGGGGAATTTGAGCCTAGCTGCCGTGCCGTGGTAGCGGACCTGCCAGCAGTTGTACTCCACGGCCGCGAGCTCGACCTTGTGGAAGCTACCAAGCCACCGGAGGGTGTGGGTCTCCAGATATGTAATCTCGGTGACCCTTGTCCCCCACTGTTGCTCTCGGACCCCGAGGTAGGACCTCGTCAGTTGCCGGGTTTGATGGAGGATGGGAATGTCCTCGAACCGGCTTAGGGGCGTGGTGGCGAGCGGATCGAGGACTGGCGACGAGGAGGACGACGGGGACACCTCGGCGGCCACCTCGCCGGCGTCGGGCGAAGAGGTCGCGATAAACCTCTTTTTGGCCATTGGCTCCTTGAGCTCCCCGGCACACAGGCAGAGGTTGAGGATGGAGGCGGCGATGGCGGCGACCTACCAATGGTTTCGGGGCTGGTGTGTGTCTGTGTGAGCGGAGGTTTGTGGAGTGTGTGGTGTGTGTGGAGGGGGGCAAGGTGGTGTTTCATGAAAGACCGTGGCAACTTAAATTTTACTAGGCAGGAGTAACAAGGCGGGGCTACTGAAAATTTGGATCAAGGGTGAGCAGATATTTTAGAGATTTCGAGGGATGCAGAGGTGGGAGTAAAATACCAGGGCTACTGAAAATTTGAATCAAGGGATTGAAGCAGAGTGGGAGTAACAGACATCGCACACGGTCCGCGCATACTAATCGTGTGCTATCAAACATTAAAACCTTCTAGGAGGTAGATATTTTTGAGATTATGAGGCAGTAAATATTTTCGAGACTGGGAGGCAAGCCTCGTGGAGCCCAATCTACTATGCTGATGTGAGGGACTGCAGGGCACGGGCATGGCACACGGGTAGTCTGACCGAACCGTGTCTGTTGCGTTCCCGATCGCAGACGGTTTCGACATCCAGCTCGTGTGCTGTTTATAAATTTGGCAAGAGGAATAATGCGGGAGAGGGTCAGAACACGAACACACTTGCATGTGGACCTAATATATGTATGAAAATGGTGGTTTGATGTTTGAATACCCACTGTACAACTTTGATGTGGCACCTGTCGCACAAAAGAACGGTATTGCTAGTCAGCCATTGTCGGTGTAAAAACTGGCCGATCTCGGGTAGAAGGTCCCGAACTATGCGTCTGAGGATCGAAGGTAACAGGAGGCAGGGGGTTACCCAGGTTCGGGCCCTCTTAATGGAGGTAATACCCTACTTCCTGCTTGATTTACTTTGATGAGTATAGGGGTTACAAGAGTTGATCTACCATGAGATCGTAATGGATAAGCCCTAGATGTCTAGCTTGTATGATATGTCTTAGCCTCTACGGACTAAACCCTCCAGTTTATATAGACACCGAAGGGGCCTTGGGTTGTATAGAGTTGGTGTACAGAAAAAGAAAACTACACATCCAAATGCCAAGCTTGCCATCCATGCAAAGGAGAGTCCCATCCGGACACGGGGGAAGGCCTTCTATCTTGTATCTTCACGGCCCATCAGTCTGGCCCATGTCACATAGACCGGATGCCCGGGGACCCCTTAATCCAGGACTCCCTCAGTAGCCCCTGAACCAGGCTTCAATGACGATATGTCCGGGGCGCAGATTGTCTTCGACATTACAAGGCGGGTTCCTCCTTCGAATACTCCAAAGTAATTGAACAAGAGAACTATATCCGACTCTGTATAACAGTTACAACCCTGAACCACAAGGGCAAAATACTTAAACAAAAGTAAGTCATGTCCACTGATAGCTTTTTTTGGTGAGACGTTACGTCTGGCCTTATTATTATCTTGAACCGTTTTGTGGCCTCCCACTTCGCGTTTCGAGGCGCAGCCTCTATTGACACGTCTTGTCGAAGTAGAGATCGTATCCCCTTATTGCGTGATTCTCATGAATACGGGTTTTGGTAACCCAACCGTGCCATTCACACGGCCCCTTGGGAATAGGCAAGTTTTAAGGCTTGTGAGGGGCGCTTGATATTCACTGCCTTTATAAGAGGATAAGGACCCATCTTTTTACCCCACACCTTCTTCTTCCTAAGCCCTTCCATCCTCAAGCTCCAGCGCCCAAGTTTCGATGTTTTGCGTTGATACATCTCCAACGTATCTACCTTTTCTCATGCTTTCCTCTTGTTTTGGACTCTAATTTGCATGATTTGAATGAAACTAACCCCAGACCGACGCTGTTTTCAGCAGAACTACCATGGTGTTGTTTTTGTGCAGAAATAAAAGTTATCGGAATGGAACAAAACTTTGCGAGGATTTTTTATATAAATAATAAAAATTTCTGGAGCCAAGACCTACCGGAGAGGGGCCCCTGGGTGGGCACAACCCACCAGGGCGCGCCCCCCTCTCCTGGCACCCCAAGGTGGGTTGTACCGACCTGGTGGTCCCGCAGACCTCAACCCTCACATTATAAATTCCTATTTTCGTAGAAAAAATAGGGAGAAAAAATTACCACGATCTACGAGACAGAGCCGCCGCCAAGCCCTGTTCTTCTTCGGGAGGGCAGATCCGAAGTCCGTTCGAGGCTCCGGAGAGGGGGATCTTTGTTCTTGGTCATCACCAACCCTTCTCCATCGCCAATTCCATGATGCTCCCCGCCAGGAGGGATTAATTCCTTCGTAGGATCGCTGGTCGGTGAGGAGATGGATGAGATTTATCATGTAATCGAGTTAGTTTTGTTAGGGCCTGATCCCTAGTATCCAATATGTTTTAGATTGATGATGCTATGACTTTGCTATGCTTAATGCTTGTCACTTTAGGCCCGGGTGCCATGATTTCAGATCTCAACCGTTTATGAATTCATCATTATATCCATGTTCAAGATCCAATCTTGCAAGTTATAGTCACCTAATACGTGTTATGATCCGGCAACCCCGGTGTGACAATAACCGGGCCCACTCCCGGTGATGACCGTAGTTTGAGGAGTTCATGTATTCACTATGTGTTAATGCTTTGTTCCGGTTCTCTATTAAAAGGAGGCCTTAATATCCCTTTGTTTCCAATATGGATGCCGCTGCCACAGGAGGGTAGGACAAAAGATGTCATCCAAGTTCTTTTAATAAAGCACGTGTGACTATTTATGGAATGCATGCCTACATTATATCGATGAAGTGGAGCTAGTGCCGTATCGCCCTAGGTTATAACTGTCAGATGATGGATATCATCCAACAAGTCACCGATCCAATGCCTATGAGCTTTTACATATTGTTTATTCTAAGTTACTACTGCTATCATCACTATTATGCTGGCTACAAAATTACTTCTATCACTGTTACTGTTTCTATTGCTGCTGTCACTGCTATCAAAACTATCAAACTACTTTGCTACAGATCACTTTGTTGCAGATAATTAATCTTCAGGTGTGGTGGAATTGACAACTCAGCTACTAATACCTTCAAATATTCTTTGGTCCCCTTGTGTCGAATCTATAAATTTGGGTTGAATACTCTACCCTCGAAAACTGTTGCGATCCCCTATACTTGTGGGTTATCAAGACCTTTTTCTGCCGCTGTTGCCGGGGAGCATAGCTATATTTGTTGAGTCACTTGGGATTATTATCATATTATCTGCCTCTTGTACTGTTGCTCGAACAACGTGGAGTTCTTGAGGTAGATGCCCCCTTTCGATGAATGGGGACTACACCCAGTCAGCCTTGAAGGGCCCCATGAGAGCCCCGTTCTCGTGGTTCCCTTGCCTGTCGTCGCCTCGATGCTCACCCCGGAAGAGGGTGCAGGGGGGGCAAGCACCATAGAATGCCAGTGAAGTGGCCGCCAAGGTAGAGATGTCGGTCATGGCCCTCGAGGTGGCGGCTCCTGGGGCTCGGGCGAGCTATCCCGAGGTGGCGGCCGTGGGTCCGGCGCTGTCCGAGGTTCCTCGGGTGGAAGCCCCCGAGGCTCAGGCGAGTTGTCCTGAGGCGGAGGCCAAGGGGCCAATGCAGCCTGACGCTCCCAAGGTCGCCCCCTCAGGAGCCCCGCCAACCGTTCGAGGCAGCGGCGATCGCACCCAGGGCTTCAGCCAACTTCGCCTGAATTTCGAAGCACTCCGCAAGAGGAAGGTGGCTCCAAGCTGCAATGGCGGTGCCTACTGGCCATTAAAACAGAGGAAATACATTGCCAAAGACGAGTAAGTACCTCATCTATGTGATTTCCTTAGTGTTGCATCCCCTTCTGACCACAACTCTTCAGGGCCCTTAGTTGGAGCGGCGAGATCTCCTGAAGAGCGGCCCCCGCCAGTCATTGGCTCGCCACTGACCCTGAGCTCCCCTCGCCAGGCTGCTGCTCGCGGCTCAGGGCCCGTTCCTGAGGAGGGTGCGCTGACTGGGGGTTTTGATCCTGCGTTCTTGTCGTCCCTCCTTCTCGGTCCTGTCTGGGGTGCTAAAGGCATGCCGAGGGCTCCTCCATTGGTCATCACCCGCAGCTGGGTGGCCTCAGCCTGGATTCTTCTTCTAGCTGCGAGGCCTCGCGCAACAGTGCCTCCGCCGAGGCCCGAAAGGCGATGGGGAAGGCGCTGGCCTCCAGCCCCCTGCTAGGAGAAGGCGAGCCATCTCAAGCCTCCTCAATGATTCCCGGCATGGAGGACAGCTCTGGCCGCACGTTTGATCTTATGCGCAGGCGCGGCGCTGTCCGCCACGAGCTCTTCCGGGAGGCGATGTGTGTGCTGAGCCGGCTCAGGGAAGAGCTTGTCGATGTTGACGCTCTCCTTGAGTCAGAGGGCCTTCGGCTGGCGGACGAGCGGCATCAGTTGAAGGTGGCCATCAACCTCAGGCATCTTCAGTACGAGCAAGCCCGTGCGACGGCTGAGGTGTCCCTTGCAATCTCACGCGAGGCTAGCGCCCAGGCCTTGGAGGAGGCCAGAGAGGTCGATCATCGTCGTGAGGCCGCCGATAATTGCGAATAGGAGCTCCTGGCCTTGAATGCTACTGTTGAGCAGTAGGTCGAGGCACGCAGGGCCGTCTTTAGCGTCAATGAGGGGGGCGCCTTTCTAGGAGAAGGAGATCCAGAAGCATGAGGAAGCACTGATGTTGGAGGCCTCGGAGTGCAGCCTCGAGCTTCAGCAGCTGGAGACGAGGGAGCGCCATGTCGCCATGTCCAAAGATGTCGTCGCCGCACGCGAAGCCAAGATCCAAGAGGAGGTTGACTGGAGGGTAGCGAAAGCTCATGCGGATCTTGTCAACGAGTATGACCTGAATGTCACATCCCTGGTCCTGTTATGCACTAGGCTAGACCTCATGTGAGCATCATGTTTTAATTCAAATGAAATTTGAATTGAGGGATTTTCAAAGCCTCAGAAACCTTCTAAAAATGATCAACATTAAAATCTTCTCAAAGAAGCCCAAGAAAATGTTCCTCTTAGTCTCTGAAAATATTGCAAAGAGGTAAAACTCAAAACAATATTTTTGGTATCTCAGAGTTAATTATTTTGGGCCTTTGAATTAAATAAATAGCTATTTGCATTGGATATATATTTGATATATAAATAATATATGTCCAATAATTCTGGAACATTTTATGTGGTTTGGTATATTTTAGTCCTAGCCACATAACTATTTCCAGGATTTTATAAAATGGTTTAGTGTCTAAAACTAAATCAAAACAAACTACAGAAAATAGAAAACAGAATTAAATAGAAATAAAAGAGAGAGAGAGAAGGACTTATCTGGCGCTCACCCGGTAGCCAGCCGGCCCAGCTCCTGTGCGGCCCAACCCATCTCCACTTCCCCCCCCTGTCGTCTTTCTCCTCGCCAGAAGGACCGAGGCGTGGCGCGCGCGCCCGAGAGCCCCGGCCACCTCCTGCTTACCTGCTCGCCGCTGGAGGCACCTGAGGGTGCCACGCACTCCCCTCGACCCTCTCCTACTCTCCCCGTGCCCCTCTCGCTCTCCCTCGCCCTCATCCTCTCCCCCTCCTCTGTCCTCCTCACCCGAACGGAGCCGCCGCCACCGACGAGAACCACCGTGGCCACCGGCCACCCCACGCCTCACCGACGCCCCAGGAAGCTCTGCCTCGACCTACTCATCCTCCCCACCACTCCAAGCAACACCAGGAGCCCTGCAGTGACGCCATCGCCGCCATCTTCACCGACGGGCATCGAAGATCGCCGGCCCGATTCTCCGTCTCCAGGTCGCCCCCGAGCCCACTGAGACGCGCTCTGCAACCACAGTGAGCTCATGGACCGATTCCCCCTCCTCTCCTGCTCGCGTTCTTGCTCTAGCCCCGTTCCCCACCTCCGCCGAAGCTCGCCGCCGCCACGGCCGACGAGCTCCATGCTCCTGAGCTCGTCCGCTCGCCCGAGCATCACCAGCGTGCTCGCCGCGCTCCTGTGAACCTGCAGCACCCACGGGTTCTCCCTGTTGTGCACCGTAGCACCGTTTCCGCCAACGCCCGAGGTCCGGCAGCCGCTGAGCTCGACGCCGGCGAGGATTACGGCCACCCCAGCTCGCCCCGGTTGCACTGTTGGATGCGCGGGATCGCCAGCTTCCCGTAGAGCCCAGCGGCGCCTCGAATGGCTCCCTGTATCGCAATTCCGAGCCGCCCCGCCGCTACTGTCGTCGCCGGCGACATGTCGCCGGCAGGTTTGACCTGATCGGCCCAGGGGTTGACCCCCCCTGACGTGTGGGCCCAGGCGCCTGCTTAATTAGTGTTAGGTTAGTTAGTGTTAATTAACTTAGTTAATTAGGTGAGCCACTGACATGCGGGCCCCGCCCGGCTAACTAAGTTAGTTAGGGCTAATCATATTTAGGTTAGTCACTGACCAGTGGGCCCAATCCAGTTAGTTAGGGCTAACTAACTTGGTTAGTTGACTGGGTCACTGACCAGTGGGTCCCACTGGTCAGGTTTGACCTGGTCGACGCCTTTGACCTGCTGACGTCACCCCGGCGTCATGCTGACGCAGTATATGCTTCTGGGATTTTAAATAAGTCAGAAATGATTTATTTATTTTCAGAATATGCCCTAAACTTCAATAAATCATAGAAATTCAACCGTAACTCCAAATTAAATAATTTATATATGAAAAATTATCAGAAAAATTCAAGGAATCCATCTGTACCATTTTCATGCATGTTAGAACAACTTATAACTGCTGTTTAGCACAAATTAATTAATGGCATTTGAATAATCACATATGGAGTTTGAATTTGAATCTTGTATTCAAACCAACTTCATTTAATCTGTTGCTAGTTGCATTAGCTCAAAACACATTCATATTGCCATGTCATGATCATGCATCATATTGTGCATTGCATTGATTGTGTTCCCTTCTATGTTGCCGGTATTTGTCCCCTCTCGATAGACGTGATACCGATGATGTGATCGTTGACACTGATGAAGACTCAATGTTATCTTCAGAAGTGCCAGGCAAGCAAAACACCCTTGTTCATTCCGATAAAATCCCACTCTCTCGCTCCTGCTCTCTTTTAATGCATTAGGACAACAACGATTCAACTGTTACTTGCTGCGGTAGCTGAACCCCTTTATCCTTTGCATGACCTGTCATTGCCACAGTAAATAGATGAAACCCACTAGCATGAGTAGGAGTTGTTTGAGCCCTGTTGTGCCTACTCATTCATGCTTGTTTGTCATGCCTGCTACTGCTTAGAGTTGTGTCAGGTCTGATTCATCCGGGATGAATCAGAGGTGTGTGAACATGTCCTACTGTGTGTGAGCTAAGTGTGTGAACACGATTTGGTAAAGGTAGCGGTGAGAGGCCATGTAGGAGTACATGGTGGGTTGTCTCATTGAAGCCGTCCTTAGGAACTGAGTTCTGTGTTTGTGATCCATGATTCAGCTACTACCATACATTGGGCCCTGAAATATGACCCCGCTCGACTTCTTATTCACCCTCGTCCTCTGTCCAGGAGTTGCAAGTAGTTTCTGGTGTTTGTAGTATGCTGGAGGCCGTGGACAGCACTGACCGGAGGGGTGGGCTGTGATGCGGTAGGCACGTGGCCGGGTATACCGGGCGCCCGTTTGGTGTCACGGAACCCTGTTCACATCGTTTGGGGCTGTGAGCGAAACTCCGGCCGGATCTCCTCATGGATGGAACCCGAATAGGCGATAAACCTGGACTAGAGACTTGAGTGTTTAGGTAGGTCGTGGTCTACACCCACGTCGGCTTTCGCTTGAAGTCTGCCGAGCACATGTCGTGTGCAGACGCTAAGTGGTGGAAACATGTATGAAGAAGTACACCCCTGCAGGGTTAACATCATCTATTCGAATAGCCGTGTCCACGGTAAAGGACTTCTGGGTTGCTTATATCAGTTCATAGACAAGTGAAAGTGGATACTCTAAAATACGCAAGATAAGCGTGAGTGCTATGGATGGCGCTCTCGTAGGGAGACGGGAGCGGATCCATAGTGGTGTATTGATATGGTGAATATGTGGACTCGTGTGCGCCACCTCAAAAGAGTTACATTGCAGTCGTAGTTCAGGATAGCCACCGAGTCAAAGCTGGCTTGCTGCAGTTAAACCCCACCATCCCCTTGTTGATAATGATGCATATGTAGTTAGTTCTGATGTAAGTCTTGCTGGGTACATTTGTACTCACGTTTGCCTATTTTATGTTTTTGCAGAGAGACTTCGGTCTCACTAGTAGTTCCACGTGGACTTCGACGTTTAGCTTGTTACCTCAGCTACGATCTTGTGCCCCGGCAGGATCTGGTAGATAGTCAGGCTTCTCAGCCTTTTTCAGTTATAGATGTCTGTACCCAGACATGATAGCTTCCGCTTGTGCCTTGATTTGTATGCTCTGATTGTTGGGTCATGAGACCCATGTTTGTAATATCTCGCTCCTCGGAGCCTATTGAATAAATTACTTGAGTCGTAGAGTCATGTTGTGATGCCATGTTGTATTTGCACATATCGAGCATATTGTGTGTATGTTATTGAAATGCTTGGTATGTGTGGGATCTGACCATCTAGTTGTTTATCTTTAGTAGCCTCTCTTACCGGGAAATGTCTCCTAGTGTTTCCACCGAGCCATGGTAGCTTGCTACTGCTCCGGAACACTTAGGCTGGCCGGCATGTGTCCTTCTTCGTTCCTGTGTCTGTCCCTTCGGGGAAATGTCACGCGATGAATACCGGAGTCCTGTTAGCCCGCTACAGCCCGGTTCACCGGAGTCCTGCTAGCCCAGTGCTACAGCCTGGATTCACTCGCTGATGACCGACACGTTCGATGCTGGGTCATGGATGCCTGTCCCTGTAAGTCTGTGCCACTTTGGGTTTACGACTAGCCATGTCAGCCCGGGCTCCTTATCATATGGATGCTAGCGACACTGTCATATACGTGTGCCAAAAGGCGCAAACGGTCCCGGGCAAAGGTAAGGCGACACCCGTGGGAATACCGTGCGTGAGGCCGCAAAGTGATATGAGGTGTTACATGCTAGATCGATGTGGCATTGAGTCGGGGTCCTGACAGCGTTGGTATCAGAGCTTGACTGCCTGTAGGATTACCAAGCCAAACTGGTCGAAGTTGAGTCTAGAAATTCTTTAGTTATATAAGGGAATTGATTGTGGGATGGAACGTAAGGCTCTTTTTACTCCTTATACCTCATGCCCTTCTGATCTGAGTCATCTTATCTTTCCTACGGGGATTAAGAACTAGGCTATCTCTTCTTTCTATTAGGATCACGTGTTACTAATCAGTAGACTTATAAGATTGTTGGATTTAAGCTTCAGTTCAGTTCCTACTACTTCCGTATGTTAATTGTTGATCTCGAAACCTTGATATTGTGCTTCTGAGTGGTTATGCCACCATTTTGTGAATGTCTCAAATCTTTCTGAGCATTTACAGCCGTTATGCTGTCCGAGTCATCCCAGGTTTCTAAATAGTCTGATGCATTTGCAAAATCCTTTCCCTCTGGTTTCGATGTTCCTTTATGCCAGCTCAATCACACTAATTGTTGAGTTGAGGTACTCTACTGCCTCGACCTTTATGTTGGAGTTATTATTATGACCCTAGGTGTCTCAGGGGATCATCTAGTGGTCTAGCCATGATTTGTGTCCTAGTGTGATGATTCTGGCCTTTATTCTCGAAAGCATTCCGTGATGCTACTTAGTAGTAGGTATTCTACTCCTGGGTTTTGAACCCGAGATTCACCCTACTTACTTCATGTTGATAGTGTTGCTAGTCCCTTAGGATATAGTAACCTTTGCGATAGTCCTCGAGGTTCGTGGTACATCCTTCTTCCAATTACCATGAACCATTCTTGGCAGGAGTTCTTTGAACCAAAAGATGACAACAAGAGCCCTCTGATGAGTTCTCCATTCTATATTGTGACTCTGCCAGCTCAACCTTTCTGCATGGGTTATCCGGAAGAATTATGTTGAACTTGGTTCGACATACTAATCTATGCATCCACAACTCAGAAAGTTATATGTTCCTTTGAGTTGTCCCTCTTTAGTTGTCTACTGACCTTCGTCTATCAATTGATAGTCAAGAGTATGCGTGCGTTCGTTTATCGATGCCTATTACTCTTGTGGTCCGTCAAGCCATTCTATCGCGGAATGATAGGAGAAACAAACTCCAGTACCTCTTCCATATCTAGGATTGGGTCAAAGCAATTGTGCTCCGCAGATCAAAATGCCAGCCCAGCTTTTGATTCTGTTCTACCCTGAAGTATTACCGTCTTTATGTCAGGATTTTCATGGGGATTGCACCGGCTCTTGTGAATTCTTGATGTAGTGATACTTCTCGCCATCATTATTCATCCCTCGGTTCCGTGTTGTCGCAACCGGAATGCCGACAAGTGAATCGTGATGTGTGAATTCAATACTCCTAGCAACCTTGTTGCTTGGTAGTTAATGGACAATAATTTCATTCTTAGCGTGTTGGTTTTGAATCATCATTCTAAGGTTGATCATGCTACCTAGTCCTTGTTCTCGGTGCACTCCTCGATCGATGAGTTAGGATTATTTCAAATCTTCGCTCTATTGATCATATCGTCTTGCCCTCAAAAGCAAGATTGTTCTCGAGCTTAGTAACATATCGGTGGTTCGTGATTTTCCGAAGATCTTCTCGGAAGTATTACCAGGTTGTCACCTGACCGCTGTGTTGAGCTCGTGATCAAGTTGGTTTCTTGTGAACCACCCTTCTCCAAGAATCTGTGTTGGATATCCCTGAGCTAGTTGGTTAAGCTAGACAACAACTTGGAGGGTTGGAAGATAAAAGCTTGCCTGACTTAGTTCGTCCCAAAGGGATATTCTTGTGTAGTGTGTGTTGAAGAAAGATGATATCTTCATCGATTGGTCCCTGTGATCAGTTGCTGGACCTATTGTCTTATCAATCCTTTGATTGAGTGTGGGCTATCGTCAAATCAAATCAGTACCAACGATTCTCGTAATGTTGTCTTATTCGTGGTTGATCCCTCGAGCATACACCATTACATCTTTGGTCTGACCAATGCTATCACCGTGTTCACTTAACTATGGAATTCCTTTTAAAAGGAAACCTAGATGAATTGTTGTTGAGCCCATTGGCAACATCCTTATCTCCTCCATGATGTTGTTGAACATTAAGCTAGTGTTGGAAACTTTTGAAAGCATTTTCTTCATGCTAGCTCATGAAGTATTTGTTTGATGAAAGGAGTGACTTCCTCTTATACACGTGCATTTGGTGAAAGTTGCCGCCGTGAATTTGAGAAAGATTGTTTTGTTTCCTTTGGAATCATCCCCAAATCAGTCATGCACACGTGCGAAGTATTCTGTAGTCTGGAGGCTTGCAACCTTCATTCTATATGTGTCCCTAGCACACTAAGCCACTGATTGACTTGTTCAAGGAAAAGAAATCTATGCTTGGGATCTAATCCATGGACTTGCGTAAAGACTTCGATATCCTCGATGATGGTTCTCCACCCGAACTCGGTAGTGTTTTGATTGTAAGACTACCACGTGGTCATGCTTGTCTAGGACATCGTGTTCACATGTTGTAGCAGAACCAGCTCATGTTTTGGAGCTTACTATCGTAGTTCATTCCCGAGAATCTCGCAACGTCATCTCATCGATTTGTGTTGCAAACTTTCGTTTTTCTTCCTAGACTCGATGAGTCTGGAATATCCTGACACCAACCAGATCTGAATCTCAGGCAGATATGATGGTTTGGAACATTTCCCAAGAACTATAATATCGGTCCCTCGAAAACCGGTAAAGTGGATGTCGTGGCCAACACACCTAGCCGGAAGACCTGTTATTATAATATCTTGATTGAGGAAGTTGGCCACCTCCCCATAGGGATTTCGTAGGATTTACTCCCTAGTTGCCCCTATGGATTTTGAGATCCCGAAGTCCGACCTTTTTACTTGATGTTCTAGATATCAAACCATATCTATGAATGGGTTACACTAGCACATCAAGGAGAACATTAGAAGCGGAGTGCTAAATGTCTCTCGGTCGATCATCCAGATTTTATTTCCTTGGCCCCGCCAAGGGTGAAATCTAAGAAAGTGTTATCTTCCTTTGCATCTGCATCATCCATCATCATTCATCATGGTAGCATGTTGTGTTGCCAGGATCCTTGACACGGATATTGGTAAAACCTTGATGATTGTGGAAATGCTCAAGTTCTTGAGAGCACGCACAAGCGCTACGTGTTATCATCGGCACTAACTGGGATTCCTCTCAGTTTCCTCGGCAATGCTATGACCTTTTCAAACAGTGAATTCACTCTCTATTGTTGGGTTCTTCCCCAGTTACCAGAATCATTCCCAGCATTTGCATTTTGTTCCCAGCTTGCACCGCCAATGTGCCATTCTACCATGGGTCTCTTCCATTTCCGGTGATAAGCAAATTCATCCATTACGTTGTCTTCAACAAGGTAATCCACATCATCCAAGTCCGAGTATGCCATTCTACCGACCCCCTCCAAATGATCGCTTGTGATTGCCTTAGGCTGGTATAAAGAGTTTCAATGATCTTGAATCAAAGGTAATTCTTTTTGCCACTTAAGGGGATATATCTACGAGTCACCATCCCTAAGGTGCCTCGTTGTGGTATCATGGCAACTCAACTCCTCGCTACGATGACAATCGTTTACCACCTTTTAAGTGTGGAATTGTAGTCTACCTGGTAAACCTCGTCATCTGCTCCACTCCATCCCTCTAGAGGTGTGCTTCGTCCCTCAGCTCGAGAAATGTTGCTATGTCCCATTCCGTGAGTTAATCCTAAGTTGTTCGACCTTCGAGGAGATTGATCCTTCTAGAGTTCCCCTCCTTCTCTCGTTGTCATGTTGGTTGGAGTTTCCAGAGCAAGACGTCGAGACAGGATGATGATCAAATCAACGTTCCTATGAAGTGCAACCTGGATCGTGAAGATTGTGCTAGGTCGCGTTCCCCCTTCATCTTACCCTACGCTTGAATCTCGAGACTAGATTTTTGTTTAGTGGGGGTGAGTTGTCACATCCCTGGTCCTGTTATGCACTAGGCTAGACCTCATGTGAGCATCATGTTTTAATTCAAATGAAATTTGAATTGAGGGATTTTCAAAGCCTCAGAAACCTTCTAAAAATGATCAACATTAAAATATTCTCAAAGAAGCCCAAGAAAATGTTCCTCTTAGTCTCTGAAAATATTGCAAAGAGGTAAAACTCAAAACAATATTTTTGGTATCTCAGAGTTAATTATTTTGGGCCTTTGAATTAAATAAATAGCTATTTGCATTGGATATATATTTGATATATAAATAATATATGTCCAATAATACTGGAACATTTTATGTGGTTTGGTATATTTTAGTCCTAGCCACATAACTATTTCCAGGATTTTATAAAATGGTTTAGTGTCTAAAACTAAATCAAAACAAACTACAGAAAATAGAAAACAGAATTAAATAGAAATAAAAGAGAGAGAGAGAAGGACTTATCTGGCGCTCACCCGGTAGCCAGCCGTCCCAGCTCCTGTGCGGCCCAACCCATCTCCACTTCCGCTGGAGGCACCTGAGGGTGCCACGCACTCCCCTCGACCCTCTCCTACTCTCCCCGTGCCCCTCTCGCTCTCCCTCGCCCTCATCCTCTCCCCCTCCTCTGTCCTCCTCACCCGAACGGAGCCCGCCGCCACCGACGAGAACCACCGTGGCCACCGGCCACCCCACGCCTCACCGACGCCCCCAGGAAGCTCTGCCTCGACCTACTCATCCTCCCCACCACTCCAAGCAACACCAGGAGCCCTGCAGTGACGCCATCGCCGCCATCTTCACCGACGGGCATCGAAGATCGCCGGCCCGATTCTCCGTCTCCAGGTCGCCCCCGAGCCCACTGAGACGCGCTCTGCAACCACAGTGAGCTCATGGACCGATTCCCCCTCCTCTCCTGCTCGCGTTCTTGCTCTAGCCCCGTTCCCCACCTCCGCCGAAGCTCGCCGCCGCCACGGCCGACGAGCTCCATGCTCCTGAGCTCGTCCGCTCGCCCGAGCATCACCAGCGTGCTCGCCGCGCTCCTGTGAACCTGCAGCACCCACGGGTTCTCCCTGTTGTGCACCGTAGCACCGTTTCCGCCAACGCCCGAGGTCCGGCAGCCGCTGAGCTCGACGCCGGCGAGGATTACGGCCACCCCAGCTCGCCCCGGTTGCACTGTTGGATGCGCGGGATCGCCAGCTTCCCGTAGAGCCCAGCGGCGCCTCGAATGGCTCCCTGTATCGCAATTCCGAGCCGCCCCGCCGCTACTGTCGTCGCCGGCGACATGTCGCCGGCAGGTTTGACCTGATCGGCCCAGGGGTTGACCCCCCCTGACGTGTGGGCCCAGGCGCCTGCTTAATTAGTGTTAGGTTAGTTAGTGTTAATTAACTTAGTTAATTAGGTGAGCCACTGACATGCGGGCCCCGCCCGGCTAACTAAGTTAGTTAGGGCTAATCATATTTAGGTTAGTCACTGACCAGTGGGCCCAATCCAGTTAGTTAGGGCTAACTAACTTGGTTAGTTGACTGGGTCACTGACCAGTGGGTCCCACTGGTCAGGTTTGACCTGGTCGACGCCTTTGACCTGCTGACGTCACCCCGGCGTCATGCTGACGCAGTATATGCTTCTGGGATTTTAAATAAGTCAGAAATGATTTATTTATTTTCAGAATATGCCCTAAACTTCAATAAATCATAGAAATTCAACCGTAACTCCAAATTAAATAATTTATATATGAAAAATTATCAGAAAAATTCAAGGAATCCATCTGTACCATTTTCATGCATGTTAGAACAACTTATAACTGCTGTTTAGCACAAATTAATTAATGGCATTTGAATAATCACATATGGAGTTTGAATTTGAATCTTGTATTCAAACCAACTTCATTTAATCTGTTGCTAGTTGCATTAGCTCAAAACACATTCATATTGCCATGTCATGATCATGCATCATATTGTGCATTGCATTGATTGTGTTCCTTCTTGTTGCCGGTATTTGTCCCCTCTCGATAGACGTGATACCGATGATGTGATCGTTGACACTGATGAAGACTCAATGTTATCTTCAGAAGTGCCAGGCAAGCAAAACCCCCTTGTTCATTCCGATACAATCCTACTCTCTCGCTCCTGCTCTCTTTTAATGCATTAGGACAACAACGATTCAACTGTTACTTGCTGCGGTAGCTGAACCCCTTTATCCTTTGCATGACCTGTCATTGCCACAGTAAATAGATGAAACCCACTAGCATGAGTAGGAGTTGTTTGAGCCCTGTTGTGCCTACTCATTCATGTTTGTTTGTCATGCCTGCTACTGCTTAGAGTTGAGTCAGGTCTGATTCATCGGGGATGAATCAGAGGCGTGTGAACATGTCCTACTGTGTGTGAGCTAAGTGTGTGAACACGATTTGGTAAAGGTAGCGGTGAGAGGCCATGTAGGAGTACATGGTGGGTTGTCTCATTGCAGCCGTCCTCAGGAACTGAGTTCTGTGTTTGTGATCCATGATTCAGCTACTACCATACATTGGGCCCTGAAATATGACCCCGCTCGACTTCTTATTCACCCAAGTCCTCTGTCCAGGAGTTGCAAGTAGTTTCTGGTGTTTGTAGTATGCTGGAGGCCGTGCACAGCGCTGACCGGAGGGGTGGGCTGTGATGCGGTAGGCACGTGGCCGGGTATACCGGGCGCCCGTTTGGTGTCACGGAACCCTGTTCACATCGTTTGGGGCTGTGAGCGAAACTCCGGCCGGATCTCCTCATGGATGGAACCCGAATAGGCGATAAACCTGGACTAGAGACTTGAGTGTTTAGGTAGGTCGTGGTCTACACCCACGTCGGCTTTCGCTTGAAGTCTGCCGAGCACATGTCGTGTGCAGACGCTAAGTGGTGGAAACATGTATGAAGAAGTACACCCCTGCAGGGTTAACATCATCTATTCGAATAGCCGTGTCCGCGGTAAAGGACTTCTGGGTTGCTTATATCAGTTCATAGACAAGTGAAAGTGGATACTCTAAAATACGCAAGATAAGCGTGAGTGCTATGGATGGCGTTCTCGTAGGGAGACGGGAGCGGATCCATAGTGGTGTATTGATATGGTGAATATGTGGACTCGTGTGCGCCACCTCAAAAGAGTTGCTTGCAGTCGTAGTTTAGGATAGCCACCGAGTCAAAGCTGGCTTGCTGCAGTTAAACCCCACCATCCCCTTGTTGATAATGATGCATATGTAGTTAGTTCTGATGTAAGTCTTGCTGGGTACATTTGTACTCACGTTTGCCTATTTTATGTTTTTGCAGAGAGACTTCGGTCTCACTAGTAGTTCCACGTGGACTTCGACGTTTAGCTTGTTACCTCAGCTACGATCTTGTGCCCCGGCAGGATCTGGTAGATAGTCAGGCTTCTCAGCCTTTTTCAGTTATAGATGTCTGTACCCAGACATGATAGCTTCCGCTTGTGCTTTGATTTGTATGCTCTGATTGTTGGGTCATGAGACCCCTGTTTGTAATATCTCGCTCCTCGGAGCCTATTGAATAAATTACTTGAGTCGTAGAGTCATGTTGTGATGCCATGTTGTATTTGCACATATCGAGCATATTGTGTGTATGTTATTGAAATGCTTGGTATGTGTGGGATCTGACCATCTAGTTGTTTATCTTTAGTAGCCTCTCTTACGGGAAATGTCTCCTAGTGTTTCCACCGAGCCATGGTAGCTTGCTACTGCTCCGGAACACTTAGGCTGGCCGGCATGTGTCCTTCTTCGTTCCTGTGTCTGTCCCTTCGGGGAAATGTCACGCGATGAATACCGGAGTCCTGTTAGCCTGCTACAGCCTGGTTCACCAGAGTCCTGCTAGCCCAGTGCTACAGCCTGGATTCACTCGCTGATGACCGACACGTTCGATGCTGGGTCATGGATGCCTGTCCCTGTAAGTCTGTGCCACTTTGGGTTTACGACTAGCCATGTCAGCCCGGGCTCCTTATCATATGGATGCTAGCGACACTGTCATATACGTGTGCCAAAAGGCGCAAACGGTCCCGGGCAAAGGTAGGGCGACACCCGTGGGAATACCGTGCGTGAAGCCGCAATGTGATATGAGGTGTTACATGCTAGATCGATGTGGCATTGAGTCGGGGTCCTGACACTGAAGTTGAAGTTTTTGGAGGCCGAAGCTGAGGGCAGGACCACTATCCTCAGGTCAAGGCTGGACGAGGCGGAGCAGTGCAAGAGGACCGCTGCAGCGGCCCAGACCTCTGCCCAGGCCGACCTGGCCGAAGCTTGTGCTGATCTGCTCTCGCTCCAGCAGCAGATTGATGACGCCGCGTTCCTCGTGTAGAAGAACAGGGAGGAGGCGTGTCGTCGGTAGATGTTGTAGCGTGAACATGCCCCCATGCTCCAGGCCCTTAGAGTGAGGGCCAACTGAGCACTCGGCGTCATCGGCGAGGAAAGTGTCCCTCATCCCCACGTGGAAGACTACGCCAGCCACCTCCGCCTCTTGACCGAAATTGTGACGTGCCTAGAGGATCGGGCTGCGGGGGCTCGCAAGCTTGTTGAGGAGAGGAGCCGGGGCCTCCTTGGACATGCGTTCTCACGCATCTTCAGCCATCTCCAGAACCTCGACCCCCACTTTGACTTTGATGCCGCCATTGGCCCAGTGCCCGGGGCTATCCGAGAGAATCTGTCAAACTGGGTGGACAATCACGTGGATGACCTGGTGAGGGCGTTCTCCATCGAGGACGATGCGGTGGTGGTTGTGGCGGATGAAGATGGCGCAGTCGACGATGCTAGCGACAGTGCCAGCAGCGCGTACGAGAGCGACAAGGACGACGCTGTGAGTGGCATGTCCAATTAAGCTTGCATTCCTTTGCTTGAACCTGCACGCAGAGACTCGAACACGGCCCCGCAGGATGTGAGAGCATTTTGGAGGAGGGGGATCCCCTCATGTATGTAAATTGATGTTCTATCTTTTAGGCCGAACCTAAAACACGCTTTTGCGAGCTTGCGAGAGTCTCATCAGGGTTGTTTATGTGGCTTACCTTGATCCCAGCAGGCCTTGAGCGGGCTTCGAGGCTACTGATGTGCCCTTCTCCTGAGGCGAGCCCTTCAGGGGCTTGCGAAGTTTTAGATCTCCCGAGGAGCCTGCTGATCCGCCCGAGAGAGCCCCGCGAGGAGCAAATGCCAGACTATGGCAGGGTGTGCGCGCGATGGTCCTGCGGCGATTATACTCTTGATCCTGGGGGTTTGTCGCCACCCGGGCTGGCCCGAGCGCGGTCGACGTGCGCGTACCACGCCCAGCCCCCTTTCACAAGGCCCTCGCAAGGGGAGGGGTAGCAGGCGCGAGCCTCGAACTAAAGCATGCAACCAAAATGCAAGAAATCGACAGGAACAAGAGAAGACTCCCCCCATGCTTGCCGACAAAAAAGACTTGATGTAAAATCCAAAAGGGCGGCGAATCAAGTTGCACAAAAGGAGATGAAAGCAAATGGCCGCGTCCGGCACCTAGCTAGTCTTCTTGTCTTCGCATCAGCGCGGAGCTAAGTGCTTTCATTGGCTGTGAGCATAGTCATTGGGGGACAGTGTCGACGGCCAGCGTAGAGAATGGTGCTTCCACTAGTACGTGGGCGGGAGCCCCCAAGGCCCGAGAGCGGTGCTCCGGAGACTCTGGGGCATGTACAACCCCACTCATTATTACGTGAGAGTCTCACGAGCGGAGACCTTCATAGGCGTGAGCCTTGCTTCATATCGCAAGTCGAGGGCCCCACCGTGCGCCACCCCCGACCACCGTTGGAGCGTCCGAAAACCAGGACGAGGCCAAGTGGTAAAGGGGACGCTGGCGGCGCCCTCGGTGGCCACGGGCCCTCTGTCGGGGGGAAGGGCTCGCTGGCGCCTCCCCTGGCAGAGGACTTACCTCCATGCGGCACCTTGCTCCATGCGGCGCGGGGGAGGCCCTAGCTCGAGGCGCCTCCCATGCAGCCCCCAGTGCACTACTCCCGCCGGGGGCAGAGCCACCACCCTGGGGTCTCCGACTGCTGCCGTGGTCTGGTTCACCTGCAGCCCATGGTTACTGTAAACTTGCTCCCGAGATGTTAGCTGTACCCCGCCGTCGTCATCACTGAAGGGGTCGGCGAAGCGTCCGAGCGACTTAGGGAAGGCCCCTGCTTCGGGCGTTCCGCCCTCCCATCCTGGCTTGGGGAATGGGTTGGAGCCTTCCCCCGGCATGTACTCCAGGTTCACCATGTGGGGCACGTAGGCATCCTCGATCGCCCCACCGGAGCCGTCGCCTGAGTGCCCCGCGCCTTGAGGCACCAACCGTGGTGCCTGGCCCTGGTGGCTGTTGGGTGGCGATTTAGCGCGTCATTGTGGCGGACTGCCAGTGCTTGTTCCCCCTGGCGCCGGCGCCGGCGGCGCAGGACGGGCTGCGCCGGGGTCTATGTTGGTGTTGACGGGTTCCCCTAGCGCTCCAGGGCGCGCGAGAACGTCGGGGCCTCGCACGCGCTTCTTCCACAACCTGCGGCGTGGGCAAGGAGCAGAAAGGCGGCGTACCTCTAGAGGCAGCGTCCGGCAGCTCAGCAACTGATGTCTACTACACAACTTGTTCTTGTAGACTTGTGTTGGGCCTTCAAGCACAGAGTTTTGTAAGACAATAGCAATTTCCCTCAAGTGGATGACCTAAGGTTTATCAATCGATGGGAGGCATAGGATGAAGACAGTCTCTCTCAAACAACCCAGCAACGAAATAAGAAAAAGTCTGTTGTGTCCCCAACACACCAAATACAATGGTAATTTGTATAGGTGCACTAGTTCGACGAAGAGATGGTAATAAATGTGTAGTAATGATAGTAGATATTGATTTTTGTAATAGGAACAATAAAAAACAGCAAGGTAGAAAATAGTAAAAGGGCACAAAAACGGTATTGCAATGCTTCAAAATGAGGCCTAGGGTCCGTACTTTCACTAGTGCAATCTCCCAACTGTGCTAACATAGTTGGATCATATGATAATCCCTCAAAGTGTAACGAAGAATCACTCTCGAGTTCCTATTAGCAGAGAACAAAAGATAGGAATTGTTTGTAGGGTACTAAACCACCTCAAAGTTATTCTTTCCGTTCAATCTATTCAAGACTTCGTACTAAAATAATGCAAAGCTATTTTTTCCATTCGTTCTATCCTAGAGTTCGTACTAGAATAACACCGAAGCATATTCATATTCATAATACTCAAGCCACACAAAGAACTACAAGGAGACCCCAAAGTTTCCATCGGCGAAAAGATAATAAAAACGCGCATCAACCACTATGCATAGATTACCCAAATATCACCACGGGAATCAGCGAGTTGAATGCCATAACATATATCAAGTGAATCTATAAGATACCCCAATTGTCACCTCATGTATTCATACCGCAAGACATAAATCATGTGTTCTCAAACCTGAACATTCAATCTGACATGACAAAACTTTAAAGGGTCAAGATTCAATTCATCACAACAAGAGTACAGAGGGGAGAAACATCATTTGATCCGACTATATTAACAAAGCCCATGATATAGATCACGAGAGAGAGAGAGATTAAACACATAGCTACTGGTACAAACCCTCATCCCCGAGGGTGGACTACTCCCTCCTCATCGTGGTGGCCGCCGGGATGATGAAGATGGCCGCCGGAGATGATTCCCCCCTCCGGCAGGGTGTCGGAACGGGTCTAGATTGGTTCTCAGTGGCTATGGAGCCCTGCGGTGGCGGAACTTCTGATCTAGGTTAAACCCAAAAGGTTTCAGAATATTTGGGAATTTATAGTGCAAAGAGCGGGTGCGGGAGGCCATCAAGGTGGGCACAACCCACCTGGGCGCGCCAGGGTGCCCTGGTGCGCCCTGGTGGGTTCTGCCCCCCTCGAGGCACCCCCAGGTGCAGCTCTGGCCCATTGGGTTCCTTCTGGTCCAAAAAATATCTTCGTAAAGTTTTGTGGTGTTTGGACTCCGTTTGATACTGATTTTCTGCGATGTAATAAACAAGAAAAAAATAGCAACTGTCACTCTGCACTAGGTCAATAGGTTAGTCCCAAAAAAGGATATAAGGTTGCTATAAAGTGATTGTAAAACACCCAAGAATGCTAAAATAACAGCATGAATACTTTATAAATTATAGATACATTGGAGATGTATCAGCATCCCCAAGCAAAATTCCTATCGTCCTCGAGTAGGTAAATGATAGAAGAAATAATTTATGAAGTGTGAATGCTAGTAAAGTGCATAAGTTTGATCAATGATAATTTCAATCACTTTTCCTAGCATCATAGCAGCAATTATTTTTTGTGAAACTTCTCATGTTATAGTAGCAACCAATTCACATGTTAAGGTTCAAACAATCAATTCTCTTGAAACCCAACAACCTATGATCTTTGTCGCCAAGCAATTGTAATTCAACTTATTCAACAGAGTTTAAGTAAGAGCTCCACATACTCAACCATCATATAGTCTTCTATGATTGCTAACACTCACCGCATACACATGAGCAAAATGTTTCAACTGAACACTTAGAAATGTAGGGGCTTATTGTTTTGCCTCCCAACATATTCACCTCAAGGGTGATGTCAACAATAATAACTCATGCTACCCGTATTCAATTGGACATTTGTGCCTAGATCTTTCCGGACCACATGATGCTTGCCAAAAGAGAAAAATAAAAAGGAATAGAGGGAAAAACTTTGACTCTTTGCATAAAAGTAAATACTAAAAAGTAAAAGATAGACCCTTCGCAGAGGGAAGTAGGGATTTGTAGAGGTGTCAGAGCTCCAAGCGAAAATTGAGAGATAAAAACATTTTGAGAGTCATACTTTTCCCACCAAAGAAATGACTTAGAGCTCCCAACACTTTCCATGCTAGATATATCATAGGCAGTTCCCAAACAGAAAATAAAGTTTATTCCTTTTTCCACCATACTTTCACTTTCCATGGCTAACCGTATCCACGGGTGCCCTCCATACCAACACTTTCCAAGAAATTTATTATTTGACAACATAAACTAAATTCATTTTTATTTTTGGGATTGGGCATCCCTAATACCTTTGCCTTTTTCTCGGGCAATGACAGATGAATAAACACTCATCGTGAGAATAACACATCTAGCATGGAAAATATTGGCCACCCCTCACCGCCTCGCGAGCGGTACGAGCACACAAAAGAGAAATTTATTTTGAAAATTAGAGATGGCACATACACATTTGCTTAGAATGGCAAAAGAATACTGCATATAGGTAGTTATGGTGGACTCTTAAAAATAAGATTTGGGTTTAAGGGTTTTTGGATGAACAAGTAGTATCTCTACTTGGTGCGGAATTTTTGTCTAGCAAAGATGGGGGGCCAGCACCACATGTTGAAGGATCTATGACAATATAACTTCTATGTGAATATGAACAAACATAAATCATTACGTTGTCTTCCTTGTACGACGTCAACAATTTTGGCATATAATATTTTGATGGGGGCTCACAATCACAAACGATTTCCATGATAGTATATTTATATGTGAAAGTTCTCTTCCTTGTACTAATTATTCGTGAATTGCTTGTATGACCAGTATTGTGATTGTCAAGCCTCAAAATATTTCACTTTATAAACCCAATGTGAAGCTACCAGTAGGCATGATATGATTTCTACTTCATGACATTCAATTTATTCAACAATTTACTCATAGGATATAAGTGAAGCACAAGAGTAAATGACATAGAGAAGAGCTTCGTTGACATGATGTGAATGTCACTTACTTAGCCTCCCTGGCAATTATTTGAGGACTCTATTTTATTTAAAAACTTTCAGATCTAAGTATTTTATTAAAACAGCAAGCAAAACAAAATAAAATGACATTCCAACAATAGCACAAATCATGTGAGGAAGCAAAAACTTAGGCTCAACCGATACTAACCGATAATTGTTGAAGAAGAAAGGTTGGATGCCTACCGGGGCATCCCCAAGCTTAGATGCTTGAGAGTTCTTGAAATTTTATATTGGGATGCCTTGGGCATCCCCAAGATTGAGCTTTTGTGTCTCCTTAATTCCTTGTATATTACGGTTTTCCTAAATCTCAAAAGCTTCATCCATACAAAACTCAACAAGAACTCGTGAGAATAGTTAGTATAAACCAATGCAAAAACCATATCATTCTCTACTGTAGAAAATCACAAAAAATATTATTAAACATTGCATACTAAATTCCTCTGTATATTTAATACTCCTATATGAAAATAGAATCATTAAACAAGCAAACATATGCAAACAATGCAAACATAACAGTAATCTGCCAAAACAGTATAGTCTGTAAATAATGCAAGAGTATCAATACTTATTCAACTCCAAACATTATGGAAATTTACCACACTGTAGAAAATTTATTAGAACTCATTTTGCAAAAAATTTCAAGATTTTATCAGACTCTGACTTTCCTAGGGAATTTTTGCAACAATGGTAAACTTTCTATTTTCAAACAGCAACAATTATACTTGCAAAATAAGCATGGCAAAGGCTATCATTGCCACTTTTATTGAAATAAAAGATGCAAAAAATTATTCTAAATAACATTAAGCAAATCCTAACAAAATAAATTGATGCTCCAAGCAAAACACATATCATGTGACGAATGAAAACATAGCTCCAAGTCAGGTTACCGATAATGTTGGAGACGAAAGAGGGGATGCCTTCCGGGGCATCCCCAAGCTTAATTGCTTGGATCTTCCTTGAATATTTCCTTTGGGTGCCTTGGGAATCCCCAAGCTTAGGGTCTTTTCACTCCTTATTCTCCTCATGTCGACATCTCACCCAAAACTTGAAAACTTCAATCACACAAAACTTAACGGAACTTGGTGAGATAGGTTAGTATGATAAAGGGCAAAGCATTTCACTTTGGTACTGTCAAAGACAAGATTCATAATTGTTTCCACACAATTCCTATTGTATCATATCATTTCTACAATTTATATTGAGCAATATAATCCAAAGAAACTAGAAAACAAGCAAACTATGCATTGAAAACAGAATCTGTCAAAAACAGAACAGTCTGTAGTAATCTATACTCAAACCATACTTATGCTACTCCAAAAATTATGGAAAATTAGAAAAACCTAAGCAATTTTTCTATTAATCTTCTTCGAAAAGAATCAGAATTTTATCACGCTGCTGTTAAAAATGAGATTTTTTTTCCTGAGCACAAAAGTCTCTGTTTTTCAGCAAGACCAAATCAACTATCACCCGATGAGGGAGTCCTGGATTAGGGGGTGTCCGGATGTCCGGACTATACCTTCGGCCGGACTCCTGGACTATGAAGATACAAGATTGAAGACTTCGTCCCGTGTCCGGAAGGGACTTTCCTTAGCGTGGAAGGCAAGCTTGGCGATACAGATATGTAGATCTCCTACCATTGTAACCGACTCTGTGTAACCCTAGCCCTCTCCGGTGTCTATATAAACCGGAGAGTTTTAGTCCATAGGGGGAACAACAATCATACCATAGGCTAGCTTCTAGGGTTTAGCCTCTCTGATCTCGTGGTAGCTCTACTCTTGTACTACCCATATCATCAATATGAATCAAGAAGGACATAGGGTTTTACCTCCATCAAGAGGGCCCGAACCTGGGTAAAACATCGTTTCCCCTGCCTCCTATTACCATCCGACCTAGATGCACAGTTCGGTACCCCCTACCCAAGATCCGCCGGTTTTGACACCGACATTAGTGCTTTCATTGAGAGTTCCTCTGTGTCGTCGCCATCAGGAAGCATGCCTCATCCCGTCTTTAAAGACGGCACCGTTGCTAAGGGAGCTTTGGCTGTCGGCCAAACTCTCCGGCTAGGCGGTTTCCTTATGACCGCCTGTTCGGCTGTTGCGCCGACGATGACCTCTCGGGTCATCGAAAGCAATCTTCACGTCAGCTCGGAATTCGCCGAGCAGCTAGATCCAATGGAGCTCTCTTCCCTAAACGAGCTCTTGGATCGCATCGCCACCCTGGGAGTCGCTACGGATTACGACCAGATTGGGCCTAAACCCGATTTGAGAGAGATTAACTCTCCCCAGGTCACCCATCACGTTGCTGTGGTAGAGGGACAGTGCGGCGACCCTTCATCTATCTTAAGGACTAGCTATGTCCGGATTCCCGATCCCTCCAAGCCGGATACCCGTGGAGGGGAGGATATCACTCAAGACCTGAAATTAAAGTCAGGCGACGGACTAGATTCATTGGGCCGCATCCAAGAATCCCAACGTCCGAGTTCGGAAACTCCTTGGGCCCTGGGTCTCAGATTGGATGAGGTTTCGGATTTGATTCCACCCACCCACCCGTACATAAGCGATCTATCCCAAATTAGGCAAGAGCCCGAAGAAACAGTACATCATTACTGGGCCAGATTCCTCCTGGTTATGAACAGGATAAAGGACTGCCGCGAGGAAGATGCAATTCCATTCTTCTGCAATAATTGCACGGACAAGGGAATCCTCAACGCCATAAGTCACCATGATATTACACGCTTTGCTGACTTGGCGTCCATAGTACGTATGTACTGTGCGATGGAAAGCGCCTGGAAAACCGAAACAATATTTTGGGACAATCCGGCCTTGAATACAAACCTGGTCCGAAATAAAAGGGTGCATCATCATCAGACACCCGGGTTCAATACCAAAAAGCAAAAGCCCTCTACAGGGCACGGAACCGTACTGGAAGGATGGCTTGATGGACCCTGTAAAATTCACAGTGCAGAAGGCGCCACACTAACTCACAGCCTTAGAGCATGTTGGATACTCCGGCAGGTGGCAAAAAATGGCGAAGATCTTCTAATTCCAGAAGCCACAGAAAGCCACCCCAGAGAAACCAGTACGGTATTAACAGTCTTCGAGACTTTCGGATCAAATAATATGCGAAAAAGAACACTCCGCGGCCTTGCCGAAGTCTACCAAGTAGCAACAATAAACCCATGGAGTGACACGGCTATTACTTTTAACGCCAGTGACGAACCTAAATTCCGAATAGCCCAAGCACCAGCCGCATTGGTCCTCAGTCCAATAGTGGATGGCTTTCGTCTTACCAAGGTACTCATGGATGGCGGCAGCGGATTGAACCTCATTTATGAGGAAACCCTTCAAAAATGGAAATAGACTGGAACCGTATTGAGCGAAGCAGCACAACCTTTAGAGGAATAATCCCTAGTCGGGAAGCACGCTGTACAGGAAAAATCACACTAGATGTGGTGTTCGGCATGCCGGATAATTACAGGTCCGAAGAGGTCACATTCCAGGTGGCCCCGTTCAGTAGCGGATATCACGCTCTGCTAGGGCGGGAAGCGTTTACAGTCTTCCAAGCAATACCCCATTACGGGTACATGAAGCTAAAGATGCCCGGGCCTAATGGAATCATCAGTCTTGTTAGTGATTCGAACATAGCAGTCCGCGCCGAAAACAAGACAGCCGCACTGGCCCTCGAGGTGCTATCCGAAGCCCTAGTGGCTGAGGAACTGACTGCGCTACGCTCCACGGTGAATAGGGATGATGTGATACTCGATAAAAGATCCAAGTCCACCTCCTTTAAACCGGCGAACGAAATAGTCAAATTCCAGGTCCATCCAACGGACCCCAATAAAACAGCTTCCATCGGGGCACAGTTAAACCCTGATGTGAGAGTTCCTACGAGAAAACTGGGACATTTTCGCCCGGCATCCTTCAGACATGCCAGGAATCCCACGCAGGCTGGCCGAACACAGCTTAAATATCCTAAAAGGATTCAAGCCAGTCAAACAGGCTCTTCGGCATTTTTCCAAACCTAAGAGACAGGCCATGGGAGAGGAACTAGCCAAGCTATTGGAGGCCGGATTCATCAAAGATATCAAACATCCGGACTGGCTAGCAAACCTGGTGATGGTACCAAAGAAGGACAAATCCTGGCGCCTGTGCGTTGATTTCAAAGACCTTAACAAGGCTTTCCCAAAGGATCCCTTCCCTCTCCCCCGCATCGATCAAACTATCGACGCTATCGCAGGACACGATTTGTTGTGTTTCCTCGACGCATACTCCGACTACCATCAAATAAAGATGGCAGAGTCAGACCAAGCCGCAACGGCATTCATCACACCATACGGCCCATTCTGCTTCAACACAATGCCCTTCGGGCTCAAAAACGCCGGCGCAACATATCAGCGCATGATTCAGACATGTCTGGCAAACCAGGTCGGCAAAACAGTGGAGGCATACGTAGATGATGTGGTCGTTAAAACAAGACATGTCGAATCTCTAGTAGACGACTTGAGGCTAACATTCGATAACCTCCAAACATACGACATCAAGCTCAACCCGGAAAAATGCGTTTTCGGCGTTCCAGCCGGAAAGCTCTTGGGCTTCATTGTATCCGGTAGAGGAATTCAAGCAAATACAGCCAAGATCCGAGCTCTGTCACAATTGGATATCCCGAAGGACCTCAAACAAATACAAAAATTAACCGGATGTGTGGCGGCTCTAAGCCGCTTTATCTCCCGCTTAGGAGAAAAGGCCCTACCCCTTTACCGCCTCCTTCAGTGCACCGAACACTTCGAGTGGACGGATGCAGCCACGGCCGGACTCGACGAAATAAAAGCCATCTTGGCAACAAACCCAGTCCTGGCCGCGCCAAACATTGGCGAACCAATGCTATTATACATTGCAGCAACCCATCAGGTCGTAAGTCCAGTGCTCATCGTCGAACGAGAAACGGATGAACACAAATCCCCCCTTCAAAAGTCGGTCTATTATGTGTCCACTGTCCTTACTCTGTGCAAGTCACGGTACCCGCACTATCAAAAGATTGCGTACGTGGTATTTATGGCATCCCGGAAGCTGCGACACTACTTTCAAGAGTGTTCAATAACAGTAGCCTCGGAAGTGCCACTTAACGATATTATAAATAACCGCGACGCGATGGGCCAGATTGCAAAATGGGCCATTGAGCTCCTCCCGTTTGACATAACTTACAAGCCACAGCGAGCTATCAGTCGCAAGTTTTGGCCGACTTCGTCGCAGAATGGATGGAGGCCGAACTCCCTAAAGAGTACGACGCATATTCAAACTGGGTCATGCACTTTGATGGCTCCAAAATGTTGGCCGGTCTAGGGGCTGTCATCGTTTTGACGTCCCCCACAAGAGACATAGTTCAATATGTACTCCAGAAAATGTACACAGACTCCAACAACGCAGCCGAATATGAGGCCCTTTTACATGGTCTTTGGATGGCAGTATCCATGGGCATTCAACGCCTAGAGGTGCGCGGGGACTCGAACCTCGCAATATCCCAAATAAATGGGGACTTTGATGCCAAGGATCCAAAAATGGCAGCTTATCGCAATGCCGTCCTAAAAATGGCAGCTCGGTTCGAAGGGCTCGAATTTCACCATATAGCCCGGGAAAATAATCAGGCGGCAGATGTCCTGGCACGCATCAGTGCCAAATGCGATGTAGTCCCCCCAACATATTCTTGGAAAGGCTGTTCAAGCCGTCCGTAGTATGGGAAGGGGAACCTGGCAATAGCAGCCCAGACCCAACTGCACTGCCCGACACCGAACATTCTGACACAATTGGAGGCTCTGCCAATGAAATAACACCTTCAGCCCACGTAATAATGGCTGTCATCGCCCCGTGGACAGAACCATTCCTCGCCTACCTTACCAGGCAGGAACTCCCTGAGGACCAAAATGAGGCACGCTGCATAGTGCGGCGATCTAAAGCCTATAAAGTCCATGAGGGAGAGCTTTATAAGAAAAGCACCACCGGAGTCCTTCAAAGGTGCATCTCCGAAGAGGGAGGGCGGAACCTCCTGGCTGAAATTCATGCCGGACTCGGCGGACATCACGCTGCAGCTCGGTCCCTTGTAAGCAAGGCCTTCCATACAGGATTTTATTGGCCGACGGCCCGGGCAGACGCCCAGGACTTAGTCCAACGATGCGTCGGTTGCCAGCATTTTGCAAACCAAAGCCATATGCCACCCACCACCCTCCAAACTATCCCCATCACTTGGCCCTTCGCGGTCTGGGGGCTTGACATGGTTGGACCCCTTAAAGGTAGAACCCACAAGAAAAAATACTTACTTGCCATGGTGGATAAGTTCACCAAATGGATAGAAGCCAAGCCTGTTAAGACGGCCAAAAATCCGGACCGGTGATAGACTTTCTATCCGGGGTTGCACACCGTTACGGTGTCCCCCACAGCATCATCACTGATAACGGCACGAACTTTACGGCCGATGAGGTAAAACTCTGGTGCAAAAACATGGGCATCAAGCTCGATTATGCTTCCGTCTATGACCCACAAATCAACGGCCAGGTCGAACATGCAAATGGTCTTATCATGAGCGGCATCAAACCCAGATTAGGGCGATCCCTTAAGGAATCTAATACGCACTGGGTAGAGGAGCTCGACTCCGTACTCTGGGGGCTGCGGACCACGCCGAATCGCACCACCAGATACACACCATTCTTCATGGTGTACGGCGCAGAGGCAGTTTTGCCCTGCGACATAATTCATGACTCACCTCGAGTGTGCATGTACGAAGAAAGAGAAGCCGAGCTCGATCGGCAGGATAGTTTGGATGCCTTGGAGGAAGAGCGTGACGTGGCAAAAGCCCGTTCCACATTCTATCAACAGCAGGCTCGAAGATACCAAAGCAGAGAAGTACGGGCCAAAAATTACAATGTTGGCAAATTAGTTCTACGCCTGCCGGAGAAGAAAAAGGAAAAACTCAAGCCCAAGTGGGAAGGTCCCTTCATAATCGACCAAGTCCTAACTAGTGGAGCGTATGCCTGCGAGATGCATCGGATAACCGACTCGAGTCGAACCCATGGAACGCAGCCCGTCTACGAAGATTCTATGCCTAGCGCCGGACTCTGTGTTCGTCTCCTTCCTCTGTCCATTTTTTATATACTTTCTGTCTTACATTTCTCTCCTTCTCCTCTCTCTCTCTCTTATGGCCTTTAAAGTCTCATAAAGTGACGCGCTATCCGCGCTCATTAAACCTAGGGGCTTCTTTAAATAGAAGCTTATTTATACGGGCTTCATGCCCAACACATGTATCACACTTCCGCATGTACCTTTTATTCGCCATTATATGCATCGATATGACTTAAGTTTTGGCCAAGCTGGGTTGCCTGGCTCATGTGCTTACCCCTACATTCCCGATTGTTCGTCTAGGTGGTAAAGGGAGCACCTCTGTGATTGTTACTGCCGGGTCAGCCGGATGTGTACCTCAGAATGGGTGAAGCCGAAAGCTAGCGTTCTTAAGGGAATATTCAGTCGGTGAACTAAAGATGATCTTTTCTTTCACTTATTTATCTATACGCCCCCAGATGTTTTTCCTGCGTCTCTTTTCGCAGAATGGACATGCACTTTAGGGCATGCCTCCTAGGGAAAGGAACCCCTAACGGAACTATTCTCCCTGGAAGATGTTTCTTACTAACCATGTAATATAAGATAACTAGTTGGGCACTTGTCTGTTCAAGCACTAATGACCCCTACGCCTGGTCTCCATGCATACCCCGGTTCTTATATAACCGCGAGGTTATTCGGACACACTCCGGACCGTCAGGTCCTGAGGTTGAAGAGAAAAGGTCGGCCATGACAAACGATCTACAATCTGGCTGGAAGGCATTACACATGTCAATTAAAATTACGTAGTCAATCTGACTGATTGTATTCCTCTTCAATTCCATCTAACAGGCTGTCTAGTTTACAGTCCTGTTGGGAATACTTTGCGACCAACTCTACTTGGCCGTATACTAATCTCACAGGGATCTCCTTCCCATCGGGCCCTACGGGTCCGACCTCGGCCATGTGGTTTGGGTCAGCCTTCGTGTACCGCGTCTTCACCATGGCCCAGGCCTCCCTGGCGCCTTGACAGCAGGCCGACATCTTCCACCATCGGAAGCGCCGCCGCGCTCCCTTCAGCTTCTCTACAAGCTCTCCAAGGCCTTCGGGCATGGAGACGGACGGCCAAAAGGCCTGGGCGACGCCTTGCATCACCTGCCGAACTCGCTCGTGCAGCTGTGAGAGCTCGGGAAGAAGGTCACACGTAGAACCGGGCATTTCCTCGGCAAGACGACCTGTCAGCATACCTACAGACATTACTCTATTAGTCGACTTCCTCGCCGAACTCTTTTTCTCAAAGTTTGTTTAAGCACTTACTATATATGCCGCGTTGAAGCCACTGATTCTCCTTCACGGAGTCCAACAGCTGGGCACGAACGTCCTTTAGTTCAACACCTAGCTTGGTGTTGGCATCTTGGAGATCGTTCTTCTCCCGCCTCACCTTTGTCAGCACGCTCTCACCAGCCTTTAGCTGGCATCGGAGTTGTTGCACTTCCGGATTTAATCTGGCGCCATCTACAGTTTCATTTGTCAGATTTGCACCCACGCCGCACTTCACAAAATACTTATCTTTCGAAGCATATATTACCAAAGGAGGTATCCTTGGGCTCCCCTGCCGCGGCTAGTGCGGCCTCAAGTTGGGCTTTGCACTCTTCCAGCTCCTGGGACAGCAGGGTATTCTTTTCTGTAAGAACCTGCATAACAGATGATCCTTAAATCAGTTATTCTAACTGTTTCAAGTCTCGGGGGCTACTGGTATACATATATAATTACCAAAATTTTCTTACCCGTATGTCTTTCACATACTGCTCCGTGGCTCTGGCTAGACCATTTTGAGCAGCATGGAGGTACGCGTCTCCCAAATTGAAGGCATCCAATACCTCTTGGGAGAAACAAGCGCCGCGAAGAACTGTCGGTGACGCCTGTGGTTCATGGCACTCTCCACCTCGGAATTGGTGGCAGACAGCCTGTCCGCATCCTCCGTCGGAGGAGCGTCCGGTGCGTGCCTCGTGTTCGCCTCCGCTTCCAGACCAGGCTTTGGAGCCTGGCTGGTGGAGGCGCGATTGGAAGCCTCTCCGGATATAGTCCGGCAAGGTCTCTTCATCCTGAAGAGAGCACGAGTGTTAATATGCCTCGAAGGAGTAACACCTGGGAATAAGGTGGCGCGCTATACCTTTGCGCCGGTGCCTCATTCCGGACCGCACTTCTTTTCAGCTCACGGGGCCTTGTCGCCCCTCATTGGCTAGTCGCCGCAGGCTCGGCCTCCCGTCTCAAGGACCTCCCCTGCAAAACACGGTTGTCATATGGTAACCGAAAACACGCGAGGACAGATCCCTTTTCAATGTGCTGAGACTCCGGTCTCAGTTACCTGTGAGGCTGGGAGTAGCCCTGGATAATCGGCCGTAATGGCCACCAAGGCGTTGTCCCTGCTCAATTGATGAAACACTCCATCAATCAGCTCCACAGATAAGTCCGGATCCTCTTGAGAGGCCGGGTCGAGCGACCGTCCCGGATCCTCGGGTTGTGGAGGAGGGCTGTTTATTTCTTTAACAGCCTGACGCAGTTCCTGCGTTGAAGTCGTTAGACTAAAAATTTAACAATGGGAATATAAAACGAATGGGCAAGTAAAAGTGTCCACTTACCCAACTCGGGGGATTGTACATAGAAAATCTACCCCGTGGGTTGACGCGGAGAAATTCCTCCTCTTCTCCCTTGTACAAATCGGACAAGGTCTTTATTAGAGCGGCAGCCGAATCCGGCCCCTTACGGCCATAGCAGGTGGCGTCGTCCTCCCCGTTGAAGTCCCACATGGGGCAGCCTCTATACTGAAGCGGCTGCACCCCTTGCATGATGCATGCGGCCATGACCCCGATCATGGTCAGTCCGGAATGAGCTAACAATCTTATCTGGCCCATTAGGTAAATAACGTCCCTATCGCTTTCCCTCTGAGGGCTCTGTGGACGCCAGCTTAGGCGCTTCTTTAGGGGAGCACTGTCGAACTCAGGGAGGCCGATCTGGACAGGATCCGGCAGTGGAACGTCCTCTATATAAAACCATTCCGAAGGCCAGTCCTCGGATGCCTTCTTTGGGGTTCCGGATAGATATCCGGTCCCGGCGATGCGCCACACTTCGGCTCCGCCCACTTGATATATCGACCCCTCCTTAAAGCGGGGCACAAGGCAGAATAGCCTTTTCCATAGTGCGAAATGAGCCTCACAGCCCAAAAACAGCTCGCAAAGTGCTACGAAGCCCACGATATGCAATATGGAGGCAGGCATGAGGTTGTGCAGCTGGAGGCCATAGAACTCCAGAAGCCCCCAGAGAAACGGATGAATTGGAAATCGGAGCCCTCTTATTAAGTAAGGGGCAAGGCATACCCGCTCTCCTTTGGAGGGATTGGGGGCGCTCTCCGCTTGCTCTCCGCCATTATAGGTGGCAAGTCCGGCTCGAACCGGGTCCATATAGGTCGGGGGGAGAAATCCCTTGGTCTGGAGCTTCACCAGCTCGCTGTGCGGGATGGAGCACCTCTTCCAATTTCCAGGCTGAGGGCTGGAAGGGCGAGAGGAGGAGCTGCGGCGGCTGGCCATGATAGAATGGACCTCTGTCGGATACGCTCTGATGAATACTCGCGGAAGGGAGAAGGTGTGGTTTGGATCTAAATCCTCGTCCCCTTAAATAGGCGGCCCATTCACGCGGCTAGGGGTGTAAATGTAAAAAACACCCTGACTTTTCGTATTCGTTTGACACGTGGAAAACGATCATTATTGGGCGTAGAAGCCAAGGAGCACTACATTTACAAGAAACCGGACACTATTCAACAGGTACACGGAATTTGGAGGAGAACCCGCCTTGCAATGCCGAAGACAATCTATGCGCCGGACTCGTCGTCATTGAAGCCTGGTTCGGGGGCTACTGAGGGAGTCTTGGATTAGGGGGTGTCTGGATGGCCGGACTATACCTTCGGCCGGACTCCTGGACTATGAAGATACAAGATTGAAGACTTCGTCCCTTGTCCGGAAGGGACTTTCCTTGGCGTGGAAGGCAAGCTTGGCGATACGGATATGTAGATCTCCTACCATTGTAACCGACTCTGTGTAACCCTAGCCCTCTCCGGTGTCTATATAAACCAGAGAGTTTTAGTCCGTAGGGGGAACAACAATCATACCATAGGCTAGCTTCTAGGGTTTAGCCTCTCTGATCTCGTGGTAGATCTACTCTTGTACTACCCATATCATCAATATCAATCAAGCAGGACGTAGGGTTTTACCTCCATCAACAGGGCCCGAACCTGGGTAAAACATCGTGTCCCCTGCCTCCTGTTACCATCCTACCTAGACGCACAGTTCGGGACCCCCTACCCGAGATCCGCCGGTTTTGACACCGACACCCGACATGATCCCAAAGGCTTTACATGGCCTTTATTGAAACAAAAGCAATAAAACATGATTACTACAGTAGCATAATCATGTGAACACACAAAAACAGTAGGTAAAAGTGTTGGGTTGTCTCCCAACAAGCGCTTATGGCTTTGAAGCTAGGCATGATGATTTCAATGATGCTCGCATAAAAGATAAGAATTGAAACATAACGAGAGCATCATGAATCACATGACAAGCACATTTAAGCCTAACACACTTCCTATCATCGGGATTTTGTGAGCAAACAATTTATGGGAGCAAGAATCAACTAGCATTGGAAGGCAAAACAAGCAAAACTTTAAGATTTTCAACAGATAGAGAGGGAAATTGGATATTATTGCAATATGTAAAAGCACATGTTCCTCTCTCATAGTAATTTTCAGTAGCATCATGAATGAATTCAACAATATAACTATCACATAAAGCATTCTTTTCATGATACATAAGCATAGAATTTTTTTTACTCTCTACATAAGAAAATTTATTCTCATCAATAATAGTAGGAGCAAACTCAACAAAATAACTATCATGAGATTGAAAATTAAAATCACAATGACAAGTTTCATGGTTATCATTTTTATTTGTAGCATACATGTCATCACCATAATCATCATAGATAGGTACTTTATTATCATAGTCAATTGAAGCCTCATCCAAAATGGTGGATTCATCATTAAATAAAGTCATGTCCTCGCCAAATCCACTTTCATCAATATAATCATCATAAATAGGAGGCGTGAAATCATTATAAAAAATTTGCACATCAAATCTTGGGGGACTAAAAATATCATCTTCATCAAATATAGCATCCCCAGGCTTATGGCTTTGCATATCATTAGCATCATGGATATTCAAAGAATTCATACTAACAACATTGCAAACATGCTCATCATTCAAATATTTTGTGCCAAATATTTTATTGACTTCTTCTTCTAACATTTGAGCACAATTTTCCAAACCATAATTTTCAAGAAAGATGTTATAAAGATGATGACTAATATGATGCAGCCTCTATTCCATTTTTTGTATTTTTCTTTTATAAACCAAACTAGTGATAAAACAAGAAACTAAAAGATTCAATTGCAAGATCCAAAGATATATCTTCAAGCACTCACCTCCCAGCAATAGCACTAGAAAAGAGCTTGATGTGTACTACACAACTTGTTCTTGTAGACTCGTGTTGGGCCTCCAAGCGCAGAGTTTTGTAGGACAATAGCAATTTTCCCTCAAGTGGATGACCTAAGGTTTATCAATACATGGGAGGCATAGGATGAAGATGGTCTCTCTCAAACAACCCTACAACCAAATAACAAAAAGTCTCTTATGTCCCCAACATAGCAAATACAATGGTAATTTGTATAGGTGCACTAGTTCAGGGAAGAGATGGTAATAAAATTGTAGTAATGATAGTAGATATTGATTTTTGTAATAGGAACAATAAAAAACAGCAAGGTAGCAAATAGTAAACGGGCACAAAAACGGTATTGCAATGCTTAAAAATGAGGCCTAGGGTCCGTACTTTCACTAGTGCAATCTCCCAACAGTGCTAACATAGTTGGATCATATGATTATGACTCAAAGTGTAACGAAGAATCACTCCCGAGTTCCTATTAGCGAGAAACAAAAGATAGGAATTGTTTGTAGGGTACTAAACCACATCAAATATATTCTTTCCGTTCGATCTATTCAAGAGTTCATACTAAAATAACGCAAAGCTATTTTTTCTGTTCAATCAATCCTAGGGTTCGTACTAGAATAACAAAAAAGCATATTCATATTCATAATACTAAATCCACACAAAGAACTACAAGGAGACCCCAAAGTTTCCATCGGAGAAAAGATAATAAAAACCTGCATCAACCCCTATGTATAGATTACCCCGATATCACCACGGGAATCCACGAGTTTAATGACATAACATATATCAAGTGAATCAATAAGATACCCCAATTGTCACCTCAAGTATTCATACCGCAAGACATACATCATGTGTTCTCAAATCTAAACATTCAATCCAACATGAAAAAACTTCAAAGGGTAAAGATTCAATTCATCACAACAACAGTATAGAGGAGAGAGACATCATATGATCCGACTATATTAACAAAGACCATGATATAGATCACGAGAGAGAGAGAGAGAGAGATTGAACACATACCTACCGGTACAAACCCTCAGCCCTGAGGGTGGACTACTCCCTCCTCATCGTGGTGGCCGCCGGGATGATGAAGATGGCCACCGGAGATGATTCCCCCCTCCAGCAGGATGCCGGTACGGGTCTAGATTGGTTTTCGGTGGCTACGGAGCCCTGCAGCGGCGGAACTTATGATATAGGTTAAACTTGAAAGGTTTTAGTATATTTGGGAATTTATAGTGCAAAGAGGGGGTGCGGGAGGCCACCAAGGTGGGCACAACCCACCTGGGCGCGCCAGGGGGCCCTGGCGCACCCTGGTGGGTTGTGCCCCCCACGGGGCACCCCCCAGGTGTAGCTCTGGCCCATTGGGTTCCTTCTGGTCCAAAAACAATCTCCATAAAGTTTCGTGGTGTTTGGACTCCGTTTGATATTGATTTTCTATGATGTAATAAACAAGCAAAAAACAGCAAGCGGCACCGAGCACTGGGTTAACAGGTTAGTCCCAAAAATTATATAAAGTTTCTATAAAATGATTGTAAAACACCCAAGAATGATAAAATAACAGGATGAATACTTCATATATTATAGATACGTTGGAGACGTATCAGCAACGCGCTCCAGCAGCGGATCGCGACCGCTCTCCGCCAGCCTGCATCGCAGCAGCTCCCGCGCCACGATGAGCGTGGCTCGCGTGTTTTCCTGCTCCCGTTGGGTGTGACATGCCGTTGTTGTAGCGTAGCCTGAAGACCGCGTGGTGGCCCGCGTGCACCGCTGCGCGGGGGTAGAGGGCGCCGGTCAGCGCCGCCCGCGCCCGGCGGTGTGCGGGCCGCCTGGGATGTGGATTTGAGATCTTCTTGAGTGGAAGGCGCCGCCCAGACGGGCCAAGTAGCCCAATGGTCAGTGTGAGTCCTCGGATCGTCAGACATCAGATTCACGGGGTGTCGACAGGTCGATTGATGAAAGAGGGGCTTCGGTGCACCCCTACCTGGCGCGCCAAATGTTGGATTACGGGTTTCACACACCCTTGAGAGGTTCGAACACTGGGGTGCGCACGAAGAACACTCTCTCGCTAGCTCGCTCGCTCAATGATCCCACGGCCTTGCTCGATGAACCCAAAGAACAAGAGACACACAAGGGTTTATACTGGTTCGGGCCACCTTGTGGTGTAATACCCTACTCCAGTGTGGGGTGGATTGCCTCGAGAGGCTGAGGATGAACTAGTACATTGGATGAACAGCCTCGAGAGGTGAGGTGTTCTTGAGCTCGATGAGCTGGTGAGTGTTAGGGTGACCCGAATGATCCTTCCGAATCGTCCTCCTCCTACAATGGTGGCTAGGTCCTATTTATAGTGGCCTTGGTCCTCTTCCCAAATGTTTAGGCGGGAAGGGATCCCACAATGGCCAAGGTTGAAGGGGGATAACTAGTACAAGTAATCCTGACAAAAGTAGTCTTTGCCTGCCAAAGGCTCTAGTGGTGACACTGCTATGGGCTCCATGATGACCTCCGTCCCGCCGTTCAGCTGGTCTTGGTCTTGTTGCACTGATATGGAAAAATTTGCCTGATTCCTAGGGACTCCGCGCCTGCGCTTGCCTCCTTAGCACCAAAGAGGAAACTGTTACACTACGCCCGCTGGCGCCCGCCTAGCCTTGGTCGTCATGGCTAACATCACGTGAACCTCGTGAGGTGCCCCTTGCATAGATATCTCCGCTCCTCAGGACCAGCCTAGTGAGGCTGCCCCTAGGGAGGTCTTGATGTCGTCCGCCTCGCGAAGCTTGGCCCCTCGCGAGGGTCTTGAGTTGTTGCTACTAAAGCTGGGCCATACTGGACCATTGATGGATCCATGCTCGTGGGCTGCAGGCAGGCAAGTGTGGGCACCCCTGTTCCCAGGACGCCGACAACTGCGACTGAGCCACCTTGCTCCGCCTTACCGCAGACGCTCCTCCGCTGGCCTCGGCCTCGAGCCTCCGTCGCAGGGTCATCCCGGTCTCCGGGTCGCCACTGCACCAGAGGGTTTGTTCCGAGCTCGACCTCAATTCACTACTCCACCATGGCTGGCTACATCTCCAAGTCGACGCCGCCGCCTTGCTCCATCTCCGCAGAGCCGCTGGCCGCTGTCATCACCTCCATGGCCAGTTCTGCCCTCCGCATCTGCCGCACGTTGAGCCATAGGGGCAGTGTTGAGAGGCCCCTGTCGTGTGTGAAGTCGCCCCGACTCACGCAACTCCATTTAAGCTGCCGGCGCGCCGCCTTTGCTGGTGATTCACCCTCACCCGTTCTATGGTCTGGGCTGGTCACTGCCACTGTGAGCCGTCGCCCACCGGAGTCTCTGCTGCAAGTTAGTTCACGTGCCTCCTCCGCCACTGGTTTGCCGGCCCGGGAGGCGCCCTGGCGCTAGCCTCGGCGCCATGACTCACCCCCCTCCACTAATGTGGGCTCTCCTGTGCTAAGACGCCATCATGGATGTGCCTCACGGCAGCCTTCAAGCCGCCCGTCATTTAAACTGTCACCTCCAACTGCTCGCTTATGCGCTGCTTTAAATCCGCATTAGCTGGGACTCGAACTGGTGGCCTAAAGTGTAGAGCTTTGACCCGGCCTCCACTACTGTTTGAGCCGCCGCGGCCGCCCGATGGCCTTTGCTACTATGAGCTGGTCCTGTTGGAGTTTGCTTTTGTTTCTGCCACACATCGTCATACACGCCATCTCTACAACTGCTGCTGCCGCTTGCGTCTGCTGGAGTTAACATGTTGTTGGATGTTACTCAAAAGACTATGGATGGTTTGATCAGAAAGCATGCTGGAGAAAAATGTCATGTTGTTTCAGCGCTTTCCTTGTGGTTGTCTACTGGTTATTATTCACAGATTGGGAGAGTCGGAGTCAACAGAGTGCACATGGCTATATTTGTTATTGGTACACCCACATATACAGGGCATCCTGGAGGCCTATTTTTTGTTGCTCCATCGCTGTTGGAATTGCTCGAGGGTATTCACAAACGCTATATACGGATCATCTATCGTCCAGATGAATCAGATGAAATCCATCCAATCAATTTTTATTGATACATTTTTTATTCTTAAAATAAAGAACAAGTACTCTGGCTTGTGATATTTTGATGTAGAACAATTGTTCACTACAAGAGCGTTAGTCATATCATGGATATCATGCGCTAGCATTTGGCCATTCCATAATTCTCCACGAGTGTATGTGCAAGCCGCCACCTCTGTGGCGCCAGTCTACATCAACATGATGTGGCTGACTCGCCCGTCCACGGGCTTACCGCGCCTGTGAATTACTCCTAGTCTGCACCGGCTTATAATGCCATGGCCGACTCATCTGCCCGTGCCCATGGCCGACTCACCTGCGTCCGTGCTGTCTCTGATGTCGCAGTCGTCTTTACTATCTGCCCTGCGGTCCAGTCTATTCCAACAATTCTGGAGAAAATCATATTATATTATTAGCCTCCGCCTGCACCGGAGGGTTGAATGGACAATGTTCTGCCATTCATATACCGGTTAATATCATGGTCAAGTATGAAGAATCTTAAGCCAACTAGTCGAGTCGTCTTGAGACTCGGGGGCTACAATGACATGACTCAACCAATTCATAACCCCGGGTCATTGGAGGGGAAATAAACCAGTCCCTGAGGCTACTGTCATATTGATGAAAATTTAAAGGACGTTAGAAAATTTCTGGCTTAAAATGAAGGATTCTAGTTTAAAATCCGTCTCAAGGGAAATCTGTCTCTCACAAAGCTTTGAAGCTCTCAATATCTGGTTTAAAATTCCAGTTCAAAAAGAATCCATCTCTCGCAAGTTCGAGTTCTCAGGAAAAATTAAAGGTTGCCAAAGTTAACTTGCTGCCATGATGCGCGGTTCAGACATGGGTATCCTTTCTTATGGGCTTATCACATTATTGGTCATTTGGGGGCTTCCTACTCAATGAGCATAGCTGTTCTTACCCTCTTGATCCGGCTTACACACCTTGTTACAAACTACATGGAGGCTTCCTACTCATTGAGCATAGCTGTGACTACACTACTGTAGGATACTGCTAATGCGACACTACGATCAGAGACCCTTTGCCGAAACTGTGCGATGCAATAATCACAAACGGTGGTGTAAAAACCTATCAAAAAAGGTACAAAATGTTTGTGATGGCAGAGCCATCAAACACGGTTCAGATTTTAGTTGTGTGTGCGATGTAGGACACACGGTTAATCAATTCAAACTGTCTGCAATGAGGCAGAACAATAGAAATGGGCAGCCATAATAATGTGTGTGCAATGCAGGACGCACGATTAATCCATTCGAGCTATTTGCGATGAGGTAGAACAACAGAAACGGGCATCCATATCAATGTGTGTGCGATATACGGCATACGGTTAACTCAGACGAACTATTTTCGATTAGGGGACACAACATAAACGGTTCAACTTAACAAGATATCTGTGATATGCGGCATACAGTTCACATGGATGAACTGTTTGCGATGAGCCAAAAGAACACAAATGAGTCGTGTAAACAAGATGTGTGTGATACGTGGCAAACAGCCGACTCGGATGAACTGTTTGCGATGAGAAATTACAACATAGATTGTCAATACGGTTACTTCATGTGCGATTCTATGTGTACAAAAAACTTTGAAAAATGCAAACTAGTTGCTTGCGATGGCGGAGTATCGCACATGATGCGTCTGCGAGTACTCGTGTGCGATGATTAGTATGTTACACATACATTTCCTTATGTTAACATGTGTGTGAATTTGTAATATGGACAGTTCATATGCAAATGCCTTCTGGACATCGGGCACATGCTTAAACTCAATGAACTATGTACGATACTAATACTTTCCATGAAAATTTATGAACTTGGGTAACAGCATTTGAGTAACATATATATAGTGGTTACACTATTCGAGAAAAGGAGGATCTTCGTAACACGGTTTTGACAACCATATCCATATCCACATACTTAACATAGTAACAACTATCACATTTTAAGAGGCTAAGGGCCAACAACCATATGGTCCATATCTACATACTTAACATATATAGTAACAGCTAGCACATTTTAAGAGGCCGAGGGCCAACAACGACAACTATCCACTGGAAGCAACTTGATCACGGCGACTTGGCATCTCGTCAATGAAAAGGAAGAGAAGGAAGAGCCCTCCTGTGCCTTGGTAGAGCATGAGTAGAACAGTGTCTCCAATTTTCCAATATGGATGCATTGCCACGAGAAGTGAGAACTTGTTAATTTGAATGGTTCCATTTCTACGAAAAATGCAGTACCTTGCAATCACTTTGGTGTTATTAGCAGGCACATGTGTAATTCGACCACACCGGGAAATCGATCTAGGAACTGCTATAGGGGGCAATTTTTGATGACATGTAGAATAAAAAACAATTGTAACATATCGTTGAAGATATATATATATATATATAGTTTATGAGCATCAACATTAAAATAAGACTTTTTACCAGCGTTTTGTGCACACAATTGGTCTTGTTTAGTGTGTGCACCATAGGTCTAATTAATGCCATCCAAAATCCAACGTCCATACGTTGTGCTATCTCTGTCAGATTATCAACAAAGTTTATGACATGCTTCAAGTCCTTCCAGTGAAATTTGGTACGGTTAGTAACATACAGATCGTTCACTATCCATCCAACATATCCCGCTTAAAAGGTGGAATGGTATTATTTATTCAGAACATGGCAGGAGAATATATAGTGCGCATAAATTGGTAAATAGAATTTGTTACTGCCTAGGAACGGAGTCAGAATATGATATCACAATTGGTTGCTTAAATATTAATATGACAGCATGGAGAATGTTGAAAGGACACTAACCTCGATCAGACTTTGATCGGCTGATGACATTGGGGAAGTAAACATCCATGTTAATTAGACCAGGCTGTGGTGCACGCACTAGAATTTTATTGCCAACTTTCAGTTCATAACACTTAAACATTTTTCTCCAAAGGTCTGCATTAAAATAGGAGTGACCATCTTTATCAAGTTTTACGCTAACCGTCATTGTAAATCCATGCTGCATTGTCAATATGACATCCTGGGAGTCATCGGCAAAGTAAAGCCCAAGATTTCCTTCTACTCCTGTTCTTGCAAAGCAAGGGATGTACTGCTTGAAATGAAAATTAAGATCGTAATCTATTGAAATAACAAAGCAAGATGCAAATATGGGAGTAACTGATAGAACAGATCCATATATATATATATGAAAGAAAAGTACAAAAATATGGAATTAAAAATAGATAATGTAACAAAGATTTGATGCAAATATATAGATAATGTAGCAAAAGACGGTATATGTTCACAAATTTAGGCCATGCCGACCGTCGTAGGTTGAGGTTGAAAATACCAAGCGCTCCTTGAATTCATCCAGAATGGTGAGATAGAACTTCGTTTCCAAATGGCCACGACCACAGTTGCCCGGCCAATTTGTGCTCGCACTGTGGACACATGAATGGACACTCACAAATCAGCCAGATCAAAAATGATTCAACGGTGATTTCCGCAGGTTGATTAGCAGCGACGGACAGACTGCGATAAGAGATGAGTGAATATTTTGCTAATTAAGTTGATTACCTTCTCCATGAGAAAAATCCCCGGCCCAATCCCGCAGAAAACCCCAGTCGGCCGTAGTGTAAAATGATCGTGCAGGTAGGCAGCGGAAAGTGGTAGGGGCGAAATCCGGTGCCGTTTGGAACGCGTCCTACATTCGCCGCCAATAGCCATCGAGATTAGGGTGCAGAGTTGTGGACGAGTCTGCGGCGAGTGAGTGGAGACGAAGTGGGCGAGTGTTTTCTTTTTCCTTTTGCATCTGTGAGTGAACACACACGGTTCGCAGAGGCGACAGAGATGAATCTTGTGCGATAGTAAATCATCGAGAATGAATGCGAATCCAAATTTCCTTTGTCCTTCATCCATGAGTTTTTTCTATGATGAACATAAACCCTGCTAATCACAGTGTTAAAATTTGACACTTTTCTCGGTTCATTTACAATATTTAGGGGATTATATGCATCTTGTAGGCATTAATGCACATAATTAAAATTCAAACAACCGGTGCATGAAAGGGTGCACAAGAACGGTCTGGAAAAACCATACTCGTGGTATTTAGTAATTTCTCAAGCCTTTTACAAGGAATGGGCAGAGATTTCAATGGAATTTGTGGCAATAGTCAACCACAAACGCGTCATTTACTGGGTTATCAACTATAGAACAATGAAATATGTGCTTGAAAAACATGACGCTAGTGTGGTGCCATGGTATGGCCTCACCGTGCCCTGGTTAAAATATGAGAAGGTTTGAGTTATGTCATGATGCAAGCTCTTCATAAATCGAACCATCACTGAGGAAGTCCAATGCTTTCGAGAGGGAAATCACCAAGATTGAAGGGGAATCTAAATTTCCGTCCTAGTTTGGCATTCAGTTTTTTTCCAATGATCAACATGCCGCCTCAAATGCAACGTGTTCAAATTTGACATTTTTCTGAACTCATTTACCATATTTAGGGGATTATGTGTATTTTCTAGGCATTAATTATGCACATAATTCAAATTCGAACAATCGGTGCATGAAAAGGTGCACAAGAACGGTCTGGAAAACCATGCTAGTGGTATTTAGTACATTCTCATGCCTTTTATAAGGAATGGGCAGATATTTCAACGAAATGTGTGGCAATAGTCAACCATAAACGCTTCATTTACTGGGTTAAAACTATACAAAAAATGAAACACATGGTTGGAAAACATGACGCCTGGTGTGGTGCCATGGTATGGCCTCACCATGCCCTGGTAAAAATTGGAGAATGTTTTCCTTCTGTTGTGAAGCGCGCATTTCATAAATTGAACCATCACCAAGGAAGTTTCATGGTTTTGAGGGGGAAATCACCAAGATTGAAGGGGGGGTCCAAATTTCCTTTGTCCTTTGTCCATGAGTTTTTTTCTATGATGAACATACAGCCTGCAAATCATCGTGTTCAAATTTGGCAATTTTTCGGGTGCATTTGCCATATTTAGGCGATTATGTGCATTTCCTAGGCATTAATGTACATAATTCAAGTTCAAACAATCAGTGCATGAAAGGGTCCACAAGAACATCCTAGAAAACCATGCTCGTGCGATTTCGTAAATTCTCATGCCTTATACAAGGAATGGACAGATATTTCGATGAAATATGTGCCAATAGTCAACCACAAATGTTTGTTTGTTGGGTTTTCAACTATAGAAAAATTGAAATAAATGCTTAAAAAAGATGACGCCTGGCATGGTGCCATGGTATGACCTCACCATGCCCTGGTAAAAATTTGAGAAGGCTTGGCTTATGTCGTCATGCACGCCCTTCATAAATCAAACCATCACCGAGGAAGTTCCATGCTTTCGAGAGGGAAATCCCCAAGATTAAAGGGGAATCCAAATTTTATTCGTTCTTTGCCCTGGAGTTTTTTCTATGATGAAAATACACCCTACAAATCACCGTGTTCAAATTTGGAATTTTTCCGGACTCATTTACCATATTTAGGGGATTATGTGCATTTTCTATGCATTTAGCGCATATAAATCCAATCCAGCTATAGTTGCACGGGTGTGATGTGAGGGACATGGATTGGCATTTGATCGCGGTGCATCCTACGGTGCACACGCGCGATCCGCGTGCCTGGGGTTCCGGCCAATCATAACACAACGCACAGTAGGCTCAGCGCACACTGTTTTCGGAAGCGACAGAGATGAACCACGTGCGATAATGAATGAGCAAAATTGTAAGGGAAGCCAAATTTCTCTTGTCATTTGTTGTTGAGCTCTTGAATACCACCGCACTGTATGGCTGCCCGGCAACTCCGTCTCGAAGCTCTCTCTAGGCGTCGTCCATGGCACCACGGCGCATAGTAACTAATAAGGAAGCGATGGCATCCCGCCGCGCCGCATTCCTCGCCGCCCGCGACCGCACACATGGTAGGGAAGTGATGGCATCTCGCCGCGCCAAGTTCATCACCGCCGGTGGCCAAACATTTACATGGGCGGACTTTGAGGCGGCCAAAGCCGCACAGAAGGAGTGGAAAAGGCAGAAAGCAGTCAAGAAAAGAGAGTCCTGCCGCCGCAAGAAAAAAGAGGCCGCACGCCGTGCTGAGGAGAGCTTGTCGGAGATCGAAGTTGGGTGGGCTGGCGCTTACAAGGCCGGGAAGAAGAACGGCAGCGTCTGGCCAGCATGCCCCGATGGCAGCATGTGAGAAGTAGTTTAAGTTTGCAGTATTAGAGCAAATTACCAGTAGTAATTTAAGTTTGTATTATTAACTTACAATCTCGGTAAGAGCATCCTTTGAGGGCTTTGAGTGTTGATTAGCATGTTTGCCCGTGTGCGTTTTTTTGCGTTAATCATTAAAATATCACAAAACACACGGTTTCTTTGCCGTAACCGTCTGCATTTTTTGCGTTAATGACCCATAAGTCAGTTACCTGTGCGATGTTTCCTAATAAACCAGGTGTACCATTGACCAAAAAAATCAAGTACACGTGTACATTTTTTTGGAGACGGGATCTGCCAACTTTCTTTTTTCTCACACACGAGTATTTTACGCGCTTCGTCTGTGTTGTGTGTTTCTCTCGCCCAAGTTTCAAGTTTCGCAGCGAAATTTTCATTAGGCGCGTGATTTCAGAATTTATTCCTCCAACCACATCGCCACCCTCAGTATCCCCCCTCGTGCCTCCCCCTACCGGCATCTCAAACCGCCGCCGCCGCAACCATAGCTTCAGCCACATCTACGTGTTGCTCGGATCCAGTCAAGTAACCCACCGATCTCTATCATGTCCCCGACCTAATTGCTTAAATGGCGCCTGTTAAACATCCTCATGCCTCCAAATCCCCCCGCCAAGAGCTGATGGTGGTCCATGGTGTGATGGCCGATGTGCGTGTTGACCTGGAGGAACACCTCGCCTCCGCCGCCGCCACCGACATGGTGTAGGCTATGGCCCAGATGAAGTCCGCCAGCGACTACCCCCCATGACTTAACATGTAAGATCTTACCAGCTAAATCTTACCAATACCACTTTCAACGGCTACGATTTATATAGTTTATGTATTGAGCATGTTCGTGCCTTGTTTCTTTCAGTACGACACATTGTGTGATGTTCAAATATTACCATGTCCAGCTCAATTTCACCAATACCAGCAACGAACTTACAATACATGACTCAGGATATCACTAGAGATGCTGCCCATTTGCTATTTCTAGTGGATGCTAACCCTGTTGTACTTAACATGCCTATCCATGCACTTACGCAGGGTCATAACGGTCGATGCTTTTTTTGCCATCGAGGTGAGCTGCATCCCATGTCTTATAGTATTTCACATAATTTGTGCAATTGCAGTTTAACTTCTACCATTTACTAGTTGCATGTAGGTACACATGTCAGTGGCACTGATCCACGCTTCGACCCGGAGGAATAGCTCACCTCCGCCGTCGCTGACTTTGGGCGGGCTTTGGCCAAGATGAAGTGCCCCAGCAACTACCTCTCAGGACTTACCAAGTATGTACTCACCAGTTCAATCTTACCAGTACCAGTTGCAATTAATGGATATGTTTTGTATGCTCTATGTATTAAGCATATTCTAGTAAACATGCCTAACACGTTTTTGCTACTTTCCCTACCTTTTTATAGACATCTGGGCCATTCTCTGCTTTGATAGCACCTGCCCTGTGATGTTTAACTATGCCAATTGCATTTTTATCAGTGCCAGTTTCAATGTCAATTAAGCCTGTTGCAATTAACAGTTGAATCCATTTTTAAATAGTTGTATTTCAATGGCTACAAACTTACAAAACATGACTTAGGATGCTGTTAAGCCTGTTGCAATTAATAGTTGTATCCATTTTTTAATCTGTCCATTTGCTACCATGCTACTCTCCACAATGAAGATCTACTAGAGATGCTGCCCATTTGCTATTTTTGGTGGATGCTAACCTGTTGTACTTAACATGCTTGCCCATGTACTTACGCAGGGTCATAATGGCCGATGTTATTGTTTGCCGTCGAGGTTAGCTGCATCCCATGTCTTACAGTATTTCACATCATTTGTGCAATTGCAGTTTAACTTCTACCATTTACTGGTTGCCTATAGGTACACATGTTAGTGGCACCGATCTACGCTTCGACCTGGAGGAACAGCTCGCCTCCACCGCCGCCGACTTTGGGCCGGCTCTAGCCAAGATGAAGTGCCCCAGCAACTACCTCTCAGGACTTACTAAGTATGTACTCACCAGTTCAATCTTACCAGTACCAATTGCAATTAATGGATATGTTTTGTACGGTCGATGTATTAAGCAAGTTGTAGGAAACATGCCTAACACGTTTTAGCTATTTTCCCTACCTTTTTATAGACAACTGGGCCATTATCTACTCTGGCAGCACCTGTCCTATGATGTTTAACTCTGCCAATTGCATTTTTATCAGTACCGATTTCAATGGCCATTGAGCCTGTTGCAATTAACAGTTGTATCCATTTTTAAGGAGTTGTATTTCAATGGCAACAAACTTACAAAACATGAATTAGGATGTTGTTAAGCCTATTGCAATTAACAGTTGTATCCATTTTTTAATCCATCCCTTTGCTACCGTGCTACTCTTTCGAAATGAAGATATCACTACAGATGCTGTCGTCTTATTACCATTTGCTATTTTTGGTGGATGTTAACCCTATTGTAGTTAACATTGGCTTTCCATGTACTTACACATGGCTACAATGGGCGATGTTGTTATCTGCCGTTGAGGTTAGTTGCATCTGATGTCTTATACATGAGCTATTCCTAAATATAAGTATTTTTAGAGATTCCAATATAGACTACATACGGAGCAAAATGAGTGATCTAGATTCTAATCTAAACTATATCTATAATTCTATATACATCTGTATGTAGTTCATATTGAAATCTCAAAAAAAAAATACTTGTACTTAGGAACATAGGTAGCTGTATTTTACATCATTTCTGCAATCTCAGTTTAGCTTCTAACATTTATTGGTTCCTTGTAGGTACATATATGAGCTGTACTGATCCACGCATCGATCCCTTTTGCGTATGGGGCAATGAGATATTCATGAACAAGCGTTAAGTGAGGAAATTAAGAAAGATAGTTAGGCAAAAGAAATGGGTGATTGGAATTAAGCTCTTTATTTACACTTTGTCGAAGACAACAATGAACTTTAGGTTTCTGAAGTTACTCTATTAGACCTCAGTATCTGATATTTTTCTCTTTTCAATGGTTTCTAAAGCTATTTACTGATGATTACCTTGCAAACTACATGACTGAAGTGGAGGCAACTAAGGTTAAAGTATATAATTCATGCTATCATGATAATGCTCTAGAAGTCTTCCTGAAGGTGGTGAAGGATGGGCGGGCGATCTTCACAGGGGGTTGGACAAAAGTGCTTCATGCCTCTGGCATGCAGGAAGGCACATTATGGGCATTCCGCTTCTTCAGCACTGTCGGCAGTCAAAATGATTTACACTTGTCTCTTCACCTTTACCGACCTTAAATATTGTGGTTCATCATAGTTAATTGCTGCCTAATCCTATAATTACTGAACATATTGTACTAGCAATTTCCTTTATGGATTCGTTGTTGAACCATTGTGCTGAGAATTTGAATTGCATGTTTCATATTTCAAATTTTCCAATTCGAATAATAAATTACAGACAAAAATAAAAAGGGAACAGACGGTCATGGAACTTTGGAAATGGTTCTGGCAGTAAAAGCGCTTGTGATGGATAGCCCAATGCCACACAGTTTTCTACATCAAATCGTGTGTGATGTAGTTAATGAAAGCAAATAGTTAACCAAGGCAGAGCGTGTGCGATAGTTAAACCTTTCACACACGATCGTATACATAAAACTGTGTGGGATGTATATACGAACGGAAACATTTTCCCTGGATTGACTGTGTGGGATGTACATAAGAACGTAAACGTATTCCTTGTATTAACTGTCTGTGATATAAATACGAACGGAAATGTTTTTCTGGGATTCACCATGTGGGATGTACATACCTACGGATGTTTTTTCTCGGATTACTGTGTGGGATGTACATACCTACGAAAATGATTGGGTTTCGATGCCTCGCCCGATCGCACATTGCCCCAGCCTGTGTCCCAGGAGGGCCTATCCCCAACGATTTCTGGTAGTGTGGGAAGGACCCCACTATCGCCCATACTGACTTGGCAACGGTTCCAAATGCTGTTGCGAAAAGGGGTTAAAAACTGTTTGTATAGCACCGACGCGAACTAGTGCTATGCTTTTGATCCAGCTTATACGCCTTGTTGCAAATGACTTGGGGGCTTGTTGCCCAACTAAAAAGGTTACCAAAGAGAACTTGTTGTAGTACGCAGTTCAGACATAGGTATCCTGCCTTGATGGATTATTATAGGTCACTTGGGGGTTTCCTGAACATAGCTTTGTTTACCCTCGTGGTCGGCTTGGATGCTAGGTGTATTCACCAAAATTTTGGGATGTCCTGCCTTGTCTGTCTGCCACTCCGCCCAGGTAATCCTAAAATGACCCGCCGTACTCTTGACAATCAATCTTATAAAGACCCTGAACTTGTCAAAGTTAAAACGGCGGTTGGTCATGTGAGGCCCGGCTTACAAGTTTAAATGAAGGATTAACTCAGTGAATGTGTGTCCCATGAATAGCACTTGATATTGAGGCTTGGCAGCCTATGAAAGCCTTGCTTTGTCTAATTTGTTATTTTCCCTAAACATTGTTTCGGTTAATATCTTTGTACCATATTAACATATGATTTAAAATGATTCAGGCCATGTAGCGTTAATCCTTATCGCTCATATTTGAGAATATCTGGGGTTTTGATAACCCGTTCTGCCTTTGGACGTTAAGTCGCCAGTATGTTTGGATTGTGCACTTGGAGGTGTGCGCTCTAAGTCTTTGTTATATGAATATGTGAGGTTTGATAACCCGCCCTGGCTTTTGACGTTAAGTCGTCAGTATACATTGGATTGCGCAATTGGAATCATGAGCTTATATATCTTTGGTTTGGCACTCTCATTCGATATGGCGATGTAAGCCGACAGAATGAGTCAATTCTATCAGTATGTTTTCCTGCTTATATAAATATGCGAGGTTTGATAACCCGCCCTGGCTTTGACTTTAAGTCACTGGTATGTTTAGGCTTGAATGGCCTTACTTAGTCTTTTCAGTAGTTACATAAGACTATATTATGTTTGAGTTGTTACCCGCCCTAGCTTTTGACGTTAAGTCGTCAGGGCATATGTTGTTTAAACTTTATGCAGGATATGCATAGCTATGACTTACATAAATGATTAAATTGAATCCCATCATTAAAAATTGGTGTTTCAAAAGGGTTATCAGTTCTTGATTTTTACAAAGGCTGTAAGCTGCCGGGTTACAAAAATCCCAGAGTACAATGGATGCGCATTAAGACGCTATCGGCCAAGAGCCGCCGGGTATTGAATTCCGGATTTACTTACCAACGGATAAAGTATTCAAATCTTTAATAGGCAAACCTAGCTGGATTTTCATTATGATATTGAATGATTGAGGTTTTCATACCAGATTATCTCTCCCTAATAATAAAGCACAGATTGACTCCATGGGTTCACCGTCACAATGCGCTTTTCTCTCCCTAATAATAAAGCACAGATTGACTCCATGGGTTCACCGTCACAATGCGCTTTTTTCCGTGATTTTACGCTTTCAGTTTGAATTTTAAAACATATTCGTGATGGTACTAAATTTTGTCTCTATGTTCTTTCTTGGCCGCGATCCTGTTGGGCCTTGGCCTTGTCCCTGCGTTTTGTAGTATTCAACCCGCAGCCACGTCCTACTCCAGAAACAGTAGAATTTTGGCCCGTACGTTCAACCGGCACGCACGCAAACTCTGTCTGGTCGTGCGTTGATTACGTTCGAGGTTTTGTCCCACCTCGCTCCCTTCAATGGATTATCATCAATTTATATACAATCGCAGATTATCCATAATATCAACCAGCCTCCTCCAAAACAATAGAAAGAAAATAGACTCCCAATACATGGGAGAGATAACTCGGCGAGGCAACGGAATTAACAAGGACTGAGAATCAGAGGCAAAGAGGCAGTTCTTCCCAGGAGTCGGCGAGGAGGAGCTTTCCTGCAGGGTTGATGCGTCTCTGACCGGATCCGGCGACACTAGATAATAACTACTAATGAAATTACCACAGCACCACGGGAGGAGGGTTCCTGCAGTGGTCTAGTTGATGCGTCCGTGGGTCCGATGGACACTCTGGAACTGGAACAGCGGCACTCCATATCGGCCTGCATGCACGCACTCGATATAAATTAGAAGGAGATGAGGAAATTAAAGAGGGGATGGGATCTGGCGGCGGTGCTCTCCACTGGAACCGGGCGCAAGGGGGAGGGGACGGGATCTGGCGACAGCGCACTGGAACAAGGGCGCGAGCGACTTCCTGCATGCGGGCGGGCGTGCAAATCTCGATGGAAGCACGGGGATGAGAAAAGAGCGATGGAGCGGAGCGAGAGAAGTAAAATGGGATGCAGATTCTCGCTGGATCGCCAACAGCGGTCGGTGGAGGTACACGTGCCTGCTGGTTGTAGTATGTGCTGGCCGCTCAACCACAACATTTGTCTAGGGTGACTCTAATGTTGTATTTTTATCACTTTGTACACGGGTATTTTCTTGGGTTTGGGCCAAGAGCGTTGAAAACAAACATGGGAATGAAATATAATATTTCAAATAAAATAACATTCAATATAAAACTAAATAATCAAGATCATTAGAATTGAAATCTTTTGATAATTTTATAAAACACTTTGCATGGATTATTAAACTATCAAGGAGTATTTAAGGGCATCTCCAACGCCATCGCTCAAAACGTCTGCAATTGTCTAGACTGTGCGGTTTAGACCGGACGTGTTTTGCCAACGAGCGCGTGTCTGTATCGATCCGTCGACCGGTTCGAACCTAATTTTCCCGCAATCCGGAAACAAACTGGAGGGGCTTTGTGTGCATCCAGACCGCTGCCACAAACAATTCTGACTGCCCTGACCCACCCAAAAAACCCTCCCTCGCATGCATCTCTTCCCGCTCGAAGCCGTCAATGCCGCTCCAGAGATCATTAGAATTGAAATCTTTTGATAATTTTATAAAACACTTTGCATGGATTATTAAACTATCAAGGAGTATTTAAGGGCATCTCCAACGCCATCGCCTCAAAACGTCTGCAATTGTCTAGACTGTGCGGTTTAGACCGGACGTGTTTTGCCAACGAGCGCGTGTCTGTATCGATCCGTCGACCGATTCGGACCTAATTTTCCCGCAATCCGGAAACAAACTGGAGGGGCTTTGTGTGCATCCAGACCGCTGCCACAAACAATTCTGACTGCCCTGACCCACCCAAAAAACCCTCCCTCGCATGCATCTCTTCCCGCTCGAAGCCGTCAATGCCGCTCCAGAGAACTAGTGCCACATTCATGCCAGCTCAGAGCGATGCGACCTCTCACTAGCACTCTGGCATTGAAGCGGCACCAACCGAGTTAAACAGAGATCGAATATACAATCCTTTCGGTTCAATAAAGATCAAATGTTTAGTTCTCTCTAACATACATATCACATGTACTTGGTTATTGACCTAAAAAAATCATATTTAGTTCTTCTACGTGAAGAGAGCACATGTTCATATCAACACAAGACTGAGGACGAGGACGATGTAGCCAACTCCACCCCCCACGCCCCGTCACCACAACCACTAAATCGGCACGTCCAAGGCTGCCTCCGGCAATGAGGAAGAGTAGAGCATGGAAGTTCACCAGCGCTCGGGTCCCAGGAAGGCCACCGCCCTTTCGTTGGGGCTGAAGCCAAGCTTAGTGGCTCAAAATTGTCGGTCGATTAGCCCCTTGCAGGCTGTGGAGGCAGAGGCTATAGATGCGGAGCTGGAGGTTTAGTTCTTGGGGCTCATGGCCGGCTGAAAATGGGCGAACGGGCACCGACAGTCATTTAGACTTGTTTAGAGTATGATTTAGTTCAAATATGTCAAATTTATTTCGTTTGCTTCCGTCTAGATGAAAATCCGATTTAGTACGAATGAATATCGTTTGGTTTGTTTAAATATCTATCAAATTTATTCACTTTTATTAAATTTCTTTTGAAATGCAACCGAGCATATGTGGATAGTTTTGGATGGTCGTCTTCCGCATCAGTGTCCACGGACTGGTCCTGATCTACGGATGGAAGTAGTGTTTGTTCGACGGGTCGGCGATGGAGATATCGTAAGAATCATATTGTATGTTTCTCCTGCTAAAAGACTTAGATGAGGGCAACCTTGTTCGTTTGTTGGATTTGAATATTAGTGAAGCGTAGTGGCACGTAAAGCATGTTTGCTCAATTTTTTTGCCCGTTGCAACGCACGGGAATATGTACTAGTATTATTCAAATCTTGAATAGCCAACATGTCTGGATTTTTATTATGGTTATCAACAACCTGTATTATGATTGAGGTTTTCAAAGCTGCTTCAGAGCAATGGCTATCCAAGAGCACCGGTTCACAACAGAGAGCATGGTTCAATATTGATATGCAATGGCTTTCAGCAGCATCATTGAATATAGTTTTTTAGTCCTGAGTCGCTGTAGGCACACGACCCTGCACTTAGGGGCTACATTATTCAAATCATGATTATATCAAATATGGAAGTCCCATGCCACTGCAAGCATGCACCATGACACTTGAGGGCTAACGCAAGGTCATTTTAACTCGCCTCATTGAAGACCCGACCCATCACATAGTGATGAGCCGGCCCTTGGGGGCTAATAATTGCTCCGGTCAAAGGTAACCCGAAACTTGGGAGCTACATCATATGGTGTTATTTTTGAAGTCCCAGCTCAACATTATCTTACTGAGCCGGCCCTTGGGGGATACACGTTGCCGCTTAAGTCTACATAAGCAAATCTACAAAGTCCCTGATCATTATTGCATAAAGACCCGACACTTGGGGGCTACACATGGGAAGTACAAAGTGTTCACTTTATGATTGGTGACTTACATGAACATTCTGGATTTCTCCAAAGTTGCAACATTTATATTGAAGCAAGTCATTAGATATCACTATGTTTTCCTCTTAAGACTTGGGGACCATAGATGATATGCATATCAAGGAGGAATATCTTCAAGTTCTCACTTCTTTGAACAAACCAGGTATTATATTCTCAGTTTTGGCCTGGATAACTTAAGAAAGTCAATTACATGACCCAGTGCCACCAATATTTACAAGTCGGAAATTTTGGCAATCATAACTCGGCAAGCTCTACATCTTTAAGCCGGCTGAAATCCAGATGAGTATTTCAAGACCAATATTTTTATCACGCTAGAGCATTGCAAGCTGAGTCAAATGGATTATTCTTTATAATATTTTTCTGCAAGAAGACAATGTTAGTAAATTGACTATGAAGCTGGTTATTGACCGGGAATTTCCAGAAGGAGGAAATGACAAAGACTTAAGGATGACCAGGTGCCAGCTCAGAAATTTATTAATTCAAAGCACAACCTGTCAAATTTGTTCTTGTGCTTATTTTGCAGGATCAGTTTAACATGGATAAATCCAAATTAAACTGGGGGCTAATGTCGGGGATATACCCCACGGTATGACCCGGCCGGATATATGACCCGGCCGGACTTGGTGACTCATTGGTGACCCGCCCTGACATGGCGACTCACTAAGTGACCCGCCCGGATCTCTCCACTCACTAATGACCCGACAGAGCTAGGTGACTCATTGGTGACCCGGCAGGCGGGTCAGAGGAGCGACAAGACATGGAGGCCCAGAAGGCGGTTCATGGAAGGCAAGTGTGACGCCCTGAGGCCGACGCTTCAGACATGTTCCATGTTTTCCGTTGTCGCCGGGTGTTTTATTTGTCTTTGCATTTAATCATAATCACCATGTGCATTGCTTTCTTCATGATGTTTGTAACGCCCTCAATGCGGCTATATCTCCCACGTGTGGAAGCACGACTTAGAGGCATAACCGCATTGAAAGCAATGTCGCAAGTGAGGTAATCTTCGCAAACAACCCATGTAATACAATAAGGAAAAAGAGATACATAGTTGGCTTACAATCGCCACTTCACACAATACATGAATAAAACATTACATCATCCAAATACAATCAAGGTCCGACTACGGAACCAAAATAAAAGAAGAACCCCAAATGCGACAAAGGTCCCCGATCGACCCCAACTGGGCTCCACTACTGATCAACTGGAAACGGAAACAACATAACGAACACGACCTTCATCGAGCTCGTCCTTGAGCTTGGTTGCGTCATCTGCACGGTTCAACGGCACCTGCAAGCTGGTTTTGGAAGTATCTGTGAGTCACGGGGACTCAGCAATCTCGCACCCTCGATATCAAGACTATTTAAGCTTATGGGTAAGGTAAAAGGTATGAGATGGAGCTGCAGCAAGCGACTAGCATATATGGTGGCTAACATACGCAAATGAGAGCGAGAAGAGAAGGCAAAGCATGGTCGATAAAAGTATGATCAAGAAGTGATCCTATAGCAACCTACGTCAAGCATAACTCCAACACCGTGTTCACTTCCCGGACTCCGCCGGAAAGAGACCATCACGGTTACACATGCGGTTGATTCATTTTAATTAAGGTCAACTTCAGATTTTCTACAACCGGACATTAACAAATTCCCATCTGCCCATAACCGCGGGCACGGCTTTCGGAAGTTCAAATCCCTGCAGGGGTGTCCCAACTTAGTCCATGACAAGCTCTCACGGTCAACAAAGGAATAGACCTCCTCCCGAGACATTCCGATCAGACTCGGTATCCCGGTTCTACAAGACATCCTCGACAATGGTAAAACAAGTCCAGCAAAGCCACCCGATGTGCCGACATCCTGATGGGAGCTGCACATATCTCGTTCTCAGGGCAACACCGGATAGGTCAAGCTACGAGTAAAACCAGCCCTCAAGTTTCCCCGAGGTGGCCCCGTAGGCTGCCCATTTCGGACCAACACTTAGACAAGCACTGGCCCGGGGGGGGTTAAAATAAAGATGACCCTTGGGCTGGCCTAACCCAAGGGAAAAAGAGGCTAGGTGGCGAATGGTAAAACCAAGGTTGGGCCTTGCTGGAGGAGTTTTATTCAAAGCGAACTGTCAAGGGGTTCCCATTATAACCCAACCGCGTAAGGAACGCAAAATCCGGGAACATAACACCGATATGACGGAAACTAGGGCGGCAAGAGTGGAACAAAACACCAGGCATAAGGCCGAGCCTTCCACCCTTTACCAAGTATATAGATGCATTAATTAAATAAGATATATTGTGATATCCCAACAAGTAAACATGTTCCAACAAGGAACAACATCTCCATGTTCCAACATAGAACAAACTTCAATCTTCACCTGCAACTAACAACGCTATAAGAGGGGCTGAGCAAAGCGGTAACATAGCCAAACAACGGTTTGCTAGGACAAGGTGGGTTAGAGGCTTGGTTCAACAATATAGGAGGCATGATAAGCAAGTGGTAGGTATCACAGCATAGGCATAGCAAAAGAGCGAGCAACTAGCAAGCAAAGATAGAAGTGATTTCGAGGGTATGGTCATCTTGCCTGAGATACCGCAACGAAGAAGAACGAGTCCATGAAGAAGACAAATGGACGTAGACGAATGGGTCCTCACAACACGGCGTTACCGGAATCAACCCGAAGAAGCAACACCGGAAAGAAACACATAACATGGTAAACAACCAACACAACAACATGGCGTGATGCACAATCGAGTATGATGCATGTCCGGTTTAGTGATACATGGCATGGCAAAATGCACAAACAATCCTACAAATTAAGTGGAGCTCATTATGCAACGGAGTTGCATATTGAAGAAAACACCACATGACTTATTTAGTTCACTCTCGTTTATGTACCCAACAAGATTAAATGTTGATTAACATGGCAAGAGGGTGAAGCATAAGTAAACTAAACATTCAGGCAAGTTTAAATGAGGACGGAAATAACAAACAACAAATCCGGTAAATCCCCATATGCAATTATCAATTTGGTGCAACAACAAGTTTTAAACATTTAAATGTTATTATCATGATGCGAATGACATGTGCAAGTTTATGCAATTTTTTATGAAAATGTTAACAAGAGCATATTATGAAGCATTTGTCACCATGGTGGAAAGAAAAGGGGTGCCACGGCGACGATCCGGTTCCGGTAACTCGATTGAGATGCCGGTGAAAAGATAGGGTGTGAGCGAGTAAAGCAAGATGGTGGGGTGATCCCGGTTTCCAGGTTCCCACATGACGGTGGCAAGGCAAAAGTGGGGCTACGTGCAACAAACAACTCGGACACGGAGCAACACATGGGCATCACATACAACATACAACATTCGTTCACGGGCGTCGTCTCGGTGGTTATACCTTCCAAGGAAGCATTCTCGAGCGGTTCGAGTTGGTAGAGGAAGTAGTTGTTCTCGTGAGGGTAGTGGAAGTAGGGGTACATGCCGATGGTAGAGGTACTCGCTACGGTAGTGGTACACATTTCTCGTCAAAATTACAGCGGCAGTAGTAGTACACAGTTCGTAGATGTTCAGGGTCGCCGTGAGGGACTTGTCGAAACCAGGGTCTCGGTCGTCGGTATAGGTACTTGGTGAAATCCACGGGTGTCAGTAGTTGTACATGGTCTTCGCGTTGTAGTTTGACTTGGCGATTCTAGAATGTTCATCTATAGTGGAACTTGGCGGTCTCGACGGTCGTCGTGGTACTTGTCGAAAGGAATCCACCGAGGCGGTCTTGTGTCCTTGGATTCAGTGGCCTTGGCAACGACAAAAGGGGCAGCATCACGAGTCACGAACAGAGGAGGTGCTGCCGGGCGCTGATGGTGGTGGAGCAGGGGAAGTCAACGCGAGCTCGCGTGTGGCCTCCAGCGGGACTTGCGAACGACGCAGCCGCAAGGAGGCGATGGTGGTGGTCAGCGGCAGGAAGCAGTCACCGGGCTTGTGGTGACAACGACGACGAACAGAGGCGCACGGAGAAGCAGCCATCCGGCGATGGAACAGAGGCGTCCATGGCCAGCGACCCAAGGTGTCGAAGATGGCCGAATCTGGGCCAGCTCGGGTTGGGGAGGCGAGGTAGCAGGTTGGTAGCGGGGCTTGGCGTAGGGGAGGTCGATGCAGAGGAGGGTCAGAGATGCCGGAAGCGGACGACGGAGGGGCGGCGCTAGTCGAGGCGGAGGTGGCTCTCGGGGAGGCGCGGGGCGATGAGGAGGAGGCCGCAGGTGAGGGAGGAGGTAGCGAGCAAGAGGAGGAAGGAGCGTGGGGATCTCCTCTCCCTGGTGCGATGCGTGGTGGCGGCGCGAGGGAAAGAGCGAAGAGAGAGGTGCGCGACAGTGATCGGGCGTGGGAGATCGAGAGAGAGAGAGAGAGAAAAGGATCACGATGAGAGGAGGGAGTCGAGCGAGGCCGCAACGCTCGCTGACTCTGGCGGCGCGAGGGAGAGAGTCCAGAAGCGCCTAGGGTTAGGAGGGATACGGGCCTTGGGCCAAAAGGTCAAGGGTTGGCCTTGTTGGGCTGGGCTAAAAGGAAGACTAGGAAGAGAGAAGGAGAGGGCCTTGCTGGAAGGCTAAATTGGGCTCCCAATAAAAAAATAAAAATAAAGAGAACTTTGGATAACAGAAAGAGAGAAATTAGAGAAGGACGTAGACCAACAGGGATATTTTCCTTGGACCAAGAAAAAATGAAGGATTTAACAAAAATGGTTGGAAGAGGTTTGGGCAAACTAGGTCCACACTCATTTGAATTTAATTCAAATGGGTTCTAATAGAAAGTGGGTGCTAGGACGGTCCAGAAACGATTGAGAATCTCGGTGGAGCTCCGGAAAAATAGAGAAAGGATATATAGCAAAGTTAGAGGCCAAAAGTTGTGATAACAAAGGCATTGGGATTTTGCAAGTGTGTTAAGGTGAATTCCAAAACAATGGATTTTTTTAATATAGCTCCCTAATAATAGTAGGAGATTTTTATATGTTATAAAGAGAATTTCACCATGTGAACTCCCTCGATTTAAATGGATCGAAGATCCACACAATTTATTTAGAAGAGTTACAAAATTAATGATATGATGGCTTGATGACATGATGCAATGCAAAAATAAAAGGGCAAGCACAAATGAAACAAAAGGCAAAACCCGGAATATATGGAAGTCTTCTCGAGCATCGGTCTCGGGGCGTTACAACACTCCACCACTACGAGAGGATCTCGTCCCGAAATCTAGAATGGCACCGGAGGGAAAAAACAGAAGAGAAAGAGAAGAGGTAAAACTAAGTTGCTTCTTTGACAAACGAGTGAAACCACGAACCTTGAAAGGTTGAACAAATTGAAAGAAAGAGTGCAACGAGTATGAACGAAGTTGAAAGCAATCCGTTAGGGAAGAGTAAGAAGGAAGAACAAATTTCGACAGCACTCCGGTAGGAAAGTGGTACAAGACTTGATAAGACAAAAAGAAGTTGAGGAAAAAGGCACAACACTCCGGTTAAAAACAAGATAGAGAGGGAAAGAATGGTACAATTTGGGCAGCACTTCGACTGAAAATGGAAGGAACTGAACATGATCTTGACAAACAAGATGATGGGTTGAAGAGAGCAACAACACAAAGCCTCCGGAACGAAAGAATAGATGTTGTATCGACGGAACAAAAGAACGGAGAAGAAAACAACATCTTGTACCTCCGATGAGCTTGAAAAGCATCTTAAAGAGAAGGGTCGCACGGAGTTGTTGGAACACCAACAACGAAAAGAATAAGCTTGATATGGTCTTATGGAGTACATCTCAAATTATGAGGTGACAACCTGCCACTCACGGGAAAAGAATTGGATTGGTATGAACAAGGAGACGGGAAAGCTATTACACCGAGAGAATAGATGAAGAAATTGGATCATTTATAAGCACCATAATTAGCAACAATCCTTAGGGAAAGCTTTAGGTGAAATATAACCCAAGGTAACTCCAATGACAAGATTGATGGATTTAAAATACCTCATTCTTAATAACCTGTGAATCATGAACACAAATTATCAAGAATGATGTAAAACCACCTCCAAAGATACGGTAGAAAGAAATTTTACTCCGGATAGCAAGATGAAGAAAACTTGAGCTTCTTTGAAAAGAGTCTCAATGGACACTTCGAGAAGGAATTTAATCCTTGATGAACCATCATGTAGAACATCCATGAGAACTCCGGAAATAAAAGAAATGATCAATCAAAATGGAGGATGAAAAGAATAAGGTTGAAGCCTTGCAATGATTTAGATGGACCTATGTGGAGATGTAATTGCGAAATCATGGAACTCTTGGGAAAGAAAAGATAAAGCACCTCGAACCAAGAATGTGATATGATGCACCTCCGGAATAAGGAATTAATCATTCGGATGAAACAAGAATAAGAATTACATTATGCTTATCCTTCACCAATTAAATTGATGACAATCAACGGATTCGACATATTACTTATTCTCGTAGAAAAGATTAAGAGAGATATAGCGTCAAACTTGGGAAGATCTTCAACGAACCACCGTAAGAATTGAAAAAGAACGAAGAAAAGATAAATAAACACCGGGAAGAATTATGAAATGAACGAAGATGCTTGACAGGATTTAGATACATGAGAGCGAATAGATCATGAGCTGATTAGAGATCACTTGATGCACCGGTAAAATTGGAGAATGATAACTGAAAGCTGAGAATGAATAAACCTGAATTGATGGACTCCGGATAACAAACTGAGAAGACTCTTGAATTACTCCGGATAGGTGAAAAGAATTCTCACGATCAAAAACAATCGAGAGAATGGCAACAAGCTAGAACCACGAATCTCTGAGAGAACGGATAGGATATGGAGGAAAACTCTTCTTCGGTCTTCAAATACAGAGAATGACGACGAGAAACAACACCAAGAATTGTTGAGGTACTCCGGAATAAAGAATGGAAAAGGTTTAGCCAACGATGAAAAGAATTTGAAAGATCTTGGAGAAAGGCACTTGACTGATGACAATTCATTCTTACGTCAAAACTTCGAAAAGAATTTGAGGATAGCTCCGGACAAATAAGAAGAGTCAGGTAAGATCCTGGAAAAAGACCTGTGGGTTAGGGCCCACTCAAAAGAAACACCGTTGAATGATTATTTGAAAAGAGATATTGCACCGGTTGAATTAAATGGCTTGAATAAGATAACAACCTCGAACTAGGTTGAACGGATCTTGAATGACAAGACGAGCCTTTTGAGAAAGCTTGAGCACGCCGGAACAAAAGAATAGTGAGAAGTGAATTATTATGAGGTGCACCGGTATGAGAAGGCATTTGAAACGAGGAAAAGGTATGATCAACAAAGTTTGACTAGAATCCACCGGAGAAGAAAAAGAACGGCGAATGATGAGCTTGAAGCTCCATTAGAATCTTCATGAGAATCACCGGATAAGAATATTGACAGAAAAGGAATGGAGAGGCTTCCCATCAATAAAATGGATACTTGAATAAGAAATTTGGGTCCTTGAAGAAACAGGGAGGGTGGGCGGGAAAAAAACAAAGGCAACTTGAAGACGGATGTAACAAACACCATTGAGAAGACTTGAGTTGATCTTGCGAATGTTGAAATGATCGGATCCACTTGAAGAGAAACACATCGGTTGACGAGGATTGACATGACAATCTCGATTATCATGAAGGATTTGTATTCACATAGGAGTATGAGAACACCACTTAGGAAAGGTATGGAATCAACATTTGACATTGAAGCAACTCGAATACCACAACTCAAAACAAAACAAAGGATTGGCTTGCAAAATAAGCCGGAACAAACATATGATAGAGATTTCGTCCGAAGTTTTCGTGGTGGGGCCTACACGGGCTCGATCATACAACACCATCACGTACAAGGCAGTGCACATGACATACGAAGTGTCCCCGAGTCGGCATAGCCAAGGACTCTTTAAGACACAACGAGACCACTGTAAAACCAACCGTGAATAGGCGGACCAGTAGACGTCGAACCCCAATTTCATATCATACATCTGTCGGAAAGATATCCTAGAGCTACTTGAATTCCCACTTATAAACTCCCAAAACTTTCCGGTTATGCAATCAGGTGTTGGGGATACAGGGGAAGCATAATATCTCACCCAAACTAGCAAATCCTACATCCAGCTGTATCCATCCTTCAACACATAACCAAGAAACCTTCGGAAATTGTCTACCTCAACCTTAGAAAAGCATTCGTTATACGAGTTATGGCAATACTCCTGAACTCCCGCCCCAGTACTGGGTGGCGTCGAGGTTATCTCACCAACAAACTGCATAAAAGAGATTTTCGATGTCGGCGTACTAAACTCAGGTATTCCAGAACTGCAACGATAAAATTGTGACGACAACACCTCAGAGCTCAACTCCCCGAGACACTTCCACAAAACCTCTGACAGGAGGCACCAAGACAATGTTCTCGTCACAAAACCATCGGAATGATTCCAAGATACCCACGTGATCCTAAATTTTTTTTAGTGAAATTTGAGAAGAGAAGAGTCAAAACTCTACGTCAGGATGCCTTACCAGAGCGATGAGGAGACTGGGAAGTAAAAAGAATTCCTAAACTCTCCGATATATAATTCCTAAATGACTCAAAACATTTTTCTAGACTCAACAACGGCTGCTAAAAACGATCAAGAAAAGGGGGCTCCTAAGGTCGGGGAAGGCTCTAATACCAACTTGTAACGCCCTCAATGCGGCTATATCTCCCACGTGTCGAAGCACGACTTAGAGGCATAACCGCATTGAAAGCAATGTCGCAAGTGAGGTAATCTTCGCAAACAACCCATGTAATACAATAAGGGAAAATAGATACATAGTTGGCTTACAATCGCCACTTCACACAATACATGAATAAAACATTATATCATCCAAATACAATCAACGTCTGACTACGGAACCAAAATAAAAGAAGAACCCCAAATGCGACAAAGGTCCCCGATCGACCCCAACTGGGCTCCACTACTGATCAACTGGAAACGGAAACAACATAACGAACACGATCTTCATCGGGCTCCTCCTTGAGCTTGGTTGCGTCATCTGCACGGTTCAACGGCACCTGCAAGCTAGTTTTGGAAGTATCTGTGAGTCACGAGGACTCAGCAATCTCGCACCCTCGCGATCAAGACTATTTAAGCTTATGGGTAAGGTAAAAGGTATGAGATGGAGCTACAGCAAGCGACTAGCATATATGGTGGCTAACATACGCAAATGAGAGCGAGAAGAGAAGGCAAAGCACGGTCGATAAAAGTATGATCAAGAAGTGATCCTATAGCAACCTACGTCAAGCATAACTCCAACACCGTGTTCACTTCCCGGACTCCACCGGAAAGAGACCATCACGGTTACACACGCGGTTGATTCATTTTAATTAAGGTCAACTTCAGGTTTTCTACAACCGGACATTAACAAATTCCCATCTGCCCATAACCGCGGGCACGACTTTCGAAAGTTCAAATCCCTGCAGGGGTGTCCCAACTTAGCCCATGTCAAGCTCTCACGGTTAACGAAGGAATAGACCTCCTCCCGAGACATTCTCATCAGACTCGGTATCCCGGTTCTACAAGACATCCTCGACAATGGTAAAACAAGTCCAGCAAAGCCACCCGATGTGCCGACATCCTGATGGGAGCTGCACATATCTCGTTCTCAGGGCAACACTGGATAGGTCAAGCTACGAGTAAAACCAGCCATCATGTTTTCCCGAGGTGGCCCCGCAGGCTGCCCATTTCGGACCAACACTTACACAAGCACTGGCCTGGGGGGGTTAAAATAAAGATGACCCTTGGGCTGGCCTAACCCAAGGGAAAAAGAGGCTAGGTGGCGAATGGTAAAACGAAGGTTGGGCCTTGCTGGAGGAGTTTTATTCAAAGCGAACTGTCAAGGGGTTCCCATTATAACCCAACCGCGTAAGGAATGCAAAATCTGGGAACATAACACCGATATGACGGAAACTAGGGCGGCAAGAGTGGAACAAAACACCAGGCATAAGGCCGAGCCTTCCACCCTTTACCAAGTATATGGATGCATTAATTAAATAAGATATATTGTGATATCCCAACAAGTAAACATGTTCCAACAAGGAACAACATCTCCATGTTCCAACATGGAACAAACTTCAATCTTCACCTGCAACTAAACGCTATAAGAGGGGCTGAGCAAAGAGGTAACATAGCCAAACAACGGTTCGCTAGGACAAGGTGGGTTAGAGGCTTGGTTCAAGAATATAGGAGGCATGATAAGCAAGTGGTAGGTATCGCAGCATAGGCATAGCAAAAGAGGGAGCAACTAGCAAGCAAAGATAGAAGTGATTTCGAGGGTATGGTCATCTTGCCTGAGATCCTGCAAGGAAGAAGAAAGAGTCCATGAAGAAGACAAACGGACGTAGACGAATGGGTCCTCACAACACGACGTTACCGGAATCAACCCGAAGAAGCAACACCGGAAAGAAACACACAACATGGTAAACAACCAACACAACAACATGGCGTGATGCACAATCGAGTATGATGCATGTCCGGTTTAGTGATACATGGCATGGCAAAATGCACAAACAATCCTACAAATTAAGTGGAGCTCATTATGCAACGGAGTTGCATATTGAAGAAAACACCACATGACTTATTTAGTTCGCTCTCGTTTATGTACCCAACAAGATTAAATGTTGATTAACATGGCAAGAGGGTGAAGCATAAGTAAACTAAACACTCAAGCAAGTTTAAATGAGGACGGAAATAACAAACAACAAATCCGGTAAATCCCCATATGCAATTATAAATTTGGTGCAACAACAATTTTTAAACATATAAATGTTATTATCATGATGCGAATGACATGTGCAAGTTTATGCAGTTTTTTATGAAAATGCTAACAACAACATATTATGAAGCATTTGTCACCATGGTGGAAACAAAAGGGGTGCCACGGCGACGATCCGGTTCCGGTAACTCGATTGAGATGCCGGTGAAAAGATAGGGTGTGAGCGAGTAAAGCAAGATGGTGGGGTGATCCCGGTTTCCGGGTTCCCACATGACGGTGGCAAGGCAAAAGTGGGGTTACGTGCAACAAACAACTCGGACACGGAGCAACACATGGGCATCACATACAACATACAACATTCGTTCACGGGCGTCGTCTCGGTGGTTATACCTTCCAAGGAAGCATTCTCGAGCGGTTCAAGTTCGTAGAGGAAGTAGTTGTTCTCGTGACGGTAGTGGAAGTAGGGGTACATGCCGATGGTAGAGGTACTCGCTACGGTAGTGGTACACGTTTCTCGTCAAAATTACAGCGGCAGTAGTAGTACACAGTTCGTAGATGTTCAGGGTCGCCGTGAGGGACTTGTCGAAACCAGGGTCTCGGTCGTCGGTATAGGTACTTGGTGAAATCCACGGGTGTCAGTAGTTGTACATGGTCTTCGCGTTGTAGTCTGACTTGGCGATTCTAGAATGTTCATCTGTAGTGGAACTTGGCGGTCTCGACGGTCGTCGTGGTACTTGTCGAAAGGAATCCACCGAGGCGGTCTTGTGTCCTTGGATTCAGTGGCCTTAGCAACGACAAAAGGGGCAGCATCACGAGTCATGAACAGAGGAGGTGCTGCCGGGCGCTGATGGTGGTGGAGCAGGGGAAGTCAACGCGAGCTCGCGTGTGGCCTCCAGCGGGACTTGCGAACGACGCAGCAACAAGGAGGCGATGGTGGTGGTCAGTGGCAGGAAGCGGTCACCGGGCTTGTGGTGACAACGACGACGAACAGAGGCGCGCGGAGAAGCAGCCGTCCGGCGATGGAACAGAGGCGTCCATGGCCAGCGACCCAAGGTGTCGAAGATGGCCGGATCCGGGCCAGCTCGGGTTGGGGAGGCGAGGTAGCAGGCTGGTAGCAGGGCTTGGCGTACGGGAGGTCGATGCAGAGGAGGGTCAGAGACGCCGGAAGCGGACGACGGAGGGGCGGCGCTAGTCGAGGCGGAGGTGGCTCTCGGGGAGGCGTGGGGCGACGAGGAGGAGGCCGTAGGTGAGGGAGGAGGTAGCGAGCAAGAGGAGGAAGGAGCGTGGGGATCTCCTCTCCCTGGTGCGATGCGTGTGATGCGTGGTGGCGGCGTGACGGAAAGAGCGAAGGGAGAGGTGCGTGACAGTGATCGGGCGTGGGAGATTGAGAGAGAGAGAAAATGATCACGATGAGAGGAGGGGGTCGAGCGAGGCCGCAGCGCTCGCTGACTCTGGCGGCGCGAGGGAGGGAGTCCAGAAGCGCCTAGGGTTAGGAGGGATACGGGCCTTGGGCCAAAAGGTCAAGGGTTGGCCTTGTTGGGCTGGGCTAAAAGGAAGACTAGGAAAAGAGAAGGAGAGGGCCTTGCTGGAAGGCTAAATTGGGCTCCCAATAAAAAAATAAAAATAAAGAGAACTTTGGATAACAGAAAGAGAGAAATTAGAAAAGGACATAGACCAACAGGGATATTTTCCTTGGACCAAGAAAAAATGAAGGATTTAACAAAAATGGTTGGAAGAGGTTTGGGCAAACTAGGTCCACACTCATTTGAATTTAATTCAAATGGGTTCTAATAGAAAGTGGGTGCTAGGACGGTCCAGAAACGATTGAGAATCTCGGTGGGGCTCCGGAAAAATAGAGAAAGGATATATAGCAAAGTTAGAGGCCAAAAGTTGTGATAACAAAGGCATTGGGATTTTGCAAGTGTGTTAAGGTGAATTCCAAAACAATGGATTTTTTTAATATAGCTCCCTAATAATAGTAGGAGATTTTTATATGTTATAAAGAGAATTTCACCATGTGAACTCCCTCGATTTAAATGGATCGAAGATCCACACAATTTATTTAGAAGAGTTATAAAATTAATGATATGATGGCTTGATGACATGATGCAATGCAAAAATAAAAGGGCAAGCATAAATGAAACAAAAGGCGAAACCCGGAATATATGGAAGTCTTCTCGAGCATCGGTCTCGGGGCATTACGATGTTGCCTTGCTCTATTCTTGTCATTTGTATCAACCCCTTCCCATCTCACTCAAATCTACCCATGTGTCATCACCGCCTTCTTCCTTCTTATTCCTTTCATTTTTGCAAGTGTCTTTTTCTGTCGTCCATAAATGTTCATCCTTTTCCTACAAAGCTTACACCTTTCCTTTAACCCCTCTGCCAAATTTCAGATCATTCGAAGTTGTTTTGGTTGGGTTCAAAATGGTTCAAGTTTGAATTTTAATTCAAACTTGAATTATTTTTCCGTCCTTAAAAATTCCCAAACCACTTTTATTAAATCGGGTATATTTCTTGGTTTCCAGAAATATGTCCCTCTCTCCTCACATCCATTCCAAACCCTCTCTACTTTCTTTCTATTTCTGTTTATGCGATAAATAGAAAAGAGAAAAATCAGAGTAGAGAGGGAGAGAAGAAGCCCATCAACCGCATGCCACTAGGACAGGTCGGCCCACCAAACCCTTTGAGGCCCATCCCTTTCTAAACCTAGCGAGCTTTTCCCCGATCCTCATCTCCCCTCGACCCCTCCTCCTCGTTCCTCCTCCCGCCGCCTCGTGCACCTTCACGCATCGCCAGGGAGAGAGAGCAGCGCCCCGCACCCGATTCCCATCTCTCTTCCAATCCCATCACCTCCTCTCATCCTCTCCCTTGCACCAGTCGCCCTCAGCAGCCTCCTCCCTTCTCCTCCCTGCGCCTTCCCGAGCGCCATGGCCGCCGCCCGCTCCCTGCAGCCGCTGCAGCCCCTGCCGACGACCAGCGTCCGCCGTGGTCGTTCCCTCTGCCGCGCCGGGCCTCCCGAGCTGCCACTGGAGGCCAACTCCGACACCCCTGCATCGCGTCGCCCTCTGCTTCCATCTACGCGACGAAATCGCTGCCCCGCCACTGAGCACGAGTGCTGCTGCTCTGCTCTGCTTTGCCGCCCCTACTCCGTCCAGCAGGCGCGCCGCCGTCGTCTAGGATCTCCATGGCGCTGCCTTGCTGCCTCCTCCAGCGCCCAAGTCCACTTTGCTGCTTCCCGCCGCCTCACGCCTCCGCTTCTTCTATGGCGCTGTTGCCATCCATGGCAGCTCTGTCTCCATCGCCTTACCGCCGCCGTCCAGCGCATCATCCGCAGGAGATGGCCAGAGCCTCGATCCCCTGCTCCTATGCTATGGGCCCTAGTGTCCGGCGTCCATCGCCCCGCATCATGGCAAGTACATGCACCATGCCCTGAACCGCCTAGGAAGACCACCAAACAGGGATTCGCCAAGTACCAGGTCAACGAGGACTGCCAAGTTCGTTTTCCACCGTCTTCGAAATCGCCAAGTACCATGACGTCAAGTACCCCTTCCGAACGCCAAGGTGGATCTCTACCGCTGACGAGGTTCCGATAAGACCGTCGAGTGAACGACTACCTCCACGACGATACAAGAACAACAACCATTCTTATGCGTTTTGCCAAGTACCACAACCATCGCCTTGGGTTTCGTCAAGTTCCTATGCGATACGTGTACAACTACCGTCGCCCCGAAAATGAACGTGTACCACTACCGTCGTCTTGTACCCCTACTTCCACTACCGTCGCCCCGAAAATGAACGTGTACCACTACCGTCGTCTTGTACCCCTACTTCCACTACCGTCGCGAGTACAACTACATTCCGTCAAACTCGAACCGCTCCAATAATGCACGCTTGAGAGGTATAACGTCGAGACGACCGCCGTGGACGAATGTTGCGTGATGTATGAGTTGGACCCTATGTTTGCACCGTGTCTGAGTTGTCACATGCTCGGTCCTCCTCTTCTACCGATAACTCGTGCGGACCCGGTTACCCGGATCACCGCACCATCTTTTGCACGCTCCCGCCACACACGCTTCTTTTGCATCGATATCTCAATGAGTTGTCGGAACCGATATGTTGTCGTGGCATCATTTTTTCGGATTCGTTGCCGTGGCACCCCTTTCGTTTTCCGCCATGATGACAAATGCTTCATATCTTGTTCATGTCAACATTTTCATAAAACTGCATAAAACTTGCACATGTCATTCGCATCATGATAATAACATTTAAATGTTTAAAATTGTTGTTGCACCAAATTGATAAATGCATATGGGGATTTACCGGACTTGTTGCTTGTTATTCCAGCCTCATTTAAACTTGCATAGATAGGTAGTTTTGTCATGCTTCACCTCTTGCCATGCTAACCAACATTTAATATTGTTGAGTACATAAACGGGAGAGAACTAAATAATTGATGTGGTGTTCCGTCAATATGCAACTCGTTGCATATTGAGCTCCACTTAACTTGTAGTTTTGCTTGTGCACTTTGCCATGTCATGCATAATTAAACCGGACATGCATCATACGTGATTGTGCATCATGCCATGTTTATGTGATGGTTGTTTACCATGTTGTTTGCTTCTTTCCGGTGTTGCTTCTTTGGGTTAGTTCCGATAACGTCGCGTTTGTGAGGATCCGTTCGACTACGTCCGTTTGTCTTCTTCATGGACTCGTTCTTTTTCCTTGCGGGATCTCAGGCAAGATGACCATATCCTCAAAATCACTTCTATCTTTGCTTGCTAGTTGCTCGCTCTTTTTGCTATGATGCGATACCTACCACTTGCTATATCATGCCTCCCATGTTGCCATGTGAAGCCTCTAACCCACCTTTCCTAGCAAACCATTGTTTGGCTATCTTACCGCTTTGCTTAGCCCCTCTTATAGCGTTGTTAGTTGCAGGTGAAGATGAAGTTTGTTCCATGTTTGGAACATGGATATGTTGGGATATCACAATATCTCTTATTTTAATTAATGCATCTATATACTTGGTAAAGGTGGAAGGCTCGGCCTTATGCCCGGTGTTTTGTTCCACTCTTGCCGCCCTAGTTTCCGTCATACCGGCGTTATGTTCCTTGATTTTGCGTTCCTTACACGGTTGGGTGTTATGGGGACACCTTGACAGTTCGCTTTGAATAAAACTCCTCCAGCAAGGCCCAACCTTGGTTTTACCATTTGCCTCACCACCACCTACCCTTCCCTCGGGTCGGCCAACCCATGGGTCATCTTTATTTTAAACCCCCCGGGCCAATGCTTCTCTAAGTGTTGGTCCAACCTGAGCGATGTTCGGCGCCCCCTGGGCAACCAGGGTCTATGCCAACCCGACGTCTTGCTCATCTGGTGTGCCCTGAGAACGAGATATGTGCAGCTCCTATCGGGATTTGTCGGCACATTCGGGTGGCTTTGCTGGTCTTGTTTTACCATTGTTGAAATGTCTTGTAACCGGGATTCCGAGTCTGATCGGGTCTTCCTGGGAGAAGGAATATCCTTCGTTGACCGCGAGAGCTTGTGATGGGCTAAGTTGGGACACCCCTGCAGGGTTTGAACTTTCGAAAGCCGTGCCTGCGGTTATGGGCAGATGGGAATTTGTTAATGTCTGGTTGTAGAGAACTTGACACTTAACTTAACTAAAATGCTTCAACCACGTGTGTAGCCGTGATGGTCTCTTTCCGGCGGAGTCCGGGAAGTGAACACGGTTCTTGTGTTATGCTTGATCGTAAGTAGTTTCAGGATCACTTCTTGATCACTTCTAGTTCACGACCGTGCCTTTCTTCTCTTCTTGCTCTTATTTGCGTATGTTAGCCACCATATATGCTTAGTGCTTGCTGCAGCTCCACCTCACTACCTTTTCCTACCCCTTAAGCTTAAATAGTCTTGATCTCGCGGGTGTGAGATTGCTGAGTCCTCGTGGCTCACAAATACTTACAAACAGTTGCAGGTGCCGATGATACCAGTGCAGATGACGCAACCCAGCTCAAGTGAGAGCTCGATGAAGACCTTTTCGTTGTTGTGTTTCATTTCCTTTTGATCAGTAGTGGAGCCCAGTTGGGGCGATCGGGGATCTATGCATCTGGGGTTGTCTTTATTTATTTGGTTCCGTAGTCGGATCTTGATTGTATTCTAGATGATGTAATGCTATATTTATGAATTGTGTGAAGTGGCAATTGTAAGCCAACTCTTTATCCCTTTCTTTTTCAGTACATGGGATGTGTAAAGATTACCCTTCTTGTGACATGCTTACAATGTGGTTATGACTCTAAGTCGTGCTCCGACACGTGGGAGATATAACCGCATCATGTGTGTTACAAGTTGGTATCAGAGCCTTCCCCGACGTGGGAGATATAGCCGCATCATGGGTGTTACAATGCGGTTATGACTCTAAGTCGTGCTCCGACACGTGGGAGATATAGCTGGCGTTGTTGAGTCTAAAAAGATGTTTTGAGACTTTTAGGATTATATATATCGGAGAGTAGGATTCTTATTACTCCTCAGTCCCTTCGTCGCTCTGGTGAGGCTTCCTAACGTAGAGTTTTGACTCTTCTCTTCTCAAATTTCACTAAAAAAAATTAGGATCATGCGGGTATCTTGGAATCGTTCCGATGGTTTTGTGACGAGAACATTGTTCTTGGTGCCTCCTATCATTTAGGGGTTGTGGCAGTGTCCCGGGGAGTTGAGCTCCGAGGTATTATCGTCACAATTTTATCGTTGCAGTTCTGGAATACCTGAGTTCGCCGACATCGGAAATCTCTTTTATGCAGTTGTTGGTGAGATAACCTCGACGCCACCCAGTACTGGGGTGGGAGTTTGGGAGTATTGCCATAACTCGTATAACGGTTGCTTTTCTAAGGTTGAGGTAAATGATTTCCGAAGGTTTCTTGGTTATGTGTTGAAGGATGGATACACCTGGATGTAGGATTTGTTAATTTTGGGTGAGATATTATGCTTCCCCTGTATCCCCAACACCTGATTGCATAACTGGAAAGTTTCGGGAGTTTATAAGTGGGAATTCAAGTAGCTCCTAGGATATCTTTCCGATAGATGTATGATATGAAATGGGGTTCGACTCTAGTGGGTCCGCCTATCCACGGTTGTTTTACAGTGGGTCTCGTTGTGTCTTACAGAGTCTTGGCTATGCTGACTCGCGGACGCTTCGCATGTCATGTGCATTGCCTTGTACATGTTGGTGTTGTACGATCGAGCCCATGTGGGCCCCACCATGAAATCTTCGAACGAAATCTCTATCATATGTTTGTTCCGACTTATTTTGCAAGCCAATCCTTTGTTTTTGGTTTTAGTTTTGTATTCGAGTTGCTTCGAAGTATAATGTTGATTCCATACCTTGCCTAAGCGGTGTTCTCATATTTATATGTGAATACTAATCCTTCATGATAATCAAGATTGTCATGTCAAACCTTTTCAACCGGCGTGTTTCTCTTCAAGTGGATCCGATCATTTTCAACATCCGCAAGATCAATTCAAAGTCTTCTCAACGTTGTTTGTTTCATCCGTCCCAAGTTGCCTTTTGTTTTACCCACCCACCCACCATTTTTCTTCAAGGACTCAGATTTCTGAATCAAATATCCATTTTATTCATGTGAAGTCTCTTCATTCTTTTCAGTCAATGTTCTTACCCGGTGGTTCTAATGAAGATGCTCTACAAGTTCATCATTCTTCGTTCTCTTTTCTTCTGCGATGGATTCAATTCAAGCTTTGGTGTTGATCATATCCTTTTCCTCGTTTCAAATGTCTTCTCATGCCGATGCACCTCTTAATCATTCACCTCTCGCTATTCAGAAGACTTGTGTCCATTATCAATCCGCTCAAGCTTTTTTTCGAGGTTGTTTTCTCATTCAAGCCATTTAAATCAACAGGCGCAATCTCCCTTTCAATTAATCGTTCAACGGTGTTTCTTTTGAGTGGGCCCTACCAGAGGTCTTTTCCTAGGATCTTACCTGACTCTCCTAATTTTCTCGGAGCTATCCTAAATTCTTTTTGAAGTTTGACGTAAGAATGGATTATCATCAGTCATTTGTATTGCTCCAAGATCATTCAAATTATTTCATTGTTGATTCAACCTTTTTATTCTTCATTATTCCGGAGTGCCTCAACAATTCATGGTGGTGTTTCTCATCATCATTCTCGACATTTGAAGACCGAAGAAGAGTATTCCTCCAAATCTTGCTCCATTCTCTTCAATATTCATGGTTCTAGCTTGATGCATTCTCTCATAATTGTTTTGATTGTGAGAATTCTTTTCAACCCATCCGGAGCAATTTAGGAGTCTTGTCAGTTTGATTCTCCCAGAGCCCATCATCTCAGAATTATTCATTCCAGTTTTCACTCTCGTTCCTCAAATCCTACCAGTGCATCATCCAAATATTCTCTAATCAAGCATCTTCATTCATTTGCTAATTCTTCCCGATGTTTTGCTATCTTTTCCTTGATCATTTTTTATTCTCACGGTGGTTCTTCCAAGATTCTTCCTCTTCATTTATCATATCAATTTATTTGGTTGTTTCAATCCGACCGGTGGTTCGTTGAAGATCTTCCCAAGTTGGCGCTATATCTATCTTAATCCTTTCTACGAGAATAAGTAGTATGCAAAAACCCGTTGCTTGTAATCAATTTAAATTGGTGAAGGATAAGCATAATGTAATTCGTATTCTTGTTTCATCGAGTAAATTCAATTCCTTATTCCGGAGGCTCATCAAGTTCTCGGTTTTCAATTGTTTCATCTTTTCTTTCCCGGGAGTTCCAAGCTCTCGCAATTATATCGTTGCGAAGATCCATCTAAATTATTACAAGGCTTCACCTGTGTTTTCAACTTCTCTTTCGTTTTATCATCAGTTTATTACTGGAGTTCTTCATGGAGGCTCTACAAGGTGGTTCGTCAAGGATTCCTTTCATTCTTCAATTGTCGTCAAGTTTTTCTATCGAAGTTAAGATCCGCCAAGCTATACTCTCAAATAAACATGGTGTTCAACGCAAGTATTGTTTTGAGGAGTTCAAGCATTCTTCATCTTGCATGCCGAAGTGCACTTCTTCCTACATTATCTTTTCAGGTGGTGATATGTCATTCTTGATAATTTTCCTTCATGTTCATGATTCACATGTTTTCAAGAGTGACATATCTAAATCCATCATTTTCTCCTCGTTCAAGACATCTTTTCAAGCAATCAACCTCGCCATTTGAGTTATCTTGGGTTATATTTCACTTAAAGCCTTCCCTAAGGATTGTTGCTATTTATGGTGCTTATAAATGACTCAAGTTCTTCATTTATCCTCCTGGTGAAATAGTTTCTTGTCTCCTTGTTGACCTCAATCCAATCTATTGTTTCTGTTAGTGGCAGAATTTCACTTCATAATTTTGAGATGTCTTCCATAATACCACATCAAGCTTATTCCTTTCGTTGTTGATAATCGAACAACTCCGTTCAACCTTTTCTTCGTAAGCATGCTCTTTCAATTTTATTTGCGAGAGTTGTCATTCTTCTTCTCCGTTCTTTTCTTTCCAACCATCTAGATTTCCATTCATTCGTTCCGGAGGAATTGTGATGTTGCTCTCTTCACTCATCATCTCGGATTGCCAGGACCATGTTTTTTTTCATGCTTATCCATTTAACCGGAGTGTCGTGCCCTCTTTTCAAGTTCTCTCATCTTATCAAGTTTTGCCTCCCTTCTCAACCGGAGTGCCGCCTGAAATCTTTCTTACCCTTGTGCCATTCTTTCTATAGTTCCGGTGGCAGTGCATTGTTGATTTCATTAAGCATACTATCATCTTGTCTAGTTCATATTCAATTCCTTTCATTTACAGTCGGAGTGTTGTCCAATATATATCATTCTTATTCCTTCTCTATCTAGTTTAACCAGAGTGTTGTGTCAATCATTCCTCTTCTAGCCGGAGTCTCATCCAAGTGCTATAATTTTGCCAAGTTCATATTCTATGCCTTCCTTTTTCAACCGGAGTGTTGTCGTAATTGATCATTATCGTTCCTTATACATCTCGTTTCTACCGGAGTGCTTGCATGTACTTCTTGTTCATTGCAATCCTTTTCTCATGTCTTTCAACCTACAAGGTTTTAGTAATGTTCCTTGTTCCTCTTTTCTAACGGAGCGTTTTCAACTTTGTTGATCTTCGTTGTATTCCTTCCTTAAATTTGTTCAACCTCGCAAGGTTCTTTGGTTTCACTCATTTTTCAAAGAAGCAACTTAGTTTTACCTTTTCCCCTTCCTCTTCTGTTTCCCTCAGGTGCAATCCTAGATCTTTGGACGAGATCCTCTTATAGTGGTGGAGTGTTGTGACGCCCTACCAAATCTGTTAGGACCCCGATTCTAAGTCACACCGATCTAGCCTGTAACACCTCATATCACTTTGCGGCCTCACGCACGGTATTCCCACGGGTGTCACCTTACCATGGCCCGGGACCGTTTGCGCCTTTTGGCTCACATATATGATAGTGTCGCTAGCATCCATATGATAGAGAACCCAGGCCGACATGACTAGTCGTGAACCCAAAGTGGCACTAACTTACAGGGACAGGCATACATGAATCAACATCGAGCATGTCGGTCAGCAGCGTGTGAATCCGGGCTGTAGCACTGGGCTAACAGGACTCCGGGAACCCGGGCTGTAGCAGGCTAGGCAGGACTCCGGATGCCACCGCGTGACATTTCCCCAAAGGGACAGACACATGAATGAAGTGAATCACATTCCGGCCAGTCAAGTGTTCCGGAGCAGTAGTGCTGGGCTAGCAGGACTCCGGTGAACCAGGCTGTAGCGGACTACTATGGCTCATGGAAGCACAAGACTACATTTCCCCATAAGAGAGGCTACCAAGGATAAACAACTAGGTTGTCGGATCCCACACATACCAAGCATTTCAATCACACACACAATATGCTCAATATGTGCAATACAACATGGCATCACAACAAGACTCTACGACTCAGAGTATTATTCATTAGGCTCCGAAGAGCGAGATATTACAAACATGGGTCTCATGACCCAACATACAGAGCATACAAGCAACAAGCACATATGGAAGCTTAACTTGTCTGAGTACAGACAACTAAAAATGAAGAAGGCTGAGGAGCCTGACTATCTACAAGACCCTCCCAAGGGTACAAGAACGTAGCTAAGGTAACAAGCTAAATGTCGAAGTCCATGTAGAACTACTAGCGAGACTGAAGTCTCTCTGCAAAACATAAAATAAGCAAACATGAGTACAAATGTACCCAGCAAGACTTACATCAGAACTAACTACATATGCATCAGTATCAACAAAGAGGGTGGTGGAGTTTAACTGCAGCAAGCCAGCTTTGACTCGGTGGCTAACCTGAACTACGACTGCAAGTAACTCTTTTGAGGTGGCGCACACGAGTCCACAAATTCACCACACCAATACACCACTATGGATCCGCTCCCGTCTCCCTGCGAGAATGCCATCCATAGCACTCACGCTTATCTTGCGAGTTTTAGAGTATCCACTTTCACTTGTCTATGAACTATGCAAGGGGTCCAAGTTTCCATATCCGAGGAATCTGGCTATTCGAATAGATAATGATAACCCTGTAGGGGTGTACTTCTTCACACACACTCTCGCCACTTATGGCCCTGTACACGTCATGTACCTCGGCAACCTTCAAGCGGAAGCCGGGCGAGGGTGTCGGCCACGACCTGACTAACCAACAAGTCTCTAGTCCAGGTTTATCGCCTATTCGGGTTCCATCCGCAAGGAGATCTGGCCGGGGTGTCCCTCACGGCCCCAAACGATGTGTGCACGGTTCCCAAGCCCACCATCCGAGTGCCACTTGGTACATCGTGCCACCGTGCCTAGTCTGTCCCAAGCCCACCTGTACCGGGTGCCACTTGGTAGACTACTAACACTACCTACAAACACCAGAAACTAGTTGCAACTCCTGGACAGAGGTCGAGTTGATTAATAAGTCGAGAGGGGTCGAGTTACTGTAACCCAATGTGTGGTAGTAACTGTTCATGGATCACAAACACAGAACTCAGTTCCTGAGGACGGCTGCAATGAGACAACCCACCATGTACTCCTACATGGCCTCTCACCGCTACCTTTACCAAATCGTGTTCACACACTCAGCTCTCCACGGTAGGACATGTCCACCACGTTCCAATTTCATTCCCGATGAATCAGACCGGACTCAACTCTAAGCAGTAGTAGGCATGACTACAAGCTTGAATGAGTAGGCACATCAGGGCTCAAACAATTCCTACTCATGCTAGTGGGTTTCATCTATTTACTGTGGCAATGACAGGTCATGCAGAGGAAAGGGGTTCACCTAGCGCAGCATGTAACAGTTGAAACGGTGTTGTCCTAATGCAGTAAAAGAGAGCAAGAGCGAGAGAGTGGGATTGTATCGGAATGAACAAGGGGGTTTTGGTTGCCTGGCACTTCTGAAGATGATATAACTCTTCATCGGTGTCATCGAACTCATCGTCGGAACGAACGTCTACCGAGAGGGAACAACCACCGGCAAACACAAAAGGAACCGCAATCAATGCAATGCACATACATATGAAAGATATGTCATATTAAGGTACTGAATTGACCTAGTGCAACAATTAGCCATATTCATTGAAGTGGAATTCAAACCTATAGCAAATTCTAACTCCAAAACCAATTACCAATTATTCCATAATCATGAATTGTCCTATTCAGTGAGGTTAACTTGTTCGAACATGCATGAAAATACCATATTCAGATTCTTTGGATTTTTTTGATAATTTTTCACATATAAATTATTTCATTTGGAGTTACGGTTGATTTACTATGAATTTTAGAAGTTTATACTATTTTCTGGAATTTCCTGAGTAAGAATAAATCCAGAAAAACCTATTACTGCGTCAGCATTGCGTCATGCTGACCTCAGTAGGTCAACAGACCCGGTCCAGGTCAAACCTGACTAGTGGGACCTGCATGTCAGTGACTCACACTGGTAAGTCCCACAGACAGGTGGGTCTAGTCAACGCTGACTAGGTCAAAGTCAACGCCGACATGTGGGCCACAAGGTTATCACTAATCTAAACAGAAAATTGATCTAACCTAAACATGCACTGGGGCCCACACTGGGGCCCTCCTCGTTCCTCCTCCCGCCGCCTCACGCACCTTCACGCACCTTCACGCATCGACAGGGAGAGAGCAGCGCCCTGCACGTGATTCCCATCTCTCTTCCAATCCCAGTGCCTCCTCTCGTCCTCTCCCTTGCACCAGTCGCCCTCAGCAGCCTCCTCCCTTCTCCCCCCCCCCGCGCCTTCCAGAGTGCCATGGCCGCCGCCCGCTCCCTGCAGCTGCTGCAGCCCCTGCCGACAACCAGAGTCCCCCGTGGCTGTTCCCTCCGCCGCACCGGGCCTCCCGAGCCACCACTGGAGGCCAACTCCGACGCCCCTGCCTCGCGTCACCGTCTGCTTCTGTCTACGCGGCGAAATCGATGCCCCACCGGTAAGCACGAGCGCTGCTGCTCTGCTCCGCTTTGCCGCCCCTGCTCCGTCTAGCAGGCGCGCCGCCATCGTCCAGGATCTCCACGGCGCTGCCTTGCTGCTTCCTCTAGCGCCCAAGTCCACTCTGCTGCTTCCCGCCACCCTCACGCCCCTGCTTCTTCCATGGCGCTATTGCCATCCATGGTAGCTCTGTCGCCATCGCCTTACCGCCGCCGTTCAGCGCAACATCCGCAGGAGATGGCCAGAGCCTCGATCCCCTGCCCCTCTGCTACGGGCCCTAGTGTCCTGCGGCCATCGCCCCTGCATCATGCCAAGTACATGCACCGTGCCCTGAACCGCCAAGGAAGACCACCGAACAGGGATTCGCCAAGTACCAGGTCAACGAGGACCGCCAAGTTTGTTTTCCACCGTCTTCAAAATCGCCAAGTACCACGACGTCAAGTACCCCTTCCGAACGCCAAGGTGGATCTCTACCGCTGAAGAGGTTCGGATAAGACCATCGAGTGAATGACTACCTCCACGACGATAAGAGAACAACAACCGCTGTTATGCGTTTTGCCAAGTACCACAACCGTCGCCTTGGGTTTCGTCAAGTTCCTATGCGATCCGTGTACAACTACCATCGCCCCGAAAATGTTGGATTCGTTAAGTACCTCTCCGAAAGTGAACGTGTACCACTACCGTCGCGAGTACCTCTACCGTCGTCTTGTACCCCTACTTCCACTACCGTCGCGAGTACAACTACATTCCGTCAAACTCGAACCGCTCCGATAATGCACACTTCAGAGGTATAACGTCGAGACGACCGCCATGGACAAATGTTGCGTGATGTATGACTTGCACCCTATGTTTGTACCGTGTCCGAGTTGTCACGTGCTCGGTCCTCCTCTTATACCGATAACTCATGGGGACCCGGTTACCGGGATCACCCCACCATCTTTGGCACGCTCCTGCCACACTCGCTTCTTTTGCATCGATATCTCAATGAGTTGTCAGAACTGATATGTTGCCGTGGCATCATTTTTTCGGATTCGTTGCCGTGGCACCCCTTTCGTTTTCCGCCACGATGACAAATGCTTCATATCTTGTTCATATCAACATTTTCATAAAACTGCATAAAACTTGCACATGTCATTCGCATCATGATAATAACATTTAAATGTTTAAAATTGTTGTTGCACCAAATTGATAAATGCATATGGGGATTTACCGGACTTGTTGCTTGTTGTACCAGCCTCATTTAAACTTGCCTAGATAGGTAGTTTTGTCATTCTTCACCTCTTGCCATGCTAACCAACATTTAATATTGTTGAGTACATAAACATGAGAGAACTAAATAATTGATGTGGTGTTCTGTCAATATGCAACTCGTTGCATATTGAGCTCCACTTAACTTGTAGTTTTGCTTGTGCACTTTGCCATGTCATGCATAATTAAACCGGACATCCATCATACGTGATTGTGCATCATGCCATGTTTATGTGATGGTTGTTTACCTTGTTGTTTGCTTCTTTCCGGTGTTGCTTTTTCGGGTTAGTTCTAATAACGTCGCTTTTGTGAGGATCCGTTCGACTACGTCCGTTTATCTCTTCATGGACTCGTTCTTCTTTCTTGCGGGATCTTAGGCAAGATGACCATACCCTCGAAATCACTTCTATCTTTTCTTGCTAGTTGCTCGCTCTTTTTGCTATGCTGTGATACCTACCACTTGCTATGTCATGCCTCCCAGGTTGCCATGTCAAGCCTCTAACCCACCTTTCCTAGCGAACCGTTGTTTGGCTATGTTACCACTTTGCTCAGCCCCTCTTATAGCGTTGTTAGTTGCAGGTGAAGATGAAGTTTGTTCCATGTTTGGAACATGGATATGTTGGGATATCGCAATATCTCTTATTTTAATTTATGCATCTATATACTTGGTAAAGGGTGGAAGGCTCGGCCTTATGCCTGGTGTTTTGTTCCACTCTTGCGGCCCTAGTTTCTGTCATACCGGTGTTATGTTCCTTGATTTTGCGTTCCTTACATGGTTGGGTGTTATGGGGACCCCTTGATAGTTTTCTTTGAATAAAACTCCTCCAGCAAGGCCCAACCTTGGTTTTACCATTTGCCTGACCACCACCTACCCTTCCCTCGGGTCGGCCAACCCAAGGGTCATCTTTATTTTAAACCCCCCGGGCCAGTGCTTCTTTAAGTGTTGGTCCAACCTGAGCGATGTCCGGCGCCCCCTAGGCAACCAGGGTCTATGCCAACCTGACGTCTTGCTCATCTGGTGTGCCCTGAGAACGAGATATGTGCAGCTCCTATCGGGATTTGTCGGCACATTTGGGTGGCTTTGCTAGTCTTGTTTTACCATTGTCGAAATGTCTTGTAACCGGGATTCCGAGTCTGATCAGGTCTTCCTGGGAGAAGGAATGTCCTTCGTTGACCGTGAGAGCTAGTGATGGGCTAAGTTGGGACACCCCTGCAGGGTTTGAACTTTCAAAAGCCGTGCCTGCGGTTATGGGCGGATGGGAATTTGTTAATGTCTGGTTGTAGAGAACTTGACACTTAACTTAACTAAAATGCATCAACCGTGTGTGTAGCCATGATGGCTCTTTCCGGCGGAGTCCGGGAAGTGAACACGGTTCTTGTGTTATGCTTGATCGTAAGTAGTTTCAGGATCACTTCTTGATCACTTCTAGTTCACGACCGTGCCTTGCTTCTCTTCTCGCTCTTATTTGCGAATGTTAGCCACCATATATGCTTAGTGCTTGCTGCAGCTCCACCTCACTACATTTTCCTACCCCTTAAGCTTAAATAGTCTTGATCTCGCGGGTGTGAGATTGCTGAGTCCTCGTGGCTCACAGATACTTCCAAACAGTTGCAGGTGCCGATGATACCAGTGCAGATGATGCAACCCAGCTCAAGTGGGAGCTCGATGAAGACCTTTTCATTGTTGTGTTTCGTTTCCTTTTGATCAGTAGTGGAGCCCAGTTGGGGCGATCGGGGATCTATGCATTTGGGGTTGTCTTTATTTATTTGGTTTCGTAGTCGGACCTTGATTGTATTCTGGATGATATAATGCTATATTTATGTATTGTGTGAAGTGGCGATTGTAAGCCAACTCTTTATCCCTTTCTTTTTCAGTACATGGGATGTGTAAAGATTACCCCTCTTGCGACATGCCTACAATGTGGTTATGCCTCTAAGTCGTGCTCTGACACGTGGGAGATATAGCCGCATCGTGGGTGTTACAGCCAGCTCATGTTATGGTGGGCCGGCTTAAGATGAAAGGCATAAGGAATATTTTCCTACAAAGGAAGCAAGACCAGGACTCCACTTCTAATAGCATAATCCTAATCCTACTACACGGGTACACGTCGGTGCTACACAAACGGGTTTTAACCCCTTTCCGTGACGGCATTTGTGACCGTCACCAAGTGAGTGTGTGAGGTAGGGTGTCCTTCTCACATGACTCAGAAAATGCAGGGGATATGGAGCAGTGATTCAGAAGCCTTCCAAAATGTAATCGCGTGCAATGCAGCACTCACTAAATTCTTTCGCACGTGTGGTATCGGTGATTAAGCGTTTCTAATGACGCAGTGAAACCATATGGTCTGTCATAATGAACCATTTGGGAAACAATATGTAAGGCACATGGGCCAACATATGAACTGTGTGTGATTTGTGCCCCACCGCACACGAGTTTTCTGTGTGACCCATCTGCCATGCTAGACTACATCGCAGACGTTTGCCAAAAATTACCATCTGCGATAATATTCTATCACAAATGGTTCAAGAGCCCCTTCGCACACATACAAGTGTTGCAGACCATTTGTGATTTGTTGGGTATCACCGACGATTGCCGCTAGAGTGACGTGTGCTTTTCGTTTGGGATCCCACACGTTTCCTGAAACAATTACGACTGGGATTGTATTTTGCATTGGGTTTACTTCCAGTTCTCGTGTGCGATAACGCGATATCACAAACGGTTCCGGAGACCCTACGCACACATAGTAGTGCTGCAAATCATTTGCTATCTGTTGTGTATCACCGACGGTTCTGCTACGATTGACGTATGCTTCCCCATGTGGATTGCACACACTCATTTAGGTGAACCATGTGCAGAGCAATTGCCAGGTTAAAACAAAAATATCCCATTTTGAATCGGCACGCAAAAAGCAAGTTTGCCACAATATTCAATTGAATAAATAGTGTCCACAGGAAGAACATTCATTAGATTTCGCAACAATTGCAATTGAACATATGGTAACTAAATTCCAATGATTTGTCCACACATATATGCATTACATAGTTAATCATAGTGTACGAAATACGAAGACCTCATCAGATGGAAAACAATGGATCCATGTGTTATATGTTTAGAGGCTAACTCTTACTCAATGTTTCAGGAGAAGGCATGCTTAAATCTTCATTATCACCAGTGGGATTGATGTAGTGATCCAGGAAGAAGTCGATGATCAATCTCCGAACCATCAGCAATTCACCAGCCGGGAGCGGTTCAGGGGTCCTCGGTTTTAAGATGAGCTACAATATTTTTAAGATCCGAATGTGCCATATGAGTGGAGTAGAAGATATTAATTAAGATAGACTTACTTGTACTAATTCGCGAGGATCATCACAACTATCAACAGATTTGTAGATGGAGATCATGTGTCTGCAAACATAATATCCACAAAGGTTGGTCCCTACTTCTTGTTGAGGACACTGAAATTTTGCTACAAAATTAGTCATGTATTTGTCCCTAACCGGTGTTAGATGTATTATTTTTTCTTTGGACAAAATAGAAAGAGGTTTATTTAGAAGCTTGAAAATTTGACTAGCGTAAGGAAAGGTATTTGCAGACTGTTGGATAAATTTTCTGAAAATAACGGATTTTGGTGTGTTACCGGAGAAACGATCTCGTGCTACAGAGGTCGTTCCCTCTTGAACAGGTTCCCTGGTGTAGTTTTCCACAATGCGAGCACACTGCAAATGATGATGAATTTTGACAACATCAATTATTGAACCAGACATGAATGCAAATTAATTTCAACATCATAGAATTCAATACCTATCCATGAATTGCTGAAGATGTGTCAGATCCTAAGCATTTGTTGACTCTCTGAGAGAATCGATGTAGTAAACTGTGTGCATCTTGTTTGATCCATAACTTCATACTCGTAGCTCCGTTTTGCGTGCATGTTATACCGAAATGTTCACCTCGTGATGCTCTACATGCTAGTGTCATTTGCATGCATGTTACTGTCCATATTGATGCCCTAATCTTCATTGCAAAAGTGCTAAATGATGTTATCTGTTGGAAACTATCATAACTTGTTGTTTTGTCTTTTTCATAGCATTTTGTGTGTTCATCCTTTGAGCATCATGTCAACTTGTTTTAGGAGCATCTTCATGCCATTTTGAGTGGTGCAATCCTTGTATTTTTATGCGCCCTGTGGTGACTAGCACAAGCATGCCAAGTAGGCCACTTGATGTTGCTGTTTTCAACCACTTAGTTTTTCTGCCAAGTCTTTTTGTGTCACTTTAGGTTGCTATGTTGACTTGTTGCCACAAGTAAATCCATGCATATTTTGATGAAGTTTAGTAAGGATGTTTTGAATATATGGTTATGATCTATCCATTCATGCCCTTGTTTGTAATTATGGGGTAGAGTAGCTTGTCATTACCATGCTCTCCTTTTGCTGAATATTATTGCTGCCAGTCTGTTAACAGGAAGTTCATTCTGTCATGTGTTTTGCTAGTGATCCATGCACCCTATGACCATGCTCTTTCCATGTTTAGCTTCATAAATGTGTCTTCTTACTATTGGTTACTTTTTTATACCATGAAATGCTTTGTGGTGAGTGGCACAAGCTTGCAAAGTTGCTATCATGAATCTGTTTCTCCCATGTATGAGTTTCCTCAAGTCTGAAACCCGTTTCATATCACTTGTCATGTTTGCATTGATGCTAAAATATTTTCTGTGCATCTTTGGCTCAAGTTCAGTAAGGGAGTTTTGTCCTTTGCCTTTAGTACTAGCATGCCATGCCCTTGTTTGCCACGATATGATCCTGTAGCATGTAGTTTACTAGCTCTAAACATTGCTACCTGATGCTTTTTCTGTCAAGATCAGTGAAAAACTACTGAGTTTGTAAACTATTATCAATTGCATTTTTGCCATGTTGTTTTAGACTTGTTCTAGTGAGTTCAAGTAGGAGGTCTGCGTCATGATTTGTAGAGCTTCACATGTACTTCACTGCCATGTGTTTTGTTTTTATGTTGGAGTTTTGTAGCATATTTTCATGATACATCTTAAGTTCTATGATGTTGTTAAGCACAATTTTGCATTGTTCTTGTTTAGCTCGCCATTTGCAAACCGTGCATCCGTTTACAGTGATCTTTATATCGATTTCGATCGAAATATCCTAACCTATCTAGTGGCATGTTTGGTTTGCCAAGTTGATGCCATGATCGTATTTTCTCTTCCGGAGTACCCATATGCATTGCACATCATATCTTGCATCCCATGCCATGTCTTGCATCATGTTGCTTGTGCATTGCATCGTGATTGATTGTTGTTCCGTTGCTTGTGTTCATGCCTCAGGTAGCGCCGGGAGATGAGTTTGTGAACGAGGATCCTATCGAGTACGTTTACGAGGAGGAAGCTTTTGACAACCCCGAGAACTTTGTAGGCAATATGATCATTACCCCCGATATCACTTCTATCTTTGCTTGCTAGTTGTTTGTTCTATCGCTATTTCGCGCTACATACCACTTGTTTATCATGCCTCCCGCGTGGCCATGTTAAGCCTCTAAACCACCTTCCTAGCAAATCATTGTTTGGCTATGTTACCGCTTTTGCTCAGCCCCACCTGATACTAAGAAGGACTTCGTCATTTACTGTGATGCTTCCCATCAAGGTTTAGGCTATGTCCTAATGCAAGAGCGTAGAGTGATTGCTTATGCCTCTCGTCAACTGCGCCCTCATGAATAAAACTACCCAGTACACAACCTCAAGCTTGCTGCTGTCATTCATGCTCTGAAGCAGTGGCGACATTAGCTTCTCGGTAATCGTTGCGAGATCTTCACCGACCATCAAAGTATGAAGTATCTATTTACTCAGCCAGACCAGAACCTCCATCAGGAGAGATGGATGGAGACTGTTGCAGACTTTGACATGGGTATATCCTATACCCCAGGCAAGGCTAATGTAATGGCTGATGCCTTGAGCCGCAAGTCTTACTGCAACCACCTCCAGGTTCACAAAGTTCAGCCCTCGCTTGTCGAAGAATTTAGAAAGCTAAACCTTCATATTGTTCCTCCTGGTGCTCTCGCTCCCCCTCCCCCAGAGTTCCAAAAGATGAATCTTCGTGTTGTTACTAAGGGTTCTCTAAATACCCTGGCTGTCGTACCAGATCTCGTAGATGGTATAAAGACTATTCAAGGTTATGACTCTGAAGTCCAGAAGATTAAACGCCATCTAGCAGAAGGAAAACCCTCATTCTCCAATATCGCTGATGATGGCGCCTTGTACTTCAAAGGTGTCCTAATGGTACCATGTTCGAGGAAAAACCTAGATCAGACTAAAAATGTTTTGAAAGAAGCTCATGATACGCCTCTGTCCATCCATCCTGGTAGTACAAAGATGTACCAGGATATTCTTCAGAGATTCTGGTCATCTAATATGAAGCGGGACATTGCTCGTTATGTTGCTGAGTGTGATGTTTGCCGTCGTATCAAAGTAGAGCATCAAAGGCCCGCTGGAACTCTGCAACATATCTCTATTCCTGAATGGAAATGGGACCATGTTGAAATGGACTTCGTCACTGGATTTCCCAAATCGCAGAAAGGTAATGATGCTATTCTTGTCGTCATTGACCGGCTTTTTAAAGTTGCACATTTTCTGGCGGTCAAAGAAACAATCACTGCTAGTCAGCTTGCAACTCTCTACATGTCCAGAATTGTTTCACTTCACGGTATTCCACTGGTTATCAGTTCAGACCGTGGTTGCTTATTCACTTCAAGATTCTGGTCAAGTTTCCAAGAAGCTATGGGAACTCATCTGTCGTTCAGTACTGCCTTTCATCCTCAGTCACAAGGGCAGGTTGAACGTGTCAACCAAGTTCTCGAAGACATGCTTCGAGCTTGTGTAATTTCCTTCTGCAAGATATGGGAGGAATCTCTTCTGTATGCCGAGTTCTCTTATAATAATAGGTATCAAGCTAGTCTGAAGATGTCCCCCTTCGAAGTATTATATGGATGAAAGTGTCGAACCCCTTTGAACCGGTCAGAAACTAGGGAACGTCCACTCTTCGGTCTGGATATTATCCAACAGGCCGAAGAACAAGTCCGCATTATTCGCGAGAATCTCAAGACTGCTCAGTCACGTCAGAAAAGTCAGTATGACCGTCATCACAAAGACATGGTCTATCAACCTGGCGAAAAGGCTTATCTTTGAGTTACACCAATGAAGGGTTCTCACCGCTTCGGGATCAAGGGAAAGCTAGCTCCTCGCTATATCGGTCCCTTCACTATTCTCGAAATGCGTGGAAAAGTGGCATATCAATTGTAGTTTCCGCCGAACCTTTCTCAGGTTCATGATGTGTTCCACGTGTCACAGCTCCGCCGTTGCATCAAGGATCCAATCCGAGCAGTGGATCACGAAGTGCTCAAATTGCAACAGGACCTCTCCTATAAAGAGCATCTTGTCTGCATTCTTGACCAAGCTGAGCGCCGCACACGTCAGAAGGCGATCAAATTCCTCAAAGTCCAGTGGTCGCATCACTCTAAAGATGAAGCCACTTGGGAACGCGAGGATCGCCTGCGTGATGAATACCGCGCACTGTTTCCTTCTACCTCCTAAATCTCGGGATGAGATTTCTTGTAGTGGAGGAGTTTTGTAACGCCCGGGCAATCATGCTACAGTAATCCCACGTTAACGATGCCACCTCACCTCTGTCACTGTAGTTAATCTCGGGTTAGTTCAAAACCGATTCAAATTCAAACTTAAAATAAAGTTAAATAATGAAAGCTTTCAAACATTAAAATAAAAATGTTCGGTTTGTACTAAATATTACCTAGATAATTATGGTGTAGAAGGCACAGTTTTATAAAATGCCTAAATAAATTAAAATGTTTTAAAACCGAAAAGTAAATAAATAGTAAAAAACAAACAAAAATAAAATTAAAAAGAGAAACCCCCTGCCCCTTGGGCTCTGGCCCAGTTGGCCACCGCCGCCCGAATGGGCCGGCCCACCCACACCCCATAACCTCCCCCCACTCCCCCGCGTGCCCACCGACACTCCCCACTCCCCCTTTCCAAAATATCTCCTCCCCCTCTCTCCCGAGTGGATTGAGATCGAGGAGGCCGCTTGTCGCCGCTGAACGACACCGGTGCCCGGAGCTTCCCCGCCGGACTGCCTCCTCCTCCCCGCTGGCCTACCTCGTCTACGTCGACGCCATCGTCCCCGTCCCCCACCACGAGCACCATTGCCCCGATCCCTACTGCCATAGCTCCGCCTTCTCCTCTCCCCCTCGCGTGCACGCGTCCGCCCTGCCTCCCTTCCCTCAACCGAGGCCGCCCGCGACCGCACTGGCCTCGCCGCACCGCTCTGCCTCACGCTCACCGCAGCCACCCATGCACTCACCCCGCCCCCTGCTGCGTCCGTGCCGCGCCGTGGCTGCACTGCCCGCAAGCCCGCTCGTGCACTGCCTCGCTCCAGCCGCGCGTCCCACTTCCGCTGCTCAACCCGCTCCCCCTTTGCGCGCGCGCTCGCTCTCGCTGCACGAACACCGCGCCCGTCCGCGCGCTCGCGTCCCGCCTCTGCCACTCTGCGGCGCGTGCTGCTACTCCGCTGTGCTGCGCCGCCCGCCGCTAGTGTCCTCCACGGTCCCGACCACCCTGCTCCGTCGTGCCGCCGCCACCTGCTGCTCGACGCTGCCCTGACCGCATGGACACCGCCGCTCGCTCCACCCGCCCATGGTGGCTTCACCCGTCGGCCGCCCTCTCCTCCCGCGGCTGCGCCACCGCGCCCGCTCGCGCCCCGGCCACGCCGCCCCCCTCGCCTGCTGCCAGCTCCTGCGCCGCAACCGCGCCGCCCTAGACTGCCTTGGCCACCGGCAACCTGCCAGCCTCACCCCCGGTGGCCTCGGCACCCACGCCCCGCTCCCGATCCATCACCCAGCGCCCGCTATGGCCTTTGGCCCTATGAAAAACGGAGCCCACCCCCCTAAGAATGAAAATGAAAAAAAAAGAATAAAAAAGAATAAATAAATAAATAAATAATAATTAAATAAATAATAATTGAATTAATTAATTAATTAAGTTAATTAATCATATTTAATTAATCTAATTAACCTAGTAGTTTAATTAAAGAGTAATTAGTTTAACCTAAACCCTAATCAACCTAATAGTGTATGAAAGGTGGGTCCCACAGGACCCACACGTCAGGTTGATGTCATGCTGATGTCATGCTGATGTCAGCATACACTGTTCTGGATAATTTTGAATTAAATTAATTAAATAAATTCTAAAATTGATTTAAACCTTTTAAAATCAATATAAAATAAACCATAGCTCAGATGGAAAAACTTTGTACATGAAAGTTGCTCAGAACGATGAGACAAATCCAGATACGCAGCCCATTTGTCTGCCACGCATCCCTAGCATAGCGAACACACAACTTTCCCCCTCTGGTTCATTTGTCCAGATGTGTCGGGGATATTTTCCTGGATGTTTCCCCCCTTCACCGATATCACCTCATACCGTGTTTGGGCACCCCTAGCACCGATACTTGTCATGTCATGCATCGCTATGCATCAGTTTGCTTAATATTTATTGTTTCTTCCCCCTCTTCTCCCGCTAGACACCGAGACCGACGCCGCTGCTACCTAGTACGACTACGGTGTTGACGACCCCTCTCTCTTGCCAGAGCAACCAGGCAAGCCCCCACCCCCTTGATCACCAGATATTGCATACTCTTCTCTCTACTGCTTGCATTAGAGTAGTGTAGCATGTTACTACTTTCCGTTAATCCTATTCTTATGCATAGCCTGTCATTGTTGCTACAACTGTTGATACCTTACCTGCAATCCTAAATTCTCAGTATAGGATGCTAGATTATCATCAGTGGCCCTACATTCTTGTTAGTCTGCCATGCTATACTATCGGGTCATGATCACTCGTGTGTTGGTCATGGGTTTATACTATATATACATACTATGCATGTTGTGACTAAAGTTGGGTCGGCTCGTTGAGTAGCCGCAAGTGATTCCGATGTTGGGGGCTGAAGGGGAATGTGGTTCCACCTAGGTAGTGGTAGGCCTGGGTTCCTGAAAGCCCCCGACTGTTACTTTGAGGCGGAGACCACCTAGGTGAGAGGTGGGCCTGGCCCTGGTCGGCGTTCACGGTTACTTCAAAATAACACGCTTAACGAGTTCTGGGTATTTGATCTGAGTCTGGCTACTGGCCTATATGCACTAACCAACTACGTGGGAACAGTTATGGGCACTCGACGTCTTGGTATCAGCCGAAGCCTTTGTGACGTCAGCGACTGAGCGGCGCGCGCCGGGTTGGACTAGAACGCCTGCTCTTGTATAAGGGAGGCTAGGTCTGCTCACCGGCCGCGTTCGCAACATGCAGGTGTGCAATGGGCGATGGGACCAGACCCCTGCGCCATAGGATTTAGACCGGCGTGTTGACCTCTCTATTGTTCCTAGGTAGGGTTGCGACGTGTTGATCTTCCGAGGCCGGGCATGACCCTGGAGAGTGTGTCCGGAAAAAGGGGATCGAGCATGTTGGGAAATGTGGTGCACCCCTGCAGGGAAGTTAATCTATTCGAATAGCCGTGATCTTCGGTAACATGACGACTTGGAGTTGTACCTTGACCTTATGACAACTAGAACCGGATACTTAATAAAACACACCCTTCCAAGTGCCAGATACAACCAGTGATCACTCTCTCATAGGGCGACGAGGGGAGGATCATCGGTTAGGATTATGCTATGCAATGCTACTTGGTGAACTTACCATCTACTCTCTTCTTCTGCTGCAAGATGGAGGTTACCAGAAGCGTAGTCTTCGATAGGACTAGCTATCCCCCCTTATTCCGGCATTCTGCAGTTCAGTCCACATATGATACCCCTTTTCTATTTGATACCAATGCATACGTATGTAGTGTAGCTACTTGCTTGCGAGTACTTTGGATGAGTACTCACGGTTTCTTTGTTCCCCCTTTTCCCCCTTCCTATACCCGATTAGTGCGACCAGACGATGGAGCCCAGGAGCCATACGCCACCGTCAACGACAACTCCTACTACACTGGAGGTGCCTACTACTACGTGTAGGCCGCTGACGATGACCAGGAGTAGTTTAGGCGGATCCCAGGCAGGAGGCCTGCGCCTCTTTCGATTTGTATCCCAGTTTTTGCTAGCCTTCTTAAGGCAAACTTGTTTAACTTATGTCTATACTCAGATATTGTTGCTTCTACTGACTCGTCTATGATCGAGCTCTTGTATTCGAGCCATTGAGGCCCCTGGATTTTAATATGATGCTTGTATGACTTATTTTATTTGTAGAGTTGTGTTTTGATATCTTCCCGTGAGTCCCTGATCTTGATCGTACACGTTTGCGTGTATGATTAGTGTATGATTGAATCGGGGGCGTCACAAGTTGGTATCAGAGCCAACTACCTGTAGGAATCCCCCTTCCACACTCCTTGGCCGAAGTCGAGTCTAGACATTACAAAACTTTTTACTAACATTGTTGTGTTTCTTACGGGCCCACGTCGCCATTTGGGTGGTATTAGGATCTTTTACTCCTCGATCTTTACTCTGGGACTCTGAACTCTCTTCTACTCGGGTTAAACGATTTTTCTAACTCTAACATTAGGAACTCGTGACCACCTTCACCCCAAAGTTGGATAAGCCCTAGTTATTCATTAGGGTAGTATTTGAACATTATCCACACATTCATTTGACTCCTTTGAAACATATTTGTTTTCAGATGGAACCCATGAGACAGGTCGTGCGCCACACGACGACCATTGGTGCCTTAGGATCACCTGCTGTGTTGGTTGAAATGATGACCTATCTGGGTTATCGCTGGCACCCTATGTACACCGTCTACGAGGAGTACCAGTACTTCAACCAGGAGTAGTATCGTGCCATCGTCCACCTCTACTCTCGGGAGTATTACTCCACTAACATGTTGCACACTGCTCATGGTGTTGGAGTGACTATCGATATGGCAGTCCACGATGCTGCTTATGCTGCTCTGACACATGTTCGTGGAGAGTATGGGGAGTTGGACACCTCCCCTTTCAGGCACATTGTACTCATGAGTGTTGGTCCAAACTGGGCAGACTGCAGGGCCGTCTCGGGGAAACTCGAGGTATTTGGTATATACCTATAGGCTGGCCTATCTAGACGTGGCCTGAGACGAGATATGCGTGGCTATTATCAGGGTGACGGCACGCTCGGGAGGTCTTGCTGGACTAGTTTTACCATTGTCGAAATATTTGTGCACCGGGATTCCAAGTTTGATCGGAGGGTCCCGTGATGCAGGATTGTCTACGCAGATCGTGAGGTTGTCATGGGCTCAGTTCGGACACCCCTGCAGGGTTTAAACTTTGGAGAGCCGTGCCCGCGGTTATGTGGCAGATGGGAATTTTGTTAATATCCTGTTGTATAGAACTTGACACTTGACTTAATTAAAATACACCAATTGCGTGTGTAACCGTGATAGTCTCTTTTCGATGAGGTTCAGGAAGAGAACGCGGTGGGGTTATGTTTGAACGTAACTAGTTTAGGATCACTTCTAGTTTACAACCATTGCGTAGTTTCTCATCTTATTCTTGTACTCATATGTTAGCCATCATATTTTCTTAGTGCTTGCTGCAACTCCACCATAAGCTCATCCTACCTATAAGTTTAAATAGTCTTGATCTCGCGGGTTTTGAGATTGCTGAGTCCTCGTGAAACACAGATACTACCAAAATAGTTGTAGGTGTCGAGGATACCAATGTAGGTGATGCCACCAAGCTCAAGTGGGAGTTTGACGAAGACCTTGGCCGTTACTATCCTTCCTTTCCGGATGATCAGTAGTGGTGCCTAGTAGGGACGCGATCGGGATTTAGCATATGGTGTTGTCTTCTTTTTATTTGGATTTGTCTGTAGTAGGACCTTGTGTGTACTCCATTTTATGTATGAATAATTTGATCATTGTGTGACGGCGATTGTAAGCCAACTATTTACTTCCTTGTTCTCTTACATGGGATTGTGTGAAGATGGCCCTTCTTGTGATCATACCAAAATGCGGTTATGCCTCTAAGTCGTGCCTTGACACGTGCGAGATATATCAACATCTTGGGCGTTACAATTCTTCAGGGAAAATTCATTGAATCCAGGCTTTACTTCAGTCACGTAGCACTTCACACAGCCCGGCTTCAATGGCACATTGTCCAAGAAGAGGCCATCTTCCAAGAAGGGTGGGCAAACACAGGCTTTTGCACATTTTAATGTACCTTCATAATGTGTAAGAACGCCCTTCAGTCTGTCTTTCATTCCAGATAGATCAGATATAGCATCATCACGAGCAGCTGCACTCTCAGTGTCGCTGGGGTCAGCTGATGCACGGCTACTCTTGTGCAGTGTTGTCGCGCAATAAGAAGCATCCTCGATGCCCGCCTCCCCTCGCATCTGCTGGCTATCTGTCAGTGTTAGAGTCTTCTGCATCGTCATTAACTCCTCAACATCCTTTCGAACAGCCGGATAAATCTCCTTCCTCAACCTTTCATACAATGCATTCTGCTTCACTTCACTCCTTGCTTTTTTCATGCTGAGCCGCTCTTCTTTGCTGAGTGTGAAAGTCCTCTTGTGCGGGACATTAACACCTATACCCCTTGCACGAACAGGGAGCTCTTTTGTTTCTAGAGCAATGGACTGAATGTCACATGGGCCTGAGTTCCTCTTGAACCTTACAGGGATCTTGGAAGCCTCTAACATCACTTCATACAGTTTGGCGTCACGTGCGTTTTCAAAGTAATAAGTTCCGTCATCACGCCTCCTTGCACGTGCCTGCAAGTAGTCTCTGGCGCGTTCGCCCCTGATTTCACTAAAGGCCAGATTCCCACCCGCTGCTACTGCTTCTTTGTCCTCCTGTTCCCATATCAGTTTCATGCCGTAGTATCCTGCCACACCTGGGGGTGTATGTTCTTCTTCTAAAGTTACAATTGCTTGAAACTCTTAGCAAAATCTTTAGTTGCGCTGACCCTTTTGAATTCTGCCCAGTCTGCCTTTGTAATTTTGTGGTATGCGGGGATTGGGTCCTTGCCTTCACTCAAGTACTTCTTGTACAACACGTGCTACTAGTTTATCCAAGCATCCCTAGCCTTCTTCAGTGCAGCGTGTTCCACCTGCATTCTCCACTCCTCTGGAATGTTGAAGTGATCCATGATCTCCCAAACTATCCTTCGCCGTGTTTACGTGTCAGCCTTCCGAAACAACAACAGATTAATGTTGATCCTTGCCCTGCCAACAAATCCACACACACTCCTGAACCTCATGTGTGCTTTATCTGGTTTAGTTGGAGCCCAAGACTTTAAATCCATCTCGGTTACTTCATATACACCTTTAGGCTGGTGTGTGGGCCTCCTTGGAGCGTTCCTCCGTGTCCTGATTGGAAGGGTAATTGTTGCAGCTCTATCCCATTCAAGACTACTTGATCCCTCACAATCTGCTGAAGACCTAGGGTTGTCCGAATCAGATGAAGATACATGGCCTGAAGCCCGAGTGATGTCTCTGCTACTCAGCATCTACAGAGAACACATGCGAAACTCAGGAAAGGAGGATAAGCCTAAAACTAACAACTTGGAATGAAGCTTTCTAAACATGACATGCAATAATTTAGAAAATGTACAGCTAATTTGTTAAGTTTGTGCGACTCATATGCAAGAATTTAGAAAATGTACGGCTAATTTAGTAAATAGGCAGTAACTTATTGGAACAAATACAACTTATATGTAGTAAGGAAGGTAGATAATGAAGATATATACGATCTCCATTATTTATAGCCAATTTGGGAACATACGGAACGAAATTAGAAGAGAGAGATTGCGAGGAAATATGACTCACCATGATGTAGAGCAGTAACTAATAGGCTTCTTAACGCAAACCCGGCCGGACCACAGGTGTAACACCAACAATGCAGCTATATCTCCCACATGTCGAGGCACAACTTAGAGGCATAACTGCATAGTGGTTTTGTCTCAAGAGGGGTAATCTTCACACTCAGAGGAGCACTGGCCCGGGGAGGGTAAATAAAGATGACCCTCGGGCTCCGGAAACCCAAGGGAAAAAGGCTTAGGTTGTTAGGCAAATGTAAAACCAAGGTTGGGCCTTGCTGGAGGAGTTTTATTCAAAGCAAACTGTCAAGGGGTTCCCATAACGCCCAACCGCATCAAGAACGCAAAATCAAGGAACATAACACCGGTATGATGGAAACTAAGGCGGCAAAAGTGGAACAAAACACCAGGCATAAGGCCGAGCCTTCCACCCTTTACCAAGTATATAGATGCATTAATTAAATAAGAGATATTGTGATATCCCAACATATCCATGTTCCAACTTGGAACAAACTTCAGATTCACCTGCAACTAGCAACGCTATAAGAGGGCTGAGCAAAGGCGTTAACATAGCCAAACAACGGTTTGCTAGGAAAGGTGGGGTAGAGACTTGACATGGCAATATGGGAGGCATGATATAACAAGTGGTAGGTAGCGCGACATAGCGATAGAATAAACAACTAGCAAGCAAAGATAGAAGTGATTTCGAGGGTATGATCATCTTGCCTGGGATCCCGCAAGGAAGAAGAACGAGTCCATGAAGAAGGAAAACGTATGTAGTCGAGCGGATCCTCACAAACGCGATGTTACCGGAACTAACAAGAAGAAGCAACACCAGAAAGGAGCAACAACATAGTAAACAACCATCACATAAACATGGCGTGATGCACAACCAAGTATGATGCATGTCCGGTTTAAAGAGGCATGTCATGGCAAAGTGCAACAAACAATACTACAAATTAAGTGGAGCTCAATATGCAACGAGTTTCATATTGACGAAACACCACATGTCTTATTTAGTTCTCTCCCATTTATGCTACTCAACAAAATTAGATGTTATTAAATATGGCAAGGGGTGAGGCAAAAGTAACTACACATTTTAGGCAATTTTAAGTGAGGCTGGAAACAACAAATAACCATTTCAGTAAATCCCCACATGTCATTTAGCAATTGAAGCAAACAACAATTTAAACATTCTTGATGTTGTTATCATGATATGGATGACATGTACAAGTTTTAAGCAATTTTATGAAAATGTTGACATGGGCATGTTATGAAGTACTTGTCATCGTGGCGAAACGAAAGGGGTGCCACGGCAACGACAACGGAATGGTGCCATGGCAACATTCCGGTTTCGGTAACTCGATTGAGATGCCGGTAAAAAAGAAAGTGTGACGGGAGTGTGTCATGCGATGAACGGTGGGGTGATCCTGGCTACCGAGTTCCCACGAGATGACGGCATGGAAGCGGGGAACATGCAAGAAACACGTCGGGCACGGTGCAAACGCGAGCATTTCATACAACACACATGGATTCGGTCCAAGGGGTGGTCGCCTTGATGGTTATACCTTCAAAGCGTGCATTATCGGAATGGATCAGGTTCGTAGAGGGAAGTAGGCATTCTCGCGGCGACGGTAGTGCAAGAAGTCGTTCTTGCTTCGTAGTTGTACACACTCCATAGGTGTTCCGGGTCACAACGAGGAACTTGGCGTCCACGAGGTCTTCGAGGGTTGACGGTAGTGGTACTCAGTCGTTTCAAAGAGGTACTTGGGGTCTTCAAACTTGCCGGTCTCGTCAACTCCAAGGGGTACTTGGCATTTCTGATACCCGGGTCGTCGGTGACGGTAGTTGTTCTATGCATCGGGCGTCAAGGTACTTGTCATTCTTAGTGATTCCGAAGACAGCGGTAGTGGTACACTTTTCGAAAAGGAACTTGACGCATCTGATGTTCCCGGGGTGATGGTAGTTGTGCACAATCGTTGTTGGACTTGACGGGTCCGAGGTCTCCGGGTGTCGTGGTACTTGGCGTCTTGTCGGGTAGTCGTTTGTCATAGTCAGACTTGATAAAATGCACACAGGCTGTAGTCGTGGTACTTGGCAGCAGAAAACACACGGCGTGGGTACACGAACTTGTCGTAGGTAAGTTCTCCGGGGACAGCCTTGGAGTTGCCAGCGTGTGAAGCAGGGAAAGCAGCGGCACTGGCAGGACAAGGCAACAGGGCAAGGCGGCGCTGCTGATGGGGGGTTCGGCGAGATGGGCCCTGCAGGCACGGGAAACAGTGGGTCAGCAAGGTGGTGAGCGCATCCTGGCAGATCGAGGGGTCGCCAGACCTATCGTTTCCCTGTGGTAGCGATCTCCAGGGTGCTCTGCTGGCGAGGCGTTCATCTCCTCGAACACGACGAGGAGGATGCACCTGTAGCTGAAGACGACGGGAGGAGAGCAGGCGGCCATCATTTCCTTGCAACAGTGGGGTGACAGAGCACAGAGGAGCTCAAAGGCAAGCAATGGAAGGTGTGCGGGGGGGGGGGGGGGCTACGGTCGTCGGTGTCAAAACCGGCGGATCTCGGGTAGGGGGTCCCGAACTATGCATCTAAGGTCGATGGTAACAGGAGATAGGGGACACGATGTTTACCCAGGTTCGGGTCCTCTCTATGGTGGTAATACCCTACTTCCTGCTTGATTGATCTTGATGGATATGAGTATTACAAGAGTTGATCTACCACGAGATCGTAATGGATAAACCCAAGAAGTCTAACCTGTATGACTATGGTAATGAGTATATCTGTTTCCAGATTTAGTCCTCCGGTTTATATAGACACCAGGAGGATCTAGGGTTACACAAGGCCAGTTACAAAGAAAGGAATCTACATATTTGGTTGCGAAGCTTGCCTTCCACGCCAAGGAGAGTCCTATCCGGACACGAGTGCAGTCTTCGGTCTTCGTATCTTCACAGCCCATCAGTCCGGCCCATGGCCAACAGGCTGGACGCCTGAGGACCCCTTAGTCCAGGACTCCCTCAGTAGCCCCTGGACCTAGCTTCAATGATGAGGAGTCTGGCACGCAGATTTGTCTTCGGCATTGCAAGGAGGGTTCCCTTCTTTCCGGATACTCCACAATGGTCTTCGGACGATCGAGTTCTACTTGGCAGCACGAGCAGCATATATTTCCATAGAGGGTGTAATATTTATAAGTCCAATCCTCTGGCAACTTTTTACTACATGACATCATGTCAGTCCGGTCATTATTTCGAACCGTTATTTCGCCTGCGGCCCCACATTCCGAAACGCGGTTGTCATTGACACGTCTTATCCAAGCAGAGATCGTGTTCCCTTATTAAGGGATTCTTTTATCGACACAGACGTGGGTAACCCAACCGTCCTTAGGGTACATCTCCTTGGGAATAGGCAAATTTTAAGGCCCCGGAGGAGGCGTTCGATATTCTCAGCCTTTATAAAGGGGCACAGACCCGCTTTTCCTCTCCACCCTTGCTTCTTCCTCGACTCTTACTACCTCGAGATCCAACACCCAGGTTTCCCCTCCGTAAGCCTCAGTTATGTCCGGATCTAGCCGACAAGGCCGCTGGTGGACTCTTCTATCACAGAGGAGGATATCACAAAGCGTCGGGCGGCCAGATACCTAACTGCAGAAATCCTCCACCGACTTCCCACGGAGGGGCAGGTTATCCCTACCCCCAGATCCGGCGAGAGGGTCTTGTTCGTTTCCCACTTCCTCCAAGGATTGGGGTTCGGCCTCAATCCCTTCGTCCGGGGGCTCATGTTCTATTACGGGTTAGATTTTCACGATCTCGCCCCGAACTCCGTTCTTCTCATCTTGGTGTTTATCGTCACGTGCGAAGCTTTCCTCCGAACTCCTCCACACTTCGACTTGTGGCTTAAGACCTTCAATGTGAAACCGCAAATGATAGAGGGGGAGCAGGCGGAGTGCGGTGGGGCCTCTGTGAGCAAGCTTACCAGGGCTACCTGGCTAAAAGGATCTTTCAAAGAATCTTCCGACTTATGGCAGCAGGAGTGGTTCTAAATCACCGAGCCCCGCGGTTCCAAGTGGGCAGTCGTGCCTGCATTTCGATCCAGCCCCCCAATTCAGCCTCTGGTTCGAACCGTACATAGTTCGGCTGTGAGTGCCCTGCCAAGGACAAGTTCTTTAATGAGTTCAGTACATTGCCTAAGGGAGAGTGCTGGAAGATGTTTGCGGCGCTGAACTCGAAGATCGATAAGCGATCAAGTTTGGTATCCGCGGACTCACATGGTTCAGAACTTATACCCGGAGAAGAGTCCTGAGTTCCGGTGACACGAGTATTGCGTGAGGTTAAGTCCATGTGCGGCTCCAACGCGGGGGAATCTGTGGCCTCCATGGTGGGGTTGAACCTCCAATCCTTGGATGCCGCACCATGCTCTGGATCTAAGGCCAGAGTGGTCACATGAGCTATCTCCCGGATGCGGTCTGATGACAGATTTAGGTCATGTTCGTCAAGGTGACCAGGAGCGGTCGTCGCGGTCTCGAATTCAGCAAAGATCAAATCTCCACGGATATCCGTGACGTAATTCAAGCTCCCAAATCTGACCTGATGGCGGGGGGCGTATCTATCAATCTGCTCTAGGTGGCCAAACGAGTTGGCCCGCAGTGCGAAGCTGCCAAACACGATGATTTGTCTGGGGAGGAAGGTTTCTCCTTGGATAGCGTCACTATCGACGATTGAAGGGGCCATCAAACCTTTCGTCGACGGCACAGTGGAACTCTCAATGAAAGCACCAATGTCGGTGTCAAAACCGGCGAATCTCGGGTAGGGGGTCCCGAACTGTGCATCTAAGGTCGATGGTAACAGGAGACAGGGGACACAATGTTTACCCCGGTTCGGGCCCTCTCTATGGAGGTAATACCCTACTTCCTGCTTGATTGATCTTGATGGATATGAGTATTACAAGAGTTGATCTACCACAAGATCGTAATGGCTAAACCCTAGAAGTCTAACCTGCATGACTATGGTAATGAGTATATATGTTTCCGGACTAAGTCCTCCGGTTTATATAGACACCAAGAGGATCTAGGGTTACACAAGGTTGGTTACAAAGAAAGGAATCTACATATTTGTTCACCAAGCTTGCCTTCCACGCCAAGAAGAGTCCCATCCGGACACAAGTGCAGTGTTCAGTCTTCGCATCTTCACAACCCATCAGTCTGGCCCATGGCCAACAGGCCGGACGCCTGAGGACCCCTTAGTCCAGGACTCCCTCAGTCGGCCTCCTGGCGAGGTGAAGGCGGTGATGCGGGAAGGAGGGAGGCTGCAAGGGCACCGGGGTTAGCGTGGTCGGAGGGGCTTTCCTCTGAACTACAGCGGTGGGCGGCTGACGATGGCTTGCATAGGAGGCCGGCGCCATGGAGCTCGGGGTTACGGGGAAGGAGCCGTACAGAGAAGTGACGGTCGGCGGCGGGGCCGACGTCAAGGAGCAGGTTGGGTGCAGGGGCGGACCGGAGAGCGGGCAAGAGGTGAAGAAGACGGTGCGGAGGCGGGGCGAGCGGAGGAGAGGGAGACGAGCACGAGGGCTGCGGGGGTGGAGGGAAGGAGAGGAGGAGATGGGATCGAGCAGGAGGGAGATGGCGGCGCTGGAGGAAAAGGTCGAGGGAGGAGATGCTCGCTAGGGTTACGTGGGGAGTGGGCCTGGGAGGCCAGCTCAGTAGAGAGGGGGGGCTGCGCCTAGACGTAGATGAGCCTGCCTGAGTTCTTGGCTGGCCTCTCTCTCTTTCTCCCTTCTTCAAAACTCTTCCAAAAACATAAAAGCAATAAAGAAAAGAGAGAAAAAGAAATGAGTGGACAAGAATTTGAGCATGGAGGTTATTTTCCCGGACTCATAAAAATGTGCTTATTCCGAGAAAATAGAAATGGCCATGATTGGAAGACGTAAATTCAAACTCATTTGAATTTAATTCAAATGGGTTTGAACTAGGACTCGGTAAAAGGAAGGTTAAAAAATAGTCGGATTTTTGGTGGAGCTCCGGAAAATGACGTAAGAATATATGGCAAGGTTGGAGACCAAGAATTAAGATAGCAAAGGCAATGGGATATTTTGGAAGTGTGTTTATGGGTGACTCCAAAATTATTGGAATATAATTTTTATAGCTCCCTAAAATATTGGGAGATTATGTTTCAAAGAGTAATCACCATAGTGAATATCCCTCGATTTAAATAGATCAAAGATCTATGCATTTTGTTTAGTTGATTTTAAAAAAATGAAATGGCATGATGACATGATGCAATGCACATGATGCAAAGATGAATGCAAGAGACAAAACAAATCACCCGACGAACCTCAGAAAACATGGAAGGCATCTGAAGCGTTGGTCTTGGGGCGTCACAACACTCCAGCACTACAAGAGGATCTCGTCCCGAGATCTAGGATGGCACCCGAGTGAAAATGGAAGAAGAAGAGGTAAAACAAAGTTGCTTCTTTCACAAACGAGTGAAACCAATGAACCTTGAGAGGTTAAACAATTGGAAAGAAGAATACAACGGAGATGAACGAAGTTGAAAACACTCCGTTAGAAAATAGGAACAAGTTACATTACGGGAACCTTGTAGGTTGAAAGACATAACAAAAAGGGTTGCAATGGCCAAGAAGTACATGCAAGCACTCCGGTTGAAACTAGATGTACTAGGAACAATAAAGATCAATTACGACAACACTCCGGTTGGAAATGGAAGGCCATAATACGAACTTGGCAAAATGAGAGGATACTAGATGAAATCTACACACACTGCCTCCGGAACGAATGTAAGAATGGAATCAAAAGAACGGAGGAGAAAACCACATCTTCTACCTCAAATGAGCTTGAAAAAGCATCTTTAGGAGAAGAGTCGAACGGAGTTGTTCGAAAACCAACAAAGAAAAGAGTAAGCTTGTTGTGGGTTTATGGAAAACATCTCGAAATCTTGAGGTGAAATTCTGCCACTAACGAAAACAATAGATTGGATTGATATGAACAAGGAGACGAGAAACTTATTTCACCTGGAGGATAAATGAAGAACTTGGGTTATTTATGAGCACCATAAATAGAAAAAAAATCCTCAGGGAACGCTTTAGGTGAAATATAACCCAAGAGAACTCCAATGAAGAGATTGATGGATTTAAGATACCTCATTCCTGATAACTTGTCAATCATGAAACATGAAGGAAACTGTCAAAATGACATAACACCACCTCAAAAGATAAGATACAAAGAATCGCACTTCGAAATGCAAGATGAAGAATGCTTGAACTCCTCAAAACAACACATGTGTTGAACATCATGTTTATTTTTAGAGTATAGCTTGGCGGATCTTAGCTTCGAGAGAAATCTTGACGAAAAATTGAAGAATGAAAGGAATCCTTGATGAACCACCATGTTGGGCCTTCATGAAGAACTCTGGTAATAAAAGGAAAGAGAAGTTGAGAACACAAGGTGAAGCCTTGCAATGATTTAGATGGAGCTTTGCGATGAGATAAAGTGGAAAACTTGAAACTCCGGAAAAGAAAAGATGAAACATCTCAAACCGAGAATGTGACATGATGACAACTCTGGAACGAAGAGATTAGATCATTCAGATGAAACAACAATAAGAATTACGTCATGCGTATCCTTCACCAATTTAGATTGATGACAAGCAGCGGATTTGGCATACTACTTATTCCAGTTGAAAAGGATTTATGAGAGATATAGCATACACTTGAATAAGGTCTTGATGGATCCACCAGTGGGGTTTGGAAACAACGAATGAATCGATATGATAACAAAGGAAGAGAAATCTTGAATGAACTGCCGGAAGAACTAAAAACGATCAAAGAAAAGATAGCGAAACACCGGGAAGAATTAGCAAATGAACGAAGATGCTTGATTTGAGAATATTTGAATGATGCACCGGTAGGATTTTTTGAAGAGCGAGAGCTGAAAGCTGGAATGAATAATTCTGAGATGATGGGCTCCGGAGAATCAAACCGAAAAGACTCCTGGATTGCTCCAAATGGTTGAAAAGAATTCTCACAATCGAAAACAATTATGAGAGGATGGCATCAAGCTAGAACCATGAATCTTTGAAAGAACGGGTAAGGATTTCAGAGGAACTCTTCTTCGATCTTCAAATGTTGATAATGATGATGAGAAACACCACCTTGATTGTTGAGGCACTCGGGAATGGAAATTAGAAAGGTTGAACCAATGATGAAAAGAATGTGAAAGATCTTGGAGAAGGCATTTGACTGATGTTAACTCATTCTTACGTCAAACATGGAAAAGAATTTGGGAGTAACTCCAGGACGATTAGAAGGGTCAGGTAGGATCCTAGAAAAGACCTGTGGGTTAGGGCCCACTCAAGAAAAACGCCATTGGAATGATTTAAAAGAGATATTGTGCCAGTTGAATTAAATGGCTTGAATTAGATGACAACCTCGCAATAACTTTAACAGATCGAGAATGGAAACGTGAATCTTCTGAGATATCTTGAGCACTCCAGAACAAAAGAATAGCGAGAAGTGAGATTAAGAGGTGCACCGGGATGAGAAAACATTTGAAAGGAGGAAAAGGATTTATCAACACCAAAGGCTTGCATTGAATCCACCGGGGAAGAAAAAGAATGAAGAATAATAAACTTGAAGCTCCGTTAGTATCTTCTTGAGAATCACCGGATAAGAACATTGAAAGAAAGGAATGAATAGACTTCACATCCATAAGATGGATACTTGATTAAGAAATACGAGTCCTTGAAGAAAAAGGGTGGGAGGGCCAGGAAAACAAAGGCAACTTGGGAACCGATGAAACAAACAATGTTGAGAAGACTTTGAGTTGATCTTGCAGATGTTGAAAATAATCGGATCCACTTGAAGATAAACACGCCGGTTGAAAAGGATTCACATGACAATCTCGGTTATCATGACGGATTAGTATTCACATAGGAATATGAGAACACCACTTAGAAAAGGTATGGAATCAACACTTGACATTGAAGCAACTCGAACACCACAACAAAAACAAAACAAGGATTTGGGTCGCAGAATAAGCCAGAACAAATGTATGATAGACCCCATGTCGTATCATGTGTCTATTGGAAAGATATCCTATGAGATACTTGAATTCCCACTTATAAACTCCTGAAACTTTATGGTTATGCAGTCAGGTGTTGGGGATACAGGGGAAGCATAATATCTCACCCAAACTAACAATCCCTACATCCAGTTGTATCCATCCTTCAACACATAACCAAGAAACCTTCGGAAATCATGTACCTCAACCTTCAAAAAGCATCCGTTATACAAGTTATGGAAATAATCCTGAACTCCTACCCCAGTACAGGGGGCATCGAGGTTATTTCACCAACAACTGCATAAAAGAGATTTTCGATGTCGGCGAACTTAGGTATTCCAGAACTGCAATGAGAAAATTGTGACGACAACACCTCGAAGCTCAACTCCCCGGGACACTTCCACAACCCCTAAATGTCAGGAGGCACCAAGAACAATGTTCTCATCACAAACTATCGGAACGATTCCAAGATACCCGTGTGATCCTAAAAAAAATTCGTGAAATTTGAGGAGAGAAAAGTCAAAACTTCTACACCAGAGGCCTCACCAGAGCGACGAACGGACTGAGGAGTAAAAATGATCCTACTCTCCGATATATATAATCCTAAGACTCAAAACATTTTGTTCTAGACTCATCAACGTCAGCGATTCGATCAAGCAGGGGCTCCTAAGTCGGGGCTGGCTCTGATTACCAACTTGTAACACCCACGCTGCGGCTATATCTTCCACATGTCGAGGCACGACTTAGAGGCATAACTGCATAGTGGTTTTGTCGCAAGAGGGGTAATCTTCACACAATCCCATGTACTGAATAAGAAAGGGATAAATAGTTGGCTTGCAATTGCCACTTCACACAAATACAAGGTAAACATACATCATCCAGAATACAATCAAGGTCCGACCATGGAACCAAAGTAAAAGAAGACAACCCCAAATGCTAGATCCCGGATCGTCCCAACTGGGCACCACTACTGATTAATCGGAAAAGACACATGACAATGACCAAGATCTTCATTCCGCTCCCACTTGAGCTCGATTGCGTCACCTGCACTGGTATCATCGGCACCTGCAACTATTTGGAAGTATCTGTGAGTCACGAGGACTCAGCAATCTCACACCCGCGAGATCATGACTATTTAAACTTGGGGGTAGGATGGGGTAATGAGGTGGAGCTGCAGCAAGCGCTAAGAAAAATTTGGTGGCTAGCATACGCAAATAAGAGCGAGAAGAGAAGCAATGCAATGGTCGAGAAGCTAGAAGTCATCAAGAAGTGATCCTGAAGCTACTTATGTTCAAGCATAACACAAGACCGTGTTCACTTCCCGGACTCCGCTGAAAAGAGACCATCACGGCTACACACACGGTTGAAGCATTTTAATTAAGTCAAGTGTCAAGTTCTCTACAATCGGACATTAACAAATTCCCATCTGCCACATAACCATGGGCACGGCTCTTGAAAGTTTATACCCTACAGGGGTGTTCCAACTTAGCCCATCACAAGCTCTCACGGTGATAGAGGCAGAGGTGTCCCGTCTTTCGATGAGATGATGGATTTTGCTTTGGTGGAAGTCGACTTTGACGATCCGACTACGAACGTGCGAGGACGTCGCGCCTTAGCAATCGCTAAACCAACTCCGAGAGGTTATTGACCACGCCGGAGCACGATGAACCTGACCACGAGGGTCTGTTTCCTGCGAGCAAACGAAGAACAAGCAAGAAACTGAGATTGCAATCTGGATATTGCGAATATAAGATGAAAGCTTTATTGATCAAGGTGGGGTTCTGTGACGCCTTTGTCTGGTCGTTGAACACAAACGAAGTACGCGAAGTTGCAGCTATGGCGAACTTTTAATCTAAACAAAACCCAAAGTCTAAACGATGCCCTAAGGGCTGTATATATGGAGGAAGAGGGGGGAATTTCGTGGCCCTTGGTGGAGGGGTCCGAAATCAACCCTATCTCTTGTTTCCCCACACATACGGACTCTAAAAATAGCCTATACTTATGTATTTCGAAATTACATGGGCCTGGCCCAATAATAAGGTGACGCAGCACCTAAAATAGCCTCGGGACGAAATTTATGAAGTGGCATCTTGTATATTTCGTCCAAGGCTTCATGCACCCATTATGGTGGCTTCAAAGTCCTGAAATCATCACTTGTAACTCCGTTCTTGTTCCCCTTGCGCATGCCATCATCTCCATGCTTGTTCTTGCTCCAATGTTCATCCTTCTCCAAGCTAGGCCCTTCATTTGTAAGCAAAACAAATGTATCCAATTTAGGCAGCATCATATTCTCATGAACATTAGAATCATTACCAAGAAACGAAAGTACCTGGTAATTTAGTTGGCGTGCACGGGCTCTAGTAATTGGTCCAGTATGTATAGCAACAGGGGCTGTGGGTGTAAGAATTGTATTGATTTCCTCATCATCCTCCCCTTCTTGAAATGAAGTCGTCCTCGACAGAAGTTCATCTTCCTCACCCAAATAAGGCTTCAAATCTGCAATGTTAAAAGTGGGACTAACCCCAAAATCTGCAGGCAGCTCAAGTTTATATGCATTATCATTTATTTTCTCTAACACCTTAAAGGGACCATCAGCACGTGGCATTAGCTTTGATTTGCGCAAATCAGGAAATCTATCCTTACGCAAATGTAACCAAACAAGATCTCCAGGTGCAAACACAACATGTTTTCTACCCTTATCTCCAGCAAGTTTATATTTAGCATTCATACGCTCAATGTTTTCCTTAGTTAACTCATGCATTTTTAAAATCAATTCAGTACGTTGTTTAGCATCAAAATTAACCTTCTCCGAAGATGGAAGAGGCAACAAATCAATAGGTGCACGAGGTAGGAAACCATACACAACTTCAAAAGGGCACATCTTAGTAGTAGAATGCAATGAACGATTATAAGCAAATTCAATATGAGGCAAGCATTCCTCCCACATTTTCTTATTATTCTTCAAAACAGCCCTAAGCATAGTAGACAACGTTCTATTGACTACTTCAGTTTGTCCATCAGTTTGGGGGTGACAAGTAGTACTAAAAAGCAGTTTAGTCCCCAACTTAGCCCATAAACATCTCCAAAAGTGGCTAAGAAATTTAGTATCACGATCTGAAACAATAGTATTTGGCACACCATGCAAGCGAATAATTTCACGAAAGAACAAATCAGCAACATTAACAACACCATCGCTTTTATGACATGGTATAAAGTGTGCCATTTTCGAGAATCTATCCACGACAACAAATATGCTATCCCTCCCCTTCTTTGTTCGAGGTAAACCTAAAACAAAGTCCATAGATATATCCTCCCAAGGAACACTAGGTACAGGCAAAGGCATATATAAACCATGAGGATTGAGTCGTGACTTAGCTTTTTGACATGTAGTGCATCGAGCAATAAAACGCTCAACATCCCGTCTCATCTTTGGCCAAAAGAAATGTGTAGCAAGTACGTCCTCCGTCTTCTTCACGCCAAATGTCCCATTAATCCTCCTCCATGCGTCTCCTGCAACAACAAAAGACGAACGGAGCTAGCTGGAATGCATAGCTTGTTAGCACGAAACACAAATCCATCGTTAACGACAAACTTGTTCCACATTCTTCCTTCTTTACAATTCTGCATTACATCTTTAAATCAGCATCATGCACATATTGATCTTTGATGGTCTCTAAACCAAATATTTTGAAGTCAAGTTGTGAAAGCATAGTATAGCGACGAGACAATGCATCAGCAATAACATTTTCTTTTCCCTTCTTGTGTTTAATGACATAAGGGAAAGTCTCAATGAATTCAACCCATTTAGCATGTCTACGATTCAGTTTAGCTTGACTTTTAATATGTTTCAAAGATTCATGATCAGAATGTATAACAAATTCTTTGGGCCATAAATAATGTTGCCATGTTTCTAAAGTCCGAACAAGAGCATATAATTCTTTATCATAAGTAGAATAATTCAGACTAGGCCCACTCAATTTTTCAGAAAAGTATGCAACAGGTTTGCCATCTTGTAATAACACACCTCCTAATCCAATTCCACTAGCATCACATTCAAGCTCAAAAGTCTTATTAAAATCAGGAAGTTGGAATAAAGGAGCATGTGTCAACTTATCTTTCAATACCGTGAAGGCTTCTTCCTGTGCGGTACCCCAAACAAAAGGCACATCCTTCTGTGTAAGCTCGTTGAGAGGTGCAGCAATGGTGCTGAAATCTCTCACAAAACGCCTATAGAATCCAGCGAGGCCAAGAAAACTCCTCACTTGTGTGACCGTTTTGGGCTGCGGCCAACTCTCAATAGCTTCAATCTTGGCTTTGTCAACTTCAATTCCTTGTGGAGTAACAACATAGCCAAGAAAAGATACTCGGTCGGTGCAAAAGGTGCACTTCCCAAGGTTACCAAACAAACGTGCATCACGTAGAGCAATAAAAACAGCACGTAAATGTTCCAAATGTTCTTCCAAAGATCTGCTATAAATGAATATGTCATCAAAGTAAACTACCACAAATCGTCCAATGAAAGCACGTAAAACTTCGTTCATTAATCTCATGAAAGTACTAGGTGCATTAGTTAACCCAAAAGGCATGACTAACCACTCATATAATCCAAACTTAGTTTTAAATGCTGTTTTCCATTCATCTCCCAATTTCATACGAATTTGATGGTAGCCACTACGCAAATCAACTTTGGAGAATATTGTAGAGCCACTCAATTCATCAAGCATATCATCTAGCCTAGGAATAGGATGACGATAACGAATAGTAATATTATTAGTGCCTCTACAATCAACACACATACGTGATGTACCATCCTTTTTCGGCACTAGAATAATAGGAACAGCACAAGGACTAAGGGATTCGTGTATATAACCTTTGTCGAGAAGCTCTTGTACTTGACGCATAATCTCCTTCGTCTCCTTTGGATTGGTACGGTATGGTGCACGGTTTGGCAGTGAAGCACCGGGAATTAAGTCAATCTGATGCTCAATCCCTCGAATAGGCGGTAATCCCGGTGGCACGTCTTGTGGAAAAACGTCAGCGAACTCCTGCAAAATGTTAGTGACAGCAGGAGGCAAAGAGGAAGGCACGTCCTCGAATGAAAATAATGCCTCTTTGCACACAAAAGCATAGCAAACAGATTTGCTGAAATCTAGCTCATCAATATCAGATTTGGTGGCAAATAAACATGCACTTTTTAATTTAATTTCAGAAGCAACACTAGATGGTTTATTATTAGGCTTCATTTGTTGCTCAAATTCTTTTGCCACAATCTGATTTTCACTCTTATTCTTCTCCTGTTGTGCTTTATTAGCTCTATTAATATCATCTTTCAAAATGGAATCAGGAGTCATAGGAAGCAAAGTAATATTTTTATCCATATGAACAAGAGTATAGTGATTGTTTCTACCATGGTGTACAGAATTTTTATCAAATTGCCATGGTCTACCAAGTAATAAGGAACATGCTTGCATAGGTACCACATCACAATCAACATAATCAGCATATGTAGAGATACTAAAATGCACACGAACAGTACGTGTTACCTTAACCTTGCCGCTGTTGTTGAACCATTGGATGTAGTAAGGATGTGGATGTGGTCTTGTGGTGAGAGAAAGCTTCTCCACCATCTCCATGCTAGCCAAATTGTTGCAGCTCCCTCCGTCTATTATGACGCGCACAGAACGTTCCTTCACAACTCCCTTGGTATGGAACAAATTGTGCCTCTGATTTTGCTCAGCTTGTGTGACCTGCACACTCAAAACACGTTGAGCAACTAAACATTCATACCTGTCAGCGTCTTCAGGAGCCATGTATTGCGTCTCATGATCAGAATCATCTCCACCATGTTCTTCACGTGTAATAAGAGCCAAAGTCTCCTCATCATAGTCACTAGCGGACTCATATCCACCATCCGCGGTAGCAATCATCACACGCGGAGATTTGCATTCTCTCGCATAATGACCTCCTCCCTTACAACGACGACAAATAATATCACTTGTGTGCCCTGTTGATGCCATGGAAGAAGAAGAACGCTGTGCAGGCCCCGCAGGTGCGCTCTTGGCAGATAATGGTGGTTGTGCCTGTTTTCTTGTATCACGGCTGGAGGTGGCACCGGATGGAGGTGCTGGTGCAGTTGAAGTAGAAGATGCACGTGGCGTCCATGATGAAGGTCGGCCTGCAGAAAAGTTAGTTCGCCCCAATGCTTGTCGATCCTGCACTTCACGTTCAGCTTTACAAGCAAGATGGAATAAACGAGTGATATTAGTATACTCCTTATAGTCTAGAATGGTCTGAATCTCTCTATTTAATCCACCCAGAAAACGTGCAAGCATAGCTTCATTCTCCTCAACAATACCACATCTAATCATGCCAGTTTGTAATTCCTGATAATATTCTTCTACAGAATTTTTTCCTTGTCTTAAACGCTGCAATTTTTGAAGCAATTCACGTTGATAATATGGTGGAACCCAACGCGTACGCATAGCAGTTTTCAAAGCAGCCCAAGTAGTTGGAATAGGATATAATCTACAATGTTCAGACCACCATACACATGCAAAACTAGTGAAAGCACAAACAGCAGCAGCAACTCGTCTCTCCTCAGGATATTGTAAACATGTAAATCGTTGTTCAGTTTCTAACTCCCAAGTAAGATATATATCAGGAACATATCTACCCTCAAATGGTGGAATATTCAATTTCAGTTTAGGAATATGGACATCATCTCGTACCTGAGGTGGTGGTGCAGGCCTACCATTACGAATATATACCTGAGGTCGACCTGCTGGTGGTGGTACAGGTGGCTGCACGTAGTGTTGATTTTGATCAACCTCATCCTCATAATCTCCCACATAATCCTCCTCCTCCACATCAGCAGCAGGAGCCACATAAGTATCAACAGCAGCACCAACAGTTTGGCCAAACGCAAGAGGAACACGGCTTGCTCGGCGGAGGTCTGCTTCGCGGCGTGGAGGTAGTCGTTGTTGTTGTTGTTGGAGAGGTGCGTTAGGTGCAGCGGGTGGTGGTGGTGGAAGACGCGCGAGCAATTCATTAAACTTGTTATCGAGCTTTGTTTCGAACGTCTTCTCAAGGCCAGTGATCTTCTCCATGGCCTCTTCAAAATTGTTCAGCACATCTTGCACCTGTTCAGTCATCATTTGCTGAAACTTATCATGAAGCTCCTTGTTCGATAAATTCTCCCAGTCAATCTCGTCGGCTTGTGATCCTGGCATGGTTAGCAGCAATAGAAACACACAAGAATATGATCCTACAGACTACGAACAAGTGGTGGTGGTGGGTGTCACAAATCCGTCAAGCAAATCTCAAATTCTTACCAGTTCTTACCCAGCAGCAGGCGGTGATCGGCAACCGTTGTAGTCAAAAACTCTCAAAGCTTGGATAGAGCGATTACCAGGGAGAGTCAAACGCACGACGTAGATGTATGTGGAGCTGGGAAGGCTTATAATATGGTAGCAAAAAGGGTCAGCAATAATCAATTCAGAGATGCAAAGTTGAATAAACGCTCAACGACGGTACTGTGCTGGTCCTAGGCTAGACTGTGCTAGAGACGCGAGCCTAGAACACTAACAAAATCACGGCGCGGCACGTAAACAAGGGAAAAGCACACTCTGGAATTTTTTTTTTGCGCTCTCTTTTTTTTTTGCGCTGCTTTTTTTTGCGCTCTCTTTTTTTTTGCGCTGCTTTTTTTTTTGCGAAAAATCACTATAATGGCGAGTGTCTCAAAACTCTTCTTAGCTCAAACTGACAGGATGGGCACGAAATTTTTTCGACTAATTTTTTTTTTTGACTGCCCGGACCCAAAAACTGGAAACGGGTCAAAAAAAACTTCCTATAATGGCACCTGTCTCAAAACACTCAGAAACACCTAAAAATAGGATAGCCAGAAAATTGTTCGAAAAATGCGTTTTCGAAAAATTTTGGGCCTAAACGGAGCGTGGCTACCCGACTCTTTTTTTTTTCCCGAGACCTACTCCGGCAAGGAAACACGAATCGGAATCTAGATGGATCTCGAAAACAAACCTAATATGACAAGAACTCGGATTGGTGGTGGATATATGGTGGTAGATGGCAGCGGTGGTGGTATATGACAGCTGTGGTGGTATATGGATACGGATTCGAAGCGGTGGCGGATAAACGGTGGTGGTAGATGGCAGGGGCGATGATGATGGTGCGGCGGCGGCGTGACAACTTATGACCAGAACTCGAAATTCTAAAAGACTAGACTCTAAAACCAGCAACTAGACCGACGATGCAACCGCAAATTCAACAAAGCAAAACCCTAAAAAGATTATGCAAAGGCTCAGATTGGTTCGGATATGATAAACTAACCCTAATTTTTTTTGTGTGGCTTTTTCGTGGACTGTAGGTATGAAGAACAGACTCGATCTAAACGACGAAAAACTGTAAAATCTCACCGAGCAACCTGGAAATCTGATACCACTTGATAGAGGCAGAGGTGTCCCGTTTTTCGATGAGATGATGGATTTCGCTTTGGTGGAAGTCGACTTTGACGATCCGACTACGAACGTGCGAGGACGTCGCGCCTTAGCAATCGCTAAACCAACTCCGAGAGGTTATTGACCACGCTGGAGCACGATCAACCTGACCACGAGGGTCTGTTTCCTGCGAGCAAATGAAGAACAAGCAAGAAACTGAGATTGCAATCTGGATATTGCGAATATAAGATGAAAGCTTTATTGATCAAGGTGGGGTTCTGTGACGCCTTTGTCTGGTCGTTGAACACAAACGAAGTACGCGAAGTTGCAGCTATGGCGAACTTTTAATCTAAACAAAACCCAAAGTCTAAACGATGCCCTAAGGGCTGTATATATGGAGGAAGAGGGGGGAATTTCGTGGCCCTTGGTGGAGGGGTCCGAAATCAACCCTATCTCTTGTTTCCCCACACATACGGACTCTAAAAATAGCCTATACTTATGTATTTCGAAATTACATGGGCCTGGCCCAATAATAAGGTGACGCAGCACCTAAAATAGCCTCGGGACGAAATTTATGAAGTGGCATCTTGTATATTTCGTCCAAGGCTTCATGCACCCATTATGGTGGCTTCAAAGTCCTGAAATCATCACTTGTAACTCCGTTCTTGTTCCCCTTGCGCATGCCATCATCTCCATGCTTGTTCTTGCTCCAATGTTCATCCTTCTCCAAGCTAGGCCCTTCATTTGTAAGCAAAACAAATGTATCCAATTTAGGCAGCATCATATTCTCATGAACATTAGAATCATTACCAAGAAACGAAAGTACCTGGTAATTTAGTTGGCGTGCACGGGCTCTAGTAATTGGTCCAGTATGTATAGCAGCAGGGGCTGTGGGTGTAACAATTGTATTGATGTCCTCATCACACGGTCAACAAAGGATATTCCTTCTCCCGAAAAGACCCGATCATTCTTGAAATCCCGGTTACAAGACATTTCGACAATGGTAAAACAAGACAAGCAAGACCGCCCGCTGTGCCGACAAATCCCGATAGGAGCTGCACATATCTCGTTCTCAGGGCACACCGGATGGTCCAGATGTCGGGTTGCCATAGACCCTAGCTGCCCAGGGGGCGCCGGACATCGCCCAGGTTGGACCAACACTCAAAGGAGCACTGGCCCGGGGGGTAAATAAAGATGACCCTCGGGCTCCGGAAACCCAAGGGAAAAAGGCTTTGGTTGTTAGGCAAATGTAAAACCAAGGTTGGGGCTTGCTGGAGGACTTTTATTCAAAGCGAACTGTCAAGGGGTTCCCATAACACCCAACCGCGTAAGGAGTGCAAAATCAAGGAACATAACACCAGTATGACGGAAACTAAGGCGGCAAGAGTGGAACAGAACACCCGGCCTAAGGCCGAGCCTTCCACCCTTTACCAAGTATATAGATGCATTAATTAAATAAGAGATATTGTGATATCCCAACATATCCATGTTCCAACCTGGAACAAACTTCAGCTTCACCTGCAACTAGCAACGCTATAAGAGGGGCTAAGGAAAAGCGGTAACATAGCCATATAACGGTTTGCTAGGAAAGGTGGGTTAGAGGCTTGACTGTGCAATATGGGAGGCATGATATAACAAGTGGTAGGTAGCGCAACATAGCGATACAATGAACAACTAGCAAGCAAAGATAGAAGTGATTTCGAGGGTATGATCATCTTGCCTGGGATCCCGCAAGGAAGAAGAACGACTCCATGAAGAAGGGAAACGGACGTAGTCGAACGGATCCTCACAAACGCGACGTTACCGGAACTAACAAGAAGAAGCAACACCGGAAAGTAGCAACAACATAGTAAACAACCATCGCATAAACATGGCATGATGAACAACCAAGTATGATGTCACAGCCACATATCAGCCCTTGCTTGATTTTTCTTGCATCCATGCATCATGTCTAAATTTCTTTTAAATTTGAATTGGGGAGTTGGAGAGCCTCAGAAATCATTTCTAAAAATGATCAACATTAAAAAAAATTGCTTCAAATGCTTCCAAGGAAATGTTCCTTTTCAGCTTTGAAAAATATTGGCAAGACTAAAATTCAAACCAATATTTTTGGAGGTTTAGAAGTATTTATCTTGGGCCTTTGAGTTAAATCCTATAGTATTTAAATTGGATTATATTCATAATAATTAGTTTACAAAACCAATAATTCTGAAAATTGGTAAGTGGCTCTGAATATATTATACATAGCCACATGATTATTTTCAGAAGCAAAAAAAATAGTTTAGTGACTGAACTAAATTAGAACACAAAAAACAAAATAGAAAACAAAACGGAAATAAAACAGAGAAAACTTACCTAGCGCCCACCAACCGGCCCAGCACTGTAGCTGGACGGCCCAGCCCACCAGGGGCTCCTCCCTGTCGTCTTCCCCCTTGCCAGGAGGACGAGCGCGTGGCTCGCGCGCGCGAGCACATGTCCGGCCACCTCCTGCTTGCATGCCGCTGCTGGAGTCTACCCCGAGCGCCACGTGCATCGCCCCGACCTTCCCCTGGACCCTCTCACTCTCCCACGGCTTCCTCCCCCTTCTCTACTCTCTCCCCAAACACGCCCGCCGCCGCCGACGTGCACCACTGCGGCCACCGCCTCCCCCCGCCTCTCCGACATGCCCAGGACCTCCACCACCGACGCCTACGCCTCTCTGTCGACTCACGCGACGCCAAATGCCGCCGAACACCGTCTTCGCCTTCGTCTTCAACCTCGGGCACCCGAGCCGTCTCTGGTCGATTCGGCACCGCCAGGACCTCCCCGAGCTCGCTGACCCCCTCTTCGGCATCGCCGTGAGTCCCTGCTCCCATCCCCTCTCTCCCCTCTATCGTTTTCCTCCTCTAGCCCCTTTGGCCACCCCGACCGAAGCTCGCCGCCGTTGCGCTTCATCACCGCCGTCGCTAGAGCCCACCTCCGCCGCGTCTAAGAGCGTCACCGTCCTCAGCACGTCTGCAGGAGCACCTAGCACCCCACCGCTCGACCTGTTGTGCACCACAACGCCGGTTCCGAGCGCAACCAAACCATGGCCGCCGCAAACCTCGTCGCCGGCGTTGATTCCGGTGACCATCGGGTCCAGCTCCACCACCCACAGACGCGGCTCGGCCCCAGCTCTCCATAGAACCCAACCACGCCCCAAACCATGGCCAGTAGCGCAATCCCGACACGGACGCCGCCGCGATCTGAGGTTGCCGGCGGTTAAACGCCGATAGCTGACGTGGCACCATTAGTTTAGGTGCTAATCGCGTTTAGTTATTGCCTATGTCAATTACATGTGGGTCCCCGAGCATAATTAGGTTAGTCTAATTTTTTGTTAAGATTAGTACTAATACATGTGGACCCCACGTGTCAGCTTTGACTTTGGTCAAGTCAACGTTGACCGGTCCTACCTGTCATCCACCCAAACCAGCCTGAGCCACTGATGTATGGGTCCCACAGGTCAGGTTTGACCTGGCCGACCCAGTTGACCTGCTGACATCACACCTATGTCATGCTGACATAGTAAAGCATTTTTTGGATTTAAGTTTATTCAGGAAATTCCATAAAATAGTATAAACTTCTAAAAATCATAGAAATTCAACCACAACTCCAAATGAAATAAGTTATATATGAAAAATTAACAAAAAAATTCAAGGAATCTGTTTATGGCATTTTCATGCATATTTGAGCAAGTTAACATCACTGTTTAGGAAAAACTAAGTGAATGGCATTTGAATATTAACTTATGGAGTTTGAATTTGAACTTAGGGTTCAAAACAACTTCATTTAATATGGTTGCTAGTTGCATTAGCTCAATCAACAGCATATTGCCATGTTACATTCATGCATCATATTGTTGCACTACATTGATTGTGTTTCCTCTCTATCGCTGGTATTTGTCCCCCTTCAGTAGATGTTGTTCTGGCGATGAGTTTAATGACACTGATGAAGAGATATACTATCTTCGGAAGTGCTAGGCAAGCAAACCCCCTTGTTCATTTCGATACAATCCCACTCTCTCGCTCCTGCTCTCTTTTACTGCATTAGGACAACAACGATTCAACTGTTACATGCTGCGGTACTTGAACCACTTTCCTCTGCATGACCCGTCATTTCCATAGTAAATAGATGAAACCCACTAGCATGAGTAGGAGTTGTTTGAGCCCTGATGTACCTACTCATTCATGCTTGTTTGTCATTCCTGCTACTGCTTAGAGTTGAGTAAGGTCTGATTCATCGGGGATGAATTGGAATGGCGATGAACATGTCCTACTATGTGTGAGCTAAGTGTGTGAACACAATTTGGTAAAGGTAGCGGTGAGAGGCCATATAGGAGTACATGGTGGGTTGTCTCATTGAAACCGTCCTCAGGAACTGAGTTCTGTGTTTGTGATCCCTGAACAACTACTACCACTCATTGGGATCCTTAATTGACCCTCTCGACTTATTAACTGCCCTAGTCCTCTGTCCAGGAGTTGCAACTAGTTTCTGGTGTTTATAGGATATGTGTTGGTGGCCATGCATAGCGCCGACCCTAGGGGTGGGATATGATGCGGTAGATACACCATGGCACGGTGTACCGGGCGCCTGTTTGGTGTCTCGGGAACCCTGCACACATCGTTTGGGCCTGTGAGCGAAACTCCGGCTGGATCTCCTCGTGGATGGAACCCGAATAGGCGATAAACCTGGACTAGAGACTTGGGTGGTTAGTCAGGTCGTGGCCGACACCCTTGCCAGGCTTCCGCTTGAAGGTTGCCGAGATACATGACCTATATATGGTGATAAGTGGTGGGAGCGTGTGTGAAGAAGTACACCCCTGCAGGGTTATCATTATCTATTCGAATAGCCGCATTCCTCGGATATGGAAACTTGGACCCCTTGCATAGTTCATAGACAAGTGAAAGTGGATACTCTAAAATGCGCAAGATAAGCATGAGTGCTATGGATGGCATTCTTGTAGGGAGACGGGAGCAGATCCATAGTGGTGTATTGATATGGTGAATATGTGGACTCGTGTGCGCCACCTCAAAAGAGTTACTTGCAGTCATAATTTAAGATAGCCACCGAGTCAAAGCTGGCTTGCTGCAGTTAAACTCCACCCCCCCTTGTTTATACCGATGCATATGTAGCTAGTTCTGATGTAAGTCTTGCTGAGTACTTTTGTACTCACGTTTGCTTAATTTATGTTTTGCAGAGAGACTTCAGTCTCGCTAGTAGTTTCGCGTGGACTTCGACGTTTAGCTTGATACCTCAGCTACGATCTTGTGCCCTCGGCAGGATATGGTAGATAGTCAGGCTTCTTAGCCTTTTTCATTTGTAGATGTCTGTACTCAGACATGTTAAGCTTCCGCATATGCTTTGATTTGTATGCTATGATTGTTGGGTCATGAGACCCATGTTTGTAATATCTCTCTCCTCGGAGACTAATGAATAAATACTTGAGTCGTAGAGTTATGTTGTGATGCCATGTTGTATTTACACATATCGAGCATATTGTGTGTATGATTGAAATGCTTGGTATGTGTAGGATCTGACAATCTAGTTGTTTATCCTTGGCAGCCTCTCTTATGGGGAAATGTAGTATAGTGCTTCCATGAGCCATAGTAGTCCGCTACAGCCCGGTTCACCAGAGTCCTGCTAGCCCAGCACTACTGCTCAGGACACTTGACTGGCCGGCATGTGTTTCACTCTGTTCCTATGTCTGTCCATTCGGGGAAATGTCATGTGGTGACATCTGGAGTCCTGCCTAGCCTGCTACAGCCCGGGTTCCCGGAGTCCTGTTAGCCCAGTGCTACAGCCCGGATTCACACGCTGTTGACCGACATGCTCGATGTGATTCATGTATGCATGTTCCCATAGGTTGGTGCCGCTTTGGGTTCATGACTAGCCATGTCAGCCCGGGTTCTCTGTCATATGGATGCTAGCGACACTATCATATACGTGAGCTGATAGAGGCAAAGGTGTCCCGTCTTTCGATGAGATGATGGATATCGCTTTGGTGGAAGTCGACTTTGACGATCCGACTACGAACGTGCGAGGACGTCGCGCCTTAGCAATCGCTAAACCAACTCCGAGAGGTTATTGACCACGCCGGAGCACGATCAACCTGACCACGAGGGTCTGTTTCCTGCGAGCAAATGAAGAACAAGCAAGAAACTAAGATTGCAATCTGGATATTGCGAATATAAGATGAAAGCTTTATTGATCAAGGTGGGGTTCTGTGACGCCTTTGTCTGGTCGTTGAACACAAACGAAGTACGCGAAGTTGCAGCTATGGCGAACTTTTAATCTAAACAAAACCCAAAGTCTAAACGGTGCCCTAAGGGCTGTATGTATGGAGGAAGAGAGGGGGAATTTTGTGGCCCTTGGTGGAGGGGTCCGAAATCAACCCTATCTCTTGTTTCCCCACACATACGGACTCTAAAAATAGCCTATACTTATGTATTTCAAAATTACATGGGCCTGGACCAATAAAAAGGTGAAGCAGCACCTATAATAGCCTCGGGACGAAATTTATGAAGTGGCATCTTGTATATTTCGTCCAAGGCTTCATGCACCCATTATGGTGGCTTCAAAGTCCTGAAATCATCACTTGTAACTCCGTTCTTGTTCCCCTTGCGCATGGCATCATCTCCATGCTTGTTCTTGCTCCAATGTTCATCCTTCTCCAAGCTAGGCCCTTCATTTGTAAGCAAAACAAACGTATCCAATTTAGGCAGCATCATATTCTCATGAACATTAGAACCATTACCAAGAAACGAAAGTACCTGATAATTTAATTGGCGTGCGCGAGCTCTAGTAATTGGTCTCGTATATGTAGCAGTAGGGGCTGTGGGTGTAACAATGGTATTGATGTCCTCATCATCCTCCCCTTCTTGAAATGAAGTCGTCCTCGACGGAAGCTCATCTTCCTCACCCAAATAAGGCTTCAAATCTGCAATGTTAAAAGTGGGACTAACCCCAAAATCTCCAGGCAGCTCAAGTTTATATGCATTATCATTTATTTTCTCTAATACCTTAAAGGGACCATCAGCCTGTGGCATGATCTTTGATTTGCGCAAATCAGGATATCTATCCTTACGCAAATGTAACCAAACAAGATCTCCAGGTGCAAACACAACATGTTTTCTACCCTTATCTCCAACAAGTTTATATTTAGCATTCATACGCTCAATGTTTTCCTTAGTTAACTCATGCATTTTTAAAATCAATTCAACGCGTTGTTTAGCATCAAAATTAACCTTCTCCGAAGATGGAAGAGGCAACAAATCAATAGGTGCACGAGGTAGGAAACCATACACAACTTCAAAAGGGCACATCTTAGTAGTAGAATGCAATGAACGATTATAAGCAAATTCAATATGGGGCAAGCATTCCTCCCACATTTTCTTATTACTCTTCAAAACAGCCCTAAGCATAGTAGACAATGTTCTATTGACTACTTCAGTTTGGCCATCAGTTTGGGGGTGACAAGTAGTACTAAAAAGCAGTTTAGTCCCCAACTTAGCCCATAAACATCTCCAAAAGTGGCTAAGAAATTTAGTATCACGATCTGAAACAATAGTATTTGGCACACCATGCAAGCGAATAATTTCACGAAAGAACAAATCAGCAACATTAATAGCATCATCGCTTTTATGACATGGTATAAAGTGTGCCATTTTCGAGAATCTATCCACGACAACAAATATGCTATCCCTCCCCTTCTTTGTTCGAGGTAAACCTAAAACAAAGTCCATAGATATATCCTCCCAAGGAACACTAGGTACAGGCAAAGGCATATATAAACCATGAGGATTGAGTCATGACTTAGCTTTTTGACATGTAGTGCAGCGAGCAATAAAACGCTCAACATCCCGTCTCATCTTTGGCCAAAACAAATGTGTAGCAAGTATGTCCTCCGTCTTCTTCACGCCAAAGTGTCCCATTAATCCTCCTCCATGCGCCTCCTGCGACAACAAAAGACGAATGGAGCTAGCTGGAATGCATAGCTTGTTAGCACGAAACACAAATCCATCGTTAACGACAAACTTGTTCCACATTCTTCCTTCTTTACAATTCTGCATTACATCTTTAAAACCAGCATCATGCACATATTGATCTTTGATGGTCTCCAAACCAAATATTCTGAAGTCAAGTTGTGAAAGCATAGTATAGCGACGAGACAATGCATCAGCAATAACATTTTCTTTTCCCTTCTTGTGTTTAATGACATAAGGGAAAGTCTCAATGAATTCAACCCATTTAGCATGTCTACGATTTAGTTTAGCTTGACTTTTAATATGTTTCAAAGATTCACGATCAGAATGTATAACAAATTCTTTGGGCCATAAATAATGTTGCCATGTTTCTAAAGTCCGAACAAGAGCATATAATTCTTTATCATAAGTAGAATAATTCAGACTAGGCCCACTCAATTTTTCAAAAAAGTATGCAACAGGTTTGCCATCTTGTAATAACACACCTCCTAATCCAATTCCACTAGCATCACATTCAAGCTCAAAAGTCTTATTAAAATCAGGAAGTTGGAGTAAAGGAGCATGTGTCAACTTATCTTTCAATACCGAGAAGGCTTCTTCCTGTGCGGTACCCCAAAGAAAAGGCATATCTTTCTTTGTAAGCTCATTGAGAGGTGCAGCAATGGTGCTGAAATCTCTCACAAAACGCCTATAGAATCCAGCAAGGCCAAGAAAACTCATCACTTGTGTGACCGTTTTGGGCTGCGGCCAACTCTCAATAGCTTCAATCTTGGCTTTATCAACTTCAATTCCCTGTGGAGTAACAACATAGCCAAGAAAAGATACTCGGTCGGTGCAAAAGGTGCACTTCCCAAGGTTACCAAACAAACGTGCATCACGTAGAGCAATAAAAACAGCCTGTAAATGTTCCAAATGTTCTTCCAAAGATCTGCTATAAATCAGTATATCATCAAAATAGACTACCACAAATCGTCCAATGAAAGCACGTAAAACTTCGTTCATTAGTCTCATGAAAGTACTAGGCGCATTAGTTAACCCAAAAGGCATGACTGACCACTCATATAATCCAAACTTAGTTTTAAATGCTGTTTTCCATTCATCCCCCAATTTCATACGAATTTGATGGTATCCACTACGCAAATCAACTTTGGAGAATATTGTAGAGCCACTCACTTCATCAAGCATATCATCTAGCCTAGGAATAGGATGACGATAACGAATAGTAATATTATTAATGCCTCTACAATCAACACACATACGCGATGTACCATCCTTTTTCGGCACTAGAATAATAGGAACAGCACAAGGACTAAGGGATTCGCGTATATAACCTTTGTCGAGAAGCTCTTCTACTTGACGCATAATCTCCTTCGTCTCCTCTGGATTGGTACGGTATGGCGCACAGTTTGGCAGTGAAGCACCGGGAATTAAGTCAATCTGATGCTCAATCCCTCGAATAGGTGGTAATCCCAGTGGCACGTCTTGTGGAAAGACGTCAGCGAACTCCTACAAAATGTTAGTGATAGCAGGAGGCAAAGAGGAAGGCATGTCCTCGAATGAAAATAATGCCTCTTTGCACACAAAAGCATAGCAAACAGATTTGTTGAAATCTAGCTCATCAATATCATATTTGGTGGCAAATAAACATGCACTTTTCAATTTAATTTCAGAAGCAACACTAGATGGTTTATTATTAGGCTTCATTTGTTGCTCAAATTCTTTTGCCACAATCTGATTTTCACTCTTATTCTTCTCCTGTTTTGCTTTATTAGCTCTATTAATATCATCTTTCAAAATGGAATCAGGAGTCATAGGAAGCAAAGTAATATTTTTATCCTTATGAACAAGAGTATAGTGATTGTTTCTACCATGGTGTACAGAATTTTTATCAAATTGCCATGGTCTACCAAGTAATAAGGAACATGCTTGCATAGGTACCACATCACAATCAACATAATCAGCATATGTAGAGATACTAAAATGCACACGAACAGTACGTGTTACCTTAACCTTGCCGCTGTTGTTGAACCATTGGATGTAGTAAGGATGTGGATGTGGTATTGTGGTGAGAGAAAGCTTCTCCACCATCTCCATGCTAGCCAAGTTGTTGCAGCTCCCTCCATCTATGATGACGCGCACAGAACGTTCTTTCACAACTCCCTTGGTATGGAACAAATTGTGCCTCTGATTTTGCTCAGCTTGTGTGACCTGCACACTCAAAACACGTTGAGCAACTAAACATTCATACCTGTCAGCGTCTTCAGGAGCCATGTATTGCGTCTCATGATCAGAATCATCTCCACCATGTTCTTCACGTGTAATAAGAGCCAAAGTCTCCTCATCATAGTCACTAGCGGACTCATATCCACCATCCGCGGTAGCAATCATCACACGCGGAGATTTGCATTCTCTCGCATAATGACCTCCTCCCTTACAACGACGACAAATAATATCACTTGTGTGCCCTGTTGATGCCATGGAAGAAGAAGAACTCTGTGCAGGCCCAGCAGGTGCGCTCTTGGCAGATAATGGTGGTTGTGCCTGTTTTCTTGTATCACGACTGGAGGAGGCACGTGATTGAGGTGCTGGTGTAGTTGAAGTAGAAGATGCACGCGGTGTCCATGATGAAGGTCGGCCTGCAGAAAAGTTAGTTCGCGCCAATGCTTGTCGATCCTGCACTTCACGTTCAGCTTTACAAGCAAGATGGAATAAACGAGTGATATTAGTATACTCCTTATAGTCTAGAATGGTCTGAATCTCTCTATTTAATCCACCGAGAAAACGTGCAAGCATAGCTTCATTCTCCTCAACAATACCACATCTAATCATGCCAGTTTGTAATTCCTGATAATATTCTTCTACAGAATTTTTTCCTTGTCTTAAGCGCTGTAATTTTTGAAGCAATTCACGTTGATAATATGGTGGAACCCAACGAGTACGCATAGCAGTTTTCAAAGCAGCCCAAGTAGTTGGAATAGGATATAATCTACAATGTTCAGACCACCATACACATGCAAAACTAGTGAAATCACAAACAGCAGCAGCAACTCGTCTCTCCTCAGGATATTGTAAACATGTAAATTGTTGTTCAGTTTCTAACTCCCAAGTAAGATATATATCAGGAACATATCTACCCTCAAATGGTGGAATATTCAATTTCAGTTTAGGAATATGGACATCATCTCGTACCTGAGGTGGTGGTGCAGGCCTACCATTATGAATATATACCTGAGGTCGACCTGCTGGTGGTGGTGCAGGTGGCTGCACGTAGTGCTGATTTTGATCAACCTCATCCTCATAATCTCCCACATAATCATCCTCCTCCGCATCAGCAGCAGGAGCCACAGAAGTATCAACAGCAGCACCAACAGTTTGGCCAAACGCAAGAGGAACACGGCTCGCTCGGCGAAGGTCTGTTTCCCGACGTGGAGGTAGTCGTTGTTGTTGTTGTTGGAGAGGTGCGTTAGGTGCAGCGGGTGGTGGTGGTGGAAGACGCGCGATCAATTCATTAAACTTGTTATCGAGCTTTGTTTCAAACGTCTTCTCCATGCCATCTATCTTCTCCATGGCCTCTTCAAATCTGTTTAGCACATCTTGCACCTGTCCACTCATCATTTGCTGAAATTTATCATGCAAATCCTTATTTGTCATGTTCTCCCAGTCAGTCTCGTCGGCTTGTGATCCTGGCATGGTTAGCAGCAATAGAAACACAAAAGAATATGATCCTACAGACTACTAACAAGAGGTGGTGGTGGGTGTCACAAATCTGTCAAGCAAATCTCAAATTCTTACCAGTTCTTACCCAGCAGCAGGCGGTGATCGGCAATCGTTGTAGTCAAAAACTCTCAAAGCTTGGATAGAGCGATTACCAGGGAGAGTCAAACGCACGACGTAGATGTATGTGGAGCTGGGAAGGCTTATAATATGGTAGCAAAAAGGGTCAGCAATAATCAATTCAGAGATGCAAAGTTGAATAAACGCTCAACGACGGTACTGTGCTGGTCCTAGGCTAGACCGTGCTAGAGACGCGAGCCTAGAACACTAACAAAATCACGGCGCTGCACGTAAACAAGGAAAAAGCACACTCTGAATTTTTTTTCGCTCTTTTTTTTGCGCTCTTTTTTTTGCGCTGCTTTTTTTTTGCGAAAAATCACTATAATGGCGAGTGTCTCAAAACTCTTCCTAGGTCAAACTGACAGGATGGGCACGAAATTTTTTCGACCAAATTTTTTTTTCGTTTTTTCGACTGCCCGGACCCAAAAACTGGAAACGGGTCAAAAAAAACTTCCTATAATGGCACCTATCTCAAAACACTCAGAAACACCTAAAAATAGGATAGCCAGATTTTTTTTCGAAAAAATGCGTTTTCGAAAAATTTTGGGCCTAAACGGAGGGTGGTTTCCGGACTCTTTTTTTCCAAAACCTACTCCGGCAAGGAAACACGAATCGGAATCTAGATGGATGTCAAAAACACACCTAATATGCAAGGGACTCGGATTGGGTGGATATATGGTGGTGGTATATGGCAGCGGTGGTGGTATATGGCAGCGGTGGTAATATAGGGATATGGATCGGTGGTGGTATATGGATACGGATTGGTGGTGGTATATGGATACGGATTCGGAGCGGTGGTGGTAGGTGACAGGGGCGATGATGATGGTGCGGTGGCGGCGTGACAACTTATGACCAGAACTCGAAACTCTAAAAGACTAACGCTAAGACCAGCAACTAGACACGACGATGCAACCGCAAATTCAACAAAGCAAAACCCTAAAAAGATTATGCAAAGGCTCAGATTGGTTCAGATATGATGAACTAACCCTAATTTTTTTGGCTTTTTCATGGACTGTAGGTATGAAGAACAGACTCGATCTAAACTACGAAAAATTGTAAAATCTCACCGAGCAACCTGGAAATCTGATACCACTTGATAGAGGCAAAGGTGTCCCGTCTTTCGATGAGATGATGGATATCGCTTTGGTGGAAGTCGACTTTGACGATCCGACTACGAACGTGCGAGGACGTCGCGCCTTAGCAATCGCTAAACCAACTCCGAGAGGTTATTGACCACGCCGGAGCACGATCAACCTGACCACGAGGGTCTGTTTCCTGCGAGCAAACGAAGAACAAGCAAGAAACTAAGATTGCAATCTGGATATTGCGAATATAAGATGAAAGCTTTATTGATCAAGGTGGGGTTCTGTGACGCCTTTGTCTGGTTGTTGAACACAAACGAAGTACGCGAAGTTGCAGCTATGGCGAACTTTTAATCTAAACAAAACCCAAAGTCTAAACGGTGCCCTAAGGGCTGTATATATGGAGGAAGAGAGGGGGAATTTCGTGGCCCTTGGTGGAGGGGTCCGAAATCAACCCTATCTCTTGTTTCCCCACACATACGGACTCTAAAAATAGCCTATACTTATGTATTTCGAAATTACATGGGCCTGGCCCAATAAAAAGGTGACGCAGCACCTATAATAGCCTCGGGACGAAATTTATGAAGTGGCATCTTGTATATTTCGTCCAAGGCTTCATGCACCCATTATGGTGGCTTCAAAGTCCTGAAATCATCACTTGTAACTCCGTTCTTGTTCCCCTTGCGCATGGCATCATCTCCATGCTTGTTCTTGCTCCAATGTTCATCCTTCTCCAAGCTAGGCCCTTCATTTGTAAGCAAAACAAATGTATCCAATTTAGGCAGCATCATATTCTCATGAACATTAGAACCATTACCAAGAAACGTAAGTACCTGATAATTTAATTGGCGTGCGCGAGCTCTAGTAATTGGTCCCGTATATGTAGCAGTAGGGGATGTGGGTGTAACAATGGTGTTGATGTCCTCATCATGAGCCAAAAGGTGCAAACGGTCCCGGGCCATGGTAAGGCGACGCCCGTGGGAATACCGTGCGTGAGGCCGCAAAGTGATATGAGGTGTTACCGGCTAGATCGATGTGACTTGGAATCGAGGTCCTGAAAACTTTGGTATTAGAGCCTAACTGCCTGTAGGATTACCAAGCCAAGCTGGTCGAAGTTGAGTCTAGAAATGATTTAGCTATATAAGGGCATTGATTGTGGAAGGGAACGTAAGGCTCTTTTTACTCCTTTACCTTATGCCCTTCTGATCTGAGTCATCCTCTTCCTTTCTACGGGGTTTAAGAACTAGGCCTTCTCATCTATCTATCTATTAGGATGACAGGTTATTATGATAGAGACTTATAGGATTGATGGATTTAAGCCCCAGTTCAGTTTCTACTACTTCTGTGTGTTCATAGGTGGTCCCGGAACCTTGATATTGTGCTTCTGAGTAGTCATGCCACTATTTTGCAGGATGTTTCAAATCTTTTTGAGCATTTACAGCCGTCATGCTGTCCGAGTCATCCCAGGTTTCTAACTAGTCTGATGCATTTGCAAATCCCTTCTTTCCGTTTCCGATGTCCTTTTGGGCCAGATTAAGCACACTAACAGTCTGTTGAGGTACTCTACTACCTCGACATATATGTTGGAGCTATTATTATGACCCTAGGTGTTTTAGGGAGTCACCTAGTAATCTAGCCATGTTTTGTGTTCCCGGTGTGATGATTCTGGCTGTCATTCTCGAAAGCATCCTGTGATGCCATTTTGTTAATAGGCATTCTTTCCTGGGTTCTTGAACCCAAGATTCACTCTACTTAATTCATGTAGATAGTGTTGCTCGTTCCTTTAGGATATTAGTAACCTTGCGACAGTCCTCGAGGTCCGTGGTATTTCTTCCTTCCAAATACCATGAACCGTTAAGGCAGAAGTTCTTTGGACCAAAATATCACAATCAGAGTACTCCTGAGGAGTTCTCCATTCATAATTGTGATTCTGCCAGTTCTACCTTTCTGCATGGGTTATCTAGAAGAAACCTGTTGAACTTGGTTCGACATATTAACCTATGCATCCACAACTCAGAAAGATATATTCCCCCTTGAGTTGTTCCTCTTCATTTGTATTTCGACCATCATCTATCAATTTATAGTCAGGAGTAATTGTGCATCCGTGTTTATCAATGCTTATTATTCTTGTGGTCCGTCAAGCCATTCTATTCCAGAATGACTAGGAGAAACAAGCTCCAGTACCTCATCCATTTCTAGGATTGGGTCAAAGCAGTTGTATTCTGCAGATCAAATGCAATCAAGCTTTTGATTCTGTTCTACCCTGAAGTATTACCCACTTTATGTTGAGAATATCATGGGATTTGCACCATCTCTTATGAATTCTTGATGCAGTGATACTTCGCACCATCATCATTCATTTCTCGATCCTCGTGTTATTGTAACCAGAATGCCGACAAGTGATTGTGATGTGTGAAATAATACTCCTAGCAACTAGTTGCTTGGTAGTAAATGGACAATATTCTCATTCTTAGCATGTTGGTTACTGAATCATCATCTCTAAGATAGATTGTGCTACCTAGTCCTTATTTCTGGAGCACTCTTCGATCAAGGAGTCAGGATTGTGCCAATGATTGCTTATTTGATCAGGTCGTCTTGCCTGAGAAGCAAGATTGTTCTTGAAGCTTAGTAACATATCGGTGGTTCGTGATTTTTTGATTTTCTTCTCGGAAGTATCACCAGGTTGTCCCCTGACTGTTATGTTGAGCTCGTGATCAAGTTGGTTTCTTATAAATCACCCCTTCTCCAAGAATCTGTGTTGGATATCCCTGAGCTAGTTGGTTGAGGTAGACAACAACTTGGAGAGTTGGAAGGTAGAAGCTTTGCTTATCTTACTTCATCTCTAAGGGATATCTTCTGTGTGTGTGTTGAAGAAAGATGATACCTCCATTGGCTGGTCCTCGTGATCAGTTGTTGGATCTATTGCCTTGTGAAAACTTTGACTTGAGTATGGGCTATCATCAAGTCAAATTAGAACCAACGATGTTTGTAATGTTGTCTTACTCGTGGTTGATCCCTCGAGCATACACCATTACATCTTTTGGTCTGACCAATGCTATCATCGTGTTCACATGATGGTGGAAGTCCAGTGATATGGTAATTCTGACGAGTCGCTGTTGAGCCCATCAGCAGCATTTTGTCTCCTCCATGATTGTGTTGAACATCCAGCTAGTGTTGGAAACTTGTGTAAGCATTTTCTTCATGCCCCGTTCATGAAGTATATGTTGGATAAAAGAAGTGACTTCCTCGATTCACGTGCATTTCATGTAAGTTGCCGCCATGAATTTTGGAAAGGTTTGTTTTGTTTCCTTTGGAATCATCCCAAGTCAGCCATGCACGTGCCAAGTATTACGTGGTCTGTTAGACTGATCATCTTCGCTCCATATGAATTCCGTAGCACACCAAGCCACTGATTGATTTGTTCAAGGAGAAGAAGTTCCCTCCTAAGAGCTAATTCGGACTTATGTAAGGACTTCGATATCCTCGATGATGGTTCCTCACCCGAACTTCGGCAATGTTTTACTATAAGACTACTGAGTGATCATGCTTATCTAGGACAGTGTGTTCACATGTATGTAGCAAAACCTGCTCATGTTTTGGAGCTTGCTACCGTAGTTCATCTCCCGAGAGTCTCGCAACGATATCTCGTCGACTTGTGTTGAAACTCTTCTTTCAGACATGTGAGTCTAAAGTATCCTATTTCTAACCAGATCTGAATCTCAGGCAGATATGATGGTTGGAACATTCCCGACATTTGCATTTTGTTCCAAACTTGCACTGCCTTTTGTCAATCTCCCTTGGACTGCCCTTCTCAGCAATTTTTGTTCAGGATCATCTTCAGAAGTGGTCCTACCATGGGTTCCATCCATTTTTGATGATAAGCAAATCATTCATTGCGTTGTCTTCAACAAGGTAGTCCACCTCATCCATTCTAGTCCGAGTATGTCATTCTTTTGAACTCCTTCAAACTATCGTTTGTAAATTTCCTTAGGCTGGTATAGAGAGTTCCAATGATCTTTGTACCAAAAGTAATTCTTTTTGCCACTTAAGGGAATAATTTTACGAGTCACCTCTCCCAAGGTGCCCCTCTATGGGATCATGGAAATTGTTTCTTAGCTACTTTGAAACCCTCGTTAAATTGTTTCTTCCGTTCCTCCTGATGCATGTTGTGCCTCTCAGCTCCAGAGATGTTTCTACGTCTCATTCTGTGAGTTGATCTTGTGATCATTAAGATGATCCTAAGTTACTCGAACCTCAAGAAGATCAATTCTTCTAAATTTTCCCTTTCTTCTCGTTGTCATGTTGGATGTAGTTCTCAAAGCAAGACGTCGAGATCAAGGTGATGCAAAATCAACATCCTCGAGAAAGACTTCTGAATCGTGAAGATCATGTCAGCTTTGTGTCCCCTCTGTCTTCTTACCGCACGTCTTGAAATCTCGGGACGAGATTCTTGTTTAGTGGGGGTGAGCTGTCACAGCCCCAGATCAGCCCTTGCTTGATTTTTCTTGCATCCATGCATCATGTCTAAATTTCTTTTAAATTTGAATTGGGGAATTGGAGAGCCTCAGAAATCATTTCTAAAAATGATCAACATTAAAAAAAATTGCTTCAAATGCTTCCAAGGAATTGTTCCTTTTTAGCTTTGAAAAATATTGACAAGACTAAAATTCAAACCAATATTTTTGGAGGTTCAAAAGTATTTATCTTCGGCCTTTGAGTTAAATACTATAGTATTTGAATTGGATTATATTCATAATAATTAGTTTACTAATCCAATAATTCTGAAAATTGGTAAGTGGCTCTGAATATATTATGCATAGTGAAAGTGCAACTATCCCTAGGTGGTTTTGGTAATTCATAACAACATATAGCTCATTGAGCTAATACTATTCCAAGATAATTATTTCAGGAAAGCTCAATGATTGGCATGGCATGGATGTGAAAGTGGAACCCTCAAAATGCTAAGGACAAAGGATTGGCTCAAGCTCAAAAGCTCAAGACTCTTCATTTTATATTTTAGTGATCCAAGATCACATTGAGTCTTTAGGAAAAGCCAATACTATTAAGGAGGTATGAGGTGTTGCTTAATGAGCCTCTTGCTTCATGTGCTTAGTGATATGCTCCAAAGCCCTCAACTACTTTCCCATATCCACATATGACCTAAACCTTAAGCCAAACTCGGTCCTACCGATTCTTCCTATCCGGTGCCACTGAGTTTCACTTGTCATTAGCCACTGCCAAACCCTAGCAATTCGGTCCTACCGATAAGGATCTCGGTCTCACCGAGATGGGGTTGCAAACTCTCTGTTTCCCTTTCGTAACTTTTCGGTCTCACCGAAAGAGCGAATCGGTCCCACCGAGATTGCAATGTAAACTCAGTGTTTCCCCTTTGTAACTTTCGGTCTCACCGAGTTCCACTCAGTCTCACCAAAAGAGCAAATCGGTCCCACCGAGTTTGCCTGACCAACTCTCTGGTTAGCTAATTACCAAATTCGGTCTCACCGAGTTTTTGTAATCGGTCTCACCGAGATTACGTTATGCCGAAACCCTAACCGAATCGGTCCTACCGAGTTGCATGTCAGTCCCACCGAAATTCCTAACGGTCACTAGGTTTACTACTTCGGTCAGACCGAGTTTATTTATTCGGTCCCACCGAGATTGGAAAACTGTGTAACGGTTAGATTTTGTGTGGAGGCTATATATACCCCTCCACCTCCTTCTCATTAAGTGAGAGAGCCATCAGAACACACACATCATTCCAACTCATATGTTCTGAGAGAAAACCACCTACTCATGTGTTGAGATCAAGACATTCCATTCCTACCATATGAATCTTGATCTCTAGCCTTCCCAAGTTGCTTTCCACTCAAATGTTCTTTCCACCAAATCCAAATCCTATGAGAGAGAGTTGAGTGTTGGGGAGACTATCATTTGAAGCACAAGAGCAAGGAGTTCATTACCTACACACCATTTGTTACTTCTTGGAGAGTGGTGTCTCCTAGATTGGCTAGGTGTCACTTGGGAGCCTCCGACAAGATTGTGGAGTTGAACCAAGGAGTTTGTAAGGGCAAGGAGATCGCCTACTTCGTGAAGATCTACCGCTAGTGAGGCAAGTCCTTCGTGGGCGATGGCCATGGTGGGATAGACAAGGTTGCTTCTTCGTGGACCCTTTGTGGGTGGTTGCTTCTTCGTGGACCCTTCGTGGGTGGAGCCCTGTGTGGACTCGTGCAACCGTTACCCTTGGGTGGAGCCCTGTGTGGACTCGCGCAACCGTTACCCTTCGTGGGTTGAAGTCTCCATCAACGTGGATGTAGGATAGCACCACCTATCCGAACCACGGGAAAAACATCCGTGTCTCCAATTGCGTTTGAAATCTCCAAACCCTTCCCTTTACTTTCTTGCAAGTTGCATGCTTTACTTTCTGCTGCCTATATACTCTTTGCATGCTTGCTTGAATTATATGATGATTGCTTGACTTGTCCTAAATTAGCTAAAATCTGCCAAGAACTAAAATTGGGAAAAGGTTAAGTTTTTATTTGTTCAAGTAGTCTAATCACCCCCCTCTAGACATACTTTCGATCCTACAAGTGGTATCAGAGCTTTGGTCTCCATTTGCTTGATCTCCATAGCTTTTGGTGGTCATAGCCTTGGTTTCACACCTAGGAGAGTATGGCGTCTAGCGAGGGAAATTATCACCGTAGAGGTCCTTACTTTGATGGTACTAATTTTGCTAGTTGGAAGCATAAAATGAAAATGCATATTCTTGGACATAACCCCGCCGTTTGGGCTATTGTGTGTGTTGGTTTGCAAGGTGACTTCTTTGATGGGAGAGAACCAAACCGTGAAGCTACCGCGGATGAGTTGAAGATGTTGCAATACAATGCTCAAGCTTGCGATATTCTCTTCAACGGATTGTGCCCCGAAGAATTCAACAAAATCAGCCGCCTTGAGAATGCAAAGGAAATTTGGGACACTTTGATTGATATGCACGAAGGTACTGACTCCGTCAAGGAATCCAAGTTGGATGTGCTTCAAAGCCAACTTGACAAGTTCAAGATGAAGGATGGTGAAGGTGTCGCTGAAATGTACTCTAGGCTTGCTCTCATCACAAATGAGATTGCCGTCTTAGGAAGTGATGATATGACCGATAGATTCATCATCAAGAAGATTCTAAGAGCCTTGGATGGAAAATATGATACCGTGTGCACATTGATCCAAATGATGCCCAATTACAAAGATCTCAAGCCAACGAAGGTGATTGGAAGAATTGTTGCTCATGAGATGTCACTTAAGGATAAAGAGGAACTTCACAACAAATCAAGTGGTGCCTATAAAGCCTCATGTGAAGCCCCTACATCATCAAGTGAGAAACAAGACTTCAACGAAGAATTGAGCTTAATGGTGAAGAACTTCAACAAGTTCTACAAGAGTAGAAGCAAAGATAGAAGCTCCAAGTCAAGGTCCTACAATGACAAAAGATCTTCTAGTCAAGAGCGAAACTGTTACAATTGTGGAGACCCGGACACTATTCCAATGAGTGTACGGCTCCCTACAAGAGAAGAGAAGATTCTCCAAAAAGAAGAAGCAAAGGATCACCACCAAGGGAAAGAAGGAGTAGAGATGATCGTTATGAACGAAGATACTCACGGAGAAGCAAGGATTCGGAAAGGAAGGAAAAATCATCAAGGAGTTACACAAGACGAAGACATCAAGCTCATGTTGGTGAATGGGTATCCGGCTCCGATTCCGACAGCCACTCCGAGAGAAGTTATCACTCCGACTCCGAAGATACTCAAGATGAAGGTGTTGCCGGTCTAGCACTTGTGTCAACCAACTCCTACGGCATATTTGACTCACCAAATGAAGGAATTGGAAGATGCTTCATGGCCAAAGGTCCTAAGGTAACACACCCCGAGTATGTTGATTTTAATAGTGATGAAGATGACTTGTTAGGTGATGATTTGCTTGGTGACAACTCTAGTGATGAATACTATGATGAAAGACCAATTAATCATGCTAATCAAGATAAAATGAATGAAAATGATAAGGAGAAGATTGAGGCTCTAACTAAAGAACTAAAAACTCTTAAGTTAGCTCATGACACTATCTTCGAAGATCATGGAGAACTTTTAAGAGCTCATGAGAAACTACGCTTTGAAAAGCTCAATCTTGAGCAAGAGCATGAGTTCTTAAAGGCAATCAATGATGATCTCCGCAAGAAAAGTTCTTCTTACATTGCCAAGCGTTTACTCTTATCCACTTACATGCCTCAAGTGAAGTCTAACAAGAAAGATTCTTCCTCTAGTAGTAACAATGATCATGCTAAATCCAATATTGTTGCTTCTAGTAGTTCTCTTGATTCCACTAATGATTCTCTTAGCCAAGTTACACTTGAGCAAGAAAATAGCTTATTGAAGGGAATTATAGAGAAAGGAGTGTACAAAAGCCTTGCCGGGAGTAAGCAATTCGAGGAAATTGTGCGCAAGCAAGGAATGCACCGGAAGAATCAAGGTGTTGGTTTTGAACGAAAGTTCAATGCCAATGGAGTTTAATGGGAAGAAGATCAATACCCCAAGACAAAGTTTGTCCCTCAACAAGAGAAGTATACTTCTTTCAAGGGGACACAAGCTCAAGATGATCTTCCACCACAAGACTACGAGCAAAAAGGCAAGGACAAGCTTCAAGAGGAAATTGATGCATTTGAAGAAGCTCCAAAGACCTTAGTCAAGTGGATTCCCAAGACTACTTCAAGTTCCACTTCATCAAGTACGACTACAACTCCAAGGATTCCCATCAAGATGATGTGGATCCAAAAGAAGAAGAACTAGAGAGTTCTTGAGGGTGACTCCGCCAACATACTTCACTCTTATGATTTTGGCAAGAACAAGTGCAATCAACTTCCACATCTTGCACTAGTTCAAGGAGTCACAAACCCTCTTGTTGGTAAGACAAGGGACAAGGTAACCTAAAAGTTTTCATGGACATCATCCTCATGTGCATCACTCTATGTCTATGGATATCCTTGTTTGTTCCTTGTGGGACTAACCCATGTAGGTATTGAAAGTGCAATTCACTCATATGGATAGCTCCAAGAGATCTACATCAACATTGAGCATCCACATCTTCAATATCTACATGAAGTCATCATCGACAAAACCCAAGGTTAGTTCATCCCTCTTAGGGGGGATATCACATCTAGGGGGAGCTTTACTCTAAAACTTGAGCTAAAGCAACTCTAAAGATGTGAACACAACAATGCTTTATGTAATAGTGGTAACCCCACTTGAGCTTAAACGATGAGTATGACCTATGATCAAGTGTTCTCACTTGACTCCTAAGTCAATATACTCATATATAGATGACCTAGTCATCGCAAATTGCTTGATAGATGCTAGAATTGGTTGTGCATGTCTTGCCACATATTTCATTTGCCATCTTATTGTGTGAGCATGCTGGTTGCATAATTTACTCATTCGAGGACATCCACTTGTTGTTTTGACTGTTTGGTTTTATCTTCTTTTGCCAAGTGGATGGACAAGAATGCCTAAGAACCTCATCTAGCTATCTATGCTTTTCTCGTCTCAAACTCTATTCATGCTGCATCACAAAATTTGATCAAGTCAGATTCGAACCACTCTGTGTGAGGAGCGCTCGGAGTCCCCGATTCATCATAGACTTAAACTTCCAAAACCTCTTTATGATTCTCGGTCTGACCGATACTCCACTTTCGGTCCTACCGAGATCATTAAGTTGATCTAGGTTTTCGATCTCGGTGCAACCGATTTGAACCTTTCGGTCACACCGAGTTTCAGTAACTGCACGCAGTTATGAATCTCGGTGCCACCGAGTTGTTCCACTCGGTCACACCGACAGGGTCGGGCTATATATAGTCACGGGCAAAATTTGGAAATTTCTCCGAACCCCTCGCCCGCGCGATAGCCTGCTCTGCCCTCGAGGTCTCCGGATCGTCTTCTCGCCGCCAGCAACCTCCAGTCGCTGGTTTCCGTCGCCGTCAACGGGAATTCTGCCCCGCCGTTGCCGCCGTAGCAAGTCCCCGCCGAACTAGGGTATGGACTTGATCTTTGTGCTATTCCTCAATCTGATTCCTAGCACATTGTGATCATACTGTTTCTAGCCACGTTTGATAAACTTCTATCTAGTCAAAACGCTCATAGGTTAGGTTTGATTCGAAAATTCTAGGTTTAGGTTTCCGCCGAAACCATCTCGGACCCACCGAGTTGAAAAACTCGGTCCCACCGATTTGGCTTATGCCATTGCACAAGTGAGACTCGGTCTGACCGAGAATTACTTATCGGTGTGACCGATTTTTGAACTCAGTGAAACCCTAGCAGTCTCGGTGCCACCGAACTGTGACTCGGTCCTACCGAGTTCACTAGTTTAGGTTCCAAAACTGCTTTGGTATCACCGAGTTTGAAAATCGGTAGATCCGAGATGATTTCAGTGGGAAACTAAAACTAAGTTTTTGGATTATTCTTTTTGCAAAAATATCTGCATTTTGTGATGCTCATCCACTCTATCTCCTCTATAATCTATTCACAGGGTCAGCAGTCAGTTTGCAGCATGTCAGACCAGAGTGATAGCCAGAATCTGTCAGAGCAGCAAGTGGTCATGAGTGAGGGCACTAGTCCCTCCAGTTCATCTGATGAAGGCAGCAGGAGCACTCCTAGCAATTTGCCAAAGGCTGCCACGAGACAAAGGAAGAAGAAAACTTCAGACTCTGAAGATGAGGACTATGTGGCAGAGGAAGAGGCCACTTCCAAGAGAGTTGAGCCAGCTCAAGGCACAAAGCCAGGGCTGAAAATCAAAAGGCGAGCAGGCAGGCAGCCCATGTCAAAGGCAAGAGCCTCAACTGAGAAGCCCACTCCCCAAGAGCCAGTTGCTGCAGAAGGCAAGAAGAGAAAGGAGAGGGTGAAGAAGACTGTGGCTAGGGTACTTGGCAAAGCTTCCATCATGGAAGAGGAAGAATAAGAAGAGGCAGCTGCACCAGCGCCCAAGGCACCCAAGCTAATGGGAGATGCCATAAAATCAGGGGGAGCTGCTTACAAGGCCAAGCCAGCTCCAAAGCCAAAGCCCAAGAGGAACACACGGAGCATTCCTGCAGCTGAGAAGAACAAGGCCCCAGTGCCTGAGACTGTTGCTGAGGATGAGGAAGAGAATGTCCTTCGGAAGCTCAAGCCCAAGATCCCAGACCACAACGATGCTCATCCTGTGGCTGAGGATATGAAGCTCAGGAGAGACTCAGGGCTCAGGAAGTGGAGAGAAGCAGATCCATATGCTTCTAGGAGAAGGACTACCGTAGACTACAGGTTTCACACCAAGGAGCAGCAGGATTTTTATGAGACTGTGCTGCTAGATAAGAAGCCCATTGTCTGTGATATGCGATGGGTTGATTGGACATATATCAAGGAGAATGAGGAGTACTACCCAGGAGTATTTGACAGCTTTAGTGCTTGTGGAGTAGCTGACTTTGTTGGGCAGAAGCTCACAAAGTGGAACGAGGAACTTATCATGCAGTTCTACTCCACGGCACACTTTTATCCAGATGGGAGGATCACATGGATGTCTGAGGGTACAAGGTACCAATCTACAGTGGCTAAGTGGGCACAGATCATTAATGCCCCAGAGGAGCAAGATGAGGACTTGCATATCTATGCCAAGAAGAAGATGGACCACAACTCCATGTCCAACATGTAGAAGGAGATTACGAATGAGGCACTTGACATGTTCAAATTAGGCTCAGTGCATTATCTGCTATCAGGATTGCCTACGATCAACTGGATCCTTAGGCACACCCTTCTGCCCAAGTCTGGAGATCACAAGATGATCAGAGGCCATGCTATCAACTTGCTACATGTGTTTGATGTGCCTCAGAAATTCAAAGTCATGAGCCTCATAGTGGAAACAATTAAGAGGACTGCAGCAGATCAAAAGAGGAGCTGTGGATATGCCCCTCAGATTCAGGAGCTCATCAACTCCAAGATGGGCACGGGTGTATATTTGTTGGATAAGGAACACCTGCCCATCCGTCCAGATTTCGAGGACAATGAAGTTGTCATGACTGAGAACGAGCCATCATCTGCCCAAGCATTTGCAAAGAAGGAGAAGGCGAGGAAGGAGGAAGCTGCCAAGATGCCTACTCAAGAGGAGGCATCTGAGTACTTTTTGAAGACCAAACAAGAGCAGCTTGGTTACTTGATTGCATCCACGCTGAGGATTGAGCAAAGTCTGGCCACCCTCACTAAGAACCAGCAGAGCCTAGAGAGAATCATGGAACAAAAGTTCTATGACTTAGATGTCAAGGTAACAGAAGTTCAGTCTGCAGTGGAGCAGCTCCAGGAGGACATGAATGAGAGGAGAGGCAGGACCACAACTCATGCTTTTTCTAGAGTGCCATGAGGCCCGAGGTCGTCTGCCGTGCCAGTTGCTGACACCAGAGCCACCACTTCAGCACCAGCTACAGCCTCAGCTCCAGCATCTACTTCAGCGCCAACTCCAGCGACTACTTCAACATCTACAGAAGCCTTCGTCCTTGGAGTGATCCGGACTCCACCACCACCTGAAGATTAAGCCTGAGCGTCGATCTAGTGCTATGCATTTTCTAGGAACTTTTTGGTAACTTGTTGCCAAAGGGGGAGAAGATGTATAGATCATAGGCTTCGAGAGAGAGAGTGTTGCTTTTCTCTCTTGATTTATTTGGTGGTTTTTCGAACCTTTTCTGCTTTTGAGTGCTTGATACTACGTCATTATTTGTGAGACATTGATGATCATGTGTTTGATCATAAGCTACACTTAATGCTTGCTTAATGCTATTATCTTATCTATCTTGTGTGATCATTTACTATTCTTGGTGATGAGTGCATGTATTTCATTCTTATCATTTTGAGCGCTCCACCAAGATGTATGTGACATGGAAGAGTAACCCATGACTCTAACTCTTTGTGCATTTGCAGTCCAAAGCAAATTTTAAATATGCACAAATTTAGGGGGAGCTCTTACTTATCACATACTTCTCAAAGCGACGATATATTTCATGCTTATTATCATTTGTCGAAGCTTTGATCTATATGTTGCCATCAATTACCAAAAAGGGGGAGATTGAAAGTGCAACTATCCCTAGGTGGTTTTGGTAATTCATAACAACATATAGCTCATTGAGCTAATACTATTCCAAGATAATTATTTCAGGAAAGCTCAATGATTGGCATGGCATGGATGTGAAAGTGGAACCCTCAAAATGCTAAGGACAAAGGATTGGCTCAAGCTCAAAAGCTCAAGACTCTTCATTTTATATTTTAGTGATCCAAGATCACATTGAGTCTTTAGGAAAAGCCAATACTATTAAGGAGGGATGAGGTGTTGCTTAATGAGCCTCTTGCTTCATGTGCTTAGTGATATGCTCCAAAGCCCTCAACTACTTACCCATATGCACATATGACCTAAACCTTAAGCCAAACTCGGTCCTACCGATTCTTCCTATCCGGCGCCACCGAGTTTCACTTGTCATTAGCCACTGCCAAACCCTAGCAATTCGGTCCTACCGATAAGGATCTCGGTCTCACCGAGATGGGGTTGCAAACTCTCTGTTTCCCTTTCGTAACTTTTCGGTCTCACTGAAAGAGCGAATCGGTCCCACCGAGATTGCAATGTAAACTCAGTGTTTCCCCTTTGTAACTTTCGGTCTCACCGAGTTCCACTCGTTCTCACCGAAAGAGCAAATCGGTCCCACCGAGTTTGCCTGACCAACTCTCTGGTTAGCTAATTACCAAATTCGGTCTCACCGAGTTTGTGTAATCGGTGTCACCGAGATTACGTTATGCCCAAACCCTAATCGAATCGGTCCTACCTTGTTGCATGTCAGTCCCACCGAAATTCCTAACGGTCACTAGGTTTACTACTTCGGTTAGACCGAGTTTATTTATTCGGTCCCACCGAGATTAGAAAACTGTGTAATGGTTGGATTTTGTGTGGAGGCTATATATACCCCTCCACCTCCTTCTCATTAAGTGAGAGAGCCATCAGAACACACACATCATTCCAACTCATATGTTCTGAGAGAAAACCACCTACTCATGTGTTGAGATCAAGACATTCCATTCCTACCATATGAATCTTGATCTCTAGCCTTCCCAAGTTGCTTTCCACTCAAATATTCTTTCCACCAAATCCAAATCCTATGAGAGAGAGTTGAGTGTTGGGGAGACTATCATTTGAAGCACAAGAGCAAGGAGTTCATTACCTACACACCATTTGTTACTTCTTGGAGAGTGGTGTCTCCTAGATTGGCTAGGTGTCACTTGGGAGCCTCCGACAAGATTGTGGAGTTGAACCAAGGAGTTTGTAAGGGCAAGGAGATCGCCTACTTCGTGAAGATCTACCGCTAGTGAGGCAAGTCCTTCGTGGGCGATGGCCATGGTGGGATAGACAAGGTTGCTTCTTCGTGGACCCTTTGTGGGTGGTTGCTTCTTCGTGGACCCTTCGTGGGTGGAGCCCTGTGTGGACTCGCGCAACCGTTACCCTTCGTGGGTTGAAGTCTCCATCAACGTGGATGTAGGATAGCACCACCTATCCGAACCACGGGAAAAACATCCGTGTCTCCAATTGCGTTTGAAATCTCCAAACCCTTCCCTTTACTTTCTTGCAAGTTGCATGCTTTACTTTCCGCTGCCTATATACTCTTTGCATGCTTGCTTGAATTATGTGATGATTGCTTGACTTGTCCTAAATTAGCTAAAATCTGCCAAGAACTAAAATTGGGAAAAGGTTAAGTTTTTATTTGGTCAAGTAGTCTAATCACCCCCCCCCCCTCTAGACATACTTTCGATCCTACACATAGCCACATGATTATTTTCAGAATAAAAAAAATAGTTTAGTGCCTGAACTAAATCAGAACACAGAAAACAAAATAGAAACAGAATAGAAATAAAACAGAGAAAACTTACCTGGTGCCCGCCAACTGGCCCAGCACTGTAGCTGGCCGGCCCAGCCCAATAGGGGCTCCTCCCTGTCGTCTTCCCCCTTGCCAGGAGGACGAGCGCGTGGCCGGCGCGCACGAGCACATGTCCGGCCACCTCCTCCTTGCTTGCCGCTGCTGGAGTCTACCCCGAGCGCCACGTGCATCGCCCCGACCTTCCCCTGGACCCTCTCACTCACCCACGGCTTCCTGCCCCTTCTCTGCTCTCTCCCCGAACGCGCCTGCCGCCGCCGACGTGCACCACCGCGGCCACCGCCTCCCCCTCGCCTCTCCGACATGCCCAGGAGCTCTGCCACCGACGCCTACGCCTCTCTGTCAACTCACGCGACGCCAAACGCCGCCGAACGCCGTCTTCGCCTTCGTTTTCAACCTCGGGCACCCGAGCCGTCTCCGGTCGATTCGGCCCGGCCAGGACCTCCCCGAGCTTGCCGACCCCCTCTTCGGCATCGCCGTGAGCCCTTGCTGCCAACCCCTCTCTTCCCTCTATCGTTTTCCTCCTCTAGCCCCTTTGGCCACCCCGACCGAAGCTCGCCGCCGTTGCGCTTCGTCGCCGCCGGGGCTAGAGCCCACCTCTGTCGCGTTTGAGAGTGTCACCGCCCTCAACACGTCTGTAGGAGCACCTAGCACCCCACCGCTGGACCTGCCGTGCACCACAACGCCGGTTCCGAGCGCAACCGAACCACGGCCGCCGCAAACCTTGTCGCCGGCATTGATTCCGGCGACCATCGGGTCCAGCTCCACCACCCACAGACGCGGCTCAGCCCCAGCTCTCCATAGAACCCAACCACGCGCCAAACCATGGCCAGTAGCGCAATCCCAACGCGGACGCCGCCGCGATCTGAGGTCGCCGGCGGTTAAACGCCGGAAGCTGACGTGGCACCATTGGTTTAGGTGCTAATCGCGTTTAGTTATTGCCTGTGTCAATGACATGTGGGTCCCCAAGCATAATTAGGTTAGTCTAATTTTCTATTAAGATTAGTACTAATGTGTGTGGACCCCATGTGTCAGCTTTGACTTTGGTCAAGTCAACGTTGACCGGTCCCACCTGTCATCCACCCAAACCAGCCTAAGCCACTGACGTATGGGTCCCACAGGTCAGGTTTGACCTGGCCGACTCAGTTGACCTGCCGACGTCACACCTATGTCATCCTGACGCAGTAAAGCATTTTCTGGATTTAAGTTTATTCAGGAAATTTGAGAAAATAGTATAAACTTCTAAAAATCATAGAAATTCAATCATAACTCCAAATCAAATAAGTTATATATGAAAAATTATCAGAAATATTCAAGGAATCTGTTTATGGCATTTTCATGCATATTTGAGCAAGTTAGCATCACTATTCAGGACAAACTAAGTGAATGGAATTTGAATATTAACTTATGGAGTTTGAATTTGAACTTAGGGTTCAAAACAACTTCATTTAATATGGTTGCTAGTTGCATTAGCTCAATCAACAGCATATTGCCATGTTAATTCATGCATCACATTGTTGCACTACATTGATTGTGTTTCCTCTCTATCGCTGGTATTTGTCCCCCTTCAGTAGATGTTGTTCCGGCGATGAGTTCAATGACACTGATGAAGAGATATACTAGCTTCGGAAGTGCCAGGCAAGCAAACCCCCTTGTTCATTTCGATACAATCCCACTCTCTCGCTCCTGCTCTCTTTTACTGCGTTAGGACAACAACGATTCAACTGTACATGCTGCGGTAGTTGAACCACTTTCCTCTGCATGACCCGTCATTTCCACAGTAAATAGATGAAACCCACTAGCATGAGTAGGAGTTGTTTGAGCCCTGATGTACCTACTCATTCATGCTTGTTTGTCATGCCTGCTACTCCTTAGAGTTGAGTCAGGTCTGATTCATCGGGGATGAATTGGAATGGCGATGAACATGTCCTACTATGTGTGAGCTAAGTGTGTGAACACGATTTGGTGAAGGTAGCGGTGAGAGGCCATGTAGGAGTACATGGTGGGTTGTCTCATTGAAACCGTCCTCAGGAACTGAGTTCTGTGTTTGTGATCCATGAACAGCTACTACCACTCATTGGGATACTTAATTGACCCTCTCGACTTATTAACTGCCCTAGTCCTCTGTCCAGGAGTTGCAACTAGTTTCTGGTGTTTATAGGATATGTGTTGGCAGTCGTGCGTAGCGCTGACCCTAGGGGTGGGCTACGATGCGGTAGATACACCGTGGCACGGTGTACCGAGCGCCCGTTTGGTGTCTCGGGAACCCTGCACACATCGTTTGGGGCTGTGAGCAAAACTCCGGCCGGATATCCTCGCGGATGGAACCCGAATAGGCGATAAACCTGGACTAGAGACTTGTGTGGTTAGTCAGGTCGTGGCGGACACCCTTGCCAGGCTTCCGCTTGAAGGTTGCCGAGATACATGACGTGTATATGGTGATAAGTGGTGGGAGCGTGTGTGAAGAAGTACACCCCTGCAGGGTTATCATTATCTATTCAAATAGCCGGATTCCTTGGATATGGAAACTTGGACCCCTTGCATAGTTCATAGACAAGTGAAAGTGGCAGCCTCTCTTATGGGGAAATGTAGTCTAGTGCTTCCATGAGCCATAGTAGTCCGTTACTGCCTGGTTCACCGGAGTCCTGTTAGCCCAGCACTACTGCTCAGGACACTTGATTGGCCGGCATGTGTTTCACTTTGTTCTGTGTCTGTCCCTTCGGGGAAATGTCACTCGGTGACATCCGGAGTCTTGCCTAGCCTGCTACAGCCCGGGTTCCCGGAGTCCTGTTAGCCTAGTGCTACAGCCCGGATTCACACGCTGCTGACCGACATGCTCGATGTGATTCATGTATGCCTGTTCCCATAGGTTGGTGCCGTTTTGGGTTCACGACTAGCCATGTCGGCCCGGGTTCTCTATCATATGGATGCTAGCGACACTGTCATATATGTGAGCCAAAAGGCACAAACGGTCCCGGGCCATGGTAAGGCGACACCTGTGGGAATACCGTGCGTGAGGCCACAAAGTGATATGAGGTGTTACCGGCTAGATCGATGTGACTTGGAATTGGGGTCCTAAAATATGATGCATGTCCGATTTAAAGAAGCATGTCATGGAAAAGTGCAAAAAACAATACTAAAAATTAAGTGGAGCTCAATATGCAACAAGTTGCATATTGACGAAACACCACATGGCTTATTTAGTTCTCTCCCGTTTATGCTACTCAACAAAATTAAATGTTATTAAACGTGGCAAGGGGTGAGGCAAAAGTAACTACATATTTTAGGAAATTTTAAGTGAGGCCGAAAACAACAAATAACAATTTCGCTAAATCCCCACATGTCATTTAGCAATTGAAGCAAACAACAATTGAAACATTCTTGATGTTGTTATCATGATGCAGATGACATGTACAAGTTTTAAGCAATTTTATGAAAATGTTGACATGGGCATGTTATGAAGCACTTCTCATTGTGGCGGAAATGAAAGGGGTGCCACGGCAACGACAACGGGAATGGTGCCACGGCAACATTCCGGTTCCCATAACTCGATTGAGATGCCGGTGCAAAAGAAAGTGTGACGGGAGTGTGTCATGCGATGAATGGTGGGGTGATCCTGGCTACCGGGTTCCCACGAGACGACGGCATGGCAACGGGGAACATGCAAGAAACACGTGGGGCGCGATGCAAACGCGAGCATTTCATACAACACACATGCATTCGGTCCACGGTCGGCAGTCTCGATGGTTATACCTTCGAAGTGTGCATTATCGGAACGGATCAAGTTGTAGAGGGAAGTAGGCTTTCTTGCGATGACGTTAGTGGAAGTAGTCGTTCTCGCTTCGTAGTTATACACACTCCATAGGTGTTCGGGGTCACAATGAGGAACTTGACGTCCATGGGGTCTTCGAGGGTCGACAGTAGTGGTACTCGGTCGTTTCGAAGAGGTACTTGGGGTCTTCAAACTTGCCGGTCTCATCAACTCGAAGGGGTACTTGGCATTTCTGCTACCCGGGTCGTCAGCGACGATAGTTGTTCTATGCATCCTGCGTCAAGGTACTTGTCGTTCTTAGCGATTCTGAAGACGGCGGTAGTGGTACAATTTTTGAAAAGGAACTTGATGCATCTGATGTTCCCGGGGGTGACGGTAGTTGTGCACAATCGTTGTTGGACTTGACGGGTTCGAGGTCTCCGGGTGTAGTGGTACTTGGCGTCTCATCGTGTAGTCGTTTGTCATAGTCGGACTTGACAAAATGCACACCGGTTGTAGTCGTGGTACCTCGCAGCAGAAAACACACGGCATGGGTACACGAACTTGTCGTAGGTAAGTTCTCCGGGGACGGCCTTGGAGCTTGCCAGTGTGTGAAGTAGGGAAAGTAGAGGAGGCGGCAGAAGATGGCAGCAGGGCGAGGCGGCGCTGCTGATGGGGGGGGGGTGGCGAGATGGGCACTGCAGACACGGGACACAGCGGGTCGGCCAGTTGGCGAGCGGATCCCGACGGATCGAGGGGTCTCCGAACTTAGCATTTCCCGGTGGCAGCAATCTCCGGGGTGCTCTGCTAGTGAGGCGTTCATCTCCTCGAGCATGACGAGGAGGATGCGCCTATAGCTGAAGACGATGAGAGGAGGCCAGGCGACCATCGTTTCCTCGCAACAGCGGGGCGACGGAGCACAGAGGAGCTCGAAGGCGAGCGATGGAAGGTGTGCGGGGGGGGGGGGGTTGCGGTCGTCGGCCTCCTGGCGAGGTTAAGGCGGCGATGCGGGCAGGAGGGAGGCCGCAGGGGCGCCGGGGTTAGCGCGATCGGTGGGGCTTACCTCTGAACTGCAGCGGTGGGCTGCTGACGATGGCTTGCATAGGAGGCTGGCGCCATGCAACTCGGGGTCACGGGGAAGGAGCCGCGTAGAGAGGCGACACTCGGCGGCGGGGCCAACATCAAGGAGCAGGTTGGTTGCGGGGGCCTACCGGAGAGCGGGCAGGAGGAGACGAAGACGGTGCAGTGGTGGGGCGAGAGGAGGAGAGGGAGACGAGCACGTGGGCTACGGGGGGGGGGGGGGGAAGGAGAGGAGGAGATGGGATCGAGCAGGAGGGAGATGGCGGCGCTGGAAGAAAAGGTCGAGGGAGGAGATGCTCGCTAGGGTTACGGGGGAGGGGGAGTGGGCCTTGGAGTCCGGCCCAGTAGAGAGGGGGGGGGGGCTGCGCCTAGGCGTAGATGGGCCTGCCTGAGTTGTTTGCTGGGATCTCTGTCTCTTTCTCCCTTCTTCAAAACTCTTCCAAAATCAGAAGAGCAAATAAAGAAAAGAGAGAAAAAGAAATGAGAGGACAAGAATTTGAGCATGTGGGTTATTTTCCCGGACTCACAAAAATGTGCTTGTTCCGAGAAAATAGAAATGGCCATGATTGGAAGACGTAAATTCAAACTCATTTGAATCCAATTCAAATGGGTTTGAACTAGGACTCTATAAAAGGAAGGTTCAAAAATATTTGGATTTTTGGTGGATCTCCGGAAAATGATGAAAGAATATATGGCAAGGTTGGAGACCAACAATTAAGATAGCAAAGGCAATGGGATATTTTGCAAGTGTGTTTATGGGTGATTCCAAAATTATTGGAGTATTATTTTTATAGCTCCCTAAAATATTCGGAGAATATGTTTTAAAGAAAATCACCATAGTGAATATCCCTCGATTTAAATAGATCAAAGATCTATGCATTTTATTTATTTTATTTAACAAAAAATGAAATGGCATGATGGCATGATGACATGATGCAATGCACATGATGCAAAGATGAATGCAATAGACAAAACAAATCACCCGACGAAACTCGAAAAACATGGAAGGCATCTGAAGCGTCGGTCTTGGGGCGTCACAACAGGAGAGGCTAGTGTTACTACATAGAAATGCTCGAGGGTGGATGGTGAGCAAACGAAGACGACGAGGCGCAGGCCGCCACATGTTGGGAACGGCAGTGGAGGTAGGCTTTCCGCTGAAGAGCGGGCACACGGCTGGGGTGAGCACGACGGTGCCGGAGAGGGTTCTGCTATGGATCTGGGGGAGGGGGAGCTGGCGAAGGAGATTGGGTGGACTACTTGAGTGAAACGCGGGCGGACGGTGGAGGGTTCTGGGGACTCCGGGTGTTGGCGGCCTAGGTGAAAAGGGTGAAAAATATCCCCGGTCGCCGCGCGCGCGGAAAGGCCTATGCAAACGGTTGCCTCTAAGCGCTCGTGTGCACAAACAGAATAATTTTGTATGAAATGAAGACGTGAGTTCATCATTTCGCCTCTAAATTTTCCCACATAAACCAATCACAATTTTACCACGGGTTTGATTTGCTGGTGCATTTCAGGTCTCGTGTGCTATATGTAAGACATTTTTTGGCATTTACTGTGCATGTTGGCATATAAATCAATTCCTAGCCGGACTGCATTTCCTGTCGGAAGGGATGAGGATTGCCGTTCGATCTGGGAGCATCCAACGGTGCAGACATACATTCCGTGGGATTTGGGTACTGGCCAATCAGAACACACGACTCAGATTGCGCACGCAGCAAAGGGGGGCATCGGCCATGGTTTGGTAGGCACACGACTTTCATGTGTGAACCGTGTGCTATTTGAAAACATTTTTTGTGAGGGGCTATTTGAAAACATTTACATGTGATGTCGAAAGGGATGAGGATCACCGTTCGATCTAGGAGAATCCAATGGTGCAGGCGGGTTTGGGTTCTGGCCAATCAGAACGCACGACTAAGATTGCGCGCATGGCAGAGGGGGGGGGGGGCATCGGCTACGGCTTAGTGGACACACGGCTTTCGTGAGTGAACCGTGTGCTATTTGAAAACATTTACATTACCTAACATCATATTTTTTTAGAATGAAAACATGAGTTCATCGTGTCGCCTCCAATTTTTTTCCACGGTAAGAAATCACGAGTATAGTGGAGAGTGTCATATACTAGTATTATGAGTATACAGTATATATGATACTAGTGTATGATACTACCTTTAATTAATTATAGTGCATAGTATAATACATAGAGTATAGTATCATATATAGATCATATTTATTGCCATGCATGACACAATTAACATGATAAGGTATCTACCTATATGTTACTCTATTCCTCTTTATATATATTTAGTTCTTTCCCACATCAGCATACTTGTTATTTCCGAGTGCATGACATCGTCGGCTATGATACCACCACTATGGCCAGCCTTATATAGTGAGGAGTGTCGGTGTCAAAACCGGCGGATCTTGGGTAGGGGGTCCCGAACTGTGCGTCTAAGGTCAATGGTAATAGGAGACAGGGGACACGATGTTTACCCAGGTTCGGGCCCTCTCTATGGAGGTAATACCCTACGTCCTGCTTGATTGATATTGATGAATACGAGTATTAAAAGAGTTGGTCTACCTCGAGATCGTAATGGCTAAACCCTAGTGGTCTAGCTTGTATGGCTATGATAATGAATCTGCCCTATCCGAACTAAGTCCTCTGGTTTATATAGACATCAAAAGGATCTAGGGTTACACAAGGTCGGTTACAAAGAAGGGAATCTACATATTTAGTCAGCAAGCTTGCCTTCCACACCAAGGAGAGTCCCATCCAGACACGGGTGCAGTCTTCAGTCTTCGTATCTTCACAGCTTATCAGTCTAGCCCATGGCCAACAGGCCGGACTCCCGAGGACCCTTTAGTCCAGGACTCCCTCAGTATCCCCCAAACCAGTCTTCAATGACGAGGTGTTCGGCACATAGATTATCTTCGGCATTGCAAGGTGGGTTCCTCCATCGATGACTTCTGAGTAGTGTGTTCGGCTTTCCATTTAATGTTGTACTCCTCGGCTTCTGTGCATCAACAACTTCAGTTTCCATGTGTCGAGCGAATGTGAGAGGTTAGTGTATTTTACATATACCACCCCGACCATATCACAAAGGTGCCTATTTAAAGAGAATAGATCTCAGATCCATTCCACACCCTGCGAAAAATCCTCAGAGCTTGCTAAGAAAAAACACCCCAACATGGCTAGCGCTCCCGACTCTTCCTCTCGTCCCCGCGGCTCAAAGAAGGGTGATTGGGACAGATGTTCCGTATCCCATAGTTAGCTTGCGAAGCTGCAAACACAGGGCTTTCTTCCCCCCGCGGACCTGGTGCCCGTCCGAGCGGGATTGGCCTCCTTCAACGGCAAAACCCATGCAGAGGATTTCCCCAATCCGTCTGTGGGAGAACGAGTGTGCTTCGTCCCTTTCTTATTTAGAGGTGACCCTTCCTCTGAGGTCTACTGGAGTATTATGGCCTCCAACTTCGCAGTCTTACCCCCGCCTCTATCCTTCATATTGTGGGTTGCATCGCTCTATGCGAGCTATTCCTGGGCTGCGAGGCCCATTTTGATTTATGGAGAAGACTATTCTCCCTCGTCCCTTGTAATCATGGTGGGTCAATTTTTAAAGTGGGAGGTGCCTAAGTGTTGCGCATTGCCGGGACCGGATACATGTCCGGCACGCTGAAGAAAGCTTCTGAAGAGTGGCCTTCTGAATGGTTCTATATTAACGATGTCGCTCTACCTGACCCCATCCGTATGGGCCTCCCTTAGTTTTTAAGTGCTATGCTGAAGAAACACCATAGCTGGCATCCTTGGAGCCTTGAGGAAGAGGATAGTGCAGAGATCAACCTACTATTGGGCAAGATTACGACGCTTGCCCAGTCCGGATTGTCAATAGTCGAGGTAATGGTGACCTCTATGGTGTGGGGGGTCCAGCCACTCCAATACAGAGGGCTGCCCATGTGGCATTATTACAGGGAAGACGATGCTTCACGCTATGGCCAGAAGGGCCCGAAGACCCCTGCCGCCCTCGCCAAAATGCTGGCCGAGCTGTATAAAGGGGAGAAAGAGGAGTTCACCCGTCTCCAACATCGAGATGAGTTTTCCATGTATAATCCTCCCTGTTGGGTAAGCCTATTTTACTCCAGTCCATGAATCATTCTTGACAGGTAATATATTATCTGTTTATAACAAGAATGGCGAAAGACTGTCGAGGGATCCATGACCCTTCCCCTTAGCCGGAGAATCGCAACCGAGATCTTGACCCCGGATATGAGGAAGATCCGGACATATTTGTGGAGCTTGAGGATGGTATATTTTATCAGATGAGCTATGACGGTACATATGTACCCATCATCGCTGATTACCCGAGCCTTCTTCCCGCTTCACATGTAAGTAATCCAGAGATACCTTGTCCAAGAGAGTTTTCTCATTCCTCCTAACCACCGCACTGTCCTCTGCTCAAAAGGGGAGGCGCTCGGTGCGCCATGCTGCCCCGTGGTCATCTTTGAAGAGAACGTCCCCCACACTAGGCAAGCCTTTGAAGAGGAAGGCAAACGAAGATACGACCGAGCCTTCATTAAAGAGGTATGAATTTGCAAATATGCAACTTGGCAGTCACATCCAACTGTGAACTTTCTGTTTATTCTCTATTAGGAAAAAGGTGTGCCGGACTATATCCGGGGGTCCGGCCGGCCATAGTTCCCGCAGCCAGGATCCAGATCCTACCGTGAAGACGGGGGCTGATGCGGGGGTGATGCCAGACTATCCTGCAGCCGAGGATTCGGATGACGTATCTATCACCAACTCGGAAGTGGAGAGCGCCATGAATCATCGGCGCCGCAGGGCCGTTTTAGAAGACCCTGGCTTTTCAGAGGAGGCATTTAACGCCTTCAGCTCGGCTGATGCATATATCCATGCTACTTGAGATGGGATTAACAGAGCCAGAAAGCAACATTTAAAAGATGTGCATGTAAGTTTACTTCGTCTGACTATGATAACCATATGCCAGTAGCCCCCGATACTTAAAGTAGTTGGGACAATTGATTTGAGGATCGCTACATGACCAGGTTCTGTCGAAGAAGAACGACGTGCTAGCCCAAGAGCCAGAAAAGTGCCAGACGCAGTTGAATGCAATGACCGCCGAACTGGAAAAATCCAAAGAGGCGTCCTCCAGTAATATTTCCCTCCATCAAGAAACAGTTATTGCATAGTGGCTGTACTAACACTACGGCTTTATCTCATAACAGGATCATCGGATCAATTAGAGGAAAAACAGTCGAAAAGACTGTAGGCCGCAAGCGAGCGGGTTTTGACCCGTGTCAGACAGGAGAAAAACAAACTCCAAGATGCAAACACCCAGCTGGCCAAAGAGCTTGAGGATGTGCGGGCCTAGCTGGCAGACTCCGTGAAGGAGAACAAAAAACTGCAAGGCGGCATATTCGGTATGTGGCCGTATTTACCGTAGAACAGTTTGGAAGTAAAAGTAGCTAATATAGCTGTGATTGCTGGTATATTAACGGGCCGTCCCGAAGAGGAGGTGTCCGGATCATCAAGTGATCTTCTGCAAGGGCTGTCGCAGTTGCACGAGCAAGATCGACAGGAAATGCGGAGCGTAGCCAAGGCCTTATGGCCATCCGACTCCCCTCCAGGGAGTATGGATAAGCTTGTAGACCGGTTCAAGGGAGCGTGGCGGCGTATCCGATTGTGGAAGATATCAGCCTGCGGAGAGGGTGCGCGAGAAGCCTGGGCCATGGTAAAAACATGATATACCAAGCTGGATCCGAATCACATGGCCCGGGTCGGACCACTAGGGTCAAATGGGGAAGAAATTCCCGTTAGTTTAGTATATGGCCAAGTAGAGGTGGCTGCTAGATACTCCCAACATGATTGTAAATTAGACCGCCTGTTGGACGGTATAGAGGAGGAAATTTTTGAGTCCTAAGTGACTATGTACTTTCCATCTAGCTGGATAATAAAAACAGTTGTCATGGCTGACCTTTTCGCTTCGACCTCTGGACCCGAAGGTATGGAGTGCTTCTGAATACCCTAACGGTAGAATATACTGGGGTATGCATGGGAACCTGGCGTAGGGGGTCATAGTTTCTTGAACAGACAATGTGTATCCGGCTAGTTATGTCATATTACATCATGTAAGAAACATTTTCCAGAGAGAATAGTTCCATTAATGGTTCCTTTCCCTAGGTGTGCATGCGTTTAATATGCAAGTCCGAACTATGAATGAAAAAATCGCGGAGTAAGTAAGTTTTGGGGTTTCACAATGGAATGAATGTGGGAACATCTTTAATTTGCTGACCGAATATTCCCTTAAGAACACTAGTTTTCGGCTTCACCCAGTCTGAGGTACACATTCGGATGACCCGGCAGTAACAATCGCAGAGGTGCTCCCTTTATGCCCTAGCCGAACTAACGGGAACGTAGGGCATAAGCATAGGAGCCAGAAAACCCAGCTTGGCCAAAACTTAAGTCATATCGTTGCATATAATGGCGAAGAAAAGGTACATACGATAAAACACATATGTGGTGAGCTTGATGCTCAAAGGATAATAGCAAGCTTCTGTACGAGAAACCCCCAGGTATAATGAACGTACATACATGGAGATGTACGCATCAGGGGAGGACAGTCTAGCCGTACCAAAGTCATAGGTCTTAAGATCAAAACAAAAAAGATAAAAAATGAAAAGAGAGAGAAAAAATAATGTTAATAACAGGAGGATGGAGACTAACACAGAGTTCGGCGCGAGGCATAAAATCGTCAGAGTCTGGCCGCGTTCCAGGGGTTCGGCTCCAGGTGATTGTCTGATGCATCACGCAGCAGGTACGCTCCTTCGGTGAGGACTTCGTCAATGATGAAGGGACCCTCCCACTTGGGCTTGAGTTTTTCCTTTTTCTTCTCCAGCAAGTGTAGGACGAGTTCACCAACGTTATAAGTCTTGGCCCGTAGTTCTCTGCTTTATACCTGCGAGCCTGCTGTTGATAAAATGCGGAACGGGCTTTTGCGACGTCGCGCTCCTCCTCCAGGGCATCTAAGTTGTCCTGCTGATCAAGCTCGGGTTCTCTCTCTTCGTACATGCGCACTCGAGGTGAGTCATGAATAATATCGCAGGGTAACACTGCTTCTGCATGGTACACCATGAAGAAAGGTGTATATCCAGTAGTGCGGTTGGGTGTGGTCCGCAGCCCCCAGAGCACAGAGTCAAGTTCCTCCACCCAGTGCTTGTATGATTCTTTCAAAGACCGCACTAGTCTAGGTTTGATGCCGCTCATAATAAGACCATTAGCCCGTTCGACTTGACCATTTGTCTGTGGGTGATAGAAAGAGGCGTAATTGAGCTTAATGCCCAGATTAGTGCACCATGTTTTCACTTCATCGGCTGTGAAATTAGAGCCATTATCGGTGATTATGCTGTGTGGGACACCATAACGGTGTACCACGCCGGATATGAAATCTATTACTGGCCTCGCTTCGGCCGTTTTGACTGGTTTGGCCTCTATCCACTTAGTGAATTTATCCACCATGACCAGCAGATACTTTCTCTTATGGCTTCCTTCTTTAAGGGGTGCGACCATATCGAGTCCCCAGACCGCAAAAGGCCAAGTGATGGGGATTTTTTGTAAGGCAGTGGGGGCATATGGCTTTGGTTGGCGAAGAGTTGGCATCCGACGCAATGTTGGACAAGGTCCTTTGCATCTGCTCGGGCCCTTGGCCAACAAAGCCATGTACGGAAGGCCTTGCTAACAAGGGCCTGAGCTGCGGCGTGGTGATCGCCGAGTCCTGCTTGAATCTTGGCCAAGAGCTGCCACCCCTCTTCCTTGGAGATACATCATTGAAGAACTTCGATGGCACTTTTGTTATAGAGCTCTCCGTCATGAACATGGTAGGCCTTCAAATGTCGGACAATGCAGCGGGCCTCATTCTGGTCCTTAGGAAGCTCCTTCTTGTTAAGGTAGGCCAGGAAAGGTTTGGTCCATGGAGTAATGACTGTCATGATGAGATGCGCCGATGGTGTTATTTCGGTGGCTGAGCCTCCAATAATGTCAGTGTTTTCGGAATCTGGGGTTATGTTCGGATCCAGACTAGTGTTGTCGTTTTCCCCCTGCAACACCACGGATGGCTTAAAAAGCCTTTCCAGAAAGATATTGGGTGGAACGGGGTCACGCTTAGCACCGATATGAGAAAGGACGTCCGCCGCCTGATTACTTTCTCGAGCCACATGGTGGAACTCGAGCCCCTCGAACCGGGCCGAAATTTTTATGACGACATTTCGATAAGCTGCCATCTTTGGATCTTTGGTGTCAAAGTCTCCATTTATTTGAGATATTGCAAGGTTTGAGTCCTGCACACTTCTAGGCGTTGTATGCCCATGGAGACAACCATTCGGAGACCATGCAATAAGGCCTCGTATTCGGTTGCATTGTTGGAGTCTGTGTATAGTATTTGGAGTAGGTACTGAACGACGTCTCCAGTTGGTGACGTTAAGACAACGCTCGCCCCTAGCCCTGCCAGCATTTTGGAGCCATCGAAATACATAACCCTATTGGAATATGCACCATACTCTTTAGGGAGTTCATCCTCTGTCCATTCGGCGACGAAGTCATCCAGTACTTGGGATTTAATAGCTCGACGTGGTTTGTATGTAATATAAAATGGAAGGAGCTCAATGGCCCATTTGGCAATCCGGCCCATGGCATCGCGGTTGTTTATAATGTCGTTGAGTGGTACTTTGGAAGCCACCATGATCGAACACTCCCAGAAGTAGTGACAGAGCTTTCGGGATGCCATGAAGACCGCGTATGCTATCTTTTGTTAATGGGGGTACCGGGATTTGCATGGTGTAAGGATAGTGGATACGTAGTATACTGGCTTCTGAAGCGAGAATTTGTGTCCGTCCTGTTCTCGTTCGACGACGAGCACGGCGCTCACCACCTGATGTGTTGTCGATATGTATAACAACATCGGCTCGCCGACGTTTGGAGCGGCCAGGATTGGGTTGCTCGCAAGAAGGGTTTTTATTTCCTCCAGTCTGGCTATTGCCGCATCCGTCCACTCGAAGTGATCGGTTCGCTGTAGAAGGCAATAGGGTGACAGTACCTTTTCTCCCAATCTGGAGATAAAGTGGCTTAGAGCTGCCACGCAACCCATGAGCTTTTGGACTTGTTTAAGGTCTGTTGGCGTAGCCAATTGTGACAGAGCTCAGATTTTGGCTGGATTTGCTTCATTTCCTCTGTTGGAAACAATGAAGCCCAGCAGTTTTCCGGCCGAGACACCGAAAACGCATTTTTCAGGATTGAGCTTAATGTTATACGCGCAGAGGTTATCGAATGTGAGACGTAAATCATCTATTAATGTTTCGACGCGCCTAGTTTTTATGACGACGTCATCCACATAAGCTTCAACTGTCTTGCCGATCTGTTTCTCCGGGCATGTTTGAATCATGCGTTGGTATGTGGCGCGGGCGTTCTTGAGCCCGAAGGGCATGGTGTTGAAGTAGAATGGCCCATATGGGGTAATGAATGCTGTTGCAGCTTGATCGGACTCCTTCATTTTGATTTGATGGTATCCGAAATATGCATCAAGGAAACACAATGAGTCGTGTCCTGCGGTAGCATCAATGATCTGATCAATGCGGGGGAGGGGGAAGGGATCCTTAGGGCAAGCCTTATTGAGGTCTTTAAAATCGACGCACAACTGCCAGGATTTGTCCTTCTTTGGTACCATCACCAGGTTTGCCAGCCAGTCCGGATGTTTTATTTCTCTGATGAATCCCACCTCAATTAGCTTGGCTAGCTCCTCCCCCATAGCTTGACATTTGGGTTCGTAAAAGCGCCACAGTGTATATGTTGACCTATTTGTATCGCTTTAATATATTGAGATTGTGTTTAGTTAACTCGCGTGGGATTCCTGACATATCAAAAGGGTGCCAGGCGAATATAACCCAATTCTCGCGCAGGAACTCTCGTAGCGCAGCGTCGACCGTTGGGTCTAATTGTGCTCCGATGGATGATGTCTTCTTGGGGTCCGTTGGATGGACTTGGAATTTGACTATTTCTTCTGCTGGTTTGAAGGAGGTGGATTTGGGTCATTTGTCTAGGTCCACATCATCCCTGTCCACCGTGGAGCGCAACGCGGTTAATTCTTCGGCTGCGAGGGCTTCGGATAATGCCTCAAGGGCCAAGGATGCGGTTTTATTCTCGGCGTGGAGTGCTATGTCCAGATCACTAGGTAGAGTGATTATACCGTTGGGCCCAAGCATCTTAAGCTTCATGTATCCATAATGGGGTACCGTTTGGAAGCGCGTAAATGCATCTCGCCCTAAGAGGGCGTGATATCCGCTGTTGAAAGGGGCCACTTGGAAGGTTATTTCTTTGGACTGATAATTCTTCGGCGTGCCGAATACCACGTCGAGTGTTACTTTTCCCGCACACCGCGCCTCCCGACTGGGAATAAGTCCTCGAAAGGTCGTGCTGCTTTGCTCAATGCGGCTCCTATCTATTTCTATTTTGTTGAGTATATCTTTGTAGATGAGGTTTAGTCCGCTGCCGCCGTCCATGAGGACCTTGGTGAGCCGAAAGCCGTCCACGTTTGGACCGAGGACCAAGGCGGCTGGTGCTCGAACTGTCCTGTATTTTGGTTCGTCACCGGCATTAAAAGTTATAGCTGTGTCATTCCAAGGGTTTATCGCTGCTATTTGACAGACTTCGGTGAGTCCGCGTAGTGATCTTTTGCGCCTATTGTTTGAGGCGAATGTCTCGAAGACCGTCAGTACTTTGGGGTCGTTGTCCTCTGGGGGTTTTATTCTGGGTTATTCTTGGTGAGGATATCCTCGCCGCTCTTGGCCACTTGCCGGAGTATCCAACTTGCTCTAAGGCTATGTGTTGGTATGTTATCCGGTGTTGCGTGTATTTTGCATGGCCCATCGAGCCATCCTTCCAGAACGGTTCCGCGCGCCATACTGGACTTGTATTTCTTTACTATTGAACCAGGTGTGTTGCCCGGGTGCGCCCTTTTTGCCTGGATAAGGGGTTGAGTGGGGACTGATGATTCCCAATGAGCTGTTTAAGTTTTCCAGGCACTTTCCATTGCACTGTACTTCTGTACGGTAGTGGGCAAGTCAGCAAAGTGTAGGATGCGACGGCAGTTGATGGTGTTGAGGATTCCTTCATCCCTGCAATTGTTGCGGAACACTGAGATAGCTTCCTCGTCGCGGCAATCTTTAATCTTGTTTTTGACAAGAAGGAATCTGGCCCAGAAGTGGTGGACCATTTCCTGAGACTGTTGTTTTATGCTGATGAGAGCGCTTGTATTCGGGTGGGTGGGTGGATTTAAATCTGAACCCTACCCCAGTCTTGGATCCGGAGTCTAAAGGTCTTCCGAACTTAGGAGATCGGGCTCCGGGATGCCCACTAATTTCTTAGGCCCGTCGTCCGATTCTATGTTTGGAGGGCAGGATGCTTCGCCTCGCGAGTAGGTGTCCGGCTCTTCGAGACTGGAGATCCAGACATAGTCCATTCTTAATATGGAGGAAGAGTTGTCAACTCGCTCCTCGACTACCGCTATCTGGTGGGTGATCGGCAGAGAATTGATTTCTCTCTGATCGGGTTTAAGACCAATCTAGCAGCTCATTTAAGGCCGAAAGCTCCGCTGGATCCATCTGCTTGGAGTGTTTGGAATCGATACAAATGGGGTTTTTGATGACCCAAGAGGTCATTGTCGGCTTAATGACCGAACGAGCAGTCATGGTAAAGCCGCCAAGCCGGAGGGTTAGGCTTGGAGCCAGCGTTCCTCTGGCGGTGATATTATCCTTGAGAACAAGGCGAGACATCAATCTTGTTTTCGACGACACAGTGGAACTCTCAATGAAAGCAGCAATGTCGGTGTCAAAACCGGCGGATCTCGGGTAGGGGGTCCCGAACTGTGTGTCTAAGGTCGATGGTAATAGGGGACACAATGTTTACCCAGGTTCGGGCCCTCTCTATGGAGGTAATACCCTAAGTCCTGCTTTATTGATATTGATGAATAGGAATATTACAGGAGTTGATCTACCTCGAGATCGTTTAGGCTAAACCCTAGAGGTCTAGCTTGTATGGCTATGATAATGAATCTGCCCTATCCGAACTAAGTCCTCCGGTTTATATAGACACCGGAAGGATCTAGGGTTACGCAAGGTCGGTTACAAAGAATGGAATCTAAATATTTAGTTGCCAAGCTTGCCTTCCACGCCAAGGAGAGTCCCATCCCGACACGGGTGTAGTCTTTGGCCTTCGTATCTTCACAACCCATCAGTCCGGGCCATGGCCAACAGGCCGGACGCCCAAGGACCCCTTAGTCCAGGACTCCTAGTGGCGGAGGCAGGAATCGTAAATTTATGATCTCGAGGGGGGCCCGATTAAGGAAACATAACAAAAAGTTTACTGTTCATGCCCAAAATACAAAGAAGTGACTAATGTTGGGAAGGGTCGGGGCCCCTACTGCCCCCTCGTGCCTCCGCCATTGGATACTACATACGTACCTTCATAGTGCATATATAGTATCATAGAGTAGTATATATATATATATATATATCATAGATGACCGTATTTATGCCAATGCATGACACGAAGTAGTATAGCATTTATTATATATATATGTTACGGTATCTACCTATGTTATTGCTTCTTTGCCACATCATCATATTTTCTATTCCCAAGTGCATGATACCGGCTATGATACCCCCACTATGGCCACCCTAATAAGGCTAGTCGTAATATGGGAGTATCAAGCGGTATGATGCATGCCAACTAGACTTTTTGGATGATGTGGCACACAGTTAAATGAGGAAAGAGATGGTGTGGTATCATATCATGATACTATATCATATTAAATGTTGTACTGCCTTGTGTCATGCATGACAGTTAATAAGGCAACCTAAGATACTATGCATGCGCGCATTACGGAGGTATTGCCGATCATATACTAGTATCATGCTTATATACTCCCTCCTTTCCGGTTTATAGGCTTATCTCAAAATTTTAGGTTTTCCATTTTATAAGACTCAATTTGGTTGTTCCCCATCACATGTTCAAATTCCAAGGTGCATTAAATCATTTGAATGTAAGTATTAAGCGAAAGTTGACCAATGCATGTACTTTATGCATGCATGTATTGCAATTAATACATTGGAAAACATAATTTTTTGTGGAAAACAAAAGCATTAATTGGGTGTTTTTGCGAACTACAAAAAGTATTCCACAACTCACCATCTACCTTGGTTGGTGAGAGTTTGAATTGAGCCTTATAAAAGGCTGGTTGTAATGGGGAGTATCATATACTAGTATCATGCATATGATATATACTAGTGTATGATACTACTTCCGTAATGCATAGTATCATCAGTTAGTATCTTCGGTTGCCTTATTAATTGTCATGCATTACACAAAGTAGTACAACATTTAATATGGCACGTTATCATGATATGATACCACATCCTCTCTTTCCTCATTTAATTGTGTGCCACATCATCTAGAAAGTCTAGTTGGCATGCATGATACCGCTTATGATACTACCATTACAACCAGCCTAAACCAGAAAGGAGGGAGTAATACTAGCTAGCTCTCTAAGAGCATGATTAATAATACAGCCGAGGGTCGGCTATAATAAGTTGCCATGTCATATACAACCAACCTCTTAGCGGGCATGTACAATAATAAGTTTTAAATGCATACTAGTTTATCAATAGTTGGCCCACCTTACATCCTCACATGTGTCTTGGGTCTCGTGTTGCAACTGGCTCTACTAACCAAGAGCCCGCTTCTTTTCTCTCTCATCTTCTCTTTCCTCCAACTAAAGCACATATATATTATTCTATTCCTTATAGGCTGCTTCGACTACCACAGTGGGAGTAACATATCTAGGTAGTAACATCACACGTATCTAGATAAAATAGATGATGTAGCAAGCAATAAATGAAGAAAGAGAGGAAAGTGGTAACATAGCTAGTTACTAGTAGTATGAGTAACATCACACATCTCAAGGAAAGATGAGTCTATAGCCTAATAAATGAAGTATTGCATGTTACTACATATATGTTACTCCCCACTATAGAGGTAGTAACATAGACTAGTAAAATTCTATGTTACTACCCATTGTGGCTAGTCTTATGTCACTCTATTATACTTGCTCTAATGCATAGTATCATAGAGTAGCTAGTATCATACATAGTACTTTATTTATATTGTCATGCATGACACATAGTAGCATAACATTTATTATGATACGGTTTCATGATATGATACTTAACCCTCTCTCTTTATTTAATTAATTCTATGATAGCTCATCAAAATTGCCTAGTTGGCATGCATGATACTAGCTATGATACCCCCTTACTATCAGCCTAGCAAAGAAGGTGCATAGAGCATTTCTGCATCGCTTTGTGAGTTTTCATCTATTTGTTCGAGAAGTAGGGAGAAGTTTCAAAAATTTCGGCCGCGATGTGCGGCCACTTGCGTAGACCTAATTGGTATTTTAATTACAGGAAATTCAGATGGAGTTCGGACATCATTAAAATTGATGTGCGTGCCCTCACGACCCCGTGGAAAAAAATTGGTAAAGTTTGGCACAAGTTTTGATGATCGCTCCATCCAAACCGGAGCATCTCACATGAAGGATCATGGTTTTCCAAAAGGACACGTGTCAATTGAAACTCCTGTGGCCGGTGACTTCATCGTTTGGCCTCATAAAAATTTCCATGGTACGCAATCACCATTATACCACGGGTTTGATTTTCTGGCGCATTTCAGGTATCATTAGCTATATTTAATACATTTTTTGATATTAACATGCATTTTGTGCATAAAAATAAAATTACAACTAGAACTCCATGTGCTATCAAAAGGGATGAGGATCGTCGTTCAATCTGGGAGCATCCAACGGTGCAGACGTATGATCCATGGGGTTTGGGTTCTGGCCAATCAGATAGCACGACTCAGATCGTTGGCGGGGTGGCGGGGTTTGGTTGGCACATGGCTTTCATCAACGAACCGTGTTCTATTCGCAAACCAGATTGCATATTTTTGTTCACACATACTGTAGTGAGATTAATTGAGTGTGCTACCTCTATGATATAATAATAATAACAAAAAACATTTCATATTCATTGCCTGAGCTGACAGTATATCAAGGTCAACATATTAACGGTTCTTACATCAACAGAAAACCGGGCATAACTCACAAATTCAGTACACGCAACAGTTCTAAATTGGACGAATTAAGTTGCAGGGTAGGTGTTGGGGATATAACTATTAGGTATGACCCGCACAGGAGGGGCCGGGTCATCCCTATGGCGATTCATCTCAATGAAGCCCAAGAATATATGGCGGTTCATATATAAGCTTGGTAGAGGGCCCAAACCCGAAGGCGGCTTAAGGCCCACGGATATAAACTGCCGTGTATGTAGACTTGTTTTGTAAGATAGGAAAGAAAGGTCACCGAGCCGGATATGTTGTATAAGCCGGTCGGGACTCTGTAGGCCGCGGGGCGTCAAGCCGTGTATATAAGGGGACGACCCAGTAGAGGAGTAGGGAAAGAAAGAACAGATCGAGAGCCGAGTCAAGCGTATTCGCTCCCTGCTCATCGAAACCCTTGCAATACTACGTACAACAGGACTAGGCTTTTACCTTCACCGTAAGGGGCCGAACAAGTATAAACTCCTCGTGTCCTTTGCCCTGATTAACCCCTTTAAGCTAACCTCATCATGATGGCTCGACGACTAAGTCCTCACACTAGGACATCTGCCATGACAATTACACGATAGTTGGTGCCCCCCGTGGGGCTTTCACACGATAGTTTCAAGTTCTTAGAGGGCAACTTCGAAGGGTCAAGGGATACACTGTGGGCCGGATGACCAAGATACGTCGTGGCAAGCTCTACATCAACGACGCAGGCTGGAGCCCCGAGGCCGGCTCAATTGAGTACGGGTACCGGGTCCCCTTCGGCGGAATTCATGTCTTCATCGGCAAGATCAGTGAACCGGGCCCTGAGCCGGACATCTGCACCGACATCATCGACACGGCTCAGCGTGCGAGACTCGCCCCGGTTCTGCCCGCCATGAATCGTGCCTTCTTGGGATTTATCCATGGAGCGGAATCTAAGGATAGATCGGTATCTGGCGGTGAGACCGTCGTTCACTCTTATGGCGAGTCATCCACCGGTGAGACCGAGTCATTGTACCAACTGCTAGATGGGCGGCTTGGGGGCTGTTCCGATGGCGACAGTATGCCGGACCCCTGTGAGCCGCCGAACCGGGTTGCAATCTTCATGGCCGGTACACAGCCCATGCAGCACTCATCAACGGCGACAGAGCTAATTTCTGGGTCAGCAGCGGCAGCGGTTGCCGGGGCAGGAGGACCTGAGCGCCCGCTGGCTCAGGTTTTAACCGACTTACTAGACAAGCTGACAGTGTTGTTAACAACGGTGGTTAACCCGGCGGATCAAGATCAGCATAAACGCGGCGATCGTGAAATTGCGTGACGAAATAGCACAGGCCAAAGAGGAGTTAAACGCAGAGAATACCAGGATGGCCGAGGAATGGGCTGCTTTGGATGCTCAGGCGCAACGAATTCAGTCACAGTCTTACCAGCTCATGCTAGATCAGAATGCTTCAAACGAAGTAATGAGGAGGAAACATCAGACTCGTCTACCGTCAGTTTATGAGGCAAGGAATCTCTTTAACACACTAGGAGCAGGAGCGAGTGACCCGACAGTAGTAAAGCAGGTCGAAGTGCCTGGGACGGGTATGTCGGTTCAGCCACGTGCAACAGACCCTGACGTCAGAACAGTAACCCGCCGCAGCACGTGCCAACACCACCGGGTCATTATTCTAACCCTTTGGATAACATGATCGTTGCGGCGTCACGATTAGCGTCTCTCCCAGTTGATGGTGAGTCGCCGACGGCGGTTGAGACACGGAGGGCTAGAGAGCTTCTTCAGATGGCACTGACTCAGCAGCAGGCTTATTCTTACAGTCGTGATAGGATTCATTCCACCCCTCGCTTGAGTCGGAGTTATAGCAGACGTATTGATGAGCTGGCGGTGACAAGCAGTGGACGGAATCGTAACCCGCCCCGTGGACATAACTCGGCGGGCGGTGGCACTAATGCTCGGAATGTGAAGGATCAAGGGAGAGCCCGTCGAGAGGCCGAGTTAGCGGCACAGTATGTGGCCCGTCAACCTACTCCGGTTCGTCCTACCACCTCCATGGAGCTAGGTGTAACCTTTAGAAATTTGGGTGTGCCATGCTTAGTACCAGATCTATGTAATGAGCGCCTGCCCAAGGATTTCAAAGGTCCTCGCAAGGTGCCTAACTATACAGCCGATTTAAGTCCTGAGGCATGTATTGAGAGTTATGAGATGGCCATGGAATTGCTAGATGTCAGCGAGGCTGCATGTGCTAAATATTCCCCCTTAATGTTGGAGGGAACGGCCCGTACTTGGTTGAAAGGACTCCCTACTAATTCCATCGGGTTATGGGCCGAGTTAAAAGCCCGATGCATCTAGAACTTCAAGGATACATGTAAATAGCCCATGTAAATTGTGGATCTGGCCTCCTGTGTTCAAGAAGAAGGTGAGTCAACAACCCATTGGTTCCGCCGGGTCTCAACAATCTTGCACTCGTCGTATCACATCAATGCCGACTTAGTAGTGTTGATGTTGGAGAACAATTGTCGTTTCACGCCCTTAAAGCAGAAACTAGGGCGGCTCAGACGCCACTGCAATGACATGGGGACGCTCATCGCGGCTCTGGTTAAGTATGCTGACTCTGATAGTACCAAGGACCCCAAGTCTGATGACGAAAAGCTGGGGAAGGGAAGGAAGAGCAGCAATGGCAAGGGACAGCAGCATAACCCGACGAACCAGGGAGGCAATGGTAAGCGCAAGGCTGATAATAGTTTTGACTTTGTGGCTAACACCAATGCACAGAATAATAGTCAGCATTGCAAGGGTAAACCGCCCCCACGGGTCAGAGGATCCGGTATCAATCTTGAACAGATGTTAAATCAGCCCTGCCCAAGACATGGTACAAGGGGAGGACCATCCGGGCACCGCTGGAAGGATTGTAACATTATGAAAGAGTACAAGAATTCCAATCTTTTTCATGACAGTCATGGGCCAGGTTGCAGTTCAGGATCCGGCTCTCACGGTCCGGGTTATGGCGGTGGCGGTTCTAACTCTGGATTCCAAGGAAATCAAGGTAATCACAGCAACCAAGGTGGATACAACCAGCAGAGTAATCAGGGGGGGGGGGGGTCAACAGCAGCAGTCTGGTTATCAGAGCAACCCAAAGCAGTTGAATAGTGGACAATATCATGTCTTCACCACTAGCTTATGTAAGCGTGACCAGAAGCTTCATAAGAGGGAAGTTAATGCCGTTGAGCCGGCGGTTCCCCGTTACTTGCGCTGGTCTGAACAGCCCATTGTGTGGAGTCGGGATGATCACCCACCCCGGGTAGATAATCCGGGACACTTGGCTTTGGTGGTTGTGCCTCAGGTTGGAGGGTATAAGTTTACTAAGGTACTCATGGACGACGAAAGCAGCATCAATATCCTTTATTATAAAACCTTCCGTCGCATGGGGTTGACTGATAAAAATCTTAAGTCGTCAAACACTGTTTTCCATGGCATGGTGCCTAGTAAGTTAGCATATCCAGTTGGTAAGATAGCTTTGGAAGTTGTTTTCAGAGATGATCATGACTCTAGGTCAGAGACGTTGACCTTTGAAGTGGTCAAGATCCACAACCCATATCATGCTCTGTTTGGACGGCCAGCTTATGCCAAGTTCATGGCGCGGCCTTGCTACGTGTATCTACAGCTTAAGATGCCGGGTCACAAGGGAACTATTATAGTGCATGGAAGTCGCAAGATAGCTTTGGAATGTGAAGAAGGTGATGCGGCCTATGCTGAGTCAGTTTGTGCAACGCAGGAGTTAAAATTTTACAAGGACAATGTTGATCCGGCAGATATGACATCTTTGAAAAATCCAACTACAAAGCATGATCCGGTTTTAAAGTTTAAATCAGCAGATGATACCAAGATGGTTGATTTTGTCCTGGCGATTCATCCAAGCAGTTCAACATCAGTGCTAACCTGGATCCGAAATAGGAAAGCACACTCATCGAGTTCATCCGTGAGAACCGAGACATCTTTGCATGGAAGCCTTCAGACTTGCCGGGTGCATCAAGAGAACTCACTTAGCACACTCTTAATATTTATCCAAAATTTAAGCCAGTCAAATAGTTTCTTCACCATTTTAATGAGGAGAGACAGAAGGCCATCACAGAGGAAGTAGCCCGGCTCTTGGCAATTGGGTTTATCATTGAAGTTTTCCATCCTGAGTGGTTGTCTAACCCAGTGCTGGTACTTAAGAAGAAAGACACTTGGCATATGTGTGTGGACTACACGGATTTGAATAAGGCTTGTCCAGCTGATCCTTTTGCTCTCCCTCGTATTGATTAGATTATTGATGCTACGGCAGGTTGTGAGCATCTGAGTTTTTTGGATGCTTATTCTGGTTATCATCAGATCAAGATGGCAGTTAAGGACTAGGAGAAGACAACTTTCACCTAAAACCCCGGGTTATCCTACCTTTTTAAGTAAGCCACTCCGCCCAGGTAATCCTGGAAAGACCCGTCGAACGTTTGACAAGTCAATCTTATGCAGACCCTGAACTTGTCAAAGTTAAAATGACGATTGGTTAATGTGAGGTCCATCTTATAAGGTTTGTAAAACGGCTTAACTTAGTGGCCTGGCAGCCCATGAAAAACCTCGTTTAGGGCCTGGCAGCCCATGAAAATCCTCGCTTCTCATTTGTTTTCATTCAACAGATTCTTTCTTTTTGAGGTTTATTTGATAAGACATATAAAGTTTGATTGTAAATCACTAGTGTTTATTAACTTGGCCTGGCTTTTGACGATAAGTCGCCAGTATGAGATAACATCTGGTGTTTATTAACCCAACCTAGTTTTCGACTATAAGTCGCCAGTATGAAATAAAGATAATATCAGGTGTTTATTAACCCAGTCCGACTTTGTTCATAAGCCGGCAATCTCTGATAATTACCAGTGTTCAAAATCTTGGGTTATCGCCCTTATTGCACTGGCTTCGTAAACCAACAAGTGTGATCAAATATCACAGGTATGACATATTTTTAATCATATATGATTATCATTCAGTCCAGGCTTGGTTATAAATTATGATAGTTTCTATTGGGGAATTATAACCCGTCCAACGGTAAACCGCCAGGACACTTTTCATCTGTCGTATGCAGGAACAAACTTAGAATTGATAATATCATAAATCATATATGGTATATTTTCGCATAACGGACAAATAGTATCAGGAACAGCAAAATATGCACGATGGCATAGCAGAATAAACGTTTGAAGCTAGCCTATTACAAGGCGCTTGGTGCCCAAAAGGATGATTGTTTTAAGTCTCGCAATCAGTAGGTGATAAACCGGCCCCGGTTCATGAATCTTGGCCTGGCTGACTCGACAGTTGCAATTCATCCCTTGCCGGTTCGTCTTCCTCCTCCACCGTCTAGAAGTGGGGTTTGGACCAGTCAAAGCCACGCAAGGCGACGAATTCAGCTTCGTCGTCAATCAGATCAGATGGATCAATATCAGGGGCGAAAGTGTGCTTATGAATGGGTGGAATTAAATCCATCACTTTATATGAAGGCGTCAGCATCTTCTGGTTATCTGCATCGTAACTCAGCTGATAATTGGTGAGGTTGGTCTCTTCGGCAATGATGGTTGCATGTGGGCGAATCTCTTTGACACAAGCATCAAAGTCTTGTTGGTCAAAAGAAGTTCCATCTTCCTTGAGACTAGGATACCCGCTAGCTACATCTGCCAGGTCTAGTTCCGGTACCCAAGCTTTGGCACGACTTAAGGTTGTTACAACTCCGCCTCTAGCACAAGAGCATTTGATTTCTTGAAATCTTGTGGGTAAGATGGACAACTTCTTCAAGACATCACTTAACATATTTGGTCCTTGATTCGTTGGAGAAATAGCAGCAAGGGTCCGCTGAGCTCCAGTGTACAATTGCTCAACCAAAGTATAAACCGCCTTGAGTTTCACCAATGTGTCTCGGCTAAGGTTGCTGCTCCTGGGACCTGAAAGAAAAAAGTGCAAAGATTGGTTAAGTGGCGACTTACAGTATGATGACAAATACTTACACTGGATAAATAACAAGGTGACTTACCAAAGATTGCAGAAACCATCTGAGGCACACAGTTCTTTAAATCGGTGAGTTCAGTGGTAACTTCTTCCACAGCCGCCTCTGCTTTCTCAGCACTCTCAATCAAGGCAGTCTTTTCCTTAGCCCATGCCTCTTTGTCCGCAGTAAAACCGATCTTCAATTTTTCGGCTTCAGACACACTAAACTGAAATTTTGATTCAGCCTTGTTGGTCTTAGTTTCTTGAGCCGCCAGCTGGGTCTTGGCCTCGGCCAATTGATTTTCCAGTTATGTGGTCATAGCCTGCATACATCATAAGTTCGTTATGTTTCATGGCGGATTACAAAATACAAGTCCCAAGTGTTTTTCAAGCAACAACACTTGGCACTTGGGGGCTAATGTTTGTCAAAGCAATTTTTCAAAGGAATCGGCTCTTTCTAAAAGTCCCAAGTGCTTTGCAAGCAATAACACTTGGCACTTGGGGGCTAATGCATATTGCTTGTTTTCTTGCTAAGGATGAGCCCGTGTGCTATTGACAGTCCCAGTCGACTCATGAGGGATATGCAGTTAAGTTTTGTTCTTTTACATAATGATTAATAGGACCGTCTCATTCATATTGATTAAGCCGACCCTTGGGGACTACAAATGCAAAGTTATGCTATCATCAGCATATGGTTTAAGTTTTTAAACTGGACTCGGAGGGAGTCTAGGGCAGAAGCTTGTCAATATTTTAAGTCTACAAATTATTCAAGTTTATCATAATCAGAAGACTTGGCGGCTGGCAGGATATAGATATAAGCCGGATGACGTACCTCATACTTCTGGTGCATTTGCTTAATCATTTCAATGTCCAAGTCACGGCCGGAATGCACTTGACTGACATAGACAGATAAAACTTCACTAACACTCAGGTGAGCATAGTGGGAGACATCAAACCTCACTTTCTGCCTTTCCATGACTTCTTGTTTGGCAGAGTGTCTCGCTAGTACAGTTGGATCCCTCGGTTCAATGAATCTGTTGCCGGTGATTAAAACGTCATCACCATGAGTCTCTGGTGGGTTAGCTGAGCTTCACGGTTCAATACTTGACGGATCAATAGCGGTTTCATCAATAGATGGCTCAGGTATTTCAGGTTGAGCATTGGGAGCAGGATCTTCTGGCTAGTCAGGATGTTCTGGTACAACGGTTGTTTGGTCCGGTTCAGTGGCTTTCGGACCCTCGGCCGGCTTTGACACCTTCATTTTCTTGTTGGGCTTTGCTTGACCGCTAAAAAAAGTTTGGACAAAATCAGCATAAGATAAATATATAAGGGTACAGAAGAAAGATATTTATTATTACCCAGGGGCAGTCTTGAAAGCCGGCAGTTGAGTCTGCGATGATCGCCAAAGGAGGAATGGGAAATCTCCTGCAAGGATGGAATCAAAATTGAGTGATTAATGAAAGTAACTCACTGGTAAATACAAGGGTTAAGGTTAAAAAGAACCTCATTTTGGCGTTTCCGAGGAGTGTTCGGTAAGCCGGAGGATAAATCATCATCTCCACCGGTGCGGGTCTGACGGCGTCTCTCATGTTGCTGTCGTTTTAAGAGAAAATGAGGATCTGAATAAGCCAAGGGGTGTGAAAACCTTACTTTCCGGGTTACCCGCTGAAGTTTCTGCCTTGGTAAATGTTCTGAGTCGGAGGAAATAGTAGTTACCTCTTCTTCGACTGCTTGGCTGGCTCCTGTGTCATCCTGGCAATAGTCAGTGTCAATAAGGTTGTTAAAAACAAGCCAAGATAATCAAGGGCTACCTCCGAGGCGCTTGGTTTCTTTCTAGACCTCCTACCAGTCTTTTTGGCGGCTCTCGCAACAGCTTTAGCCTTTTTGGCGGCCTCATGGTCATATTTGGCCTTCTAGAAGTCAGATTTAGCATGTGGAAGGATAACATATTTTGAGTTCATGCAATGTTTAAGTGCCGAAGGAAAAGAAATCAAAAGATTTACCTCTGGCGTCGGGTTAAGCTTGCAGAAAGGATTCAAACCCACTTTGCTACAGTCTTCATATTTGATATTTACAAGCGTGGTTGCCATCTCAACGATGCCTTCTTCAGTAAGTCGAAGAGAGCTATGGCGTAAGGGATCATATGTTCCTCTGGTATATGTACACATCAAGCCGGATCGGCTGCTTAAGGGTATGATCCGACATGCGACCCAACAGCGGATTAAGTTGACTCCAGTTAAGTCGTTTCATAGCAAAGCTTGAACTTTTATGATGGTAGGGACAAGTTTCTTGCGTTCGGCGGTGGTAAGTTTATTAGGGAGTTGGTACTTTGAGTCGAGACGCTTAGGCCGATAACCCAGCAACGGATTTTCATCAGACGGCGAGATATCTTTGCAGTAGAACCATGTTTGGTTCCATTCTTTGGGATGGCTTGGCAGAGCTACTTGACGGAAAATGACATCTCGTCTGCGTTGAATTGAAATCCCAGCAAGTTCCAAGATGAGCCCATTTGTGAACTTGTTCTGCCGGTTCAAGTAAAAATACTCTCTGAAAAGCTCAACACTAGGCTCTTCTTGAAGGTATACCTCAGAAATGACTTCGAAGTTACAGATGTTTGATATGGAATTGGGTCCAATGTCTTGCGGATGGAGTATGAAGGAGTGTAGGATATCTTTGAAGAATTTAGAGCCGGGTGACGAGCAGCCCCGGTTCATATGATCAGTAAATACGATAACTTCACCGTCCTTAGGCTAAGGTTTCTCTTCGCCCGGGTCAGGAACACGTTAAGGCATCACACTCTTATCTGGCAAATATCCAACGGTGACACAATCCTTCAAGGTGCTCTCAGTGACTATGGAGGGAACCCAGTTGTAGGTCGTGATTGTTTTGGGCAGCATGGTGAAAGGACAACCTAAAAGACAGGAAAGAATTTACCGGCTTAAGATGTTTGATAAAATTGCAAGTTAACAAGTACAGTGCATGTTCAGAATGGCAGCTTAAGCAAGGGCTAACGATATATGAACTAACAATAAACCAGCAGAATAAGCCGCCATGATTAAAGACATTCAAGATCTACCAAGGCTATAATTTGCTAAGTGTTAGGACAAACAAGTTCCATAGGTTGAGGCTACAAATTCAGATCTACCGCTGTTCAGAAAAGAAAATAAACTCGAAACCTATAGAGGCGACAGTGGAAAAGTAGAGGTGCCCTATAAGAGATCTGTGGCGATGGAGATATATTCTAATGTCAAAAAACTGGTGCTAAAACTACTACCGCGCGAAGATTCATGTGGTTTTCGGATCTAGTCCATGGATTAAAACAAATAGAAGGAAGAGCAGTGACGAACATCGATGAACACCGATGAAACCTAATGGCAGATCTATGGCGAAAGAAGGAATGGCTTACTGATGTTGTTGAGGTAGCGGAGTGGCACCGCGGTTCTCTAGTCTGATCAGGGTGATGCAGCGGCCGGAGTTGAGGTCGAGGACGAAGGTTGATGGCGGCGGAGCTCGTGCAAGTCGATACATCGCGAGGAGGAAGAAGGCGAGAAGGAAAAGGGGAGGAATGGAAGGTGATTCCATGGCCCTATTTATAGGCCTGGAAGTACAAATGGCTGGCATGGGAATCAAGGAACAGTAAAATGGTAAGTGTTGGCACGGGCACATCGATTTTTGGAGAGTCAGGAAAGAAAAAGATTTATTATGATTTGGATTCTATATAGCATTAATTACAAGTGATGTCAAGTTGGGTTATCGCAACTTTCGGACGCGACGTCATGGCGGGTTACAATTCTTCACAATAAGAGGAGGAAGGATTTTTCTAAGTGTTGAAGATTGACATGAACATGTTCAAATCAACCTGGGGCCTAATGTTGGGGATATAACTATTAGGTATGACCTGCTCAGGAGGGGCCGGGTCATCCCTATGGCGATTCATCTCAATGAAGCCCAAGAGTATATGGTGGTTCATGGATAAGCTTGGTAGAGGGCCCAAACTCGAAGGCGGCTTATGTCCCACGGATATAAACCACCATGTATGTAGACTTGTTTTGTAAGATAGGAAAGAAAGGTCACCGAGCCGAATACGTTGTATAAGCCGGCCGGGACTCTGTAGGCCGCAGGGCGTTAACCCGTGTATATAAGGGGACGACCCAGCAGCGTCTTAGGGCAAGAAAGAACAGATCGAGAGCTGGGTCAAGCATATTCGCTCCCTGCTCATTGAAACCATAGCAATACCACCTACAAGTGGACTAGGCTTTTACCTTCACCAGTATAAACTCCTCGTGTCCTTTGCGCTGATTACCCCTTTAGGCAAACCTCATCGCGATGGATCCACGACTAAGTCCTCACACTAGGACATCTGCCGTGACAATTCCACGACAGGAGGCATAAAGACTAGTCTTACGGGTTAATTCCCATGTATATGGGGGAACTGGGATCATTAAGTTGACCCCAAATAAACTTGGGGTTTTGGATGATTTTACGCTACTCTGTTACATGGGTGTGTGATCCCTTGGCTAGCAACTCATCAAATTCATCGTATTCATCCTCATCGGCAACATCGTCTACACCCATTACCCTTCTCTTCCCATGCATCGCAAAATGGTAGTTCTTATGCAAGGGGTCTTCCACAAAGAAAATTTGGGTAGCATCGCTGGCAAGAATGAATGTGTCCGTGTGATATGCCATCATTGTCCTGTTAACGCAGGTCTTCCTGTAGTCATCAATCCTTACCTGACCAAGAGGGATCCATGCGCACCTGAATAATGCCACCTTAACTTTCACATAGTCAAGCTCCCAAATCTCTTTGATGGTTCCATAGTATACCCTTTTATCAGCTTCATTTACAGTCATGCATTCTATTTAGACAGAGTTTTTCTGATACTAGGTCTTCTGATCACGTTCCTCGGTGTAGAACATGTATGCATTTATGTCATATGCTTGTTACGTCAACACCGTAGGTGATGGCTTTTGTGCCAACCACATAGCAATGTCATCGATGGATCCTTGTGCCAAACGATTCTTCAGCCATTGGGCGTAGTTCTTAGTGTGCTCCTTCATCTCCACATCTGATGAAGGCACCATTGGTAAGAAGCTTTGGCGTATCTCCGCCAAGTGTTATTTGGCTTAAGCGATTAGAACTTGGTTGTTAAGGAGTAAAGTCAAATGGGCTTTCTCTGCCAATTCTCCGAGTGCAGCCATTTGCGTGCTACCAAGGACCGGCTTACCTTTCAGCCTTCCCTCGTGGCGAGAGAGGGGTAAACCTATAGGTCTTTCTTTCATGTATTTGGTGCAAAACTCAACCACCTCCTCCGTGGTATAACCTTGTAGGATGCTTGCCTCTGGATGGTTTCGGTTCCGACAAAAGTGCTTCACTATTCCCATGGACCGCTCGAAGGGATACATGTTGCGATGGACCATGACATCAAAGAATGACGGTGGGAAAAACATCTCTAGGTTGGAAAATATTCTTCCAATATCATCTTGCATATGATCCAACTCTTCAGGATTTACAACTTTCTGCCATAGTTGGTTGAATAAATCACAGAGGTCAATGAGTGTGTTTCTTATATCTTTGTCCATCGGATTCTTGATGGCCACCGGGAGGATTTGTGTCAACATTATGTGGCAATCATGTGAATTCATGTGTCCCAACTTCATTTTACCTGAGTCCACATCCACGAGACTTCTAATGTTTGCGCAGTAGGAAGAAGGTGTCTTAACTAATAACAAATAGGTGAAGAACTGTGTTGCTTCTTTTGTACTGAAATTGTAACTCTGGCGAGCTTTGATGAATTTGTCATTATCTTCTGCTTCACTATTGCGTTTTGATTGATCGGCAAGCATACCGAGCCGTGAACCGTCACCATCCTTTCTTTTACCTTTAATCTTGAGCAGAGTACCAAGGATGCTTTCACATACTTTCTTCTCTACATGCATGACATCGATGCAGTGACGTACACGTAGAATCTCCCAGTAAGGTAATTTCCAGAACACCGATTTCTTCTTAAAGACTTGACCCTTGGGTGTTTGTTTCACCGTCAAAGGGTGGTTCTTGCAAAGCACAACATTAATTGGTTTAGCCATGTTGTGGACCACCTCCCCATCATAGGGTCTTGGGCCGGCACATGTCTTTGCCGTACCATCAAATTCAGCTTTCATCTTTCGGTATGGGTGATTTTTCCGTAAGAACCTACGATGACGCAAATACATTGTTTTGCGTGAGTTGGGAAGTCTTCTGCTAGCTGTCCTATACATGCATGTGTCACACCCTACATCTCCCTTTATTTTCTGCCCCATTGTGTTACCTAATGCCAGCATATCTTGAATGGTGTGCACCAGCATCGCATGTAGATCGAAAATCTCCTTTCTGTAAGCATCATAACATTTTATATTAGGCGCATCTATATACACTGTCAACAGTTCTTCTACCAGTAGCTGAAAGTAAATGTCGATGTCATTTCCAGGTTGCTTCGGGCCTTGGATAATCATTGACATCGTAATGTATTTTTTCTTAATACACAACCAAGGAGCTAGGTTATATATGCACAGAAGCACCAGCCAATTGCTGTGATTGGTGCTCATATCGCCAAAAGGATTCATCCCGTCAGTACACTCCCCGAGCCTTATATTTCTAGGATCTTGGCAAATTTTTTAAGAGTTTTTTCAATTAATTCCCACTAAGCCCCATATTTCGGGTGCCTCATAAACCTATCCGCAATTCTCTCATCATGATTCCACCGCAACCTCTTTGCCTCTCTAGGGTTTGCAAACAAATGCCTCAACCTTGGAATTAAAGGCAAGTACCAAACAACCCTGAACGGGATTCCTGTCTTCATCTCGTCATCCAATTTGTACTTATCCTTTGCTCTCCTGCACTTGTATCATGCATGCTTGCATGTGGGACATGCACGCAAATCTTTGTACTCACCATGGTACAATATACAATAATTCACACAAGCGTGTATCTTCTATACTTCAAGTTCCAATGGGCAAACAATTTTCTTCGCTTCATTCATGCTTCTGGGGAGCACATTGTCTTCCTGAAGAATTTCTTTCAAAATACCTAACATCTCTGTGAAGCCCTTGTTTGATAGACCGTTTGTTGCTTCAAATATGAGAAGCGCCAGGGTGGTACTCAACCTGGAGTATTTCTTTTTGCAACCTGGATACAATTCTTTCTTGGAGTCCACATCAATGGTTGGCAGATCCTTGTACCCAATCATATCCTTTTTGTGCCCTCAAAATCTGCAATCATAGAAGCAAAATCTGGAATATCAAGATTGTCGTCATCTGCGTCGATGTCTTGGTTTTCAAGTGGGCGTTTCGGCTTTCTGGTGTTCCATTGGTAGCTTGACGCCTCTGCCCCGATGTTAGATTCAACATCCATGTGACACTGATCGGGGTTTGGCATCTCGCTGCCCTGGGTATCTTCATCCATGACCTCCTCATCACCGTGTCTGGTCCAACGTGTATATCCATCCCTGAATCCCCTAGAGACTAAGTGCATCAGGACATCTGCATGTTCATGTGACTATATTGTCACAATCAGTACATGGACACATGATGTAATCCGCATCACCAATTCTCCTCTTTGTACTTTCAGCCAAATTCATGTACTCTGTCACGCCACTGATAAAATCTGCGGTTTTCCGATTCTTCATCCATCGAGATCGTTCCATCTGCAGCAGACGAATGGTAATTAAAAACAAAACAACAACATTAATACATGGATTAACTGCTGCCCAAAGATGCATGCATAAATCACAAGGTTTTACTTTAATAATTACTAAGGGCGCTCCATGTTGTTATCCAGACGTGCAATCACAAAAATTAATGGCAGGTCAATTTGCACGCAGAGTACTAGTACGACACTACCCTTAGGAATTGAATACCTTAATTAAGCCACTCACAAAAAGAATACCTTAATTAATTAGCCGCGCGGCGACCTCCACCCAGCAGACAGACAAGTGCGATGTAGCAGCACGCCGAGACAACAGGGGCGAGGAGCAAAGCTTAGTGCGGCTGCTGCCTGAAGTTCAACCTCCACTATCCTGCCATCGACCGTGATGGGTGTGCTCGAATCACACCGCCCCGACCTCGATGGTTGAGCTCCTCCTATGTCCCGCCCCAAAACGGGGATTGACCTCCTATGACGCCGCCACCGCCCACCGACCGAGGATTGACCTCTTCCCCGGTAGCCACTGCCTAGGTCGCCGCCGCCATCTCTATATATAGAGCGGCTATTTTTTGACAGATATCCACAGAGCGGCTGTTTACATGGTATCTCATCGTAACTCAATTATATGGACAGGGTAGTACATCACATACGGTTATGTAACGACAACTGTGTCTAACCTACATTGTCTTCTCACATGGTTTGGTGCGAAAATCATGTCTGACGTTGTAATACCTAACACGGACGACATGTATAAATAGTGTGTCATATACAACATGTAGTGCCATAAGTAGTTCCCGACCATTAGCTTATCTCCACAGTTTCCCCATTTCCCCCACATCCCTACATAGCCTCCAAATTCCCTCGCGTGGCGCTGACATTGGGGGAATGGGGGCGAGTGGTGCTGACGGTTTCGGTGTGTCTGCTCCTACTCATATCGTCGCCACGACGGCGGTCTCCGCCAAGCACTTGCCTAAGGTCATCAGAAGGAAGGTGTACTACGGATCCGAATCGTCATGTCAGGTTCCAATCTATCCCGATCTTTTTTAGCATGTCCAAAGTATAGCTCCTTTGCTGAATCCATCTTGAATGACCCCCCTAGGAAAGCGATCTACCGCCGGATTCGGAGCTTGACTCGAGACTCCTGCAACACGAGTTCGACTCCGAGTTTTGCACCACTGAGAAGTACCAAAAGCTGAGTTGTGTGCACGGGCACACTTCTGCTCGATGTGTATGCACGGAGGGATTCGACATTGGTAGGCGGTTTCTCAGTTGCCCCAGAGAGGTTAGTGGTAATTAAGTTCATCATTTTACTTCAATTAATGCCATCGCTCATCCAAAATACTATTTAACATTGGCAGGGATATGAGGCTTGTGCCTTTATTAACTGGCTAGATGAAGAATGTCATGGCAGGGCTTGGAGTGTTATCACCAAGCTCGCAGAAGATAACGTAAAGCTGAAGAAGAAACTGACTGATATGGAATGTACAATCAGTACGATGAAGCAAGAAAGAATCAATCACAAGCAATAGATGAAAGCGAGAGACAAGAAGGAACTAGCATGTGTAGTTGTGGTTGTCGCATTAGCCAAGTTCTATGCGCTGTTTGCAATGATGATTAGGGGTTTTGTATGACAGTATTGCTAAAGCACATCTAGATGTTCTCTAAGTAATGCACATCTAGGTCCTATGCCATTGATGTTACACGAAGATTCGTGCAGATATTTTTCTTTGTCTTTTTCTTTTCCTTTCTAGTTTGATTATTACTGGCTTTATCAATAAGAAGAGCTCAATGTATTGCTTGCCAACTGTCCTACTCTGTTCATACCGGTACTGGTGCAAAATCCCAAAACTCGTTCCTTGTTTTTGTCCTAAAAAAGGAAACCAGCCAAATAGACAATAGGATCCTACGCAACCCCGGGAATTTGGAGTGATTGGGTACGAATAATTCTGGTTGATTATATCAGCGGTTAGATAATACATCAACCCCCGCTTCAATACTCGCTTGAATTGGCAGTTCCTTATCTTTGCATACCCTGCTTAAGTGTCCAGCATCTTAATCGTCCCCGGCAGGCCGGCTACACACTGGCACACACTCTGTAGCCATATCGAGCGACAGCAAGGATGATAGTTTGGCGAGCAGTCTGGCGCCCGATGATGGGTCAACATCAGAATCATCCCGCTCGTCTTCCATGAGTCCGGCATCGAGCCCAGACATCAATTATATCCAGTTCATGGAAGGGATGCCACCTCCAGAGTCGTCAGACGACAACCAGACGGACGAGAAGCCATCGAAGGACGAAGAAGAGGATGACGACGATGATGAGGAGGAATGGTCAAACGAGGAGGAGGAGGACGACGACAGCAATGATGATGATGACGGTGGCGGTGATGAAAAGCCAACGGTTAGCGGCAAGAAGCGTCCTCGCCAAGACGATGTCGCGGGGCCATCCAACAACAACAACATGAAGAAGGAATAAATTAAGCATACTGTACATATCTCTGTTTATCCTATCAATCTCATCGCAGACGGCTAGTAATATGTATTCGACAGAGATCTTCTACATTATCGCCAACAGGTTGGATTGTTGAACTGTGTGCCCTGACAAGCACACAATTCACAAAAAAGACCATATGGGATGTCTATAATGATTGCACACAATTCTGATTACCGACCTGTTGCCGGGTATCACACACATCTTGTTATGTCGAATCGTTTGTGTCCACCTCAATCATCGCAAACGGTTCATCGGAGTGAACTATATGCCGTATATCGCACACACCTTGATCTGGCTGCCCGTTTCTGTTGTTCTATCTCATCGCAAACAGTTCGTACAGATCAACCGTATGCCCCTCATCGCACACGCAACTAAAATCTGAACCGTGCTTGATGTATCATTCATCGCAAATGTTTTGCATCTTTTTTGATGGTTTTTTACATCACCGTTTGTGATTAATACATCACACACAGTTTCGTCAAAGGGTCTCTAATCATAGTGTCGCGTTAGCAGCATCCTGCAGTAGTGCTAGGACTAGTCATATAACCAGGCCCTTCAACTTATATAAGGAGGGGCGGGGTACCCCAAGAGGGACAAGTTTCACAAGTTGAGAAAGACAAGTCGATAGCTCTCGAGAGAGAGGTAGCCAAAGAGCACCCTTGTAATCGTGAGCATCACCATGATCAATATCAATGAAGCAGGATGTAGGCTTTTACCTCCACTGTGAGGGGCCGAACCTGGGTAAAAACCTCGCGTCTCTCATCCCACTCAACCCCTCTCAAGCTACCACATGGATGCGTTGGCCTCATGACTAAGTCCTCACACTAGGACATCTGCCTTGTGAAATTCATGACAAGTGTCTTCCCCAACGACCCCAGCGACGACACTGGCCTGGACCCGACTCGCGACACACCGTTCCTGACGAGGAAGGATTGGCTCGACCTCCACTTCGACCAAAAGTAGTTTAGATTAGTTTAAATTAATGTTTTATGTTCGGTTATGCAAAACTATCTATGTGTTAGGTTTGAATGCATGCTACTTTCGGTTGAACCTGCTTTGAACTTGATCAAATTGAAGTTTACAATGTTATGTTTAGGAGATCGACTAGAAATGGCCAAAAATTGCTGGAGTATATATATATCCACTAAGGGTTTTAGTCCTTCAACTTTTAAAGGATCTGCTATAGATGGCCTTATGCCTTGTTTATTTCAGTTCTTCATAATGTGATGCTCTATATGTGCAACTATTTGTCGTGCAGTTCAATTTCATCAATAACAGTTTCAACAATACCACTATGAATTATGATATTTGGTTGCTGTGAAGGATATTGCACATAACATGCCTTTTCATTTTTAACAATATCTAGTGTAATTTAGACCTGCAAAATACCTGTTTGAATGACTATTTGCTTGTTTTTAAATGTTATGCCTGATGCAGTTAACACACCTTTCCACTTCTTGTTTTGCTTAACTAGGGTGCTTAAGCCTACACACTGAAGCTATCATTTGTAGATTATGTTGTCTACCATGGATATATTTGGTTGATGTCTAGCCTATTGTGCTTAACATGCCTTTATATGTACTCATACAGGACAATATTGAGAACAATGTTGTTTTCCATCGAGGTTAGTTTCATCGCATTGCTTAGATGTACTCACTATTCAGGATATCGGTAGCTGGTACCATATAGCCTGGGGACTGATAAGGGATTAATTGTCGAATCGGACATTTCATTGAAATTATCTATAACCCATTTATCAGTAGGTTAACTAGGGCCATATTTAATATATCTAAGGCTAGATAGCAACATGCATTGTACTAAATGACTAAATATGCAATCCCAGGCTACATAGCAACAAGGAAGAGTGTTACCTTCATGTTCTGATGATGTCTAGATATACATGTAATAAAATCTTATATAATGGGATGGAGGGAGTGTTGTACTACATCATTTTGTAGTTGTTGTTTAGCTTCTAATATTAACATGGTGCTTTTAGGTACATATGTCATTGCCGAAGATCCACACTTCGATCTGCGTATGGAGCAATGAGATATTCATGAACCAGCATCAATTAAGGAAACTGATAATGATTTTTATTAAAATTTTTCAAAAGATGTCAATCGAACTATTTGTTTAAACTTTATGCAAGACAACTGTTAACTGCAGGATGGTAAGTAAGAACCCTGTAGCCTTCTTTTTACTGCCCGTAATGAGTTGTGTTAGATGACTATGTCTGAATCTTTTTTCCTTTGCGGTGGATCCTAAAGCAGTTTACTCAAGATTACCTCTCAAACTACATGATTGGCGGCCGGCCATCACAAGGGGTTGGGCTAGAGTCGTTCATGCCTTCTGCATCCTGGAGATCACAATAGGGCCATTCTGCTTCACCTTGCTCAGCAACCAGAATGTCTATTGCCTCTTTCTTTACCATCAGTAATAGTACAAGTATAGAACGCTGGTTCGTCATTCTTTATTTAATGCTTATGTAATTCTTAAACATATATGTACCTGTGAATCGAATAATGCATTGGTTGTTTGAACCTGATGGATATGAATAAACTATAGCCTACTTTCAAGTTTAAATTAGGTACAATTTTAAATAGAAACAATTAAATTAGGGTGAAATTATGGTGTGCAGGTCATTATGGTGGACACGGTTAATAAAGCATAGCGTGTGCGATATACATCATAATCCACCACGGTTCACGGAGAGGAAACATGTGTAACAATGCACACAGTTTCCGTTTGCAAAGCGTGTGTGATGTCAGACACTATCACATACGGTGCTGGAAAACTAAATGTGTGTGATTGTCTACCTATATCGTACACGGTTTATTATCATGAACAGTTTCTGATGTGCCAGGCATCATAAATGTAGATCCAGTTTGGTATGTGCCTGGAAAACTCCCGTGCCTGGAATTTGCCAGGTTTTAGGTAAAACCACAAACCTCCAACTGCAATGGCAATGCGAGCACAAATGAATAGCAAGGATGAAGCATTAGGGATATTCATGATATCGGAAACAGTTATATAGGGACAACTATATGTGTCAAGGCTCCCAATTCCAGATGATTTCTGGGTCATGTGGGAAGGACCCCCCTATCTCCCACACTCACTTGGTGACGGTTCCAAATGTCGTCGCTATCGGCGTTCTAGGAACGGGGGTCCCCAGACTTGCTTGCATGTGGCCCACGACGCGGCTCTGCAAGTGGGCCCGTACGACCCATCTTCACCAGCAAGCATTCATGACCCTCGCGAGGGGCCAAGCCTCGCAAGGCGGATGACACAAGACCTCCACAGGAGCGGCCTCACCAGGCTGGATCGCGAGGGGTGGAAAGATCAAGGACAGGCGAACCTCACGAGGTTCCAATGATGTGAGCCATGACGGTCGAGACCAGGCGGGTGCCAGGCGGGTGCCAGCGCGCACAGTGTCCTTGTTTTCTCTTTGGTTCTAAGGAGGCAAGCAATGACGAACAGTACCGAGGCGTCAAGCAAAGTTTCCATATTGGTGCAACGAGACCAAAAACCAGCAGGACGACAAGACGGAGGTCACCGTGGAGCCCAAGGCGTCGTCACCACCAGAGCTTTTGGCAGGCGAAGACTGCTTTTGTCAGGATAACTTGTACTAGTTGTCCCCTTTTAAATTGGCCGTTGTTGGCTCCCTTCCCACTCAATATTTGGGGAGAGGACCAGGGCCTCTATAAATAGGATTAGGCACCACAGTAGGGGGAGAGAGAACCTCAACCATCTCAACTTGGACTAGATCCAACCCATCCTCACATCCACCAAGCACAAGAACACCTCTCCTCAGGAAGTTGTTCTTCCCCTTGTACTATTCATCCTCAGCCCAAGAGGGGATCCACCACACCTCACTGGAGTAGGGTATTACACCACAACGGTGGCCCGAACCAGTATAAATCTTGTGTCTCTTGTGTTGCGAGTTCGTCGAGCTAGCCTTTGAGATCACGAAGTGCTTGAGGGCATGATCAGTGAGGGAGAGATCTTTGCGCGCACCCAATTTTCGAACCTTAAGGGTTTTGCCGGAACCCAAGATCTGACATTTGGCGTGCTAGGTAGGGGTGCGCCGAAGCCTTCCTCTTCGTCGACCCATGCTTCGTCACTCCACCCAGCTCATGGCCGACACTCGCCGAGCTCGCGCTGAGTGCCGGGCCACCCACGTTGCTCAGATGGCTCCCGTCGGCGGGCCTCCTCGTTGTTCTCCGTCACCCGCCGCCAACGCTGTCACCGGTACGGCGGCAAACAAGCAGCAAGCCTGTTCGCTGCATCCCTCCATGCGTCGGGACGGCCATACTGCCACCCCGTCGCTAACTTCGGCCGGCTTGGCTTCTCACGCTCGCCGCGCCCCCATGGACACACAGGCCGCGTTGCTCATGGCATGCGAGCTCCAGTGCTACCGTCCGGTCGACGACCTCTATGAGGACTGGCTGGACCGCATCGCCAAGCTCGTCGGCGCCGCGGGAGGCTCTCCTGCACCTTCCCTCTCGCTGCCTCACCTTCCGCCACTTGCGGGCGACGTTGCTCACGGAGCGCCTCCGCCTCCTCCACAACAAGATGGCACCCTTGCACCAAGGCGTGCGGCTTAGAGAGCCCCTCATCCTCCCCGCGCCAAGGCGGCGTCCTCACTCCAAGATGCGCGGTCCAGCAGTGTGACCCACCGAGCCGCGTGCCAGTGCACAAGGAAAGAAGCTGCCAAGAGATTCCCCGACCCCAAGGAAGTGCTCCACCACTCCTAGCTCTGCTATGCCAGGATTGCTTGCTGCGACAGGGCCATGCACCGCGCGCCGCGGCGATGCAGGGGCACCATGACCAGGCTCCACCTCCAAGGCGGGCCCCGGTGACCACGGCCGGCTACCGCGCCTTCACCCCCGAGCTGCGTAGCGTCGCCTGGCCAGGAAAGTTCAAACCAGATATGCCTCCTCGCTACGACGGCACCCCGACCCCGAAGGGTTCTTGCAGCTCTACGAGCAGAGCATCGAGGCGGCCAACGGCGATGAGAAAGTCATGGCGAACTAGTTCCCCATGGCTCTCAATGATGGTGCCCGCTCCTGGCTCCTAAACCTGCCTCCGAGCTCAATCTCCTCCTGGGACGAGATGTGTGACCGTTTCGTCGCCAACTTCCAGGGCACTCGCGACCGCCCCCCGGCCGTGGGTGACATGCGCCGCATTAAGCAACAACCAGGGGAGACCCTCCAGAAGTACCTTCAGCTGCCTCAACACCCCTTCATCGACAGAATCAGGTGACATTTTCCAAGTTTATTTAGCTGGGAGCGCCCTCAGGGCTGCATCATTCCCAGGCCATGTGGGTCCATCCCTGTGGCATGTATCCTTTCTTGTTTATGTCTTTAGCTTACCTTGCTGGGGGCGCCCCTCGGGCTGCATCATCCCCAAGCCACTCGGGCCTGACCCAGTGGCACGTATCTCCCCTACGTTTACTTGAGCCAGTTTGCTTTCCATGCTTAATCTATCTATGACTGTCACCTGCTTGATTGTCACCCTCCACGGGATCCACGCGCCGATTGTCTTTCTTCAGGACTCTTCGCGTGAGAGGGTTAGGCACGACGTCTATGCTCGGGCATGTCCCTGCAGCATCGGTAAATCCAACGGGTGAGCTCTGTCTAGCAGGCCGGCCCCGTTCACGTTACCTCCTGCGGCCATTGGTGCTTGGCTTTCTCACGCGATAACCTCAGGAGATTCGTTCGGCGCAGGTTGTATAACCGCCTCACAGGACCACCACAGCAAACAAGAATCAAGACCAGGCGCAACCCACCTTGAGGTAGGGCCTTGTGAGTCCCGCACTGGCTCACGAGTGCCCAGACACACCTCGTCCAGCCCTGCCGTGCAAGCCACATGTCAGGGCGGGGTTGTACATGCCCCGGGGGCTCTCCACAGTAGGGAGTCCCCTCCCACATACCAGTGGAAGGACCATGCTCCGTGCTGGCAGTCGACACTGCCGAGGAGCGGCTATGCCCGTGCAAGTGCGGAAGCGCCATGGTCCGTCGTGGTGATAAACAACTAAGGGTGGCCTCACGGCCGTATGAACCTCAGGGAACCTCCAGGCTCGGTGTCTGGCCTCATCGCAACGCCTCCCCTTGGGAGAGCCGTTCAAGGGGGCTGCACTCGGGTCATGCCCAAGCGCACGCCACCCTGCCAGGTCCCGCGGACCTAGTCATCACGCGCCCTCCCAAGCAGAGCCAAGGTATGAAGGTCGTTTGAACGTCAAGGGGGACTCCTGAGCATTGCGAATCAGGAGCCTAACTGACCACATAGCCCCTCACTCCTTGGTCCGTCCTGCTGATCCGGTCGGCCCAATGGCGGTTGAGGTATGCGCAAGGTCGGGCTCTGCTGACGTAGAACACAAGACCTACCATTGCATCTCCTTTCCACAAGATGTTTGCGCGTCAAGGGGGACTCCTGAGCATCGCGACTCAGGAGCCTAAGTGGCCACGTATCCCCTCAGTCCTTGGTCCGTCCTGGTGATCCGGTCGGCCCAACGGTGGCTGAGGTATGCGCGGGGTCGGGCTCTGCCGACGTAGAATGTAAAGCAAATGGGAAGGAAATCGCAAAATCTCAAAGCAGATATTACAAGACATATTGTTCTCCGAATATCAAACACAAGTCTAAACGCCTCCACAAGGCACACTACATGATGCAGGACTTTCAATAGGAAAGGAGCCGCAAGCCAGTCATCCATGGATACCGCCGGCACCCACAAGAGGCGCCCCCTCCTGGGTGGTGTCACCTTCACCTGCACCACCGGTCGAAGGCGCGGGGGCGAAGGCGTCAAACTTCTTCAGTACGGCTTCCATCTGACCTTTTATGGCTGCGGCGGTGGCTGCGCAATGTTCATTAGCCACGGGCTCCAGCAGCTCGTCAAGGCAGGCAGAAGGATCGTGAAGATGGAGGTTGCTGAAGATGCGCGTCAGCGCGGCTGAAGAAAGGACGCGAGCCTCTTCCTCTATCATGGGGCCGATGCCGCACATGACTTCCTCAAGTGCCTCGACCAAGTAGGGAAGCAACTGGGCGGGGCCTCCTCATTGGTGGCCAACGGCTTCTGCAAGCCCTTCTCATAGACTGACTTCAAAGCCTCGCGAGACCTCTTTTCGAGAAGCGCGAAGGCCGCGCAGTCCTTGGCCAGAACCTTCGCCTTGGCATCGAGTTCGGCCTTCTTAGCCTGCACCTTTTGCTCCAGCTCCTCTAGCCGGCCCTGCTCAGTGGCCGGCGCCTGCGCTAGCTGCTCCAGCTCGGCGTCACAACCCTTGACGGCGTCCTCCTGAGCCTTCATCCTCTCTTCCTCCGCCTTACGGCCACGGGCATCTTCGGCACGCTCTTCACGCAGGATCTTCAGCTCAGCCTCCAGCACCCGACAACGACCTTGGGCGGCTTTGGCGTACTTCAATGTCGCCTCGTGAGGAACTCATGCCTGAGCTGCGGCTCGCTTCTCCACCTCAGAGGTCACCGCGACCTGGCTCAGCGCCGCCCGAATGGACACGTCAGAATGAAGCCAACCAAAGTCCAGCTCCAGGCGCCTAGCCGCCAGGAGGGGTTCGGCGCTCTAGAGATCTTCTCGTAGCCGGGCCATCTTAGAAAGGGCCCGCTCCAGGACGTGAGGAGAAGCGGAGGAACCTGGGGTCATCAACATGGCAGAAGGAGGAGAAAGAGGCGCCGTCGTCACCATGGCCTGGGAGGAAGGAAGCTCCTGAGCCTCTTGGACCTCAGCACCCGAGCCGGACTCTAGCAACTCCCGAGTCAGCGGGGCCTCGGGGGCTGACTTCTCCCGAGGATGCTCCACCCAGCTTCGCGAGGATGATCGGGCTGGAGAAGCACGAGCACCATCCCCACCATTGCTCATGGAGAAGTGCGCAGCCGCAGGAGGCGACCTGGGCTCAAGCAGCACCACCTCGCTCTCCCTTCTCCTCTCTGCCGCAGGCATCGTCCTAGTTACACAACAAGGAAGAAGAGTCATAAACAAGCATCAGCAACAAGAACAAGGCAAGACGGGAACACTTACTGATCCACCATGGCGTAGTCCCTCCGCTTCGGGAGCTTGAAGCCAGAGAGCTTTGCGACCCGAGGCGCGGGCGCGCTAGCTCTGGAAGCAGAAGCAGAAGCAGCGGCTGAGCCGGAAGCGGCTCCAGGCGGTGCCAGAACAGAAGCAGCATCCCGGGAGATCAGTGCCGATCGGTCCCTCGTCGGGATTACGGGCGGCTCTCCCATCTCCTGACGGGCGTCAGCCTCGTCGTCGTCAGGAAGGGTGCGGAGGATGTCAGCTTTTCTCAAGGGGGATGTCTCCCCTGTCCCTTTAAGGGTCACCTCCGAGTCTTCCTCCTCCTCCGCTTCCTCCCCACGGGACTCACCAGAAGACAGCTCCACCGGCGTTGGTGCTGTAGGAGCCCCGGCGGGCACCGGCGGCACCAACCCGCGCCCATCAAAGGTCGGCCTGGCAGCCACGACTTGTGCCTTGTCCTTGCGGCGGAACAAGGGAGTGAAAACATTCGGCGGGTACTACTGGTCGTCCCCGACCAGGAGGTGGGGAGCCACAACCACCTCATCATCTGACAAGTCTTTGGGCTCAGGCAAACCTTGTCCTCTTCGTCCCCAAGCTCCCACAAGGGGCGCGTACGCGCCTGAAGCGAGGCTGCGTGCAGAATCAGGAATTCCCTCAGGAGCATGGCTCCTGTCACCTTTGCCGCCTTCGCATTGCCAGGCTTCAGGTCAGTGTTCATCTGCTCCAGCACCAATGTCGCCCTCTCATCAGTGAGCTTCGCACGAGACCACCCCTTGTCGGATTGGGGCATCTCCGTCGGCAGCATCAAGTGTGGGCGGACGCACTTGGTGTCCATCATGGCCCACTTGCTCCTGAAGCCATCGGCCTTCTTCCCCGTTGAAAGAACATGCGGTGCCCCCATGTTTGGTTTTGGTAATTGATGACAATCTCTATGGACTAATGGTTGCCTTGAGTTATATTTGAAGGTTTTGTCCATAGGCTTTTCTTGGAGTACATGTGTTGGTTTCAAGGAGAGTTTGTGTCGACCAAGGTGCTATTCAAGGAATTACCTAAAGATTGGTCTTGTGAGAGGTTGATCAAGACTAAGTCAAAGAGTGAATCAAGTTGATCAACCCACAAAGCGTAGAAGATGTACCAAGAGGGATCAAGTGATCCCCTGGTATGGTAAGCATTGTCAATTACGCTTTGTGTAGTAACCCATGGTCTTCGTGAGGGTTCTTTGTGGGGTTAGGTTGCGGTGTGCAAGTTCAAGTGGAGCATCACGAAGAGATCAAAATGCTTGAAGCTTGATGTCCTTTTGGTGACAATGGACTTGTGAAGATGTGTGGAAGAGTGGCTCACCCATAGTGGAGTATGGGGGAGCAATCAACTAGTCTTCATCAAGTCAACACAATCAAGAAAGGTTGCGGTGTGCAAGTTCAAGTGGAGCATCACGAAGAGATCAAATGCTTGAAGCTTGCCGTCCTTTGTGGTGACAATGGACTTGTGAAGATGTGCGGAAGAGTGGCTCACCCATAGTGGAGTATGGGGGAGCAATCAACTAGTCTTCATCAAGTCAACCCAATCAAGAAAGGTGGTCCAACTTGAGGGAGTCAAGATCGTCATCATCTAGCTCAAGTGGACCATGTGCAAGGCAAATGTTTGCCCTTGGTAGGTTTTCTATTTTACCGGTCTCATGATGGTAGTTGGGATACCGGGTTATAGGATCGATTACCGTACTATCAAGGGGGGCTCTCGATGAGTAGCTTGATCGTATCGTTGTAGAGAGCTCAAACCATTGCATCCTTGCATCATCTTTATTGGTTCTTATTTGGTTCTTCTCTTTGTGAGTTTTGGAGCTTATGGTCATCTTGGTGAGAAGCTCGAGTTCATCGAAAACGGAGTTCACATGCATCTTCTATGATGTTTTCGATGTTGGAGGTTTTGCCGGTTCTTCTCGGTTGGAGGTTCCACTCCTCTATTTGCTGTTTTGATGCTACTCGTCGTCTTGTTTCTAACAAGCTTGAGTTTGCTCCATTCGGAGCTCATATGCAGAAGTTGTGGCAGTTCTGGTTTTCCGTGGAGTTTACTTGCTTTCGTGGAACTGGCTTAAGGATGGCGCCAGCGGTAGTACCGCTGGGCCGGAGCGGCAGTACCGTTTATCGCCACAAGTGGTAGTACTGCTATCCCACAACGGTAGTACCGCCCATGGCCATAAGCAATAGTACGGCTCCAGTTCCGCGCTGGTAACACCTCGACTCGAGACGTGGTTTTCTCGTGTTGGGTTCAGCGGCAGTAGGAGCGGCAGTAGGAGCGGTAGTACCGCTCATGTGTAGTAGTACCACGGCTATCACCACCCCTAGTGCCGCTCAATGGTCCTCCTCTCTGTTCCTTCTCCCTGTGCTCGTGGTAGGCATTGTGCATGGTCCCAGCGGTAGTACCACCAAGCCGGAGCGGCAGTACCGCTTATCGCCACAAGCGGTAGTACCGCTGTCCCAAGCGGCAGTACCGCTGCGGCCAACGGTAGTACCGCTGGCTCCAGTGGTAGTGCCGCTCATACATCTCTGCCACGCACTCTGTTTCGCTCCGCTCTCCGTGTTCTACCTCCCGGGCGGTAGTACCGCTCCCCTGAGCGGTAGTACCGCTCGTGCGCGGACTGAGCACATAACGGTTGGATTCAGGTGCTCCTATAAAAGGGGTTCTTCTTCCCCATTCAACGTTATCCTTTAAGCTCATGTTCTTCCCCCATTGTTGACCTTCTTCGAGCTTGCTAACTCTCAATCCCTCCATGGATTCTTGCTAGTTTTGAGGGAAAAGAGAGAGGAGATCTAGATCCACATTTCCACCAATCACTTTCTCCTCTATGTGAGGGGAACCCCTTGGATCTAGATCTTGGAGTTCTTTGTGTTCTCTTTCTTGTTCTTCCTCTCATTTTCCTCCCTAGCATTAGTTGCTTCAGTGGGATTTGATAGAGAAGGACTTGGGCACTCCGTGTGCCCTTGCCATTGCATTTGGTGCATCGGTTTGAGTTCTCCACAGTGATACATGGAAGTTACAAGTTGAGAAGCTTATTACTCTTGGGTGCTTGGTACCCTTGAGCTTGTTCCTCTTGGGTGCTTGGGCGCCCTAGACGGTTGGTGGTGTTTGGAGCTCAATCATTGTGGTGTAAAGCTCCGAGGAAGCGTCGGGGTCTCCAATTAGGTTGTGGAAATCACCCTGAGTAATTTGACGGGTACCGATGACCGCCCCAAGGGTTGCCAAAGTGTACGGGTTCGGTGACCGCCCCCAAGGGTTGCCATTTGTACGGGTTCGGTGACTGCCCTCAAGGGTCCCTTAGTGGAATCACGGCATCTTGCATTGTGCGAGGGCGTGAGGAGATTAGGATGGCCCTAGTGGCTTCTTGGGGAGCATTGTGCCTCCACACCACTCCAAACGGAGATTAGCATCCGCAAGGGTGTGAACTTCGGGATACATCGTCGTCTCCGCGTGCCTCGGTTATCTCTTACCCGAGCCCTTTACTTATGCACTTTACTTTGTGATAGCCATACTGTTCTTTGTCATATATCTTGCTATCACATAGTTGCTTATCTTGGCTAGCATAAGTTGTTGGTGCACATAGGTAAGCCTAGTTGTTTTAGGTTTTGTGCTTGGCAAATTAACCGCTAGGTTTATTCCGCATTTGTTCAAGCCTAAACCATAATTATTTTAAAGCGCCTATTCACCCCCCCCCTCTAGGAGACATCCACGATCTTTCACCCATCTTCGAGATTGAGTTGGCCGGTATGAAATTGGCACACCCGGAGGTATGACCCTCGTTGATGCGGAGGAAGAAGAAGTGACGCAGCAGGGCCACGGACGGCATCCCACCGAGGTATGCCTCATAGTAGTAGGCGAAGATCGACAAGAGGAGGATGGAGTTGGGATGAAGGTGCAGCGCCTGCAGTCCGTAGTGGCCAAGGACCTCGTAGAAGAAGTCAGAGAAGTGGGGAACCAGCCCTGTGATGGTGCTGCTCGTAAAGAAGGGGAAGAAGGTGCTTCCCTCGGGCTCCGGCACATCGGAGCCGGCCCGGAGCCCAGTCTTCCCCTTATCGTTGCTTTCCCCCACCGTCAGCAAGCGCGTGGCGGCGAGGTTCTTCTCCGAGACATTGGCTCCATCGAGAGATGGCTCGTAGCAAGCCGGCGACGAGGCAAGCTTGACCCTCCGGGGCGCCATTGGTCACTAATACGGAAGGGAGTGGGAGTAGATCTCGAGATTTCGGAAGCAGGGAGCAAGAAAGGGGATATGGAGCAAGGCGAAAGGAAGCAGTGAAGGCAAGCACTGTCTACGCCAGTCTTTTGACAGTCGGGTAGTTGCCGAGGCAACATGGGGAAGAGGAGACGCCCACGTCCAATCAGTCGCCATGCCTCAACCAGGGCTGCAGGCTGTTGGGGCCCGCGGCGCTCTGCACTTGCCATTTGGCTTCTCCTAGAAGCCAAGCCCGAGCGCGCCTTGGGCCCGGGGGCTACTATCGGCATTCTGGGAACGGGGGTCCCTAGACTTGTTTGCATGTGGCCCACAGCGTGGATCTGCAAGCGGGCATGTACGACCCATCTTCACCAACAAGCATTCAAGACCCTCGCGAGGGGCCAAGCATCGCGAGGTGGACGACACAAGACCTCCTCAGGAGTGGCCTCACCAGGCTGGCTCGCGAGGGGCAGAGATATCAAGGCCAGGCGAACCTCATGAGGTTCCAATGACGTGAGCCATGACGATCGAGACCAGGCGGGCGCCAGGCGGGTGCCAACGCGCACAATATCCTTGTTTCCTCTTTGGTGCTAAGGAGGCAAGCGCAGAAGAAGAGTACTGAGGCATCAAGCAAAGGTTTCCATATCGGTGCAATGAGACCAAGACTAGCAGGACGACAAGGCGGAGGTCACCGTGGAGCCCAAGGCGGCGTCACCACCAGAGTCTTTGGCAGGTGAAGACTGCTTTTGTCAGGATAATTTGTACTAGCCATCCCCTTTCAAATTGGCCGTTGTTGGCTCCCTTCCCGCTCAATATTTTGGGAGAGGACCAAGGCCTCTATAAATAGGAGTAGCCACCACAATAGGGGGAGAGAGAACCTCAGCCAACTCAACTTGGACTAGATCCAACCCATCCTCACATCCACCAAGCACAAGAACACCTCTCCTCAGGAGGCTATTCTTCCCCTTGTACTGTTCATCCTCAGCCCGAGAGGCAATCCACCACACCACATTGGAGTAGGGTATTACACCACAACGGTGGCCTGAACCAGTATAAATCTTGTGCTCTTGTGTTGTGAGTTCGTCGAGCTAGCCTTTGAGATGGCAAAGTGCTTGAGGGCGTGATCAGTGAGGGAGAGATCTTCGTGCGCACCCCAGTGTTCGAACCTTAAAGGTTTTGCTGGAACTCGAGATTTGACAGTCGCGGAAAGGGGTTAAAAACCGTATAGCACCGACGCGTACCAGTGCACGGGCCGTTACTGGGACAAGAGTTACACAGGACCTCATATGGGTCGAAAGACGTCATGGGTCATACATGGGCCAGAAGTTACAACAGGCTGAAATCATATCGGACAGCCCAGATGACGCTACCGGGCTTAATTTGCATAGGCCATAATGGCCTGTGTGTTAGCGGGCTGTAAATGGGCTATATGCGAACGGGCCATTAATAGGCTTTCAGTGGGTTGGGATGTTACCTTTTGACCAGGTCCAATGGGCTGGCCTTTTGACCTGAATGGGCCACTGTTGGACCAGGCCATGTGTCGACGTATCACAGGCGCATCCCATCCATTTTCTGGATGCCATATATCCCAACGCTGAGCTGGCACGTTGATCCGCCAGCGAATGAGAATTTTACAGGTGGAAAATCCCCATTTCTCGTTGCTATTAACGGGTTATCGGATCCAAAACCAGACCTAATAGCTTAATGGCTACCCGTTATAGTGGATAAAATGTGTCGGTTACCCTTGACGAAAGCACTTCCATGACGCGTCATTTATCGTCATGGAAGTGAACACTTTCATGATGATAATTTTGGTATTGTCATGGAACACTTCTATGACATCACAGGTATGACTATCTTGATTCATTCATAAAATCGTCATGGATGTACATGCATGACAGGAAATGTGACCTACTGTGACAAACATGTATCATGACGGAAGTGTATTTGTTTGTAGTGGAACATCATGCGAGTAGTTAAGTAAAGGGTAGCTATTTGAGGACTGTCTCTTATTTAAAAACTTTCAGATCTAAGTAATTTATTAAAAAACAATAAAAACAAAATAAAATGGCATTCCAAGAATAGCACAACTCATGTGAAGAAGCAAAACATAGGCTCAACCAATACTAACCGATAATTGTTGATGAAGAAAGGTGGGATGCCTACCGGGGCATCCCCAGGATTAGATGCTTGAGACTTCTTGACATATTATCTCGGGATGCCTTAGGCATCCCTATGCTTGAGCATTTGTGTCTCCTTAATTACTTTTATATCACGGTTTCCCTAAACCTCAAAAAACTTCATCCACACAAAACTCAACAAGAAATCATTAGATTAGTTAGTATAAATCAGTGCAAAAACCTTATCATTCTCTACTATAGCAAATCACTAAAATTATTATTTGACATTGAATACTAAATGCCTCTACATATTTAATACTCCTGTCCTCAAATAGAATCATTAAACAAGCAAACATAATAGCAATCTGCCTAAACAGGACAGTCTGTAAAGGATGCAAGAATATTCATACTTCCCTAACTCCAAAAATTATGAAAATTACCACACTGTAGAAAATTTATCATAGCATATTGTCCAACACAAATTCAACATTTTATCACATTCTAACTTTTCTCAAGAACTCTTGCACTAGCATGCAAGTTTTTGTTTTCAAACAGCCACATAAAGACTTACAAAATAAGCATGGCAAAGGCTATACTTGACATTTTTTATTGAAATAAAAGATGCAAAACATTATTATAAATAAAAAAGCAAATCAAAAATGTCAGTGCAGAACGACACCTATGGGATCACAAGAATCCCTACTGCGGTTGGCGGGGCGCGGGGTCGTGAGAAGCGCGGATCTAACAGGTAGCACACGGCTGGTTTATCCAGGTTCGGGCCGCGAGGATGCGTCAAACCCTACTCCTTCTTTGGTGGATTGTATATCTGTGTTCTTGAGCTAGCTATGGGGCGTGAGGAGCTCCAAAAAGCCGAATCCTTCTCCTGGTCGCCTCGGGCCTCCTTTTATAGAAAAAGGGGTTGCCACAATGGCACACAGGAGGTGGAAAGGGTACAGTGATGCGAGGTTATCCCTCGCATTACATGACAAGGCGCATTTAATGCGTCTTGCTTATGTGTCCTTGCTTTATCGGGGATGAGGGAGGAACCTGTTTCGTCTGTCGCCGCTCCTTCTTGTGTTGACACGCGCCCTGGCCTGCGACGCCACGTAGGTAGGCAGGCAGCTGAGGTGGCGCAGTGGTGGGTCTCCACGAAGATCTCCATGCCGCCACAAAGGTGCCTGTCCAGCTGGTTGGGTCGGCAGCTGCATGCATGCGGTGGTGGAGGTTTAGTCGGCGTGGGCCTGATGGTGGCCCTGCAGGTGTCCTCGGTAAGGGCCTTGTCGGGGTCCCGGTAAGGGTCTTGCCGAGGCGCCTTCTGTCATCCCCGGCAAGGCGCTTGCCGGGGGCCTTGTGGTCTTCCTCGGCTGGGATCCCGCCAAGGGTTGTCGTCTCCTTAGTGCGTATCTGATCTTGAATGTCTTCATGAAGATCTGCATGCCACCACGGGGATGTCTCCCGAATCCTTGCCCTTTGGGGGCAGTGGACTCAAGGGTGATTTGCTCCGTAGGCGCGGGACGAGTCGCCGCGGCAAGGGTCTTGCCGGGGCTGCTAGAACTGTCTCCCGGCAAGGATCTTGCCGGGGGAGTCCGCTTCGTCCCCTTTGCTCTTTGTGGTCTTGGACTTGGCGTCATAGTTCTCTTGAGCTTTGGTCTTACCCTGGCTCACCTCCCTTGCCTTGTTTGTGTGGTGGTGCCCGTGGCTCAGACTGCCCATGCACAGTTATAGGGGTACAAAAAGTGTACCCCTCTTTTTGTACACCGACAGGAGCCCCCAGGCCTGGTCCACACATAAGCGGAGTGCGTTGTTGGGCTAGGCCCAAAAACGGTGCGCGGGCAGGCGGGGTGGTTTTTACCGCGATAAGATTCTTCGTGCGCTGCGCTTCCCACGACTCCCGCATATGGCGCGGCATGGGGAGGCGCGTGTGACGTGGGCGGCATGCGTGGGGTTGGTTCCCACAGGCATGCATCACATCGTAGTAAAGGGGCGGTTCGCGCCTTCCCCATAAACGGAGGGAGGCGTGGAGGCGCGGCCCATTTACTGAATGGGGCTGAGGCGCGGTCTTCAAGGCGTCCACTCCCCACGATCACGGGCTGGGGAGTGGTCGTCTCACCCGTCCCCTCGGTTCTACACGTCCGCCACGTGTCTCCCATGCGCCTGGGGTGGCAAACGGTGGAGGCGGGAAACTGGGCCGTTGCTGGTTGGGGCGGTGGGTCGGTCTTGGCTCCCTGCGCCTTCCATATCTTGATTGGCCGAGCGGGGCGGCCGAGCCCCAACCCCGATCCTTTATAAAGAGCGGGAGGGGGGATGGCGTCCCGCATTCTTTCATCTTCTTCTTCCTTTAGCTTCTGCTTCTTCCATCCGTCATGGAGAGAGGGAATCCCGGTCCTTCAACAGTGGCAGTGAGGGTTGCTGCTCGACAACGCGTCCCTCCTTCTCCTGCGTCTGCGGTGGCAGAGCCAGCCGCGAGGGGAAGGGGGAGGGGGCGAGGCCGTGGGCGAGGCCGGGGCGGTCGGGGAAGATGAGGACGGGGCGGCGCGCCGGCCTCGCCTCCGCCAGCAGCTCTTGCTCCAATGGAGGGCCATGTTGGGGATGACCCTTGTGAGTTCTTTGTCAGGCTGCGCTGGCCGCCGCGCCGTCGCCTTCGTCTCCCAACTCCATTTGCGCGAGAGATGGAGCAGGATCCACCGGAATCGTTGCGGCTGCACATGAGGGGCTGCGGGATCAGGGGCACGCGGGTCCGCGTCGACTTCCCCGCCCCTCACGTGATGTATCTTTGTCGGGGATGGAAGACGTTTGCTCATATCCACCGCTAGACGGAGGGGCTCACGCTCCATTTTAAGCTGATGGAGGGTGGCCTTCTCTCCGTCAAGGTCTTCGGGTGCTTTGGGACTCGTGCAAGGTGCTGCGTGGAGAGCTCTTCTGATAGTGAAGACTCCTCCTCGGGTGGGAGTGACGAGGAGGACAGCGGCAGCGACAACGAGGGTAGTAGGCGGCAGGATGACGGGTCCGACTAGGTGTTGGGTGCCGCTCCGTGCGGCACCGGCGACCCCATCATCCGTGTCGCTGGCTCCTTGAACTTCTCGAGGTCGTCTCCTTGGGCGGCTGGCGTTGGGAGGCTGCGGAAGAGGAAGAGGGCGGGCGGCAAGGCCGTCAAGTCAGAGTACGCGGGCACCGACACCTTCGACACATGCTGACGTCCTGCCACCTCGTCTTTGAGCTCTGCTTCCGGCGCCGCCATCACCATCCAGCCTTTGGATGGCCACCAAGATGTTCTCTTGGTGTCTTCTGCCACCCGTAGCTCGCCTAGGCGCTCCTTTTGTCCCTTTCGCCTCCGTGACCTGCCTCCTGAGGAGAGGGACAAGAAAGGGATTACGGGCACCTTATCTCTTTTTAGTTTGTAAGCCTTCGGGCCTTTGCTGAATTTAAAACTTGTAATCCCATCATTCATGTTTTTCATTCCCTATGGACTATACCTGAGTGGAATATTTTTAATGAAAAAGGGATGCTTGCCGGGTCATTTGTTTGCGGGTGGAACCCACGACAAGGAGTAAATCCTTGATATCTTCAAGATAAACATTTCCTTGCCCGGCAACAGGCCTTGCCGTCTCCCCACTTTGCTCGACCTTCCTCATGCCTTTGGCGGAGGCAGGGATGAGGCGGGTTCTGGCTCCTTGTTTCATCCTTTCGCTGTCGCAACTACGACCAAACTTGGCCCCAGGAACGAGCCCTAGGGCCTAGAGTTATGGGAGCACGATAGCTTAGGGGAAAACGAGGTTTCACATACCTCAGTCCATAATGGAATGCATGATAAGGGATGAAGAACTTATCTGAAGCTGCAGTCCCCGGCAACCCTGGTTCGCCGTGGGTGGATCTTTGCTCTTGCAGCCCCCGACAATACTGGCTTGCCGGGGGCTAGATGCTGGTCTGTTCCTCTTTTTTTTCTCCCCAAGTGGTTCGGCATGGATATCTGCGTGTCCTGTGAACCAAAGAAGATAAAAGAAAGACAAAGAGACGCACACTTGACCTCTAAGCTAGGGGTTAGTCGCCACTAAGCACTATCAACCCTAACCAAGGACGAGACTCGACCTAGCATGCATGCTATAACTTAGGGCGCTAGCGCTTCATTTACTTATGCTCAGGGTCTGCGCCTGGCTTTGTATAGAGGGTTACATGCGTCATCGGCAAGGCTCGTACAAAAGGTGGCTTGCCGGGGGGCCCGGCAAGCCGCGCCTCACAGGTAAAACTTGCGAAGATGCTCAATGTTCCAGGAGTTACTCACCGGAATGGCATCTTCGGTCTCCAGGCGGACTACGCCGGGCCTGGTGACTCGTATTACCGATAAGGTCCTTCCCACTTTGGCGTCAACTTGTTGGAATTCTTGGCCGATTGAACACGCCGAAGACCAAGGTCGCCTTCCTCAAGGCTTCGGGCATGAACCTTGCGGCTATGGTAGCGGCGCAAGGCTTGCTGGTAGCACGTTGCTCTCACAGCCGCCCGAAGACGATCTTCCTTAAGGAGTGTTGCATCATCTTGCCGCAATTGCTCTTGCTCAAGCTCGTCATAAGCGAGTACTCGAGGTGACCCGTATATGAGTTCCGTGGGGAGAACTGCTTCTGCCCCGTATACCAGGGTAAAGGGTGTCTGGCCGGTGGCTCGATTTGGTGTCATTCTGATTGACCAAAGAACCACCGACAATTCATCAATCCAGCGCCTTCCACTCTTGCGCAGCCTATCAAAGGTCTTTGTCCTTAAGCCTCGCAGTACTTTAGTGTTTGCCCTATCAGCTTGACCATTGCTTCGTGGGTGAGCAACGGAAGCGAAACAGACTTTGCTGCCGAGGCCTTGGGTATATTGCATGAAGGTGCGGCTTGTGAACTGTGTACCATTGTCGGTGATGACCCTGTTGGGTACACCAAAACGGCACACTAGTCCCTTGAAGAATTTGACGGCTGACTGTGTTGTGACCTTCCTCACTGTTTCCACTTCTGGCCACTTTCTGAACTTGTCGATTGCAACGTACAAGTACTCAAAGCCCCCGACAGCGCGGGGGAAAGGGCACAATATGTCGATCCCCCAGACTGAGAAAGGCCAGGAGAGAGGAATGGTTTGAAGGGCTTGAGCTGGCTGATGAAGCTTCTTTGAATGGAACTGACACACTTCACACCGGGTGACTAGTGTCGTCGCATCCTAGAGGGCAGTGGGCCAGAAGGAGCCTTGCCAAAATGCCTTGCCAGCAAGGGCTCTTGACCCTATGTGGGATCCACATATGCCTCCATGTATCTCTGCCAACAGCCCCAGCCCTTCCTCTTGAGGGATACACTTCAATTTCACACCGTTCGACCTCTTTCTGTACAGGACGTCATCGATGAACTGGTACATAGCAGATCGACGGGCTACTTTTTCCGCTTCTTCCTGCTCTTCAGGAAGTTCCTAGTTTGGAGGAATCAGACGGTATGCTGTGCCCATGCCGGAGCCTGGGGCTCGACGACGAGGACTAAAGGCGTTTCCTCCGCTACAGGAGCGGTTGTCTCGATGGCAAGAGCTCGATGCTCCGCCGGAGCTAGCCGTCCCGTGGCGGGCTCAGTATCTCCAGCAACATCCTTGCCGGCGGCTCCGGGGAGCTCGGTGGGAAAGTACTTGCCAGGCCCTGATTTCCTTCTCTTGTTTTGCTCTGTTGATGGATCAACGGATGGTTGAGTTAGCTGAAGCACAAAGGTACCTGGTTCCACAGGTAGCTTGAGGGCAGCGCGCTTTGACAGGTAATCGACGATGTCGTTCTCTGCTGGGGGAATGTGCTCCGCCTGTATACCATCAAAACGCTCTTCCAGCTTTCTCACTTCATCGACGTGGGCCTTCATCAATGGGCTCTGGTAATCTTTGTTGACTTGTTTGACGACAAGTTGCGAGTCGCCCCTGACGATGAGTTTCTTGATTCCGAGGTCTGCCATGATCCTAAGACCAGCAAGCAGCCCCTCGTATTCAGCAGTATTGTTTTTTGACACCTCCCTGGGGAAGTGCATTTGGATCATGTACTTGAGGTGCTCTCCAGTGGGCGCGACAAGCAGTACGCCAGCCCTGGCGCCATGTAAGGAGAAAGCTCCATCAAAGTACATGATCCAGTCGCAAGTTGCCTCCTTGCCGGGGAGAGCAGTCTCTTGGGTTTCTTCGTCAGGCGTCTCGGTCCATTCTACAACGAACTCTGCCAGGACTCAGCTTTGAATCGTCAAGGTACTCTCAAACTTGAGGCCAAAGCTGGACAGTTCCAGTGCCCAGTCATGATCCTTCCCGTTGCGTCTGGATTGTGCAATATCTGTTGCAGAGGGAGGCGAGTGACGACAGTGATTTCGTGCGCCTGGAAGTAGTGACACAGCTTCCTCGAGGCCATAAGAAGGCCGAAGAGTAGTTTCTGCACACCGGAGTACCTCGATCTAGCCCCCTGCAGGAGGGAACTAACAAAGTAGACCGGGTGCTGCATCATTTTCTTCTTTGGTGGCACTTCAATTGGCTGCATCGTCTCGGCATCGGTGGCACCAGGCTCCGTCGCTGCTATTACCTCATCATCAATTTCTCTCTGCGCCACTAGTGCGGCGCTGACCACCTGGTTCGTTGCCGCCAGGTATAGCAACAATGGTTCCTGTGCCCTAGGCGCAACTAGTATTGGCGCGGAGGAGAGGTACCTCTTCAAATCTTGCAATGCTGCTTCAGCTTCTGGCGTCCACTCCATCGGGCCCGCCTTTTTCAAAATCTTGAAAAAGGGAAGGGCGCGCTCAGCGGACTTGGAAATGAACCTGCTCATGGCGGCAACGCAACCAGCAAGCTGACGCACATCCTTGACTCGCTTGGGCGCTTCAATCTGCTCTATAGCTTTGATCTTGTCCGGATTGGCCTCTATCCCACACTGTGACACAAAGAACCCGAGAAGCTTGCCAGACGGGACGCTGAAGACGCACTTCTCAGGGTTCAGCTTGAGATTGATCTTGTGTAGGTTTGCAAATGTTTCTTGTAAATCTGATATGAGGGTTGCCCTGTTCTTGGTTTTGACCACTATATCATCCATATAAGCTTCCATATTTCTATGGAGCTAGGGTTCAAAACCAATCTGGACCGCCCTCGCAAATGTTGAACCATCACTCTTCAACCCGAAAGGCATCTGTATAAAGCAATACATACCACATGGGGTGATGAATGCCGTTTTCTCTTCATCTTCCCTTGTCATGAAGATCTAGTGGTAGCCGAAGTAGGCATCGAGGAATGACAACAGATCACACCCAGCTGTGGAGTCAACAATCTGGTCGATGCGCGGCAACGGGAAGGGGTCTTTGGGACAAGCCTTATTAATATCTGTGTAATCAATACACAACCTCCACTTCCAATTTGCCTTGTGCACTACCACCGGATTGGCCAACCACGTTGGATGGAGCACTCCTCTTACCAAACCCGCTGCTTCCAGTTTCCGGATCTCCTCTGTGATGAACTCTTGTCGTTCCAAAGCTTGCTTTCTGACCTTCTGCTTGACAGGCCACGCATGAGGACAGACAGCAAGGTGGTGCTCAATCACCTCCCTGGGAACGCCGGGGATGTCGGATGCTTGCCATGCAAACACATCGACATTCGCTGGCAGGAAGGTGACGAGCGCGTCTTCCTACTTGTCGTAAAGGGTGGAGCTTATGGTAAAAGCTCCTCCCGTGCCGTCCTCCTTGACAGAAACCTTCTTGCTTCCCGGCGGTGTGGCCCTGGACTTCTTGTTTTTGTCGACGGAGCTCTCTGGCACGTCCTCGACAGGAGCGCTACATTCCGAAGAGGTGCGCTTGCCGGAGTGGGTGCCTGAGGTCTCACCGGTCTTCTTCTTTCGCCTTCCCGGGGCTCCAGCGGCAGGAGCAAGCGCCTTAGCAGTGGCGGCTGCTGCAACTACTTGTTGGTAGAGTTGGTCAGTGCAAATTAGCGCATCCTTCTTATCTCATGGGACGGTGATGATCGTCACAGGCCCCGGCATCTTCAGGGTGTTGTAGGCATAATGTGATGCCGCCATGAACTTGGCCAGCGCTGGGCGGCCAAGGATCCCGTTGTAAGGCAAGGGGATCTTGGCAACGTCGAACACAACCCTTTCTGTCTTGTAGTTCAGATCACTCCCAAAAGTCACGGGCAACATGACCTTTCCCTTTGGTTGACTTCTTCCCGGGTTGACCCCTTGAAACGTGCCCGTTTCTTCGAGGTCTTCATCAGGAATCTGCAATTTCTCGATCACGGCAGGCGAGATTAAGTTCAGACCGGCCCCGCCATCGACTAGCATCTTTGTCACCTTGAGGTTGCGTATTGTTGGTGAAACCAACAATGGCAAGCACCCGACCGCAGTAGTGCGATCAGGGTGATCCTCAGTGTCAAAAATGATAGGTGTGCTGGACCACTTCAGCGGCCTTTGGGCATCAAACAACGGTTCCGCCGCCGTAATATCACGCGCCCACTGTTTAAGCTGGCGGTGAGAGGTATGCAGCAAGGCGCCACCATCGACGCACATGGCCTCTGTAGCTTTCTGAAATTCTTGGTCACCAGACTCAACGTCCTCTTTGTGATCATCGTCTTCTGGCTTTTTGTCACGGCCCCGGGCGGGCTCTCCTGCTGTTTATCTTTGCCGCGACGGCCCGCCAGGCCGCCACGCCTCTTGCCGGACCCCTCAGCACCGTCCTGGCCTTTCTCCTTGTCCCGCCTCTCATATTTAGCCCTCTGCTTCTCAGCAAGGAGCTCAACCTGTCGGCAAAAGCTCCTATTTTGTCATAGAATCAAGTCAACTACCATCCATACTATCCCAAAGGCCTTACTTGGCACTTTTTATTGAAATAAAAGCTATAAAACATGATTACTACAGTAAATTAATCAAGCGAACACATAAAAATAGTAGGGGTAAATGTTGGGTTGTCTCCCAACAAGTGCTTTTGATGTGGAGCATCCTACGGACATCACCATGTCAAGAGACCATTTGGCAAGTGACACGTGCGACATCTACTTCACATACACAAAGCTGAAGCATCTCCTTTACACGTGCTCACTTGACCCTCTCGAGGATGGTATACTACTTGACACTCCCTCCGTGTGCATACATAGGTATTGCCGGAACATCACGGATGTCGAGGAGGAGTGCGAGCACAAGTGTACGTCTACACCATCCGCGAGGGAAGCGTGGAAGAGAAGACGGAAGTAAGGAGAAGAAGACGGAGCGGCTGCTGAGCTGGAGCCGGACATCCGGACGCCGAGCCAGATGACCCGGGCTCAGCCGGATCATCCGTGCCGACCCCCAGATCATCCGGGTAATCCATACACCACGATGGACGAACCTTGCCGAATCCACTCGGTGAAGTCGGATCATCCGGACGAGGACCCGGATCACCCCGACGACGCCCAGATCATCCGGACCCCCATCCGGACCATCCGGACTTGCCTACGTGCATGCCTCCGGGCCGAGGCCCATGTACCTGTTTCGCCCCCTCACTTACCCCTTCGCCCACTAGACTATAAATAGACCTCATCCACCTCCTTTCTAGTGTTAGCGTTGTGATAGCTCATTTGAGAGATAGAGCTATGCTCATCCATATCGGATCTACTCCACGAGAGAGACCGCGACCTCTACAGAGAAGATCCCTTTAGATTGAAGCCACCTTTCTAAGGGAAGATCCCCCGTGGATTCAAGACCTCCTCACAAAGAAGACCGGTTACCTCTTGTATCGTCCATTGTTGACTTTGGATCTTGTATCTCACCTTTGTGTTCATCGATCTAGCGCATGTGTGATCTATTCTTGTTGGTTGAGTGATTCTCTCATGTTTCCTCTTGTGTTTTCCCTCGTTTTCCCCTCGTGTTCTTCGCGTTCTTGGATGGGATCCACTCCTTTCATGAATGATCGGGCCGTTAGGGTACTACCCTACATCATCTTGGTATCAAGAGCCAGGTTGATCACGATTTCAGAGCCTCCCCCACCGTTTTCTAGCCTTCTTTTGCTTGATTTCGTCCTAAGTTCGAAAATCCCCACCAAAAATAGCCCCAAATTTTTTTGTGATTTGTTGGTTTTGATGATGTTTTGTTGATTTTGATCCATGGATTTTCTTGGTTTCGAGTGGATCTAGGATCTCCCCAAGTTTCCCCACCTTCCATCCACGAAATCTCATCAATTTTGACCCCGAAATCATCCAATTTCCGCACAAAAATTTGTCCCCGAGAGAAAATCCCGAGCAGTTTGACCTGCCTAGATCATCCGGAAGTGCTCCCAGATCATCCGGATCCACCCGGATCAGCTGGACCATCTCCCGGATGTCCGGACGCCCCACAGGCAGAAATCCGGTTGACGAACCCGGATCATCCGGACCTACTCCCGGATGTCCGGGTAACCCTGACACTGACTCGGCTGAATTGTTGTTTTGGCCATATCTAATTCATCCGAACTCCGTTTTTGACGTTCTTTAGCTCGTTTTGAAGCTCTTGACATCCGCATTCCCACAAAAATACCACCAACATCATTTGACTCCATCAAATTTTCTGAAATTTGGCATGTTTGCCTAGGCCCTCCACCATATCATCCGCATTACCACCACCAACTTCCGCAACCTAACACATTTTGATCCCCATTGTATATGTGGTTGTTTGAGTTGTGACTTGAGTCGCCTAAGGTGTTTCAGCTACTTAGGGATGGTTGCTCCTTCATCGACCACCACCACCACTTCCGCATAACCTTGGCCACCATACACTTCCGCCACCCCAACATAACCCAATTTTGTTTGTGTTGTGAGTTGTGTCTCCTAAGGTATTTCGGCTACTTAGGGACCGTGCTTTCAACTCCGACACCGTGTATAGTCCACCACCATAACCTCCACTTTCGCATTGCCTAGTGCAACACCACCGCTTTCCGCTACCACCATTTGACTTTTGTCCTTGAGATTTTGAGTTGTGGTGTTTCCGTTTCCTAAGGTGTTTCGGCTACTTAGGGACGAGTCTCCATCATCTTGGTATCTCCATCAAGATCACCGCCACTCATCATCACCGCGGACGGTAACCTCCATATCATCTTGGTATCGTGGTACCCCACCATTGTACATTCCCCTTGCCATTGCATTGATAACCCCTAGCCCATTTTGTGTCACTTGCCTATCGAGACTAGCCATTTGAGTATTGCCGGCAACATTACTTGTGCACATTAGTGATCTACACCATACATTGCATACATACCATATCATATCGGTATCATCCCTTGTGCCTCAAGATTGTTCCCGCATATACACAATTGCTATCTTGGTTTGTGCATTTCTCAAAGTGGCCATACAAAAAAAAAGAATAAGCTTTTAAGCAAAAGAGAAAGAGCAAAGAGCTTGTAAGAAATAGCCATAGCATCTTACCACATTGCATAAGATTGTCATATCCGATCATCTTGGATCATACCACCGGAACATCATACATATATAGCATACTTGTGATAGAAAGTCGATACATTTTGCATCTTATAGGTTGTGCACAAGTGTCGTATCCGCCTATAGAGCAATCGTGCTAGCCTCTCTCTTGAGTTGTGCAACACGAGCATTTTCCGTGGATTCCACATTTTGTGCTCATCCTTGGTTGCATGACCCCATTTATCTATCTGTGTGTGTGTTTTCTTGTGCCACATATTGCTATTGGTCTACTTGTTTCACTTGCGAATTTGTGAATCTTTTTCAACATTATTGACTCTTGCTAACATTTTACTTCAAATTTTTGTGCCACTATCCTCACCGAGCTCCACCATAAGACTTATTTGTGTAGGTGTGAGAAACCGACAAGAATTGGTACCAATTGTGCTATTTCCTTGTCCACATTGGAGTGATCATTGATCCACTTTCAACTTCGGTCAAGGTACATTTGGTATTCATTCTTCTCTTTCTCCCACTCGTATTTGCTTGAGTCTTGTGATGGATAGGGAAGGCATTTTATCTTCGGTCTACAATAACGACGACGAGTTCGATGCCATGAAAAACTCCACCGACGCCAAGATGCAAGCTCAAATGGAGGAGATCAAGGCCCTCATCAAGTACTACAAGCGGTCTTCCTCATCTTCGAGAAGATGCTCAAGAGCACATGCCTCCGAGCTACCATTTCTGGCAAGATCACATTGGCATCGACACCATCACCAACAAGGACGTGAAGGTCACGAGCTCAACACCAACAACCGCTCAACGACTTCACCATCTCCCTTGGCATCTTCGCCAAGCGACTTCAAGGCATCTTTGCCTATGGACATACGGCATCTTCGCCCACAAGCACCTCAAGAGAAGCTCCCCAAGCTCAAGTCTGCGACTTCCACAAGCTACTACGACCTCGACACCGACCACAAGATTCCTTTCTATGGGACTCAAGAACCCGAGGAGTATCTCAAGTGGGAGTACCTAATGGACGAGTACCTTAAGCTACATCAAGTTCCTCCCGAAGATCAAGTGAAGTGCGCCACAAGGAACTTCCACGACTACGCGTCCACATGGTGGCTTCACACACCTTCGGAGACCTACGACATGAGTTGGTCCAAGACGAAGAGATCTTTGCGGCGAGAGTTTGTGCCTCCAACCTACACGGAACAACTTCTACGCCAATTGGAGAACACCACCCAAGGATCCAAGTCCATCGACGCGAACTTCAAGGAGATGAAGATTGTCTTGCAACGAGCCGGCATGGATGACCCCATTTCGATGAAGTTCCACTTCATGATGGGATTGCACAATGACATCTCCAAGACGATCTTCCTCGAGAACTACAAGTCCCTTGACGACAACTACATTGGTGCTCTCAAGGCGGAACAAGAACTAATGAAGGCCAAAGCTTCTCCAACCCAAGCTCACTTCACGACGACCAAGCTCCATGAGAACGAGCATGAGGCTAGTACCACCATGATGTCCAAGCCCGATGATCTCCAAGACGATGCTCCCAAGTTCGACTTCACCGCCATCCCTCTTTGTGGCATTGACGATGCCGAGTCTACTTCGACTCTTTTTCAAGATGGTGCGGAGACAAGTACGACTACGGAGAACCTCAAGGACCAAGCTTTGGAGGTGAGCGACAAGGTGGCAAGCAAGGATGATGCTTCCATCTTAGGAGGCGAGAGTGATGATGTGCCATCTTCGGCCTTCATCCACGATGACAACAACGAGATGGTTGAGCATGGGATTTTCCCTTCGACCACGGCGACGTATGATGACTTGAGTGACTTTTCCCACCATATTGAGAGTGAGAGTGACTACACCACTAGCCCGATATATGATGTGTTACCCCAATTCCCATGTGAGGAGAGCCACAACCTCCACCACTTGAGTGAGATGAGTGACTCCGCCATACGTGAGATTGAGTGCACCTATTTTGAGGGAGTGAGTGAACCACCACACAGAGAGAGTGAGATAGTTGATAGGTCATGTGAGGCCACTTTAAACACTAACAACTTGACCTCTACCTCTATTGTGTCTTCTCATTTGGTGCTAGGTCCCTTATATGATGACGTGCTGATTCTCGGCGACTTCGTCCTACCTTTGAACAAGACGATGGCCATGGTGGAATATGATGCACCCCCCATATGGTTCCATCACAATGATGATCTTGACCACCATTCGGTCTTACCCACCTCACCTACACCACCTGAGTGGAATGACAAAGGTAACATAGGTGACGGTGATGCTCTTGTCCCGCTTGTGGACTATCATGACATTGATTGCTTGCATGATGTTGATCAACCTATTTCCATGCTTCATGCTAGTGTGACTTCCCCATGCGATGATTTACCCATTTATGATGAGTATGATGATTTCCATGTGGAGTCTATTAGTTGTGATGCCATGTTACATAGGATTTGTTGTTCTAATTCTCTCGGTCACATCATGTTTGCCAATCCGCTTGACTTGTCATATGCTATGCATGAGATCGACCACATGTCATATTTGCAATCTCTTCATAGTGACTATGCATATGCCATTAATATGAACCCAATTTGCACATATGGCATAGATGACAAGCCCATGGTTATTGGCATTTGTTTTTCTTGTGATGATATTGATATGCTCCCATTGCATCATTTATCTCATATGCCATGCCATGAACACCTAGCTTCGGATATGCATTGTTTTGGATGTTGTCCATTTTCTCCATGTGATCTTTCCAATATTGCTCATGAGGAGACCCCCATAGTTTCCGCATACATTTTAGGAGATTTTGATTAATCCCATTCATTACATGATCCCAATACTTGTGTGCTCCATATGCTTCCCATGAATAAACATGCTATTGATGTGCCATATAATTGTATGCTCAATTTGCATCCCCATCGTGTTGTACATAACAACTATTCTTTCATTATGGATGACATGTTCCTATACCATGCATCAAATTTCTTTGAGTGATGCTTATCTTGTGCTAACTCACACGTGCACATACACATCATGATGGATGATGTGTACATTTACCACACACACAATTTCTTTCGCTTGTGTATTTGTTGTGTACGTACCCATGCTTACTTGTAAACCTCACAATACCATGAGTTGAGAAAACGAGCTCTAGAGAGCAACGATGCCTTGGGATACCATGGATTTTCCTTCCCACCGCTCTCTTCACGCGAAGTCATCGCGCATTTATTCTACATGTCCCTCACATGGTTATGGATTATTGTCCATTACATATTATACGCCCATCTTGCCATGTTCACTTTGCATGATATGCTCATTCCTATGCCTTTGACATGCATTTGTGACCCATGCTTTGCATTACACATGATGATCGATTCTCATACTTGTATGTGTATTTGCAAGCTTGGTGGAGATATTTCTTGTTATTTCCATGTTTGCTTTGTGCCCCATGCCTATGATGATACCATGATCTTGCTTTGTGTTTGTGCTTGCGATATGTCATGTGCATTGCCTATGCCTATTATTTGCTCACATGACATGATTGCCATGATTTACTCTAGTATGTTGCATCTTCGCACTACTAGCTTGCACAACTTGATTACTATGATTGCTTATGTTGCATCTCCGATGACTCAAACTTGCTCGCTCCATGCGGTTGATGACAACCATCTACATGCTTTGCACATGATTGTTATTGCTTCTTGTCATATATCTACATATGTTGCCTCTCTCATGCTAGATGATTTGCCATGAATTGAGTGCAACAATGCATTTCGCCTTGCTCATGAGATTGCCCCCATAGCATTCTCACATCTATTTGGAGATTTTGACATATTCCTTGTGAAGCATGCTTGTCTTACCTCTTTGCACCATATACCTAGTGCCATGAATATTGCGATTGTTGCATCATATTCTTCCCGCAGTTGTGCTTCTAATGGTTATGTGCAAGAGAAGAGAACCATCATGATGGATGATGTGTTTATCTACCATGTGCATACGTTCTTTCTTTTGTTGTGTGCATGTGTAGGATACTTGGACTTCGTGTCAACTTCCACGTCACATGACTTGACCATTCGAGCTCTTGAGAGCGAACCACCTCCTACCTTGACGATTCTACATCGCACTTGCTTGTACTTCGGCATTGTGAAGGACGCACAAGGACATGCTTTCAAGGTGATATCCTTCTCTTTTGAGAACCCCCAAACCATGAGACTTGGACCACTTGATTGCGCACATGTTAGAGATCTTGCTTCGACTTGCTATTTCCACATTCCCATGCCTCATGATATATATGCCTTGTGTGTTGCATCCAATTCTTGGATTACTTGCTCCTATCATATGTTTGGTTGCAACAATGTCACTTCTTCACATATGCCATGTCCCATTGCTTGTCACGTGATTGATTTGATTGCCTCACACATGATCAACAATTGCTCTTTCCATTGTGTTGAGTGCCATACTATCTTCACTACACCCTATGCACGTTATGCTTGGATTGTCTTGCACTTGACTCATGTGTTTAGACACTTTATTTTATTTGGTGTGGTGAATGCTTCCTTTGCCTACCATAAACCATTTGTCATGTGCTATATGCATGATTGCTATGACCATGAGGTAGATGCTTATTCTCTTCTCACACACATTTGCATCGCTACCTCACATTTACATGCTTTTTTCCATGATGACTTTCATTATGTTCAATTTATGTGCTTACATGCCATGTCACAATCCGTTGTCACACCATATGCTATGCTTGATGACGACACTTGTTGGGTGAATCACCTCTTGAATGCTTGGTTTTGCACTAACGCTAACCACATTTGTTTTTCCAAGTGTTTGTTGTTCTTGCTCCTTTTGAAGGAATCACTAGATGGTGCGACATTGGAGAGTGCCCATTTCGAGCTTCAATATGACAAGTACTTGGTGAGCGTCCACTCCTACATGGCGACGACATCTCTTTCCCATGGTGATTTGGATTTCGATCCGAGGTTGGATCTGTCCCAAGGGGGAGGGGATGATGCGGAGCATCCTACGGACATCACCATGTCAAGACACCATTTGGCAAGTGACACGTGCGACATCTACTTCACATACACAAAGGTGAAGCATCTCCTTTACATGTGCTCACTTGACCCTCTCGAGGATGGTACACTACTTGACACTCCCTCCGCGTGCATACATAGGTATTGTCGGAACATCACGAATGTCGAGGAGGAGTGCAAGCGCAAGTCTACGTCTACACCATCCACGAGGGAAGCGTGGAAGAGAAGACGGAAGAAAGAAGAAGAAGACAGAGCGGCTGCTGTGATGGAGCCGGACATCCGGACGCCGAGCCGGATCATTCTGGACCAGCCGGATCATCCGGGCCGACCCCCAGATCATCCGGGTAATCCATACACCACGACGGCCGAACCTTGCAGAATCCACTCGGTGAAGCCGGATCATCCGGACGACGCCCGGATCATCCAGACCCCCATCCGGATCATCCGGCCTGGCCTGCGTGCAAGCCTCCGGGGCGAGGCCCATGTACCTGTTTCGCCCCCTCACTTACCCCTTCGCCCACTAGACTATAAATAGACCTCCTCCACCTCTTTTCTAGGGTTAGCGTCGTGATAGCTCATTTGAGAGGTAGAGCTCCATATCGGATCTACTCCACGAGAGAGACCGCAGCCTCTACGGAGAAGATCCCTTTGGATTCAAGCCCCCTTTCTAAGGGAAGATCCCCCGTGGATTCAAGACCTCCTCACGGAGAAGACCGGTTACCTCTTGTATCGTCCGTTGTTGACTTTGGATCTTGTATCTTACCTTTGTGTTCATCGATCTAGCGCATGTGTGATCTATTTTTGTTGGTTGAGTGATTCTCTCATGTTTCCTCTTGTGTTTTCCTTCGTTTTCCCCTCATGTTCTTCGCATTCTTGGACGGGATCCACTGCTTTCATGAAATATCGGGCCGTTAGGGTTCTACCCTACATCATCTTTTCTTTAATGTCTTTTAGCTAGGCATGAGGATTTCAATGATGCTCGCATAAAAGATAAGAATTGAAGCATGAAAAGAGCATCATGAATCACATGGAAATCACATTTAAGTCTAACCCACTTTCTATGCATAGGGATTTTGTGATCAAACAATTTATGGGAGCAAGAAACAACTAGCATAGGAAGGCAAAACAAGTGCAACTTCAAAACTTTCAACACATAGAGAGGAGACTTGATATTATTTAGATATGTAGAAGTGAAAGGATCGAGAAGAGGTGTCTAGAGGGGGGTGAATAGACTCCTAACAAAGAAAAGTTGCAATTTTTATTTTCTTCAAGTTAAGGTAGAGTTTTAGCACAAGTTTAAACAAAGAAAAGTTGCAATTTTTATTTCTTCAAGTTAAGGTAGAGTTTTATTCAAGCAAGCATGGCAAGAGTATATGAGCAGCGAAAAGTAAAGCATGTAATTTGCAAGAAAGTAAAGGGATGGGATTGGAGTGTGGAAACGCAATTGGAGACATGGAGATTTTTGGTGTGGTTCCTATAGGTGGTGCTATCGTACATCTACGTTGGTGGAGACTTCAAACCATGAAGGGTAACGGTTGTGCGGCTCCACCCACGAAGGGTCCACGAAGAAGCAACCTTGTCTATCCCACCATGGCCATCTCCCACGGAGGACTTGCCTCACTAGGGTAGATCTTCACAAAGTAGGCAATCTCCTTGCCCGTACAAACTCCTTGGTTCAACTCCACAATCTTGATGGAGGCTCCCAAGTGACACCTAATCAATCTAGGAGACACCACTCTCCAAAAGGTAATAAATGACGTGTGATGATGAACTCCTTGCTCTTGTCCTTCAAATGATAGTCTCCCCAACACTCAAATATCTCTCACTGATTTGGATTTGGTGGAAAGATGATTTGAGTGGAAAGCAACTTCGAGAAGGCTAGAGATCGTGATTCATATGGTTGGAATGCAATATCTTGGTCTCAACACATGAGTAGGTGGTTTTCTCTCAGAAGTGTAGGCATGTTCTGATGGCTCTCTCCACGAATGAAGGGTGGGTGAACGGGTATATATAGCCTCAACACAAAATCTAACCGTTACACACAAATCACCAAACTCGGTGGGACCGAATAATGAACTCGGTCATAACAATTTAGTTCAAAATATGAATGTTAGGATTTTTAGTGGGACCGGTATGATCAACTCGGTGGAACCGATGTGCTAGGGTTAGGGTAAAACCTCATCTCGGTTTGACCGATTACACAAACTCGGTGAGACAGGTTTTGGTAATAAGCAAAACAGAGAGTTGGCCAGGCAAACTCGGTGGGACCGATTGCATATCTTGGTGGGACCAAAATTATTGCAATAGGTAACAGAGAGTTTCCAAGCCCATCTAGGTGAGATCGAGATCCCATCGGTGAGAACTAATTGATTAGGGTTTCAGGCAGTGGCTATGTCAAGTGAACTTGGTGGCGCCAGATAGAGTGTTTCGGTGGGGCCGAGTTTAACTTTTGGTTTGGGACATATGTGGATATGAGAAAGTGGTTGAGGGCTTTTGGAGCATATCACTAAGCACTTAAAGCAAGCAAGCCATTACACAACACCTCATCCCCTTTTAATAGTATTGGCTTGGATCACCAAAGGTAAAATGTAGAGTCTTGAGCTTTAGAGCTTGAGCCAATCTTTTGTCCTTAGCATTTTGAAGGGGTTCCACATCCTATTGTCCACTCCACTCCATCTATTGAACTTGTCTGAAATACTCTAGATAAAAACATTAGTCCAACAAGTGATATGTTGACATTAATTACCAAAACCATCCAGGGAGCACTTGTGCTTTCAACTCCCCCCTTTTGGTAATTGATGACATCATACATCAAAGCTTTAGATAGAGATATATAAAGAATATCAGGTAAAGCTTTGGAAAGACATGTAACATGCATAGGCTCCCCCTACATGTATGCATCCGTGAAATTATGGAATATGAGAGCATGTGAATGCATAATCATGATAGAGCAAGCAGTGAATTACATGTATGTTGGCTATATGCATCAGAGCAAATGATGTGGATATGGGAATTGTACCTTCATGTTCATGAGTCTTTCTTGCAAACAATATGTACATCAGCAAGAGATCATCATGCACATGGGTGAGATGCACATATTTACCTTGTGGTCTTTAAAGAGATGAACCTGAGTAAACAAGGTTAGATAACACAGATATATCTACTAACCAGAGCAAACCAAAGAGCCACAAGAGTACGAAGACTGGGATGACATGTGGAGAATGAGTACTGTGTATTCCCATTGGATATAGACATGTCCCCAAGGAATAGATATGCAATGAATACAAGATTTCCTTCCCTTAGATGTCTTTCTCCCCATGAATCTTATACTGGATAATAGGAGAACATAGGGAACAGAAAATCAGAGCAAAACAGATAATAAACTGACATGCCTTTCCCCTTTAAAGACATGTGACTTCTCTCCTCTTGAATACCAAGCATTCTAGGTCTCTCTCCGTTTGATATGATTAAGCATTTCCCCCTTTAAAGTACTCTCCCCCTTTTGAAGGGAATAAGCTTCGATGTGATCTCTCTCTCCCCCTTTGACATCAATTTCCAAGAAGGGATCTTCTGGATTGTGAGTCAAGATAGGTTTGGTCCTTGAGCCACAAAGCAAAGCAACATATAGAGTGTGATTCTGGTAGAGAACAAGAATCATCGAGTGGAGCTAGATCAATTATGCAGGATGCAAGTGGCAAATTGTCTTCTCAGCATTGAAATTGGTAACACTGAGTTGTTTCATTTGGTGGCATTGAATTGGTTCAGTTTGACCGAAAAAGACAAACCGGTGTGTCCGAGTTCAACATAGAGAAAGAACAATTGTCATCTCGGCTCACTAGGCAAATAAAATCTCACAAAGATTTGCAATGAATTGGATGCTGGGAATGCAGAACAAAAACAAAGAAAAAGAAAAGAAATCTAGATGAAGGGAAACAAATATGCAAGAGACAAATGCAAGAATACATAGAAACGCTAGAGAACTTCATCTAGAATTGGTTAGCGACATAGTCACCTATGTTAGAGTATATTGACTAAGGAGTCAAGTGAGAACACTTGATTGTAGATCATACTCATCGTTTAACCTCAAAATGGGGTTACCATTTTTCATTTAAGCATTTGATGTATTCGCCTCTTGTTGAGTTGCTTTGACCCGTGACTTGGGGTAAAGCTTCTCTAAGATGGAATAACATACCTTGGGTGGTGGTGTTGAACTTGATCATGTAGTTGAACTTGTGTGGGATGCTCAAGGTTGATGTAGCTCATCAAAGATTGGGAGCACCACTTGTAGTTTGAGTTCATCTACTTACATGGGTTAGTCTTGCAAGGAAGAGCACTTGTGTATCCAATTTGACAATCATGAACTCGAAACCAAATGAAATTTGATATATAGAAATGGTCCAAGGATATGTTGAAAGGTTTCATGCTTCCTTGTCTTCAACCACTATATCGTAGAGACTTGGTGATGTAGAGATTGCTCAAGATGTGAGTGATTTGCAATCTCATAGATTTTGGTTCATCCAAGTACCTACAAGGGTTAGATAACATGCAAGGGTGCAAATATATCAAAGACATATGATCATCATCATAAGAGAAACATCAAGGATTAGTCAAAGGCTCATGCCTTGCATGTATCCGAATGGAGTTTTTACTCCAAGTTTGAAGCATCAATGATGTTCAATTCACCTCTCAAACGACAAAATACTTTCTCATCAAGCGGTTTGGTGAATATATCCGCCAATTGCTTGTCTGTACAAACATTCTTAAGATCAATATCACCTTTAGCAACGTGATCTCAAATGAAATGATGACGAACTTCAATATGCTTAGTTTGAGAATGTTGCACATGATTATGAGCAATCTTAATAGCACTTTCATTGTCACAAAGCAATGGAACAAGTTTCACATAGATCCCATAATCTTTAGGAGTTCGGGTCATCCAAAGTAATTGAGCACAACATGAACTGGCGGCAATGTATTCTGCTTCGGCGGTGGATAATGATACCTACTTTTGTTTCTTGGAGGACCAAGACACGAGAGATCTACCAAGGAATTGACAAGTACCCGAAGTGGACTTTATATCAACCTTGTCTCCGGCATAGTCTAAATCAGAGTAGCCAACAAGATCAAAAGAAGACCTCTTAGGATACCAAATGCCAAAATTTGATGTATGTATTAGGTATCTCACTATCCTTTTCACAGCCTTAAGATGAAATTCTTTGGGGGCCGCTTGATATCATGCACACATGCACACACTTATCATGATATCGGGACGGGAGGCACATAGATATAACAATGAACTAATCATAGAGCGATAAACCTTTTGGTCAACTGGTTTGCCATCCTTGGTCAAGTCAAGATGTCCACTAGTAGGCATGGGAGTTTTCATCCTTTGCTTTCTTACATGTTGAACTTCTTGAATAAGTCCTTGGTATACTTTGTTTGAGAAACAAAGGTGCCTTCCTTAGTTTGCTTGATTTGCAAACGAAACAAGAACTTGAGTTCACTCATCATAGACATCTCAAACTTCTCCCACATTAGCTTTGTAAACTTTTCATTAAAATGAGGGTTAGTTGAACCAAATATGATATCATCGACATAAATTTGGCACACAAATAATTCACCATTAACTAGTAAAAAGATTAGACATTGTTTAAATTTGGCACACAAATAATTCACCATTAACCATTTTAGTAAAGCTCTCTATGGTCTTAAACAAGCTCCTAGAGCGTTGTTTAACATAACATCCTCCTCAATTTCACCATTTAGGAAAGAACTTTTAATGTCCATTTGGTACAAGGTGATATCATGGTGATTAGCATAGGCAAGTAATATGCAGATGGACTCAATTCTAGCAACGGGGGCATATGTCTCACCGTTGTCCATTCCTTCAGCTTGAGTGTAGCCTTGGGTGACGAGACGTGCTTTGTTGCGGACGACTTGACCATCTTCGTCTTGCTTGTTGCCAAAGACCCATTTGGTACCGATGATGTTGTGGTTGTTGTCGGGCTTCTCGACCAATGTCCACGCTTGGTTTCTCTCAAAGTTGTGTAGCTCTTCGTGCATGGCATTTTCCAATCCGGATCTTCCAATGCTTCTTCAACCTTCATAGGTTCAATGCTAGAGATGAATGAATAATGTTCACAAAAATTAGCCAAACGAGTTTTAGAGTGAGTGATTCTCCCGGTTTGAATATCGTTGAAGATTTGGTCAACGGGATGGCCTCGTGAAACTCTTTCTCGAACCCATGGGAGCTTTTGTTTGGGTCAGGGTGGATCATCTTCTTCATCATCTCGTTCTTCTTCTTGGCCTTCTTCATTGCTGACGTTGTCGTTCTCTCGTCGTGGTGGATAAGGAGGTTGATAAGGTTCATCTTGGTGTACTTCCTCGTTTTCTTCATCTTGGCGTGTCCCACTTGCGGATGCTTCAAGGTCAACTCTTGGTTCACCTTGTCGTGAGGGAGAAGCTTCCACTTGGATGGACGAGGTATTCTCCTTCACCTCCGTTGGACGAATCTTGCCAATAGACATGTCTTGGATTGCTTCCGAAGGGTCTTTGTCTCCTACATCAATTGGCATTGCTCTACTTGCGAGCCGTTAGATTCATCAAACTTCACATCTACCGTCTCTTCAACCTTTCGGGTGAAATTGTTGTAGACACGGTAAGTATGAGAGTTTGAGCCATAACCGAGTAAGAAATCCTCATGAGATTTAGGAGAAAATTTAGAACGAATATGCTTATAAAGAATGTAACACTTTGAGCCAAACACTCGAAAGTATCCAACTTGTGGTTTGTTACCGGTGAGAAGCTCGTATGCCCTCTTGCCGAGTAGCTTGTGGAGATACAAGCGATTTGTTGCATGACAGGTTGTCTCAACCGCTTCTGCCCAAAAGTGTTTTGGCATCTTGTACTCATCAAGCATCATTCTCGCCATCTCAATAAGTGTAACACCCACGATGCGGCTATATCTCCAACGTGTCGAAGCACGAGTTAGAGGCATAACCACATAGTAGGCATGTCACAAGAGGGGTAATCTTTACACATCCCATGTACTGAATAAGAAAGGGGTAAAGAGTTGGCTTACAATCGCCACTTCACACAATACATAAATATAGCATTACATCATCCAGAATACAATCAAGGTCCGACTACGGAACCAAAATAAAGAAAGACCACCCCTATTGCTAGGTCCCCGGTCGCCCCGACTAGGCTCCACTAGTGATCAACTGGAAACGAAACAACACAACGAACACGATCTTCATCGAGCTCCCACTTGAGCTGGGTTGCGTCACCTGCACTGGTATCATCGGCACCTTCAACTGGTTTTGGAAGTAATCTGTGAGTCACGGGGACTCAGCAATCTCACACCCTCACGATCAAGACTATTTAAGCTTATGGGTAGGAAAAGGTAGTGAGGTGGAGCTGCAGCAAGCACTAGCATATATGGTGGCTAACATACGCAAATAAGAGCGAGAAGAGAAGCGAACCAACGGTCGTGATCTAGAAGTGATCCAGAAGTGATCCTGAAACTACTTACGTTCAAGCATAACACAAGAACCGTGTTAACTTCCCGGACCCAACCGAGAAGAGACCATCACGGCTACACACGCTATTGATTCATTTTAATTAAGTGTCAGGTTTTCTACAACCGGACATTAACAAATTCCCATCTGCCCATAACCGCGGGCATGGCTTTCGAAAGTTCAAAACCCTGTAGGGGTGTCCCAACTTAGCCCATCACAAGCTCTCTCGGTCAATGAAGGATATTCCTTCTCCCAGGAAGACCCGATCAGACTCGGAATCCCGGTTACAAGACATTTCAACAATGGTAAAACAAGACCAGCAAGACCGCCTGATGCGCCGACATCCTGATAGGAGCTGCACATATCTCGTTCTCAGGGCAACACCGGATGAGACAAGCTACGAGTAAAACCAGACCTCAAATTTCCCCGAGGTGGCCCCGCAGGCGGCTCGGTTCAGACCAACACTTAGACCAGCACTGGCCCGGGCGGGGGGGGGGGGGGGGCTTAAAATAAAGATGACCCTCGGGTTGGCCGACCCGAGGGAAGGGTAGGTGGTGGTGAGGCAAATGGTAAAACCAAGGTTGGGCCTTGCTAGAGGAGTTTTATTCAAAGCAAACTGTCAAGGGGTCCCCATAACACCGAACCGTGTAAGGAACGCAAAATCAAGGAACATAACACCGGTATGATGGAAACTAGGGCGGCAAAAGTGGAACAAAACACCAGGCATAAGGCTGAGCCTTCCACCCTTTAGCAAGTATATAGATGCATTAATTAAATAAGAGATATTGTGATATCCCAACAATAACCATGTTCCAACATGGAACAAACTTCATCTTCACCTGCAACTAGCAACGCTATAAGAGAGGCTGAGCAAAAGCGGTAACATAGCCAAACAACAGTTTGCTAGGAAAGGTGGGTTAGAGGCTCGACATGGCAATATGGGAGGCATGATATAGCAAGTGGTAGGTCTCGCGGTGCAGCAAAAGAGCGAACAACTAGCAAGCAAAGATAGAAGTGATTTCGAGGGTATGGTCATCTTGCCTGCAAAGTTCTCCGAGTTGACATAAGCTTGATCCTCGTAAGCGTACTCAATGGGTTCATCAAACACGAACTCGTCCCCCGGCTCTACCCAAATCAAGAACACAAGCCAAGGAAACAACAATCAACCACGGTGCAATGCGCAAGCAACATGATGCAAAACATGACATGATATGCGGGATGTGATATGCAATGCATATGCACGCTCCGGAAGGAAAAGATTTATTAAGGCCTCAACTTGGCAAACCAAGTGTGCCTCTGGAAAGATGAGTTGATTTCGGTTGAAATCGATATAAAGATCGTCGGAATCGGATGCACGATTTGCAAATGGCAAGCAAAACAATAATGGCACAATACCGCGATTAACAGCACAATGCCATCTAGAATGCAACAAGAAACTAACCTACTGCACTCTAACATAGCAACAAAACACATGAGAGTTATTTAATCAAGATGCTTGACAAAAGATGAGCACTGAGCTATGGCTAAATCACAAAATAGCAGGTTCAAACAAGCATGGCAAAAGTGCAAAAGATAACAGCATCACAGACTTAGTGAAAATAACAACATGCCAGGAATTACATTAGGAAGCAATGTCTAGAGCAAGATAACCACATGCTACAAGAATAGGACATAGCAAACAAAGGCATGGAATGAATCTACTCAAATCATATAACAAAAGTCCCTTAGTGACCATAAGCCAAAAAGGATCAGAAGATACGATGGCACCCATGTAAACATATCAAGTTTCGTTAACAGATTCAGACTTAGCAGAAAACTGGACATGGCAAAACAGAGTTATGAAGGCATGTTTGCGAGCTCGATGCACACAACACAAGGCATTGCATGATAAACTAAGCATACTCCCAGCAAGAAGACATGATGAAGAAGCTAACCATGGCAAGAACAATCTGATAGCATGCACGGATCAACTACAACAACCTTGGCAAAATTGATTAACATGTAAACAATCTGCCAGGAACATTTTATAGCAAAAGTAGAGCAAGATCGAGTCATGCTAGGGTACTCCATAAATGCAAACAATGACATGGTTGGATAGAGAATAACAATATGTCAAAATCATCCTTACTGAACATACTCAAAAGAGGCATGGATCTCTCTGTAACAACATGAACACATGGCATAAAAATAACAGCAGACAAAGACTTAGTGAAAAACCTGACATCCTGAAATCAGCAATATCACGAGAGCTACTTTGGATGCATGTGCTAGTCACCACATTGATCACAAAAATACATGGCATACACCCTTGTAAAGATGGCATGACATAGCCCAAAACACATGTAGAGCTCATGCTCATATGCAGCACACAATAATCATGGCAAAAATGACAAATGCTCATAATCTGATAAGAATTAGCACCTAACATTATTAAGCATTCTTGCAATAGTCATTAGGGCATCAAGATGGACTCAAACAAGCATGGTGCAATGGAACAAAATGAAGAGGACATCATGATGAACAATTTGATATATCACACGCGCAAAACGGAGCTACGGATGAGAAGATATGGCATGATGAACAAGCACCCCCGATGCTGAGGACTTAGCCATATTCTTGAAAAAAATACAGGGTGAGCGATGAATAACTAAAGCGCGCACAAGGCAGTGTTTAGGTGGTGGCTCACCCATTGGGCGCAGCCCATTTGCGGGAAGGTAGCTGGGCCTCGGGAGCGCAGATCTGGGCCGGCGGAGATGGGCCGGCCTATGAAGGCACGATGGGTCGGGGCGCTGGGCGTCGTCGTCGTCCTCCCCACGAGCACACGTGCAGGGCAGGGAGGCCGGCGTCAAGGACTCCGGCGAGGAGATGCAAGGTCGAAGAGGCGGGGAGGGGCCAGATCCAGTTGGATCTGCATAGATCCGAGGCGGGGGAACCCATTCCTGTGCGGAGGCGGCATTCGGCAGGTGAGGACGGTGAGATCCGGCGAACTCCTGCATGCGCCAGTGAGGTAGTGAGGAAGAGAGAGGTAGAAGGAGGAGAAAAGAGAGGGAAGGGCGGCAGCGACCTGGCGGGGTGGTGGCGTCGCTTGGATGTGGGAGGCACTCGGGCACCGGCAGGCGGTGACAGCGGTGAAGCGGCTCTGGTGGAGCTCTCCGGCGGGAGGCCGGGCAGCGGCGCAAGGGCGGCGGGGCGCGAGGCACGTAGGCGGGCGCGCTCGGGCCGGGCGGCGGCGCGGTCGGGCTCGCGCGGGCCCCGGATGGGCTCCGCGGGCCGCGCGGTGGTGGGAGGCGGCGGCCACCGGTTGGACGAGGGAGCGGAGGTGATGATGTGGCACGACGGGATTGGCTGGAGCGAGGTGGAGGGCGGACATGTCCGGTGGCGGAGGAAGAAATGTCCGACGGCGCGAAGAAAAATGGATCTAGGGTTTAGACCGTGAATTTGGAAGGGTTGCACATATATATAGGTAGAGGGAGCTAGGAGAGTCCAAATGGAGTGCGGTATTTGGCCACGCGACCGTGATCGAACGATCGAGAGGATGGATGGGGTTTGGATGGGTTATTCGGCCAGTTTGGAGGGGTGTTGGGCTGCAACACACATGAGGCCTTTACGGTTCCCCAGTTAACCGTTGGAGTATCAAACAAACTCCAAATAGCATGAAACTTGACAGGCGGTCTACCGGTGGTGAACCAAGGCCGCTTGGCAAATCTCGGTCCATTCCGAGAATGTTTAGCACCCGCACATGAAAAGAGGCAAAAGGGGGGCGCCGGATGACATAGGAGTGCCGGATTGCAAAACGGACAACGGGTAAATTGCTCGGATGCATGAGACGAACACATATGTAAATGCGCTGCACATGATGATATGCTATGAAATGCATGACACGTAAACAAATGACAACGCAACAACAGCGAACAACTGGAAGACACCTGGCGCAACGGTCTCGAGGCGTTACAATAAGAGTTCGGTTCTTCCTCTCAATAACTCCATTTTGTTGAGGCGTGTACGTAGCCGAGAACTCGTGTGAAATCCCTTCCTCATCAAGAAAGGTCCACATTTACGTTCTTAAACTCCGTTCCGTTGTCATTGCGAACCTTCTTGATCTTCACTTCAAATTGATTTTGGGACTTCCTAGCGAAGTTCTTGAAGATATTTTGGACCTGCGATTTCTCATCAAGAAAGAACACCCACGTAATTCTTGAAAAATCATCAACTATAACTAGACCAAATGAGTTTCCACCAAGACTTTTGTAGGCACTGGGACCAAAGAGATCCATATGAAGTAGCTCGAGCGGTCTCCTCGTGGTCATGATGTTCTTCACGGGATGGCTTCCTCCGACTTGTCTATCCTTGTCAAATATAACATCTTTTACTCCAAGGATGTGATCACCTTTAATAAGCTTATCAAGATTTCGCATGCCCACATGACCTAACCTTCTATGCCACAACCAGCCTTTCGAGGATTTAGCAATTAGGCAAGTTCTAGGTTGAGCCTTTTTAGTGAAATCAACAATATATATATCACCTCTACGTATACCGGTAAAGACCATTTTATGATTATCTCTATGAAACACTTGGCAATCTACTTCAGTAAATAGGACATTGAAACCAAAGTCAACAAGTCTAGATACAGAAAGTAAATTGTAGCCAAGAGATTCAACGATCATAACATTTTGTATAGAGCTATCATGTGAGATGGCCACCTTACCAGGGCCAACCACCTTACCCTTTGAGTTATCACCAAAAGTGACGTACTTCTGAGGGCCATCGTTTTCAGCAAGCTCACGAAACATGTCCTTGTCTCTGGTCATGTGATCGGTACATCCACTATCAAGGACCCATTCCTTTCCTCCAGCCATGTAGCCTCGAAGATTTGACATAAGACCAAAGTGTCTCATAGACTCGTCGAGATCAAGGTCGCTATCATCACCTCATCATACTACCCATGTTCAACATCGTCTTCTGATGGATCATTTCCTAGAGAGGCAATTCATTAGATAAATGGTCATCACAATAGTCATCTTTATGAGTTCTAATGGCTTCGGAGATGATATTGATAATGATTCCAACATCTCCTGTGGCACACATAAGATTAGTAAGCTCAAATAGACAATCACTAAATTTTGGATCATTGGAACTCATCTTGCTCAAGGCAATAGACTTATGAAGAATTTCATCCATGTTTTGCAAGGAATAGTTTGGTAATCGTTCCTCAAGAAATCTCCATATGGTGCAGGCACAATCAAGAGCAGGCAAGCTAGCAAACAAGTTTCTAGGCAATCCTCTAGTGATTAAATTGACAGTTCTAAGATTACGGATCATGTCAATAGACTCATCAAGGGTAGGATGCAAAGGATCAACATGAGGTGGACAAGGGCTAGTAATATACTTGTTCAAATGATATTCATTAAAAATCTCAAGCATCTCAATTTTCCACTCATGAAAGAATTCTCCATTGATTATAGGCAGTCTACGTCTAAGACTTCCCAACGTAGACTCGTCCATCTTCCTCCAAAGGTGTTTAAACCAAAGCAATGGAGACCAAAGCTCTCATACCAATTGAAAGGATCGAGAAGAGATATCTAGAGGGGGGTGAATAGACTCCTAACAAAGAAAAGTTGTAGTTTTTATTTTCTTCAAGTTAAGGTAGAGTTTTAGCACAAGTTTAAACATGCATAATACATTCAAGCAAGCATGGCAAGAGTATATGAGCAGCGGAAAGTAAAGCATGCAATTTGTAAGAAAGTAAAGGGATGGGATTGGAGTGTGCAAGCGCAATTGGAGACACGAAGATTTTCGGCGTGGTTCCGATAGGTGGTGCTATCATACATCCACGTTGATGGAGACTTCAACCCACAAAGGGTAACAGTTGCGTGAGTCCATGGAGGGCTCCACCCACGAAGGGTCCACGAAGAAGCAACCTTGTCTATCCCACCATGGCCATGGCCCACGAAGGACTTGCCTCTCTAGGGTAGATCTTCACGAAGTAGGCGATCTCCTTGCCTGTACAAACTCCTTGGTTCAACTCCACAATCTTGATGGATGCTCCCAAGTGACACCTAACCAATCTAGGAGACACCACTCTCCAAAAGGTAATACATGGTGTGTTGATGATGAACTCCTTGCTCTTGTGCTTCAAAGATAGTCTCCCCAACAATAAACTCTCTCTCACTGATTTGGATTTGGTGGAAAGATGATTTGAGTGGAAAGCAACTCGGAGAAGGCTAGAGATCAAGATTCATATGGTTGGAATGGAATATCTTGGTCTCAACACATGAGTAGGTGGTTTTCTCTCAGAAAATGAATGCTGGAAGTGTAGGCATGTTCTGATGGCTCTCTCCATGAATTAAGAGTAGGTGAAGGGGTATATATAGCCTCCACACAAAATCTAACCATTACACACAAATCACCAAATTCGGTGGGACCGAATAATGAAACTCGGTCAGACCAATTTAGTTCAAAATGCGACCGTTAGGATTTTTGGTGGGACCGATATGATCAACTCGGTGGGATCGATGTGCTACGGTTAGGGTTAAACCTCATCTCTGTTTGACCGATTACACAAACTCGATTAGATCGATTTTGGTAATAAGCAAAACAGAGAGTTGGTCGGGCAAACTCGATGGTACCAATTTTATATCTTGGTGGGGCCGAAATTATTGCAATAGGTAACAGAGAGTTTGCAAGCCCATCTCGGTGAGACCGGATTGATTAGGGTTTCTGGCAGTGGCTATGTCAAGTGAAGTCGGTGGCGCCAGATAGAGTGTTTCGGTGTGGCCGAGTTTGACTTTTGGTTTGGCCGAAGTGGTTGAGGGATTTTGGAGCATATCACTAAGCACTTAGAGCAAGCAAGCCATTAAGCAACACCTCATCCCCTTTTAATAGTATTGGCATTTACTATGGACTCAATGTGATCTTGGATCACCAAAGGTAAAATGTAGAGTCTTGAGCTTTAGAGCTTGAGCCAATCTTTTGTCCTTAGCATTTTGAAGGGGTTCCACATCCTATTGTCCATGCCACTCCATCTGTTGAACTTGTCTGAAATATTCTAGATAAAAACATTAGTCCAACATTAATTACCAAAACCACCAAGGGAGCACTTGTGCTTTCAAGAAGCATATATTCCTCTCTCGTAATAATTTCAAGTAGCCTCATGAATGAATTCAACAATATAACTATCACATAAAGCATTCTTTTAATGATCCACAAGCACAGAAATTTTCTTACTCTCCACATAAGAATATTTATTCCCATGAATAGTAGTGGGGCAAACTCAACAAAATAACTATCATGAGATTGAAAATTAAAATCATGATGACAAGCTTCATGGTTATCATAATTCTTTATAGCATACATGTCATCACCATAATCATCATAGATAGGAACTTTGTTGTCATAATCAATTGAAACCTCTTCCGAAATAGTGGATTCATCACTAAATAGAGTCATGACCTCTCCAAATCCACTTTCACAATTATTAAAATAAGATTCAGCACCCTCCAAAATAGTGGGATCATCATTACCTAGAGTTGACACTCTTCCAAACCCACTTTCAACAATATAATCCTCATAAATAGGAGGCATGCAATCATCATAATAAATTTTCTCATCGAAACTTGGGGGACTAAAAGTATCATCATCATCAAACATAGCATCCCCAAACTTATGTCTTTGTATATCGTTAGCATCATGGATATTCAAAGAGTTCATACCAACAACATTGCAATTATTGTCATCATTCAAAGATTTTTTGTTAAACATTTTATATAACTCTTCTTCTGTCAATTGACCGCAATTATCCTTTCCATCATTTTCATGAAAGACATTACAAAGATGAATAATATGACGCAACCACAATTCCATTTCTTGTTGTTTCCTTTTTATGAACCAAACTAGTGATAAAACAAGAAGCTAAAAGATTCAATTGCAAGATCTAAAGATATACCCGAAAAGAGCTTGATGTCTACTACACAACTTGTTCTTGTAGACTCATGTTGGGCCTCCAAGTGTAGAGTTTTGTAGGGCAGTAGCAAATTCCCCTCAAGTGGATGACCTAAGGCTTATCAATCCGTGGGGGCGTAGGATGAAGATGGTCTCTCTCAAACAGACCTGCAACCAAATAATAAAAAGTCTCTTATGTCCACAACACACCAAATACAACGGTAATTTGTATAGGTGCACAAGTTCAGTGAAGAGATGAGGATACAAGCGTAGTAATGATAGTAGATATTGATTTTTGTAATAGGAAACAATAAAAAACAGCAAGGTAGCAAGTAACAAAAGTGAGCACAAATGGTATTGCAATGCTTGAAAATGAGGCCCAAGGTCTATACTTTTGCTAATTCAAGCTCTCAACAATGCTAATATATTGGATCATATAACCACCCCTCAATGCGCGATGAAGAATCACGCCAAAGTTCCTATCTAGAGGAGAACATAAGAAGAAATTTTTTGGAGGGTACGAAACCACCTCAAAGCTATTCTTTCCGATCAATCTATCCTAGAGTTCGTACTAAAATAACACCAAGCTATTCTTTTGGATCGATCTAACCAAGAGTTCATACGAAAATAACACCATATGATACACATCAACCAACTCTAATGTCACATAGATACTCCAATATTACCGCGAGTATCCGTGAGTTGATTATACAATATGCATCAAACAATTTCAGATTCATAAAACTCAATCCAACACAAGGAGCCTCAAAGAGTGCCCCAAGATTTCTACCAGAGAAACAAAGACGAGAATGTGCATCCATATGCATAGATTACCCCAATGTCACCTCGGGAATCTATGAGTTAAGTGCCAAAACACATATGATACCCCATTGTCACCATGGGTATTCATATTAAGACATACATCAAAGTGCTCTCAAATCCATAAAAGTATTCAATCTGATAAAACAAAATCACAAAGGGAAAACTCAATTCACAACAATATAGAGAGGGGAAAACACCATATAATCCAACTATATTAACAGTGGCCGTGATGCATCAAGATCGTGATATCTTGAGAACACGCGTGCGCGCACGAGAGAGAGAGAGAGAGAGAGAGAGAGAGATTAAACACATAGCTACTGGTACAAACCCTCAGCCCCGAGGGTGGACTACTCCCTCCTCCTCATGGTGGTCGCCGAGGTGATGAAGACGGCCACCGATGATGATTTCCCCCACCGGTGGAGTGCCAGAATGGGGTCTAGATTGGTTTTTCGTGGTTATAGAGGCTTGCGGTGGTGGAACTTCTGATCTAGGATCATTTCTAATGGTTTCCCTATTTATAGGATTTTTCAACACTGGAATCACGTGAAGATGGGCCTCAAGGTGAGAAAAACCCACCAGGGCGCGCCTAGGCCTCCTGGTGCACCCAGGTGTCTCGTGCCCTACTCGTGGCTCTTCTGGTCCTCCCATGAAGCCTATAGTGCCTCTTTTTTTCCAAAAAATCATCAAAAAGTTTCATTGCATTTGGAGAACTTTTATTTCTGCACAAAAACAACACCAAGGTAGTGCTGCTGAAAACAGCGTCAGTCCACGTTAGTTCCATGCAAATGATGCGAAAACCATATAAAATTGTTCTAAACATGGCATGAATACTTCATAAATTATATATATGTTGGAGATGTATCAAGCTACTCTTCTCATCTGCATATCGTCCACAAACCGACAGCCAAACGGAGGACACCAACCCAATGTTATCGACCCTCCTTCGTGTGTTGATCAAGAAGAACATCAAGGAGTGAGAGGAATGCTTACCCATCACCAAGTATGCCTACAATCGAGCAAGACATTCTACTAATGGCAAGTCCCCCTTCGAGGTCGTCTACAGATTCAACCCGTTGTCCCATTGGACTTTCTATTGCTGCCACTACAAGAGCGCATCAACATGGATGCGAGTGCACGAGCAAGCTACCTAAAGAAGGCACATGAAGATACAAGGCACACCATGAGTGCCAAGTACAACTCCTCGCGACCAAGATCAACATCAACAAGAACCCCATGGTGTTCAACCACGGAGATCTTGTGTGGCTACACCTACGCAAAGAACACTTGCCCAACGAGTTCAACTCCAAGCTTCTACCTCGAGCTGATGGACCATTCAAGGTGCTAGCATGCTACAAAAATAATGCCTAAAAGATCGAAATTCCACGCGACAAGTACAATGCGAGCGACATCTTCAATGTCAAGGATCCATATCCCTTCCATGGTGATGAGGTTTTTGATCCGATGTCGGATCTTTCCCAAGGGGGGCAGATGACGCGGAGCATCCTACGGTCATCCCCATGGACCTACCTTCATCGCCCCAAGTGCCAAGTGGACCGATAACACAAGCACATGCAAGAGCTATCGAGACCGAGGTGACATCACTACTAGGGAAAAGGCTAGCAGCAGCGCGGGTTCTATGTATATCAGTAGCGCGGTGACCGGCACTACTAATAAGGCGCTATAGCTAACCCGTAGTAGTAGCGCGTGCTCACCGGCGCTACTGCTATACAAGTGTAGTAGCAGCGCGCCTCGTGAAAGCTCGCTACTGCTAATAGAGCTAGCGCGCTTTGCCGGGACGCGCTACTGCTACTGTGGCGCTGCTGCTAACTTTTCTCCACTCGCTACTGCTAATATTAGTAGTTTTTGTTTTTTTTGCATATTTGTTTTGTATTTGAACAGGCTTTATACAAGAAAATCTTTAGCAAATACAAATGTCATCATGATACACATACAAATGGCTGCGAGACCACAAGTGTAATCATAGCATATACATACAAATAGTCTCATCATAATCATCATCCAATACAAAGTGGTATCTCATCATCATCTCGAAAATAGCGATACATGCAAGTCTCAAATACTTGCAACTACAACGTCATCCATCTAAACAAGAGTATACGCGAGAAGAGCTATCACTATGAGTGAGAGCAGGACTATGCAGTACATGAGGCGGTGGTTACGAGTCCTCTCTCGCGCTAGCATGAACCTCAAGTAACTTGCTTCTCCTTCTTGTCTACTTTTGAATCCTTTATGGCTAGCGCCCGAGACCCCATTCACTTGCGTGTGACACTCAGGACACTCGTTGTGCACCCCCGGAACCTTCGCTTTGTACACGACATAGCACCGCCATCTCGCCATCAAGAAACTAGGTACCTGTTAGAGATGCATGTTCATCAAGAGGATGTACAATCATATGCAACAAAATATATTAGAGCAACACAAAAAAGAAAGGGTTAATTAGCAACTAGATGCAACATACTGTACGCAAACTAATTAACCAGAGGTACGCAGGTCATCGTACCCAAACAAACAAAGTAGCGTTACACAAGTTTGGCAGGGACCATGGACATCACAAAGTTTCATCGATACATAAAGTATACAAGTTCAACCGACACATATCATCATCATCGGCATCGTAAATCACTAGAAGTTCCATCCTTCCATATCATCAAGGATGGACCCTAGCTTCTTGAACAGCGTGAGGTCTTGATGTTGCATGCCTATGCGAGTTCGGACATCAGCTCGCGATATAGGGCCGTGGTGGAACATTCCCTTCTCATCGACGACTTCTTTCATGACGATAGTCGGAATGTCCCTTTGGATGCGAAAGAAGTCATATCTAAGTTTATAATCCGCTTGTTCATGAGATTCTAGCCACTTGTGGATATGTTCACCATTTTTGCTTGTCATGCGAAGCTTTTGGTGATCCGTGTTGAACTCAATCATGAGATGGAGGATGTAGAATCCATCCTTCTTTCTTGGTTTTGGGACATGGATGCAGCAGAAGTTAGTTTTATGCGTGAAACCCATCTTCTTGTTCCTTTGTTTCCTGATCTGCATGTGGCCACCTCTAGTGCTGAAGCCTTGGAGACCATCATGTAGAATATTCATTATGTGGGTGTAGTCCTTCTTCTCCTAGTCTCTGGAAGGGTCGAAATACACGGTGTGGGAGACTCGCGGGTAAAGAACGATAAGGACGGCGCGCCCATTGCTGCGGGGAAAAGACACCTCAAATTATTCTCCATATGAGCGAGAAGGAATGATTGAAATGTACGAAAGGGTTGTCCAGAACTGACTTACTTTGGATGATAAGGCAGGAGGACAATTTCCTGGTCCTTATTCTATACCATGAAGTTTTGGAGGTAGTCCCTAGCAGTTTCACGCTCAAAGTCGCCGAGACTCAAGAAAGACTCCTGCATGTAGTACGAATCCGCCACACAGATTTGCGAGACTTCTTCTCTCTTCATGACGGAGCTCATATGTAGCACAAAAAGGCGGAAGATTGTAAAATTGAGCCGCCTTGTCAGAAACATCTCAAAGATATGGTCAAACTGTAGGAAGAACACCTCTGCGGGCCGTGTGTCGACGTAGCACTTCCCCTCAGGCACACGAGCCATGTATGTCGGATATCCTGGATCCTTTGAGGCTAGTAGGCTTTTCTCAGTCGACAGCACATGGTTGTGCAGTCTCCTGAGATCCCCTCATAGTGCCTCCAGTGGTTTCGACGGTAGCATCGGCTCGCCCGTGAGATGGAACATGGCCACACCTTTCACGGGTACATGCTCTTCAGAATCCATCATCTGGCTGCTATGTGCTCTAGCTTCTTTGGAGGCGGCTATCTTCCCCGATCTCTTCCTCTCCTTTTTCTTGGGCACACCTTCCAGACCCTTCCTTAACCCCTGCCCCAGTGTTCCTGGGCTAAGCACTGTATGACCCTCGGCTAGTTGAGCCTGTGTTGAGGCGGCATCTTCAGGCATGTCCTGTGAGGATTTCATGAAGAGAGACTTTTGCAATCCCTGCTACGACCTTCATGCCCGGGCAGATCATCCATATCCTCATTAGAATGTTGATAGCCCGATTCGTCATATGGTCGACTCATCATATCTATGTCACAGTCATACGCGTTTGTATTGAGGAAACCCATTGGGTCGACCTCCATCTCATCATCCATTCTATGTTCTACTGGACCGATTACATCAGCCAGTACTATTGCACCCCCTTCATCACATCGTCCGCCGCTCTCACCCGACACTACAGGAGTTGGTAATTGCGTAGGCAGGGTGGTGGTCTCCGCACATGGTTGTTGATGTGTGGTTATTGGTGTGCTCTCAGCCGGCTACAGATGAATAAGATTCTTCGGCCATAGCAGCACCCAACACTTGCAGTTACCAATCCGCGGTGGGGTCTCGTCATCCTCTCCCACAGGCTGTACTGGAGGAGGCAAATGCTCGTGCCCCAATTTCAGACTAGACAAGTTAACTCTGAAGTGCCCAGCGGGGATCGGGTGGTTGTGGAACGTGGGTTTCAAGGGGTTCATTATCATCACCTTTCCCACATCCACCTTCTGGCCTTTGATCAAGTAGAGTATGGTGCACGGGGTTTCTTTGGCCTGCAAACACATGTCTGTGGCGTAAAACATCTGAAAGGAAACGAAAATGGAATATTATATATATATATATATGTGGGTGCGACATGTAATTACCGTGAGGGCGTCGAGCTCAGCCATAGACGAAGGCCCTCCTAGCATGCCAGAGACTGAGGATGGGCTACTATGAGCAGGAGCGACTGCGAGAGCAGGCCCGGTTGCATGAGAAAGTGATGGTGCGATGGTGTTGTTGTTCACGGAGTTGCTCCCGACGAAACTGGGCAACGGGAAATCATGTACTGTCTTGTCTGGATTTTCCTTCGTCCAGTTGATGATAGCTGGAACCAAGTTAGTAGCAAAATCATTTCTGCAGGCAGTTACACCTGCATTGACTGCCTGCTGTAGCAACTCATTTTTCTCCTCGGCTGTTTTTTTTCGCGTCCTCAGCTGCTTTTTTCTCGACCGCAAGCTTCACCTTCTCATTGATGTCTGCCTGACTAAACTTCTTTTTCTACTTCTTGGCCTCCGGGCCCTCCCTGTAAAACACCTTCCATGTGGTGCCGTCTCCAGCATCGTGCACACGACCATATTGCGGCCGCTGGCCCAAAGGGAGTCCCTTAAGTTTGTTCGAGGCCCGGTTGAGAGGGGTGTCCCACTTGGGCCTCATCGGAGAAGTAGGGCTTTCGGCTGCAAGCTGGTGTTGCTTATCCTATAGAAGGAGCATGAAGCGTTTAGGAATGTGTAGTCGACTAGATCTGGAGCTAAATGTAAGGTTGTAAAAGAATAATTACCAGTAGTCTAATCAATTTCCTCGTGATCTAGTCCGTGTAAAAAACCTTCTTTTCCTTGTCCCACTTGTAGCGGGCCCTGATGAAGCCACGCTCCAAGGGTTGGTGAACTTCGCGAAGGGGTCTGGGATACCCGCGGCTTCACGTTCCGTGTCCTCCTTATCCCATATGGGCCTTTTACCGAGGTAGCCATGACTTCCGAGGCGATGCTTCCCCGTGTTCTTTTGCTGAAGGATCTTGAATTTCACAGCCTTAGACTTGGCTGCCTCGGTAGCGCAAGTGTCCTTGAACTTTTCGATCTCCTCTTCCATAAGTGTCGGATTTTCCTCCAAAATCTTGGACAGGGGTTCCTCAGCCTCATTATATCGTTTCACCCTCCCTTTCCAGGATGCCAAATCATTGTTGAACATGCCCATGGCGTGATTGTTAATCTTTTTCATCTTCGGATCATCCCATGGTTCTTCTATGTTATCATCCCGGTCGGGGAACTTGAATCTCTTGTGCAACTTCGTCAGGAGCAACTGCGTCAAATGTTCTTTACTCCTTAAGTCATCGTCGTTGATGCTCGTGCATTCCCGTAGGATGCATCCTACTTGGTCCCCATCGCACTTGTGAGGTTCTTCTGGCTCTAATGGCTCAAACTCTCCAGGTGCCATCTTTGTGATCACCAGTCGTCCAATCCCTAGTTTGTTAGGTTTTCGTATCCTCTGCTTCTTCTGCTTCTTCTTTTCGGTAGCGGCATCAATGCCAGTACCTTCCCCGACGGTATCTTCCTTGTCGGTACCTTCCGCGCCGGTCTCGGCGCCGCCATCGGTGCCGGCACCATCAGAAAATTTCGGCATGACCTTTGCTAAAAAATGGACATATCAAGCGCCTGAAATTCACCGGAACGGAAATGAATCAACATTCCGGCGTAACATAGGCCACTCAAATCATTTTCCCAGCACATAATCATCATGTCCAAATGACATGTCCAAATTTCCAAATATGACATGTCCAAAACATCACATGTCCACATATCACATGTCCACTTCAAATTTGCATATAAAAGGAAGAAAAATATAGAATTTGTAGAAAAAAACTAGCTAAATTCATAACTAAATATATAACCTAATTAACCATCTGCCTAACTAAAACTAACTAAATTACCCAAAAACCTAGCTACCAGAGAGAGGAGGGGAGGTGGGGGGCTTACAGAGGGTGCGGGCCCGATGAAGACCGAGGTTGGGAGGGGTCGGGGTCGAGCGCTGGGGCTAGATCCGGGGTCGGGGTTAGAGCCGGGGTCGGGGACGGGGCCAGGGCCATGGGCGAGCATCGGGGTCGGGGCCGGGGCCGGGTCGGGGGCCGGCGCCGGGGTCGGTCGGCGTCGGGGTCGGAGGTGAGCGCAGAGGCGTGGCGAGGGCTCCGGCGGCGCAATGGGGGAAGAGAGAGTTTGGAGATTTGGGGGAAAAGAGGCGGGATGAAGAGACCAGTGGGGATTTTCGGGGTTAATTGGGCATAGTAGTAGCGTGTTTAGGCAAAACGCGCTATAGCTACTCCAGGTAGCTATAGCGGTTTCGTGTAGAAACCGCTACTGCTGCCTTGACTAGTTGTAGCTCTTTTCTCAAAAAAAAGCGTTGCTGCTATGACCAATACCTATATTAGGAACATATATATTACATCATGGGACTTCATCCCGCTGAACCTTTTCTTGTCCGTGTCTAGATATCTGCTTATCTTGCCACAGTAACCAGAACTAACTTTGACTCCGGTAAGGCACTTAAAGAATTGATCGATCTCAGCCAGACTTAAGGTGAAGCAAGAAGGGGGGCAATAATAATCTTCCTTTATTTTCTTGCCCTTCTTCTCCCGCGCCTCTGTCTCCATCTCTGTCTCGTCTGACTGTTTACGGGGCGGCATGTGCAGATCTTCCCTGATATTCAAATCTTGGAAGTCTTTTCTTGCCTTTGTCCCATCCTTGGTCTTATACGACATGTTCATCAGTGTCGCGAGCAAACTATGAAGGACATTCTTACAGATGTGCATTTGATCAAGGCAATGAGGTGTATCGAGTTTGTGCCATTACTCCAAGTCCTAGAACACAGACCTCGTCTTCCATACCTTCAGCATCGGCTCCGGTGCCTTTTTCATCGTCTTTCCCGGCGCGGGGCATTCCTTCCGGTTTTTCAACAGCTCATCGATTTCGGCACCGCTCCACTTACATGGAGGTCCTTGATGCTCAGCGTGACCATTAAATAGATCTCCACAGTTTCTCCACGGGTCATCCTGTTCGATCCATCTTCGATGCCCCATGTACATGATTTTCCCAGACCCGCCATCTTACCTTGACGTTAGCTGCAGAGACATTGTATCATCCATGCACCGTGTGCATCTGCAATATCCATGGCACACCTGGCCTGTGACATATCCGTAACCGAGATAGTCATGCACCATCATGATCAGCGCGGCTCTCATGTAGAAATACTCGCCTTTGCTGGCATCCCATGTCTTGGCCAGTGTTTTCCATAAAGTGTCTAACTCCTCTTGAAGTAGCCCCAGATACAAATTAATATTATTTCCTAGTTGTTTCGGCCCTTGAATAAGCATGCTCATGTGAATGTACTTCGACTTCATGCACAACCAGGGGGGAGGTTGTACATCCATAAAAACACGGGCCATGTGCTATGGTTGGTGTTCTAGTTGCCAAACGGATTCATGCCATCGGTACACGCGCCGAGAATGATGTTCCTTGCATCACATTCGAAATACCGATAGAAGTTGTTCAACGCTCTCCACTGGCTTCCATCCTTGACGTGTCTCAGCTTCAGATCATCTCCATCGTCGGGCTTCTTCCTCTCCGCCTGCCAGCGCATTAGCTTTGCTTCCTTGGGATCTACGAAATACCGCTGGAGATGTGGAGTGATTGGTAAGTACCATACAACTTTCTGGGGACATTTCTTCCCGGCCTTCTTGTATCGAGAAGCATTGCACACTGGATAACTTGTTTTTTCCGCGTGCTCCGTCTGATAAATTATGCAATCGTTGATGCATGCATGGTATCTAACATGTGGCAGATCAAGAGGGCGCACGATCTTCTTGGCCTCATCAACACTAGTAGTACATAGATTCCGCACGGGAAGAACATCCTTTAGGTACTTGAGATGCTCATCGAGGCTAGTGTCGGTCCATTTGTTTTTAGCCTTCGTGTTCAGGAGTTGGAGCATGAAACTCAAGCAGGTCACCTCAGGATTGCAACCATCATACATTGGCGTGTTAGAGTCTACCACTAGTTGCTCCAGCTTAACCTCCTCTCTAGAAGCAGCTCTCTCAGTACTCGTCTCCTTGCGAAGCAGTGCTTGAACGTGAGGGTCCCGCATGATTGAACTTAGTACTGACGAACTCTGTTGCGTGGAGTCCATGTTCTCTCGGCCGCCATGTCCGGCCCCTCCTACTCCGTCATGTCAGTCCCCTTCTCTGCCGCCATGTCCGACCCCTTCTCCGCCGCCATGTCCGGCCTCTTCCCTGCCACCATTATCGATCATCTCTTCGTTTTGCCCCGTGTCGTCATCGCCTGCCCCGTCGGCGTCCTCAACATCGTCATCCTCATCTTCAATTATCCACCGAGTATAGCCATCCATGAAACAAGTCATGAGTAGGTGCGCTTCGACACGACCATCGTCATAGGGGTCGAGCCAAACTATTCCTTTGCATTTTCGACACGGAGATAAAACCTTTGTCCGGTTATTTTCTTTCATGTACTCCACCGCCAACCGCAACCACCTGTCCACCATCGTTCCAGTGACCATCATGAACGTCTGCACGATAATAATAAACAAATTGATTATAAAAATACATGCATGTATCAAAGTCATACAAAAATTCAGCATGACCTTCCCTAAAAATAGGACATCTATAGATCTAGACTTTGCCCGAAATTCGCCGAAACGGAAATAAATCGACATTTCGGCAAAACATAGGCAACTCAAAACCACAATTTGGCGTCAACACATGCCACATGCACAATTTCCATCATATTGCCTAATTATCATATCACACACACATACACATGTTTCCATTTTGCAAAATCATGAAATTTTAATCACCTCTATCTCAAGATCGAGCACACGGTGGAGACGATGATGTAGGGAGATAAAAAGTGCAAAAAGCTCTTCTTGACAAAGATAGATCTAGTTAGGGGACAAATAAGTCACTTAACTAAATGCTACATCTACCTAGCTAGCTAATTTGGGAGGATACAACTTCAACTAGTGGAGGGGGAAGGAAAAAGAGAAAGAAAATGCATTAATGGAGGTGTTGTAGTTAGCTAGGAGTAATGAAGAGAGAGAAAGGTAGGTAGAAAAGGGAGAGTAATGGGGGGAGAAGTATTGAGGAAGAAGAAGAGTGAGAGAGGGAGGATGTGGGAGGTAGGGCAAAGGGAGGAGAGGAGATGGGGGAGGGGAGAACTGGTGGAAAAAGGTGGTGGGGCTGCGTCTTAGCAGTAGCACGGGAGGAAAAACGCGCTACTGCTAAGAGCATAGCAACATCGCGCTTTCCTCACACGCGCTACTGCTAAACGGGCCAACCATGTGGACAATTTCAAAATTAGCAGCAGTGATCTGACTAAAAAGCACGCTACTACTATTGCATTAGCAGTAGTGCGCTTCGTGGCGCCGCGCTGCTGGTAAACTTAGGTTGTTGTGTACTGTCGGTCGATTTTTGTAGCAGTGCGGTTTAGACATCATGCGCTAATGCTAAATTTACATCACTAGTGCGGTTTTCCTAAGCTCGCTACTGCTATATAAAAGTAGTGCCTCTTTTTGTGTCGCGCTGCTGCTAAGATTCCGTGTATAAGGTTTTCCCTAGTAGTGCATCTCTCTTTAACGAGCTTCCATATGATTCATATGATAGATGACTACTACCTCAATCCGGAATACTATGTGTGCTTAGGTACGAGGAAGACCACCTAGACATGCTCGAAATGAACACCAAGTCATCAAGTACACGAACGAGGGAGCACGACAGAAGGAACCGCTGAAATGCTACAACGGTTAGATATTCGGCCCCTGGCCCAGACATCCGGGGCCTAGAGGCCACAGCTACATCAGCAGACCAGCATCCGAAGTGCTATAGGACCCAGACATCTTGCCCGACCAGCCCAGACGTCCCACCCCCGCCCGGATAGCTAGCCTAATGTATCTAGAGAGCAGGAGAAGTTTGGCCAAGACTTCCCGGACTTCTGGATCTTCATGAGCTACCGGACATCCGGCCCCCAGCCGGGACATCTGTTACCTTCATGTGCGCAAGGTAGAGCCACAGGCCCATGTATCCTCTCATCTTGCCCCCACTTGTATTGACACTATAAATAGACTACCCACTTCTCCTTCTAGGGTTAGCAAAGGTTAGAGCTCATTTTATATAGAGATTTGCTCATCCACTTACCACTCCCATGGAGTTCAAGACCTCAGTGTGAGAAGATCCCCCAAGTGGTTTCAAGACCCCTTCATGGGAAGATCCTTCCAGGATTCAAGACCTCTCTCCTTGCATGATTGGGATGAAGTAGTTACACTATGTATCCTCTTGTGTTGACTTTGGAACCTTGTATCTCCTCTTTGTGTATGTGGATTTAGCATATGTATGACTGCATCTCGTCTATCTGATAGTTCTTCTTGTGTTCCTCTTTGATTTGCTCTCTTCCACCCCTCCAAGTGTGGAAAGATCGACCATTAGGGTTCTACCAGTTAATGTGGTGAATTATATAACAAAACACTAAGTATGTTGTGCTTTATAAGCAACAATGGAGAGTAAAGGACCAAGTTGTTCATTTATGAACTTGGTATGATTCCATAGCTCAGTCCAAGAAATCAAAGGTTTTACCAATGATTCAAGACATACAAAGCTAATTCCACGTAAACTATGAATTCTTTGGAAGCATGAAAGATGCAAGGGAATGCAAAGATACACTTAAATCTGAAATTGTCAGAATTGAGAAGATGAAGGCTATCCACACACAAAGCACAAACTAACACCAGATTGCCATTGGTGTAAAAAATTGAAGTGCTAACTAGATTATTGACTCTAGTGCAAGTGGGAGACTATTCGCAATATGCCCTAGAGGCAATAATATTGTATTATTATATTTCCATGTTCATAGTTAAGAGTTTATATTATGTGTTACAACTGCTATGATCCTGAAATATGCGATTCAGCGGAAAACTCACGTGAACGTGTGGAGTGATAAACGGTAAAATAAGATTCCTAGTCCTGCCTCTGAGAATATCTCAAGTGTTGTTGGTGATCATGTTTTCAGGATCTTAGGATTGTTGGAAATATGCCCTAGAGGCAATAATAAAGTGGTTATTATTATACTTCCTTAATCATGATAAAGGTTTATTATTCATGCTAGAATTATATTGACCGAAAACTTAAATACATGTGTGGTACATAAACAAATATTGTGTCCCTAGTGAGCCTCTACTAGACTAGCTCGTTGATCAAAAGATGGTTAAGGTTTCCTAATCATAGACATCTGTTGTCACTTGATAACGGGATCACATCATTACGAGAATGATGTGATGGACAAGACCCATCCGTTAGCATAGAATATGATCGTTCAGTTCATTGCTACTACTTTCTTAATGTCAAATACATATTCCTTCAACCATGAGATCTTGCAACACACGTATACCGGAGGAATATCTTATGTGCTATCAAACGTCACAACATAACTGGTGATCATAAAGATGCTCTACGGGTATCTCCAAAGGTGTGTGTTGAGTTGGTGTGAATCGAGATTGGGATTTTTCAATCTGTATGACGGAGAGGTATCTCTGCGCCCTCCTGGTAATACAACATCACAAGAAGCTTGCAAGCAAAGTGACTAAGGATTTAGTTATGAGATGATGTATTATGGAACGAGTAAAGAGACTTGCCGGTAACGAGATTGAACTAGGTATGGAGATACCGACGATCGAATATCGAGCGAGTAACATACCAACATAGAAAGGGAACTACCTATTGTCATAAAGGTTCGATCGATAAATATCTTTGTAGAATATGTAGGAACCAATATAGGCCTCCAGGTCCTGCAATTGGTTATTGACCAGAGAAGCATCTCGCTCATGTCTACATCATTCTAGAACCCGTAGGGTCAGCATGCATAACGTTTGTTGATGATATAGTATTATATGAGTTATGTATGTTGGTGACTGAATGTTGTTCGGTGTCCCGAATGAGATCACGGACACGATGGCGAGCTCCAGAGGTAAATATTGATATATAGGATGACATGGTTGGGCCAAGGGGTAAGGTCCACGGGGCTTTATGTCGGTGCAAAAAGAAGTTTTGCGGAGGTCCGGGACCAGACGCCAGGGACCCTGGCGTCTGGCCCTGGGCCAGGCGCCGAGGACCTTGGCATCTGGTCCTGGAGTCGGAGAAGAACTCTTGCCTTGCATGCCAAACCGACTATGAGGAGGCTCTTTCTCTAAGAAACAACCCATGGCTCAACATATAAATAGAGAGGCAGGGTAGCACCCGGAACACATCAAGATCCACCAAGCCGTGTGCCGGCAACCCCGCCCCCTCTAGTTTATCTTCCATCATAGTTTCCATTGTGCTTAGCGAAGCCTTGTGGAGATTGTTCATCACCACCACCTTCACCATGTCGTCGTGATACCAAAACTCGTCTACAAGTTCACCTCTCTTGCTTGATCGAGAAGGAAAGGACGTCATCAAGCTGAACGTGTGCTGAACGAGAGGTGCCGTATGTTCGGTAATTCCTCGGGACGGATCGTGAAGGTGTACGACTACATCAACCGCGATGATAAATGCTTCCACTTAGCGATCTACAAGGGTATGTAGATCCTCTCCCCCTCTCGTAGCAATGCATCTCCATGGATAGATCCTGCGTGTGCATAGAAATTTTTTGTTTTCCATGCAACGTTCCCCAATAGGGGCATCATGAGCCAGGTCTATGCATAGATGATATGCACAAGTAGAACACGAAGGAGTTATGGGCGCTGAGGTTCCTATTGCCTCCCACCAATGTCTTATTTTGATTCAGTGGCATTGTGGGATGAAGCGGCCCGAACCAACCTTACATGTCCAGGCACATGAGATCGGATCCATCGACTGACATGCAACATTTTTGCATAAAGGTGGCTGGCGGGTGTCTGTTTCTCCTGCTTTAGTTGAATCGGATTTGAGTACAACGGTCCTTGCAGAAGGTTAAATAGCAACTTGATTATCGCCGTTGTGGTTTTGCATAGGTAAGAACAGTTCTTGCTAGTTGCCCGTAGCAGCCATGTAAAACTTGCAACAACAAAGTAGAGGACGTCTAACTTGTTTTTGCAGGGCATGTTGTGATGTGATATGGTCAAGATGTGATGTGATATATGTTGATGTATGAGATGATCATGTTTTGTAAAAAGTTCACTACTTGCATGTCGATGAGTTCGACAACCGGCAGGAGCCTTAGGGTTGTCTTTAATTATTGTATGACATGCGTGTCAATCACCTAAAGTGCCATGTAATTGCTTTACTTTATCGCTATGCGTTCGTAATAGTTGTAGAATCAATACTTGGCGAGACGACCCCGATGCAACGATGGAGATCAAGGTGTCATGGCGGTGACGATGGAGATCATGATGATGCTCTAGAGATGGAGATCAAAAGCACAAGATGATGATGGCCATATCATGTCACATATTTTGATTGCATATGATGTTTATCCTGTATGCATCTTAGTTTCCTTAGAACGACAGTAGCATTATGAAATGATCCCTTCACTTAATTTCAAGATAAAAGTGTTCTCCCCGAGTATGCACCATTGTTAAAGTTCATCATTTCGAAGCACCTCATGATGATCGCATGTGATAGACTCTACGTTCACGTACAATGGGTGTAAGCCAGTTTTGCACATGCAGAATACTTGGGTTAAACTTGACGAACCTAGCTTGTACAGACATGGTCTCAAAACACTGGAGACCGAAAGGTCGAACGTGAGTCATATAGTAGATATGATTAATATAGAGGTGTTCACCATTGAAGACTACCCATCTCATGTGATGATCGGCCATGCATTAGTTGATTTGGATCATGTATCACTTAGACAAACTGAGGGATGTTGATTTAAGTGGGAGTTCATTAGTAATTGATTATTTGAACTAAAATTTATCATGAACTTAGTATTAAGAGTTTTTACATATATATGTTGTCGATCAATGGCCCGTGCTACCATTCCCTTGCATTTTAATGTGTTCCTCGAGAAAGCTAAGTTGAAACATGTTGGTAGCAACTACACGGACTGGGTGCGTAACTTGAGGATTATCCTCATTGCTGCATAGAATAATTATGTCCTTGATGCACAACTACACTAGTACATTGAGCCCCTAAAAAAATGGTTTTTAACCACTTTCTGCGATGGCATTTGGAACCGTCGCCAAGTGAGTGTGGGCGATATGGGGGTCCTTCCCACACAGCTCAGAAACCGTCGGGGATATGCCCTCCTGGCACGCACGCTCGGCAAAATGAGATCGTGTGCGACTGGCGAGCGCTCAAATATGGAAATACATATAGTAGAGCTAGAAAATACAATTATACGGCAAAATTGTTTCCAGTCGCAAGTAGATCCCACACAGTCAGTCCCCGCCAAAAGTTTTCGTTCGTATGTACATCCCGCACAGTCGCTCCAAGGAAAACGTTTCCATTCATAGGTACATCACAAACATTTTTTCCCGTTAAATCGTTTGCGTTATTGAATGTATCAGACAAGGTTCGTAGAAGAAACTGTGTGGCAAAGGCTCTCCATCACACATAGTTTTTATGTGGTAAACGTCTGCGCAAGGTGGCCTAACACAAATAGTTTTCAAGAGAAAGTCGTGTGTGATTGTTCATTGATCCAACATGGTTTATCCCTAGAAACTGTGTGCGTTGCTTGAGGTCATCGCCCACAATATTTTTTCAACAACTGTTTGCAATTGCAAAACCCAATTAGCAGGCTAATTCACCATTAGCAGGCTAATTGTCCGATTATTCATAATCCATTTATTAATGTAATTGACATTTAATATTAAGCACATAATATATTTAATTTTCATAATTGAAATACATCAGAGTACAACATCATATAGCTTCAGCACTCAGCTACCCCATTACACCACTGCACCAGGACCAAGTTTCACATGCAACATCTATAACCTTTCGAAATTAGCATCATAGACGGTACATAGACAGATGTATCTCATCTGGAAAACTACTAAAGTAGAAGGCGAATATTGAGCCTTCATTGATGTTGAAGGTCTTTGTAACCTTAGGCCAGTGCATGTGGATGATTGATCGTACGTCCTTCGTCCTCTTCAGGAACACTTCAATGTTGAACCGTGGGTGTTGTATGAATACCTTCCTCGTCTCCTAACCATACAGGTGGTTTGAGAGGTAATCACCAGTGAACTGCTTTGGAAAGGCCTGAAAACAAGGATGTGCATAAATATCTTGTCTATATTGGAAATGGGGCAAAGAAATAAAAAAGGCATGGTATAATAGTTAGTACCATCCTGTAGTGAACTGATGTCTTCTTCATTGTGCAGACAAAGATCTGGTTGTTTTCTGTCGCTAATTTCTTTATCCTAACAATCTTTCTGAGTTTTAACTTGACTGATATTCATGGACAACTCATTTCCCCATATGCAAAAAGGGTCAAATAGTGGGTAAAAACCTCTGACAGCAGGACCTACATGTGCAAGACCAAATTGTTAAAAACCTAAATATTAGAATGGTTCATGCAATTGCACAATAATGTGCTATTAGACAACGGACCATGTGTCAAAACTGGTGGATCTCATGTAGGGGGTCCCGAACTGTGCGTCTAAGGTCGATGGTAACAGGAGGCAGGGGAGACGGTGTTTACCCATTTTCGGGCCCTCTCTATGGAGGTAATACCCTACTTCCTACTTGATTGATCTTGATGAATATGAGTATTACAGGAGTTGATCTACCACGAGATCGAGATTGGTAAACCCTAAAAGCCTAGCCTGTATGACTATGGTAATGATTGTCCCCTTCGGACTAAGTCCTCCGGTTTATATAGACACCGGGAGGATCTAGGGTTACACAGGGTCGGTTACAAAGAAAGGAATCTACTTATTTGATTGCCAAGCTTGCCTTCCACGCCAAGGAGACTCCCATCCAGACACGGGTGCAGTCTCCGGTCTTCATATCTTCACAGCCCATCAGTCCGGCCCATGGCTAACAGGCCGGATGCCCGAGGACCCCTTAGTCCATGGCTCCCTCAGTAGCCCCTGAACCAGGCTTCAATGACGAGGTGTCCGGCGCGCAGATTGTCTTCGGCATTGCAAGGCAGGTTCCCCTTTCCGAATACTTCAGGATAGTCTTCGGTCGAAATGACTATGTCCGGTCCTGCAAAACAAGTTCCACAGGTATAGAGTATCGTATTTTACGGGTACAATCTACTGATAATTTTTATAACATGACATCACGCTCGCCTGGTTATTTATTTCGAACCATTTCCTATCCCAATGTTCCATGTTTCGATGCATGGCTGTTATTGGCACGTCCTGTCGAAGTAGAGATCGTGTCCCCTTATTGCGGGATTCTCATCAATACGAGCGTGGGTAACCCAACAGTTCTGTTGGAAAGATTCCTTAAGAATAGGCAAGTCTATAGGCTTAGGAGGAGGCGTTCAATACCCGGTGCCTTAATAAAGGAACCAAGGGCTGTATTTTTATGCCAAACCTCTCCTCAGCCTTTCCAACCTCAAGTTCTAGCACCCAAGGTTTGACTCCATTGCTCCAAGCTTCTCCATCATGTCTGGACCCAGCCCTCAAGGTCGGTGGGTGGCTTCCTCCGTTACAGAGGAGGATATCGCAAAGCTTCGGGCGGCCAGATACCTGACCGTGGAGATCCCCCACAGGCTTCCTGCTCAAGGACAGGTTACTCCGACCCCCAGATCCGGCGAGAGGGACGTATTCATCTCTCACTTCCTCCGAGGGCTAGGGTTCGCTCTCCACCCCTTTGTGCAGGGGCTATTGTTTTATTATGGACTATATTTTCATGATCTAGCTCCGGATTCTTTCCCCCATGTCTCGGCGTTTATCATCATGTGCGAGGACTTCCTCTGAATCCCCCCACAGTTTGGCCTATGGCTGAAGAACTCTAGTGTGAAGCCGAAGGTAGTCGATGGGGATCAGGCGGGGTGTGGCGGTGTTGTAGTAAGCAAGCTTACCAACACTCTCTGGCCAAAAGGCTCTTTCACCGAAACTTCCAACCAATGGCAGCGAGAGTGGTTTTACATCACGGAACCCCATAGTACCAAGTGGGCATCTATACCTGTGTTTTGTTCCGGCCCTCCATTACAGCTTGCATCATGCATCAATAAGGGGCTGGAGTGGGCATTAGTTGATGAAGTGTAGACTCTACAGAGCTACATCCGAACCCTCCTTCAGAAGAACATAGATCTTGTCGATGTGATTCATGTAATGCTAGTCCGCCGAGCTCTGCCATGCCATCGTAGGCCTCTCCGCATGTGGGAGTTTAATCCGGAAGGACCAAGAACCCTCCAACACTTCTTCGGCATTATGCACAAAGGGATGTGGAAGTTGTTTTTCGGGAAACGAAAACATTGGCCAGACACCACTGAGGACGCCTGCCTCGACTACAACCGTCTAGATACCCCGGTAAGCACTTGACTTTAGAACACCTTGGATTTAAGTATGCTGTAATACATTACTGAGCAAACTATCTTCTTCCAGGGCTGGATAAAGAAAGTGGAATTAATTAGGTGTTCGGCCCCCCTTCCTGAAGGCTCAGCGGACCCTGTATTAACATGGATGCTGGCCCCGACTCCATACCAGATGCCTGTGAGGGAGAGCAAGGCGGAGAGTGGGAGGACCAAAGATGGCCTCCACCCCGAAGGTATATCAGACATTATGTCCAGTGTAATCAAGATTCCATCATTCGAAGACAAAAATGAAGGGGAAGTCAACGTCTCTTCCCCCCATGGAAATAGAAGGGCCACCTCCGAAAATTGGGAGGAAAAGGCTCCTAAGCGAGGCAAGATGCCTCTGTCGGGTGGCTCAGGCTTGGAGGACGAGGTCATCGCACAGTCCCATGATGTGGACAAGCCTCATGCCAAATCGTAAGTGAACAAGGGTGTTTTAAATATGTCCCATTCCTTTCTTGTAATGTCTAGAATATATGTTTTTGCAGTTCGGCAAGCAGTCTTCTCGAACAATCCTCTTCCTGGGGGGACCTTCTCCCGGAGATGATGGAAAGCGAGACGCCTCCACCTGTATCCTCACCCAATAGGGCAGACGACTTCGAGGTGTCGTCGCGGAGGATCTCCCCCAATCAACAAGTGGTGCAAGGGATGACGAAGACACTACCTGAAGGTGACAATTCGGTGGCCCAGGGTCCGGGGACCAACAATGGAGGTCCCGAGTAGTCCGGTCTACAGCCGTATGCGAATAAAAGGATTCCTTCAAAGGGAGGTCGTACTCCTTTAGCAGCTTCCGGAGACCCAGAAACGCCGGATATATTGATGAACATGTTGCGGCAGGCGTCCGTCTCAGAGGAACATCGTACCCTGATGGGCACAGTGGATGAAAAGGTCATGTCCGCGAAAAGCGGATTGAATGATGCCTTCGTGGGCCTGCTAAGAGGCTTCGAGGTTTGTACAGTAACATGTTCGATTTTGTTTTATTCACAAAATACACCTGTGTATAGATAGTAGCCCCTGAGACTCTGATTGGCTTCCTGAGGGAGGCGATCAGAGGATCAAAAGATATGCCCAGGAAATAATCTACTTAATAGGAACACAGGTTGTGACCTCCCCAGTAACTGCCCGGACTACGGAAATTGCGGATTTGCAACACAAGATTGATGAGGCGGATAATGATATCGCGCTTATCAACAGGCGACTTGACAAGGCGCAAGGTATGTTTTGGGGGCAGCTATACTATGCACGTGTTTACAATATAAGCATGATGCGAAGATTTGTGTAATAAGATGTACATATCTACAGATGGTGCTGCCGCGGCCGAGATCCGTCAAGCTGAGCTAGCCCGGGCCAAGGAGTAGGCCCGTATTAGTAATGCGGCTGTCGAAAAGGCATCTGCCGAGTTAAAGGCCGAACAGGATGCTCGGCACCAATACGAGGAGAAAATATCCTCGATGACGCTTGAAATAAAGGAGGCCGCTAGCCGCTGTAGATTTCTCGAGAGGGATAAGAAAGCCAAAACAGCTGATCTTGACAAGGCCTTACAAGAGACAAGAGAAGCCCGGTCCGAATCTAGAACGGCCTGGGAGGAGATCCGGCAAGCTGGGGAGATTGCGGCTGGTAAGCCCTTTTTATTGCAAACTAAGTTCAGCAATCCGAATTATGCCCCGCTTAAGCAAGTGTGGAGTTCTCCAGATGCTTTGTTGGATTTGCCGAAGAGTGCTTCTGATGCGGCGTAGTTTTACCAAGCACAAGTAGGGTATGCAATGGAGAAGCTTTTCTGGTCGCAATTTGGTGCGTCAAAACGGCCACTGTTGCTAAACGAGCAAATGACCCAATGGGCAGAACTGCATCGGATATCCAGCGCTGCCATGAAAGACGTCGTAGTCCGGCTGTGGCCGACCGAGCCAATTCCGGATAGTTATTTTGGTTTGGTGCGGTGACTTGCTGCCATGGTGCCGCGCATCGACGCCGTTATGCAATCAACGTGCATTGAAGGTGCACGGATGGCCTTTGCCCGTGTGAAAACATACTGGACGAAGATGAAGGCCATCGATGTTGTAGCGAAGAGTCCACCCAAGGGCAAGGACCATCACGCACCAGAGCATTATTTCGAAGATGTCTTAGAGGCTCCCCGGTAGATAGAGGGTCAATGCTCGAAAGATATGATATTCGAGTGAGATGTATTGACATTGTGAAAAACAGTATTATGAAATAATAAAGTTTATTTTAGAGTGCTTAAAAGATTTGAATCCTCCTGTGCAGCCGTTTTTATATAATCTGAAAGATTTCTAGTCGTTGACTTCAGCCCCCTCGTTGGAAATACGGAGGTGTTTGGAAAAGGAATTGATCACTCTTAACCCAACGTCTTGGTCCAAAAAGGAGGTGTCAATGCGGTGAACTAAGCAATCAGACTATAGGGCGTTAACACTTTCACTTAGCCATAATTTCTCAAAAAACACTTTCACTTAGCCATAGGAGTTTTATGGTGGATCTACTATATAGATCCTGTTATGTATGCAGTTATCCCAATGCGGTGCGTTACATGTATGACCCGAAAGAAGGTCCTTCATATAATACGGGGGAATCACAAAAGATCCCGTTAAGTCGTCGAGCGGTTGACCAGCTCTCGCCGCATCATGATTGTCAGTTTTCGGCTTTCTCTACTGAGGTGTTTGACAAGGTGAACCATAAACACAATCGCAGCAGTTCTCCCTTTACTACCCTAGCCGATAGAGCGGAACGTAAGGTAGCAAGCACAGGAGCCGGGCAACCCAACTATTGACCCAAGACATGATTCGGAGCTGATGCATATAAGGCCGAACTCGCGACGCCGAAGTATGCTATGAAGCTGTTCAGACTTTGTTAGCAACTCATTTTGTTCCAATGTCAAGCCCCTGGCAAGGTATGTCAGGTTGGGTGTGTGAAACAACAAAAAGGAGCAAAATTCGGTTCTTTATAGAAAAGTGAATATTGGATACGGAGTATCACTACTCGGGAAAACCTTATACACAGAATATTACCAGCAGCACTCTTCAAAATACGACGCTACTGCTATTTAGCAACAACACGTGCCGGAAAATGCGTTGCTGAAAGAAAAATAGCAGTAGCACGTCATCTCTAAACCGTGCTACTGCTCTAATTGCCATGACCTCGCCGTCCAGCTAGTTATAGCAGTAGCGCCTTACACCGTACCGTGCTACAGCTATTCTCCTTACCTGTAGCACTTTTTCATTCCCGCGCTACTACTAACCCTACCATATCACCATGTTTCCGACCCTCTCTGTCATTCACTCTCCCTCTCAGTCACTCTTGCCCGTGTCGACAACCATTGTCGTTCGTCGCCGCCGCCGCCGTCGTCCGTCCGCCACCGAGGTACTCCATCCTTCCGTCCCTCCTCCTCCCACCGCGCCCTCCACCCTCCTACTCCCACCGCGCCCTCCTCCCTCCGCATGCGGCCGCCCCCTCCTCCCTCCTCCGCCGGCAGCCCTCCTCCCACCACCCCTCCCTCCTCCTCATCCGGCCGGCCCCTCCCCCTCCTCCTCCGGCCGCCCCTCCCTCTCCTCTCTCCTCCCTCCTTCCCTTGTCTCTGTTTTTGCAAATCATAGGTAACTAGTTCATTTAGCAAGTGATTAATATAACTAGCTTATTTATATTAAGTGCTTAATGGACCTAGTTTATTTAGTAAGTGCTTAATAGAACTAGTTTATTTAGTAAGTAGTTAATAAAACTAGTTTATTTAGTAAGTAGTTAATAAAACTAGTTTAATTAGTGTTAGGATTATATATAAGATATTTTCAAATATTTTTTCATATTTTGAACCATGGAAATGCAATGACCATCGATAAGTGGCCTATGTTTTGCCGGAGTGTTGATTAATTTCCGTTCCGGCAAATTTCCGGCGCTTGATGTGTCCTTTTTTAGCAAAGGTCATGCCGGATTTTTTGGATTTTGCTGTCGAGTTATAATCTCTGAATTTTGAACACATGAGATGTCTGATGACAATGGGATCCCGGAGTGCGGGTACTACTATGATGACGGGGTGTGTGCGACAGGTTTCCTCACCTGCAAAATGATAGGTTTTTCACCGTGAAGCTGGAAGAGACCTTCGATGTTTGTATGGTATACAACGACATGCATTTCATCGTAATTATTATCATCACTTGTGCTTCTTTTGTTCAACCTGTAATTTATGGATTTTTTTTCAATTTGATTAGTACATCCCGTGTCATTCTAGACCATATGTATTGGAGAAGCTTGGTTTTGGTTTAGATGACTTTGAGAATGTGGAGACGAGGAGGGCTCACTTAAGAACTAAACATGGTTACGAGTTTCTGGTTAAGTTCTACAATGTGGTCGATCGCTCCCATTTCGGTTGCTCTAATTGGGAAGCTCTCTGCAAGGCATATGGATTTGAGGAGGGAATGCGAATAAGATTTGATATTCGTCCCAAAGATTATGATGATGATGATAATATCGACATCTAGGTGGATGTGGATATGCCTCCAGTTTTGCCTAGATGTGAGTTTGTCAAACTAATTTGTTAAGTTCAGTAATTTATGTTGTTAATTTAAAAATATTTGGTGTTCGTCCATACTAAACTTATTTATTTATAATTTTCAGGTTATTTCTTATCTTCAAGAAATACTCAGAAGGTAGTAGACAACACATACTACAGCTATGACTCCAAGCTTAATTGTGAGGAGAAAGGTTATATTGTCTCATTCATAGAAGATGTTGAGGCCTTCAAAACCAGTCACTCTATCAGCCAAAATTATACTAGATACGTGCGACTAGTCCATACATTGCTTGATGATAACATCATTGCTAAAAACTTGGTAAGATTTTGTTAATGATGGTAACTTCATTGCATACATTATTCTTAAGTAAACCATTGCTAACTATATATGTTACTATTTCGTTTTTGAACAGAGGCTCCCGAAGCAGGTTGTGCCTGACATGCTATTTACCGAAGGAGATATGCATATGGTTAGCTTACGACCAACTCCTTCGGAGGCTTACCATACTGCATATTCGATTTCTTCAAACGATGGAAGGCTCAAAATCAAAGAATGCAGCAAAGTTATGAATGCGCACATGCAAATAATTGGAGACAAAATGAATGTGCGCAAGCCACAAGTTGGAGATAGGTTTATGTCCATTCTTCATTATGGTGAAGGACCCGTTTATCTGTTTTATGGTATTTTATCTAGGAGAGAGGAGTAGGTCCTTAGTATTAAGAACAATTAGTTAGTGTTGATTATATATGACTACAATGTCTTAGACTTGATGGTGATGCTGAGTAGGAGTAGTGACTATGAGTACTATGATGATGATGATGAGGACGAGTTGTTATTATAACTAGTGACAAAGTTGTTATATGATGTCCCATCATGGACAAAAATGATGATTATGAGGAGTTATATGGCAATGATATATTATGATGATAAGTTGTTAATGATATTATGATGATGAGAAGTTATTATGTCATTGGGTGAAAGAACCGCCTATTAGTTTCAAATGGATAGATCCAAAGTGACCATTGGTTACTTTGGATCCATACACTTGAAACTAATCCAAGGTTCTTTCACCTAGTGATTTAATAACTCATTACGATGTAAAAACAATCTCTAAATTGCTACTGTATGAAAAATTGTATACAGGTATATGAATACGACCTAAAATTCAAAAGAAATGGAATAGGGAATAATAGTAGTAGCGGTTGTTTTTGAAAGCGCTACTAATAATTAGCAGTAGCGATTGACTTGGAAAGCGCTACTACTAAGTAGATATAGCAGTAGCGAGTGCCAGTAGGCACTACTGCTAAGCATTAGCTGTAGCGCCTTATCAGTAGCGCGCTTACCCGCGCTACTGATAGGCCAAAAACCAGCGCTACTGCTAGGCTTTTCCCTAGTAGTGTATGTTCACTCGAACCTAACTGACATGCCAATTGTCATTTTATAGATAATAACACCCCACCCCCGGCTATTTGACATGCCAGGGGTCGGCGGCTGAGGAAACAGGGACTTTACAGGCTCGAAAAATAGTGAGTGTGGTCTACAAAAAGTTATTTTGGACCTCCTGTCGCACGTCTGCGCCGCCTTTCGTCCGTGAAGGGGCTCCTTAACAGGAGTAGCCTTTGGGTGAATTTATGAACTCAGACTTTGATACAGTCCATGAGATGACCAGCCTTTGCGCTACCTGTGGTGCAGGATGATGGAAAAAGAAAGAGTAATATAAGAAAGGAAAAAAGGAAGTAGTTTATGGGAGTACTTGTAGACCCGTCTGTGTTGTGCTTCCGTCGATGCCCTTCTATTTGAAGTGCATAGTTATGTATGCGCGATACATATTTCGCAGGTATATGAGGCGGACGACAGAAGCCGAACTGCTAGTCCTGCTCCAAACTTGGTCGATCCTGTTGAATGGAGACCGGTGGCTTAACGGCCAACAAGGTATGCGGTTTAATGAGACCGCTTTGTACTTCAGCTAAGGTCACCGTAGTGTGATCCTAAGTCCGGAGGGAGTCTCTCTCTAGCTCCCCTGTAGAGTTGTGTGTCACATATACCATGTTCACTGTTTTCAGTTCGGGGGGAAATTGCTTCTACCCCCCGGAATTTGGTTGGTAAGCCTCTTCATCATCGCTATCACCTGGCGGCCTCCTCCCCTTGTGTTCGGCATTGAGCTTGCCGGCCTGCTTGAAGACCAAACAGCTTCTGTTGGTATGATTAGCTGGTTTGTTGGGGTGGCCATGAATCTGACACGGCCGGTCCAATATCTTGTCCAAATTGGATGGTCCATCTCTGTTTGCCTTAAATGGCTTCTTTCGTCGACCGGATTTGGGGCCGCTGAATCCGGCGTTAACCGTTGTGTCATGCGTTCTTTTGTTATCATTGTGGCGTTTGTATTTGCTGTGTTGTGGTTTGCCATTGCTGTCCCGGACTTCGGAAGTGCCTGGATCGCTGGCGCTGTTGCTTCTACGAGCGAGCCAGCTGTCTTCTCCCGCGCAAAAATGGGTCATCAGAGCTGTAAGGGCTGGCATGGATTTTGGTTTTTCTTGACCGAGGTGGCGAGCGAGCCACTCATCCCGGACGCTGTGCTTGAAGGCCGCTAGGGCTTCCGTGTCCAGACAGTCGAGGATTTGGTTCTTTTTAACTAAGAACCTAGTCCAGAGCTTCCTGACCGACTCTCAGGGTTGCTGGACAATGTGACTTAAGTCATCGGCATCTGGTGGCCAGACATATGTACCTTGGAAGTTGTCAAGGAAAGCCTCTTCCAAGTCCTCCCAGCGGCCAATAGAATTTTTAGGCAGATTGTTTAGCCAGTGCCCAGCTGGCCCTTTGAGTTTTAAAGGGAGGTATTTGATGGCGTGGAGGTCATCTCCACAAGCCATATGAATGTGGAGAATAAAGTCCTTGATCCACACCGCGGGGTCAGTTGTTCCATCGTATGATTCGATATTTACGAGTTTAAACCCTTCTAGGAATTCGTGATCCATTACTTTGTAAGTGAAGCAAAGAGGGTGCGCGGCGCCTCTATATCGGGTCGCGTCGTGACCTAGCTCCGATGGATTCCATCTGCGGTGTTCAGCCCGTGCCTAACTAGGCTTGTCACATCCGAATAGATAGCCGTCGACATGTGCCGAGGGACGTCCTCGTGATCCATAGATTGATCTGGTATGCCCTGCTCTATTGTTCAGGTCCTGCCGGAGGTCATATGTGTGACCACGAGCTGTTTTATATTGGGACAATTCCATTTCTGCCCCTAACTGGAACCCACTACTCAAATTTGCCCCTAATTTCAATGTGTGCTCAAATTTGCCCCTCTGTCGTTAGTTGCCCTTATAGAAATGCCCTTCTGCGCCATTACCGTCTGGTCAAACAGCTTTGACCATCTCAAAAAAATAGCAAAAAAAGTCAAAATAATCTGAAATTTTGTGGGATCGAAGGTACTCAAGTTCGCAAGGTGCATGCAAATTTTCATGTTGTTTAGACATTCTAGGAGCTCGTGGCGAAGGAAAAACAGTAAATATGTACGCGTGTGAACCTTAAATTCAAAAAAATATCAAAAAAATCAAAAAATATGAATACTTTTGGCATCCAAGATGCTTAGGTGTGTGCAATTTTTTTTGTGTTTGGACATTGTAGGAGCTCGTGGAGAAAAAAACAAAATTTGTCTCAGAAAAAACTTGTAAAAAATACACTATTTTTGTTTTTTTGCGAGAGCTCCTCGCATGTCATTTGATAACAAAATTTTGCACATGCCTTGTGCCCCCGAGCATCTTTGATGCCAAAAAATTTCATATGTTTTTGAATTTTCTTGCTATTTTTTGAATTTACTATTCAAAGATGTACAGATTTATTGTTTTCCTTTGCCACGAGCTCCTGGTATGTCTAAATAGCACGAAAATTTGCACTCACCTTGCGCACATGAGTAGCTTCAATCCCACAAAATTTCAGAGTTTTTTGATTTTTTTTACTATTTTTTTCGAGATGGTCAAAGTTGTTTGACCGAATGGTAACGGCGCAGAAGGGCATTTCTATAAGGGCAACTAACGGCAGAGGGGCAAATTTGAGCACACATTGAAATTAGGGTAAAATTTGAGTAGTGGGTTCCAGTTAGGGGCAGAAATGTAATTGTCCCTTTTATATTTGCCTTTATAAAGAGGCGGGGCGGGCTGGTGTTCGGCTTGAGTTGCCGCTTTATCCCGACCATGTGGTAGTCGGTCAGCCTCATTGCATGATGATGGTATGGGCTCCAACGCCTCATCATCGAACTGAGGTAGCAATTTGCACTTCGGGTAACTTTTGGCTGGGCGCTTAAGGCCGTATTCTTCGGCTGTCAAGACGTCAGTCCATCTATCATTTAACAGGTCTTGATCAACTTGAAGTTGCTGGTGCTTCTTTTCAGGCTTCTTGTGGTGGCTATTAGCTGGCGCTTGAAGCGCTACTGCTCGAGAGGTTCTTCAGGCATGATGAAATCCTCATTGCCGAGGCTCACCTCATCCTCGGAGAGCGGAAGATAATTACTATCTTCCGAGTCTTCGTTGATGGCCTGTTCGTCGGGGCTAACTTGCCCTTCTTCCCGTTCTTCTTGTTCGGGAGTTGCTTCAATAGGGTCTTCATTATCGTCGGCACCGTCAGGAGTATTATCTTCTCCTGTGCCGGTATTGCTATCTTTTGCATGACGTGACTTAGTGCGGCGCTGCTGACATCGGCGCTTAGGCTGTGTCCCAGGAGGTTTGTCCTCGACTGGATCTTCATTGTTGTCGTCGTTAGATTCTTTAGGCGTATCCACCATATATACGTCGTACGAAGAAGTGGCTGTCCAGCGTCCGGTAAACAGCGGGTTTGGGCCATGCTCCTCGTCTGCATCGTCGTCCATACAATTGATGTCTTTGGAGTGATAATCAAACATTTCTGTTAAGTTTTCGACATTGGCTATAAGGTGGGTGGCGGGTGGGGAACGAAATTCCCTGTCATTAGCTTCTAGTTCGAACTGGATATAGTTCGGCTGTGAATCCCCCACTAAGGATATATTTTTCAATGAATTCAGCACATCGCCCAAGGGTGAGTGCTGGAAGATGTCTGCGGCGCTGAATTAACCGATCATGCTCGACATGCGCGGACGCACATAGTTCGGAACTTTTAACCGGAAACAAGCCCGAGGTTCTAGTGACACAGGCATTACCAGAGGTTAGGTATATGTGCTGCTCCAACGCCATGGAGTCTGCGGCTTCCGTGGAGGGGTTAAGCTTCCTGTCCTCGGATGGCGTGACCTGCTACGGATCTAAGGCCAGAGCGGTTACAGGTGCAATTCCCTGGGTATGGCCCGATGACAGATCTAAGTCATGTTCATCGAGGTGACGGGGAGCGATTGCCGTGGTATCAAATCCGTATAAGATCAAGTCTTCGCGGATATCCGCGACGTAGTTCAAGCTCCCTAATTTGACCTGACGGCCAGGGGCGTAGCTGTCGATCTGCTCCAGATGGCCAAGCGAGTTGGGCCGCAGTGCGAAGCCGCCGAACACGAAGATCTGTCTAGGGCGGAAAACCTCCCATTGGGCAGCGTCATTGTAGATGATTGAAGGAGCCATCAAACCTTTTGAGGACGGCATAGTGGAACTCTCAATGAAAGCACCAATGTCGGTGTCAAAACCAGCGGATCTCGGGTAGGGGGTCCCGAACTGTGCGTCTAAGGTCGATGGTAATAGGAGGCAGGGGACACGGTGTTTACCTAGGTTCGGGCCCTCTCTATGGAGGTAATACCCTACTTCCTGCTTGATTGATCTTGATGAATATGAGTATTACAAGAGTTTATCTACCACGAGATCGAGATGGATAAACCCTAAAAGCCTAGCCTGTATGACTATGGTAATGATTGTCCCCTTCGAACTAAGTCCTCTGGTTTATATAGACACCAGGAGGATCTAGGGTTACACAGGGTTGGTTACAACGAAAGGAATCTACCATTTGATCGCCAAGCTTGCCTTCCATGCCAAGGAGAGTCCCATCTAGACACGGGTGCAGTGTTCGGTCTTTGTATCTTCACAGCCCATCAGTCCGGCCCATGGCTAACAGGCCGGACGCCCGAGGACCCCTTAGTCCATGACTCCCTCACCATGCACGTGCTAACCTCGATTGTAAACCTCAGTGCTTCCCAATATTTCCCTGCAACACATATAAGGTAGTTAGTCACCAGGTTAAGTAAGGGTTTGCATGCTATCAGTAAAAAATGCTTATGAAAAATAAGCACATTGCAGATTCATCAGATTAATTCAAGCCACACGAAAAACCCATTTATCCAAACCAAGCATGATTAAGAACTAGGAAATATAGCACTTGTATATGTTTCTCATTTATTAAGTCCAGCCAAATTTAATTTATTCCTCACATGCACAACAATACAAAATTCTACCCATGACAATTGGACATCGCATTGCAGAATTGAACCAAGCAGTTAAATAAACACCACAACAAATGAACCGACATTAACTAAGCACCACATTGCACAATATAACATACTCCTAATAGAAGATCAGACAGTTAACCAAAAAGTTAACTACAGCCAATTGTAGCAATTGTATTTGTTTCTCATGTATTTACTATAGCCAAATTCAATTTATTCCTCACATGGTATACCATTACAAAATGCACCCACAACTATTGAACATCGCATTACAGAATTGAACCAAACAGTTAACTAAACACCACAACACGAATGAACCAAACGTTAACTAAGCACCACATTGCACAATGTATAACCAAACCAAGCACGCTTGACAACTTGGAAATATAGCAATTGTATTAGTTTCTCATGTATTTTGTAAAGATAAATTCAATTTATTTCTCACATGGAAGACAATACAAAATTGCAGCCCGAAGAATTGAACATCACATTTGCAGAGTTGAACCAAACAGTTAACTGAAGACGACAACTAATTAACAAACAGTTAATAAGTGAGCACCACACTTCATGATATATAGAACATATACACTAGAGCAACAGATTGCATGTTAAAATTAGATAGCACAATTCACTAGGATTTGTGAAGGAAAGTTAGGAGAAGCACACGCAACGGGTAAACCGAGCATCACTACTAGGAAAAGGCCTACTAGTGGCACACCTGTTTTGCCTACTAATGGCGCACTACAGGTGCGCCACTAGCACCACGCCATTAGGGTATACTAATGGCGCACCTCATGGAAGTGCGCCATTAGTAACATTTAAAAAAAAATCGTTTTTTCTTAATCTCTTGTCACTATTTCACATATGAGATATCCAACACATATATATACAACAAGCATCCATATAACAATAATATCCAACACACAAGTTTCATCATATATACATACATAGACAACACGTAGTTCCATCGTTACATATTACAAAAGTTTCACACTGTTCATACAACACCGTTATCCATCAATTCATAAAAGTTTCACATTGATACAAAATAAAAACACAAATGGAAAAGAAGCACTCCATCCATGCAAGCTTCCGTGAATTAAATCAAATCTGCAAAATCATAAACAAGAAGTTAGAAGAAGAAGAAGAAGACGAAGAACAGAAGAAGAAGAAGAAAACTAGAAGAATACTAGAAGATGAAGAACACTAGAAGAAGCATACGAAGAAGAAGAAGAAGATTATAAGCCTATTATGTAAACTTGGTCATTTTGTGCTAACATAAGTAATTTTGGAGCTAACCTATAGGAAACTAAGCATATAAGCTCTCTAAGTTAGCATATTAGAGCCAACTTAGGTAAAATGAAGCTAACCTATGTCATTTTGGAAAAGAAGAAGAATAAGAAGAATAAGAAGAAGATTATAAGCTTATTATGTAAACTTGATCATTTTGTGCTAACATAAGTAATTTTGGAGCTAACCTATAGGAAACTAAGCATATAAGATCTAAGTTAGCATATTAGAGCCAACTTAGGTAAAATGAAGCTAACCTATGTCATTTTGCAACAGAAGAAGAATAAGAAGAAGACTATAAGCTTATTATGTAAACTTGATCATTTTGTGCTAACATAAGTTATTTTGGAGCTAACCTATAGGAAACTAAGCATATAAGCTCTAAGTTAGCATATTAGAGCCAACTTAGGTAAAATGAAGCTAACATTTGTCATTTTGGAAAAGAAGAAGACTATAAGCTTATTTGTAAACTTGATCATTTTGTGCTAACATAAGTAATTTTGGAGCTAACCTATAGGAAACTAAGCATATTAGAGATAACATAGGTTACTAAGTATATATATATATATATATATATATATATATATATATATATCATTTTGGAGATCTGACATACCTGACATAGTTCAGTTCTCATTGTTCTTCTCCTTCTCCTTCCTCAGCCTGATGCGCCAAGAGCGGCGAGGCGGTGGAGGCAGCTATGGGATGTAGTCTTCTACCACAATTGGCGTGGTCATGTCACCCAGCTATGGGATAGCCGGCGCCACCACCGGTGTGCGGTCATTGTCAGGCACCACCACCATCGCGAGCCCACCTTCAGGCAGGACGGACACGACCATCGCAAGGTCATCCTCAGCCACCACGATCTCTTGCCCATGGTCAGCCACCACCATCTCTTGCCCATGGTCAACCACCACCATCTCTTGCCCATGGTCAGCCAGCACCATCTCTTGCCCTTGGTCAGCCACCACCAGCGCTAGGTCATCCTCAGCCTGATGCCCATCGTCATCCTGCAGCTCCTCATCCCCACTCTGCTCCTCTTCTCCCCCACTCCAGTCCGGATCATCCTTCTTGTTGTCTTTGCTGTTGCCAGAATCGCTGCTGCTTTCGCTAAAGCCAGAATGGCTGTTGCTTTTGCTACAGCCATAATCACTGCTGCTTTGGTTGTAGCCAATGTCGCTGCTGCTGCTCCCATTGCCTGTCCAAATGCAATAATGACCGTTAACAATCGATGTGAGACAAAGCCAGATGTAGAGGAATAAGAAGAGGCAGAACGCACTGGCATCTTCATCGTCAGCGTAGCGCATGCGATACATAGTCGCGTTGAAAACCTTCACGATGAGCATTGTGGCGTCATCGTCGTACCTGAAGAGAAGAAAGTACCCGATTCGCAGGTCGTAGGCACTGTAGAACTTCTCCCAGCCACGGCATAGGTACATGTGGCCCTCCTCGATCACCAACTCCATGTCCCACAGCCTGTGAACCCCGATGCCAGCCTGTCGGAGCTTCACATTATCTGGCGGATCTTCACCCAGCATGTTCATAAAAGTGTCAGGAAGCCTCTGCAATTTGGGACAAGGAGTGATGTAGCAAACAATAGAGTTATCATAATGAGATGGGTGAAGGGGAGATCTCTCGTTTTATATACCTGCCTCATGGCTGATACTGAAGTCCCAAGTATGATACTGAAGAACTCGAAAGCATCCTACTCGTACTCCGGTGAGGCAGAGCGGCGGTGGCTGCTTCCCCCCATCTCTGATAAGCAGTAAAAGAGACCAATTAGTACCCTTACAACATTATCATACAACATTATAGCAGCATAAATTTGAGCAGAAGATAATCAACTACACCAATGCACTTCCGAAGTTCCCGCTTCCCACCCATGATGTTGTTAAGAGAGGACTAGTGCCAAATGCATTTTCGCTATGAAAATACATCACATGCCACTATGTTATTTAATATCATTCTTCTCGAAGACTAATGATTGTTACATCCTACGAAAATGATGTTCTGTCCTCAGAGCTGTCTCGTTGCTTATGAGGAAGAAGCAAATAAACAATTGAAAAAAGCTCTCGTCCTCGAAGATGCATTCTTGGTTATATTACCGTTCTGAGTTATGTTGTTCTGTTATTTTATTTGAAGACATGAAGGGTTACTTATTTGAATATGCTACTATTAAGAAAGGTCAACTTTTCGATCATCATCCTCTACAATTAAACAATGATGCATTCTTCCTTTTCCTTTCCATCTTCTTCTTCTCCACCTCTCTTCTTTTCTTGTTCTCCTTTTTCTTTCTTCTCCTTCCTCCTCCTCCTCTTCTCCTTCTTCCTTTCTTGTTCTGTTTTTCAACTTTCTTCTTATTCTTCTTCCTTTTTTTCCTTTTTCCTCTTCTTCTACTTCTTCTTCTTTTTTTCAACTTTCTTCTTCTTCTAATTATCTAAACCTGAATCTAGCACTAACCTAAACCAACCACTAACCTAAACCATTCAATGACCTAATTAAACTTAAACAACAAAGAAAAACAGTAGAAAAAAACAAAAAAATGCTCACCTTGGCTCCGGGGGAAGGGGGTGGTGGTGGACGGCCGCGGTTAAGGCAGCGGCGGCGGGCCTGGCTCCGAGGGGGCGCGAGGCGGACGCAGGGGGCCCGTGGCGAGCCTGGCTCCGGGGGTGGCGCGGGCATAGGGGCGGTGGCGAGCCTGGCTCCGGGGGCGGCACGGGTGCAGGGGCCGACGGGCAGGTGGTGGGGGCGGCGGGGCACCAGGGGGGCGCCGTTCGAGCGACGGGGCGCCGGGCGGGGCGCCGTTCGGGTGAAGGGGCGCCGGGGTGGTGGCGGGTGATGGGGGCGACGGGGCGAGGGGCGGTGGGGCCAGGGGGCGGTGGCAGGTGACGGCGGTGGCGGGTGGTTGGGATGGTGGGGAGACGGGGCGAGGGGAGGTGGGGCAAGGGGGCGGCGAGGGGAGGGGGGCGATGGGGCGAGGGGAGGTGGGGCTCGGCATTACTAATAATTTTTTTTCAAAACTACTAATGGCGCACGGTGGGTGTCGTGCGCCATGTAGGATCGAAAGTATGTCTAGAGGGGGGTGATTAGACTACTTGACCTAATAAAAACTTAACCTTTTCCCAATTTTAGTTCTTGGCAGATTTTAGCTAATTTAGGACAAGTCAAGCAATCATCACATAATTCAAGCAAGCATGCAAAGAGTATATAGGCAGCGGAAAGTAAAGCATGCAACTTGAAACAATGTAAAGGGAAGGGTTTGGAGAATTCAAACGCAGTTGGAGACACGGATGTTTTTCCCGTGGTTCGGATAGGTGGTGCTATCCTACATCCATGTTGATGGAGACTTCAACCCACGAAGGGTAACGGTTGCGCGAGTCCACACAGGGCTCCACCCAAGGGTAACGGTTGCGCGAGTCCACACAGGGCTCCACCCACGAAGGGTCCACGAAGAAGCAACCACCCACAAAGGGTCCACGAAGAAGCAACCTTGTCTATCCCACCATGGCCATCGCCCACACAGGACTTGCCTCACTAGCGGTAGATCTTCACGAAGTAGGCGATCTCCTTGCCCTTACAAACTCCTTGGTTAAACTCCACAATCTTGTCGGAGGCTCCCAAGTGACACCTAGCCAATCTAGGAGACATCACTCTCCAAGAAGTAACAAATGGTGTGTAGGTAATGAACTCCTTACTCTTGTGCTTCAAATGATAGTCTCCCCAACACTCAACTCTCGCTCATAGGATTTGGATTTGGTGGAAAGAAGATTTGAGTGGAAAGCAACTTGGGAAGGATAGAGATCAAGATTCATATGGTAGGAATGGAATGTCTTGGTCTCAACACATGAATAGGTGGTTCTCTCTCAGAACATATGAGTTGGAATGGTGTGTGTGTTCTGATGGCTCTCTCCTTGAATGAGAAGAAGGTGGAGGGGTATATATAGCCTCCACACAAAATCCAACCGTTACACAGTTTTCCAATCTCGGTGGGACCGAATCAATAAACTCGGTCGGACCGAAAATGTAAACCTAGTGACCGTTAGAGATTTTCGGTGGGGCTGACATGCAACTCGGTAGGACCGATATGGTTAGGGTTTGGGCATAATGTAATCTCGGTGAGACCAATTACACAAACTCGGTGAGACCGAATTTGGTAATTAGCTAACCAGAGAGTTGGTCAGGCAAACTCGGTGGGACCGATTTTCTCTTTCGGTGAGACCGAGTGGAACTCGGTGAGACCGAAAAGTTACGAAAGGTAAACAGAGAGTTTGCAACCCCATCTCGGTGAGACCGAGATCCCTATCGGTAGGACCGAATTGCTAGGGTTTGGCAGTGGCTAATGACAAGTGAAACTCGGTGGCGCCGGATAGGAAGAATCGGTAGGACCGAGTTTGGCTTAGGGTTTAGGTCATATGTGGATATGGGAAAGTTGTTGAGGGTTTTGGAGCATATCACTAAGCACATGAAGCAAGAGGCTCATTAAGCAACACCTCATCCCTCCTTGATAGTATTGGATTTTCCTAAAGACTCAATGTGATCTTGGATCACTAAAATATAAAATGAAGAGTCTTGAGCTTTTGAGCTTGAGCCAATCCTTTGTCCTTAGTATTTTGAGGGTTCCACTTTCACATCCATGCCATGCCAATCATTGAGCTTTCCTGAAATAATCATCTTGGAATAGCATTAGCTCAATGAGCTATATGTTGTTATGAATTACCAAAACCACCTAGGGATAGTTGCACTTTCAATCTCCCCCTTTTTGGTAATTGATGACAACATATAGATCAAAGCTTCGACAAATGATAATAAGCATGAAATATATCGTCGCTTTAAGAAGTATGTGATAAGTAAGAGCTCCCCCTAAATTTGTGCATATTTGAAATTTGCTTTGGACTGCAAATGCACAAAGAGTTAGAGTCATGGGTTACTCTTCCATGTCACATACATCTTGGTGGAGCGCTCAAAATGATAAGAATGAAATACATGCACTCATCACCAAGAATAGTGAATGATCACACAAGATAGATAGTATAATAGCAATAAGAAAGCATTAAGTGTAGCTTATGATCAAACACATGATCATCAATGTCTCACAAATAATGACGTAGTATCTCAAGCACTCAAAAGCAAACAAGTTTGAAAAACCACCAAATAAAGCAAGAGAGAAAAGCAACACTCTCTCTCTCGAAGCCTATGATCTATACATCTTCTCCCCCTTTGGCAACAAGTTACCAAAAAGTTCCTAGAAAATGCATAGTGCTAAATCGACGCTCAGGCTTGATCTTCTGGTGGTGGTGGAGTCCGGATCACTCCAAGGACGAAGGCTTCGGTAGATGCTGAAGTAGACGCTGGAGTTGGAGCTGAAGTAGACGCTGGAGCTGAGGCTGTAGCTGGTGCAGAAGTGGTGGCTCTGGTGTCAGCAATTGGCACAGCAGATGACCTCGGGCCTTGTGGCACTCTGGAAAAGGCATGAGTGGTAGTCCTTCCTCTCCTCTCCTGCATGTCCTCCTGGAGCTGCTCCACTGCAGACTGAACTTTCGTTACTTTGACATCCAAGTCATAGAACTTCTGTTCCATGATTCTCTCTAGGATCTGTTGATTCTGAGTGAGGGTGGCCAGACTTTGCTCAATCCTCAGCGTGGATGCAATCAAGTAACCAAGCTGCTCTTGTTTGGTCTTCAAGAAATACTCAGATGCCTCCTCTTGAGTAGGCATCTTGGCAGCTTTCTCCTTCCTTGCCTTCTCCTTCCTTGCAAATGCTTGGGCAGATGATGGCTCGTTCTCAGTCATGACAACTTGATTGTCCTCGAAATCTGGACGGATGGGCAGGTGTTCCTTGTCCAATAGATATATGCCCGTGCCCATCTTGGAGTTGATGAGCTCCTGAATTTGAGGGGCATATCCACAGCTCCTCTTCTGATCTGCTGTAGTCCTCTTGATAGTTTCCACTATGAGGCTCATCACCTTGAACTTCTAAGGCACATCAAACACATGTAGCAAGTTGATAGCATGGCCTCTGATCATCTTGTGATCACCTGACTTGGGCAATAAGGTGTGCCTCAAGATCCAATTGATAGTCGGGAGCCCTGACAGAAGGTAATGTACTGATCCAAACTTGAAGGTATCAAGTGCTTCATTTGGGATCTCCTTGTACATATTCGACATTGAGTTGTGGTCCATCTTCTTCTTGGAATAGATATCCAAGTCATCATCTTGCTCCTCTGGGGCATTAATGATCTGTGCCCACTCAGCAACTGTGGATTGGTACCTTGTACCCTCAGAAATCCAAGTGATCCTCCCATCTGGATAAAAGTGAGCTGTGGAGTAGAACTGCATGATAAGCTCCTCATTCCACTTTGTGAGCTTCTGCCCAACAAAGTCAGCTACTCCACAAGCTATGAAGCTGTCTTGTACTCCAGGATAGTGCTCCTCATTGTCTTTGATATATTCCCAGTTGACCCATCTCATATCGCAGACAATGGGCTTCTTATCTAGCAGCACAGTCTCATAGAAATCTTGCTGCTCCTTAGTGTGAAACCTGTAGTCCACTGCTGTCCTTCTCCTTGAAGCATATGGGTCTGCTTCTCTCCATTTCCTCAGCCCGGAATCTCTCCTGAGCTTCATGTCCTCAGCCACAGGATGAGCATCGTTGTGGTCTGGGATCTTGGGCTTTAGCTTTCTCAGGACATTCTCTTCCTCTTCTTCAGCAACAGTCTCAGGCACTGGGGCCTTGTTCTTCTCAGCTGCAAGAATGCTCCTTGTATTTCTCTTAGGCTTTGGCTTTGGAGCTGGCTTGGCCTTGGAAGCAGCTCCCCCTGATTTTATGGCATCTCCCATTAGCTTGGGTGCCTTGGGCGCTGGTGCAGCTGCCTCTTCTTCTTCTTCCTCTTCCATGATGGAAGCTTTGCCAAGCACTCTAGCAACAGTCTTCTTCACCCTTTCCTTCCTTTTCTTGCCCTCAGCTGCAACTGGCTCTATGGGCTTCTCAGTTGACATTCTGGCCTTTGACATTGGTTGCCTGCCTGCTGGCCTTTTGATTTTCAGACCTGGCTTAGTGCCTTGAGCTGGCTCAACTTTCTTGGAAGTGGCCTCTTCCTCTGCCACATAGCCCTCATCTTCGGAATCTGAAGTCCTCTTCTTCCTTTGTCTCGTGGCAGCCTTTGGCAAATTGCTAGAAGTGCTCCTGCTGCCTTCATCAGAATAACTTGAGGGACTAGTGCCCTCACTCATCACCACTTGCTGCTCTGACATATTTTGGCTATCACTTTGATCAGACATGCTGCAAACTGACTGCTGACCCTGTGAATAGATTATAGATGAGATAGAAAAGATGAGCATCACAAAATGCAGAGATTTTTGCAAAAGAATGATCCAAAAACTTAGTTTTAGTTTCCCACTGAAATCATCTCGGATCTACCGATTTTCAAACTCGGTGATACCGAAGCAGTTTTGGAACCTAAACTAGTGAACTCGGTAGGACCGAGTCACAGTTCGGTGGCACCGAGACTGCTAGGGTTTCACTGAGTTCAAAAATCGGTCACACCGATAAGTAATTCTCGGTCAGACCGAGTCTCACTTGTGCAATGGCATAAGCCAAATCGGTGGGACCGAGTTTTTCAACTCGGTGGGTCCGAGATAGTTTCGGCGGAAACCTAAACCTAGAATTTTCGAATCAAACCTAATCTATGAGCGTTTTGACTGGATAGGAGTGTTTCAATCGTGGCTAGAATCAATATGATCACAATGTGCTAGGAATCAGATTGGGGAATAGCACAAAGATCAAGTCCATACCCTAGTTCGGCGGGGACTTGCTACGGCGGCAACGGCGGGGCAGAATTCCCATTGACGGCGACGGAGACCAGCGACTGGAGGCTGCTAGCAGCGAGAAGACGATCCGGAGACCACGATGGCAGATCAGGCTATCGCGCGGGCGAAGGGGTTCGGAGAAATTTCCAAAATTTTGCCCGTGACTATATATAGCCCGACCCTGTTGGTGTGACCGAGTGGAACAACTCGGTGGCACCGAGATTCATAACTGCAAGCAGTTACTGAAACTCGGTGTGACCAAAGTGTTCAAATCGGTTGCACCGAGATCGAAAACCTAAATCAACTTAATGATCTTGGTAGGACCGAAAGTGGAGTATCGGTCAGACCGAGAATCATAAAGAGGTTTTTGGAATTTTAAGTCTATGACGAATCGGGGACTCCGAGCGCTCCTCACACAGAGTGGTTCGAATCTGACTTGATCAAATTTTGTGATGCAGCATGAATAGAGTTTGAGACGAGAAAAGCATAGATAGCTAGAGGAGGTTCTTAGGCATTCTTGTCCATCCACTTGGCAAAAGAAGATAAAACCGAACAATCAAAACAACAAGTGGATGTCCTCGAATGAGTAAAATATGCAACCAGCATGCTCACACAATAAGATGGCAAATGAAATATGTGGCAAGGCATGCACAACCAATTCTAGCATCTATCAAGCAATTTGCGATGACAAGGTCATCTATATATGAGTATATTGACTTAGGAGTCAAGTGTAACATCCCAAATTTGCAATTTGGAATGTTATACACTAGATCATCATGCATATCATATTTTCATGCATTTTAGTTGATCCTAGAAATTTCACGCAACTCAAGGACCCACGTAGAGAGTTGGAGATTTCGTTATTTTCATATTTGAGTTCTCTCAAATTTTGGAAAAGAGGATCATTTGATTTATTTATTTCATCTTCAATTATTTTTCCAATATCAAAAAAAATGAGAGAGGGAATAATATGACTTTCCCAAAGTTAGGAAAAATGAAGATTTAATGAATAAGTCAAGTTTTGGTTTTGCCGGAGTTTTGTTTGCTTTTATTTGGATAGGGAAAAATGCGCATTTTCAAAAATTGCATTTTAGGCCCGGAGAAAAGTTCTTTTTGTTCGACTCATTTTTAGGAGTCGGGGAAAATTTACTTCAGATTTTTCGGAGTTCGTTTAGATAGTTTTTCTTTTGTTTTTCTGCGCGCGAAACCGATTTAAAAAAAAAGGAGCAGCTCCCGCGCGCCAGGCCAGCCGGGCCAAGGCCCAGCCAGCCGCCACCGCCCCCAGCCCCTCGCGCGAAGCCGAGTCCCAGCGGGACTCTAGGCCGCTGGCCCCCCTACTTTTGCCCCTTGGCCAAGTCACACCCCCCCTCCTAGTATATATACTCACCCCCCCTCTCTTTTCCTCCACCACCCAAGCCGCCGCCGCCTTAAGCCGCCGCCCGGAGCCCCGCCTCCCGAGGTAGCCGTGCCGCCTCTTATTTTCCTCGGTTCGGTTTTTCTTCTAGAAAACCGTTCCGGTTCTTCTCTTTTTTCTTCCGGTTTTTCTTCCGGCTTTGTTTCGGTTTTCTTCCGAAACCCTAGATCGGTTTTCATTCTTCTTTCGGACCGTTCGTCTCAACGAACGTGATCATCGATTTTTCCCGGTTAACGACGCCCGTTCGTTTAACCGTTCATCTCTTTCTTTTCGTCGGATTTATTCCGCGATCGCGATCTCAGATCCGATCTTCCTTCTAGTCTTTCTTCCCACTCGTTTATCGGAATCAGGTGATTCAAGCGCCTGGAGTTTCGTCTCGAAACCGCCGTTCCGTCTAATCAACTTGAACAAGCCTTTGCTATAGTAACATTTGACCTAGTTTCAACTTGCTAGAACCGAGTTGCTTTCTTCCGCCCTTTGTTTTTCCGTCGTCTGTTCGGTTCTTTCTTTCTTTGCAACCGGAGTTCTTAAGTTGAACTTTCTGGTTCGTTCTCTTGTTCAAATTTTACCTGTGCATTAGATGAGTACTTATTGTGTGCTTGTTGTTTGTCTGCGATAGATCACCCGGATTGCGCCGCTTGTTACTTCGAAACCCTAAGTCTCGCAGATCATCAGCAAGGCAAGTAACACTTTGATCATACCTTTTCTACAACCCATGTTTTATTGCATTAGATCAATCCTCTCACATTGCATGATTAGGATCTAATTAAATTTTGGGATGGGAAGTAGATGAGGTAGTACCTATTACCTGTATTATTATCAAACCTTTGGGAGTTACTTCTACGTTTGCTTATTATGCCATGCTATGCTAGTAGACGTGGATTGGGTGAGTGATATCCATGACAGATATGAGATTGATAATTAAGGGTTTATCTAAGGTGGCAACTTGAACACACATCTGGGTGGATTGAGGCACCTGATGTCTATCACGACTTGCCTGTTTTTATTTCGGACCGCCACCCAGGCTCAAAGGGATCATAAAATCATTCATGCTAGTAACTTCCGTGTGCAGCCACAAGCCATTATGGGCTCTGGCATAGTTGATTAAGTCGTGCGAACTCTTACAGGGTAGATTAGCAGATGTAGGGGAAAGTAGGTGTACCGGTCTATCCATCGTAAGGTCCTAGCACTTCTGAAAGACTGTGTCTCGGTCATCCGTCTTCTCAAACAACATGTAGTGCGAGAAACCAAACGGAGGCGATCGAGTCTTGTGGGGAAAAGTGCGCAAACCTCTGCAGAGTGTAACAAACTAATCATGATTAGCTGTGTCCCCGGTTATGGACAACTTGAGTATCTAGTACTTGAATATCATGTGAATCTCATCACGTTACTTCTAATTAATGTTGTTGGGTTTTAGTTACTTAATTGGGATCGGAATGCTGTCAACCATTCTCGATGTTTAACAACTACCATGATAGTTAAATAAATTTATTCCTTTGCAGTAGGGAAAAACTGGCTTTACGCAAAACTGTAACCATAGAGCTTTCCACCAGCCATATATGCATGTAGTATAGCTGTTTCATTCCATTACTCTCTATGTGTTACATTGCCAGCATATTCCATGTGCTGACCCGTTTTCGGGCTGCAACTTCTCATGTTGCAGACTTTTCAGACGACGAGTAAGGTGCTTTTAGGTCGTGGTTCTATACTCAGTGATGCCGTTGGAGTTTATGGACCCATTTATCTTCCGAGCCTTCCACTGTTATCGTTATTAGATGGCCTTAAGCCATATTTATTGTAATAAGTTCTCTTTGAGACATCGATGTAATAAGTGTGTGATTGCAACTCTGCTATAAATCCTTCGAAGTACTGTGTGGTGTCAGCATTACTGATCCAGGGATGACACAGGAGCACAGTAGACTTGATCCATTTGGGTCGGGTCGCTACATCAAGTGAGAACACTTGATCATAGGTCATACTCATCGTTTAAGCTCAAGTGGGGTTACCACTTTTACATAAAGCATTGATTTGTTCACATCTTTAGAGTTGCTGTAGCTCAAGTGTTAGAGTAAAGCTCCCCCTAGACGTGATATCCCCCCTAAGAGGGATGAACTAACCTTGGGTTTTGTCGATGATGACTTCATGTAGATATTGAAGATGTGGATGCTCAATGTTGATGTAGTTCTCTTGGAGCTATCCATTTGAGGGAATTGCACTTTCAATACCTACATGGGTTAGTCCCACAAGGAACAAGCAAGGATATCCATAGACATAGAGTGATGTACACAAAAGATGATGTCCATGAAAACTTTTAGGTTACCTTGTCCCTTGTCTTACCAACAAGAGGGTTTGTGACTCCTTGAACTAGTGCAAGATGTGGACGTTGATTGCACTTGTTCTTGCCAAAATGATAAGAGTGAAGTATGTTGGCGGAGTCACCCTCAAGAACTCTCTAGTTCTTCTTCTTTTGGATCCACATCATCTTGATGGGAATCCTTGGAGTTGTAGTCGTACTTGATGAAGTGGAACTTGAAGTAGTCTTGGGAATCCACTTGACTAAGGTCTTTGGAGCTTCTTCAAATGCATCAATTTCCTCTTGAAGCTTGTCCTTGCCTTTTTGCTTGTAGTCTTGTGGTAGAAGATCATCTTGAGCTTGTGTCCCCTTGAAAGAAGTATACTTCTCTTGTTGAGGGACAAACTTTGTCTTGGGGTATTGATCTTCTTCCCACTCAACTCCATTGGCATTGAACTTTCGTTCAAAACCAACACCTTGATTCTTCCGGTGCATTCCTTGCTTGCGCACAATTTCCTCGAATTGCTTACTCCCGGCAAGGCTTTTGTACACTCCTTTCTCTATAATTCCCTTCAATAAGCTATTTTCTTGCTCAAGTGTAACTTGGCTAAGAGAATCATTAGTGGAATCAAGAGAACTACTAGAAGCAACAATATTGGATTTAGCATGATCATTGTTACTACTAGAGGAAGAATCTTTCTTGTTACTAGACTTGACTTGAGGCATGTAAGTGGATAAGAGTAAATGCTTGGCAATGTAAGAAGAACTTTTCTTGCGGAGATCATCATTGATTGCCTTTAAGAACTCATGCTCTTGCTCAAGATTGAGCTTTTCAAAGCGTAATTTCTCATGAGCTCTTAAAAGTTCTCGATGATCTTCGAAGATGGTTTCATGAGCTAACTTAAGAGTGTTTAGTTCTTTAGTTAGGGCCTCAATTTTCTCCTTATCATTGTCATTCGTTTTATCTTGATTAGCATGATTAATTGGTCTTTCATCATAATATTCATCACTAGAGTTGTCACCAAGCAAATCATCACCTAACAAGTCATCTTCATCACGATTGAAATCAACATACTCAGGGTGTGTTACCTTAGGACCTTTGGCCATGAAGCATCTTCCAATTCCTTCATTTGGTGAGTCAAATATGTCGTAGGAGTTGGTTGACACAAGTGCTAGACCGGCAACACCTTCATCTTGAGTATCTTCGGAGCCGGAGTAATAACTTCTCTCGGAGTGGCTGTTGGAGTCGGAGCCGGATACCCATTCACCAACATGAGCTTGATGTCTTTGTCTTGTGTAGCTCCTTGATGATTTTTCCTTCCTTTCCGAATCCTTGCTTCTCCGTGAGTATCTTCGTTCATAACGATCATCTCTACTCCTTCTCTCTCTTGGTGGTGATCCTTTGCTTCTTCTTTTTGGAGAATCTTCTCTTCTCTTGTAGGGAGCCGTACACTCATTGGAATAGTGTCCGGGTCTTCCACAATTGTAGCAGTTTCTCTCTCGACTAGAAGATCTTTTGTCATTGTAGGACCTTGACTTGGAGCTTCTATCTTTGCTTCTACTCTTGTAGAACTTGTTGAAGTTCTTCACCATTAAGCTCAATTCTTCATGAAGTCTTGTTTCTCACTTGATGATGTAGGGGCTTCACATGAGGCTTTATAGGCACCACTTGATTTGTTGTGAAGTTCCTCTTTATCCTTAAGTGACATCTCATGAGCAACAATTCTTCCAATCACCTCCGTTGGCTTGAGATCTTTGTAATTGGGCATCATTTGGATCAATGTGCACACGGTATCATATTTTCCATCCAAGGCTCTTAGAATCTTCTTGATGATGAATTTATCGGTCATCTCTTCACTTCCTAAGCCGGCAATCTCATTTGTGATGAGAGCAAGCCTAGAGTACATTTCAGCGACACCTTCACCATCCTTCATCTTGAACTTGTCAAGTTGGCTTTGAAGCACATCCAACTTGGATTCCTTGACGGAGTCGGTACCTTCGTGCATATCAATCAAAGTGTCCCAAATTTCCTTCGCATTCTCAAGGCGGCTGATTTTGTTGAATTCTTCGGGGCACAATCCGTTGAAGAGAATATCACAAGCTTGAGAATTGTATTGCAACATCTTCAACTCATCCGCGGTAGCTTCACAGTTCGGTGCTCTCCCATCAAAGAAGTCACCTTGCAAACCAACACACACAATAGCCCAAACGGCGGGGTTATGTCCAAGAATATGCATTTTCATTTTATGCTTCCAACTAGCAAAATTAGTACCATCAAAGTAAGGACCTCTACGGTGATAATTTCCCTCGCTAGACGCCATACTCTCCTAGGTTGTGAAACCGAGGCTATGACCACCAAAAGCTATGGAGATCAAAGCAAATGGAGACCAAATCTCTGATACCACTTGTAGGATCGAAAGTATGTCTAGAGGGGGGTGATTAGACTACTTGACCTAATAAAAACTTAACCTTTTCCCAATTTTAGTTCTTGGCAGATTTTAGCTAATTTAGGACAAGTCAAGCAATCATCACATAATTCAAGCAAGCATGCAAAGAGTATATAGGCAGCGAAAAGTAAAGCTTGCAACTTGCAAGAATGTAAAGGGAAGGGTTTGGAGAATTCAAACGCAATTGGAGACACGGATGTTTTTCCCGTGGTTCGGATAGGTGGTGCTATCCTACATCCACGTTGATGGAGACTTCAACCCACGAAGGGTACCGGTTGCGCGAGTCCACACAGGGCTCCACCCAAGGGTAACGGTTGCGCGAGTCCACACAGGGCTCCACCCACGAAGGGTCCACGAAGAAGCAACCACCCACAAAGGGTCCACGAAGAAGCAACCTTGTCTATCCCACCATGGCCATCGCCCACACAGGACTTGCCTCACTAGCGGTAGATCTTCACAAAGTAGGCGATCTCCTTGCCCTTACAAACTCCTTGGTTCAACTCCACAATCTTGTCGGAGGCTCCCAAGTGACACCTAGCCAATCTAGGAGACACCACTCTCCAAGAAGTAACAAATGGTGTGTAGGTAATGAACTCCTTGCTCTTGTGCTTCAAATGATAGTCTCCCCAACACTCAACTCTCTCTCATAGGATTTGGATTTGGTGGAAAGAAGATTTGAGTGGAAAGCAACTTGGGAAGGCTAGAGATCAAGATTCATATGGTAGGAATGGAATGTCTTGGTCTCAACACATGAGTAGGTGGTTCTCTCTCAGAACATATGAGTTGGAATGGTGTGTGTGTTCTGATGGCTCTCTCCTTGAATGAGAAGAAGGTGGAGGGGTATATATAGCCTCCACACAAAATCCAACCGTTACACAGTTTTCCAATCTCGGTGGGACCGAATCAATAAACTCGGTCGGACCAAAAATGTAAACCTAGTGACCGTTAGAGAGTTTTTGTGGGACTGACATGCAACTTGGTAGGACCGATATGGTTAGGGTTTGGGCATAACGTAATCTCGGTGAGGCCGATTACACAAACTAAGACCGAATTTGGTAATTAGCTAACCAGAGAGTTGGTCAGGCAAACTCGGTGGGACCGATTTGCTCTTTCGGTGAGACCGAGTGGAACTCGGTGAGACCGAAAAGTTACAAAGGGGAAACACTGAGTTTATATTGCAATCTTGGTGGGACCGATTCGCTCTTTCGGTGAGACCGAAAAGTTACGAAAGGGAAACAGAGAGTTTGCAACCCCATCTCGGTGAGACCGAGATCCCTATCGGTAGGACCGAATTGCTAGGGTTTGGCAGTGGCTAATGACAAGTGAAACTCGGTGGCGCCGGATAGGAAGAATCGGTAGGACCGAGTTTGGCTTAGGGTTTAGGTCATATGTGGATATGGGAAAGTAGTTGAGGGTTTTGGAGCATATCACTGAGCACATGAAGCAAGAGGCTCATTAAGCAACACCTCATCCCTCCTTGATAGTATTGGCTTTTCCTAAAGACTCAATGTGATCTTGGATCACTAAAATATAAAATGAAGAGTCTTGAGCTTTTGAGCTTGAGCCAATCCTTTGTCCTTAGTATTTTGAGGGTTCCACTTTCACATCCATGCCATGCCAATCATTGAGCTTTCCTGAAATAATCATCTTGGAATAGCATTAGCTCAATCAGCTATATGTTGTTATGAATTACCAAAACCACCTAGGGATAGTTGCACTTTCACGCCATTACTATGTCAACTAGTAATGGCGCACTATACCACGGTGCGCCATTAGTAACAATTTTTTTTATTTTTTTCAAAACTACTATTGGCGCACCACACACCAGGTGCGCCATTAGTAATATATTACTAATGGCGCACCAACACATGGTGGGCCATTAGTATATAGTAATGGCGCACCACATCTCTGGTGTGCCATTAGTGGCCATATCATCCATAGCCCTTTTCCTAATAGTGCATGCTTAACCGGCATAGCTAGCAAAGGTCAAGGTGCTCCTTCAAGATCTAGGGGTCAGCAAAAATGGCAGCCATCATGACCTCATCCGCGCGGGCAGCCGCGATTTGCTTCTCCGCTGCCAAATGCTCCTTGAGGTCCTGACTATACTGCGTGCACCATGGCTTAGGCTGGTGCTAATTTGGTGGAGGGTCGGTGATTTGGGTGGAAGGTGTCGCGCTCGCGCCGACAGTTGGGGCATGTGGGATGTGGAAGGAGGAGGATGGGGGTCGGGTGTGGATTACCTGTCTAGGTAGGCGAGGCTGAGCACCGTGAAGAAGGGTCTCCGGCGAGGAGGCGGCGGTGTTGCAAGCAAGGAGTGAAGGTTCAACTTGCAAAAGAAGGCGGAAATAGGGGAATTGTGGCTTTTGGTAAGGGGGAGGGGGAGGTAGATATTTCCAAGGAACACGAAAATTTGGAATCGCTTCAGCCAAAAAACTGGCGCGCAAAGTGTCATCAGATACGGTCCCTTATTCAGACGCGATCCGAAGATATTTTGTGCTCCTTCTCACACGGTTGGTTATAATAAATTGTGTTTGATCTGCTTGATGTTTCGTCTTGATTTGAATTACATAATCAGGTCACAGTAGCCATGGACGGTGTTTCAATTGCTAGAACTTTTATCTGCAGTGAACATGCAACTATAGGTGTGTTGTCAAAAAAGTTGGAATTATTCAGGGTTCGTTTGGACATTTTTATACATAAACTGGTTTTTCTAGGCATTTTATGCTTATAATTTAAATTTGAACTATATGCACATGCTCTAGTGCATAGAAACTGGTTGAAAAATCAAATATGTGTCCTTGGTTGCATGCTTAGGTCCCATGCAAGAAATGGGAATGAATTTCAAACACCCTGCCACCGTCAGTTGGCCGCACGTATTGAGATACCTGGTTTTTAAATTCTAGTAAATCCAAAACTCGTCTGAAGTTCATGAAACTTGGCATGCTATCATGGAGCGGCATCAACATGTCGTGGTAAAAGTTTTGTCCCATTTGGGCCAGGTTTGGGTTTAAGCTTCTCACAAACCAGAGCTTCTCACAACAAGCATGATGGTTTCTGTAGGGAACGTGCCACCTTTGGGGACGAAATGACATCCATGGCCTCTTATTGCTTTCAAAAAATTCGAGTGTCAACATAGAACAACAAGAGTGTTGTGTTCAATTTTGGAATTTTTCAGGGTTCGTTTGGACATTTATATACATTAACTGGGTTTTCCAGGCATTTTATGTGCATAATTCAAATTTGAACAACATGCACATTCTCCAGTGCATATAAACTGGTTGAAAAATATAATATGTGTCCTGGGTGCATGCTTAGGTCCCATGCCAGAAATGGGAATGAATTTCAAACACACTGCCATCGTCACTCGGCCGCAAACATTGAGATACCTGGTTTTAAATTCTAGTAAATCAAAAAATTGTGTGAAATTCATGAAACTTGGCACGCTTGGCATCAACATGCCGTGGTAAATTTTTTGTCCCATTTGGGGCAGGTTTGAGTCTAAGCTTCTCACAAACCAGAGCTTCTCAAAACAAGAATGATGGTTTCGCTATGGGATGTGCCACCTTTGGGGACGAAACGACATCTGTTGCCTCTTATTGCTTTCAAAAAAAATTGAGTGTCAACATAGAACAACAAGAGTGTTGTGTTCAATTTTGGAATTTTTCGGGGTTCGTTTGGACATTTTTATACATTAACTGGGTTTTCCAGGCATTTTATGTGAATAATTCAAATTTGAACTACATGCACATTCTCAAGTGCATATAAACTAGTTGAAAAATCAAATATGTGTCCTTGGTTGCATGCTTAGGTCCCATGCCAAAAATGGGAATGAATTTCAAACACACTGCAACCGTCACTCTGTGCCCACATATTGAGATACCTGGTTTTTAAATTCTAGTAAATCCAAAACTCGTCTGAAATTCGTGAAACCTGGCATGCTATCTTGGAGCGGCATCAACATGCCGTGGTAAAATTTTTGTCCCATTTGGGGTAGGTTTGGGTATAAGCTTCTCACAACAAACCTGATGGTTTTAGTAAGGAACATGCCAACTTTGGGGACGAAACGATATTCGTTGCCTCTTATTGCTTTCAAAACAATTCTAGTGCCAACATAGACCAACAGGAGTGTTGTGTTAAGTTTTGGAATTTTTCGGGGTTCGTCTGGACATTTTTATTAACTGGGTTTTTTAGGCATTTTATGTGCATTCCGTGCTAAAAATTCTTCCCATTTGGGGCAGGTTTGGGTATAAGCTTCTCACAACAAGCGTGATGGTTTCGGTAGGGAACGTGCCACCTTTGGGGGCGAAACAATATCAATTGCCTCTTATTGCTTTCAAAAAATTTCAAGTGTCAACATAGAACAACAAGAGTGTTGTGTTCAATTTTGGAATTTTTCGGGGTTCGCTTGGACATATTTATACATTAATTGGGCTTTCTAGGCATTTTATGTGCATAATTCAAAATTGAACTACATGAACATTTCAAGTGCATATAAACTGGTTGAAAAATCAAATATGTGTCCTTGGGTGCATGCTTAGGTCCCATGTAAGAAATGGTGATGAATTTCAAACACCCTACCACCGTCACTCGGCCGCAAACATTGAGATACCTGGTTTTTAAATTCTAGTAAATCCCAAACTCGTCTGAAATTCATGAAACTTGGTATGCTATCATGGAGCGGCATCAACATGCCGTGGTAAAAAAATTCCCATTTGGGGCAGGTTTGGGTATAAGCTTCTCACAAACCAGAGCTTCTCACAACAAGCATGATGGTTTCGGTAGGGAACGTGCCACCTTTGGGGGCAAAACAATATCCATGGCCTCTTATAGCTTTCAAAAAAAATTCGAGTGTCAACATAGAACAACAAGAGTGTTGTGTTCAATTTTGGAATTTTTCGGGGTTCGTTTGGACATTTTTATACATTAATTGGGTTCTCCAGGCATTTTATGTGCATAATTCAAATTTGAACTACATGCACATTCTCCAGTGCATATAAACTGGTTGAAAACTTAAATATGTGTTCTTGGTTGAATGCTTAGGTCCCATGCAAGAAATGGGAATGAATTTCAAACACCCTGCCACCGTCACTCGACCGCAAACATTGAGATACCTAGTTTTTAAATTCTAGTAAATCCAAAACATGTCCGAAATTCATGAAACTTGGCATGCTATCATGGAGCGGCATCAACATGTCGTGGTAATATTTTTGTCCCATTTGGGGCAGGTTTGGGTATAAGCTTCTCACAAACCAGAGCTTCTCAAAACAAGTGTGATGGTTTCGGTACGGAACGTGCCACCTTTGGGGATGAAACGATATCCGTTGCCTATTATTGGTTTCAAAATTTTCGTGTGTCATCATAGAACAACAAGAGTGTTGTGTTCAATTTTGGAATTTTTCGGGGTTCGTTTGGACATTTTTATACAATAACTGGGTTTTCCAGGCATTTTATGTGAATAATTCAAATTTGAACTACATGCACATTCTCAAGTGCATATAAATAGGTTGAAAAATCAAATATGTGACCGCAGTTTCATGCTTAGGTCCCAAGCAAGAAATGGGAATGAATTTCAAACACCCTGCCACCGTCACTCGGTCGCCAGCATTGAGATACCTGGTTTTTAAATTCTAGTAAATCCAAAACTCGTCTGAAATTCATGAAACTTGGCATGCTATCATGGAGCGGCATCAACATGCCGTGGTAAAAAATTTGTCAGCTTCCCCAGGTTTAATTCGGTTTCCTAGTTTAATTTGGTTTTCAATTATAAAACACTCATCGCAAACGTTTTAGATAGAAAACCCGTATGCAAACCAATAGCTTCCCCAGGAAGCCAAGGGAAAAATGTGTCGAGCAAGATTTGTGCAGCTCTTGATCGCCAACGTTTTAGATAGAACACCCGTATGCAAAGTGATTGCAGCGCAGGATTTGTGCATCCCTTCAATGCAAACGGTTGTTTTGACCCATGTGAAACCACGTACAAACAATTATTGGGTATGTTGCCATTTGTCAAACTGAAAAGATTTACATTTGTTGATCTAGTAACATTGCCATTTTTCCCTTGTAACACTGTGATTTGTCAAAATATACAGCTAGAAATCATTAGAACTATCTAATTTTTGCAACTAAAATTCAGTAATTAAGAATAGATTTCATTCATAGATTAAGTAGTCGTTCTTAATTATACAAACAGTTCAACTCGACGGCTGAACTGACCAAACTTCTCCCCAATTGCTGCCAACCACGTACCGAAATAGCTAGTTCAATTATATATACTAGCTAATTTTAAGTATGTTGTACAGTTCGACCACACATCTATAGTCAGATGAACTGAACAAAATAGCCCCTAAATACTACTACTACCACGGAGGGGCTTTGTGCTACTTCCGGCAGCCTCTCCTCTGCCGAGCACGCTCACCCCCTCAGTAAGATGCAGAGGAGGAGGAGGAGGAGGAGCCTACAGACGAGCTGGACAAATGCAATACGGTGTCTGCCGGTGCTGCACGTTCAGCAACGCTCGCCAACTCGAACAACCACTGCCGCTCCAGACGATCCCTCTCGAAGCGGCGGGACTTGTCGTAGATCTCCTGATTCCTCACCTCTGCGTTGGCGTGTGCTGCGGCCATGGCTGTGGTAAGGCTCTTTGCGTGCTTGACGAGGCGCTCCTCCTCCTCCCGTAGGAACTCGATGTAGCGTGCAAGGTCGCTGACACACATGCAGGCCTCCACCTCCGCCTCCCGCCTTCGGGCCACGGCGGCGGAGCGGGTGATAATCCCGATGGTCGATGGTGGGCTGGTGGCCACGACGGCCGATGATGGGGTGGAGGGCACGAACACCACCTCCCACCTTCGGTCCGCGGTGGCGGAGCGGGTGATGGCCACGGTGGCCGGCGATGCGGTGGCGGCCATGATGGCCAGCTCCCGCCTTCGGGCCGCAGCGGCAGAGCGGGAGATGGCCCTGGTTTTCCACGATTGTGTGGCGGCAAAGCCGGCCGGCAACAGCTGCCGGCGGGTAGCGGTGACGGAGCATGTGGTGGGTGTTCCGCGCACACCCAACAGGGGTGCCACGCGCACTACACTATGCCAGGGATTGTGCTGCCGCCACGGTGTAGCCTCCCAGCTGGAGCTGTCCTCTGATGACGGCGGAGTGGCTGAGCGACGATGACAGACTTGTGACATTGGCGATTGTGGGAGAAGCGGGCGAGATAAGCTATAGCGAGGGAGTGGAAAATGCGACGCAGGACTAACCGGACGTGAGGGTTTTTATAGCAGGCCGGTAAGCATTGCGATTTTGGGGGATTTCACCAAGTCGGGCGGGAAGCTTTCGCGGGAAACTGCGAGCTTGTGCGGGAAGAGGCTCACAGACGATTCCTGACCGACTCTCCGGGTTGCTGGAAAATGTGACTTAAGTCATTGGCATCTGGTGGCCAGACATATGTACCTTGGAAGTTGTCGAGGAAAGCCTCTTCCATGTCCTCCCAGGGGCCAATAGAATTTTTAGGCAGACTGTTTAGCCAGTGCCCAGGTGGCCCTTTGAGTTTTAAAGGGAGGTATTTGATGGCGTGGAGGTCATCTCCACAAGCCATATGAATGTGGAGAATAAAGTCCTTGATCCACACCGCGGGGTCAGTTGTTCCATTGTATGATTCGATATTTACGAGTTTAAACCCTTCTGGGAATTCGTGATCCATTACTTTGTAAGTGAAGCAAAGAGGGTGTGCGGCGTCTCTATATCGGGTCGCGTCGTGACCTAGCTCCGATGGATTCCGTTTGCGGTGTTCAGCCCGTGCCTAACTAGGCTTGTCACATCCGAATAGATAGCCGTCGACACGTGCCGAGGGACGTCCTCGTGATCCATAGATTGATCTGGTATGCCCTGCTCTATTGTTCAGGTCCTGCTGGAGGTCATATGTGTGACCACGAGCTGTTTTATATTGGGACAATTCCATTTCTGCCCCTAACTGGAACCCACTACTCAAATTTGCCCCTAATTTCAATGTGTGCTCAAATTTGCCCCTCTGCCGTTAGTTGCCCTTATAGAAATGCCCTTCTGCGCAATTACCGTCTGGTCAAATAGCTTTGACCATCTCAAAAAAATAGCAAAAAAAGTCAAAATAATCTCAAATTTTGTGGGATCGAAGGTACTCAGGTTCGCAAGATGCGTGCAAATTTTCATGTTGGTTGGACATTCTAGGAGCTCGTGGCGAAGGAAAAACAGTAAATATGTACGCGTGTGAACCGTAAATTCAAAAAATATCAAAAAAATTCAAAAAATATGAATTCTTTTGGCATCCAAGATGCTTAGGTGTGGAAGGTGTGTGCAAATTTTTTTGTGTTTGGACATTGTAGGAGCTTGTGGAGAAAAAAAACAAAATTTTTCTGAGAAAAAACATGTAAAAAATACACTATTTTTGTTTTTTTTGCGAGAGCTCCTCGCATGTCATTTGATAACAAAATTTTGCACACGCCTTTTTCCCCGAGCATCTTTGGTGCCAAAAAATTTCATATGTTTTTGAATTTTCTTGCTATTTTTTGAATTTACTATTCAAAGATGTACAGATTAATTGTTTTCCTTTGCCACGAGCTCCTGGTATGTCTAAATAGCATGAAAATTTGCACGCACCTTGCGCACATGAGTAGCTTCAATTCCAGAAAATTTCAGAATTTTTTGATTTTTTTTACTATTTTTTTCGAGATGGTCAAAGTTGTTTGACCAGACGGTAACGGCGCAGAAGGGCATTTCTATAAGGGCAACTAACGGCAGAGGGGCAAATTTGAGCACACATTGAAATTAGGGGCAAATTTGAGTAGTGGGTTCCAATTAGGGGCAGAAATGTAATTGTCCCGTTTATATTTTCCTTTATAAAGAGGCGGGGCGGGCTGGTGTTCGGCTTGAGTTGCCGCTTTATCCCGACCATGTGGTAGTCGGTCAGCCTCGTTGCATGATGATGGTATGGGCTCCAACGCCTCATCATCGAACTGAGGTAGCAATTTGCACTTCGGGTAACTTTTGGCTGGGCGCTTAAGGCCGTATTCTTCGGCTGTCAGGATGTCAGTCCATCTATCATTTAACAGGTCTTGATCAACTTGAAGTTGTTGGTGCTTCTTTTCAGGCTTCTTGTTGTGGCTATTAGCTGGCGCTTGAAGCACTACTGCTCGAGAGGTTCTTCAGGCATGATGAAATCCTCATTGCCGAGGCTCACCTCATCCTCGGAGAGCGGCATATAATTACTATCTTCCGAGTCTTTGTTGATGGCCTGTTCATCGGGGCTAACTTGCCCATCTTCCCGTTCTTCTTGTTCAGGAGTTGCTTCAACAGGGTCCTCATTATCGTCGGCACCGTCAGGAGTATTATCTTCTCCTGTGCCGGTATTGCTATCTTTTGCACGATGTGACTTAGAGCGGCGCCACTGACATCGGCGCTTAGGCTGTGTCCCAGGAGGTTTTTCCTCGACTGGATCTTCATTGTCGTCGTCGTTAGATTCTTTAGGCATATCCACCATATATACGTCGTACGAAGAAGTGGCCGTCCAGCGTCCGGTAAACAGCGGGTTTGGGCCATGCTCCTCGTCTGCATCGTCGTCCATACCATTGATGTCTTCGAAGAGATAATCAAACATTCTGTTAAGTTTTCGACATTGGCTATAAGGTGGGTGGCGGGTGGGGAACGAAATTCCCTGCCATTAGCTTCTAGTTCGAACTGGATATAGTTTGGCTGTGAATCCCCCACTAAGGATATATTTTTCAATGAATTCAGCACATCACCCAAGGGAGAGTGCTGGAAGATGTCTGCGGTGCTGAATTCGGCGATCGATAACCGATCGTGCTCGACATGCGCGGACGCACATAGTTCGGAACTTTTAACCAGAAACAAGCCCGAGGTTCTAGTGACACAGGCATTACCAGAGGTTAGGTATATGTGCGGCTCCAACGCCATGGAGTCTGCGGCTTCCGTGGAGGGGTTAAGCTTCCTGTCCTCGGATGGCGTGACCTGCTACGGATCTAAGGCCAGAGCGGTTACAGGTGCAATTCCCTGGGTATGGCCCGATGACAGATCTAAGTCATGTTCATCGAGGTGACGGGGAGCGATTGCCGTGGTATCAAATCCGTATAAGATCAAGTCTCCGCGGATATCCGCGACATAGTTCAAGCTCCCTAATTTGACCTGACGGCCAGGGGCATAGCTGTCGATCTGCTCCAGATGGCCAAGCGAGTTGGGCCGCAGTGCGAAGCCGCCGAACACGAACATCTATCTAGGGCGGAAAACCTCCCGTTGGACAGCGTCATTGTAGATGATTGAAGGAGCCATCAAACCTTTTGAGGACGGAATAGTGGAACTCTCAATGAAAGCACCAATGTCGGTGTCAAAACCAGCGGATCTCGGGTAGGGGGTCCCGAACTGTGCGTCTAAGGTCGATGGTAACAGGAGGCAGGGGACACGGTGTTTACCTAGGTTCGGGCCCTCTCTATGGAGGTAATACCCTACTTCCTGCTTGATTGATCTTGATAAATATGAGTATTACAAGAGTTTATCTACCACGAGATCGAGATGGATAAACCCTAAAAGCCTAGCCTGTATGACTATGGTAATGATTGTCCCCTCCGAACTAAGTCCTTCGGTTTATATAGACACCGGGAGGATCTAGGGTTACACAGGGTTGGTTACAACGAAAGGAATCTACTATTTGATCGCCAAGCTTGCCTTCCACGCCAAGGAGAGTCCCATCTGGACATGGGTGCAGTCTTCGGTCTTTGTATTTTCACAGCCCATCAGTCCGGCCCATGGCTAACAGGCCGGACGCCTGAGGACACCTTAGTCCATGACTCCCTCACCATGCACGTGCTAACCTCGATTGTAAACCTCACTGCTTCCCATTATTTCCCTGCAACACATATAAGGTAGTTAGTCACCAGGTTCAGTAAGGGTTCGCATGCTATCAGTAAAAAATGTTTATGAAAAATAAGCACATTGCAGATTCATCAGATTAATTCAAGCCACATGGAAAACCCATTTATCCAAACCAAGCATGATTAAGAACTAGGAAATATAGCACTTGTATATGTTTCTCATTTATTAAGTCCAGCCAAATTTAATTTATTCCTCACATGCACAACAATACAAAATTCTACCCATGACAATTGGACATCGCATTGCAGAATTGAACCAAGCAGTTAACTAAACACCACAACAAATGAACCGACATTAACTGAGCACCACATTGCACAATATAACATAGTCCTAATAGAAGATCAGACAGTTAACCAAAAAGTTAACTACAGCCAATTGTAGCAATTGTATTTGTTTCTCATGTATTTACTATAGCCAAATTCAATTTATTCCTCACACGGTATACCATTACAAAATGCACCCACAACTATTGAACATCGCATTACAGAATTGAACCAAACAGTTAACTAATCACCACAACACGAATGAACCAAACGTAAACTAAGCACCACATTGCACAATGTATAACCAAACCAAGCATGCTTGACAACTTGGAAATATAGCAATTGTATTAGTTTCTCATGTATTTTGTAAAGATAAATTCAATTTATTTCTCACATGGAAGACAATACAAAATTGCAGCCTGAAGAATTGAACATCACATTTGCAGAATTGAACCAAACAGTTAACTGAAGACGACAACTAATTAACAAAACAGTTAATAAGTGAGCACCACACTTCATGACATATAGAACATATACACTAGAGCAATAGATTGCATGTTAGAATTAGATAGCACAATTCACTAGGATTTGTGAAGGAAAGGTAGGAGCAGCACACGCAACGGGTAAACCGAGCATCACTACTAGGAAAAGGCCTACTAGTGGTGCACCTGTTTTGCCTACTAATGGCGCATTACAGGTGCGCCACTAGCACCACGCCATTAGAATTTTTTACTAATGGCACACCACTGGTGCGCCATTAGTATCTGGTATACTAATGGCGCACCACAGGTGCGCCATTAGTATCTAGTATACTAATGGCACACCTCATGGAAGTGCGCCATTAGTAACATTTTAAAAAAAATCGGTTTTTGTTAATCTCAGGTCACTATTCCACATATGATATATCCAACACATATATATACAACAAGCATCCATATAACAATAATATCCAACACACAAGTTTCATCATATATACATACATAGCCAACACATAGTTCCATCGTTACATATTACAAAAGTTTCACATTGTTCATCCAACACCGTTATCCATCAATTCATAAAAGTTTCACATTGATACAAAATAAAAACACAAATGGAAAAGAAGCACGCCATCCATGCAAGCTTCTGTGAATTAAATCAAATCTACAAAATGATAAACAAGAAGTTAGAAGAAGAAGAAGAAGAAGAAGAGAAGAAGAAGAAGGCTAGAAGAATACTAGAAGAAGAAGAACACTAGAAGAAGAATAAGAAGAAGAATAAGAAGAATAAGAAGAAGATTATAAGCTTATTATGTAAACTTGATCATTTTGTGCTAACATAAGTAATTTTGGAGCTAACCTATAGGAAACTAAGCATATAAGCTCTCTAAGTTAGCATATTAGAGCCAACTTAGGTAAAATAAAGCTAACCTATGTCATTTTGGAAAAGAAGAAGAATAAGAAGAATAAGAAGAAGACTATAAGCTTATTATGTAAACTTGATCATTTTGTGCTAACATAAGTAATTTTGGAGCTAACCTATAGGAAACTAAGCATATAAGATCTAAGTTAGCATATTAGAGCCAACTTAGGTAAAATGAAGCTAACCTATGTCATTTTGCAACAGAAGAACAATAAGAAGAAGATTATAAGCTTATTATGTAAACTTGATCATTTTGTGCTAACATAAGTTATTTTGGAGCTAACCTATAGGAAACTAAGCATATAAGCTCTAAGTTAGCATATTAGAGCAAACTTAGGAAAAATGAAGCTAACATTTGTCATTTTGGAAAAGAAGAAGAATAAGAAGAAGACTGTAAGCTTATTGTGTAAACTTGGTCATTTTGTGCTAACATAAGTAATTTTGGAGCTAACCTATAGGAAACCAAGTATATATATATATATATATATATATCATTTTGGAGATCTGACATACCTGACATAGTTCAGTTCTCATTATTCTTCTCCTTCTCCTTCCTCAGCCTGGTGCGCCAAGAGCGGCGAGGCGATGGAGGCAGCTGTGGGATGTAGTCTTCTACCACAATTGGCGTGGTCATGTCACCCAGCTGTGGGATCGCCTGCGCCACCACCGGTGCGTGGTCATTGTCAGGCACCACCACCATCGCGAGGCCACCTTCAGGCAGGACGGGCACGACCATCGCTAGGTCATCCTCAGCCACCACCATCTCTTGCCCATGGTTAGCCACCACCATCTCTTGCCCATGGTCAACCACCACCATCTCTTGTCCATGGTCAGCCACCACCATCTCTTGCCCTTGGTCAGCCACCACCAGTGCTAGGTCATCCTCAGCCTAATGCCCATCGTCATCCTGCATCTCCTCATCCCCACTCTGCTCCTCTTCTCCCCCACTCCAGTCCGGATCATCCTTCTTGTTGTCTTTGCTGCTGCCAGAATCGCTGCTGCTTTCGCTAAAGCCAGAATGGCTGTTGCTTTTGCTACAGCCATAATCACTGCTGCTTTGGCTGTAGCCAGTGTCGCTGCTGCTGCTCCCATTGCCTGTCCAAATGCAACAATGACCGTTAACAATCGATGTGAGACAAAGCCAGATGTAGAGAAATAAGAAGAGGCAGAACGCACTGGCATCTTCGTCGTCAGTGTAGTGCATGCAACCCATAGTCGCGTTGAAAACCTTCACGATGAGCATTGTGACGTAATCGTTGTACCTGAAGAGAAGAAAGTACCTGGTGCGCAGGTCGTAGGCACTACAACTTCTCCCAGCCACGACACAGGTACATGTGGTCCTCCTCAATCACCAACTCCATGTCCCACAGCCTGCGAACCCCGCTGCCGGCCTGTCGGAGCTTCACATTATCTGGCGGATCTTCACCCAGCATGTTCATAAAAGTGCCAGGCAGCCTCTGCAATTTGGGACAAGGAGTGATGTAGCAAACAACAGAGTTATCATAATGAGATGGGTGAAGGGGAGATCTCTCGTTTTATATACCTGCCTCATGGCTGATACTGAAGTCCCAAGTATGATACTAAAGAACTCGAAAGCATCCAACTTGTACTCCGGTGAGGCAGAGCGGCGGTGGCTGCTTCCCCCCATCTCTGATAAGCAGCAAAAGAGACCAATTAGTACCCTTACAACATTATCATACAACATTATAGCAGCATAAATTTTGAGCAGAAGATAATCAACTACACCAATGCACTTCCGAAGTTCCCGCTTCCCACCCATGATGTTGTTAAGCGAGGACTAGTGCCAAATGCATTTTCGGTACGAAAATACATCACAGACCACTATGTTATTTAATATCATTCTTCTCGAAGACTAATGATTGTTACATCCTACGAAAATGATGTTCTATCCTCAGAGCTGTCTCGTTGCTTATGAGGAAGCAGCAAATAAACACTTGAAAAAAGCTCTCGTCCTCGAAGATGCATTCTTGGTTATATTACCGTTCTGAGTTATGTTGTTCTGTTATTTTATTTGAAGACATGAAGGGTTACTTATTTGAAGATGCTACTCCTAAGAAAGGTCGACTTGTCGATCATCAGCCTCTACAATTAAACATTGATGCATTTTTCCTTTTCCTTTCCATCTTCTTCTTCTCCACCTCTCTTCTTTTCTTGTTCTCCTTTTTCTTTCTTCTCCTTCCTCCTCCTCCTCTTCTCCTTCTTCCTTTCTTGTTCTGTTTTTCAACTTTCTTCTTATTCTTCTTCCTTTTTTTTTCCTTTTTCCTCTTCTTCTACTTCTTCTTCTTTTTTTCAACTTTCTTCTTCTTCTAATTATCTAAACCTAAATTTAGCACTAACCTGAACCAACCACTAACCTAAACCTATCAATAACCTAATTAAACCTAAACAGCAAAGAAAAACAGTAGAAAAAAACAAAAAAATGCTCACCTTGGCTCCGGGGGCAGGGGGTGGTGGTGGACGGCCGCGGTTAGGGCAGCGGCGGCAGGCCTAGCTCCGAGCGGGCGCGAGGCGGATGCAGGGGGCACGTAGCGAGCCTAGCTCCGGGGGCGGCACGGGCGCAAGGGCGGTGGCGAGCCTGGCTCCAGGGGCGGCATGGGCGCAGGGGCCGACGGGCAGGTGGTGGGGGCGGGGGCGCACCAGGGGGGGCGCCGTTTGAGCGACGGGGCGCCGGGGCGGGGCGCCGGGGCGGTGGCGGCTGATGGGGGCGACGGGGCAAGGGGCGGTGGGGCCAGGGGGCGGTGGCGGGTGGCGGCGGAGGTGGGTGGTTGGGATGGTGGAGTGACGGGGCGAGGGAAGGTGGGGCAAGGGGGCGGCGAGGGGAGGGGGGCGACGGGGCGAGGGGAGGTGGGGCTCGGCATTACTAACAAATTTTTTTTTCAAAACTACTAATGGTGCACCACACACCAGGTGCGCCATTAGTAATATATTACTAATGGGGCACCAACACATGGTGGGCCATTAGTATATAGTAATGGCGCACCACATCTCTGGTGCGCCATTAGTGGCCATATCATCTATAGCCCTTTTCCTAATAGTGCATGCTTAACCGGCGTAGCTTGCAAAGGTCAAGGTGCTCCTTCAAGATCTAGGGGTCAGCACAAATGGCAGCCATCGCGACCTCATCTGCGCGTGCAGCCGCGATTTGCTTCTCCGCTGCCAAATGCTCCTTGAGGTCCTGACTATACTGCGTGCACCATGGCTTAGGCCGGTGCTAATTTGGTGGAGGGTCGGTGATTTGGGTGGAAGGTGTCGCGCTCGCGCCGGCGGTTGGGGCATGTGGGATGTGGAAGGAGGAGGATGGGGGTCGGGTGTGGATTACCTGTCTGGATAGGTGAGGCCGAGCACCATAAAGGAGGGTCTCCGGCGAGGAGGCGGCGGTGCTGCAAGCAAGGAGTGAAGGTTCAACTTGCAAAAGAAGGTGGAAATAGGGGAATTGTGGCTTTTGGTAAGGGGGAGGGGGGGTAGATATTTCCAAGGAACACGAAAATTTGGAATCGCTTCAGCCAAAAAACTGGCGCGCAAAGTGTCATCAGATACGGTCCCTTATTCAGACACGATCCAAAGATATTTTGTGGTCCTTCTCACACGGTTGGTTATAATAAACTGTGTTGGATCTACTTGATGTTTCGTCTTGATTTGAATTACATAATCGGGTCACAGCGGCCATGGACGGTGTTGCAATTGCTAGAACTTTTATCTACAGTGAACATGCAACTATAGGTGTGTTGTCAAAAAAGTTGGAATTATTCAGGGTTCGTTTGGACATTTTTATACATAAACTGGTTTTTCTAGGCATTTTATGCTTATAATTCAAATTTGAACTACATGCACATGCTCCAGTGCATAGAAACTGGTTGAAAAATCAAATATGTGTCCCTGGTTGCATGCTTAGGTCCCATGCAAGAAATGGGAATGAATTTCAAACACCCTGCCACCGTCAGTTGGCCGCACGTATTGAGATACCTGGTTTTTAAATTCTAGTAAATCCAAAACTCGTCTGAAGTTCATGAAACTTGGCATGCTATCATGGAGCGGCATCAACATGTCGTGGTAAAAGTTTTGTCCCATTTGGGGCAGGTTTGGGTCTAAGCTTCTCACAAACCAGAGCTTCTCACAACAAGCATGATGGTTTTGGTAGGGAACGTGCCACCTTTGGGGACGAAACGACATCCATTGCCTCTTATTGCTTTCAAAAAAATTCGAGTGTCAACATAGAACAACAAGAGTGTTGTGTTCAATTTTGGAATTTTTCGGGGTTCGTTTGGACATTTATATACATTAACTGGGTTTTCTAGGCATTTTATGTGCATAATTCAAATTTGAACAACATGCACATTCTCCAGTGCATATAAACTGGTTGAAAAATCTAATATGTGTCCTGGGTGCATGCTTAGGTCCCATGCCAGAAATGGGAATTAATTTCAAACACACTGCCACCGTCACTCAGCCGCAAACATTGAGATACCTGGTTTTAAATTCTAGTAAATCAAAAAGTTGTGTGAAATTCATGAAACTTGGCACGCTATAATGGAGCGGCATCAACATGCCGTGGTAAAAATTTTGTCCCATTTGGGGCAGGTTTGGGTCTAAGCTTCTCACAAACCAGAGCTTCTCAAAACAAGAATGATGGTTTCGCTAGGGGACGTGCCACCTTTGGGGACGAAACGACATCTGTTGCCTCTTATTGCTTTCAAAGAAATTCGAGTGTCAACATAGAACAACAAGAGTGTTGTGTTCAATTTTGGAATTTTTCAGGGTTCGTTAGGACATTTTTATACATTAACTGGGTTTTCCAGGCATTTTATGTGAATAATTCAAATTTGAACTACATGCACATTCTCAGGTGCATATAAACTAGTTGAAAAATCAAATATGTGTCCTTGGTTGCATGCTTAGGTCCCATGCCAAAAATGGGAATGAATTTCAAACACACTGCAACCGTCACTCGACCGCACATATTGAGATACCTGGTTTTTAAATTCTAGTAAATCCAAAACTCGTCTGAAATTTGTGAAACCTGGCATGCTATCATGGAGTGGCATCAACATGCCGTTGTAAAAATTTTGTCCCATTTGGGGCAGGTTTGGGTATAAGCTTCTCACAAACCAGCGCTTCTCACAACAAGCATGATGGTTTCGGTTGGGTACGTGCCACCTTTGGGGACGAAACGATATCCGTTGCGTCTTATTGCTTTCAAAAATTTTGAGTGTCAACATAGAACAACAAGAGTGTTGTGTTCAATTTTGGAATTTTTCGGGGTTCGTTTGGACATTTTTATACATTAACTGGGTTTTCCAAGCATTTTATGTGCATAATTCAAATTTGAACTTCATGAACATTCTCAAGTGCATATAAACTAGTTGAAAAATCAAATATGTGTCCTTGGGTGCATGCTTAGGTCCCATGTAAGAAATGGTGATGAATTTCAAACACCATGCCACCGTCACTCGGCCGCAAACATTGAGATACCTGGTTTTTAAATTCTAGTAAAACCAAAACTCGTCTGAAATTCATGAAACTTGGTATGCTATCATGGAGCGGCATCAACATGCCGTGCTAAAAAAAATTCCCATTAGGGGCCGGTCTGGGTATAAACTTCTCACAAACCAGAGCTTCTCACAACAAGCGTGATGGTTTCGGTAGGGAACGTGCCACCTTTGGGGGCAAAACAATATCCGTTGCCTCTTATTGCTTTCAAAAAATTTCGAGTGTCAACATAGAAAAAAAAGAGTGTTGTGTTCAATTTTGGAATTTTTCGGGGTTCGCTTGGACATATTTATACATTAATTGCATTTTCCAGGCATTTTATGTGCATAATTCAAATTTGAACTACATGAACATTTCAAGTGCATATAAACTGGTTGAAAATCAAATATGTGTCCTTGGGTGCATGCTTAGGTCCCATGTAAGAAATGGTGATGAATTTCAAACACCCTACCACCGTCACTCGGCCGCAAACATTGAGATACCTGGTTTTTAAATTCTAGTAAATCCAAAACTCGTCTGAAATTCATGAAACTTGGTATGCTATCATGGAGCAGCATCAACATGCAGTGGTAAAAAAATTCCCAATTGGGGCAGGTTTGGGTATAAGGTTCTCACAAACCAGAGCTTCTCACAACAAGCGTGATGGTTTCGGTAGGGAACGTGCCACCTTTGGGGGCGAAACAATATCCATTGCCTCTTATTGCTTTCAAAAAAATTCGAGTGTCAACATAGAACAACAAGAGTGTTGCGTTCAATTTTGGAATTTTTCTTGGTTCGTTTGGACATTTTTATACATTAATTGGGTTCTCCAGGCATTTTATGTGCATAATTCAAATTTGAACTACATGCACATTCTCCAGTGCATATAAACTGGTTGAAAAATTAAATATGTGTTCTTGGATGAATGCTTAGGTCCCATGCAAGAAATGGGAATGAATTTCAAACACCCTGCCACCGTCACTCGACCGTAAACATTGAGATACCTAGTTTTTAAATTCTAGTAAATCCAAAACACGTATGAAATTCATGAAACTTGGCATGCTATCATGTAGCGGCATCAACATGCCGTGGTAAAATTTTTGTCCCATTTGGGGCAGGTTTGGGTATAAGCTTCTCACAAACCAGAGCTTCTCAAAACAAGTGTGATGGTTTCGGTAGGGAACGTGCCACCTTTGGGGATGAAACGATATCCGTTGCCTATTATTGGTTTCAAAATTTTCGTGTGTCAACATAGAACAACAAGAGTGTTGTGTTCAATTTTGGAATTTTTCGGGGTTCGTTTGGACATTTTTATACATTAATTGGGTTCTCCAGGCATTTTATGTGCATAATTCAAATTTGAACTACATGCACATTCTCCAGTGCATATAAACTGTTTGAAAAATTAAATATGTGTTCTTGGTTGAATGCTTAGGTCCCATGCAAGAAATGGGACTGAATTTCGAACACCCTACCACCGTCACTCGACCGTAAACTTTGAGATACTTGGTTTTTAAATTCTAGTAAATCCAAAACTCGTCTGAAATTCATGAAACTTGGCATGCTATCATGGAGCGGCATCAACATGCCATGGTAAAAAAATTGTCAGCTTCCCCAGGTTTAATTCGGTTTCCTAGTTTAATTTGGTTTTCAATTATAAAACACTCATCGCAAACGTTTTAGTTAGAAAACCCGTATGCAAACCGACAGCTTCCCCAGGAAGCCAAGGGAAAAATGTGTCGAGCAAGATTTGTGCAGCTCTTGATCGCCAACGTTTTAGATAGAACACCCGTATGCAAAGTGATTGCAGCGCAGGATTTGTGCATCCCTTCAATGCAAACGGTTGTTTTGACCCATGTGCAACCACGTACAAACAATTATTGGGTATGTTGCCATTTGTCAAACTGAAAAGATTTACATTTGTTGATCTAGTAACATTGCCATTTTCCCTTGTAACACTGTGATTTGTCAAAATATACAGCTAGAAATCATTAGAACTATCTAATTTTTGCAACTAAAATTCAGTAATTAAGAATAGATTTCATTCATAGATTAAGTAGTTGTTCTTAATTATACAAACAGTTCAACTCGACGGCTAAACTGACCAAACTTCTCCCCAATTGCTGCCAACCACGTACCGAAATAGCTAGTTCAATTATATATACTAGCTAATTTTAAGTATGTTGTACAGTTCGACCACACATCTATAGTCAGATGAACTGAACAAAATAGCCCCTAAATACTACTACTACCACGGAGGGGCTTTGTGCTACTTCCGGCAGCCTCTCCTCTGCCGAGCACGCTCACCCCCTCAGTAAGATGAAGAGGAGGAGGAGGAGGAGGAGGAGCCTACAGACGAGCTGGACAAATGCAGTACGGTGTCTGTCGGTGCTGCACGTTCAGCGACGCTCGCCAGCTCGAACAACCACTGCCGCTCCGGACGATCCCTCTCGAAGCGGCGGGACTTGTCGTAGATCTCCTGATTCCTCACCTCTGCGTTGGCGTGTGCTGCGGCCATGGCTGTGGTAAGGCTCTTTGCGTGCTTGACGAGGCGCTCCTCCTCCTCCCGTAGGAACTCGATGTAGCGTGCAAGGTCGCTGACACACATGCAGGCCTCCACCTCCGCCTCCTGCCTTCGGGCCATGGCGGCGGAGCGGGTGATAATCCCGATGGTCGATGGTGGGCTGGTGGCCACGATGGCCGATGATGGGGTGGAGGGCACGACCACCACCTCCCACCTTCGGGCCGCGGTGGCGGAGCGGGTGATGGCCACGGTGGCCGGCGGTGCGGTGGCGGCCATGATGGCCACCTCCTGCCTTCGGGCCGCGGCGGCAGAGCGGGTGATGGCCCTGGTTTTCCACGGTGGTGTGGCGGCAACGCCGGCCGGCAACAGCTGCTGGCGGGTAGCGGTGACGGAGCGTGTGGTGGGTGTTCCGCGCACACCCAACAGGGGCGCCACGCGCACTACACTATGCCAGGGATTGTGCCGCCGCCACGGTGTAGCCTCCCAGCTGGAGCTGTCCTCTGATGACGGCAGAGTGGCCGAGCGACAACGACAGACCTGTGACATTGGCGATTGTGGGAGAAGCGGGCGAGATAAGCTATAGGGAGGGAGTGGAAAATGCGACGCAGGACTAACCGGACGTGAGGGTTTTTATAGCAGGCTGGTAAGCATTGCGATTCTGGGGGATTTCACCGAGTAGGGCGGGAAGCTTTCGCGGGAAACTGCGAGCTTGTGCGGGAACAGGCTCACAGACGATTCTTGACCGACTCTCCGGGTTGCTGGACAATGTGACTTAAGTCATCGGCATCTGGTGGCCAGACATATGTACCTTGGAAGTTGTCGAGGAAAGCCTCTTCCATGTCCTCCTAGCGGCCAATAGAATTTTTAGGCAGACTGTTTAGCCAGTGCCCAGCTGGCCCTTTGAGTTTTAAAGGGAGGTATTTGATGGCGTGGAGGTCATCTCCACCAGCCATATGAATGTGGAGAATAAAGTCCTTGATCCACACCGCGGGGTCAGTTGTTCCATTGTATGATTCGATATTTACGAGTTTAAACCCTTGTGGGAATTCGTGATCCATTACTTTGTAAGTGAAGCAAAGAGGGTGTGCGGCGCCTCTATATCGGGTCGCGTCGTGACCTAGCTCCTATGGATTCCGTCTGCGGTGTTCAGCCTGTGCCTAACTAGGCTTGTCACATCCGAATAGATAGCCGTCGACACGTGCCGAGGGACGTCCTCGTGATCCATACATTGATCTGGTATGCCCTCCTCTATTGTTCAGGTCCTGCCGGAGGTCATATGTGTGACCACGAGCTGTTTTATATTGGGACAATTCCATTTCTGCCCCTAACTGGAACCCACTACTCAAATTGGCCCCTAATTTCAATGTGTGCTCAAATTTGCCCCTCTGCCGTTAGTTGCCTTATAGAAATGCCCTTCTGCGCCATTACCGTCTGGTCAAACAGCTTTGACCATCTCAAAAAAATAGCAAAAAAAGTCAAAAAAATCTGAAATTTTGTGGGATCGAAGGTACTCAGGTTCGCAAGGTGCGTGCAAATTTTCATGTTGTTTGGACATTCTAGGAGCTCGTGGCGAAGGAAAAACAGTAAATATGTACGCGTGTGAACCGTAAATTCAAAAAATATCAAAAAAAATTCAAAAAATATGAATTCTTTTGGCATCCAAGATGCTTAGGTGTGGAAGGTGTGTGCAATTTTTTTTTGTGTTTGGACATTGTAGGAGCTTGTGGAGAAAAAAACAAATTTATCTCAGAAAAAACATGTAAAAAATACACTATTTTTGTTTTTTTTGCGAGAGCTCCTCGCATGTCATTTGATAACAAAATTTTGCACACGCCTTGTGCCCCCGAGCATCTTTGGTGCCAAAAAATTTCATATGTTTTTGAATTTTCTTGCTATTTTTTTGAATTTACTATTCAAAGATGTACAGATTTATTGTTTTCCTTTGCCACGAGCTCCTGGTATGTCTAAATAGCACGAAAATTTGCACGCACCTTGCGCACATGAGTAGCTTCAATTCCAGAAATTTTCAGAGTTTTTTGATTTTTTTACTATTTTTTTCGAGATGGTCAAAGTTGTTTGACCAGACGGTAACGGCGCAGAAGGGCATTTCTATAAGGGCAACTAACGGCAGAGGGGCAAATTTGAGCACACATTGAAATTAGGGGCAAATTTGAGTAGTGGGTTCCAGTTAGGGGCACAAATGTAATTGTCCCTTTTATATTTGCCTTTATAAAGAGGCGGGGCGGGCTGGTGTTCGGCTTGAGTTGCCGCTTTATCCCGACCATGTGGTAGCCGGTCAGCCTCGTTGCATGATGATGGTATGGGCTCCAACGCCTCATCATCGAACTGAGGTAGCAATTTGCACTTCGGGTAACTTTTGGCTGGGCGCTTAAGGCCATATTCTTCGGCTGTCAGGATGTCAGTCCATCTATCATTTAACAGGTCTTGATCAACTTGAAGTTGTTGGTGTTTCTTTTCAGGCTTCTTGTGGTGGCTATTAGCTGGCGCTTGAAGCGCTACTGCTCGAGAGGTTCTTCAGGCATGATGAAATCCTCATTGTCGAGGCTCACCTCATCCTCGGAGAGCGGCAGATAATTACTATCTTTCGAGTCTTTGTTGATGGCCTGTTCGTCGGGGCTAACTTGCCCATCTTCCCGTTCTTCTTGTTCAGGAGTTGCTTCAACAGGGTCCTCATTATCGTCGGCACCGTCAGGAGTATTATCTTCTCCTGTGCCGGTATTGCTATCTTTTGCACGATGTGACTTAGAGCGGCGCCACTGACATCGGTGCTTAGGCTGTGTCCCAGGAGGTTTGTCCTCGACTGGATCTTCATTGTCGTCGTCGTTAGATTCTTTAGGCGTATCCACCATATATACGTCGTACGAAGAAGTGGCTGTCCAGCGTCCGGTAAACAGCGGGTTTGGGCCATGCTCCTCGTCTGCATCGTCCTCCATACCATTGATGTCTTCGGAGCGATAATCAAACATTCTGTTAAGTTTTCGACATTGGCTATAAGGTGGGTGGCAGGTGGGGAACGAAATTCCCTGTCATCAGCTTCTAGTTCGAACTGGATATAGTTTGGCTGTGAATCCCCCACTAAGGATATATTTTTCAATGAATTCAGCACATCACCCAAGGGAGAGTGCTGGAAGATGTTTGTGGTGCTGAATTCGGCGATCGATAACCGATCGTGCTCGACATGCGCGGACGCACATAGTTCGGAACTTTTAACCAGAAACGAGCCCGAGGTTCTAGTGACACAGGCATTACCAGAGGTTAGGTATATGTGCGGCTCCAACGCCATGGAGTCTTCGGCTTCCATGGAGGGGTTAAGCTTCCTGTCCTCGGATGGCGTGACCTGCTACGGATCTAAGGCCAGAGCGGTTACAGGTGCAATTCCCTGGGTATGGCCCGATGACAGATCTAAGTCATGTTCATCGAGGTGATGGGGAGCGATTGCCGTGGTATCAAATCCGTATAAGATCAAGTCTCCGCGGATATCCGCGACGTAGTTCAAGCTCCCTAATTTGACCTGACAGCCAGGGGCATAGCTGTCGATCTGCTCTAGATGGCCAAGCGAGTTGGGCCGCAGTGCGAAGCCGCCGAACACGAAGATCTGTCTAGGGCGGAAAACCTCCCGTTGGACAGCGTCATTGTAGATGATTGAAGGAGCCATCAAACCTTTCGAGGACGGCATAGTGGAACTCTGAATGAAACAACCAATGTCTGTGTCAAAACCAGCGGATCTCAGGTAGGGGGTCCCGAACTGTGCGTCTAAGGTCGATGGTAACAGGAGGCAGGGGACACGGTGTTTACCTAGGTTCGGGCCCTCTCTATGGAGGTAATACCCTACTTCCTGCTTGGTTGATCTTGATGAATATGAGTATTACAAGAGTTTATCTACCACGAGATCGAGATGGATAAACCCTAAAAGCCTAGCATGTATGACTATGGTAATGATTGTCCCCTCCGAACTAAGTCCTCTGGTTTATATAGACACCGGGAGGATCTAGGGTTACACAGGGTTGGTTACAACGAAAGGAATCTACTATTTGATCTCCAAGCTTGCTTTCCACGCCAAGGAGAGTCCCATCTGGACATGGGTGCAGTCTTCGGTCTTTGTATCTTCACAGCCCATCAGTCCGGCCCATGGCTAACAGGCCGGACGCCTGAGGACCCCTTAGTCCATGACTCCCTCACCATGCACATGCTAACCTCGATTGTAAACCTCAGTGCTTCCCATTATTTCCCTGCAACACATATAAGGTAGTTAGTCACCAGGTTCAGTAAGGGTTCGCATGCTATCAGTAACAAATGTTTATGAAAAATAAGCACATTGCAGATTCATCAGATTAATTCAAGCCACACGGAAAACCCATTTATCCAAACCAAGCATGATTAAGAACTAGGAAATATAGCACTTGTATATGTTTCTCATTTATTAAGTCCAGCCAAATTTAATTTATTCCTCACATGCACAACAATACAAAATTCTACCCATGACAATTGGACATCGCATTGCAGAATTGAACCAAGCAGTTAACTAAACACCACAACAAATGAACCGACATTAACTGAGCACCACATTGCACAATATAACATACTCCTAATAGAAGATCAGACAGTTAACCAAAAAGTTAACTACATCCAATTGTAGCAATTGTATTTGTTTCTCATGTATTTACTATAGCCAAATTCAATTTATTCCTCACATGGTATACCATTACAAAATGCACCCACAACTATTGAACATCGCATTACAGAATTAAACCAAACAGTTAACTAAACACCACAACATGAATGAACCAAACGTAAACTAAGCACCACATTGCACAATGTATAACCAAACCAAGCATGCTTGACAACTTGGAAATATAGCAATTGTATTAGTTTCTCATGTATTTTGTAAAGATAAATTCAATTTATTTCTCACATGGAAGACAATACAAAATTGCAGCCTGAAGAATTGAACATCACATTTGCAGAATTGAACCAAACAGTTAACTGAAGACGACAACTAATTAACAAAACAGTTAATAAGTGAGCACCACACTTCATGACATATAGAACATATACACTAGAGCAACAGATTGCATGTTAAAATTAGATAGCACAATTCACTAGGATTTGTGAAGGAAAGGTAGGAGCAGCACACGCAACGGGTAAACCGAGCATCACTACTAGGAAAAGGCCTACTAGTGGTGCACCTATTTTGCCTACTAATGGCGCACTACAGGTGCGCCACTAGCACCACGCCATTAGAATTTTTACTAATGGCACACCACAGGTGCGCTATTAGTATCTGGTATACTAATGGCACACCTCATGGATGTGCGCCATTAGTAACATTTTTTAAAAAAAAATCGGTTTTTCTTAATCTCAGGTCACTATTCCACATATGAGATATCCAACACATATATATACAACAAGCATCCATATAACAATAATATCCAACACACAAATTTCATCATATATACATACATAGCCAACACATAGTTCCATCGTTACATATTACAAAAGTTTCACATTGTTCATCCAACACCGTTATCCATCAATTCATAAAAGTTTCACATTGATACAAAATAAAAACACAAATGGAAAAGAAGCACGCCATCCATGCAAGCTTCTGTGAATTAAATCAAATCTGCAAAATGATAAACAAGAAGTTAGAAGAAGAAGAAGAAGAAGAAGAAGAAGAGAAGAAGAAGAAGAAGAAGGCTAGAAGAATACTAGAAGAAGAAGAACACTAGAAGAAGAATAAGAAGAAGAATAAGAAGAATAAGAAGAAGATTATAAGCTTATTATGTAAACTTGATCATTTTGTGCTAACATAAGTAATTTTGGAGCTAACCTATAGGAAACTAAGCATATAAGCTCTCTAAGTTAGCATATTAGAGCCAACTTAGGTAAAATAAAGCTAACCTATGTCATTTTGGAAAAGAAGAAGAATAAGAAGAATAAGAAGAAGACTATAAGCTTATTATGTAAACTTGATCATTTTGTGCTAACATAAGTAATTTTGGAGCTAACCTATAGGAAACTAAGCATATAAGATCTAAGTTAGCATATTAGAGCCAACTTATGTAAAATGAAGCTAACCTATGTCATTTTGCAACAGAAGAAGAATAAGAAGAAGACTATAAGCTTATTATGTCAACTTGATCATTTTGTGCTAACATAAGTTATTTTGGAGCTAACCTATAGGAAACTAAGCATATAAGCTCTAAGTTAGCATATTAGAGCAAACTTAGGTAAAATGAAGCTAACATTTGTCATTTTGGAAAAGAAGAAGAATAACAAGAAGACTATAAGCTTATTGTGTAAACTTGATCATTTTGTGCTAACATAAGTAATTTTGGAGCTAACCTATAGGAAACTAAGTATATATATATATATCATTTTGGAGATCTGACATACCTGACATAGGTCAGTTCTCATTGTTCCTCTCCTTCTCCTTCCTTAGCCTGATGTGCCAAGACCAGCGAGGCGGTGGAGGCAGCTGTGGGATGTAGTCTTCTACCACAATTGGCGTGGTCATGTCACCCAGCTGTGGGATCGCCTGTGCCACCACCGGTGCGTGGTCATTGTCAGGCACCACCATCATCGCGAGGCCACCTTCAGGCAGGATGGGCACGACCATCGCTAGGTCATCCTCAGCCACCACCATCTCTTGCCCATGGTTAGCCACCACCATCTCTTGCCCATGGTCAACCACCACCATCTCTTGTCCATGGTCAGCCACCACCATCTCTTGCCCTTGGTCAGCCACCACCAGTGCTAGGTCATCCTCAGCCTGATGCCCATCGTCATCCTGCAGCTCCTCATCCCCACTCTGCTCCTCTTCTCCCCCACTCCAGTCCGGATCATCCTTCTTGTTGTCTTTGCTGCTGCCAGAATCGCTGCTGCTTTCGCTAAAGCCAGAATGGCTGTTGCTTTTGCTACAGCCATAATCACTGCTGCTTTGGCTGTAGCCAGTGTCACTGCTGCTGCTCCCATTGCCTGTCCAAATGCAACAATGACCGTTAACAATCGATGTGAGACAAAGCCAGATGTAGAGGAATAAGAAGAGTCATAACGCACTCGCATCTTCGTCGTCAGTATAGCGCATGCAACCCATAGTCGCGTTGAAAACCTTCACGATGAGCATTGTGGCGTCATCGTCGTACCTGAAGAGAAGAAAGTACCTGGTCCGCAGGTCGTAGGCACTGTAGAACTTCTCCCAGCCACGGCACAGGTACATGTGGCCCTCCTCGATCACCAACTCCATGTCCCACAGCCTGCGAACCCCGTTGCCGGCCTGTCGGAGCTTCACATTATCTGGCGGATCTTCACCCAACATGTTCATAAAAGTGTCAAGCAGCCTCTGCAATTTGGGACAAGGAGTGATGTAGCAAACAACAGAGTTATCATAATGAGATGGGTGAAGGGGAGATCTCTAGTTTTATATACCTACCTCATGGCTGATACTGAAGTCCCAAGTATGATACTAAAGAACTCGAAAGCATCCAACTCGTACTCCGGTGAGGCAGAGCGGCCGTGGCTGCTTCCCCCCATCTCTGATAAGCAGCAAAAGAGACCAATTAGTACCCTTACAACATTATCATACAACATTATAGCAGCATAAATTTTGAGCAGAAGATAATCAACTAAACCAATGCACTTCCGAAGTTCCCGCTTCCCACCCATGATGTTGTTAAGCGAGGACTAGTGCCAAATGCATTTTCGGTACGAAAATACATCACATGCCACTATGTTATTTAATATCATTCTTCTCGAAGACTAATGATTGTTACATCCTACGAAAATGATGTTCTGTCCTCAGAGCTGTGTCGTTGCTTATGAGGAAGCAGCAAATAAACACTTGAAAAAAGCTCTCGTCCTCGAAGATGCATTCTTGGTTATATTACCGTTCCGAGTTATGTTGTTCTGTTATTTTATTTGAAGACATGAAGGGTTACTTATTTGAAGATGCTACTCCTAAGAAAGGTCGACTTGTCGATCATCAGCCTCTACAATTAAACAATGATGCATTTTTCCTTTTCCTTTCCATCTTCTTCTTCTCCACCTCTCTTCTTTTCTTGTTCTCCTTTTTCTTTCTTCTCCTTTCTCCTCCTCCTCTTCTCCTTCTTCCTTTCTTGTTCTGTTTTTCAACTTTCTTCTTATTCTTCTTCCTTTTTTTCCTTTTTCCTCTTCTTCTACTTCTTCTTCTTTGTTTCAACTTTCTTCTTCTTCTAATTATCTAAACCTAAATTTAGCACTAACCTGAACCAACCACTAACCTAAACCTATCAATAACCTAATTAAACCTAAACAGCAAAGAAAAACAGTAGAAAAAAACAAAAAAATGCTCACCTTGGCTCCGGGGGCAGGGGGTGGTGGTGGACGGCCGCGGTTAGGGCAGCGGCGGCGGGCCTAGCTCCGAGGTGGCGCGAGGCGGACGCAGGGGGCCCGTGGTGAGCCTGGCTCCGGGGGCGGCACGGGCGCAAGGGCGGTGGCGAGCCTGGCTCCAGGGGCGGCATGGGCACAGGGGCCGACGGGCAGGTGGTGGGGGCGGGGGCGCACTAGGGGGGGCGCCGTTCGAGCGACGGGGCGCCGGGGCAGGGCGCCGGGGCGGTGGCGGGTGATGGGGGCGACGGGGCGAGGGGCGGTGGGGCCAGGGGGCGGTGGCGGATGGCGGCAGAGGCGGGTGGTTGGGATGGTGGGGTGACGGGGCGAGGGAAGGTGGGGCAAGGGGGCGGCGAGGGGAGGTTGGGCTCGGCATTACTAACAAATTTTTTTATTTTTTTCAAAACTACTAATGGTGCACCACACACCAGGTGCGCCATTAGTAATATATTACTAATGGGGCACCAACACATGGTGGGCCATTAGTATATAGTAATGGCGCACCACATCTCTGGTGCGCCATTAGTGGCCATATCATCTATAGCCCTTTTCCTAATAGTGCATGCTTAACCGGCGTAGCTTGCAAAGGTCAAGGTGCTCCTTCAAGATCTAGGGGTCAGCACAAATGGCAGCCATCACGACCTCATCTGCGCGTGCAGCCGCGATTTGCTTCTCCGCTGCCAAATGCTCCTTGAGGTCCTGACTATACTGCGTGCACCATGGCTTAGGCCGGTGCTAATTTGGTGGAGGCTCGGTGATTTGGGTGGAAGGTGTCGCGCTCGCGCCGGCGGTTGGGGCATGTGGGATGTGGAAGGAGGAGGATGGGGGTCGGGTGTGGATTACCTGTCTGGATAGGCGAGGCCGAGCACCGTGAAGGAGGGTCTCCGGCGAGGAGGCGGCGATGCTGCAAGCAAGGAGTGAAGGTTCAACTTGCAAAAGAAGGTGGAAATAGGGGAATTGTGGCTTTTGGTAAGGGGGAGGGGGGGTAGATATTTCCAAGGAACACGAAAATTTGGAATCGCTTCAGCCAAAAAACTGGCGCGCAAAGTGTCATCAGATACGGTCCCTTATTCAGACACGATCCAAAGATATTTTGTGCTCCTTCTCACACGGTTGGTTATAATAAACTGTGTTGGATCTACTTGATGTTTCGTCTTGATTTGAATTACATAATCGGGTCACAGCGGCCATGGACGGTGTTTCAATTGCTAGAACTTTTATCTACAGTGAACATGCAACTATAGGTGTGTTGTCAAAAAAGTTGGAATTATTCAGGGTTCGTTTGGACATTTTTATACATAAACTGGTTTTTCTAGGCATTTTATGCTTATAATTCAAATTTGAACTACATGCACATGCTCCAGTGCATAGAAACTGGTTGAAAAATCAAATATGTGTCCCTGGTTGCATGCTTAGGTCCCATGCAAGAAATGGGAATGAATTTCAAACACCCTGCCACCGTCAGTTGGCCGCACGTATTGAGATACTTGGTTTTTAAATTCTAGTAAATCCAAAACTCGTCTGAAGTTCATGAAACTTGGCATGCTATCATGGAGCGGCATCAACATGTCGTGGTAAAAGTTTTGTCCCATTTGGGGCAGGTTTGGGTCTAAGCTTCTCACAAACCAGAGCTTCTCACAACAAGCATGATGGTTTTGGTAGGGAACGTGCCACCTTTGGGGACGAAACGACATCCATTGCCTCTTATTGCTTTCAAAAAAATTCGAGTGTCAACATAGAACAACAAGAGTGTTGTGTTCAATTTTGGAATTTTTCGGGGTTCGTTTGGACATTTATATACATTAACTGGGTTTTCTGGGCATTTTATGTGCATAATTCAAATTTGAACAACATGCACATTCTCCAGTGCATATAAACTGGTTGAAAAATCTAATATGTGTCCTGGGTGCATGCTTAGGTCCCATGCCAGAAATGGGAATTAATTTCAAACACACTGCCACCGTCACTCAGCCGCAAACATTGAGATACCTGGTTTTAAATTCTAGTAAATCAAAAAATTGTGTGAAATTCATGAAACTTGGCACGCTATAATGGAGCGGCATCAACATGCCGTGGTAAAAATTTTGTCCCATTTGGGGCAGGTTTGGGTCTAAGCTTCTCACAAACCAGAGCTTCTCAAAACAAGAATGATGGTTTCGCTAGGGGACGTGCCACCTTTGGGGACGAAACGACATCTGTTGCCTCTTATTGCTTTCAAAGAAATTCGAGTGTCAACATAGAACAACAAGAGTGTTGTGTTCAATTTTGGAATTTTTTAGGGTTCGTTTGGACATTTTTATACATTAACTGGGTTTTCCAGGCATTTTATGTGAATAATTCAAATTTGAACTACATGCACATTCTCAAGTGCATATAAACTAGTTGAAAAATCAAATATGTGTCCTTGGTTGCATGCTTAGGTCCCATGCCAAAAATGGGAATGAATTTCAAACACACTGCAACCGTCACTCGACCGCACATATTGAGATACCTGGTTTTTAAATTCTAGTAAATCCAAAACTCGTCTGAAATTTGTGAAACCCGGCATGCTATCATGGAGCGGCATCAACATGTCGTTGTAAAAATTTTGTCCCATTTGGGGCAGGTTTGGGTATAAGCTTCTCACAAACTAGCGCTTCTCACAACAAGCATGATGGTTTCGGTTGGGTACGTGCCACCTTTGGGGACGAAACGATATCCGTTGCGTCTTATTGCTTTCAAAATTTTTGAGTGTCAACATAGAACAACAAGAGTGTTGTGTTCAATTTTGGAATTTTTCGGGGTTCGTTTGGACATTTTTATACATTAACTGGGTTTTCCAAGCATTTTATGTGCATAATTCAAATTTGAACTTCATGAACATTCTCAAGTGCATATAAACTAGTTGAAAAATCAAATATGTGTCCTTGGGTGCATGCTTAGGTCCCATGTAAGAAATGGTGATGAATTTCAAACACCATGCCACTGTCACTCGGCCGCAAACATTGAGATACCTGGTTTTTAAATTCTAGTAAAACCAAAACTCGTCTGAAACTCATGAAACTTGGTATGCTATCATGGAGCGGCATCAACAGGCCGTGCTAAAAAAATTCCCATTTGGGGCAGGTCTGGGTATAAGCTTCTCACAAACCAGAGCGTCTCACAACAAGCGTGATGGTTTCGGTAGGGAACGTGCCACCTTTGGGGGCAAAACAATATCCGTTGCCTCTTATTGCTTTCAAAAAATTTCGAGTGTCAACATAGAACAACAAGAGTGTTGTGTTCAATTTTGGAATTTTTTGGGGTTCGCTTGGACATATTTATACATTAATTGGGTTTTCCAGGCATTTTATGTGCATAATTCAAATTTGAACTACATGAACATTTCAAGTGCATATAAACTGGTTGAAAAACCAAATATGTGTCCTTGGGTGCATGCTTAGGTCCCATGTAAGAAATGGTGATGAATTTCAAACACCCTACCACCGTCACTCGGCCGTAAACATTGAGATACCTGGTTTTTAAATTCTAGTAAATCCAAAACTCGTCATAAATTCATGAAACTTGGTATGCTATCATGGAGCAGCATCAACATGCAGTGGTAAAAAAAATTCCCAATTGGGGCAGGTTTGGGTATAAGGATCTCACAAACCAGAGCTTCTCACAACAAGCGTGATGGTTTCGGTAGGGAACGTGCCACCTTTGGGGGCGAAACAATATCCATTGCCTCTTATTGCTTTCAAAAAATTTCGAGTGTCAACATAGAACAACAAGAGTGTTGTGATCAATTTTGGAATTTTTCGGGGTTCGTTTGGACATTTTTATACATTAATTGGGTTCTCCAGGCATTTTATGTGCATAATTCAAATTTGAACTACATGCACATTCTCCAGTGCATATAAACTGGTTGAAAAATTAAATATGTGTTCTTGGTTGAATGCTTAGGTCCCATGCAAGAAATGGGAATGAATTTCAAACACCCTGCCACCGTCACTCGACCGTAAACATTGAGATACCTTGTTTTTAAATTCAAGTAAATCCAAAACACGTATGAAATTCATGAAACTTGACATGCTATCATGTAGCGGCATCAACATGCCATGGTTAATTTTTTGTCCCATTTGGGGCAGGTTTGGGTATAAGCTTCTCACAAACCAGAGCTTCTCAAAACAAGTGTGATGGTTTCGGTAGGGAACGTGCCACCTTTGGGGATGAAACGATATCCGTTGCCTATTATTGGTTTCAAATTTTTCGAGTGTCAACATAGAACAACAAGAGTGTTGTGTTCAATTTTGGAATTTTTCGGGGTTCATTTGGACATTTTTATACAATAACTGGGTTTTCCAGGCATTTTATGTGCATAATTCAAATTTGAACTACATGCACATTCTCAAGTGCATATAAACAGGTTGAAAAATCAAATATGGGACCTTAGTTGCATGCTTAGGTCCCAAGCAAGAAATGGGAATGAATTTCAAACACCCTGCCATCGTCACTCGGTCGCCAACATTGAGATACCTGGTTTTAAAATTCTAGTAAATCCAAAACTCGTCTGAAATTCATGAAACTTGGCATGCTATCATGGAGCGGCATCAACATGCCGTGGTAAAAAAATTGTCAGCTTCCGCAGGTTTAATTCGGTTTCCCCAGTTTAATTTGGTTTTCAATTATAAAACACTCATCGCAAACGTTTTAGTTAGAAAACCCGTATGCAAACCGACAGCTTCCCCAGGAAGCCAAGGGAAAAATGTGTCGAGCAAGATTTGTGCAACTCTTGATCACCAACGTTTTAGATAGAACACCCATATGCAAAGTGAGAGCAACGCAGAATTTGTGCATCCCTTCAATGCAAACGGTTGTTTTGACCCATGTGCAACCACGTACAAACAATTATTGGGTATGTTGCCATTTGTCAAACTGAAAAGATTTACATTTGTTGATCTAGTAACATTGCCATTTTCCCCTTGTAACACTGTGATTTGTCAAAATATGCAGCTAGAAATCATTAGAACTATCTAATTTTTGCAACTAAGATTCAGTAATTAAGCATAGATTTCATTCATAGATTAAGCAATCGTTCTTAATTATACAAACAGTTCAACTCGACGGCTGAACTGACCAAACTTCTCCCCAATTGCTGCCGACCACGTACCGAAATAGCTAGTTCAATTATATATACTAGCTAATTTTAAGTATGTTGTACAGTTCGACCACACATCTATAGTCAGATGAACTAAACAAAATAGCCCCTAAATACTACTACTACCACGGAGGGGCTTTGTGCTACTTCCGGCAGCCTCTCCTCTGCCGAGCACGCTCACCCCCTCAGTAAGATGCAGAGGAGGAGGAGGAGCCTACCGACGAGCTGGACAAATGCAATACGGTGTCTACCGATGCTGCACGTTCAGCGACGCTCGCTAGCTAGAACAACCACTGCCGCTCCAGACGATCCCTCTCGAAGCGGCGGGACTTGTCGTAGATCTCCTGATTCCTCACCTCTGCATTGGCGTGTGCTGCGGCCATGGCTATGGTAAGGCTCTTTGCGTGCTTGACGAGGCGCTCCTCCTCCTCCCGCAGGAACTCGATGTAGCGTGCAAGGTCGCTGACACATGTGCAGGCCTCCGCCTCTGCCTCCCGCCTTCGGGCCACGGCATCGGAGCGGGTGATAATCCCGATGGTCGATGGTGGGCTGGTGGCCATGACGGCCGATGATGGGGTGGAGGGCACGACCACCACCTCCCACCTTCGGGCCGCGGTGGCGGAGCGGGTGATGGCCACGGTGGCCGGCGGTGCGGTGGCGGCCATGATGGCCACCTCCCGCCTTCGGGCCGCGGTAGCAGAGCGGGAGATGGCCCTGGTTTTCGACGGTGGTGTGGCGGCAACGCCGGTCGGCAACAGCTGCCGGCGGGTAGCGGTGACGGAGCATGTGGTGGGTGTTCCGCACACACCCAACAGGGGCGCCACGCGCACTACACTATGCCAGGGACTGTGCCGCCGCCACGGTGTAGCCTCCCAGCTGGAGCTATCCTCTAATGACAGCGGAGTGGCTGAGCGACAACGACAGACCTGTGACATTGGCGATTGTGGGAGAAGCGGGCGAGATAAGCTATAGGGAGGGAGTGGAAAATGCGACGCAGGACTAACCGGCCGTGAGAGTTTTTATAGCAGGCCGGTAAGCATTGCGATTTTGGGGGATTCACCGAGTCGGGCGGGAAGCTTTCGCGGGAAACTGCGAGCTTGTGCGGGAACAGGCTCACAGACGATTCATTGGCGCCACTGTTTGGCCAAAAGAACGCCCCCGCGCGCTGCGCAAGCTTGCGCTATAAGCCGTCTACGGCAGCGAGGTGATAAGACGTGCGAGAGGACAGGTTTAATAAAAAAACATTTGCAATTTAATTACCTACTATACCCCTGTCCTGGTTTATAAGTAGGATTTAACTAATAAAATATGAATGCATGTTGCCAAAGATTATATCGTTGGAGTCGTATTTGAACATAGTTATCTTGTAACATGCATTAACACTGTTTTGGTTGAATTTAAGGTTATATACCAGCAAGCGTTTGCCCGAAACACACATGGCTTATGCCATCACAAACAGCTCGGATGGAACAACTGTATGCCACGTATCGTACACGCAACTCTAATCTGATTCGTGCTTGATGTCTCCGACACCGCTCGCATAGTTCGTCTTATTTACCACGTATCACTGTGTCGTCCTCTGCTCGCATCCCTCGGCAAGCTCTGCTCGCCGTTAGGCGCCGTGGCGCACTCTGCTAGCGTCCGTCGGCGCGCTCGGCTTGTGGACAGGTTTTCCTTGGGCGTTCAACTGCTATATGCATATATATACTAGCAAGATGCATGTGCGTTGCACAGAACATCAAGATACATTTGTATGAGTAGTTTATCTTGTGAGAGAAAAGGATGAATGAGAGAAGTCCTTATCTGCAAGTGTGGAGAGAGGTGCGGGTATCTTTTTGCAAAATTATCATAGTTTGCTTTCTAAACGTCAGATATAGATCGGACGGTCTATATTACACGATGGCAGGCACACCATCATCACCAACTCGGTCTTGTATAGGAGTAGAGATAGAGATGGTTGATCGCCGTTGAGGCGACCATGGAGCGCTCTGCCAGCGTCCCTCCACGCGTGCTCTGCCAGCGGTTGGGCGTGCGCTCGATCATGTCAGGGGCCCCATATGCATGCGGTTGCGCCGTGCACGTTGCCACGTGATGCAGTTACGTGCGGCACGATGGAGTTACGCGCTGCAAATTAGAACTGCCATCAGGGCCTGCCGGTATTCCTGGTCGTCCGGCTTCCCCTTTAGTTCCTGCAACTATTATAACCTTAGTCTAGTCAACCTTTTGATCGCGCCCCACAACACAACAAGCACACCCACGATGACACATAGAGGGGATGTCCAGCGGCGCTCCAATGGAGTTTGGTGAGCATAGAGTGTAGACCCACGCGAGGGAGACGGATCCCTTGGTGGTGCACCATCGACCCGGCTGTGGTGGACCACTACATCAACAATGTTGAGCAGTTGCTTGCTGGAGACAAGTACAAGGTGGTTGTGTAACGCCCCAAGACCGGAGCTTCAGTTGCCTTCCAGGGTTTCTGGGTTTCGTCATGTGATTTGTTTGGTTCATCGCTTTCATCTTTGCATCATGTGCATTGCATCATGTCATCATGCCATCATGTCATTTCTTTTCTTAACTCAACTAAATAAATTGCATGGATCTTTGGTCCATTTAAATCGAGGGATATTCACTATGGTGATTACTCTCTAAAACATATTCTCCCAATATTTTAGGGAGCTATATAAATAATATTCCATTCTTTTAGAATTAAACATAACACACTTGCAAATATTCCCCATGACTTTTCTGCTTCGAGTTTGGTCCTCAAACTTTGCCCATATCTTTTTTCATCGCTTTCCCGATCTCCAGAAAAATTCTGAACATTTTTGGACTCTCCAAAAATGTTTTTCTAATCCAAACTTATTTGAATCACATTCAAATGTGTATGAATGCAATCTTTTCAAGTGGTGCCAGATGCATTGTTCTCGGAACAAACTCATTTTTATGAGTTCGGGAAATTTAACCACATGCCCAAATTCTTCCTCTAACCTTCCCTTTTATCTTTTCCTTTCTCTTAATTTCTCTGTTTTAAAAGAAAAAGGAAATAGGGGAGAGGGAGAAGAGAGTCCAGCCCAGCTGGGCCTCTAACCGGCCCAACCTTCCCCTCAGCCAGCTTGGCCTCTTGCCTGCACCTAGGCCCATTTGCCCCTTGGCCCAGCTGCGCCCCCACCTAATACTAACCCTAGCCCGATCCCATCTCACTCCCTCGTCTCCCTACGCTGCCACGAGACCATCGCCTTGCACCCCTGGCGTTCGTTCGATCCCATCTCCTTCGTCTCCTTCCCTCCAACCCCGCAGCCCCAGAACCACTCGATCTCCTCTCCCTCCCTCGCAGTCTGCGCGCACCTCCAGTCCACGTCGTCGCCTCCACCACGAGACCCCTGTGCCCGACCTCCTCCTTGCTGCCCTTGGTGCTGCACCACCGGACCTCCCCGGCGCCCTCGTTGTCGACCAGCGCGCCCCTGCCTTCCTCAACCTCCTCCGAGTGCCGCCATGCCTCCCCTACAGCTACTCCGGCGAGCTCCAGGCAGCTACCCCGCATGCGTGGACCCTCATTTGCCGCGCCATGCCCCTTCCCCGAGCTCCACCTCGCCGTCCTGCTGCACCGCGTCGCCAGACTGCCATCGCCTCGCCGTTCCCCGCCAAGTTCCACGAGTTGTCGACAGAATCATCAAGTTCCTTGCTGCCATGGATGCGAGTTCCTCTGCTTACCCGTCATGCTCCATCCACTGCCGTGCCCCATGGCTCGTCCGCAGCGTCGTGCGTGCCGTCTTTTCCCATGCCAGGCCACTATTGTTGCCTCCGTTCCCAGCCGCCAGCATCCCTGCATCCGTCCAGCCATCCGTGTTGCTGCCGCTGGACACCAAGACCGGGGGCTCTTTAGCTGTTGCACGCTTGCAGTGCCTCCTCCTGAGCAGGAGCAGCTTGAACCGATGCCTCCATGAAGCCCGAGTGGGAATGGTTGTGTGCACCGGTTACGCCAAGACCCGGACCGACAAGTACCGCAACATCCGTCGATTGCCAAGTACCCCTACGCGTGGATACGCCAAGTTCCTCTTCGACCGATGCAAGTTCTGCTACCGTCGACAAAACCCGAGACGAAGTACCCCGACGCAGATCAGCAAGTCACAAGATTGTCCTGGATATCGTCAAGTACCACGATGACCCTCGAAGAGTTCGGATTCGACAAGTTCGACTATGGAACGGGAACCACTACTTCCACTACCGCCGTCTTCCGAATCGCTAAGAATGTCAAGTTCCTCCATGACGCCCGACGCCTAAAACGATCATCGAACCGGAAATAACGCCAAGTACCAGGATGACGAGGACCGCCAAGTTCGTCTTCCGCCGTCTCCGAAATCGTCAAGTACCTCTATGAGATGTGCAACTACTTCCACGACAAAATGAGAACAACTACCGCCGTTGAAGGTCGTCAAGTGAACATCTACCGACGACGTGTACGACCTACTCCATGAACGTGTACCACTACGTCCAGACACCGTGAACCCGTCAAGTCCGACAATGTTTGTGTACAACTACTGACGAGGCGCATGTTCCCAAGTACCCTCTCCGGATCGTCATGTTCGACTACCGATAAACATGTACCACTACCGTCATCAAGATCGCGAGAACCTCTACCGTCCACCCTAGAGCATGCGAGATCGACTACTTCCACTACCGTCGTCGCGAGAATGCCTACTTCCCTCTACGAACGACAACCGTCCCCTATGCACGCTCCGAAAGGTATAACCGCCGAGACGGCCGCCCGTGAACTAATGCATGTGTGATGTATGAGATGCTCGTGCTTGCTCCGTGCTCGAATTGTCGGTGCACGTTGCCCCTCTTTTGCCTTGTCACCATCGTCGACTCATGGGAAACCCGGTTACCGGGATCACCCCACCTTCTATCGCATGTCACGCTCCCATCACTTCCTTTTGCACCGGCATCTCAATCGAGTACCAGAACCGGAACGTTGCCGTGGCACCGTTACCGTTATCGTTGCTGTGGCACCCCTTTTCTTTCCACCATGGTGACAAATGCTTCATAATGCTCTTATCAACATTTTCATAAAAACTTTCATAAAACCTGCACATGTCATTCGCATCATGATAATAACATTTAAATGTTTAAAATTGTTGTTGCACCAAATTGATAATTGCATATGGGGATTTACCGGAATTGTTTTTTGTTATATCTGGCCCCATTTAAATGGTTTAAATGGTATAGTTTTGTTATGCTTCACCTCTTGCCATGTTAACCAACATTTAATATTGTGGAGTACCTAACCGAGAGTGAACTAAATAATTGATGTGGTGTTCCGTCAATATGCAACTCGTTGCATATTGATCTCCACTTAACTTGTAGTTTTGTTTGTGCCCTTTGCCATGCCTTGCATATTTAAACCAGACATGCATCATAATTGTTTGCGCATCGTGCCATGCTTATGTGATGATTGTTTACTATGTTGTTTGCTTTCTTTCCGGTGTTGCTTCTTCGGGTTAGTTCCGATAACGTCGCGTTGTGAGGATTCGTTCGACTACGTCTGTTTGCCTTCTTCATGGACTCGTTCTTCTTCCTTGCAGGATTTCAGACAAGATGACCATAACCTCGAAATAATTTCTATCTTTGCTTGCTAGATGCTCGCTCTTTTGCTATGCCTATGCCGCGATACCTACCACTTGCTTATCATGCCTCCCATATTGTTGAACCAAGCCTCTAACCCACTTTGTCCTAGCAAACCGTTGTTTGGCTATGTTACCGCTTTGCTCAGCCCCTCTTATAGCGTTGTTAGTTGCAGGTGAAGATTGGAGCTTGTTCCATGTTGGAACATGGATATTTTGTTGGGATATCACAATATCTCTTATTTAATTAATGCACCTATATACTTGGTAAAGGGTGGAAGGCTCGGCCTTATGCCTAGTGTTTTGTTCCACTCTTGCCGCCCTAGTTTCCGTCATATCGGTGTTATGTTCCCGGATTTTGCGTTCCTTACGTGGTTGGGTTATAATGGGAACCCCTTGACAGTTCGCCTTGAATAAAACTCCTCCAGCAATGCCCAACATTGGTTTTACCATTCGCCACCTAGCCTTTTCTTTCCATTGGGTTCTGCAGACTCAAGGGTTATCTTTATTTTAACCCCCCTGGGCCAGTGCTCCTCTGAGTGTTGGTCCAACCGAGTAGACTGCGGGGCCACCTCGGGGCAACTTGAGGGTTGGTTTTACTCGTAGGATGTCTCATCTGAGTGTGCCTTGAGAACGAGATATGTGCAGCTCCTATCGGGATTTGTCGCCACATTCGGGCAGTGTTGCTGGACTTATTTTACCCTTGTCGAGGATGTCTTGTAACCGGGACTCTGAGCCTGATCGGGTCTTCCCGCTAGAAGGAATATCCTTCTTGACCGTGAGAGCTTGTGATGGGCTAAGTTGGGAAACCCCTGCAGGGATTGAACTTTCGAAAGCCGTGCCCACGGTTATGGGCAGATGGGAATTTGTTAATGTCCGGTTGTAGAAAACCTGAAGTTGATCTTAATTAAAATGCATCAACCGCGTGTGTTACCGTGATGGTCTCTTCTCGGCGGAGTCCGGGAAGTGAACACGGTGTTGGAGTTATGCTTGATGTAGGTTGTTCTAGGATCACTTCTTGATCATAGTTTCTCGACCGCGCTTTGCCTTCTCTTCTCGCTCTCTTTTGCGTATGTTAGCCACCATATATGCTAGTTGCTTGTTGCAGCTCCACCTCATACCTTTACCTTACCCATAAGCTTAAATAGTCTTGATCGTGAGGGTGTCAGATTCCTGAGTCCCCATGACTCACAGATACTTCCAAGACCAGCTTGGAGGTGCCGTTGAACCGTGCAGATGACGCAACCAAGCTCAAGGAAGAGCTCGATGAAGACCTTGTCCTTTGTGTTGTTTCGTTCCAGTTGATCAGTAGTGGAGCCCAGCTGAGGTCGATCAGGGATCTGTGTAGCATTTGGGGTAGTCTTCTTTTATTTTGGTTCCGTAGTCGGACCTTGATTGTATCTGGCTGATGTAATGCTTTATTCATGTAATTGTGTGAAGTGGCGATTGTAAGCCAACTATGTATCTCTTTCCCTTATGTATTACATGGGTTGGGTGAAGATTACCTCACTTGCGACATTGCTTTCAATGCGGTTATGCCTCTAAGTCATGCTTCGACACGTGGGAGATATAGCCGCATCGAGGGCGTGACAGGTTGGCATCGACTTCTAGTACACCACCGGTCGTCCCGGCATAGATAGAAGGTTGTCGTCACCCAGTTGCGCGTGGGCCATCACGTCCTCATCTAAAACTACTACATGGCCATAGAGCCTTGCGACCATTTCAATAGGTTTGTCAACAGCTCCGACTACAAGTTCGCCATGGTGGAAACCACCAACGATGTAAATTCGCTCCGTGTTACGGGCTTGGCCTGCAAGAACCTTGTCAAAATCCGTGACCACTACATGGTCTGGGGCGGCACGAAGAAGGACACCCTGGTCGAACTCACCTCTGCCATCATTGACCCCTACTATGAAAAGATGAAGCAGGATGCCCAGAGAACAAGTCTGGTATCCTGGCACGGGGCTTGGATGCGGCAACTGGATGAACCTCACCTCAGGTTCACGGCCAAGAGCGTGTACACATTCTACGAGATGCACAGGCGGATCATTGACATGAGGAAGTGCCTCGTTACCAAAATCGACGAGCTCGGATCGAGCCACAAGCAGAGCAAGTGTCACAAGAAGTAGATAAAGATCAGATGTAATATATAGTTTACTTTATTGTTGGTGTGTGGAAATGTCGTGTGTGTAGTAGCCACCTATGTAATTATGCATGTAATAGTTTACTTTGGTGTGTGCAGATGCCATGGTTGTAGTAGGCACCTATGTAAGTGGATGTTTAATTTGGTTATGCAAGCATGTCCTTCTAAGTGTGTGTATATATATATGTTGTTGTCCTATATGCAATCCCATCGCACAACACACACGTCTTGTTAAGTTGAACTGTTTTTGGTCTCTTGTGTCAACGCAAACAGTTCATCCGAGTGAACCGCATGCCGTATATCGCACACACCTTGATTTGGCTGACCATTTCTTTTGTGTTGCCTAATCACAAATAGTTCATCCGAGTGAACCTTATGCTGTATATCGCACACACCTTCATCTGGCTACCTGTTTCTTTTGTTTTGCCTAATCACAAACAGTTCATCTGAGTGAACTATATGCTGTGTATCGCACACGCCTTCATCTGGCTGCCCATTTCTTTTGTTCCTCCTCATCGCAAACAGTTAAATGAACTGAACCGTATGCCTTTCATCGCACACGCAACTAAAATCTGAATCATGCTTGATGCACCCTCCATCGCAAATATTTTGCACCTTTTTTGGTGGTTTTCATACACCACCATTTGCAATTATTGCATCGCACACAGTTTCTCGAAGGGTCTCTGATCATAGTGTATCGTTAGCAGCATCCTGCGGTAGTGCTAGGTAACCCACCTGCTCCCGCTAATCTAGACGTTGTAAACGTTTGGAAAACGCAGACTGATGACTACCGGATAGTTCAGTGTGCCATGCTTTATGGCTTAGAACCGGGGCTCGAAAAGAGTTTTGAGCACCACGGAGCATATGAGATGTTCCAAGAGCTGAAATCAATATTTCAAGCTAATGCCCGGATTGAGAGATATGAAGTCTCCAACAAGTTCTACAGATGTAAGATGGAGGAGAACAGTTATGTCAGTGGACACATACTCAAAATGTCCGGGTATCATAACCACTTGATTTAGCTGGGAATTGATCTTCCAGTTGAGAGTGTTATTGAAAGAGTTCTTTAGTCACTGCCATCAAGATACAAAGGCTTCGTGATGAACTATAACATGCAACAGACGACAAAAACGATTCCCGAGCTCTTCACGATGCTGAAATTGGAGGAGGTAGAAATCAAGAAGGAGCATCAGGTGTTGATGGTTAACAAGACCACTAGTTTCAAGAAAAGGGGCAAGGGAAGAAAGGGAACTTCAAGAGGAATGGCAAGCAAGTTGGTGCTCCCATGAACAAATCCAAAGCAAGACCCAAGCCTGAAACTGAGTGCTTCTACTGCAAGGGAAATGGTCATTGGAAGCGGAACTGCCCCAAATACTTGGCAGATAAGAGGGATGGAAAAGAGATATACATGTTATTGATGTGTACCTTACTAATGCTCGTTGTAGCGCCTCAGTATCTGATACTGGTTCGGTTGCTCATATTTGTAACTCGAAATAGGAGCTAGGAAATAAACAAAGATTGGCTTAGGATGAGGTGATATTGCGCGTTGGGAATGGTTTCGGGAGATCACACCTGTTACTACTCCGGCCCTCAATCCGGAACAGATCGCGCCGTCCGAGGACAGGTGGATGGACCCCGCCATGGAGGCCGCACACTCAGCGGTGATAGAGCCGAATGCTGACTTCACCTCCTATGTGACCTATGTTTCCGGACACTCGGATTCGTCCTCGGCCACAGACTCCGAACCACTCGCGTCCGTGCCCATCCAATCTGATTGGGCACCGATCATGGAGTTCACCTCCACGGATATCTTTCAGCACTCGCCCCTAGGCGATGTGCTAAACTCATTACGGTCTCTCTCTCCTTGTCAGGAGACCCTTGGCCAAACTATGTCCGACTCGAGTGGGAAGCGGACGACGAAGAAATTCGTTCCCCACCCACCACCCACTTAGTAGCCACTATCGACGACTTAACCGACATGCTCGATTTTGGCTCCGAAGACATCGACGGTATAGACGACGATGCGGGAGACGAAGAGGAACCACCGCCCACAAGGCGCTGGACTACCACCTCATCGTATGATATATACATGGTGGACACCCACAAAGAAAGTGATGGCCATAAGGCAATGGAGGATAATCCCCCCGAGAAGCAATCCAAGAACCAGCGTCATCGGCACCACCCTAAGCCCTGCCATAACAAAAACAACGATACTGGCATAGGAGACAATAACGCTGCAAATAGTGCTGAAGACAAAAACAATCCCCTCTAGCTAGGCTTTGAGTAGGAGGATGGGCAAGCCAGCCCTAAGGAACAGGTAGCAGACGGAGAATCAGAGGATGACAATTAATGCCTCTCTCCAAAGACGAGGTGAGCCTCGGCGACGAAGAATTTATCGTGCCTAAGGATCCCGTCGAACAGGAGTGCTTCAAGCGCCAGCTTATTGCCACACCAAAAAGCCTGAAGAAAAAGCAACAACATCTTCAAGCTAAGCAAGATCTGCTAGCGGATAGATGGACTGAGGTCCTGGTAGCCGAGGAGCGTGAACTCGAGCGCCCAATCAAAAGTTTCCCAAAGCGCAGGTTGCTACCCCAACTTGAAGACGAAGCATTAAAGCCTATGCTTCTAGCGTATGATGCGGCAGACCGGCCACCTCGTGGCCAGGACACAGTGGCATATAAGCCGGAAATCTAGCCCGCACCCCGTCGCCAGTCAAACAAAAACAGCAAGGCCCTGGGTAACATGCATGACCTGCGAGACGTATTCGAAAACAATGCAGGACACAAAAGATCGATCTTTGGATCACGAGGGCGCGCCTCAACATGTGACGACGGCCATCATGCCGGATACACCAAAAGCAAATCCGGCCGAGCCGAATATAACAGACAAGACTCATATAAACTACGTCATGACATAGCCCGGCACAGAGGCGCCGCTCACCCCCTATGCTTCACTGATGAAGTAATGGACCATGAATTCCTAGAAGGGTTTAAACCCGTGAATATTGAATCATACGATGGTACTACAGACCCCGCAGTATGGATAGAGGACTTCTTGCTCCACATTCACATGGCCCGCGGAGATGATCTACACGCCATCAAGTATCTCCCATTAAAACTCAAAGGACCGACTCGGCATTGGCCGAATAGCTTGCCAGCAAACTCCATCAGAAGTTGGGAGAACCTGGCAGACGCATTCCTGGATAACTTCCAGGGCACCTATGTGCGACAACCGGATGCTGATGATTTGAGTCACATAACACAACAGCCCGGAGAGTCAGCCAGGAAATTCTGTTCAAATGTTGGGTTTGCCCGGCTCCCATGTTTTGCTGCATTACATTCCGCTATATCGGCTAAGGCGGCACAGTGAGAACTACTGCGATTGTGTCCCGGTTCTTCCGGACGAGCACCTCAGTAGAGAAAGCCAAAAACTGACTGTCATGATACGGCGAGAGCTGGTCAGCTGTTCAAGGATGTAAAATCTTTAAGGATTTCTCCCGCATAATGCCATAACCAATGCAGCGTGCGATGGATCGGTTATTCTTCCGATTAGGTGCCTATAGAGCCCCTCATGTGGTCTTCCGAACACCAGGGGCTGCGCCTACCTTCCTAATGCTCCTATGGCTAAGTGAGAATGATAAATCCCTATAGTCCGATTGCCTGGTTCAATGTGCTGAACATCTCCTTCAAAGGACCCAAAACTGGGATAAAGAGTGATCAAGTTTATCCCGAACACCCCCGTATTTCTTACGAGGGGTCAGAAGCCGACGACTGGCCAACTCTCAGGTTTAATATATAAAATAGTCGCGCGGGAGGGTAAACTTTTATAACAGGCAATAAATAATAGAAATGACCATGTTCACACATTACAAAGGACAACATGACTATATTCATGGAAATATAATGTCCTTGGTGCATTGCTCCGCCACAAGGCAGGATCCTTTCAGGACACTTTCATAATACAATTCGGGTTTGCGGTGCACCTTCCCCTCTGGCGGTCCCTCGGTCATCAGCTTTCCAGCATCCATCTTCCCCTAGTGCACCTTTGCAAGGGAAAAGGCCATTCGTGCACCTTCTATAAAGACCGACCGCTTGATGACGTCAAGTCGAGGGCAGGCACTAACAAGTCACTTCACGAGCCCGAAGTAGCTACCTGGAATCGGCTCGGTGGGCCATAGCCAGATAATCAAATCCTTCATGGCTAGTTCGGCCGCCTTATGCAGTTCAATCAGCTATTTCAGTTGATCGGTAAAAGGCATCGGATAATTCGGTGCCAGATACTGCGACCAGAAGAGCTTATCCACAGTGTTCCTCTCTTCGGCTAGGTAGAATTGGGCGGCATCCAATATGCTACGAGGAAGTTCCGCATATACCCCTGGAGAAATCCAAACTTAAAATTATAAAACATAATTTTCTCCTCAAATACTTGCTTTACATGGAAGAAGGCCTTACCCGCCGTGATCTCCCTCGCCTCTTGGATCTTCTGCAGGGCGCCTTGGGTTTCCCCACGGGCATCGCACATGGCCTGATGAGCCCTGCTGAGTTCGGATTCTTTCTCCGTTAAACTCTGTTCCAGGGTCTCGCATTTTTTCATGGCTTCTTGGAGCTCTCGCTTAGCTTCCACAACCTTGGCCTCGTGCTTCTCATGAAGAGCCTGCTCTGCGGCTACCTTTTCCTTGGCCTCGGCAACAGCCTTCTTCAGAGGCTCGACTTTGGTCATCACCCCTGGCACAAATCATGACACATATTCTATCATACCGAAAATTCGTTCGCACTGAACGCGAACAAGATTTATGCATACCTTGTTGATCTTCCAACTTCCTTTTTAATAGGCCAAGCTCCGCTTCAGCCCGCTCCAGACTTTGATTCAGTCCGGAAACCTCCACGGTATGAGCGGCAGTAGCCGCTACAGACGCCTGCTTACACAAAAGAGAGATAGATGTCATCAAATGAGTCTTCCTGCGAAAAATATATTTGATCCTCTGTCTGGTTCTTTCGTTCACCGGACAGTGTATCAGGGGCTACTATCCATACTATGACACTCTTCGAAACCGTATAAAACATACCTCAAAACCTCTTATAAGGTCGATACAAGCTTCATCAGTCCATTTTCAGCAGACTGAATCTTCTCAATCACCGCACCCATAAGGGCACAGCGTTCATCGACAATGGAGGCGCTCTTCAGCGCCGCCAATATAGCACCCGACGCTGCTGGTTGGACAGAGGTTGCCGGTGGAACAGGGACGCCCTCTCCAGCCGAGGAAGGCCGCCTGCTTGATTCCAGAGTCGTATTGGTCTCTGAAACTGTGTCCGGCTGGGGGCCGAATTCAAGATGGTCCTCGCTGTCGACTCCTATGGGGATCTTCTCCCCCATGTCTCCGGCCCCCTAAAGTTTGACCTCCAGGCGCCGCCTTCATGATTTTCTCCACCCCTCCTTGGACGGAGTCCCTCTGGGACGAAGCCTCGGTGTCGATCACATATTTGGGGAGAGGGGCCTTCGGAGGCGTCCCGCTCTCCATGGCATCCGAGCTCAGCAAGTCCTCTGACGAGGATTGGTCGGAACGGGACCCCGTCAGACTACAAAAAATATGGCTCAGGTTAAAATACTATGCCATGATGGGTCTGGAGACATGAACGTGTTCAGATTTTATATACTTACGAGTTCACTAGGGGCTGGGCCCTAGGATCCCACATCGGGCTGCTATCGGCGACGGCAGTGGACTCTTTCGGAAGAAGAGTTTTTCCACTTTTAGGCTACTTGTCCTCCAAGTGTACGGAGGCCGTCCTCTTCTTTCTTCCCCCCCCCCCTAGGGATTCGTCTTCCTCCTCTTCGTCGTCCTCTTTGGAGGTGGGACGGGCGCGGTGACGAAGGCCGCCCCGGGTCTTTTTGGCCTCCTTTTCGGTCTTCTTCTCCGGCACCTTGTAAGGCGTCGGGTCCATCATCTTCATCAGAAGTGGGCCGGCCGGTTCTTCGGGCAGCGGGGCCAGACATTGGATCTGCCCCGCCTTCTTCATCCAGCCCTAGGAGAGTTGTGTAAAACACATTAAGCATTTCCCTTGAGTTATGCGAATAAAACGTATGATAACTTACCGAGCTTGCAGGGCGGGACAGTTGGTACCCGCGGTCCTCGGCCGAGTCCGGCCATGATTTGCCGGGCTTAAAAAGCACCTTCCAGATGTCTTCGTGCAAGGAGCCAAAGAGCTCTCGCAGGGTCTGGTGCTTGGCCGGATCGAATTCCCATAGATTGCAAGTCCGGTGTTGACAAGTTGGGATCCGACGGACTAACATCACCTGGACTACATTGACAAGTTCGATATTCTTGTCTTCCATATCCTTGACGCATGTCTGGAGCGCCAACATTTCGTCGGACGAAGACCAGTCCAGGCCCTTCTTGAGCCAGGCCGTAAGCTGCGGAGGGTCTCTGGATCGGAACTCGAGAGCAGCGGCCCACTCCGCGCCGTGTGGCTCAGTGATGTAAAACCACTCCTGTTGCCACTCCCTAACGAAATCATTGAAGGTACCTGTTGGCCATGTGACGTTGGGCATCTTGCTCACCATAGCGCCCCACACACAGCATCCTCACCGCCCACTACCTTTGGCTTCACATTAAAGATCTTCAGCCATAAGCCGAAGTGTGGCGGGATGTGGAGAAAGGCCTCACACACGACAATGAATGTCGAGATGTTGAGGAAGGAATTGGGGGATAGATCATCAAAATGGATCCTGTAACAATACATGATGCCACGAACAAATGGGTGGAGGGGAAACCCTAGCCTGCGTATAAAATGAGGGAGGAATACGACCCTTTCATGGGGTTCCGGGGTAGGGACGATCTATCCCGCCGTCGAGAGACGGTGGCCGATTTTATGGGCTGGATACCCGGCCTCCCGAAGTTTCTTGATGTCCTTCTTTCGGACGGTAGAGGCCATCCACTTGCCTCCCGCTCCAGACATATTTGGAGTGGTTCTTCGGAGAAAATGCGAACTTGGGTGCTGGAGATCGAGTGCACAAGAATGGATGGGCAGAGAAGGAGAGGCTGTGGTTGAAAAAGAGGAGTCCTTGTCCCTTTATAGAGGCGGTAAAAACTGTGCGCCTCCCCAATTGCCTGATAAACTCGCTTATTCCCCAAGCGCCGTGATTAATAGCGCGGTTGGGTTACCCACACCCATATTGATGAGAATCCCGTGATAAGGGGACACGATCTCTGCTTCGACAAGATGTGCTAGGAAAACCGTCTCGCAATATGTGCAGTAGTTGGTTGAGAAGAACGGTTCGAATAATGACCGGGCCATGGCGTGATGTCATGTTATGAAAAGTTGTCAGTAGATTAGATTCGTGGAAATATTATACTCTCTATGGTGCTATGTGGAATTTCTATTGCAGAGCCGGACACTATCCTTGTGTTCAAAATCTTCTATGGAGTATTCGGAGGAGGAACCCACCTTGCAATGCCGAAGAAAATCTTCACGCTGGACTCGTCGTCATTGAAGCCTGGTTCAGGGGCTACTGAGGGAGTTCTAGATTAGGGGGTCCTCGGACTGCCGGACTATATCCTTTGGCCGAACTGTTGGACTATGAAGATACCAGATTGAAGACTTCGTCCCATGTCCGGGTGGGACTCTCCTTTGCGTGGAAGGCAAGCTTGGCAATTTGGATATGTAGATCTCCTCCGTTGTAACCAACTCTATGTAACCGTAGCCCCCTCGATGTCTATATAAACCGGAGGGTTTAGTCCGTAGGACGACAACAATCATACCATAGGCTAGCTTCTAGGGTTTAGCCTCTCCGATCTCGTGGTAGATCAACTCTTGTAATACTCATATCATCAATATCAATCAAGCAATAAGTAGGGTATTACCTCCAGTGAGAGGGCCCGAACCTGGGTAAACATTGTGTCCCCCGTCTCCTGTTACCATCCGCCTTAGACGCATAGTTCGGGACCCCCTACCCGAGATCCCCCGGTTTTGACACCGACAGCTGCTCCATTTGATTTCGGACAAGATTGTTGAGCAACCCCCTCTCTGAGCGATTTGAGTTTAAGATCCACTCAGAGAAAAACACTAGAGCCGAATAATTAGATAGTGGTTCAGCATCACTAGAACCTAAGTTTAGTATGCTCTGCCTATTACTCTTGAGAGCTGCAAACTCTCTAGACGGTTATGTGTCAATTTCTTCAGGACCAAGAGTGATTGTGGTTCTCGAAGAAGTCTGTAAAGGTTTGGAGATCGCCTTCAAGTATCTACCACAAGTGATCGGTATCAGTTGATGAATCAATTGTCGAGGAGAATAGGGTGAAGAGAGTTTATCTTCTGTGTTAAGTCACGGCCCCTCCAACCAAACGCACTCCTTGTGCAGAAGAACGAACTGGTCGAACAAATACCTTGATGCTAGCGAGCACCTTCAGTTACCTCTGTTACTCAACTTTACCTTCAATGCATTTTATTCATGTATTTTACTTTGATGCATGCTTTAGTTTCCCTTCAGTCATCTGTTGTAGTTCTTCTTAGTTTGTTTGTTGTTTATTCCGCTGCTAGGTTCTGAGAGATTTAAGTTTTCCAAAGAAAATTAAAAACTCTCATTCACCCCCCCTCTGGTAGACATATTTCGTTCCTATAATTGGTATCAGAGCAAGGTACTCCTTGACTCTACTCATTTTAGCCTAACGACTTTGATGTTTAATTATGTCTTCAGTGAACTACAAGTCGCATCTCAAAATTCCCATATTCGATGGGATGGATTATCCCTTCTGGAAGGAGAAGATGAAGATCCACCTTCGAGCTATAGATGATGACATGTGGAAGGTCGTGCACATTGGGTTCAATGTTGTTATTCCTCAAGCACCTACTGATGAAGAAAAAACCTCATTCAGCTAGACGCTCAAGCCAAAGATGAAATTGGTGGCCATCTCTCTCGAGCTCAATTCCTTATGTACTGATAGTGTGAAACTACAAAAGAACTGTAGGATGTCCTCAAAAAGATCAATGAAGGAGTGTCAACTCAAAAGGAAACTCGGATTGATACTCTTTGGGCGAAGTTCAATCACTTCAAGTCCATTGGAAATGAAAGATGTCAGCAAACCTTCAATCGCCTTAGTGACATAGCAAATGAACTTAAAGGACTCGACGCCAAAGACATCACTAACCATGAAGTTGTGAAGAAACTGCTTCGATCCCTTAACACCTCATTTGACACGCTTGTTCTGATGATTCGGAAGCATCCTGATTTCAAGAGCCTCAACTCTGCTGATGTTATGGAGAGACTGAGCACTCACGAAGAACAAGAAGAAGAGAAAAGAGATCTCTATGGCTCAACTCAACGCAAAAACCATGCTCTCAAAGCTATGGCTGATTCTTCCTCTGATGGAAATGCCAAAGAGGATTCTGATTATCCAGAATGACTCAGCAATGATCTCACGCAGATCACAAAGCGATTCCAACGTTTCCACAAGAAGAGTCGGTTCTAGAAAAGAAGTTCAAGCAATTTTGGAGGTTCGAAACCTTCAAAACCTACCGGAGAATACACCTGTTTCAAGTGCAAAAACCAGGACACTTCATTTTGGACTTCCCTCTCTGGGAAGCTGAAATCCGTGCTAGTGGGAGATATGACTCGAGCAACTATCGAAGCAATCGCAAGAGCAAAACCTAAGACTCTGATGATGAGAAGAAAACTAAGTTCTTCAAGAAGAAGGACAGCTCCACCTCAGAATCTTCGTCAAGATCTTCCTCAAATAATCCTTCCAAGTCCTCCTCCAACCGCAAGAGTACCTATCGCAAGGCCAAGGGATTTTGAAGAAGATGAATTGTCTGCTTCTAAACAAACAAATGAGTCTGATGACAATTCCGACTCAGGCATGGCTGGCCTAGCATGTGCCTCTTCTTTGGTGACGGATTTCTTCGGAACCCGTCAACCAACGATGAAACTCCTGCCTTCTGCTTCATGGACAAAGCCTTGAAAGAAAATGTACCCTTCAAACATCACAGGGTTCACTCCAGTAATCAATATTCTTCTGATGACGATGACCATGCTAAGTTGGTCAAAATTGCCAACATTCAACAAAACTCTATTGAGAAAATTGAGAAAATCCTCAGGAAGTCTGAAGGGTTGTTGGTTGACGAGATGGAGAAGAATCAGTCGCTGACCGAAGAGTATGCTACTCTCAAGTCATGAATGGATGAACTCACAACTCGTCATGATTTTCTATCGGCAGACAATGAGAGATTGGTCTATGATTTCCTGAAAAGGAAACGGTAACTTGAGGCACTAAGAGAGGCTCATGAAGACTTGTTGAGAGAAAATTCTCTTCTCACCCAACAACTAAAGGAGAAACCTAAAGTGTTTGAGCCACCATGTTTAAAATGTCTTGAAAGAAACAATGCTAAATCTAATGTTGAATCATATGTGAGTGCTAACCCCTCAATCAAGGAAAATAGCTTTGTTTCTGATGAAAATGCTATGTTGAAGGATCTTCTTCAGACAGTAATGTTCAAATCTCTCAACGGGCACCAAACCCTTTGTAATGTTCTGAAGAAATCTATTCTTCACCAAAATACATGAAAGGAAGGGATCGGTGTTGAAAGGAAACAGAATGAAAATGGAACTTACTGGGAACCACATCAACATCCTCAGGTTGTGTGCGTTCCTATAAAAAGAAAAATGCTCGACCCTGCATTACTTTCGGGATATAACTCTCCCATTCCTGAATATACTGATGATGATTCCCTGGACAACTATAAGTTGTTCAAGGATCAACATGGTGAAATAATTGCTCGCTATGTTGGACCAAACAACAGAAATGCCCCCCCAAAGAAAGCCATTTGGGTGCCTAAGTAATATGTTCATGCCCTGCCTATTTCTGCTCGACTAACCATGCAGGAGCAAAGAATTCAACAGAATGAATATATGCATGCAGGATACAATCACTATGCTCATTCATCCGGAAGGAATTTCAACAACTATGCTTATCGAAAGAAATCATATCCTGCTTGTTCATTTGTTTTGAAGCCATTTGGAAAGATGTGGGTGGTTAAGAAAGCCTAATTCTTCTACAGGACTATGTCTCCAGGTGTACTGAATGGATTATGGATAGTGGATGCACTAGTCATATGACCGGAGACAAGTTGTTGTTTGTCTACCCCAACTTAACTGCTTCTCCTTTGAAGTATATCACTTTTGGCAACAACAAGAAAGGGAAGGTAATTGGCTTAGGTAAATTTTCTATTTCCAAGGACAAATCTATTGATGATGTGCTACGTGTTCAATCCCTTGGATTCAATATTATGTCACTTGGCAAGTTATGTGATTTAGGCATGCTAGTATTATTCTTTATATCCAAATGCATTGTCTTCATGACCTATGACCATTCCTTTGTCTGTGTGGGAATTACAAAGGGTGATCTTTATATTGTGCATTTCTCTAAGGGTCCCTTAGTCAAACTTGTTTGGTTGCAAAAGCAGCCGAAGGATGGCTGTCGCACTGTAGACTTGGTCATGCAGGTATGAGAAACTTGGAGACTCTAGTGAAGAAAAAGCATCTTCGTGGCATTCCTAATGTGAAATTCGACAAGAATCGTGTCTGTGCTACTTGTGAAGCTGGTAGATTGGCTAAGAAACATCATTCATCCAAAATAGTCATGACCATAACAAGACCACTAGAAATTCTTCATATGGATTTATTCGGTCCTCAAAATTATGCAAGCTTCGGTGGCAGTCATTATGGTCTGGCTATTGTTGATGATTTCTCTCGATACACTTGGTTATTCTTCCTTGAAGACAAGACTTTTACTCAAGATATCTTCAAAAGTTTCGCTAACAAGGCCCAGAATGAATATGATGTGTGAATTAAGCACATCAGAAGTGACAATGGAACTGAGTTAAAAATGCTGACATTACTGAATTTCTCGATGATCATGGTATTACTCATGAGTTCTCTGCTACTTACACTCCTGAACAGAATGGAGTTGTTGAACGAAAGAACAGAACTCTCATTGAAATGGCAAGAACAATGCTCAGTGAGTATAAAACTCCCATTCGCTTCTAGGCTGATGCCATTAACACTGCTTGTCATGTTATCTATCGTGTTTATCTTCACAAGTTCCTTAAGAAAACTTCATATGAGCTTATCACTGGCAAGAAACCAAATGTTTCTTATCTTCGTGTTTTTGGTACACCTTGCTATATTCTTGATATGAATCATTCTTCAAAGTTTGCACCTAAGGCACATGAAGGTTTTCTTCTTGGTTATGGCTCAACCTCGCATACTTATGGAGTCTATAACTCTCAACACATGAAAGATATGGAAACGGTAAATGTGCGGTTTGATGAATCTAATGGCTCTCAAAAGGAGCACTTGCTAAATTAAGATACATTATAACCACATAGATTTCCAGCCATATCAGACCACAAGGACTTTTATCCATTGGACTGTCAGATGTGGAAGTTTTTTAGCGTTCGATCTACCCTCAATCCTTCAAGGGTTGCGTACGGTCACCACCAGGCTATTTACGTAGAGGGTCGATGCTCCAGTAAAAAAATTGGCCTACTTCTATGTAACTTGGCCTCATGGGCTTTATTTCATAAGATATAAAAAAATCCATGCGAGAAGATCTCACTGTCTCGCGTGCTTCCTGGCTCCTAGCCATCGTCCGCACGCCCCTAAAAGAGTCATGTCTGCATCACATGGCCACCAATGCAGGAAGTTGGCTTGGCTAGGCCACCTACGGTGCGTTCGGGACCCGGCCAGGCCACTAGCGATCCTATACCCGGTAGGACCTACTAGATAGCCTCGGCACGACGCGGTGGCGCAAGCATTGAATCATCTGCTATCGATTTAGGTTCGTTCGCTATTATTCTGGAAGTAACATCGTTGTTTAAGGGCATCAATATGCGTCGCTTGCCTTCCTCCAATAATTGTAGGGTCAGTTGGATCTTCTATTCATACTTTGCCTTACACTACGCACCTCCATATGATACACCCTGCTGCTCCTTGCCCATTCCTCTCCTTACTCCCGCAAAATCTTCTCCAACAACCATGATTGATGATTAGGGCCCAAAACTAGCTGGATCCATTAGAACTTGCTTACCTGGGTATACTGGTTCTGGTTGATTGCAAGGTGAAGGAATGCTTACAACTTTGATGATTTGTGGTCTAAGTAGTATGTTTGAGTGACCAATCTTCTGTTGCATGCATCTCTTGTTAAAGTTTTCTGCTAAAATCAATGTCAGTGCTTGCCTAAACTCTCAACTGGATGAGGAGGATCTTGAATGAGTGGGAATAGATACTTCCATCATTTCTAAACAAGTTATTTCTTACAATTGGATGAATTATTATTGAAGGTCAGGTGGGTTAGTACTACTACTGACCCTACAATTCTGGTGTGCCAACTATTGATTGATAGATGCTCAAATCTGAACTACTTGATAGAATTCTCGTTTTTTGTGAATATTGTCTACAAAATTTGCATCTCTACATTATGTAAACTCGCCATCAACTATTTGTGGAGCATTCCCAAAATATGCATCCGTTTTCAGAAAGACAACTTACAAATATGACTTGTCTTCATTTCGGTATGAGTTTTAATTTGAATGCGCCAAATGTTTCGCTCTGCCCTAATTCTATGGCAACAGTGGCTTCCTTACAAGTTATTTAGTTTAGTTCTCTTGTTTATGATAACTTGCTGACTTTGTCCATATAAGTTCACAGTTCAGGTTTTTCTTAAGAATACTTTTCACGCTACAAAGCCCCCTTTGAAAAATTGGATGCACACCATCATGGACTATCCAAATCCAAACACACACCTTTAAATGCATTAGAAAATCTCATGTTATGCAAAAGTTTCAGAAAGTTCTAGGTTCAAAAGGAAAGATCCAAAAAAATCTTTGTTGTCAAAAAATTGTTGAGTACATGAACAAGCTAGACCTATAAAAGGTAATTATTTTTTGGATTATCAGTGCATATTATTTCAATACATAATTTACTTGACCATATCTATGAACCTTGTATAACATGATTAGTGCAAGTATACATGATTTTCTAATGTCAATGTATTATATAATCAGTAAATAAATTCTCTCACATATTTGTACAAGAGTATCTATAGGAGATGGTGTGCATGATCAGAATGTTAGTGTTGCTATATAACAAAGGGATTCAATTGATAGAGTGCATATGGACATGTTTCTGTTACATATAGATTTTACCATCATATGCTCTTATAGTCCATTTTATTTTCGCATGAAGACTTAAAACTTGCTTACCTTTTTGATGATTTCGACTAAAAGAATTTTGGGCTGCAGACACCAATTAATTTACCATCAATATTTACACATTGGTCTCACTTCCTTCAATTTCTTTGGATGGATCTTTACAACTAATATTTTGTGGAAGTCACTATCTCAGTGATAAGTTTATTATTTATACTCTACATGTGATTTTTTTAAATGCCACTGACCCAGATCAGGTATGCTTTTGTATCAAAGACTTTTCGTATGTCCACTCCCTAGGTGTGCACAGTCACATCATGCACATGCATGGAAAGCTCATCAGAATTATCAGGAATCCATAAGTCGGTCATGTGTGTGAAGGTTGTGTTCGTATTTATTCCCTCACACAGTTCTTAAGTTGCATCTTGAGCGAACAAGAAGCTCAAGAAAATTATTTGTTTACAAATTTACAATATATGACTTTTCATGTTTTATGCCTAGCAAACCATAAGATTCTATAGTACTCATGCCATATGTTTCTTCATCACAACAATGGTTTTGTATTGTAAAGTAATGAAACAAAGAGTTCAGAATTAACAAGGATACATATATATATATATATTTGTAGATTAAGTTTATATGGGAGTAGATGGGTAATATTGTTTAATGTTAAGCAGGCTTTTATTTTCAGGGGGTGTACTTTAAACTTGTCTAACGGTTGTGGTCTGTGTTGAATGACAATCCTCTAATCCTAAAAATAGGAATCCCAGTTAGAGTGTCTTCAGCCCTAACCTTACAAACCCCTTGCATCAAGGGACCAATTATAATTGAAGACCTATTGTAATTTACCATTCTTTACTGATCATTATCATCACAAGGGACATCGACTGATTAGAGTTTTCAAATTTGATTAATCAAAAAATGTTGGTCTGTTTATGCACTTGCAACATTACCTACCATTTCACTGTAATAATAGACGAGCGCAGCAACGCGCGCCGTCATGATCTAGTGTGATAGATGAACCACTAATACCGGATGCTATTCAGCAAATTGCAATTGGGAGTGTCAAACCTGTTGAAGGAAATGCACCTAAGTCATCTAATGATGATGCTCCCATGACTCAAAGCAGAATTCGTCAAGCCACTGCCGAAGCAAATGCTCCTCCGAGTGGAAATGTAAAATCAAAATACAAATGCCAATCAAAATGGCAATCTTGGAGGAAATGATGATACAAATGCAGATGCCGATGATAATGACCATCGCGAAGAAAATGCTCATCCTCGTGTGGCAAATCGAGTCGATCCCTCACTAATTCTCAATGAACTTGAGAATCTAGGTTATCGACCCACAACTCGTTCACGTACTCATATGGCTAACTATTGTGGCAGTTTCTCCTTTGTTTCATTGGCAGAACATACCAAATATGAAGAAGCCATGAATGATTTGGATTGGTGAAGGCCGTGCAAGAGGAGTTGGTGCAATTCGAATTAAATGATGTATGTGAACTGGTTGACAAACCAATTCCCAAGAAGCACAATATCATCAGCACAAAATGGATCTTCTGCAACAAGCAAGACGAAAATGGTATTGTGGTAAGAAACAAAGCATGACTTTTTGCTCAAGGATACACATAGGTAGAAGGCATTGATTTTGGTGAAACATATGCTCCTGTTGCACACCTTGAGGCAATTCGCATTCTTCTTGCTTATGCAAATTACAATGATATCTTGCTATATCAAATGGATGTGAAAAGTGCTTTCCTCAATGGTGAAATTGAAGAGGAAGTTTATGTTAGACAGCCACCTCGCTTTGAACACCCTGAGTTTCCAAACAAAGTTTTCATGTTGAAGAAAGCTTTATATGGGCTGAATCAAGCCCCTAAAGCTTGGTATGACACCCTGAAGAAGTTTTTGCTCGACAAGGGGTTCAAACTAGGATCCACTGATCCCACACTTTTTGCTCATGAAGTTGACAATGATTTATTCGTCTGTCAAATCTATATGGATGATATTATCTTTGGTTGTACTAACAATCCTTGCAGCTTAGAATTCAGGAAAATGATGTCCGATAAATATCAACTGTCCATGATGGGTGTCGGTGGGAACGACACCTATGGGATCACAAGAATCCCTACTGTGGTTAGCGGGGCGCGGGGTCGTGAGAAGAGCGGATCAAACATATAGCACATGGTTCGTTTATCCAGGTTCGGGCCACGAAGATGTGTAAAACCCTACTCCTGCTTTGGTGGATTGTATATCTGTGTTCTTGAGCTAGCTATGGGGCGTGAGGAGCTCCAAAAAGCCGACCCCCTCCTCTGGTCACCTCGGGCCTCCTTTTATAGAAAAAGGGGTTTCCACAGTGGCACACAGGAGGTGGAAAGGGTACAGTGCTACGAGGTTATCCCTCGCATCACATGACAAGGCACATTTAATGTGTCTTGCTTAGGTGTCCTTGCTTTATCAGGGACGGGGGAGAAACATGTCTCATCCGTCGCCGCTCCTTCTTGTGTCGACACGCGCCCTGGCCAGCGACGCCTGCGATTCCATGTAGGTAGGCAGGCAGCTAAGGTGGTGCAGTGGGGGGTCTTCACGAAGATCTGCATGCCGCCACGCGGGTGCCTTCCCAGCTGGTTGGGTCGGAAGCTGCATGCATGCGGTGGTAGAGGTTTAGTCGGTGTGGGCCTGATGGTGGCCCTGCGGGTGTCCTCGGCAAGGGCCTTGCCGGGGCTCCGGCAAGGGTCTTGCCGAGGCGCCTGCTGCCATCCCTGGCAAGGCGCTTGCCGGGGGCCTTGTGGTCTTCCTTGGCTGGGATCCTGCCAAGGGTTGTCGTCTCCTTAGTGCGTATCTGATCTTGAATGTCTTCACAAAGATCTGCATGCCGCCACGGGGATGTCTCCCGAATCCTTGCCCTTTGGGGGCAGTGGACTCAAGGGTGATTTGCTCCGTAGGCGCGGGACGAGTCGCCGCGGCAAGGGTCTTGCCGGGGCTGCTAGAACTGTCTCCCGGCAAGGATCTTGCTGGGGGAGTCCGCTTCATCCCCTTTGCTCTTCGTGGTCTTGGCCTTGGCGTCATTCTAGTTCTCTTGAGCCTCGGTCTTACCCTGGCTCACCTCCCTTGCCTTGCTTGGTGTGGTGGTATCCGCGGCTCAGACTGCCCATGCACAGTTATAGGGGTACAAAAAGTGTACCCCTGTTTTTGTACACCGACAGGATCCCCCGGGCCTGGGCCACACATAAGCACAACGCGTTGTTGGGCTAGGCCCAAAAACGGTGCGCGGGCAGGCGGGGCGGTTTTTACCGCGGTAAGATTCTTCGTGCGCTGCGCTTCCCACGATTTCCGCGTGTGGTGCAGCGTGGGGAGGCGCGTGTGACGTGGGCGGCATGCGTGGGGTTGGTTCCCGCGGGGATGCGTCACATCACAGTTAATTTGAAAGGAGGCGGCCCGTGTTTTCCCCCATAAGAAGGAATAACCGTGGGCGCGCTGCTCACTTTCTCCTCTTTCCTCGTGCCTTCTCCAATCTCAGAGCCGTTGTTTCCTCTCTTCCTTCCCTCCTAAGCTTCTGACGTTGCCCGACGTCGTTGCTTCGCCACCCCCCTTCCTCAGTCCTCTAACTTTCTTAGCCGCCATGGCGCCCAAATCCGCCAAGGGCAAGGGGGTGGCTAAGGGCGTTGGGACTGTGGAGCCGCCGGAGAGTGCACTATTGGGGGACCGGACGAAATCCGCATTCTTCTTCCCCTCGACGGTTGATGTTTGTGAGCTCTGGGCCTCCTTCAGGCCTCTATGGGGAGTGAAGACAGGGGGAGAGAATTCGGGACATCCGGCGACGCGCGTCATTCCTGTCGCTTGCGCCGATCCTCCCCCAAATCGGTATCCCTTTTTCGTCGATTATCTTTCTTGCGGTATATGTCCCCCTTTTTCCGATTTTTTCTACGACATCATGCACACCTTCAGATTTCACCTCTTGGATTTTACTCCGAACGCGGTGGCGTGCATGGCTTTCTTCGCGCATCTTTGCGAAGGCTTTGCCGGGGTGCAGCCCAACACGGCACTCTTCCGCCATTATTTCTCCCCTCGGATCCAACCGGGATGTGCTGTCTCTGGTTGCGTCACCTGGATCCCAAGATCCAAGGGGGCGTACCTGGACGGTGCCGTGAAGGAGAGGTGGGAGGAATGGCGTGGCCGGTGGTGCTGGATTGAAGATGAGGACCCGCCGGAATTCTGCAAGGTCCGCCGGTCCGCGGCAGCGATTGGAGTGATGTCGACGTCGCCGACGGGAGGCTCACTGTCGCCACCACCAGGATTCTCCGGCTCACCCGGGCTGGACTCACCCTTGAGATGATCGGGGCGGACTTCATTCGTCGCCGGATCGCCCCGTTGCACAACAAGGGGAGGCCAGCCTGGCTTTTTACGAATCCGGCTGACATTATGCGACTCCGCCCCGGCCTCGACCACAATTTCACGGTGATGGCGCATGCCCACTTCTGCCAGCGGCTTTTTCAGCTTGATGTGGGTCGCGACGGCGAGGTCGAACGGACCGGCAAGGCCGCGAGGGCTGCCGCAAAGGTCGGCAAGGCCATCAAGGGGCCGTTTTTCAAGTTGCCAGCGGGGGTGGTCCCGTTGTGCAATAATTCACGTCGGTCCGAGATCATCGCTATGATGCCGGACTGTAACGCGCACGGCCCTGTCCCGAGCTGGAAGGAGCCTAAGGATGCTGATGTGCAGCAATTCTTTGACACCCTGATCGAGGTGTATGTCAATGCTGACGCCGAGCGGTGGCTTGTCATGGACACCACCTAGGCAGAGCTGGACTACATCGCCACTAGGGCGAGGGAGGCACAGCTTGCCATGGAGGCCGGCAGCGCCGGGGGTGTGGAGGACAAGGCCGCAACGGCTGCGGAGGAAGAGGAGCTCACCCGGTGGGCGGCGGCCTCCGGGGAAGTTAGTAGCGCCGACACGGGAGCTCCGCTTGTCGAAGATGCGGCCGACGAGTCATCGGGGGAGGAGGATGTGGCGGCGGGCTCGACGCCAGCCAGGGGAAGAGGGCGAGTCCTGCGCCGGGCTGGCTCTGGCGAGCCAGTCCGGCCCGGCAGGGCTGCGCGGCCTCAATTGACCCTGGAGGGGTCCGGGCGTCATACGAGGGCCACGGCAGCGAAGAGGCTGACGAAGGCCGCTGATAAGAAGAAGACAATTGCCCCTTCCCCATCTGGGCACGCACAAACCCCGCCTTCTTCGCCTCCTCCGGCAGATGTCGACTCGGATGTTGACGCGGAGCTCCCTTTTGATCTTGGGCCTCTCAGCCCGAAGAGGAAAAGGGGAGTGGTGGAAGAGGAGGAGATGGATGACGAGTAAGTACTCCGTTCCTTACTGCCATTTCCATTCCTCTGAATTAAGTCACTCATCTTGATCCATTTTTGCTTTTGCAGGGATGCAGAGACGTTGGCCCAGAGGGTGAAGAGGGCGAAGGCCTCGGCGAGCAGTCAGCCCCCGGCTGGGGCTTCAAAGAAGCCACTGGTGGTGTTGAGCAGCCCGGACAGCAGCCCCCGGCACAGCCCCCAGCGTAAGTTCGTCACCCTCCTCTTATTCGACACGTGGTAGGCATTCGATGCTATGGTGTTGACCTTGTCGGGTTTGCAGGAGGGGAGCGGCAGCAGGAGGAGCCGCAGAGGGCTACCCCCAACACACCACCCCCATCGACTACGCCGCCACGAGGGGCGTCCCCGGCAAGGGCATCAAGCACGGAGCCCACACCCATGGAGGAAGAGGGGAACTTGGGCGCTGGTGACTCTGCCACAGCGTCAAATGCAGGCGGGGGGGGGGGGGACTTCTGCTTCACAGCCTGGCACTGGTGAGTCGCCTGTCCTCCGTCTCTGTTTTTTCCTTATTCTTTTTCTTGGCTTCAATGCTCCCATTACTACCTAGGCCCTCCTTCAATAGGTATGGAGGACGTGGATACTGTTGTTGGGAATATTGCTGAGGAGGCCGCGGCGGAGGCCGACAGGATTGCCGCCGAGGGGGCCGCCAGAGATGCTGACGAGGCCGCCACTGATGAGGCCGCCAAAGATACTGCCGAGGACACCGCTGCGGGGGCCGCCAAGGCGACCGGCGCGGCTTCTGCCGAGGGCGCTAGCGGTGGGCCCGCCGGGGAAGCCGGCTAGGCCACCGCCGAGGAAGAGGTGGTTGATGATCAGCCTCCTTCCTCCTCAACCTCGGGCCCCGGCAGATACCTGAAGGTGGGCGACGATCTTTTCGTCCATCTTCCAGGGGCGTTAAGTTCCCGAGCGCCCGCCGAAGGGGAAGTCTTTGACAGCGAGGTGCTTGCTGCCACCGGGCTCGAGGTTGTCGATGACCCGGGCGTTGGCGGCGATGGTTCTCTAAAAGAGCAGCTTTTTCGTGCCATGGGGGCCAATTTCCGGAAGCTCCAAGCGCTCTACCGTGCTCGCCTGGACAAGGTCAAGTCCAGGATGGCAACGGTGGACAACGCGGAGGTGGCCTTCAAGGCACGCGTTGCTGAGACGCAGACCTGGTTTCACCAGACTCGCGAGGAGCAGAGGGCCTTTCAGGAGGAATTGGCCAAGCGCGATGTAGAGCTCACCATGAAGATGTCTGACATCGAGAAGGCCCAGGAAAAGGCGGCGAACTTGGCTGCCGCGGCCGAGGCCGCCCGGAACCAGCATCAAGCCGCATTGGATTCCCAGGAAGAGGACCTCTCCATGCGTGAGGCGAAGCTTGCCGCAATGCTCCGCGGCAAGGATGAGGAGCTCGAGGCCCTTTTTGTGCGACGGACTCGCGAGCTGGAGCAGAGGCACAAAGAGGCACTCGATGCCCAAGCTCTGGCCCATGCCGGCAAGGTGAACGAGTTGGAGGTAGAGCGAGACGAGCTGAAGGAGCAGGTCCTCAAGCTGTCCAACGAGAAGAGCACGCTCAATAGCGCCTTGGTAGATGTGCAAGGAGCGGTCATCGGCAGGGCTGGGGAGCCCTCCGAAGCGCAAAACTCCATCAGAGATCTCAAGCTGAAGCTGGAGAATCTCGAGAAGATGTTGTCGGAGAGCACGGCTCGGGAGGAGACCTTGACCAGGAGCCTGGAGGAGGAGAAGCAGCTGTGGGCAAACGAGGCCGCCTCCCACCAGGAATATGTGGCAGGCGAGAACAGATGGATCAGCCGTCTGGAGGACGTCGCCGGCAGGATCACCTTGCAGTTGGCCACCATGGGGATGCCAAACGTGAGGTATGCCCCTGAGCGCAGTGGGACCGTCAACGCCAAGCTGACCCAGTTCTTCGAGGGCGTCCTTGGAGCCTTGGCTTATCTTCACTCCAGCAAAGCGGCCACGTTGGCCGAGGAGGCCCGGCGACTTTGCCGGAGGGTCGTGACCAAGGTCCTCACCAAGATGGCATACTGGAATCCTGACCTTGACTTCGAGGCCGCGATGGATAGCTTGTCGGATGGTACTGACCTCACAGTGCTCAAGGAGCGCATCAAGCCCATCATCGACTGCATCGACGAAATCAAGAGGGTGGAAGGCCAGCGTCGGGATTAGGCATCCCGTTCTTCTTCGCCGCTGCGGGTTCCCGACCAAGACAAATTTTATCTTTAGTTAGAACCGCAGCAATGATGTGATGTAACAAAACTTTTACAGTACTCTTAGTTTCATGCACGTTATTTTCCCCGTTCAATTCCTCTTTGTATGCGCGCCCTACGTCGATTGGGTAGGCTCGCCGGCACGGAAGCCCTTAGCGGCGTTTTGGGGACGAATCCCCATGGGCCTGCTGGGTATGTGTGCTGCCAGACGAGCCACCTTTCCGTTCTGAACGCGGCCGCTCGAACTGTCGACCTTGACTCGAGTCAGAATCGAGGGCGTTGTTGATCGCGGAAGGCTACTCTGCCATTCTCGACGTAGCCGCTTGAGCTATTGAGCGGACTCGAAATAGGGCAAGGGTGTTGCCGATCGTGGGAGAGCCCCCTGGCATGCAGGTTTCTCATACAAAGGCGCGACATCTCCGGGGGGAATAACCTCATATAAGAAGGATAGAACAAATAAGGGTTTAGTGCAACTTAGCTTCTATTTGAAATCGCTCGAGTGCCGATCTTCTTGCCTCCTTTCTTCTCCAGGGGTCACAAAGATGAAGGAGTGCCGGGCTAACTGCTAAAGCCGATTCTCACAACTGCGCCCCCCTACCTGGCGCGCCAAAGATGTCGGTGGGAACGACACCTACGGGATCACAAGAATCCCTACTGTGGTTAGCGGGGCGCGGGGTCGTGAGAAGAGCGGATCAAACAGATAGCACACGGTTCGTTTATCCAGGTTCGGGTCGCGAGGATGCGTAAAACCCTACTCCTGCTTTGGTGGATTGTATATCTGTGTTCTTGAGCTAGCTATGGGGCGTGAGGAGCTCCAAAAAGCCGACCCCCTCCTCTGGTCGCCTCGGACCTCCTTTTATAGAAAAAAGGGGTTGCCACAGTGGCACACAGGAGGTGGAAAGGGTACAGTGCTGCGAGGTTATCCCTCGCATCACATGAGAAGGCACATTTAATGCGTCTTTCTTAGGTGTCCTTGCTTTATCGGGGATGGGGGAGAAACTTGTCTCGTCCGTCGCCGCTCCTTCTTGTGTCGACACGCACCCTGGCCAGGGACGCCTGCGATGCCATGTAGGTAGGCAGGCAGCTGAGGTGGTGCAGTGGTGGGTCTTCATGAAGATCTACATGCCGCCACGCGGGTGCCTGCCCAGCTGGTTGGGTCGACAGTTGCATGCATGCGGTGGTGGAAGTTTAGTCGGCGTGGGCCTGATGGTGGCCCTGTGGGTGTCCTTGTCCAGGGCCTTGCCGGGGCCCCGGCAAGGGTCTTGCCGAGGCGCCTGCTGCCATCCCCGGCAAGGCGCTTGCCGAGGGCCTTGTGGTCTTCCTTGGCTGGGATCCCACCAAGGGTTGTCATCTCCTTAGTGCATATCTGATCTTGAATGTCTTCACAAAGATCTGCATGCCGCCACGGGGATGTCTCCCGAATCCTTGCCCTTTGAGGGCAGTGGACTCAAGGGTGGTTTGCTCCGTAGGCGCGGGACGAGTCGCCGCAGCAAGGGTCTTGCCGGGGCTGCTAGAACTGTCTCCCAGCAAGGATATTGCCGGGGGAGTCCGCTTCGTCCCCTTTTCTCTTCGTGGTCTTGGCCTTGGTGTCGTTCTAGTTCTCTTGAGCTTCGGTCTTACCCTGGCTCACCTCCCTTGCCTTGCTTGGTGTGGTGGTATCCGCGGCTCAGACTGCCCGTGCACAGTTATAGGGGTACAAAAAGTGTACCCCTCTTTTTGTACACCGACAATGGGTGAACTCAAATTCTTTCTTTGACTACAAACACGTCAACAAGCGAATGGTATCTTCATTTCTCAGGAAAAATATCTGAAGGGGTGTCTGAAGAAGTTCAAAATGCAAGATTTCAAAATGAAGGGCTATAAAACTCCAATGACCATGTATGGTAAGCTAGATGCAGATGTGTACAGTAAGGATTATGATCAGAAAGCCTATCGTTTGATGATTGGATCTCTTCTTTACCTAATGCATCCAGACCTGACATTATCTTGAGTGTTTGCATGTGTGCCCGCTATCAAGCTGCACTGAGAGAATCGCATCACCAAGCGGTCAAGCACATTTTGAGATATTTGGCTCACACCCCCACCTTAGGTTTATGGTATCCTAAGGGAGCACAGTTTGATCTTGTTGGATATTCAGACTCGGATTGGGTTGGTGACTTGGTTGACAGGAAATCTACCTCGAGGACATGTCATTTCCTCGATAGATCTTTGGTCTGTTGATCTTCAAGGAAGCAGAATTGTGTTTCTCTGTCTACGGCTTGGGCCGAATATATTGGTGTTGGCTCTTGTTGCACTCAGTTATTGTGGATGAAGCACACACTAAAGGATTATGGCATCAAGGTCAAGCATATACCTCTTTATTGTGATAATGAGAGTGCCATCAAAATTGCACACAATCCTGTGCAACATTCTCGCACAAAGCACCTTGCCATCAGACATCACTTTATTTGCGATCATGTGGCTCGAGAGGACATTGTTGTCAATCACGTCAAGACTGAAGAAAATCTCACTGATATCTTCATCAAGCCTCTCGATGAGAAAAGATTATGTGCGTTATGGGTGAGCTAAATTTCCTAGACCTCGCAAACATGAAGTAAGGTGGAATCGGCACCCATGCTAACACTTCCACATCTTTGAAAGGAATGGGTGCATAACACTCGAAGAGTCTAAAACTTTCAACAAAGTGAAAGATCCTTTCTGAGAGTGAATACATTAATGAAGAACTAGACTAACCGGGTGCCAGGATAATTGTGCGATGCTCGGGGTCATACAGTTCTTATATGGTGGGTTACGCCACCACAATTTCCTTCGATGAGTTTCTCTTTGATTCGATGGATTTGATTTCTATCCGAATGCATTTCTCTCATAGCTATTTGCTCGTATTCTTGTGTTCTATGATGAGTGAAATGTCTAGGACCCTGTTTTCCCCCCTAATCTATCTGGATCCAGTCTATGCTGTTCTGTTACAAATCCTCAATTCTATCTGGTATGAAACTTATCTGATGTCCTTGATCACGATTTTGTTTCAGACCATACTTTAATATGATTTGGCAAAATCCGTCCAAAGATTGGGCTTTTGCGCCCAAGTCAGGATGACGTTCTGTGATAGTGGCCATGTACAATTCATCAACTGCCAGTCCATCCTATCCGGTGCATTGCAATCGTCCCCGTTTAGAAATCATTTGATCAAATCCTCTGTGTGCGGTTATTTTCCTCGCCTATATATAAACCACACCACACCCTTCATCCTCCTTACCTTCTTTCTCCTTGCTCTCTCTCTCTCCACCGAAACCCTCGCCGCACTGCTCCACCTTGAGCTCGACGCCCAGGACCCCTTTGCCGCTTAGCTGCCAAAAATAAGTCACCGGAGTCTTTCCACGGCACCGCATGATATCATCTTCCTTGCGCTGCCATAGCTCCTGCACGTCACCAAGCTAGGGTACGTGTAGTTCATACTCGAACTTCCTTCCTTCCAATTCGAGTTCTTCCATGGTTTATTTTCACCGATTTTATTGCTTATCTTAGATCTAGGTTTTTACTTCCCTAAGAGTGGATGTGGTTTGTAGTTTTTCCTCGCATCCGAATCTATCATATCTAGGGTTTGTGATTATGCTTCGCTCGAATGAAAGGCCAAGTGAGGGATTCCTGGACTAAGGGGTCCTCGGGAGTCCGACCTATTATCCATGGGCCGGACTGATGGGCTGTGAAGACATGAAGGCCGAAGACTGTACCGTGTCTGAATTGGACTCTACTTGGCGTGGAAGGCAAGCTTGGCGACCAAAGGTTCCTTCTTATGTAACCGACTCCATGTAAACCCTAGATCCTCTCGGTGTCTATATAAACTGAAGGGGGTAGTCCGGAAAGGACACCACATATACTCATTACCGTATCCATATAGGCTAGACTTCTAGGGTTTAGCCATTACGATATCGTGGTAGATCAACTCTTTTAATACTCGTATTCATCAAGATCAATCAAGCAAGAAGTAGGGTCTTACCTCCATGGAGAGGGCCCGAACCTGGGTAAACATCGTGGCTCCTGTTACCATCGATCCTAGACGCACAATTCGGGACCCCCTACCCGAGATCCACCGGTTTTGACACCGATGTTGGTGCTTTCATTGAGAGTTCCACTGTGCTGTTGATGAAAGGTTCGATGGCTCACCTTGTCATTGAAGACAATATTACCGCACGGGTAGTTTTGGCCTCGGGCCAAACCCTCTGGCTGGACGACTTCACTATGATCGCCCGTTCGGCCGCGGAGCCGACGATGACCTCTCGGGCCATCGAAAATCCCCTTCGCATCAACTCCGAGCACTCCAAGCAGATGGATTCGATTGAGTTTTCGTCCTTAAACGAGCTCCTAGATCGCATCGCCGCTTTGGGAATCGTCACAGATTACGATCAGATCGGGCCTAAAACCAATCAGGGAGAAACCGAAACCCCACCGGTCACCCACCAGATCGTGGCAGTCCTGGAGCAGGATGGCGAGTCTTGTTCCATATTGAAGACGGACTATGTTTGAGTCACCATTCATGAAGAGCCAGATACTCACCCGCGAAAGGACGCAACCAGCCCTCCGAACATAGCATCAGACGGCGGTTCCAAACAATTAGAAGATATTCTGGAACCTGGACTGTCTAGTCTGGAAGGTCGTCGGACCCCGGACAACCGGTAAGGTCGGGGTTCGGATTTAATTCCACCCACCCACTCGGACATAGAGGCTCTCATGATCATAAAACAGTAATCTCAGGTGAGGGTCCACCACTTTTTGGCCAGATTCCTCCTTGTCAAGGACAAGGTAAAGGATTGCCATGATGAGGACGCAATATAAGTGTTCTGCAAAAACTGTGCGGACGAAGGAAACCTTAATGCCATCAATCGACGCCGCATACTAAAATTTGCCGACTTAGCAACCATCGTACAAAAATACTGCGCGATGGAAAGCGCCTGGGAAACTCGGGAAGCTCGCTGGGAACCACCAGCCCCAACCCAACTTCCCCTACAGGCGAAAAGGGCATACCCTCGGGGCACGCCTAGTCCAACAGTCAAAAAACACAAAGCCACTATACGGCACGACACCGTTCTGGAAGGGTGGCTCGACGGCCCATGCAAAATACATACAACAACAGATATTGTGGCAACCCACAACCTTAGAGCATGTTGGATACTATGACAGGTAGCCAAGAGCGGCGAGGACATCCTTACCAAGGACGCCCCAGAACAACACCCCCAGAAGACGACGACCCAAGAGTATTGACAGTCTTCGAGACATTCGCTTCAAATAAAAAGTGCAAAAGGGCACTTCACGAGCTCAACGAAGTCTGCCAAATTGCTGTAATAAACCCATGGAACGACACGGCTATAACATTCAACACCGGTGACGAACCAAAGTACAGAACAACACAAGCACCAGCTGTGTTAGTCCTCAGCCCCATCGTGGATGGGTTTCGACTCACCAAGGTCCTCATGGACGGCGGCAGCGGACTAAATCTCATTTATGAGCACACACTCCATAAAATGGAAATAGACAGGAGCCGCATCAAACAAAGTAACACAACCTTCCGGGGAATTATTCCTAGTCGGGAGCCGCGGTGCACGGGCAAAATCACACTTGACGTGGTATTCAGGTCGCCGGAGAACTATCGGTCTGAAGAAATAACCTTCCAAGTGGCCCCTTTCAGCAGCGGATATCATGCCCTGTTGGGGCGGGATGCTTTTACATGCTTCCAAGCTATACCTCACTACGGATATATGAGGCTCAAAATGCCCGGACCAAACGGTATAATCACTCTCGTCAGTGATCCGGACATAGCACTCCGCGCTGAAAACAAAACCGCATCCCTGGCCCTGGAGGCGCTATCCAAAGCCCTCGCGGCCGAAGAATTAACCGCACTACGCTCCACAATGGACAGGGATGATGTGATCATCAACAAACACCCTAAATCCACCTCGTTCAAACCGGCAGAAGAAATAGTCAAATTCCAGGTCCACCCAACGGACCCCAAGAAGACAGCATCCATCGGAGCTCAACTGAACCCAACATTTGATGCTGCACTACGAGAATTCCTGCGTGAAAACTGGGACATATTTGCCTGGCACCCTTCGTACATGCCAGGGATCCCACGCAAGTTGGCCAAACATAGCCTCAATTTATTAAAGGGGTTTAAACCGGTTAAGCAAACACTGCGGCGCTTTTCCGAACCCAAGCGACAAGCCATGGGGGAGGAGCTGGCCAAACTCATCGAGGCCAGATTCATTAGAGAAATCAAACAACCGGACTGGCTAGAAAACCTGGTGATGGTACCAAAGAAGGACAAATCCTGGCGCATGTGCGTCGATTTCAAAGACCTCAACAAAGCCTGCCCTAAGGATCCCTTCCCCCTCCCTTGCATTGATCAAATCATTGACGCCACCGCAGGAGATGACTCACCGTGTTTCCTCGATGCATACTCTGGATACCATCAAATCAAAATGAAGGAATCTGATCAAGCTGCAACAGCATTTATTACCCCATACGGGCCATTCTGCTTCAATACCATGCCCTTTGGGCTCAAGAACGTCGGTGCCACATATCAATGCATGATTCAAACATGCCTAGAGAAACTGATTGGCAAAACAGTAGAAGCTTATGTTGATGACGTCGTCATCAAAACTAGGCACATGGAAACACTAGTAGATGAGTTACGTCGTACATTCGACAACCTCAGGCCGTATGACATTAAGCTCAACCCGGAAAAGTGTGTCTTCAGCATCCCCGCTGGAAAACTTCTGGGCTTTATCGTTTCCAATAGAGGAATCCAAGCGAACCCAGCCAAAATCCGAGCTTTGTCACAATTGGCTAAGCCAACAGACCTTAAGCAAGTTCAAAAACTTGCAGGTTGTGTGGCAACTCTAAGCCGCTTTATTTCCAGATTATGAGAAAAGGCACTGCCTCTCTATCACCTTCTATGGCGAACCGACCACTTCAAGTGGATGGACGCGGCAACAGCCGGACTGGAAGAAATAAAAACCCTTCTTGCAAGCAATCCAATCCTGGCCGCACCAAACTCCGGCGAACCAATGTTATTATACATATCGGCAACACATCAGGTGGTGAGCGTCATACTCGTCGTCCGACGAGAACAGGACAAACATAAATTCCTGCTTCAGAAGCCAGTATACTACGTATCTACTGTCCTTACACCATGCAAATCCCGGTACCCTCATTATCAAATAATAGCATACGCGGTCTTCATGGCATCCCGGAAGCTCTGTCACTACTTCTAGGAGTGTTCGATCACGGTGGCCTCCGAAGTACCACTCAATGACATATAAAAAACCGCGATGCTACGGGCCGAATTGCCAAATGGGCCATCAAGCTCCTGCCATTTGACATTACATATAAACCACGTCGAGCTATCAAATCCGAAGTACTGGCAGACTTCATCACCCAATGGACAGAGGCCGAACTCCCTAAAGAGTACAACACATACTCCAATTGGGTCATGTAATTTGACAGCTCCAAAATACTGGCAGGGTTGGGAGCGGGTGTCGTTTTAACGTCCCCTACTGGAGACATCATCTAGTACGTTCTCCAAATACTATACACAGACTCCAATAACGCAGCCGAATACGAAGCCTTATTGCATGGTCTCCGGATGGCTGTTGCTACCTCTTGAGCACTGCGTTGGATTTCCTTGAAGAGGAAAGGATGATGCAGCAAACTAGCGTAAGTATTTCCTTCAGTTTTTGAGAACCAAGGTATCAATCCAGTAGGAGGCTACGCGCGAGTCCCTCATACCTGCACAAAACAAATAACTCCTTGCAACCAACGCGATAAGGGGTTGTCAATCCCTTCACGGTCACTTACGAGAGTGAGATCTGATAGATGTGATAGATAATATTTTTGGTATTTTTGTGATAAAGATGCAAAGTAAAATAAAAGCAAAGTAAAAAAGTAAAGGAAATAACTAAGTATTGGAAGATTAATATGATGAAGATAGACCCAGGGGCCATAGGTTTCACTAGTGGCTTCTCTCAAGAGCATAAGTATTTTACAGTGGGTGAACGAATTACGGTTGAGAAATTGACAGAATTGAGCATAGTTATGGGAATATCTAGGTATGATCATGTATATAGGCATCACGTCCGAGACAAGTAGACCGACTCTTGCCTGCATCTACTACTATTACTCCACTCATCGACCGCTATCCAGCATGCATCTAGAGTATTAAGTTCATGAAAACAGAGTAACGCCTTAAGCAAGATGACATGATGTAGAGGGACAAATTCATGCAATATGATAAAAAAACCCATCTTGTTATCCTCGATGGCAACAATACAATACGTGCCTTGCTGCCCTTACTGTCACTGGGAAAGGACACCGCAAGATTGAACCCAACGCTAAGCAGTTCTCCCATTGCAAGAAAGATCAATCTAGTAGGCCAAAGCAAACTGATAATTCGAAGAGACTTGCAAAGATAACCAATCATACATAAAAGAATTCAGAGAAGATTCAAATATTGTTCATAGATAGTCTTGATCATAAACCCACAATTCATCGGTCTCAACAAACACACTGCAAAAAGAAGATTACATCGAATAGATCTCCACAAGAGAGGGGGAGAACATTGTATTGAGATCCAAAAAGAGAGAAGAAGCCATCTAGCTAATAACTATGGACCCGAAGGTCTGAGGTAAACTACTCACACATCATCGGAGAGGCTATGGTGTTGATGTAGAAGCCCTTCGTGATGGATGCCCCCTCCGGCGGAGCTCCGGAACAGGTCCCAAGATGGGATCTCGTGGATACAGAAAGTTACGACGATGGAATTAGGGTTCTGGCTCCATATCTGATCGTTTGGGGGTACGTCGGTGGAGTAATAGGGGGCCCACGATGGTGGAGGGCGCGCCTGTGGGGGTAGGCGTCTTGACGTAGGGTCCAAGTCTCCTGGATCATGTTCGGTGAGAAAATCACGTTCCCGAAGGTTTCATTCTGTCTGGACTCCGTTTGACATTCCTTTTTTGCGAAACTCTGAAATAGGCAAAAAAACATCAATTCTGGGTTGGGCCTTCGGTTAATAGGTTAGTCCCAAAAATAATATATAAGTGGATAATAAAGCCCAATAATGTCCAAAACAGTAGATAATATAGCATGGAGGAAACAAAAATTATAGATATGTTGGAGACGTATCAAGCATCCCCAAGCTTAATTCTTGCTCGTCCTCGAGTAGGTAAATGATAAAAACAGAATTTTTGATGCGGAGTGCTACTTAGCATAATTTTAATGTAATTCTTCCTAATTGTGGTATGAATATTCAGATCCGAAAGATTCAAGATAAAAGTTCATATTGACATAAAAAATAATAATACTTCAAGCATACTGACTAAGCAATTATGTCTTCTCAAAATAACATGGCCAAAGAAAGTTCATCCCTACAAAATCATATAGTTTAGTCATGCTCCATTCTCGTCACACAAGAATGCTCTCATCATGCACAACCCCGATGATAAGCCAAGCAATCGTTTCATACTTTATTAATCTCAAACCTATAAACTTTCACGCAATATATGAGTGCGAGCCATGGACATAGCACTATGGGTGGAATATAATATGATGATGGGGGTTATGTGGAGAAGACAAAAAAGGAGAAAGTCTCACATCAACGAGGCTAATCAATGGGCTATGGAGATGCCCATCGATTGATGTTAATGCAAGGAGTAGGGATTTCCATGCAACGGATGCACTACATCTATAAATGTATGAAAGCTCAACAAAAGAAACTAAGTGGGTGTGCATCCAACTTGCTTGCTCACGAAGACCTAGGGCTCTTGAGGAGGCCCATTGTTGGAATATACAAGCCAAGTTCTATAATGAAAAATTCCCACTAGTATATGAAAGTGACAAAACAAGAGACTCTCCATCATGAAGATCATGGTGCTACTTTGAAGCACAAGTGTGGCAAAGGATAGTAGCATTGTCCCTTCTCTCTTTTTCTCACTTTTTTGGGCCTTCTCTTCTTTTTTCTTTTTTTATGGCCTTTCTTTTTTTCCTCACTTGGGACAATGCTCTAGAAAATGATGATCATCACACTTCTATTTATTTACAACTCAATGATTACAACTCGATGCTAGAACAAAAGATGACTCTGTGTGAATGCCTCCGGCGGTGTACCGGGATATGCAATGAATCAAGAGTGACATGTATGAAATAATTATGAACGGTGGCTTTGCCACAAATACTATGTCGACTACATGATCATGCTAAGCAATATGACAATGATGAATGTGTCATGATAAACGGAATGATGGAAAGTTGCATGGCAATATATCTCGGAATGGCTATGGAAATGCCATAACAGGTAGGTATGGTGGATGTTTTGAGGAATATATAAGGAGGTTTATGTGTGAAAGAGCCTATCATATCACAGGGTTTGGATGCACCGGCAAAGTTTGCACCAACTCTCAATGTGAGAAAGGGCAATGCACGGTACCGAAGAGGCTAGCAATGATGGAAGGGTGAGAGTGCGTATAATCCATGGACTCAACATTAGTCATAAAGAACTCACATACTTATTGCAAAAATATACAAGTCATCAAAAACCAAGCACTACGTGCATGCTCCTAGGGGGCTAGATTGGTAGGAAAAGACCATCGCTCGTCCCCGACCACCACTCATAAGGAGGACAATCAAAGAACACCTCATGTTTCAAATTTGTTACATAACGTTTACCATACGTGCATGCTACGGGACTTGCAAACTTCAACACAAGCATTTATCAAATTCACAACTACTCAACTAGCACGACTTTGATATTATTACCTCCATATCTCAAAACAATCATCAAGCATCAAACTTCTCTTAGTATTGAAAACACTCATAAGAAATTTTTTACTCTTGAATACCTAGCATATTAGGATTATTTAAGCAAATTACTATGCTATTTAAGACTCTCAAAATAATCTAAGTGAAGCATGAGAGATCAATAGTTTCTATAAAACAAATCCACCACCGTGCTCTAAAAGATATAAGTGAAGTACTAGAGCAAAACTATATAACTCAAAAGATATAAGTGAAGTACATAGAGTATTCTAACAAATTCCAAATCATGTATGGCTCTCTCAAAAGGTGTGTACAGCAAGGATGATTGTGGTAAACTAAAAAGCAAAGACTCAAATCATACAAGACGCTCCAAGCAAAACACATATCATGTGGTGAATAAAAATATATCTCCAAGTAAAGTTGCCGATAGAAGTAGACGAAAGAGGGGATGCCTTCCGGGGCATCCCCAAGCTTTGGCTTTTAGGTGTCCTTAGAATATCTTGGGGGTTCCATGGGAATCCCCAAGCTTAGGCTCTTGCCACTCCTTGTTCCATAATCCATCAAATCTTTACCCAAAACTTGAAAACTTCACAAAACAAAACTTAAAGTAGAAAATCTCGTCAGCTCCGTTAGCGAAAGAAAACAAAATACCACTTCAAGGTACTGTAATAAAATCATTTTTATTTATATTGGTGTTAAACCTACTGTATTCCAACTTATCTATGGTTTATAAACTACTGTACTAGCCATAGATTCATCAAAATAAGCAAACAACACACGAAAAACAGAATCTGTCAAAAACAGAACAGTCTGTAGTAATGTGTAACTAGTGCAAGATCTGAAACCCCAAAAATTATAAAATAAATTGCTGGACGTGAGGAATTTATCTATTAATCATCTGAAAAATAATTAACTAAATATCACTTTCCAAATAAAAATGGCAGCAGTTCTTGTGAGCGCTAAAGTTTCTGTTTTTTACAGCAAGATATCAAGACTTCCCCCAAGTCTTCCCAACGGTTCTACTTGGCACAAACACTAAAAAACAGAACCAAAACAGAGGCTAGGTAAATTATTTATTAATAAACAGGAGAAAAAAGCAAGGAATAAAAATAAAATTGGGTTGCCTCCCAGCAAGCGCTATCGTTTAACGCCCCTAGCTAGGCATAAAAGGCAAGGATAGATCTAGGTATTGCCATCTTTGGTAGGCAATCCATAAGTGGCTCTCATAATAGATTCATAAGGTAACTTAATTTTATTTCTAGGAAAATGTTCCATGCCTTTCCTTAACGGAAATTGGAATCTAATATTTCCTTCCTTCATATCAATAATTGCACCAATCGTTCTAAGGAAAGGTCTACCAAGGATAATAGGACATGAAGGATTGCAATCTATGTCAAGAACAATAAAATCTATGGGCACATAATTCCTATTTGTGACAATAAGAACATCATTGATTCTCCCCATTGGTTCCTTAATAGTGGAATCCACAAGGTGCAAGTTTAAAGAGCAATCATCAAAATCACGGAAACCTAACAAATCACACAAAGTCTTTGGAATCGTGGAAACACTAGCACCCAAATCACATAAAGAATAGAAGTCATGATCTTTAATATTAATCTTAATAGTTGGTTCCCACTCATCATAATGTTTTCTAGGGATAGAAACTTCCAACTCAAGTTTTTCTTCATAAGATTGCATCAAGGCATCAACGATATGTTTAGTAAACGCTTTATTTTGACTATAAGGATGAGGAGAATTTAACACGGAATGCAACAAGGAAATACAATCAATCAAAGAGCAATTTTCATAATTGAATTACTTTAAATCCAAAATAGTGGGTTTAGCAACATCTAGGGTTTTAATTTCTTCAATCCCACTTTCATCAAATTTAGCATCAAGATCTAAAAACTCCGAATTTTTGGAACGCCTTCTAGGTAAAGGTGGATCATATTCAGTCCCATCATTATCAAGATTCATATTGAAAAACAAAGATTTAATAGGGGACACATCAATAACTTTTAGATCTTCATCTTTATTTTCATAGGAACTAGAAGAACACGCTCTTATAAAGGCATCTTTCTTAGCACGCATCCTAGCGGTTCTTTCTTTGCACTCATCAATGGAAATTCTCATGGCTTTGAGAGACTCATTGATGTCATGCTTAGGACGAATAGATCTAAGCTTTAAAGAATCAACATCAAGAGAAATTCTATCAATGTTCCTAGCCAAATCATCAATCTTAAGCAATTTTTCTTCAATCAAAGCATTGAAATTCTTTTGCAAAGTAATAAATTCTTTAATATTAGATTCAAAATCAGAGGGCATCTTATTATAATTTCCATAAGAATTGTTGTAGGAATTACCATAATTATTAGAGCTAAAATCATCTTTGCACTTGTTCCAAGAATCAATACTATTTTTAGGCAAAGACGAAAACCAAGCTTTAGCACAATCTCTAAGCGAAAAAGGAAATAGCTTCAACTTAACAATATCGTTGTCCACATCTTTCTTCTTTTGCATATCACACAAATGAACGAAGCTATTTAGATGGGTAGAGGCATCTTCACTAGGAAGGCCGGAAAACGGATCTTTCATGCCAAGATTCAGCAAAGCGGCATTAATTTCACAAGATTCAGCATCGGTAAGAGGTGCAATCAGAGTGATAATAAAATCATTGTTGCTGGTATTGGTAAAGTCACACAATTTAGTGTTATCTTGAGCCATCAAGACAAGCAAGCAATCCAACACACAAGCAAACAAAAAGCAAGCGGGCAAAAAGAGGCAAATAGAGAAAGAGAGCGAGGATAGAGAGAGAGAGGGCGAATAAAATGGCAAGGGTGAAGTGGGGGAGAGGAAAATGAGAGGCAAATGGCAAATAATGTAATGCATGAGATAAGGGTTGTGTTGGGTACTTGGTATGTTGACTTTTGTGTAGACTCCCCGGCAACGGTGCCAGAAATGGCTCGTTGTCAGGAGTCAAATCTTGACTTGCGCGAACCTCCCCGGCAACAGCGCAAGAAATTCTTCTTGCTACCTCTTGAGCACTGTGTTGGATTTCCTTGAAGAGGAAAGGATGATGCAGCAAAGTAGTGTAAGTATTTCCCTTAGTTTTTGACAACCAAGGTATCAATCCAGTAGGAGGCTACGCGCGAGTCCCTCGTACCTACACAAAACAAATAACTCCTCGCAACCAACGTGATAGGGGGTTGTCAATCCCTTCACGGTCACTTACGAGAGTGAGATCTGATAGATATGATAGGATAATATTTTTGGTATTTTTGTGATAAAGATGCAAAGTAAAATAAAAGCAAAGTAAAAAAGCAAAGGAAATAACTAAGAATTGGAAGATTAATATGATGAAGATAGACCCGGGGGGCATAGGTTTCACTAGTGGCTTCTCTCAAGAGCATAAGTATTTTACGGTGGGTGAACGAATTACTGTTGAGCAATTGACAGAATTGAGCATAGTTATGAGAATATCTAGGTATGATCATGTATATAGGCACCACGTCCGAGACAAGTAGATCGATTCCTGCCTGCATCTACTACTATTACTCCACTCATCGACCACTATCCAGCATGCATCTAGAGTATTAAGTTCACGAAAACAGAGTAAGGCCTTAAGCAAGATGACATGATGTAGAGGAATAAATTCATGCAATATGATAAAAAAACCATCTTGTTATCCTCGATGACAACAATACAATATGTGCCTTGCTGCCCCTACTGTTACTGGAAAAGGACACCGCAAGATTGAACCCAACGCTAAGCACTTCTCCCATTGCAAGAAAGATCAATCTAGTAGGCCAAACCAAACTGATAATTCGAAGAGACTTGCAAAGATAACCAATCATGCATAAAATAATTCAGAGAAGATACAAATATTGTTCATAGATAGTCTTGATCATAAACCCACAATTCATCAGTCTCAACAAACACACCGCAAAAAGAAGATTACATCGAATAGATCTCCACAAGAGAGGGGGAGAACATTGTATTGAGATCCAAAAAGGGAGAAGAAGCCATCTAGCTAATAACTATGGACCCGAAGGTCTGAGGTAAACTACTCACACTTCATCGGAGAGGCTATGGTGTTGATGTAGAAGCCCTCCGTGATGGATTCCCCCTCTAGCGGAGCTCCGAAACAGGCCCCAAGATGGGATCTCGTGGATACAGAAAGTTACGGCGGTGGAATTAGGGTTTTGGCTCCGTATCTGATCGTTTGGGGATACGTAGGTATATATAGGAGGAAGGAGTATGTTGGTGGAGCAACAGGGGGTCCACGAGGGTGGAGGGCGCGCCTGGTGGGGGGTAGGCGCGCCCCCTACCTCGTGGCCTCCTCCTTTATTTCTTGACGTAGGGTCCAAGTCTCCTGGATCATGTTCGGTGAGAAAATCACGTTCCCGAAGGTTTCATTCTGTTTGGACTCAGTTTGATATTCCTTTTCTGCGAAACTCTGAAATAGACAAAAAACAGCAATTTTGGGTTGGGCCTCCAGTTAATAGGTTAGTCCCAAAAATAATATAAAAGTGGATAATAAAGCCCAGTAATGTCCAAAACAGCAGATAATATAGCATGGAGCAATCAAAAATTATAGATACGTTGGAGATGTATCAGCTGTCTCCATAGGCATACAATGCCTAGAAGTGCGCGGGGACTCAAACCTTGCAATGTCTCAAATAAATGGAGATTTCGACGCTAAAGATCCGAAGATGGCAGCATATCATAACGCGGTCATAAAAATGTCGGCCCGGTTCGAGGGGCTCAAGTTCCTTCATGTGGCTCGAGAAAGTAATGAAGCAGCGGATGTTCTTGCTCGTATTGGCGCTAAGCGCGACCCCGTCCCACCTAATATCTTCCTGGAAAGGCTCTTTAAGCCATCCGTGGTATGGCAGGGGGAAAACGGCAACACTAGTCCGGACCGAAACATAACCCAGATCCTGGAAACATCGACATAACACCGTTGGTGCATCTCATCATGGCAATCATTGCCCCATGGACTGAACCCTTCCTGGCCTACCTTAATAGGAAGGAACCTCTTGAGGACCAGAATGAGGCCCGCTACATTGTCCGGCGCTCGAAGGCCTACAAGGTTCATGATGGAGAGCTCTACAAGAAAAGCGCCACCGGAGTCCTTCAACGATGTATATCTGAGGAAGAGGGGCGGCAACTCTTGGCTGAAATTCATGCCGGACTCGGTGGTCACCATGCAGCAGCTCGGGCCCTTGTTAGCAAGGCCTTCCGTACAGGGTTTTATAGGACGACGGCCCGAGCGGATGCACAGGACCTTGTCCAACGTTGTGTCGGATGCCAACTCTTTGCCAATCAAAGCCATATCCCCCCCACTGCCCTGCAAACAATCCCCATCACTTGGCCTTTTGCGGTCTGGGGACTCGACATGGTTGGATCCCTTAAAGGGGGAAACCATAAGAAAAAATATCTGCTGGTTATGGTGGACAAATTCACTAAGTGGATAGAGGCTAAACCGGTCAAAACGGCTGAGTCCGGCCCGGTGATAGACTTCATATCCGATGTTGTGCACCGTTATGGTGTCCCACACAGCTTCATCACTGACAATGGCTCCAATTTCACAGCCGACGAGGTAAAAACCTGGTGTACTAATCTGGGTATTAAACTCGATTACGCCTCCGTCTACCACCCACAAACCAACGTCAAGTCGAACGCGCCAACAGTCTTATTATGAGCGGCATCAAGCCCAGACTAGTGCGGCCTTTGAATGAATCAGACAAGCACTAAGTTGAGGAGCTCGACTCCGTACTCTGGGCCTGCGGACCACGCCCAACCGTACTACCGGGTACACACCTTTCTTCATGGTGTATGGCACAGAGGCCGTATTGCCCTGTCATATTATTCACGACTCACCTAGAGTGCGTATGTATGAAGAGATAGAAGCCGAGCTCGATCGGCAGGACAGCCTAGATGCCCTGGAGGAGGAACGCGATGTTGCAAAAGCCCGTTCAGCAGTTTACCAACAGTAGGCTCGAAGATATCAAAGCAGAGAAGTACGGGCCAAGACTTACAACATCGGCAAACTTGTTCTACGCCTCCCAGAGAAGAAAAAGGACAAACTCAAGCCCAAATGGGAGGGTCCCTTCATAATTGACGAAGTTCTCACCGAAGGAGCATACCGTCTTCGCGATGCATCAGACAATCGCCTCGAGCCGAACCCCTGGAACGCGTCCAGACTCCGGAGATTCTACACCTAGCGCTAAACCCATTGTTCGTCTCCTCCTCCCCTGTAGTTTCCATTATTTTTTCTCTCTTTTCCGATTACTTTCTTTTTTCTCGCTTTAAAGCTTTAAGTGCGGCTAGACCGCACACCATTGGCACATACATCTTCAAACATGTACGCCACTTGTACCTGGGGGCTTCTCGGACAGGAGTTCTTGTCATTCCTTGAGCATCAAGCTCCTCATATATGAGTTTTTCCATATGTACCTTTTCTTTGCCATTATATGCATCGATATGACTTAAGTTTTGGCCAAACTGAGTTGCCTGGCGCCTGTGCTTATGCCCTGCGTTCCCGTTAGTTCGACTAGGGCATAAAGGGAGCACCTCCGCGATTGTTACTGCCGGGTCATCCGAATGTGTACCTCAGACTGGGTGAAGCCGAAAGCTAGCATTCTTAAGGGAATATTCGGTTGGTGAATTAAAGATGTTATTCAAACTCACTCCATTGTGCACCCCCAGAAGTTATACAAACTATGGTGCTCACATCACAATTCGGACATGCGCATTAAATGCATGCACACCCAGGGAAAGGAACCCTTAATGGAACTATTCTCTCTGGAAGATGTTTCTTACGATATCAATGTAATATAACATAGCTAGCCGGATACAACTTGTCTGTTCAAACAAATATGACCCCTACGCCTAGTTTTCCAGGCATACCCCGGCCTATTCGGCTGCGACGGTATTCGGAAACACTCCGCACCTTCCGGACCAGAGGTTGAGGCGAAAAGGTCTGCCATGACAAATGACATACAATTCGGCTAGATGAGGAAAGTATACAGTCACTTGGACTCGAAAACCTCCTCCTCTACACCTTCCAATAGGCAGTCTAACTTACAATCCTGTTGGGAATATTTGGCTGCCACCTCTACTTGGTCATATACTAAACGAACGGGAATTTCTTCCCCATCCGACCCTAGCGGACCGACACGAGCCATGTGATTAGGCCTCTTGCGCACCCTCTCAGCATGTCGATATCTTCCACAGCCGGATATGCCGCCGTGCTCCCTTGAACAGCTCTACCAGCTTCTCCATGCTTCCTGGAGGGGGGTCGGACGACCATAAAGCCTTGGCTACACTCCGCATCGCCTGCCGAGCTTGCTCATGCAACTGCGATAGCCCATGCAAAAGATCACTCGATGATCCGGACACCTCCTCTTCTGGGCGGTTTGTCCAAACACCTGAAATTTCAATTTCAGCTATATCAGTTACCGTTACCTCCAACACTATTATAAAACAAAAAGTGGCCACATACTGAATATGCCGCCTCGCAGCTTCTTGTTCTCCTTCACAGAGTCAGCTAGTTGAGCTCGCACATCTTTCATTTGTTTGCCTAGTTTGGAGTTTGAGTCCTGGAGTTTCTTTTTCTCCTGAACGACTTTTGTCAATACATGTTCGCCCGCTGCTAGTAGCTTTTTGGCTCCGCGTTCTTTGCTTCGAGTGGCGTCCAGCTGCTCTTGTACTTGGTCTAACAGCCGAACACAAAGATTAACACCCAGATTCGCACTATCGGTGTATCATTATGAATTTTCGATAGAAGGAAACATTACCGGGAGATGCCTTGTATTTCTCCAGTTCGACATTGGTAGCAAGCAGCCGGTGCTGACACTTTTCCAGCTCTTGAGCTACCTGGGTGTTCTTCTCCGTAAGCACCTGGTCATGCATTGATCCTTAAATCAGTTGTTTCAACTCCTTTAAGTCTCGGGGGATACTTGCATATGGTTATCATAGTCAGACAAAATAAATTTACCTGCACACCTTTCAAATGTTGCTTTGTGGCCCTGTTAATCCCATCTCGAGCAGCTCGAATGTACACATCGGCCGAGTTGAAGGCGTTAAACGACTCTTCTGAAAAGCCAGGGTCTTGTAAAATGGCCCGACGGCGCCGATGATTTATCACACTCTCCACTTCCGAGTTGGTGACGGATACATCATCCGAGTCCTCAGTCGGAGGACAGTCCGGCTTCGCCTCTGCATCAACACCCGTCTTCATGGCAGGATCTGAATCCTGGCTGCGGGAAGTACGGCCGCTCGAACCTCCAGATACGGTCCGGCGCGTCTTTCTCCTAACACAAGCATAACAGGAAGGTCACGGTTGGACGTGACCACTTAGGTGCAGGTTGGCGAATTCATACCTCTTCGATGATGTCATGGCCGTATCTTCGTTTGCTTTCCTCTTGGAAGGCTCACCCGGAGTGGGGGACACTCTCTTCGGAGGTACCCTTGGAGTTGTACGGCGCGCCGAACCCTTCCCCTTTTGAGCACAAGACAGTGCGATGGGTAAGAAGGAAGGAGAGATCTCTTTTGAATAAGGTGTGTTCGGATCACTTACGTGTGAAGCTGGAAGAAGACAGGGGTAGTCGACGATGATGGCCACTTCTGTGCCATCGTAGCTCTCTTGGTAAAACACCCCCTCCGCAAGCACCACAAATATATCAAGATCCTCTTCAAACCTGGGATCTAGCTCCTGGTTGTGGTCCTCCAGCTGTGGGGCAGGACTATAAAATCCCTCGGTGACCTTTCGTCAGTGCTGTCATAAGCAAACAAGCTAGAAGTTTATCAAAGGCAATTCGGAGATGGAAGAAGTAATAACGGAGGGGTCGGGCCTTACCCAGCTGGGTGGGTTATACAGAGAGTACCCGTCTCTAAGTTTGATGCGGAGAAATTCCTTTTCCTCCCCTATGAACAGTTCGGCTAATATCTTAGCCAAAGTGGCAAGGGTATCCGGACCTTTCCGGCCGCAGCGAGAGGCGTCGTCCTCCCCATTGTAGTGCCACATGGGAAGCCCTCTATATTGGAGCGGCTGAACCCCTCGCGCTATGGAAATTGCCATAACCTCGATTACTGTGAGTTCGGACTGAGTGAGCTCTCTTATCCTGCTCATCGGCTGAAGAACCTCTGCGCCGTCTTCCTCTTCAAGACTCCGGGGACGCCAACTGTGGCATTTCTTCAGCGGGACGTGAGCAAATTCAGGGAGACCCTTTTGAATCGGGTCAGGAAGCGCAATGTCCTCTATATAAAACCATTCGGAGGGCCATTCATCAGGTTCCTTCCTTGGTGTGCCGGATGGATATCCGAGATCGGCGACGCGCCATACTTCGGCTGCGCCCACTTCAAATATTGACCCTTCGTGATTGCGCGAGACGAGACAAAACAGCTTCCTCCACAACTCAAAGTGAGCCTCGACGCCCAGGAAAAGTTCGCATAAAGAGACGTAACCCGCAATGTGCAGAATAGAGGCCGGAGTGAAGTTGTGCAGCTGGAGGCCGTAATATTCCAGAAGCCCTCGGAGGAACGGATGGATTGGAAATCCAATGCCTCTTTAGCAGGTAGGGGGCAAAACATACTCGCTCCCCTCGGACGGATTGGGGAATTCCTCTTCCTGAGTCCCTCATTGAAGGAAGCTATCCCTGTCCGAACAGGGACTAGATCCGCATGGGGAAGAAATCCCTGCATTTGCAACTTCGTCAATCGGCTATGAGACACGGAACACCTCTCCCACTCGCCTTTCTCTCGGCCGGGATGAGCGGAGGAGCTGGGAACACTAGCCATGCTGGAATAGTTTCTCCTGAGCAGTCTCTGGGGATTTCTTCTGTGTAGCTCTTCCTCGCATGGATGGGGTGTTATTCGCAAAAATATCCTGACTTTCCACATTCACTCGACACGTGGAGGACAAAGATTATTCAACGCGCAGAAGACAAGGAGGCGACATTGGATCAATGGCCGAATACATTACTTGGAGATCATCGAAGGGAGAACCCGCCTTGCAATGCGGAAGACAATATGTGTGCCGAGCACCTCGCTATTGAAGACTTGTTCGGGGGCTACTGAGGGAGTCCTGGACTAAGGGGTCCTTGGGCGTCCGACCTGTTATCCATGGGCCGGACTGATGGGCTGTGAAGACATGAAGGCCGAAGACTGTACCGTGTCCGGATTGGACTCTACTTTGCGTGGAAGGCAAGCTTGGTGACCAAAGATTCCTTCTTATGTAACCGACTCCATGTAAACCCTAGATCCTCTTGGTGTCTATGTAAACCAAAGGGGGTAGTCCAGAAAGGACACCACATATACTCATTACCATATCCATATAGGCTAGACTTCTAGGGTTTAGCCATTACGATCTCGTGGTAGATCAACTCTTGTAATACTTGTATTCATCAAGATCAATCAAGCAGGAAGTAGGGTATTACCTCCATAGAGAGGGCCTGGACCTGGGTAAACATCGTGTCCCCTGTCTCCTGTTACCATCGATCCTAGATGCACAATTTCGGACACTTACCCGAGATCCGTGGTTTTGACACCGACACCTAGCTCTCTATCTAGTATTTTTCTTCAGACTTACTAGCTCGATATATATCTTCCATTCTATTGAAACATGTCTCAATATCTATGTCTGATTCTTCTTGAAAATGTTTTGTTCGAGAAAATCTTTCGCTATGAGCATTTGTGACTCTTTCCCCATTTTCCCTCGTATCTATTCTCTTTCACAGGTCAATGCAATCAGTTGCAGATTCTGCTAAGATTCAAAGTATGGTTGATGATGAAGAGGCTTCCATGGGAACTGCTGACAAATCAAAAGCACCAATGGGCCCAACGGTAGGCCCATCAACGAGCAAAAGAAAACATGCTGAACGAAATGTAAATGAGCAAGAAGCAGATGCCCCGAAGAAAAGGAGAGGTGGCAGGCAACCAATCAAAAACATAGCTGAGCTTGTTTCTCATGATGAATATAACACCGTTCTAGGAGAAGATTCCAATTAGAGAAAAGGCCATGTGCAAAACATTTGGCACCACTGGGTAAAGAAATGGTTTAACTACAAGATGGTTCACCCTCGGTATGCCAAGAACTTTGCCTTCCGTCCCCCATGGGGTGACTATCGAGAGATTGGGCTCATTCGAGTAGGTGGACCTCAGCAAAGACCTCCACCACCTCCTGATGCTCATGAATCTTCCATCAAGACTCCGGATTCGTATCCTGAAGAAAAGGCCAAGCGCCTCAAGAACATTGAGTAACGTGCCAAGAAGGCCACCAAAGATCAAGCAAGGGAAGAAGAAAATCATCATCTCATCAAGTCAGACATCGAGCAGAGAAAGTCTGAAGGAAAAGACGAGCATGGAACGAAGAACAAGCATGATCAAAAATCTACTGCTCTGAAGAAAAAGAGCGCCCTAAGGAAAAGGCCTGCGAAGCCAGTTGAACCTGTGAATGTCACCACATCCACTGTTCTACCAGATCTTCGTGTGCATGCAATTCCAGACGCACCCCCAAAGAATAACACTTTGTAGAGGAAGACCCCACCAACCACTATTTCCATGGTTGACAAGGTGAACACCGATCCTCATCCAGATGCAATTAACTTGCAAGATTTGGTGGTCAAAGCACCTGTTCGCGCAACAAAGCCAGGAGAAAAGCTTCCGAAAGATAAATTGAAACTAATCAAAGGGCTAGATGCCAAGCAAAAAGTTCCCACATATGATGTTGTGAAAGAAAAAGCTGCACAATTTGCTTCAAAACTGACTCAACCTCTGGCTTCTATGCCTCCGACCGAGAAAAATATGGCTCAGACTGTTCCCTCTACTCCATCGACTGCTCAGATTGAAAAGGACACTGCTACACCACATTCTTTTGATCATTAGTTCATCGTGGAGCAACTAGACCAAAATTTTATTTGATGGACAAGTGGCATCTTTGCCAATTCCTTCTGAAGTTATCTCTCAAGCTACTGTTCTGATCAAAGATATGAGAAATGGTTCAGTTGAGATAAATGACCTCGTTGGTCAACTCAAGGAGGTTGACAACCGCATGAAAGCTACTAAGTCCAAGTTTGTCATCACGCAACTCAAAGAATCCTATGATGATATCAATAAGGAGTTGAAAGTTCTTCGTCACGGAAGGCTGGGATTTTAGTCACGGAAGGCTGGGACTTCATTCAGATCTGGGCCAAATCATTCGCAAAATTTGCCTTGATCATCAAGAAAATGTGACCGTTTACAATGTTCTAGTCAAGGGACATATTGATCCTTAGAAGAAGAAGAAGAAAAATACAAAGAAGAATGCTCCTCCTCCTCGAGAAGCTGACACCCGGAAAGGAAATTCTCCTGTGCAAGCTAGTTCTTCGGCTCCTCGAGAACCAGTTGTACATGAGCCATCCTCACCAAGGCCAACTTAAGCAGTGCATGTGGTTTCTCCCGCTCATGAAGTAAAATCCATCTCAGCATCAAGTGTCCAAACAAGGAGAAATTCCTCGGTCAGAACGACGAGATTCTCCTGTCCCTTGATGAACCTAAAGAATTGGTTCCTCCCTCTATTCCTCCAACTTCAGAAGCAATTCCTCAACAGCCCCAAATGAATGATAAAGCTTCAGTGCCTAACTGTGCTCCTACACAAATGACAAATCCCTCTCCCTTGAGGATTTCACTCGTCGTAGCTTGACGACCCTCAGAAGTTAATCCTTCATCAGCAAACTCACCATTCGCTCATCATTCAGATTCTGTCATCTATGGCGATGAAGTTCTTTCAGTTGAAGAAGAACTCAAGTAGCCCTATCCTCGCGAGAGACTAAATTTTTTTTCCACCGGTGCCGGCATCAAAGGGACACTATTCCACAAAAATACTCACCCAGTTTTCTTTCGAGAGAGACCTTATAGCAAGCCCAGGACATCTGATTATCCTTGATTTTGGACTTAGGAGCAAGCGATATACCACTCTCGTATTTTATATGAGAGCCTAAATATTTTCCCTCATGAGTTACCAGACTTTGCAGCTATGAAGAGCATCAGATGCTTCAGTTAAATTCTGCAAGACATTGAAGACTAAGGTCTCACTCGTGTCTTAGGCTATCAGCATCCATGGAACAGGGAGATCATTCTTCAGTTTTATGCAATGTTATATATCTCCGACGATGAGTCGGATAGCACATACACTAGTGCAAAACCGGGCAATAGCACCGGTTCGTCAGGCCCTTTAGTGCCGGTTCGATAACCGGCACTAAAGTGTGGGCACTAAAGGCCCCCTTTAGTACCGGTTCAGCATGAACCGGTGCTAAAGGGCAACCACGTGGCACGAGCCAGCTCCGTGGGCGCGTAGGACATTAGGGCCTAATGATTCCACTCCAGATGACGCGCTCGAGCTCAAGTGGGAGTTTGACGAGGACTCACGCTGTTACTACCGGTTGGTAACACCAACCGGTACTTAATGTTTGGGTGTGTTTTGGTTTTATTTTTTATTTTTACTTTAATTTTGTGTTTTCAATTTAATTTAGTGATTGTTTTACATTATAATGAGTTGTTAAATCATTAGGTGAATGTACCGCAGATTAGTTTGACTGGATGCATGTGGATCCTAGGTAAGTCATCAAGTATATGTCATATCCATATTATATATACTTGATCACCTAATTAAGTGATCGAGGTAATATGGATATGTCATATACTTGATCACTTAGCTAGAATCCATCCAGTTGAAACTAATATGCGGTTTCTTTCATAAATGATATAATAACTCATCATCATATTAATATAAAAACTCTTGCATCATATATATCATCACCAACAACAGTTTTCATAGCTAGCTAAAAATTATCATATAATAGCCGTCTCATTACCACTACTTAATCATCATATAGTCATTACCGCTATCTAATCACCACCAACACTAGCTTAAAGAAGAAACATTCACTTGTACCAGAAGCAAAGATATCATCAAGTTCAACATGGTAATGATATTATAAGCGTTCATAACACCACAAAAGCAAATCACTCTTTGAGATTAAGTTCAGGACGAAGAACACGGACATGAGAGGACAAGTACTAAGAGCATGAACTAGCTAATTAATCACTCCTGCTGCTCTCTCTCAGGTAAAATAGCATAGAACATGTATAGCTTTCCTAATTCATCATATTGGAGCATGCAGATGAACCTGTCTCCTAATCGTGGGTTGTGCTTCTGATTGCTTCCCCCTAGTACTTCTCTGCGATCGTTCACAATTTTGCTCCAGTCTTTTACTATTAAGCATTCCTCGCTATTAGAAATCCCGAGTGCACTAAACTGCATTGTAGGATATCTTGGCCGTAAGCTAACAATATTCATGGTACCTTTAGTCTCGATCCAATCAGGCACAACGTTCACCGGGAGTCCCTGTTGAAGAACATCGTATAGTAACATACTTAGCAATGAAGTTTAGCTTAAAAAATAATGTATGAAAATGATGCACTGAGGAGAAATAGTAGAAATCTTACCATCTTTCCTAAATATATGTGACCGTAGTTCAGTACGAACACTATTGGTCACACGTTTTGAGTACTAACATTTCTAAGTGCAGGAAAAAAATTTGTCTTGTGTAACATTCCAAATTTTCAATTTGGAATGTTATACATTAGATCATCATTGCATATCATAAATTATTTGCTTTTGGTTTTGATCCTAGAAATTCTACGCAACTCAAGGACCCACGGAGAGAGTTGGGGATTTCGTTATTTTCATATTTGAGTTTTCTCAAATTTTGAGAATAGGATCATTTGATTTTAATTATTTTATCATCAATTATTTCTATTACAAAAATATGAGAGAGGGAATAAAATGACTTTCCCAAAATAAAGAAATATTGAGGATTTAATAATAAAATCAAATAAGATTTTATTTCGGAGTTTTTCGATATTTTATTTGAATTTAGGAAAAATGTGTGTTTTTCAAAATTGCATTTAGGCCCCAAATAAATGTTCACCTTGTGCGGCTTGATTTTAGAAGCCGGGGAAAATTTATTTCGGGATTTTTGGAGTCCGTTTAGTATTTCTTTTATTTGTTTTTTTGCATGGAATAATAAAAATAAAAAAATGCAACCGACCTACGGGCCGTGTCCGACCCGGACACTAGGCCCGTCCAGGCTTTATAAGCCGGGGATCCCAGCCCGGTTTTTTTTAGACGCCGGTTTTTCCCGAAAAACCGTTCGGTTTTTCCGACGGTTTTGTTCGTTTTTTTAGTTTCGGTTTTTTAATAGATCGGTTTTTCCGATTTATTTAAATAGCGAGCGTTCGTTCGTTCGTTCATTCTAGCGAACGTTCGTCATTTTTCTTTTCTCAGATTAAATCCGCGATTTTTCTGATCGTGATTCCTGATCCGATTTCCGTTTTAGTATAACTTTTCGCTCATTTATCGGAATCAGGTGATTCAACCGCCTGGAGTTTCGTCTCGAAACCCTCTATCCGTTTAACCAACTTAAATAGGTTTTCCACTGTAAAAATTGCACTAGATCCAGAATAGTAAACAAAGCCTGTTTCTTTTGCCGTTTGACTTTCGTTGCTTCGTTTGATTTGATTCTTTTTGCAAACTAGAGTTCTTAAGTTGAACTTTCTGGTTAGATCTCTTATTTGTGTTTTACCTATGCATTAGATGAATACTTATTGTATACTTGTTTGTTTGTCTGCGATAGAATACCCGGAGTGTGCCGCCTGTTACTTCGAATCTCTAGGTTTCGCGGATCATCAGCAAGGCAAGTAACACTTTGATCATACCTCCTACTACTCAGTTTTATTGCATTAGATCAATCCTCAAACATTGCATGATTAGGATCTAATTAAATTGTGGGATGGGAAGTAGTTGAGGTAGTACCTATTACCTGTTGTATTATCAAACCTTTGGGAGTTACTTCTACGTTTGCCTATTATGCCATGCTATGCTAGTAGACGTGGATTGGGTGAGTGATATCCATGACAGATGTGAGTTTGTTAATTAATGGTTTATCTAAGGTGGTAACTTAAACACACATCTGGGTGGATTGAGGTACCTGGGTATTCCAGGACTGCCTGTTTTTCTTTATGGACCGCCACCCAAGCCCAAAGGGATCATGAGATTTTTCATACTAGAAACTTTCGTGTGCAGCCACAAGCTATTATGGGCTCTAGCATAGTTGATTAAGTCGTGTGAACTCTTACAGGGTAGACTAGCAGATGTAGGGGAAAGTAGGTGTAATGGTCTATCCATCGTAAGGTGCTAGCGCTTCTGAAAGACTATGTCTCTGTCATCCGTTTCTCAAACACCGTGTAGTGCGAGAAACCAAACGGAGGCGATCGAGTCTTGTGGGGAAAAGTGCACAAACCTCTGCAGAGTGTATAAACTAATCATGGTTAGCCGTGTCCCCGGTTATGGACATCTTGAGTATCTAGTACTTGGATTATCATATGAATCTCAACATGTTACTCTAAAATTTAAATTTGATGGGTTTTGTTTAATGATGATGCTTAATTGGGATTGAGAATGCTGTCAACCATTCTCAATGTTTAACAACTACCATGATAGTTAAATAAAATTTATTCCTTTGCAGTAGGGAAAATCAGCTTTACGCAAAACTGTAACCATAGAGCTTTCCACCAGCCAAATATGCATATAGTATAGTTGTTTCATTCCATTACTCTCTGTGTGTTACCTTGCCATCATATTCCATGTGCTGACCCATTTCGGGATGCAACGTTAATGTTGCAGACTTTTCAGGCGATGATTAAGGAGTTTTAGGTTGTGGTTCTATACTCAGTGATGTCGTTGGAGTTGATGGACTCACTTATCTTCCAAGCCTTCCGCTGTTATCGTTATAGATGGCCTTAAGCCATATTTATTGTAATAGTTCTCTATTGAGACACTCGATGTAATAAGTGTGTGATTGCTACTTTGTTATAAATCCTCCCAGTACTGTGTGGTGTCACCATTACTGATCCAGGGATGACACCTGAGCACAGAGATCGGACTGTTTGAGGTCTGGTCGCTACAAAGATGGTATCAGAGCACACGCTGACTGTAGGACACGACCACTAAGCTAAAGACCTAGATCACTATTCACTCTCTTCTCTTCTGACCTCTCATCTTTTCTACTCTTTAGGATGGCGGATGAAAGGAACAAGTTCACGCAACCGGATGAAGATACACCCTTTGGACGTTACCTGAACGAAGTCACTAGATACCTGAACATAGGAGTACCAAGCTTCACCGGAACCTACAACGCCACCTTACCTGAAGAAGAGCGATGGATGATTCAAGTTCAAGTTCCAGGAAGTACGTCCATGCCAGTCACTGAGCCCATAGAGTTTTCTTTTGATGCACCAACTTGGAGTCTAGGAAAGAGCATGGAAACTCACATCGCCATGGGACACATTGGAGAATTCTACCGCAATGATCTCAAGGATACTATCTACCAGATTTATGGGTGCCGAGATGAGCACTGGGAGATGATCAGCACCAGAAAGGATAGATCAATTGCAGCTTTTATCCAGGAATTAAACCAGCACATTCGATGTCAGGAGAACCAGATGTGCGCCAACATGATAGACCTAAAGAAGGCAAGGACAAGAATCAAGGAACTAGAGGAAGAACTCAAGGCTACATGTGATGATTATGAAGAAGAAATAGAAGTATTAGTGGAGAAGAATGACGATCTGATCAAGAAGATCGGGATATTTATATGAGGCCCTACACCAGTAGATGAAGACGAAGAACCCAAGGAGATTCGCCCGGAAGACTACACCATCATCGACGACACCGACTCGGACCCAGATGATAGTGATGATGACTATGTTGATGAAGCTGGAGCAGATATCATGGAGTCTGTAACCGAAGAATATTTCTAGTAGACCACCTCATCAGTAGTAGTAGTCCACCATGTAAATACAGTAGTCCGAGCACTTTTGCGATAGTTAGATCGATTGTAAGCCCTTGTTTGATTGAATGAAGTGAATTGTTTGCTTTTGCCTCATGTGCATATGGGTAGTGTTTTCTCTTTAGACCCCCTCTATTCTTAAATCTCATCTTTTCTAAACCCTCAGATGCCTCCGAGACGTGACCCCGGATTTACCTTTCCCACCGGAGCTCACCCAGTTGATCCAGCAGCAGAACACATTGATGCAGTTGCTAGTCCAGAATCAGAATCAGGGGAACAACAACAACAACCCACCACCACCACCACCTGTTGATCACTTAGCCCGTTTTCTTAGGCTGAATCCGCCGGTGTTTTCCAGTAGCACCGAGCCGATAGTAGCAGATGATTGGCTCCGCAAGACAGCTAGAGAGTTGACCACAGCAGGATGCACAGATGCGGAGAAGGTGAAGTTTGCCGCACATCAGCTTGAAGGACCCGCAACATCATGGTGGGAGAATTTCACAGCCACTTTCCCTGTCGACACTGTCACATGGGACCAGTTTCAGCAGGCTTTTTGAACTGCCCATGTTTCAGCAGGAGCTATGGCCTTGAAGAAGCGAGAGTTTCGCAACTTGCGCCAAGGAGGACGGACAGTTGGCCAGTATGTGGAGGACTTTAGTAAATTAGCACGTTATGCCCCAGATGACGTTGCTACGGATGCAGCTAAGTAGGAGAAGTTTCTGGAAGGACTGAATGATGAGTTGAGCATGCAGTTGATGGTAGCAACCTTCAACAACTACCAGGAGTTGGTAGATCGTGCTCTTATGATTGAAGGGAAGCAGCAGCAAATTGAAAATTGCAAGAGGAAGTATGCACAAGGAAAGTACAATTTAGGAGCTCAGCAGAAGCCACGATTTACCCCTAGATCGGGAGGACATTTTTAGCATACTCATGGAGGAGGTACCTCGCACAATCACAATGGCACCAAGAATGGTAATGGTAATGGAGGAAGCAACGGCCAGAACCGTACCAACCCATCAACCCCAGCCAAGAAAGACCTGAGCCAAGTCACTTGCTTTAAGTGTCAGAAGACTGGACATTATGCCAATGAATGTCCTGAAGGCTAGAATGGCAATGGAAGCTCTGGGAAGAAGCCGAACCCTTTCAATAGGGGACAGGTGAACCACGTTAATGTGGAGGAGGTTGAAGAGCAGCCGGATGCCGTAATCTGTAAGTTTTTGGTTAAGTCATTTACTGCACTCGTTCTTTTTTATACTGGTGCGTCGCATTCATACATATCAAGGGGATTTGTGGATAAGTATAACTTGCCCACTAAGGTTCTTAGAACACCTATGCTAGTAAGCTCACCACGAGCGGAGTATATGGCCAGTCAAGGATGTTTCCAAGTGCCATTAAGTATAGGAAGGCATATTTTCCCAACGGATTTAATTATTCTAGAATCCCAAGGTTTGGATGTAATTCTCGGTATGGATTGGCTGTCGATGTATGGGGGAAACATCGATTGCGCCAGTAAGACAATTTTGCTTACGACGCCAGAAGGAAGAAGGATCAAGTATGTGTCCCAGCATGTGCCAAATAGGACACAAGTAAATTCCTTATCAGGAGTTGTGCAGGAGGAAGTACCAGTGGTAAGGGATTTCCCTGACGTATTTCCTGAATAGTTGCCAGGCATGCCACCGGATAGAGATATTGAGTTTTTGATTGAGCTATTGCCAGGCACAGGGCCAATATCAAAGAGACCATATAGGATGCCTGCAAAGGATTTGGTGGAGATTAAGAAGCAGATTAAGGAGTTACTGGATAAAGTATACATTCGCCCAAGTTCGTCGCCTTGGGGATCACCAGTACTTCTAGTGGAGAAAAAGGATGGATCGTTAAGGATGGTTGTTGACTATCGTGGGTTGAATGAAGTAACAATCAAGAACAAGTACCCACTACCAATGATCAATGATCTGTTTGATCGACTGCAAGGAGATAAGGTATTTTCCAAGATCGATCTGTGATAAGGATACAACCAGTTGAAGATTCGAGAACAGGATATACCTAAGACAGCTTTTACCACCAGGTATGGGCTGTACGAGTATACCGTTATGCCATTTGGTATGACTAATGCACCTGCCTGTTTTATGAACATGATGAACAAAGTGTTTATGGAGTTCTTGGATAAGTTCATCGTGGTGTTCATTGATGATATTCTGGTTTACTCGAAGAATGAAGAGGAGCATAAGGAACATTTGCGTTTGGTTCTTGGAAAGCTCAAGGAACATCAACTATATGCAAGTTTAGCAAATGTGAGTTTTGGTTGAAGGAAGTAGGATTCCTCGGACACGTTATATCCAGAGAAGGAATAGCAGTTGATCCCACTAAAGTTGATACAGTGACCAAGTGGGAGGCACCAACAACAGTTGGAGAGATCCAGAGTTTTCTTGGACTCGCAGGATACTACCGAAGATTTATTGAGAATTTCTCCAAAATTGCAAAACCTATGACGGAGTTGTTAAAGAAGGATACCAAGTTCATATGGACTGAGGAGTGTGAGGCTAGTTTCCAGGAGTTGAAGAAACGCTTGGTTACTTCACCAGTGTTGATTTTGCCAGACCAGACCAAGGATTATGAAGTGTATTGCGACACTTCATGACGAGGACTTGGAGCAGTGCTTATGCAGGAAGGGAGAGTTGTTTCATATGCCTCACGACAACTGAAACCCCACGAATTGAATTATGCCACGCATGATTTGGAGTTAGCAGTCGTAGTGCATGCATTGAAAACATGGAGACATTTCCTCATTGGAAATCATTGTGAAGTGTACACGGATCACAAGAGTTTGAAATACATTTTCACGCAGAAGGAGTTAAATCTCAAACAAAGGAGATGGTTGGAGCTCATCAAGGATTATGATATGAGATTGCATTACCATCCCGGAAAGGCTAATGTAGTAGTTGACGCATTGAGCTGTAAGAGCCATGTCAATACACTAATGACGGGAGAAATACCAAAGGTGTTAGCCGAGGATCTTCGTGAGCTATGTTTGGAAATAGTTCCGAGAGGCTATGTAGCAGCATTGGAGATTCAGTCAACTTTGATGGATAGCATCAGAGAAGCTCAGAAGACTGACAAGGAGATTGCCTCTATAAAGGAGAAAATGAGCGAAGGAAAGGCTAAAGGATTTCGTGAGGATGAGCACGACACCCTATGGTTTGAAGACCGTGTTTATGTGCCCAATGACCCGGAGATCAGGAAGTTGATTCTGCAAGAGGCACACGATTCACCATATTCGATTCACCCAGGAAATACCAAGATGTATTTGGATTTGAAGGATACCTTTCTGGTGGACCGGAATGAAGAAAGATATTGCGGAGTATGTAGCAGTTTGTGACGTATGTCAGAGAGTAAAGGCAGAGCATCAGAAGCCAGCAGGATTGCTATAGCCATTGCCGATACCCGAATGGAAGTGGGATAAGTTAGGCATGGATTTTATCACGGGATTACCCAGGACTCGTTCAGGCTATGACTCGATTTGGGTTGTAGTTGATCGGTTGACGAAAGTAGCTCATTTCATCCCGGTAAAGACCACTTACACCAGTGCTAAGTTGGCAAAGATATACATGACCTGGATTGTATGCTTACATGGAGTTCCGAGAAGTATAGTATCAGATAGAGGAACCCAGTTTACCTCAAAGTTCTGGAATCAGTTGCACGAAACTTTGGGTACCAGGCTAGAGTTCAGCACAGCTTTTCATCCACAGACAGATGGACAGACCGAGAGAGTCAATCAGATTTTGGAGGACATGCTGAGAGCTTGTGCGCTAGATTATGGATCTAGTTGGGACGACAATTTGCCATATGCAGAATTCTCTTACAACAACAGCTATCAAACCAGTTTAAAGATGGCCCCTTTCGAAGCCTTGTACGGAAGAAGGTGCAGGACCCCATTGTCCTGGGATGAAGTTGGAGACCGCCAGTTGTTTGGACCTGATTTGATTAAGGAGTCTGAACAGAAGGTGAAATTGATTCGCGATAGGCTCAAGGTAGCTCAATCCAGGCAGAAGAGTTATGCAGATTATAAACGCAAGGAGACAGTTTATGAAGTCGGAGACAGAGTTTATCTTCGAGTATCCCCACTCCGGGGAATAAAGCGCTTTGGTGTTAAGGGAAGGTTAGCACCACGATTTGTAGGACCATACCGAGTATTGGAACGTATGGGAGAAGTGGCCTACAAGTTGGAATTGCCCGAAGGATTGTCAGGAGTTCATGATGTGTTCCACGCTTCTCAGCTGAAGAAGTGCCACGCGGAGATGGCTGACATACCCTTGAGAGACACAGTGCCACTGGAAGCAATTCAGTTGGATAATAATTTAACCTATGAGGAGAAACCAGTTAAGATTCTCGAGTTTGCCAGCTGAGTCACCCGCAGCAAGGTTATCAAGTTTTGTAAGGTTCAGTGGAGCCACCACACGGAGGATGAAGCCACCTGGGAGCGAGAGGAAGATTTGCTGAAGGACCACTCTCACCTATTTTCTAGCCAACCCGAATCTCGAGGGCGAGATTCATCTTAAGGGGGGTAGGTGTGTAACATCCCAAATTTTCAATTTGGAATGTTATACATTAGTTCATCATTGCATATCATAATTTATTTTCTTTTGGTTTTGATCCTAGAAATTCTACGCAACTCAAGGACCCACGGAGAGAGTTGGGGATTTCATTATTTTCATATTTGAGTTTTCTCAAATTTTGAGAATAGGATCATTTGATTTTAATTATTTTATCATCAATTATTTCTATTAGAAAAATATGAGAGAGGGAATAAAATGACTTTCCCAAAATAAAGAAATATTGAGGATTTAATAATAAAATCAAATAAGATTTTATTTTGGAGTTTTTTGACATTTTATTTGAATTTAGGAAAAATGTGCGTTTTTCAAAATTGCATTTAGGCCCCAAATAAATGTCCACCTTGTGCGGCTTGATTTTAGAAGCCGGGGAAAATTTATTTCGGGATTTTTGGAGTCCGTTTAGTATTTCTTTTATTTGTTTTTCTGCGTGGAATAATATAAACAAAAACGCAACCGACCTACGGGTCGTGTCTGACCCGGACACTAGGCCCGTCCAGGCTTTATAAGCCGGGGAGCCCAGCCCGGGACCTCCCCAAACCCTAGCGCGCTGCCGCCTTCGCTGCCGCCGCCGCCGCCGCGCTGCACCGCCGACCGCTGCCCCGCCGCCGATGCACCACGCCGCTGCCGACCGTCGGAGCCCCCCCGCCGCCGCCGGAGCCTCGCCGAAGCCTCGCCGGAGTTGCCGGGTAGTTTTTTTTTAGACGCCGGTTTTTCTCGAAAAACCGTTCAGTTTTTCCGACGGTTTTGTTCATTTTTTTTAGTTTCGGTTCCTTTTAAATAGATCGGTTTTCCGATTTATTTAAATAGCGAGCGTTCATTCGTTCGTTCGTTCTAGCGAACGTTCGTCGTTTTTCTTTTCTCGGATTAAATCCGCGATTTTTCTGATCGCGATTCCTGATCCGATTTTCGTTTTAGTATAACTTTTCGCTCGTTTATTGGAATCAGGCGATTCAAGCGCCTGGAGTTTTCGTCTCGAAACCCTCTATCCGTTTAACCAACTTAAACAAGTTTTTGCCACTGTAAAAATTGCCCTAGATCCAGAATAGTAAATGAAGCCTGTTTCTTTTGCCGTTTGACTTTCGTTGCTTCGTTTGATTTGATTCTTTTTGCAAACCGGAGTTCTTAAGTTGAACTTTCTGGTTAGATCTCTTATTTGAGTTTTACCTGTGCATTAGATGAATACTTATTGTATGCTTGTTTGTTTGTCTGTGATAGAATACCCGGAGTGCGCCGCCTGTTACTTCGAATCTCTAGGTTTCGCGAATCATCAGCAAGGCAAGTAACACTTTGATCATACCTCCTACTACCCAGTTTTATTGCAATAGATCAATCCTCAAACATTGCATGATTAGGATCTAATTAAATTGTGGGATGGGAAGTAGTTGAGGTAGTACCTATTACCTGTTGTATTATCAAACCTTTGGGAGTTACTTCTACGTTTGCCTATTATGCCATGCTATGCTAGTAGACGTGGATTGGGTGAGTGATATCCATGACAGATGTGAGTTTGTTAATTAATGGTTTATCTAAGGTGGCAACTTAAACACACATCTGGGTGGATTGAGGTACCTGGGTATTCCAGGATTGCCTGTTTTTCTTTATGGACCGCCACCCAGGCCCAAAGGGATCATGAGATTTTTCATACTAGAAACTTCCGTGTGCAGCCACAAGCTATTATGGGCTCTAGCATAGTTGATTAAGTCGTGCGAACTCTTACAGGGTAGACTAGCAGATGTAGGGGAAAGTAGGTGTAACGGTCTATCCATCGTAAGGTGCTAGCGCTTCTGAAAGACTATGTCTCGGTCATCCGTTTCTCAAACACCGTGTAGTGCGAGAAACCAAACGGAGGCGATCGAGTCTTGTGGGGAAAAGTGCGCAAACCTCTGCAGAGTGTATAAACTAATCATGGTTAGCCGTGTCCCCGGTTATGGACATCTTGAGTATCTAGTACTTGGATTATCATATGAATCTCAACATGTTACTCTAAAATTTAATTTTGATGGGCTTTGTTTAATGATGATGATTAATTGGGATTGAGAATGCTGTCAACCATTCTCAATGTTTAACAACTACCATGATAGTTAAATAAAATTTATTCCTTTGTAGTAGGGAAAAATCAGCTTTATGCAAAACTGTAACCATAGAGCTTTCCACCAGCCAAATATGCATATAGTATAGCTGTTTCATTCCATTACTCTCTATGTGTTACCTTGCCAGCATATTCCACGTGCTGACCCATTTCAGGCTGCAACGTTAATGTTGCAGACTTTTCAGACGATGATTAAGGAGTTTTAGGTCATGGTTCTATACTCACTGATGCCGTTGGAGTTGATGGACTCACTTATCTTCCAAGCCTCCCGCTGTTATCGTTATAGATGGCCTTAAGCCATATTTATTGTAATAAGTTGTCTATTGAGACACTCGATGTAATAAGTGTGTGATTTCTACTCTGTTATAAATCCTCCAAGTACTGTGTGGTGTCAGCATTACTGATCCAGGGATGACACCTGAGCACAGAGATCAGACTGTTTGAAGTCTGGTCGCTACATCTTGACAGCATCAAGATCCTCAAGCCATGAAACATAAGGACTTGTCTCATCGCAGTTTAGTTCAGCCCCGGGATAGTGGACGGTCCTATCTACCAAGCGCCGGACATGTTTGCTTGATTGGAAATAAGCTGTCAATATAAATTGACATCTATTAATTCAACTGGTTCAAATAATCTCATATCGAAGACATAAATATGGTTAAGAAACTCACATAATGGTAGAACTGGAGGCATCTGCACATCGACCCAGATGTCTCTATTACCTTCAATATCATCTTCCGGACGAATATCAAAGGTGATAACCATATCAGGCTCAAATGCATAAGCCTTGCATAGTGCTTGCCAAGTTTTGCATTCAAAATAGGTGTATGTGTCTGCATTGTATAATTTGACGTTGAAGGTATAACCATGCTCGGTCTTCAAGTAAACTCTTTTTACCTCCATAGTTTCGTTAGGACTGAAACCTATCTTGGCAGGGGATAAGCTAGTAGAATAGTGAAATATTAAAATTAAAAGTTGAAGCAAATGAAGCATAAGTCATGCTTAATTATGAAAAAAGACTTGTCGTTGTGACTTATTCTATCCACTTTGAAGTTCTCATCCAGCTTGATGCTGAAGCGTCTATCATCAACTAGAAAATTTCTGCCGCATAGGCCGCGCTGGTCTTCGCAGTATTCGCACATAATGAAATCGTGTTCGTCGTCAGACGACATTCCTATGTTCATAGGTGAAACATTAAACACTTATTAGTTCTATTAATTCAACTAATTTTGTTAATTCAACTATTTCAACTAATTAATTGAACTAATTCAACTAAGCACTTACGAAAAATATACCTAAATAAAGTAGCTCAACTAATTCAACTAACTAGTTCAACTAATTAATTGAACTAATTCAACAAAACTAGTTCTATTAATTTTCTTACTAAAAATAAGGTAGCTAGTTCTATATAATAAAATGTCAATTAGATAATCAAATATCATATAACTAAATTAAATATATATCTAACATATAATTTATATCTAATTCATCTAACATTTTACATTAATATCTAACATATGTTCATATATAGCTGAAACATTAAACACTTACTAGTTCTATTAATTCAACTAAATAAACTAGTTCTATTAATTCAACTAAGCATTTACTAAAAATAAACTAGTTCTATTAATTTCTTACTAAAATAAAGTAGGTAGTTCTATATAGTAATATTTTGATTAGATCATCAAATCTCATATACCTAAATTTTCTTACTAAAAATAACTTGTTCTATAAATTCAACTAATTCAACTAAGAATTTACTAAAAATAAACTAGTTCTATTAATTTTCTTACTAAAATATATAAAGTAGCTATATATAGTAATATTTTAATTAGATCATCAAATCTCATATACCTAAATTTTCTTACTAAAAATAAACTAGTACTAATTCAGCTAGCTAGTTCAACTAAACATTTACTAAAAATAAACTAGTTATATTAATTCAACTAGTTCAAATAATCTCATATACCTAATTAATTAATATCTAGCTAATTCATCAAACAATTGACATTAATATTTAACTTCTCTATCTAATTCATCTAACAATTGACATTAGTATTTAACTTCTCTATCTAATTCATCTAACATTAACATTCTAACATTCTTATCTAAGTAATTCATCTAATTAACAATTTGACATGCATTAATTTAAAACACAGAAAACAGAAAATAAGTAAAAAAATTGTGGCATATGTGTGTGTGTGTATGTATGTGTGTGTGTGTACGTATGAGCGGGGGCGGCGGCGTACGGGCGGCGGCGCGAGATGGCGACGACGGGGACGGCGCGACGGGGGCGGCGGCGTACGGGCGGCGGCGCGAGACGACAACGACGGGGACGGCGCGACGGGGGCGGGGACGGCCGGGGCGTGCGCGACGACGGTGACGGGGACGGCCGGGGCGCGCGCGACGACGGGGACGGGGATGGCCAGGGCGCGCGACGTCGGGGACGGCCGGGGCGCGATGACGGCGATGGGGGACGGGGCGTGATACGGGGCGGGGGCGGCGACGAAGACGAACAGGATCTAACTGGAAATTTTTGTAAGTGTTGTATATATAAGAGAGGCCTTTAGTACCGGTTGGAGCCACCAACCGATACTAAATGCCAACTTTGGCCAGGCCAAGAGGCGGGAAAGAGCACCCTTTAGTACCGGTTGGAGCCACCAACCGGTACTAAAGACCATCCTTTGGTACCAGTTGGAGCCTCCAACCGGTACTAAAGGTTGCGCTGCCACCCGCGATGCACAAAGTTTAGTCCCACCTCGCCGGGCGAAGGGCAGCCACAATAGTTTATAAACCCAGCCGCGGCTGCCCTTTCGAACTCCTCTATAAAGCAGGCTTCTGGGCCTAATTACGGCGCGCTGCCCTGTGAGTCTGCTTACCCTTGTGGGCCTGAAATTGCACGCCCGTGGTCTAGCAGGCCCACAGGGCAGCGCCCCAAATTTTTTTATATAGTTTTTTTCTTTTCTGCTTTATTTTTTCTTCTATATATTTCTGAGTAGTTTTTTTCTTTTCTGCTATATTTATTTTCTTCTATTTATTTTTGAGTAGTTTTTTATATAGTTTTTTTCTTTTCTGCTATATATATTTTCTTCTATTTATTTTATATACCATGTCAAGTTGATGGTTGAAAGTTGATGGTGTGGCTTTGAATGGTGCATACTGAATGCACAAAAAGTCTGGAGTTATAGTAAGTTTCAAAAAATGAAGTGTCGGTGTAACAAACGAGTTCTCGTCCGAAACCCTGATACTCCGAAAGAGATTGTCCAGTTTGTACATGAAGTGTGTCCAGTTTTTGCCGTGACCCTCTCTACTCTTTCGCACATGCTATGCGGGTGAAATGATGATACCATGCCAAATCTCAACATTTTCACAGTTCATTTTGTAGTGATTTTCAATTTCACGGTCATTTAGCTCTCTAAAGAATTAGGTAAATGACTAAAAACAGCAAATGATGTCAGAACATGTTGGAAATTGATGATGTCACTTTGAATGCTGCATACTGAATGCAAAAGAAGTCGGGAGTTCAAGTAAGTTTAAAAAACATTGAAGTGCCCGTGTAACAGATGAGTTCTCGTTCGAAACCCTGATACTCCGAAAGACATTGTCTATTTTGTACACGAAGTGCGTCCAGTTTTTGCCGTGACCCTCTCTACTCTTTCGCACATGCTATGCGGGTGAAATGATGATACCATGCCAAATTTCAACATTTTCGCAGTTCATCTCGTAGTGATTTTCAATTTCACGGTCATTTAGCTCTTTAAACAATTCGGTAAATGACTGAAAAACAACAAATGATGTCAGAACATGTTGGAAATTGATGACGTCGCTTTGAATGTTGCATACTGAATGCAAAAGAAGTCCGGAGTTCAAATAAGTTTAAAAATCATTGAAGTGCCCGTGTAACAGATGAGTTCTCGTCCGAAACCCTGATACTCCGAAAGACATTGTCCAGTTTGTACACGAAGTGCGTCCAGTTTTTGCCATGACCCTCTCTACTCTTTCGCACATGCTATGCGGGTGAAATGATGATACCACGCCAAATTTCAACATTTTTACAGTTCATTTTGTAGTGATTTTCAATTTCACGGTCATTTAGCTCTCTAAACAATTAGGTAAATGACTGAAAAACAACAAATGATGTCAGAACATGTTGGAAATTGATGACCTCGCTTTGAATGCTGCATACTAAACGCAAAATAAGTCGGGAGTTCAAATAAGTTTTAAAAACATTGAAGTGCCCGTGTAACAGATGAGTTCTCGTCCGAAACCCTGATACTCCGAAAGACATTGTCTAGTTTGTACACGAAGTGGGTCCAGTTTTTGCCGTGACCCTCTCTACTCTTTCGCACATGCTATGCGGGTGAAATGATGATACCATGCCAAATTTCAACATTTTCACAGTTTATTTTGTAGTGATTTTCAATTTCACGGTGATTTAGATCTTTAAACATTTCGGTAAGTGACTGAAAAACAACAAATGATGTCAGAACATGTTGGAAATTGATGATGTCGCTTTGAATGCTGCATACGGAACACAACAAGTCCGGAGTTCAAATAAGTTATTAAAAATAAAAAAGAGGTGCAATGCTGGTTAATTTGCTTCAAGCCTTTCGGAATAGTGTAGACTGCACTACACATAGCTCAGTGCAATCTATGCTATTTCGAAAGGCTTGAAGCTAAGCAACGTGCAGGTGAGCATTGCGCCTCTTCGTCATTGTCTCTGCACTCACGGCTTATAAACCGCTCATACTGCCTCTCTCTTGGCGAGGTGGGACTAAAAATCAGCTTACTAAGAAACTCTAGTACCGGTTCATGCCATGAACTGGTACTAAAGGTCTTCGTGGGGCCCCAGCCTGACCACAGCTGCACTAGCCTCATTAGTACCGGTTTGTGGCATGAACCAGTACTAAAGGTTGCCCACGAACCGGTACTAATGATGTTCGCCCGCCTAGCTGTTGGAACCGGCACTAATGGTCACATTAGTGCTCACTCAAATTCAAACCGGCACTAATGTGCTTCACATTTGACCCTTTTTCTACTAGTGATAGTGGATAATGGAATGGCTAATAGATGGAAAAAGAATCAAATGCTCTGTTATGGATTTTGTTTCTCGTTTACATTTTCCTTGATTTGAACATGGTAAAACTAAGATTCGCGTTCATAACACTGATGCACTCACTGATGAAGATTTTTCTTGCACAATGGATGAAGAAATAACCGTGACTACCATGGTTCTCCTCTGCCTAAGCATTTAACCTTCGACAATCAGATTCTATACCACATTGTCACTTATACCATGTGTCCGCTGGCTGGGATGCATACTAATAATGCAATATCCGATGTTCTTTGGAACACCATCCATGAGGGTTATATCTTCGATGTTGAAGACATGTTCTTGCGCATCCTAATGGATTCAGCTCTGTGTCCTAAAACAATCAAAGTATTCGCTCCATGGATTCAGAAAGTAGTTGACTATGCAATGAAGACCGAATATCTTGCTAAAGTTACTCACAAGAGCTTCATTCCTCCTGTGCATGATACACTGAAAGTTCTGGAAGATATTTCTTCAGGAAAAGCACCAGTGTCAAGCACTTCTAACTATCATAACACTTTCAATGGACCAAAGCTGACCAAGCGTGATCGTCTGCCGAATACTCAACCTCCTTTACATCTTGAAGTGAGCATGCGCACTCAGCAGTTGCTATTGAGGCATATGGTCGAAGGCCGCCAAGAGAAAGAACATCTGGCTGCCAAACTTAACACTATTCACAACCGACCAAAAGTTGTGCATATGATTACAGCAGAAAACAAGAAACACTTATGGAAATTGCTTCAGAAATTTTTCTCCTAGAAACAACTCAGCAATTCTCACCCTCATGAACTCTACCAGTACATTGACCAAGGGTTTACTGATGAAGATTTTCATGATCGCCCCACTCCACCTTTTCCAGCTCGTGAACCTACAAAAAATTTACTTCGAATTCAGCTATGCAAATTGCTCGATGAATCAGAAGCTGCTTTGCCAACTGTTAAGCCTTATGAAGAAAATCCTCTATCCCGCAAGTGCAATGAGGCTGGTCCCAATGTTCCTTCCTCATCCAAGACTCAAGTCAGTCTCAAAGGATCAGCTGCTGCTGTTGCCGCTGAATACGAAGATGCTCCGCACACTTTTGAATCAGATACTTCGTCAAACAGTTCCTCGGGCGATGCCTCAGAGTGAATCAAATTCGCAGTTTTCCACTCATGTTGTTTCATCATCTTTTTGACACTATCTAACAAAAGGGGGAGAATAACATCGAGAGTTTGATAGATTTGCTCTGTTGGATTTGGTGTTTATGTTTTCTCGCGCTATCTTTTGAGACAATTGCACCATTTCATGTGCTTTGATGTAAAACTTGTGTTATGAGCTGTAATACTAATAACCCCGCCTGTTGCACTATTCTCTTTCGAAGCTCTTTGTTTTGCAGGTGAAATTGTTAACAAAAGTTATGAATGATTGTACTTTACTCTCATTGGATTATCCGTCTCCAATGCGAATCACTACCTCGTATGATTGAAAATTCACCACACTCTCAAATGAACTGCAAGGAATTCTACTGTATATCAATTAACCCTGCATACATCCAGGGGAGTACATTTCATCATCGAGTCAAGTAACACAAGTTCACTCTTGTTCGATTTACAATTTACTTATCTATCTTCACTCCGATGATTATTTGTTTTGTCAACAACCGTCCAAAAAGGGGGAGATTATTGGTGCAATGATAGGCCCCTTATGTTTTGGAGTTTGTTGAGATAAACAGTTTGGGACTTATGTGTTTGCTAGTGCACATGGAGTAACAGGTCCCTGGAGTAATCAAGGAGTTTGATGAAAACGATGAAGATAATCTTCCTGCACAACAGCGAAGGTTATCACCGAAGATAAAGCTAACGAGAGTGACCCATAAAAATTGCTGAAGTCTAAGCAATTGGTTCAGTGATTGTTTGAAGCAAATGAGTGCGCTCGAGGAAGAATGGAGACAAAGTGAAGACGTAGCATTTATTTCGTTCTTCTTCTTCTTTCATTTAGTCATAGGACCACCATACTATTAAGAGGGGTATAGCATTTCGAAGGTTTGATTCTCTGATGCTAAACCCAAACCTATGAAAGATATGAGAGAAATATCTTTGTGCTTTGAGAAAATACTTGCCAGCAAGAGACTGTGATCTTCTTCACTGTGTGTTGGTGTACAAAAGTAGGGGTCCCTTTTTGTACCCCTTTACTTGTGCGCGGGTAGTCGCAGCCCCACGCCCGCGGCCACACTTGGCTGGGCAGAAGAAGCCAAGGTTACCAGAGCCATGCCCAAGACCAGGATCATGAAGAACTGAGGGGCAAGGTGAAACTCCCCCGGCAAGGTCCTTGCCAGGCGCTGCCTTCACGGCCCTGGCAAGAACCTTGCAGGGGCAACTTGCCCAACGCCAGCAGGGCTGCCACCCTTGGGCCTAAGTGTTCCGACGCCCTCAACCACATTAGAACCAAAGCTTGGGAGGCACCTCTATGCTGGCATGCAAATCTGTGTGAAGACCAAGAACATACAAGACTAGATGAGAATCAGAAAACGAAGATCCTCAGCAAGATCCTTGCCGAGGATACCCACGAGACCCCCACGGCAAGACCCTTGCCGGGGACACCCACGATGCCGTGACAAGACCATTGCCGAAGACATCCGCGAGGCCGCAGCCAGGCCCATGTTACGTCTCCGTCGTATCTATAATTTTTTATTGTTCCATGCCAAAGTTCTACAACTTTCATATACTTTTGGCAATTTTTATACTATTTTTGGGACTAACATATTGATCCAGTGCCCAGTCCCAGTTCCTGTTTGTTGCATGTTATTTGTTTCGCGAAAATCCATATCAAACGGAGTCCAAACGGGATAAAAATGGACGGAGATTTTTTTGGAATATATGTGATTTTTGGGAAGTGAAATCAACGCGAGACGATGCTCGAGGGGCCCACAAGGCAGGGGGCGCGCCCTTGACCCCCGTGGCCACCCCGTAAGGCGGTTGATGCCCTTCTTTTGCCGAAGAAAGCTTATATCCGGATAGAGATCGTGTTAAAATTTCAGCCCAATCGGAGTTACGGATCTCCGGAATTATAAGAAACGGTGAAAGGGTAGAATCTGAGAACGCAGAAACAAAGAGAAACAAAGAGACAGATCCAATTTCGGTGGAGGCCATGGACCAGAGGGGAAACCCTTCTCCCATCTAGGGATGAGGTCAATGAAGAAGAAGAAGGAGGGGTCTCTCTCCCCCTCGCTTCTGGTGGCACCGGAGTGCCACCGGGGGCCATCATCATCACCGCAATCTTCACCAACAACTTCACCGCCATCATCACCAACTCTTCCCCCCTCTATGCAGTGGTGTAACCTCTCTCTTACCCGCTGTAATCTCTACTTAAAAATGGTGCTCAACGCTATATATTATTTCCCAATGATGTATGGCTATCCTATGATGTTGAGTAGATCCGTTTTGTCCTATGGGCTATTTGATGATCAAGATTGGTTTGAGTTGCATGTTTTATTATTGGTGCTTTCCTATGGTGCTCTCCGTGTCGCGCAAGCATGAGGGATCCCCGCTGTAGGGTGTTGTAGTACGTTCATGATTCGCTTATAGTGGGTTGCGTGAGTGACTGAAACACGGGGGTTGTTGCGTATGGGATAAAGAGGACTTGATGCCTTATAATGCTATGGTTGGGTTTTACCTTAATGATCTTTAGTAGTTGCCGATGCTTGCTAGAGTTCCATTCATAAGTGCATATTATCCAAGTAGAGAAAGTATGTTAGCTTATGCCTCTCCCTCAAATAAAATTGAAATAATGATTACCGGTCTAGTTATCGATTGCCTAAGGACAAATAACTTTCTCATAACAAAAAGCTCTTTACTAAAACTAACTTAGTTGTGTCTTTATCTAAACAGCCCCTACTTTTTATTTACATGCTCTTTATTATCTTGCAAACCTATCCAAAAACACGTACAAAGTACTTCTAGTTTCATACTTGTTCGAGGTAAAGCGAATGTTAAGTGTGCGTAGAGTTGTATCGGTGGTCGATAGAACTTGAGGGAATAATTGTTCTACCTTTAGCTCCTCGTTGCGTTCGACACTCTTACTTATCGAAAGAGGCTACAATTGATCCCCTATACTTGTGGGTTATCAAGACTTTTTTCTGGCGCCATTGCCGGGGAGCAATAGCGTGGGGTGAATATTCTCGTGTGTGCTTGTTTGCTTTATCACTAAGTAATTTTTATTTGCTATTATTAGTTGTTTTATATCTTTAGTTATGGGTAGGAAACGCAAAATACCAAAAAAATAGTTGTACATACTGAATCAATGGTTGAAGAACCACTCAAAATCTATCACATTGTTGAAGCATATTACTTGGATCATCTTCGATCCCTATGTGCCCGTGCTGAAACCCCAACTAGCTTAGTTGAGGGAAAATCTTTAGATGAGCACCGTATATCTGAAAAGGGAAACTTTTACTGGGTCAGATTCATCGCTTGCAATGTTATGCTTGGAATTTATGAGAAATATATGATTTTACTTGTTGTTCTGAAAACCCTAAGAAACACCTTCCCTATTAATGTGAGTTTAGTGATAATGGAATCGTATCTTCGTATGCTAAGCGTGTTTATAATTACTATGATGTTCAACAAATTTAAGAATTTGTTGCTTTTAAGGGTGCTTACGAAATTGCTTCTTTGATTGAAAAGTATGATGCTACTCTTTACAAATCTGAAATTTTTGCCATACTTAAATATTGCAATGATAATTATGTTTCTAATGCTTATGTTGAACCATATATTGAGGACTACCCCGCTGTCTAAGAAGAGACTAATATTTTGCAAGAGTCTATGGAAGAAGAAATTGATGAAACTGTGAGCTCATTGGATGAAAAAGATGAGGAGGAGAGCGAAGAACAAAAGGAGGAAGAGCGGATTAGCTACCCGTGCCCACCTTCTAATGAGAGTAACTCTTCAACTCATACATTGTTTAATTTCCCTTCGTGCTTACCGAAGGATGATTGCTATGATGATTGTTATGATCCCGTTGATTCTTTTGAAATGTCCCTTTTTTATGATGCTTGCTATGCTTGTAGCCAAGATGCCAATACGAATTATGCTTATTGAGATGAACTTGCTATAGTTCCTTATGTTAAACATGAAATTGTTGCTATTGCACCCACGCATGATAGTCCTATTATCTTTTTTAATTCTCCCAACTACACTATATCGGAGGAGTTTACCCTTATTAAGGATTATATTGATGGGTTGCCTTATACCATTGCATATGATGATTTTGATAGATATAATATGCATGTGCTTGCTGCTCCTACTTGCAATTATTATGAGAGAGGAACTATATCTCCACCTCTCTATGTTACCAATATGATAAAATTGCAAGAAACTGCTTATATTATGCATTGGCCTTTACTAGGTGTGCATGAATTGTTCTTTTATGACATGCCGATGCATAGGAAGAGAGTTAGACTTCATCATTGCTTGATATATGTTGCTTTGTGCTCACTACTAAATTACAAATCATTGTTAATTAAAATTGGCTTTGATATACCTTGGGATCCGGGTGGATTCATTACTTGAGCACTATATGCCTAGCTTAATGGCTTTAAAGAAAGCTCTGCCAGGGAGACAACCCGGAAGTTTTAGAGAGTCATTTATTTCTGTTGAGTGCTTTCATATAGTTCAAAAACAATAAAAATAAAGAGGGGAACCCAAAACTTTTTCAAAAAGGAAAGTGAAAGTGAGAAAGACAAGCATTGTTGAAGTGGGAGAGCTCCTTGTACTTTGTTCATGCTCACGGCAACTTTGTGAATCTTGATTACAGAAACTTTTCAACAAAAATAATTATCCCCCTGTACAATTCCATTGTATTATAAAAATAATGTGCCAAGGTTTGCCTATAGGATGTTTACAAAGCTTGTTCGTTTGTACGGTGCAGGACAGAAACTTTGCCTGTAGTGCGCGATTTTACATTTATAGCTGGAACGTCAAATGGTTCCGATTCTTTTTGCACTGTCTTCCTATGCAAAGTTTTTAGTTTTCCTAATTCTGGCAGAATTTTTCAAGTATCATAAGTATGGTGAATGTTCAGATTATTACAGACTGTTCTGTTTTAGACAGATTCTGTTTTTGATGCATAGTTTGCTTGTTTTGATGAAACTATCGATTTATATCAGTGGATTAAGCCATGGAAAAGTTATATTACAGTAGACACAATGAAAAAACAAAATATGAATTGGTTCGCAATAGTACTTAGAGTAGTGATTTGCTTTATTATACTAACGGATCTTACCAAGTTTTCTGTTGATGTTTTGTGTGGATGAAGTGTTCGATGATCGAGAAGGTCTCGAAGTGAGAAGAAGGAAGAGAGGCAAGAGCTCAAGCTTGGCGATGCCCGAGGAAGCCCAAGTAAATATTCGAGCAGACTCAAGCATCTAAGCTTGGGGATGCCCCGGAAGGCATCCCCTCTTTCGTCAACAAGTATCGGTATGTTTTCGGATTCGTTTCGTTCATGCGATATGTGCAATCTTGGAGCGTCTTTTGCATTTAGTTTTCACTTTTCTTTTATGCACTATGCTGGTATGAGATAGTCCTTGGTTGATTTATAGAATGCTCTATGCACTTCACTTATATCTTTTGAGTATGGCTTTATAGAATGCTTCATGTGCTTCACTTATATCATTTGAAGTTTGGATTGCATGTTTCTCTTTACATAGAAAACAACCATTTGTAGAATGCTCTTTTGCTTCACTTATAGTTGTTAGAGCGTGGGCATATCTTTTGTAGAAAGAATTAAACTCTCTTGCTTCACTTATATCTATTTAGAGAGATGACAGGAACTGGTCATTCACATGGTTAGTCACAAAATCCTACATAAAACTTGTAGATCATTAAATATTGTAGGATCTAGAAGTAGATGTGTCTAGAGGGGGTGATTAGACACTTCATGCTAAATTTGCAATTTTTAAGCTTTTTCGGTTTAAGTGGAGTTTAGACACAATTACAATCACACACAATACATATCAAGCAAGCATGCAAAGAGTATATGAGCAGCGGAATGTAAAGCATGCAACTTGCAAGAATGTAAAGAGAAGGGTTTGGAGAATTCAAACGCAATTGGAGACACGGATGTTTTTCCCGTGGTTCGGATAGGTGGTGCTATCCTACATCCACGTTGATGGAGACTTCAACCCACGAAGGGTAACGGTTGCGTGAGTCCACACAGGGCTCCACCCAAGGGTAATGGTTGCGCGAGTCCACACATGGCTCCACCCACGAAGGGTCCACGAAGAAGCAACCACCCACAAAGGGTCCACGAAGAAGCAACCTTGTCTATCCCACCATGGCCATCGCCCACACAGGACTTGCCTCACTAGCGGTAGATCTTCACGAAGTAGGCGATCTCCTTGCCCTTACAAACTCCTTGGTTCAACTCCACAATCTTGTCGGAGGCTCCCAAGTGACACCTAGCCAATCTAGGAGACACCACTCTCCAAGAAGTAACAAATGGTGTGTAGGTAATGAACTCCTTGCTCTTGTGCTTCAAATGATAGTCTCCCCAACACTCAACTCTCTCTCATAGGATTTGGATTTGGTGGAAAGAAGATTTGAGTGGAAAGCAACTTGGGAAGGCTAGAGATCAAGATTCATATGGTAGGAATGGAATATCTTGGTCTCAACACATGAGTAGGTGGTTCTCTCTCAGAACATATGAGTTGGAATGGTGTATGCGTTCTGATGGCTCTCTCATCGAATGAGAAGGAGGTGGAGGGGTATATATAGCCTCCACACAAAATCCAACCGTTACACACAGTTTTCCAATCTCGGTGGGACCGAATCAATAAACTCGGTCGGACCGAAAATGTAAACCTAGTGACCGTTAGAGATTTCGGTGGGACCGACTGGATCAACTCGGTGGGACCGATGTGCTAGGGTTAGGGTAAATCCAAAACTCGGTTTGACCGATTACTCAAACTCGGTGGGACCGATTTGGGTAATAAGTGAAACTGAGATTTGGCCAAGCAAACTCGGTGGAACCGATTGCATATCTCGGTGGGACCGAGAATATTGCAATGGGTAACAGAGAGTTTGCAAGCCCATCTCGGTGAGACCGAGATCCCATCGGTGAGACCGAACTGATTAGGGTTTGGCAGTGGCTTATGACAAGTGAAACTCGGTGGCGCCGGATAGGAAGAATCGGTAGGACCGAGTTTGGCTTAGGATTTAGGTCATATGTGGAAGTGGGAAAATAGCTGAGGGTTTTGGAGCATATCACTAAGCACATGAAGCAAGAGGCTCATTAAGCAACACCTCATCCCTCCTTAATAGTATTGGCTTTTCCTAAAGACTCAATGTGATCTTGGATCACTAAAATGTAAAATGAGGAGTCTTGAGCTTGAAGCTTTAGCCAATCCTTTGTCCTTAGCATCTTGAAGGAGTTCCCACAACCTTTAGTCCATGCCACTCCATTGTTGAACTTATCTGAAACATGCTAGATAAAAACGTTAGTCCAACAAGAGATATGTTGTCATCAATTATCAAAACCACCTAGGGAGCACTTGTGCTTTCAATCTCCCCCTTTTTGGTAATTGATGGCAACATACATCAAAGCTTTAGATAAAGATATAAAGAACAGCAAGTAAAGCTTTGGAAGGACATGTAACAAGCATAGGCTCCCCCTACATGTATGCACTCATGTAAATATGAAATATAGAGGCATGTGAGAGCATAACCATGACAGAGTAGGCAATGTGTTACATGTATCTTGGCCATATGCATCAGAGCAAAAGATTATCAAGGAAAATACCTTCATGCTCATGAGTCCTTCTTGCAAACAGTATGTACATAAGCAAGAACTCCTCATACTCATGATTTTGATGCATATACTTACCTTGTGGTCTTGAGTTGGCTTAGGATGGAATGAACCTGCACAAACAAGGTTAGATAACACAGGTACGTCCACTAGCCAGAGCAAACAAAAGAAACCACAAGAATACCAAGACTGGGATGACATGTAGAGAGTGAGTATAAGGTACCATATTGAATTCAACATGTCCCCAAGAATAAAGATATGCAATGAATTTGACTGATTTCTTTCCCTTAGGTGTCTTGCTCCCCCTGAATCTTACATGGGATATTGGGAGAAGATAGGAAATAGAAAATCAGAGCTGAAAGATATGAATAGAACTAAATTCAAATGAGTTCATATGAACATGTCTTTCCCCCAAAAAGACATGTGGCATCTCTCCTCTTGAACATCAAGCATCTGGGATCCTTGAGTATTCTCTCCCCCTTGGAGATTTCTTTCTCCCCTTAATATATGGGATCCTTGAGTATTCTCTCCCCCTTAGTACTTTCTCCTTTGTAGGTGATAAGCTTTTGATGTGATCTCTCTCTCCCTGATGATAAGCTTTGATGTGATCTCTCTCTCCCCCTTTGACATCAATTTCCAAGAAGGTTTTTCCTGGAATCCGTCGAATAGGTTTGGTCCTTGAGATTCAGTACAAAGCAGGGAATAAAACTGTGATGCTTGTAGAGGACAAGATTCATTGAGTGGAGCTGGATCAGAAGAAATATAGAATATGTGGCAAACTGTTTTTCCTGTTGCGAAATCGGTGGCACCGAGTGGCATGTTTCGGTAGTACCAAAGGGATTCGGTTGGACCGAAAATAGCTATTCGGTGAAACCGAGTTCATCACACAGAAAACACTTGTCACCTCAGCTCACTAGTCAAGTAAGATCTCACAAAGATTTGCAATGAATTAGCTGAAAGATTTGCAAGGAATTTGATGCAGAAATATGCAGAACAAAAATCAAAAAGAAAAGGGTAAAAGTTTCTAGATGAAGTTTTTTTTTGATTGAAAAAGAAAGAAACAAATATGCAAGGGACAAATGCAATAGCTCAGAAAAGAACACAAGAGAACTTCATCTAGAATTGGGCGGTGACATAGTCACCTATGTTAGAGTATATTGACTTAGGAGTCAAGTGAGAACACTTGATCATAGGTCATACTCATCGTTTAAGCTCAAAATGGGGTTACCATTTTTCGTTTAAGCATCTTGATGTATTCACATCTTGTTGAGTTGCTTTGACTCATGTCTTGGAGTAAAGCTTCTCTAAGATGGAATAACATACCTTGGGTGGTGATGTGGTTCTTGCTCATGTAGTTGAACTTGTGTGGGTGCTCAAGGTTGATGTAGTTCATCAAGAGTTGGGAGCACCACTTGGAGTTTGAGTTCATCTACCTACATGGGTTAGTTCTTGCAAGGAAGAGCACTTGTGTATCCAAAAATGACAATCATGAAGCTTAACATAGAGTTTGTCAAAGGATATGTTTGAATGGTTTTGTGCTTCCTTGTCTTCAACCACTATTGTGTAGAGTCTTGGTGATGTAGAGATTGCTCAAGATGTGAGTGAGTCGCAATCTCATGGAATTAGATTCAACCAAGCACCTACATGGGTTAGACAACATGCAAGGTGCAAATATATCCAAGACATAAGATAGTTATCATAAGAGATATATCATGGATTAGTCATAAGCTCATGTCTTGCATGTATCCAATGGAGTTTCTACTCCAAGTTCGAAGCATCAATGATGTTCAATTCTCCTCTCAACCTGCAAAACACTTTCTCATCAAGCGGTTTAGTGAATATATCCGCTAATTGCTTATCGGTGCGAACATGCTTAAGATTGATGTCACCCTTAGCAACATGATCTCGAATGAAATGATGACGAACTTCAATATGCTTAGTTCGAGAATGTTGTACAGGATTATGACCAATTTTGATAGCACTTTCATTGTCACAAAGCAGTGGAACATGTTTCACATAAATCCCATAATCTTTAAGAGTTTGGGTCATCCAAAGTAATTGAGCGCAACATGAACCAGCGGCAATGTATTCCGCTTCGGCGGTGGATAAGGATACCGAGTTTTGTTTCTTGGAAGACCAAGACACAAGAGATCTACCAAGAAATTGACAAGTACCCGAAGTGGACTTTCTATCAACCTTGTCTCCGGCATAATCCGAGTCGGAATAGCCAACAAGATCAAAAGAAGACCTCTTAGGATACCAAATGCCAAAATTTGGTGTATGGATTAAATATCTCACTATCCTTTTCACAGCCTTAAGATGACAATCTTTAGGAGCAGCTTGATATCGTGCACACATGCACACACTTAGCATAATATCGGGACGTGAAGCACATAGGTATAACAATGAACCAATCATAGAGCGATAAACCTTTTGATCAACCGGTTCACCATCTTTGGTTAAATCATTATGTCCACTAGTAGGCATGGGTGTAGACATACCTTTGCATTCTTGCATATTGAACTTCTTGAATAAGTCCTTGGTGTACTTTGTTTGAGAGACAAATGTACCTTCCTTAGTTTGCTTGATTTGCAACCCGAGAAAGAATTTGAGTTCACTCATCATAGACATCTCAAACTTCTCTGACATTAGCTTTCCAAACTTTTCACTAAAGAGAGGGTTAGTTGAACCAAATATGATATCATCAACATAAATTTGGCATACAAATAGTTCTCCATTAACCCTTTTAGTAAAAAGAGTAGAATCAATTTTACCAATTTCAAAACCACTTGTAGTAAGGAACTTGGTCAAGCATTTATACCATGCTCTAGGAGCTTGTTTAAGACCATAAAGAGCTTTGTGAAGTTTGTAAACATGATTTGGTTTCTTAGGATTGATAAAGCCGGGAGGTTGTTTGACATAAACTTCCTCCTCTATTTCACCATTTAGAAAAGCACTTTTAATGTCCATTTGGTACAAGGTGATATTATGGTGATTAGCATAGGCAAGTAAGATGCGAATGGACTCAAGTCTAGCAACGGGAGCATACGTCTCACCATAGTCCATACCTTCGACTTGTGTGTATCCTTGGGCGACGAGACGTGCTTTGTTGCGAACCACTTGTCCATCTTCATCTTGCTTGTTGCGAAACACCCATTTGGTACCAATGATGTTGTGGTTGTTGTCGGGCTTCTCGACCAATGTCCAAACTTGGTTTCTCTCAAAATTATGTAGCTCTTCATGCATAGCGTTTATCCAATCCGGATCTTCCAATGCTTCTTCAACCTTCATAGGTTCAATGCTAGAGATGAATGAATAGTTTTCACAAAAGTTAGCTAAACGAGTTTTTGAGCGAGTGATTCTCCCGGTTTGTATATCATTGAGGATTTGCTCGACGGGATGATCTTTGGCAATTCTTGCTCGAACTCGTGAGAGCTTTTGCTTGGGTCTTCGTTGAACATCTTCTTCATCTTGTTCTTCTTCTTGGCCTTCTTCATTGTTGACGTCGTCGTTCTCTTGTCGTGGTGGAGAAGGAGGTTGTTGATGTTCGTCTTGACGTATTTCCTCGTTTTCTTCATCTTGATGTGTCCCACTTGTGGATGCTTCCGTGTCGATTCTTGGTTCACCTTGTCGTGAAGTAGAAGCTTCCACTTGGACGGATGAAGTACTCTCCTTCACCTCCGTTGGACGAATTTTGCCAATGGACAAGTCTTGAATTGCTTCTGAAGGGTCTTTGTCTCCTACATCAATTGGCAATTGCTCTACTTGCGAGCCATTAGATTCATCAAACTTCACATCTACCGTCTCTTCAACCTTTCGGGTGAAATTGTTGTAGACACGGTAAGTGTGAGAGTTTGAGCCATAACCAAGTAGAAAACCTTCATGAGATTTAGGAGCAAACTTTGAACGACGATGCTTATCAAGAATGTAGCACTTTGAGCCGAATACTCGAAAGTATCCAACTTGAGGCTTGTTACCGGTGAGGAGCTCGTATGCCGTCTTGCCGAGTAGCTTGTGAAGATATAAGCGATTTGTTGCGTGACAAGCTGTCTCAACCGCTTCTGCCCAAAAGTGCTTTGGCGTCTTGTATTCATCAAGCATCGTTCTTGCCATTTCGATGAGCGTCCGGTTCTTCCTCTCAACAACTCCATTTTGTTGAGGTGTGTACGTAGCCGAGAACTCGTGTGAAATCCCTTCTTCGTCAAGAAAGGTGTCCACATTTGCGTTCTTGAACTCCGTTCCGTTGTCACTCCGAACCTTCTTGATCTTCACATCAAACTGATTTTGGGCCTTCCTAGCGAAGTTTCTGAAGATCTTCTGGACCTGCGACTTGTCATTAAGAAAGAACACCCACGTAAATCTTGAAAAATCATCAACTATAACTAGACCAAAAGAATTTCCACCGAGACTCTTGTAGGCGTTGGGACCAAAAAGATCCATGTGAAGTAGCTCGAGTGGCCTCCTTGTGGTCATGATGTTCTTCACGGGATGTCTTCCTCCAACCTGTTTACCTGCTTGACAAGCACTGCAAAGTCTATCCTTATCAAATATGACATCGTTAACTCCAAGGATATGATTTCCTTTAATAAGCTTGTCAAGGTTTCTCATGCCAACGTGACCTAGTCGTCTATGCCACAACCAACCTTTTGAGGATTTAGCAACAAAGCAAGTTTTAGGTTGTGCCTTTTTAGAGAAATCGACAATGTAAAGATCACCTCTACGCATACCCGTAAAGACCATTTTATGATTGTCTCGACGAAATACTTGGCAATCTACCTCAGTAAATAGGACATTCAAACCGAAATCAGCAAGTCTAGATACTGAAAGTAAGTTGTAGCCAAGAGATTCAACGAGCATGACATTTTGAATGGAACTATCATGTGAGATGGCCACCTTACCAAGGCCAACCACTTTACCCTTTGAATTATCACCAAAGGTGACATATTTTCGAGGGCCGTCATTTTCAGCAAGCTCACGAAACATCTCTTCATCTCCGGTCATATGATCAGTACATCCACTATCAAGAACCCATTCCTTTCCTCCTGATTCATATCCCCGAAGATTTGCCATAAGACCAAAATGTCTCATTGCATCATCAAGATCGAAGTCACTATCATCATCATCATAATATTCATGTTCATCATGATCTTGTGATTCATCATTTCCTAGAGAGGGTAATTCATCAGATAAATGATCATCAAAGTGGTCACTTTTATGAATTCTTATAGCTTTGAGTATGATATCATTAATGATTCCAACATCTCCTTTAGCATGCTTAAGATTGGCAAGTTCAAAAAGACATTTACCAAAACTAGGATCACTAGAGTTCATCTTACTCAAGGCAATAGATTTATGGAGAATTTCATCCAAAGTTTTCAAGGAATGATCGGGAAATCGTTCCTCAAGAAATTTCCATATAGTATAGGCACAATTTTGAGTAGGCAAACTAGCAATCAAATTTTTGGGCAATCCTCTAATGATGAGCTCAATAGTTCTAAGATTGCGAATCATGTCAATATCTTCATCTAGGGTAGGATGCAAAGGATCAATATGAGGTGCACAAGGGCTAGCAATATACTTGTTCAAATGATATTGATTGAAGATTACAAGCATCTCATTTTTCCACTCATGAAAATACTTTCCATCAAGAATAGGCACTCTATGTCTAAGACTCCCTAGAGTAGACACATCCATCTTCCTCCAATGGTGATTAAACCAAGGCAATGGAGACCAAAGCTCTGATACCACTTGTAGGATCTAGAAGTAGATGTGTCTAGAGGGGGGTGATTAGACACTTAATGCTAAAGTTGCAATTTTTAAGCTTTTTCGGTTTAAGTGGAGTTTAGGCACAATTTCAACACACACAATACATATCAAGCAAGCATGCAAAGAGTATATGAGCAGCGGAATGTAAAGCATGCAACTTGCAAGAATGTAAAGGGAAGGGTTTGGAGAATTCAAACGCAATTGGAGACACGGATGTTTTTCCCGTGGTTCGGATAGGTGGTGCTATCCTACATCCACGTTGATGGAGACTTCAACCCACGAAGGGTAACGGTTGCGCGAGTCCACACAGGGCTCCACCCAAGGGTAACGGTTGCGCGAGTCCACACAGGGCTCCACCCACGAAGGGTCCACGAAGAAGCAACCACCCACAAAGGGTCCACGAAGAAGCAACCTTGTCTATCCCACCATGGCCATCGCCCACACAGGACTTGCCTCACTAGCGGTAGATCTTCACGAAGTAGGCGATCTCCTTGCCCTTACAAACTCCTTGGTTCAACTCCACAATCTTGTCGGAGGCTCCCAAGTGACACCTAGCCAATCTAGGAGACACCACTCTCCAAGAAGTAACAAATGGTGTGTAGGTAATGAACTCCTTGCTCTTGTGCTTCAAATGATAGTCTCCCCAACACTCAACTCTCTCTCATAGGATTTGGATTTGGTGGAAAGAAGATTTGAGTGGAAAGCAACTTGGGAAGGCTAGAGATCAAGATTCATATGGTAGGAATGGAATATCTTGGTCTCAACACATGAGTAGGTGGTTCTCTCTCAGAACATATGAGTTGGAATGGTGTATGTGTTCTGATGGCTCTCTCATCGAATGAGAAGGAGGTGGAGGGGTATATATAGCCTCCACACAAAATCCAACCGTTACACACAGTTTTCCAATCTCGGTGGGACCGAATCAATAAACTCGGTCGGACCGAAAATGTAAACCTAGTGACCGTTAGAGATTTCGGTGGGACCGACTGGATCAACTCGGTGGGACCGATGTGCTAGGGTTAGGGTAAATCCAAAACTCGGTTTGACCGATTACTCAAACTCGGTGGGACCGATTTGGGTAATAAGTGAAACTGAGATTTGGCCAAGCAAACTCGGTGGAACCGATTGCATATCTCGGTGGGACCGAGAATATTGCAATGGGTAACAGAGAGTTTGCAAGCCCATCTCGGTGAGACCGAGATCCCATCGGTGAGACCGAAATGATTAGGGTTTGGCAGTGGCTTATGATAAGTGAAACTCGGTGGCGCCGGATAGGAAGAATCGGTAGGACCGAGTTTGGCTTAGGGTTTAGGTCATATGTGGAAGTGGGAAAGTAGCTGAGGGTTTTGGAGCATATCACTAAGCACATGAAGCAAGAGGCTCATTAAGCAACACCTCATCCCTCCTTAATAGTATTGGCTTTTCCTAAAGACTCAATGTGATCTTGGATCACTAATGTAAAATGAGGAGTCTTGAGCTTGAAGCTTTAGCCAATCCTTTGTCCTTAGCATCTTGAAGGAGTTCCCACAACCTTTAGTCCATGCCACTCCATTGTTGAACTTATCTGAAACATGCTAGATCGAAATGTTAGTCCAACAAGAGATATGTTGTCATCAATTATCAAAACCACCTAGGGAGCACTTGTGCTTTCAAATATGATATGTTTGATTCCTTGCAATAGTTTTGCGATATAAAGATGGTGATATTAGAGTCATGCTAGTGGGTAGTTGTGGATTAGTAGAAATACTTGTGTTGAGGTTTGTGATTCCTGTAGCATGCATGTATGGTGAACCGTTATGTAACGAAGTCGGAGCATGAGGTATTTATTGATTGTCTTCCCTATGAGTGGCGGTCGGGGACGAGCGATGGTATTTTCCTACCAATCTATCCCCCTAGGGGCATGCATAGTAGTACTTTGCTTCGAGGGCTAATAAAATTTTGCAATAAGTATGTGAGTTTTTTATGACTAATGTTGAGTCCATGGATTATACGCACTCTCACCCTTCCATCATTGCTAGCCTCTCTAGTATCGCGCAACTTTCGCTGGTACCATAAACCCACCTTATATCTTCCTCAAAACAGCCACCATACCTACCTATTATGGCATTTCCATAGCCATTCCGAGATATATTGCCATGCAACTTCCATCATCATCATATACATGACTTGAGCATTCATTGTCATATTGCTTTGCATGATCGTAAGATAGCTAGCATGATGTTTTCATGGCTTGTCCATTTTTTTATGTCATTGCTACGCTAGATCATTGTACATCCCGGTACACCGCCGGAGGCATTCATATAGAGTCATATATTTGTTCTAGTATCGAGTTGTAATATCGAGTTGTAAGTAAATAAAAGTGTGATGATCATCATTATTAGAGCCTTGCCCCGGTGAGGAAAGGATGATGGAGACTATGATTCCCCCACAAGTCGGGATGAGTCTCCGGACGAAAAAAAAGAGAAAGGCCAAAAAAGAGAAGGCCCAAAAAAATAAAAAATAAAAAAATGAGAGAAAAATAGAGAAGGGGCAATGTTACTATCCTTTTACCAAACTTGTGCTTCAAAGTAGCGCCATGTTCTTCATATATAGAGTCTCTTGAGTTATCACTTTCATATACTAGTGGGAATTTTTATTATAGAACTTGGCTTGTATATTCCGATGATTGGCTTCCTCAAATGCCCGAGGTCTTCTTGAGCATGCAAGTTGGATGCACACCCAGTTAGTTTTCAGTCTGAGCTTTCATACACTTATAGCTCTTAGTGCATCCGTTGCATGGAAATCCCTACTCACTCACATTGATATCTATTGATGGGCATCTCCATAGCCCGTTGATATGCCTAGTTGATGTGAGACTATCTTCTCCTTTTTGTCTTCTCCACAACCACCATTCTATTCCACCTATAGTGCTATATCCATGGCTCACGCTCATGTACTGTGTGAGGGTTGAAAATGCTGAAGCGCGTTAAAAAGTATGAACCAATTGCTTGGCTTGTCATCGGGGTTGTGCGTGATGTGAATATTTTGTGTGGTGAAGATGGAGCATAGCCAGACTATATGATTTTGTAGGGATAACTTTCTTTGGCCATGTTATTTTGAAAAAACATGATTGCTTTATTCGTAGGCTAGAAGTATTATTGTTTTTATGTCAAATGATAGACTATTGCTTTGAATCACTCATATCTTAATATTCATGCCATGATTAGATATGTGATCAAGATTATGCTAGGTAGCATTCCACATCAGCCCACAGCTGCCAAGACTCCACCGCTGTTCCCACACAGCTCCCAGCCCACCAACTAGGCGAGCACCAACGTTGCAACGTGCGGCCTCTAGGCCAACTCAACAAACACCTGCGTGGTGGCATGCAGATCTTCGTGAAGACTCTGCCACCACACCAACTCAGCAGCGAGCTAGCTAGCGTGGCACTACACGCCTTGTCAGTTCGGACGTGCGTCGAAGCCAGGTGAGGCGGCGACAGCTGGGACGAGTGAGGGAGTCCTGGACTAAGGGGTCCTCAGGCATCCAGCCTGTTAACCATGGGTCGGACTAATGTGCTATGAAGATACGAAGACCGAAGAATGTACCCGTGCCCGGATGGGACTCTCCTTGGCATGGAAGGCAAGCTTGGTGACCGGGTATATAGATTCCCTTCTTTGTAACCGACCTTGTGGAACCCTAGATCCTTCCGGTGTCTATATAAACCGGAGGACTTAGTTCGGATAGGGGAGATTCATTATCATAGCCATACAGGCTAGACCTCTAGGGTTTAGCCATTGTGATCTCGAGGTAGATCAACTCTTGTAATACTCGTATTCATCAATATCAATCGAGCAGGACGTAGGGTATTACCTCCATAGAGAGGGCCTGAACCTAGGTAAACATCGTGTCCCTTGTCTCCTGTTACCATTGACCTTAGATGCACAGCTCGGGACCCCCTACCCGAGATCCGCCGGTTTTGATGCCGACATTGGTGCTTTCATTGAGAGTTCCACTGTGCTGTCACCAAAAGGTTTGATGGCCCCTTCAACCGTCAATAATGACGCTGTCCAAGGAGAAACTTTCCTCCCCGAACAAATCTTTGTGTTTGGCGGCTTCGCATTGCGGGCCAATTCGCTTGGCCATCTGGAGCAAATCGAAAGCTACGCCCCTGGCCATGAAGTCAGATTTGGGAGCTTGAACTACGTTGCGGACATCCGTGGAGACTTGATCTTCACCAGATTCGAGACAGTGGCTACCACCCTCGGCCACCCCAATGATCATGACCTAAATCTATCATCAGACCGCATCAAGAAGATCGCTCCTATAACCGCTCTGGCCTTAGAGCCAGAGCAGACTGCACCATCCGAGGATAGGAGGATCAACCCCACCACGGAGCCCATAGATTCTACGGTGTTGGTGACGCACATAGACTTAACCTCTCACGACATCTTTGTCACTGAAACTCCGGACTCGTCTTCGTCCGTAAGTTCTGAACCACGTGAGCCCGCGGACGCCGAACTTGATCGTTTCTCGATCTTCGAGTTCAGCGCCACACACATCTTCCAGCACTCGCCTTTGGGCGATGTGCTAAACTCGTTAAAGAACCTATCCTTGGCAGAAGACTCACAGCTGAACTATATTTGGTTCGAACTAGGGGATGATGCTGGAGAATTTTGCTTCCCACCCGCAACCCACTTCATCGCCACGGTCGAGGATTTGACCGACACACTAGATTATGACTCTGAGGACATCGACGGTATGGACAGCGATGCCGGAGAAGAAGAGGTCCAGAACCCGCCCTTCACTGGATGCTGGACGGCCACTTCCTCGTATGATGTATACATGGTGGATGCACCAAAGGAGAACAGCAGTGATGACAAGGAAGATCTAGCCAAGGATAAACCTTCCAAAATACAATCCAAGTGCCGACGTCAGCGGCGCCGCTCTAAGTCACGCTGCAGTAAAGACAGCAACACCGGCATAGGAGAAGATAATACTCCAGAAGGTGCCGAAGACAACGAAGACCCCGTTGAAACAGCTAATAAACAAGATGAACGGGAAGATGGGCAGGCTAGCCCTGGTAAGCAGGCCACGCACGAAGACTCAGAGGAAGGAAGTTATCTTCTGCTCTCCGAGGATGAGGTGAGCCTCGGCACCGATGATTTCATCGTGCCTGAGGAACCTCTCAAGCAGGAGCGCTTCAAGCGCCAGCTAATTGCCACATCAAGGAGCCTGAAAAGAAGCAGCAGCAGCTTCAAGCTGACCAAGATCTGCTCAATGATAAATGGACCGATGTCCTAGAAGCCAAATAATACGGCCTCAAGCGCCCAACCAAAAGCTACCCAAAGCGCAAATTGCTACCTCAGTTTGACGAGGAGGCGCTGGAATATATACATCCATCGTACAATGCGGCTGAACGACCACCACGTGGTCGAGACAAAATGACAACTCACGCCGAACACCAACCAGCCCTGCCTCATCGCACAGGTAGAGGTAACTTAGCCTACGGTCATACATATGACCTTCGGCAAAACCTGAACAATAAAGCAGGACATACTAGATCAATCTATGGATCGTGAGGACGTGCCTCAACATGCGACGATGACCACTTGTTCAGACGTGACAAACTTAGTCATGCGTAGGCTGAAAACCACATACGGACTCCATCAGAGCTATGTCGCAATACGGCCCGATATAGAGGTGTCGCACACCCTCATTGCTTCACTAACGAGGTCCTCAATCATGAATTCCCAGAAGGGTTCAAACTCATGAATATAGAATGATACAATGGAATCACGGACCCCGCGGTGTGGATCGAAGACTTCATTCCCCACATTCATATGGCCTGCGGTGATGACCTCCATGCCATCAAATACCTCCCTTTAAAACTCAAGGGGCCAGCTCGGCACTAGCTCAATAGTCTGCCTGCAAATTCTATTGGTAGCTAGGAGGACTTGGAAGAGGCCTTCCTTGATAACTTACAAGGTACATATGTTCGACCTCCGGACACTGATGACTTAAGCTATATAGTTCAACATCCCGGAGAGTCCGCCAAGAAATTCTAGACTAGGTGCTTAACTAAAAAGAACCAAATCGTCGATTGCCCGGATGCCGAAGTCCTAGCAGCCTTCAAACACAGCATCTGCGACGAATGGCTCGCTCGCCACCTCGGCCAAGAAAAGCCAAAATCCATGGCAGCCCTCACGGCACTCATGACCCGCTTTTGTGCGGGCGAGGACAGTTGGTTGGCCCACAGCAAAAACAATGCAAGCGACACCGACACCCCTGAAGCTATAAGTAGCAAAGACAAGTCTCGATGCAACAGATACATGTGTTGAAACAAAAGTGATAACACCGAGGACATGGCAGTCAATGTCGGATTCAGGGGCTCTAAGTCCAGTTAGCGGAAGAAGCCGTTCCAAAAGAACAATTCAGGCCCATCTAGCTTGGGCCGCATACTTGATCGTCCGTGCCAGATTCATGGCACCCCAGACAAACCACCCAATCATACAAATAGAGATTGCTGGGTTTTTAAACAGGCCGGCAAATTAAACGCCGAAAACATGGAAAAGGGATCGCAAAGCGAGGATGATGACGAAGAGACCCAGCAACCCAACCAGGGGGACAGAAGAAGTTTCCCCCTCAGGTCAAAATGGTGAACATGATATACACTACCCACATCCCTAAGAGGGAGCACAAGCGTGTGCTCAGGGACGTCTACCTGATAGAGCCAGTCGCCCCAAAATGTAATCCATGGTCGTCATGCCCGATCACTTTTGATCACCGGGATCATCCGACCAGTATCTGTCATGGTGGCTCAGCCGCACTGGTCCTAGACCCAATAATTGATGGGTTCCACCTGACTCGCGTCCTTATGGACGGAGGTAGCAGCCTCAATCTGTTTTATCAGGATACAACGCGAAAAATGGGCATTAACCCATCTCAGATCAAACCCACCAGGACTACCTTCGAAGGAGTCATACCAGGTGTAGAGGCCCGCTGTATGGGCTCAATCACACTAGAGGTTGTCTTCGGATCTCCGGACAACTTCCGAAGCGAGGAGTTAATCTTCGATATCATTCCTTTCCGCAACGGCTATCACACACTGCTCGGACAAACTGCGTTCGCTTGATTCAACACAGTACCACACTATGCTTATCTCAAGCTCAAGATGCCTGATCCATGTGGCGTCATAACAGTCAACAGAAATATGGAACGCTCCCTCCATACAGAAGAGCACACAGCTGCCTTAGGAGCAGAAGTACAGAGCGGCCTTCTCAAGCAGAATCTTAATTCGGCTGCCGAGCCCACGGACACCATTAAGAGGGTCCGAACTATTCTGCAGCAGGAGAGCTCGGCTCGTCAGGAGCTCGACTAGCAATCCAGCCTCCGTCTCAGTCCCGATCAAGTGGTGGCATTCGTGCCACGTGTACATAACTACGCACTCAAAATCCCATGGGCATCGACGGAGGCATAGCTAGCTTGTGGTCCGTAGTACGGCTCAATCGACATCAGATAGGCACTGTCGGGACCCCGATTCTAAGTCACACCGATCTAGCATGTAACACCTCATATCACTTTGCGGCCTCACGCATGGTATTCCCACGGGTGCCACCTTACCATGGCCGGGACCGTTTGCGCCTTTTGGCTCACGTATATGATAGTATCGCTAGCATCCATATGACAGAGAACCCGGGCCGACATGGCTAGTCGTGAACCCAAAGCGGCACTAACCTATGGGGACAGGCATACATGATTCACATCGAGCATGTCGGTCAGTAGCGTGTGAATCCGGGCTGTAGCACTAGGCTAGCAGGACTCCGGGGAACTCGGGCTGTAGAAGGCTAGGCAGGACTCCGGATGTCACCGCGTGACATTTCCCTGAGGGGACAGACACATGAACGAAGCGAAAAACATGCCGGCCAATCAAGTGTCCTGAGCAGTAGTGCTGGGCTATCAGGACTCCGGTGAACCGGGCTGTAGCAAACTACTATGGCTCAAGGAAGCACTAGACTACTTATAACACCCTCGATGCGGCTATATCTCCCACGTGTCGAAGCACGACTTATAGGCATAACCGCATTGAAAGCAATGTCGCAAGTTAGGTAATCTTCACACAACCCATGTAATCTCGCACCCTCGCGATCAAGACTATTTAAGCTTAGGGGTAAGGTAAAGGTATGAGGTGGATCTGCAGCAAGCGGCTAGCATATATGGTGGCTAACATACGCAAATGAGAGCGAGAAGAGAAGGCAAAGCACAGTCGATACAAGTATGATCAAGAAGTGATCCTAAAACAACCTACGTCAAGCATAACTCCAACACCGTGTTCACTTCCCGGACTCCGCCGGAAAGAGACCATCACGGTAACACACGCGGTTGATGTATTTTAATTAAGGTCAACTTCAGGTTTTCTACAACCGGACATTAACAAATTCCCATCTGCCCATAACCGCGGGCACGGCTTTCGAAAGTTCAAATCCCTGCAGGGGTGTCCCAACTTAGCCCATCACAAGCTCTCACGGTCAACGAAGGAATAGACCTCCTCCCGAGACATTCCGATCAGACTCGGTATCCCGGTTCTACAAGACATCCTCGACAATGGTAAAACAAGTCCAGCAAGACCACCCGCTGTGCCGACAAATCCCGATAGGAGCTGCACATATCTCGTTCTCAGGGCACACCGGATAAGCTAAGCGTACAGGAGCCAACGTAACCCAAGTTGCCAAGGGATGGCCCTACACGGTGCTCTGGGTTGGACCAACACTCAGAGGAGCACTGGCCCGGGGGTTTAAAATAAAAATGACCCTTGGGCTGGCTGACCCAAGGGAAAGGAAATGGCTAGGTGGCAAATGGTAAAACCAATGTTGGGCCTTGCTGGAGGAGTTTTATTCAAGGCAAACTGTCAAGGGGTTCCCATTATAACCCAACCGCGTAAGGAACGCAAAATCCAGGAACATAACACCGATATGACGGAAACTAGGGTGGCAAGAGTGGAACAAAACACCAGGCATAAGGCCGAGCCTTCCACCCATTACCAAGTATATAGATGCATTAATTAGATAAGATATATAGTGATATCCCAACAAGTAAACATGTTCCAACAAGGAACAACATCTCCATGTTCCTACAAGGAACAAACTTCAATCTTCCCCTGCAACTAACAACGGTATAAGAGGGGCTGAGGAAAGTGGTAACATAGCCAAACAACGGTTTGCTAGGACAAGGTGGGTTAGAGGCTTGGTTCAACAATATGGGAGGCATGATAAGCAAGTGGTCGGTATCGCAGCATAGGCATAGCAAAAGAGCGAACAACTAGCAAGCAAAGATAGAAGTGATTTCGAGGGTATGATCATCTTGCCTGAGATCCCGCAAGGAAGAAGAATGAGTCCATGAAGAAGACAAACGGACGTAGTCGAACGAATCCTCACAACACGACATTACCGGATACAACCCGAAGAAGCACACCGGAAAGAAGCAAACAACATAGTAAACAACCACCACATAAGCATGGCATGATGCACAAACAATTATGATGCATGTCCGGTTTAATGAAGCATGGCATGGCAAAATACACAAACAATCCTACAAATTAAGTGGAGCTCAATATGCAAAGAGTTGCATATTGACGAAACACCATGACAAGTTATTTAGTTCGATCTTGTTTATGTACCCAACAATATTAAATGTTGTTAAACATGGAAAGATGGTGAAGCAAAGTAAAACTACCTATCTAGTCAAGGTTAAATGAGGCCGGAAACAACGAACAACAAATTCCGGTAAATCCCCATATGCATATTTTAGATTTGGTGCTGTTCTGCCCTAAACACAATTTTAGGGTTGTTAAACATGCAAAACAAGTACACCATGTTAAACTAAGCATTTTTCTACCCCATTTACATATAAAGATTATTTAAAACCGAGCTACGGTTATTTAGTTGTGAATTAAATCATTTTAACATGGCATAGGAGCAAATTTAAACAAACATCATTTTAAACATGTCAAACATGATCAAAAGTTGGATATTGTGAAACTAGATGAAATTCTAGTCAAGTTACATATATAACTTATTTAGATCCGATGCACAGTTGAGAAGTTATTAAATGCATGAAGTTTAGGGGCTATTCTGCAAAACTGGCACTCTCTGGGAAAATAGCTAAATCCGCTGGACAGAAAAAAATAGAAACGGGCCGAAACAAGTTGGCCCAACAGGAGGAAAAATAGAGGAGGGGCGCTGCGGTGTGGCCTCACCCAGGGGCCTTGGCCCGTCAGTGCTGGGCTGGACAAGGTAGGCGGCTGGGCCTCGGCGCAGGCGCGGTGCGGGCAGGCCGTGGAGGAAGCTGGGCTCTCCTGGCGCTGGCTGGGCCTGTGGTCAACGAACAATTGGGAGGTGTCCCAAGCACGAGTTGGCGCTAGACTTGGCGAAGGCGCGGTCAACACGAAGCCCGGGCGAACGTGCGCCTCGTCCTCTCGTTCCTGAAGCAGGGAACGAAATGGAACTCGATGCGGACGGCGGCGGCGAAGAAGTAGCCGGATCCACCTGATCCGTGCGAGGCAGCGGCAGGGGAGGCCGGAAACGAGTAGGACAACGGCGGGGCACCCAGATCCGGCGGCCATGGGGGACCCTGAACATGGCGGGAGAGAGAGGTTAGAGGGAGGAGGAGAGGGAGACGGTCAGGGAAGGTGCAGGGCGGCGGGGTACTGGCCTGACCGGCTTGTTCGACGACGGCGCTCACCGGTGACGAGGTAAGGAGGAGGAGGCTCGGCCGGCGCGGGGATGCTCCAGATCGAGCGGGAGGAGCTCGGGAGGCTCTCCTGATCCAGAACGAGCAGGACATCTCATGAGCGGCGTACAGGCGACGGTGGAGAGATCTGGGCCTGGGCGGGCCCCAGATGGGCTTCACGGGCCACGTCGGCTGGTGGTGGAGGAGGAGGTGACAAGTGGCGGCGGGTGAGAGGGTGGCTACAGAAAACAAGGTGGAGGCGGCGGCTGATGATTAGGAACGCGGAATTTTAGGAGGAGGGGTAGGTAGCTGCCCAAAAATGGAAGGGGAGGTGGTTTATATAGGGCAGGTTCTAGGGTTAGGGGGTTTAGGGGGGTTTTCGGAGCCTCCGATCGCGATTCGGCGGCTCTGGACACGAGGAGGGGTAGGTTGGAGCGTGTGGCTTTTGTAGAAGGCCTCGGGCAGAGAGGAGAGAAGAGAGATAGAGGCCCGGTGACTGTTTCCGGAGACCAAAAACGTTCGACGATAGACCGACTACTATTGCCGCTATAGTTATTCGTTGGGGCGTCAAACGGACTCCGAATGCGATGAAACTTGGCAGGCGGCCTACCTACACTATAATAAGACCGCACGCCAACTTTCAACACATTCCGAGAACATTTTCCGGCCACTTATAAAATAATACTTCGGACATGCCGCGGGCGTGTGCAAGTGTGTCTGGGCTCAGAACGGACCACGGAAGGAAGGGGAAACCCGGACGGATGCAGGTTTTAAAAACATGATGATGCAATGCACATGATGACATGATGAAAAGCAACACGCAAGCAAATGACATGGCAATGACAGCGAATAACTGGACGACACCTGGCACAACGGTCTCGGGGCGTCACAACACTCCACCACTACGAGAGGATCTCGTCCCGAGATCTAGAATGGCACCGGGGGAAACGGAAAAGGAAGAGAAGAGGTAAAATTAAGTTGCTTCTCTGACAAACGAGTGAAATGAAAGAACCTTGCGAGGTTGAACAAATTTGAGAAAAGAATACAATGAAGGTGAACAAAGTCGAAAACACTCCGTTAGAAAAGAGGGACAAAGAATTACCAATTCGGACAACACTCCGGTTGAGAAGTTATGCAAGACTTTATAAGGCGAAAAGAGCTTGAGGAAGAAGGACACAACACTCCGGTTAAATGGATAAACCAAGAAAAGAACACGATCCTGGCAAAAATGAAAAGATGGGTTGAAGAGAGCAACATCACAATGCCTTTGGAATGAAAGAATAGAAGATAGGTAATTGAGAGAAAAGAATGCAGAAGAAAATGCCAAGTTATGTCACAAAAGAGCTTGACAAGGCATCTTTTAGGACAAGGGTCGAACGGAATTGTTGGAAAACCAACAACGGAAAGAACAAAGTTGTAGTGGGCTTTGGAGAACAACTCAAAACTATGAGGTGAAATTCTGCCACTCATGGGAAAAGAATTGGATTGATATGAACAAGGAGACGATAAAATATTTCACCGGAAGGATAGATGAAGAACTTGGATCATATATTATCACCATTAATAGCAACAGTCCTTAGGGAAAGCTTTAGGTGAAAATATTACCCAAGATAACTCGAATGGCGAGATTGATGGATTTAAAATATCTCATTCCTGATAACTTGTGAATCACGGAGCACGACGGGAAATTATCAAGAAAGACATAACACCACCTCAAAAGATATGCGTGAAAGAATAGCACTCCGGATTGCAAAATGAAGAATGCTTGAGCTCCTTTGAAAAAAATCTTAATGAACACTTCTAGAAGAAATTAAATCCTTGATGAAGCATCATGTAGAACCTCCATGAAGAACTCCGGTACAAAAGGATAGCGAAAAGAAAGAGAAGTTGGAAACACAAGGTGAAACCTTGTAATGATTTAGATGGATCTCCGTGATGATATAATTGAGAGAACTTGGAACTCCGGGAAAAGAGAGATGAACCAAGTGAAACCGAGAATTTGATGAGCCTCCGGAATAGGGAATTGAGTTTACTCGATGAAACCAGAATAAGGATTACATTGTGCTTATCCTTCATCAATTAAATTGATGACAAACAAACGGATTTGACAAACTACTTATCCTCGTAGAAAGGATTAAGAGTGATATAGCATACACTCGATAAAATCTTCAACGAACCACCGGTAGGATAGAAACAACGAATACATTCATATGATAAAGAAGAAATAGAAATCTTGAATGAACCACCATAAGAATTGAAAACGATTGAAGAAAAGAAAAAGAAACACTGGGAAGAATTATAGAACGAATGATGATACTTGAGGGGATTTAGATACATGAGAACGAAGAGATCACGAGCTGATTAGAGGATATTTGAATGATGCACCAGTAAGGTTGGAGAATGATAACTGAAAGCTGAGAATGAATAAACATGAGCTGATCGAATCCAGAGAAACAAACTGAAAAGAATCTTGAATTGCTCCAGATAGGTGAAAAGAATTTTGACAATCGAAAAACAATTATGAGAGGATGGCCTCTAACTAGAACCATGAATCTTGAAGAGAATGGAGCAAGATTGAGAGAAAATTCTTCTTCGGTCTTCAAAATCTGAGAATTACGACGAGAAACACCACCATGAATTGTTTAGACACTCCGGAAGAATCAAAACAAAGAGGTTGAGCCAATGATGAAAAGAATTCGACAGATCTTGGAGAAAAACATAAGACTGATGATAATTCATTCTTACGTCAAACTTTAGAAAAGAATTTGAGGATAGCTCCGGGAAAATAAGAAGAGTCAGGTAAGATCCTGGGAAAAGACCTGTGGGTTAGGGCCCACTCAAAAGAAACAACGTTGAACGAATACTTGAAAAGAAGATTGCACCGGTTGAGTTAAACGGCTTGAATGAGATAACAACCTCGAAATAGGTTGAACGGATCTTGAATGACAAGACGAGCCTTTTGAGATATCTTGAGCACTCCGGAACAATAGAATAGCAAGCGGGGAAGATTAAGAGGTGCACCGGCATAAGAACGCATTTGAAAAGAGGAAAAGGATGTGATCAACACAGCTTGACTTGAAACCACCGGAGATGAAAAGAATGAAGAATGATGAACTTGAGGTTCCATTAGGAACTTCGTGAGAATCACCGGATAAGAACATTGACGGAAGAGAATGGAGAGACTTCACAAGAATAAAAGGATACTTGATAAAGAAATCTTAGTCCTTGAAAAAAAGGGTGGGAGGGTGGGAAAAACAAAGGCAACTTGGAGACGGAAGAAATGAACACTGTTGAGAAAACTGAGATTGAATCTTGTGGATGTTGAAAATGAACGGATCCACTTGAAGAGAGACACGCCGGTGAGAAGAATTGACATGACAATCTCAATAAATGAGAAGGATTAGTATTCGCATAGGAATATGAGAACACCATTTGGGGAAGGTATGGAATCAACATTTGGCTTCGAAGCAACTCGAATACCACAACTCAAAACAAAAACAAAGGATTGGCTTGCGGAATAAGCCGAAACAAACATATGATAGAGATTTCGTCCGAAGTTTTCGTGGTGGGGCCTACACGGGCTCGATCGTACAGCACCATCATATACAAGGCAGTGCACATGACATACGAAGCATCCCCGAGTCGGCATAGCCAAGGACTCTTTAAGACACAACGAGACCACTGTAAAACCGACCGTGGATAGGCGGACCACTAGATGTCGAACCCCAATTTCGTATCATACATCTGTCGAAAAGATATCCTAAGAGCTACTTGATTTCCCACTTAAAAACTCCCGAAACTTTCCCAGTTATGCTATCAAGTGTTGGGGATACAGGGGAAGCATAATATCTCACCCAAAACTAGCAAATCCTACATCCAGCTGTATCCATCCTTCAACACATAACCAAGAAACCTTCGGAAATCATCTACCTCAACCTTGGAAAAGCATCCATTATACGAGTTATGGCGATACTCCCGAACTCCCGCCCCAGTACTGGGTGGCGTCGAGGTTATCTCACCAACGAACAGCATAAAAGAGATTTTCGATGTCGGCCTCGGAGCTCAACTCCCCGGGACACTGCCACAAAACCCCTAACAGGAGGCACCAAGACAATGTTCTCGTCACAAAACCATCGGAACGATTCCAAGATACCCGCGTGATCCTAAAAAAAATTTAGTGAAAATTTGAGAAGAGAAGAGTCAAAACTCTACGTCAGGATGCCTCACCAGAGCGACGAAGGGACTAAGGAGTAAAAAAATTCCTAAACTCTCCGATATATGATTCCTAAATGACTCTAAACATTTTTCTAGACTCAATTCGTTTGCTAATTTGATCAAGCAGTGGGGGCTCCTAAGGTCGGGGAAGGCTCTGATTACAACTTATAACGCCATCGATGCGGCTATATCTCCCACATGTCGAAGCACGACTTAGAGGCATAACCGCATTGAAAGCAATGTCGCAAGTGAGGTAATCTTCACACAACCCATGTAAATAAGTAAAGGGGAAAGATACATAGTTGGCTTACAATCACTTCACACAAAAAAACATGAATAAAGCATTACAACATCCAAATACAATCAAGGTCCGACTACGGAACCAAAATAAAAGAAGAACCCCAAATGCGACACGGTCCCCGATCGACCCCAACTGGGCTCCACTACTGATCAACTAGAACGGAACAACACAAAGGACAAGATCTTCATCGAGCTCCTCCTGAGCTTGGTTGCGTCATCTGCACGGACTCATCGGCACCTGCAAGCTGGTTTTGGAAGTATCTGTGAGCCACAGGGACTCAGCAATCTCGCACCCTCGCGATCAAGACTATTTAAGCTTATGGGTAAGGTAAAGGTATGAGGTGGAGCTGCAGCAAGCGGCTAGCATATATGGTGGCTAACATACGCAAATGAGAGCGAGAAGAGAAGGCAAAGCACGGTCGATACAAGTATGATCAAGAAGTGATCCTAAAACAACCTACGTCAAGCATAACTCCAACACCGTGTTCACTTCCCGGACTCCGCCGGAAAGAGACCATCACGGTAACACACGCGGTTGATGTATTTTAATTAAGGTCAACTTCAGGTTTTCTACAACCGGACATTAACAAATTCCCATCGGCCCATAACCGCGGGCATGGCTTTCGAAAGTTCAAATCCCTGCAGGGGTGTCCCAACTTAGCCCATCACAAGCTCTCATGGTCAACGAAGGAATAGACCTCCTCCCGAGACATTCCGATCAGACTCGGTATCCCGGTTCTACAAGACATCCTCGACAATGGTAAAACAAGTCTAGCAAGACCACCCGTTGTGCCGACAAATCCCGATAGGAGCTGCACATATCTCGTTCTCAGGGCACACCAGATAAGCTAAGCGTACAGGAGCCGACGTAACCCAAGTTGCCAAGGGATGGCCCTGCATGGTGCTCTGGGTTGGACCAACACTCAGAGGAGCACTGGCCCGGGGGTTTAAAATAAAGATGACCCTTGGGCTGGCCGACCCAAGGGAAAGGAAAAGGCTAGGTGGCAAATGGTAAAACCAATGTTGGGCCTTGCTGGAGGAGTTTTATTCAAGGCGAACTGTCAAGGGGTTCCCATTATAACCCAACCGCGTAAGGAACGCAAAATCCGGGAACATAACACTGATATGACGGAAACTAGGGCGGCAAGAGTGGAACAAAACACCAGGCATAAGGCCGATCCTTCCACCCTTTACCAAGTATATAGATGCATTAATTAGATAAGATATATAGTGATATCCCAACAAGTAAACATATTCCAACAAGGAACAACATCTCCATGTTCCAACAAGGAACAAACTTCTATCTTCCCCTGCAACTAACAACACTATAAGAGGGGCTGAGCAAAGCGGTAACATAGCCAAACAACGGTTTGCTAGGACAAGGTGGGTTAGAGGCTTGGTTCAACAATATGGGAGGCATGATAAGCAAGTGGTCGGTATCGCAGCATAGGCATAGCAAAAGAGCGAGCAACTAGCAAGCAAAGATAGAAGTGATTTCGAGGGTATGATCATCTTGCCTGAGATCCCGCAAGGAAGAAGAACGAGTCCATGAAGAAGACAAACGGACGTAGTCGAACGAATCCTCACAACATGACGTTACCGGATACAACCCGAAGAAGCACACCAGAAATAAGAAAACAACATAGTAAACAACCACCACATAAGCATGGCATGATGCACAAACAATTATGATGCATGTCCGGTTTAATGAAGCATGGCATGGCAAAATGCACAAACAATCCTACAAATTAAATGGAGCTCAATATGCAAAGAGTTGCATATTGATGAAACACCACGACAAGTTATTTAGTTCGATCTCGTTTATGTCCCCAACAATATTAAATTTTGTTAAACATGGAAAGATGGTGAAGCGAAGTAAAACTACCTATCTAGTCAAGGTTAAATGAGGCCGGAAACAACGAACAACAAATTCCGGTAAATCCCATATGCATATTTTAGATTTGCTGCTGTTCTGCCCTAAACACAATTTTAGGGTTGTTAAACATGCAAAACAAGTACAACATATTAAACTAGGCATTTTTCTACCCCATTTACATATAAAGATTATTTAAAACCGAGATACGGTTATTTAGTTGTGAATTAAATCATTTTAACATGGCATAGGAGAAAATTTAAACAAACATCATTTTAAACATGTCAAACATGATCAAAACTTGGATATTGTGAAACTAGATGAAATTCTAGTCAAGTTACATATATAACTTATTTAGATCCGATGCACGGTTGAGAAGTTATTAAATGCATGAAGTTTAGGGGCTATTCTGCAAAACTGACACTCTCTGGGAAAATAGCTAAATCCGCTGGACAGAAAAAAATAGAAACGGGCCAAAACAAGTTAGCCCAACAGGAGGAAAAATAAAGGAGGGGCGCTGCGGTGTGACCTCACCCAGGGGCCTTGGCCCGTCGGTGCTGGGCTGGACAAGGTAGGCAGCTAGGCCTCGGCGCAGGCGCGGTGCGGGCAGGCCGCGGAGGAAGCTGGGCTCTCCTGGCGCTGGCTGGGCCTGTGGTCAACGAACAATTGTGAGGTGGCCCAAGCACGAGCTGGCGCTGGACTTGGCGAAGGCGCGGTCAACGCGAGGCGCGGGCGAACGGGCGCCTCGTCCTCTCGTTCCTGAAGCAGGGAACGAAACGGAACTCGATGCGGACGGCGGCGGCGAAGAACTCGCCGGATCCACTTGATTCGGGCGAGGCAGCGGCAGGGGAGGCCGGAAACGAGCAGGACGACGGCGGGGCACCCAGATCCGGCGGCCATGGGGGACCCTGAACATGGTGGGAGAGAGAGGTTAGAGGGAGGAGGAGAGGGAGACGGTCAGGGAAGGCGCAGGGCGGCGGGGTACTGGCCTGACCGGCTTGTCCGACGACGGTGCTCACCGGCGACGAGGTAAGGAGGAGGAGGCTCGGCCGGCGCGGGGATGCTCTAGATCGAGCGGGAGGAGCTCGGGAGGCTCTCTCGATCCAGAACGAGCGGGACATCTCAGGAGTGGCGTACAGGTGACGGTGGAGAGATCCGGGCCTGGGCGGGCCCCGGATGGGCTTCACGGGCCACGGCGGCTAGTGGTGGAGGAGGAGGTGCCAAGTGGCGGCGGGGGAGAGGGTGGCTGCGGAAAACGAGGTGGAGGCGGTGGCTGATGATTAGGAATGCGGAATTTTAGGAGGAGGGGTAGGTAGCTGCCCAAAAATGGAAGGGGAGGTGGTTTATATAGGGCAGGTTCTAGGGTTAGGGGGTTTAGGAGGGTTTTTGGAGCCTCCGATCGCGATCCGACGGCTCTGGACACGAGGATGGGTAGGTTGGAGCGTGTGGGTTGTGTAGAAGGCCTCGGGCAGAGAGGAGAGAAGAGAGATAGAGGCCCGGTGACTGTTTCCGGAGACCAAAAACGTCCGACGATAGACCGGCTACTATTGCCGCTATAGTTATTCGTTGGGGCGTCAAACGGACTCCAAATACGATGAAACTTGGCAGGCGGCCTACCTACACTATAATAAGACCGCATGCCAACTTTCAACACATTCCGAGAACATTTTCCGGCCACTTATAAAATAATACTTCGGACATGCCGCGGGTGCGTGCAACTGTGTCTGGGCTCAGAATGGACCACGGAAGGAAGGGGAAACCCGGACGGATGCAAGTTTTAAAAACATGATGATGCAATGCACATGATGACATGATGAAAAGCAACACGCAAGCAAATGACATGGCAACGACAGCGAATAACTGGACGACACCTGGCACAACGGTCTCGGGGCGTCACACTACATTTCCCCATAAGAGAGGCTGCCAAGGATAAACAGCTAGATTGTCGGACCCCATACATAGCAATACACGTCACACGTACGCATAACATGCAAGTATGTGTTGTACAACATGGCATCATAGCATAATGCAAACTCATATAGATAAAGGCCCAAAAGAGCCAGATAGCATTAAATACAAACAGGGGTCACATGACCCATCATTCAGAGCATACAAGCAAAGGAAGCATTACATGTCTGAGTACAGACAACTACAAAAGAAAAAGTCCGAGAAGCCTGACTATCTACAAGTCCCTCCCAAGGGTACAAGATCATAGCTGAGGTAACAAGTTACTCGTCGAAGTCCAAGTGGTACTACTAGTGAGACAGATGTCTCACCTGCAAAACATAAATAAAGCAAACGTGAGTAAAAAGGTACTCAACAAGACTTACATCAGATCCTATCATACATGCATTTGTATCAAGAAGGTAATGTGGGGTTTAGTTGCAGCAAGCCAGCTATGACTCAGTGGCTATCCTATTCTACGACAACGAGAAACTTCTTTGAGATGAGGCAGCGCACACGAGTCCACTAATCACCACATTAATACAATACTATGGATTCATCCTCATCTGCTTACGAGAAGGCCATCTCTCGGTGTCAAAACCGGCGGATCTCGGGTAGGGGGTCCCGAACTGTGCGTCTAGGCCGGATGGTAACAGGAGGCAAGGAACACTTTGTTTTACCCAGGTTCGGGCCCTCTCGATGGAGGTAATACCCTACTCCTGCTTGATTAATATTGATGATATGGGTAGTACAAGAGTAGATCTATCACGAGATCAAGGAGGCTAAACCCTAGAAGCTAGCCTATGGTATGATTGTTGTGTATGGAGTTGATTGCCTGCGGACTACAACCCTCCGGTTTATATAGACAACGGATAGGGTTAGGGTTACACAGAATCGGTTACAATGGTAGGAGATCTTGAATATCCGCATCGCTAAGCTTGCCTTCCACGCCAATGAAAGTCCCATCCGGACACGGGACGAAGTCTTCAATCTTGTATCTTCATAGTCCAGGAGTCCGACTGAAGGTATAGTCCGGCTACCCGAACACCCCCTAATCCAGGACTCCCTCAGTAGCCCCCGAACCAGGCTTCAATGACGATGAGTCCGGCGCGCAGATTGTTCGGCATTGCAAGGTGGGTTCTTCTCCAAATCTTGTGTACCTATAGGAATAATGTCCGGTTTCTGTAATGTAGTACTCTTCGGCTTCCACGCCCAATAATGGCCGTCTTCCTCGTGTTCAAACAAATGCGAAAAGCCGGGGCGTTTTTACATCCACACCCCTAGCCGTATAAACGAGACGCCTATTTAACGGGATGGGGATTTAGGTCAAAACCACATCTTCTCCTTTCCGCGAGTTATCATTAGAGCGCTCCCAGCAAAGGTCCATTCCAACATGACCAGCCGTCGCAGCTCCTCCCCTCGCCCCTCCGGTCCCAAACCCGGGGACTGGGAGAGTTGCACCATCCCGCATAGCAAATTAGCGTCACTTCAGGCCAAGGGATTCCTCCCTCAGGCATACATGGTCCCGGTCCGAGCCGGTCTCGCCACCTATAATGGCGGAAAACAAGTGGAGAGCACCCCCAATCCTTCTAAAGGAGAGCGGGTGTGCCTCGTCCCCTATCTAATAAGGGGACTGGGATTTCCAATTCACCCATTTCTCCGCGGGCTTCTGGAGTTCTACAGCCTCCAGCTACACAATCTCACGCCCGCCTCCGTATTGCACATTGCGGGTTTCGTCGCCCTTTGCGAGCTATTTTTAGGCGTTGAGGCTCATTTCGCGCTGTGGAAGAGGTTATTCTACCTGGTGCCCCGTTCTGAAAAGGGGTCTATATATCAAGTGGGCGGAGCCGAAGTATGGCGCATCGCCGGGACCGGATACCTATCCGGAACCCCAAAGAAGGCGTCCGAGGACTGGCCCTCGGAATGGTTTTACATAGATGACGTCCCGCTACCGGACCCTATCCGGGTCGGTCTCCCTGAGTTCAATAGTGCTCCATTGAAGAAACGCTTGAGCTGGCGTCCGCAGAATTCTCAGAGAGAAAGTGACAGAGACGTCCTTTACCTGATGGTACGGATAAGACTGTTGGCTCATTCCGGACTAACCATGATTGGAGTCATGGCCGCATGCATTATGCGGGGGGTGCAGCCGCTTCAATATAGAGGCCACCTCATGTGGGATTTCAACGGGGAGGATGACGCCACACGTTACGGTCGTAAGGGGCCGGCCTCAGCCGCCGCCTTAGTAAAGATCTTATCCTCTTTGTATAAGGGAGAAAAGGAGGAATTCCTCCGCGTCAATCCGCAGGCCGGATTTACTATGTACGATCCTCCAAGTTGGGTAAGTGAATAATTGCGCTTGCCCGTTTGTTCTATACTCCCACGGTTAGATATGTAGTCTGACGACTTCAGTGCAGGAACTGCGACAGGAGGTAAAGGATATAAACAGCTGCCCTCCACAGCCCGAGGACCCAGAACGGTCCCTCGATCCGGACTCCCAAGAGGATCCGGACATACCAGTGGAGCTTATCGACGGGGTGTTCCATCAGCTAAGCAAGGACAATACCTTGGTAGCCATCATGGTTGATTACCCAGGGTTAATCCCGGCCTCCCAGGTGATAGAAACCGGAGTCTCATTCCCTCAAGAGAGATTGCACTCTCGCGTATTCCGGTGTTTCTGACGACAACCGTGTTTTGCAGGGGAGTTTTCCGAGGCAGGAGGCCGAACCTGCGGCGGCTAGCCAACGAGGGGCCGCAGGGCCCCGTGGGGCAAAAAGGAATGAAGTCCGGACTGAGATGCCGGCGCAAAGGTATAGTGCACCCTCTGTTTCCCTGGAGTTATTCTATCAGGGCATATTAACGTTCATGCTATCTCTAGAGCGAAGAGACCTCGCCGGACTACATCCGGAGAGGTTGCCAATCGTGCCTCCACCAGCCAGGCTCCAACGTCTGGCTAGGAAGCAGAGGCGAGCACAAGGCGCGCACCGGACGCTCCTCCGACAGAGGATGCGGACAGGCTGTCTGCCACAAATTCTGAAGTGGAGAGTGCCATGAACCACAGGCTTCGCCGGACAGTTCTACGCGACGCTTGTTTCTCCCAAGAGGCTTTAGATGCCTTTAATTCGGGAGATGCGTACCTCCGTGCCACTCAAAATGGTTTAGCCAGAGCCACGGAGCAGTACGTAAAAGACATACGGGTAAGAAAATTTTGGTCAAATATATATATACCAGTAGCCCCCGAGACTTGAAACAGTTAGAGGAACTGATTTAAGGATCATTTAATATGCAGGTTCTTACAGAGAAGAATACTGTACTGTCGCAGGAGCTGGAAAAGTGCAAGACCCAACTAGAGGCCGCACTAGCCGCAGCAGGGGAGTCCAAAGAGACCCCCTCAGGTAAGATACACTTTGAAAGATTAGTATTGTGCGGTGTGGGTGCAAATCTGACAGATCATATTGCAGATGGCACCGGACTCGATCCAGACAAGCAACAACTCTTACGCCAGCTAAAGGCCGGTGAGAGTATGTTGACAAAGGTGAGGCGAGAGAAGAATGATCTTCAGGATGCCAACACCAAGCTGGACGTCGAACTTAAAGATGTTCGTGGCCAGCTGTCGGACTCCACGAAGGAGAATCAGCGGCTTCGACGCGGCATTTTTAGTAAGTGCTTGAACGAACTTTGAAAAAAGAGTTCGGCGAGGAAGTCGACTAATAGAGTAATGTCTGTAGGTATGCTCACAGGTCGTCCTACAGAGGAGATGCCCGGTTCTACGGGTGACCTTCTTCCCGAACTCACGCAACTGCACGAGCGAATTCGGCAGGCGATGCGGGGTGTTGCCCAAGCCTTATGGCCTGCCCACTCCATGCCCGAGGGCCTTGGAGAGCTTGCAGAGAAGCTGAAGGGAGCTCGACGGCGCTTCCGATTGTGGAAGATATCGGCCTGCCGACAAGGCGCTAGGGAAGCCTGGGCCATGGTGAAGACCCGTTTTACGAAGTCGGACCCAAACCGAATGGCCGAGGTCGGACCAGTGGGGCCTGACGGGAAGGAGATCCCTGTGAGCTTAGTATACGGCCAAGTAGAGTTGGCCGTGAAGTATTCTCAGCAGGACTGTAAATTAGACAGCCTGTTAGATGGTATAGAAGAGGAATACAATCAGTTAGAATGACTATGTAATTTTGAATTGACATGTGTAATGCCTTCTAGCCGGATTGTAGATCGTTTGTCGTTGCCGGCCTTTTCGCTTCAACCTCAGGACCTGACGGTCCAGAGTGTGTCCGAATACCATAGCGGTTATATAAGAACCGTGGTATGCGTGGAGACCAGGCGTGGGGGTCATTAGTGCTTTATCAGACAAGTGCCCGACTAGTTATGTTATATTACATGGTTAGTAAGAAACATCTTCCAGAGAGAATAGTTCCGTTAGGGGTTCCTTCCGCTGGGAGGCATGCCCTAAAGTGCATGTCTGGACTGCGTAAAAAGATGCAGAAAAAAGCATCTGGGGGCGCATAAAATGAGTAAAAAGATCATCTTTTATCTCACCGACCGAATATTCCCTTAAGAACGCTAGCTTTCGGCTTCACCCAGTCTGAGGTACACGTCCGACTGACCCGGCAGTAACAATCGCAGAGGTGCTCCCTTTACCGCCTAGCCGAACAATCGGGAACGTAGGGGTAAGCACAGGAGCCAGGCAACCCAGCTTGGCCAAAACTTAAGTCATATCGATGCATATAATGGTGAAGAAAAAGGTACATGCGGAAGTTTGACACATGTGTTGGGCATGAAGCCCATATAAATAAGCTTCTGTTAAAGAAGCCCCCAGGTTTAATGAGTGCGAGTGGCGCGTCACTAGATAAGCCTTTAAGGGCTATAAAAGAAAAGAGGGGAAGGAGAGAAATGTAAGACAGAAAAATGCAAAAAATGGACAGAGGAAGGAGACGAACACAGAATCTGGCGCTAGGCATAGAATCTTCGGAGACGGGTGGCGTTCCACGGGTTCGGCTCGACTCGGTTATCCGATGCATCTCGCAGGCGGTACGCCCCGCCAGTCAGGACTTGGTCAATTATGAATGGACCTTCCCACTTGGGCTTGAGTTTGTCCTTTTTCTTATCCGGCAGGCGTAGAACTAGTTCGCTAACATTGTAATTTTTGGCCCGTACTTCTCTGCTTTGATATCTTCGGGCCTGCTGTTGATAGAATGCGGAACGGGCTTTTGCCACGTCACGCTCCTCCTCCAGGGCGTCCAAGTTATCCTACCGATCGAGCTCGGCTTCTCTTTCTTTGTACATGCGCACTCTAGGTGAGTCATGAATTATGTCACTGGGCAGAACTGCCTCTGCGCCGTACACCATAAAAAATGGTGTGTATCCAGTGGTGCGATTTGGCGTGGTCCGCAGCCCCCATAGCACGGAGTCGAGCTCCTCTACCCAGTGCGTGTTAGATTCCTTGAGGGACCGCACCAGTCTAGGTTTATGCCGCTCATGATAAGACCATTTGCACATTCGACCTGGCCATTGGTTTGTGGGTGATAGACGGAAGCATAATCGAGCTTGATGCCCATGTTTGTGCACCAGAGTTTTACCTCGTCGGCGGTAGAGTTTGTACCGTTATTGGTTATGATGCTGTGGGGGATGCCATAACGGTGTACAACCCCGGATATGAAGTCTATCACAGGTCCGGATTCGGCCGTTTTAACAGGCTTGGCTTCTATCCATTTGGTGAATTTATGTCAGGACCCCGACTCAATGCCACATCGATCTAGCAGGTAACACCTCATATCACTTTGCGGCCTCACGCACGGTATTCCCACGGGTGTCGCCTTACCTTAGCCCGGGACCGTTTGCGCCTTTTGGCACACGTATATGACAGTGTCGCTAGCATCCATATGATAAGGAGCCCGGGCTGACATGGCTAGTCGTAAACCCAAAGTGGCACAGACTTACAGGGACAGGCATCCATGACCCAGCATCGAACGTGTCGGTCATCAACGAGTGAAACCAGGCTGTAGCACTGGGCTAGCAGGACTCCGGTGAACCGGGCTGTAGCGGGCTAACAGGACTCCGGTATTCATCGCGTGACATTTCCCCGAAGGGACAGACACAGGAACGAAGAAGGACACATGCCGGCCAGCCTAAGTGTTCCGGAGCAGTAGCAAGCTACCATGGCTCGGTGGAAACACTAGGAGACATTTCCCGGTAAGAGAGGCTACTAAAGATAAACAACTAGATAGTCAGATCCCACACATACCAAGCATTTCAATAACATACACACAATATGCTCGATATGTGCAATACAACATGGCATCACAAAATGACTCTACGACTCAAGTATTTATTCAATAGGCTCCGAGGAGCGAGATATTACAAACAGGGGTCTCATGACCCAACAATCAGAGCATACAAGTCAAAGCACAAGCGGAAGCTATCATGTCTGAGTACAGACATCTATAACTGAAAAAGGCTGAAAAGCCTGACTATCTACCAGATCCTGCCGAGGGCACAAGATCGTAGCTGAGGTAACAAGCTAAACGTCGAAGTCCACGTGGAACTACTAGTGAGACTGAAGTCTCTCTGCAAAAACATAAAATAGGCAAACGTGAGTACAAATGTACCCAGCAAGACTTACATCAGATCTATCTACATATGCATCATTATCAACAAGGGGGATGGTGGGGTTTAACTGCAGCAAGCCAGCTTTGACTCGGTGGCTATCCTGAACTACGACTGCAATGTAACTCTTTTGAGGTGGCGCACACGAGTCCACATATTCACCATATCAATACACCACTATGGATCCGCTCCCGTCTCCCTACGAGAACGCCATCCATAGCACTCACGCTTATCTTGCGTATTTTAGAGTATCCACTTTCACTTGTCTATGAACTGATATAAGCAACCCAGAAGTCCTTTTCCGCGGACACGGCTATTCGAATAGATGATGTTAACCCTGCAGGGGTGTACTTCTTCACACACGCTCTCACCACTTACCGCCGTTTACACGACATGTACTCGGCAACCTTCAAGCGGAAGCCCAACGTGGGTGTCGGCCACGGCCTGCCTAAACACTCAAGTCTCTAGTCCAGGTTTATCGCCTATTCGGGTTCCATCCATGAGGAGATCCGGCCGGAGTTTCGCTCACAGCCCCAAACGATGTGAACAGGGTTCCGTGACACCAAACGGGCGCCCGGTTTACCCGGCCACGTGCCTACCGCATCACAGCCCACCCCTACGGTCAGCGCTGCGCACGGCCTCCAGCATACTACAAACACCAGAAACTACTTGCAACTCCTGGACAGAGGACAAGGGTGAATAAGAAGCCGAGAGGGTCCATTGGTTTCGGGCCCAATGCGTGGTAGTAACTGAATCATGGATCACAAACACAGAACTCAGTTCCTGAGGACGGCTGCAATGAGACAACCCACCATGTACTCCTACATGGCCTCTCACCGCTACCTTTACCAAATCGTGTTCACACACTTAGCTCACACACAGTAGGACATGTTCACACACCTCTGATTCATCCCCGATGAATCAGACCTGACTCAACTCTAAGCAGTAGCAGGCATGACAAACAAGCATGGATGAGTAGGCACAACAGGGCTCAAACAACTCCTACTCATGCTAGTGGGTTTCATCTATTTACTGTGGAATGACAGGTCATGCAAAGGATAAAGGGGTTCAGCTACCGCAGCAAGTAACAGATGAATCGTTGTTGTCCTAATGCAGTAAAAGAGAGCAGGAGCGAGAGAGTGGGATTGTATCGGAATGAGCAAGGGGGTTTTGCTTGCCTGGCACTTCTGAAGATAACATTGAGTCTTCATCAGTGTCAACGATCACATCATCGGTATCACGTCTATCGAGAGGGGACAAATACCGGCAACACAGAAGGGAACACAATCAATGCAATGCACAATATGATGCATGCTCATGACATGGCAATATTAATGTGTTTTGAGCTAATGCAACTAGCAACAGATTAAATGAAGTTGGTTTGAATACAAGATTCAAATTCAAACTCCATATGTGATTATTCAAATGCCATTTAATTGATTTGTGCTAAACAGCAGCTATAAGTTGTTCTAACATGCATGAAAGTGGTACAGATGGATTCCTTGAATTTTTCTGATAATTTTTCATATATAATTTATTTAATTTGGAGTTACGGTTAATTTTCTATGATTTTTAGAAGTTTTAGGCATTTTCTGGAATTATTAAATCATTTAAGATTTATTTAAATTCCAGAAAGGAATTATTGCGTCAGCATGACCTCATAGTGACGTCAGCAGGTCAACGGGCGCCGTCCAGGTCAAACTGACCTGTGGGACCCATATGTCAGCGTCACAGGTTAAACAGGGGGGTTTAGTTTAGTTTAATTAAAGATTAGGGCACTAGGGCCCACATGTCAGTGACACACGGGGAAGGTCAAACCTGGGTCAACTCGCCGGAGTTGACCCGCGGCTCGTCGCTGGCGGAGCCAGAGACGGCGGAGGGGTGCGGTTTCCCTCCTCCGGCGACCAAATGGCCGGCGGAGGGCATCTACGTGACGCTGGTGGACTCACGCGTCGAGTGGTGCAGGCGTTGGGTGCGGGGGTGGCCGGAGCTGTCGCCGGCGTCGACCTTGGCGGTCGCCGAAGCTCGGGTGAGCTCGGGGTCGACGCTACGGTGGCCGGGGAGACTCGTGCGGGGCACCTATGTGCTCTACGTGGCGCGAGAAGGGAGTTGAGCACGACGGCCGGACCGCTAGGTGGCCGGAGACTCGTCGGCGGCGGTCACAGGCGGCGGCGCGTACGGGCGAGCAAGGTGTGGCGGCTACGGCAACCCAAACGAAGAGGGAAAGAGGGGGAAACGGTGGCGGAGCTCACAGGGGTTGCGACGGTGGCCTCGGGGAGCTCGGGGAAGCTTCTGCGACGGCGAATTTACGGCGGCGATCTTCGGGCACCGGGGATGAGGGAGACGGCGTGGGCGGCGATGCAGGGCTTCCGGAGGGCCGTGGATCGGTGGGGAGGAAGAGGAGGTCGAGGCGGAGCTCCTGGGCGCATCGGCGAGGCTAGGGGTGGCCGGTGGCCGCGAGGGAGCTCGTCGGTGGCGGCGGCTCCGTTCGGTCCGGGCGAGAGAGAGGAACAGAGGAGAGAGGGGATGCAGCGGGGGAGGAAGAGGAGCGAGGGGACACGAGGCCTCGTCGTGGCGTCGCTAGGGAGGCCGGGGGGAAGCAGGAGGTGGCCGGGAAGCAGGAGGTGGCCGGGGCCTCGTGGCCGCGCGCCCGGCTCGCCTTGTTCCGTCCTCCTGGCAAGGAGGAAGACGACAGGGGAGGGAGGGCGGTGGGCTGGGCCAGCCGGAGGAGCTGGGCCGGCTGGGCTGGACAGGTAAGGCGCCAGGTAGGCTTCTGCTCTTTTATTTTTTCTGTTCTGTTTATTTTTATTTAATTTATTTTGCCACTGTTTTGAATTTAAAATAATTCAAACAATGCCAAAAACTCCTCTGAATATTTTATATTGCTAGATGGACTTTTCCAAAAGCTTATAAAATATTTCAGGGGTATTTGAAATTATATTCTAATTATATGAATATAATTCAAATTCAAATAGCTAATGAATTAAATCCAAAGTCCCAAAAATAAATCCTTAAAAATGTTCAATATTTTGGTTGGGACCAGAACCCTTACCAAAAATTATCAAACATTTAAGAAGAGCACTTTGGAGCAATGAATGAGATTTCTAGGGTTTTTGCCCCTCTTTTATTTAAGTTTTTGAGGCTTCCAAAATTCCTCAGTTCAGGTTTCAATAATTTAAACATGATGCACACATGAAGCTAGCCTAGAGCACTACCAGCAGCTAGGGATGTGACAACTCACCCCCACTAAAGAAGAATCTCGTCTCGAGATTCAAGCGTAGGGTAGGTGAAGGGGAATGCAAACTAGTACAATCTTCACGATCCAGGTTGCACTTCAAATGAACATTGATTTGAACACCATCTTTGCCTTGTCGTCTTGCTCTGAGAAATCCTGCCAACATGACCTGGAGGGAAAGAGACTCTAGAAGGGTCGATCTTCTCGAAGATCGAACAACTCACGGAATGAGACATAGCAACATCTCTTGAGCTGGGAGACGAAGCACAGATCTGAAGAAATGGAGTGAGACAGATGACGAGGGTTCACTAGGTAGACAACAACTTCACACTTAAGGTGGTAATCGGTTGTCAACGTAGCGAGGAGTTGAGTTGCCATGATATCACGACGAAACATCCTGGAGGAGGGTGATTCGTAGATTATTACCTTAAGTGGCAAAAAGAATTACTTTTGATTCAAAGAACATTGAAACTCTTCATACCAGCCTAAGGCAATTCACAACGATCGTTTGGAGAGGGTCGGTAGAATGGCATACTCGGACTTGGATGATGTGGATTACCTTGTTGAAGACAACGCAATGGATGATTTTTGCTTATCACCGGAAATGGAAGGGACCCATGGTAGAATGGCACATTGGCGGTGCAAGCTGGGAACAAAATGCAAATGCTGGGAATGATTCTAGTAACTGGGGAGAGGCTCAACAATAGAGAGTTATTCCACTATTGGAATGGTTATAGCATTGCCGAGGAAACTGAGAGCAAACCCAGTTAGTGCCGATGATAACACGTAGCGCTTGTGCGTGCTCTCAAGAACTTGAGCATTTCCACAATCATCAAGATTCTACCAATATCTGTGTCAAGGATCCTGGCAACACAACTTGCTACCATGATGAATGGTGATGGAGGATGCAGATGCAAAGGAAGATAACACCTTCTCAGATTTCACCTTAGCGAGGCCAAGGAAATAAAATCTGGATGATCGACCGAGAGACATTTAGCACTCCGCTTCTAATGTTCTCCTTGATGTGCTAGTGTAACCCATTCATAGATATGGTTTGATATCTAGAACATCAAGTAAAAGGTCGGACTTCGGGAACACAGAAATCCATAGGGCAACTAGGGAGTAAATCCTACGAAATCCCTATGGGGAGGTGGCCAACTTCCTCAAACAAGATACTACAATAACAGGTCTTCCGGCTGGGTGTGTTGGCCATGACATCCACTTTACCGGTTATCGAGGGACCAATATTATAGTTTTTGGGAAATGTTCCAAACCATCATATCTGCCTAAGATTCAGATCTGGTTGGTGTCAGGATATTCCAGACTCATCGAGTCTAGGAAGAAAAATGAAAGTTTGCAACACAAATCGACGAGATGACATTGCGAGATTCTCGGGGAATGAACTACGATAGTAAGCTCCAAAACATGAGCTGGTTCTGCTACGCACGTGTGAACACGATGTTCCAGGCAAACATGATCACAGGGTAGTCTTACAATAAAACACTACCAAGTTCTGGTAGGGAACCATCATTGAGGATATCGAAGTCCTTGCATAAGTCATATGATTAGCTCTTATGAAGGAACTTCTTCTCCTTGAACAAATCAATCAGTGGCTTGGTGTGCTAGGGATACATATAGATTGAAGGTTGCAAGTCTTCAAACCACAGAATTCTTCGCACGTGTGCATGACTGACTTGCGATGATTCCAAAGGAAGCAACATTGACTTTCTCGAGTCCACGGCGGCAACTTGCATCAAATGCACATGAACTAGAGGAAGTCACTTCTTACATCCGAACATATGCTTCATGAGCTAGCATGAACAAATGCTTTCAAAAGTTTCCAACACTAGCTTAATGTTCAACAAAATCATGGAGGAGATAAGGATGTTATCAATGGGCTCAACAACAATTCATCTAGGTTTCCTTTTAAAAGGAATTCCATAGTTAAGTGAACACGGTGATAGCATTGGTCAGACCAAAAATGTAATGGTGTATGCTCGAGGGATCATCCACGAGTAAGACAACATTACGAATATCGTTGGTTCTGGTCTGATTGGATGATAGCCCATACTCCAATCAAAAGTTAGATAAAAATGATAGGTCCAGCGACTGATCACAGGGACCAATCGATGAAGATATCATCTTTCGTCAACACATACTACACAAGAATATCCCTTTGGAACGAACTAAGTCAGGCAAGCTTTTATCTTCCAACTCTCCAAGTTGTTGTCTAGCTTAACCAACTAGCTCAGGGATATCCAACACAGATTCTTGGAGAAGGATGGTTCACAAGAAACCAACTTGATCACGAGCTCAACACAGCGGTCAGGTGACAACCTGGTAATACTTCCGAGAAGATCTTCGGAAAATCACGAACCACCGATATGTTGCTAAGCTCGAGAACAATCTTGCTTTTTGAGGCAAGACGATATGATCAATAGAGCGAAGATTTGAATAATCCTAACTCATCGATCGAGGAGTGCACCGAGAACAAGGACTAGGTAGCATGATCAACCTTAGAATGATGATTCAAAACCAGCACGCTAAGAATGAAATTATTGCCCATTAACTACCAAGCAACAAGGTTGCTAGGAGTATTGAATTCACACATCACGATTCACTTGTCGGCATTCCGGTTGCGACAACACGGAACCGAGGGATGAATAATAATGGCGAGAAGTATCACTACATCAAGAATTCACAAGAGTCGGTGCAATTCTCATGAAAATCCTGACATAAAGACGGTAATACTTCAGGGTAGAACAGAATCAAAAAGCTGGGCTGGCATTTTGATCTGCGGAGCACAATTGCTTTGACCCGATCCTAGATATGGATGAGGTACTGGAGTTTGTTTCTCCAAGTCATTCTGGACAGAATGGCTTGACGGACCACAAGAATAACGAGCATCGGTGATCACGAATGCACGACTACTCTTGACTATCAATTGATAGGCGAGGGTCGGAAACAATTAAGATGGGACAACTCAAAAGAACATATGATTTTCTGAGTTGTGGATGCATAGATTAGTATGTCGAACCAAGTTCAACATATTTCTTCCGGATAACCCATGCAGAAAGGTAGAACTGGCAGAGTCACGATTTATGAATGGAGAACTCCTCAAGAGTACTCTAATTGTGATTTTTTTGATCCAATAAACATCTGCCATAAGCGGTTCATAGTATTTGGAAGAAGGAAATACCACGGACCTCGAGGACTATCGTAAAGGTTATTAATAGCCTAAGGAACTAGCAAACACTATCAACATGAAGTAAGTGGAGTGAACCTCGGGTCCAAAGCCCAGGAGTAGAATACCTACTACTAAGTGGCATCACGGGATGCTTTCGAGAATGATGGCCAGAATCATCACACTGGGAACACAAATCATGGCTAAATTACTAGATGATCCCCTAAGACACCTAGGGTCATAATAATATCTCCAACATATATGTCAAGGTAACGGAGTACCTCAACTCACTGATTAGTGTGGTTAATCTGGCCTATGGGAACATTGAAACGGGAAGAAAGGATTTGCAAATGCATCAGACTACTTAGAAACCTGGGATGACTCGGACAGCATAACGGCTGTAAATGCTCAGAAAAGATTTGAGACATTCACAAAAATGGTGGCATAACCACTCAGAAGCACAATATCAAGGTCTCGAGATCAACAATAATCATACAGAAGTAGTAGGAACTGAAACGAGGCTTAAGTCCAACAATCTATAAGTCTACGGATTAGTAACACGTGATCCTGATGGAAAGAAGAGATAGCCTAGTTCTTAATCCCCGTAGAAGAGAAGATGATGACTCAGATCAGAAGGCCATGAGGTATAAGGAGTAAAAAGAGCCTTACGTTCCATCCCACAATCAATTCCCTTATATAACTAAAGAATTTCTAGACTCAACTTCGACCAGTTTGGCTTGGTAACCTACAGGCAGTCAAGCTCTGATACCAACGCTGTCAGGACCCCGACTCAATGCCACATCGATCTAGCATGTAACACCTCATATCACTTTGCGGCCTCACGCACGGTATTCCCACGGGTGTCGCCTTACCTTAGCCCGGGACCGTTTGCGCCTTTTGGCACACGTATATGACAGTGTCGCTAGCATCCATATGATAAGGAGCCCGGGCTGACATGGCTAGTCGTAAACCCAAAGTGGCACAGACTTACAGGGACAGGCATCCATGACCCAGCATCGAACGTGTCGGTCATCAGCGAGTGAAACCAGGCTGTAGCACTGGGCTAGCAGGACTCCGGTGAACCGGGCTGTAGCGGGCTAACAGGACTCCGGTATTCATCGCGTGACATTTCCCCGAAGGGACAGACACAGGAACGAAGAAGGACACATGCCGGCCAGCCTAAGTGTTCCGGAGCAGTAGCAAGCTACCATGGCTCGGTGGAAACACTAGGAGACATTTCCCGGTAAGAGAGGCTACTAAAGATAAACAACTAGATGGTCAGATCCCACACATACCAAGCATTTCAATAACATACACACAATATGCTCGATATGTGCAAATACAACATGGCATCACAACATGACTCTACGACTCAAGTATTTATTCAATAGGCTCCGAGGAGCGAGATATTACAAACAGGGGTCTCATGACCCAACATTCAGAGCATACAAGTCAAAGCACAAGCGGAAGCTATCATGTCTGAGTACAGACATCTATAAATGAAAAAGGCTGAGAAGCCTGACTATCTACCAGATCCTGCCGAGGGCACAAGATCGTAGCTGAGGTAACAAGCTAAACGTCGAAGTCCACGCGGAACTACTAGTGAGACTGAAGTCTCTCTGCAAAAACATAAAATAGGCAAACGTGAGTACAAATGTACCCAGCAAGACTTACATCAGAACTAACTACATATGCATCATTATCAACAAGGGGATGGTGGGGTTTAACTGCAGCAAGCCAGCTTTGACTCGGTGGCTATCCTGAACTACGACTGCAAGTAACTCTTTTGAGGTGGCGCACACGAGTCCACATATTCACCATATCAATACACCACTATGGATCCGCTCCCGTCTCCCTACGAGAACGCCATCCATAGCACTCACGCTTATCTTGCGTATTTTAGAGTATCCACTTTCACTTGTCTATGAACTGATATAAGCAACCCAGAAGTCCTTTTCCGCGGACACGGCTATTCGAATAGATGATGTTAACCCTGCAGGGGTGTACTTCTTCACACACGCTCTCACCACTTACCGCCGTTTACACGACATGTACTCGGCAACCTTCAAGCGGAAGCCCAACGTGGGTGTCGGCCACGGCCTGCCTAAACACTCAAGTCTCTAGTCCAGGTTTATCGCCTATTCGGGTTCCATCCATGAGGAGATCCGGCCGGAGTTTCGCTCACAGCCCCAAACGATGTGAACAGGGTTCCGTGACACCAAACGGGCGCCCGGTTACACCGTGCCACGTGCCTACCGCATCACAGCCCACCCCTACGGTCAGCGCTGCCCACGGCCTCCAGCATACTACAAACACCAGAAACTACTTGCAACTCCTGGACAGAGGACAAGGGTGATAAGAAGCCGAGAGGGTCCATTGGTTTCGGGCCCAATGCGTGGTAGTAGCTGAATCATGGATCACAAACACAGAACTCAGTTCCTGAGGACGGCTGCAATGAGACAACCCACCATGTACTCCTACATGGCCTCTCACCGCTACCTTTACCAAATCGTGTTCACACACTTAGCTCACACACAGTAGGACATGTTCACACACCTCTGATTCATCCCCGATGAATCAGACCTGACTCAACTCTAAGCAGTAGCAGGCATGACAAACAAGCATGAATGAGTAGGCACAACAGGGCTCAAACAACTCCTACTCATGCTAGTGGGTTTCATCTATTTACTGTGGAATGACAGGTCATGCAAAGGATAAAGGGGTTCAGCTACCGCAGCAAGTAACAGATGAATCGTTGTTGTCCTAATGCAGTAAAAGAGAGCAGGAGCGAGAGAGTGGGATTGTATCGGAATGAACAAGGGGGTTTTGCTTGCCTGGCACTTCTGAAGATAACATTGAGTCTTCATCAGTGTCAACGATCACATCATCGGTATCACGTCTATCGAGAGGGGACAAATACCGGCAACACAGAAGGGAACACAATCAATGCAATGCACAATATGATGCATGCTCATGACATGGCAATATGAATGTGTTTGAGCTAATGCAACTAGCAACCAGATTAAATGAAGTTGGTTTGAATACAAGATTCAAATTCAAACTCCATATGTGATTATTAAATGCCATTTAATTGATTTGTGCTAAACAGCAGCTATAAGTTGTTCTAACATGCATGAAAATGGTACAGATGGATTCCTTGAATTTTTCTGATAATTTTTCATATATAATTTATTTAATTTGGAGTTACGGTTAATTTTCTATAATTTATTGAAGTTTTAGGCATTTTCTGGAATTTCCTGAATATTATTAAATCCAGAAAATACTTATTGCGTCAGCCCCACGTCACAGTGACGTCAGCAGGGTCAACTGGGCGCCCAGGTCAAACCTGACGTGTGGGGCCCATATGTCAGCGTCACAGTTAGTCAACAGGGGTTATCTGCTTAATTAAAGGATTAGGGGGGGTCGGGGCCCACTGGTCAGCGACTAGTCAGCTAACTAACCTAGGTTAATTAGTGATAAACTAATACTAACTAAAATGTCAGGGGGGGTGGCCCACACATCAGTGACACACGGGGAAGGTCAAACCTGGGTCAACTCGCCGGAGTTGACCCGCGGCTCGTCGCCGGCGGAGCCAGAGACGGCGGAGGGGTGCGGTTTCCCTCCTCCGGTGACCAAATGGCCGGCGGAGGGCATCTACGTGACGCTGGTGGACTCGCGCGTCGAGTGGTGCAGGCATTGGGTGCGGGGGTGGCCGGAGCTGTCGCCGACGTCGACCTTGGCGGTCGCCGGAGCTCGGGTGAGCTCGGGGTCGACGCTACGGTGGCCGGGGAGACTCGTGCGGGGCACCTATGTGCTCTACGTGGCGCGAGAAGGGAGTTGAGCACGACGGCCGGACCGCTAGGTGGCCGGAGACTCGTCGGCGGCGGTCACAGGCGGCGGCGCGTACGGGCAAGCAAGGTGTGGCGGCTACGGCAACCAAACGAAGAGGGAAAGAGGGGGAAACGGTGGCGGAGCTCACAGGGGTTGCGATGGTGGCCTCGGGGAGCTCGGGGAAGCTTCTGCGACGGCGAATTTACGGCGGCGATCTTCGGGCACCGGGGATGAGGGAGACGGCATGGGCGGCGATGCAGGGCTTCCGGAGGGCCGTGGATCGGTGGGGAGGAAGAGGAGGTCGAGGCGGAGCTCCTGGGCGCATCGGCGAGGCTAGGGGTGGCCGGTGGCCGCGAGGGAGCTCGTCGGTGGCGGCGGCTCCGTTCGGTCCGGGCGAGAGAGAGGGAACAGAGGAGAGAGGGGATGCAGCGGGGGAGGAAGAGGAGCGAGGGGACACGAGGCCTCGTCGTGGCGTCGCTAGGGAGGCCGGGGGGAAGCAGGAGGTGGCCGGGAAGCAGGAGGTGGCCGAGGCCGTGCCGGCGCGCGCCGGCGCCTCGCCTCGTCCTCCTGGCAAGGAGGAAGACGACAGGGGGGGGGGAAGGCGGTGGGCTGGGCCAGGCGGATGGGCTGGGCCAGCTGGGCCGGCTACAGGTAATGGCCCAGGTAGGCTTCTTCTCTTTTATTTTTTCTGTTCTGTTTTTTTTATTTAATTTCATTTTGCCACTGTTTTGAATTTAAAATAATTCAAACAATGCCAAAAACTCCTCTGAATATTTTATATTGCTAGATGGACTTTTCCAAAAGCTTATAAAATATTTCAGGGGTATTTGAAATTATATTCTAATTATATGAATATAATTCAAATTCAAATAGCTAATGAATTAAATCCAAAGTCCCAAAAATAAATCCTTAAAAATGTTCAATATTTTGGTTGGGACCAGAACCCTTACCAAAAATTATCAAACATTTAAGAAGAGCACTTTGGAGCAATGAATGAGATTTCTAGGGTTTTTGCCCTTCTTTTATTTAAGTTTTTGAGGCTTCCAGAATTCCTCAGTTCAGGTTTCAAAAATTTAAACATGATGCTCAGATGAAGCTAGCCTAGAGCATTACCAGAAGCTAGGGATGTGACAATTTATCCACCATGACCAGTAAGTATTTTTTCCTATCGGTCCCACCTTTAATGGGTCCGACCATGTCAAGCCCCCAGACCGCAAAATGCCAGGTGATGGGTATAGTTTGGAGTGCGGTGGGTGGCATATGGCTTTGGTTGGCAAAAAGTTGGCAACCAGCGCCTCATTGGACTAAGTCCCGAGCATCTGCCCAGGCCGTCGGCCAATAAAAGCCTGTACGGAAAGCCTTGCTAACAAGGGACCGAGCAGCGGCGTGGTGACCATCGAGTCCGGCATGAATTTCAACCAGAAGGTTCCGCCCTTCCTCTTCGGAGATGCACCTTTGAAGGACTCCGGTAGTGCTTTTCTTATAAAGCTCTCCCTCATGGACTCTATAGGCTTTAGATTGCCGCACTATGCGGCGGGCCTCGTTTTGGTCCTCCGGGAGTTCCTGCCTAGTAAGGTAGGCTAGGAATGGTTCTATCCACGGGGCGATGACCGCCATTATTACGTGGGCTAAAGGTGTAATTTCATTGGCAGAGCCTCCAATTGTGTCAGATTGTTCGGCGTCGAGTGGTGCGGCTGGGTCTGGGCTGTTATTTGTGGGTTCCCCCTCCCATGCTACGGATGGTTTGAACAATCTTTCCAAAAAGATGTTGGGGGGAACTGCATCGCGTTTTGCTCCGATGCGTGCCAGGACGTCCGCTGCTGGATTGTTTTCTCGGGCTATATGGTGAAACTCCAGCCCTTCGAACCGAGCTGACATTTTGAGGACGGCGTTGCGGTAAGCTTCCATTTTTTGGGTCCTTGGTGTCGAAGTCTCCATTTATTTGGGATATCGCGAGGTTTGAATCCCCGCGTACCTCTAGGCGCTGGATACCCATGGATACTGCTATCCGAAGACCATGTAGGAGGGCCTCATATTCGGCTGCATTGTTGGAATCCATGTACATGATCTGGAGCACATATTGGACTGTGTCTCCTGTGGGGGACGTCAGGACGACGCTAACCCCCAGTCCGGCCAACATTTTGGAGCCGTCGAAATGCATGATCCAGTTTGAATATGTGCCGTACTCTTTAGGGAGCTCGGCCTCCGTCCATTTTGCGATGAAGTCAGCCAAAACTTGCGATTTAATAGCTCGCCGTGGCTTATAGGTTATGTCGAACGGGAGGAGCTCGATGGCCCATTTTGCAATCTGGCCCGTTGCGTCGCGGTTGTTGATAATATCGTTGAGTGGTACTTCCGAGGCTACTGTTATGGAACACTCTTGAAAGTAGTGTCGTAGCTTCTGGGATGCCATGAATACTCCGTATGCAATCTTTTGATAATGCGGGTACCGTGATTTGCATGGAGTGAGGACAGTGGATACGTAGTAGACCGGCCTTTGAAGGGGGAATTTGTGTCCACCCGTTTCCCGCTCGACAACAAGCACTGCACTGACAACTTGATGTGTTGCTGCAATGTACAATAACATTGGTTCGCCGGTGTTCGGCGCTGCCAGGACTGGGTTTGTTGCCAATATGGCTTTTATTTCATCAAGTTCGGCCATGGCGGCCTCCGTCCACTCAAAGTGTTCGGTACGCCGAAGGAGGCGATAGAGGGGTAGTGCCTTTTCTCCCAAGCGGGAGATGAAGCGGCTTAGAGCCGCCACGCACCCGGTTAATTTTTGTATTTGTTTAAGGTCCTTTGGGACATCCAATTGTGACAAAGCTCGGATCTTGGCTGGGTTTGCTTCAATTCCTCTACTGGATACAATGAAGTCCAAGAGCTTTCCGGCTGGAATGCCAAAGACGCATTTTTCTGGGTTGAGCTTGATGTCATATTGTCGGAGGTTATCGAATGTAAGCCTCAAGTCGTCTATTAGAGATTCGACATGTCTTGATTTGACGACCACATCATCCACATACGCCTCCACTGGTTTGCCAGACATGTCTGGATCATGCGCCAATATGTTGCGCCGGCGTTTTTCAGCCCGAAGGGCATTGTGTTGAAGCAGAATGGGCCATATGGTGTGATGAATGCTGTTGCAGCTTGGTCTGATTCTGCCATTTTGATTTGATGGTATCCAGATTATGCGTCGAGGAAGCACAACGAATCGTGCCCTGTGGTGGCATCGATAATTTGATCGATGCGGGGGAAGGGGAAGGGATCCTTTGGGCAAGCCTTGTTAAGGTCTTTAAAATCGACACACAGGCGCCAGGATTTGTCCTTCTTTGGTACCATCACCAGGTTTGCTAGCCAGTCCGGATGTTTTATTTCTCTAATGAATCCGGCCTCCAATAGCTTGGCTAGCTCCTCTCCCATAGCCTGTCTCTTGGGTTCAGAAAAACGCCGAAGGGTTTGTTTGACAGGTTTGAATCCTTTTAGGATATTTAAGCTGTGTTCGGCCAGCCTGCGTGGGATCCCTGGCATGTCTGAAGGGTGCCAGGCGAAAATATCCCAGTTCTCTCGTAGGAACTCTCGCAGTGCGGCATCTACATCAGGGTTCAGTCGCGCCCCGATGGAAGCTGTTTTATTGGAGTCCATTGGATGGACCTGGAATTTGACTATTTTGTCAGCTGGCTTGAAGGATGTGGATTTGGATCTCTTGTCGAGTATCACATCATCCCTGTTAACCGTGGCGCGCAGCGCAGTCGGTTCCTCGGCCGCTAAGGCTTCGGATAGTGCCTTAAGGGCTAATGCGGCCGTCTTGTTTTCGGCGCGGAGTGCTATGTCCGGATCACTAGCTAGAGTGATAATTCCATTCGGCCCGGGCATCTTAAGCTTCATGTACCCGTAATGGGGTATTGCTTGGAAGATTGTGAATGCTTCCCGCCCTAGTAAAGCGTGATGTCCACTCTTAAACGGGGCCACCTGAAACGTGACTTCTTCAGAACTGTAATTATCCAGCATGCCGAACACCACATCTAGTGTGATTTTTCCTGTGCAGCGCGCTTCCCGACTGGGGATTATTCCTCTAAAGGTTGTGCTGCTTCGCTCGACGCGGTTCCAGTCTATTTCCATTTTTTGAAGGGTTTCCTCATAAATGAGGTTCAATCCGCTCCCTCCATCCATGAGTACCTTGGTGAGGCGAAAGTCATCCACTATGGGACTGAGGACCAATGCGGCTGGTGCTCGGGCTGTTCGGAATCTAGGTTCATCACTTGCGTTGAAGGTAATAGCAGTGTCGCTCCATGGATTTATTGTTGCAACTTGATAGACTTCAGCGAGGCTGCGGAGTGTTGTTTTTCGCATATTGTTTGATGCGAAAGTCTCGAAGACCATGAGAACAGTACTGGTGTTCTTGGGCTGGTTTTCTACGGCCTCCAGAATTAAGAGATCCTCGCCAATTTTGGCCACCTGCCGGAGTATCCAACATGCTCTAAGGCTGTGAGTTGGTGTGGCGTCCTCTGTACTATGAATTCTACAGGGTCCATCAAGCCACCTTTCCAGTACAGTTCCATGCCCTGTAGAGGGTTTTGGCTTTTTGGTGTTTATCCCGGGTGTTCTATGATGATGCACCCTCTTAGTTCGGACGGGATTACTATTCAAGGCCGGATTATCCCAAAATTTTATTTCGGTTTTCCAGGCGCTTTCCATCGCACAGTATTTTTGTACTATGGATGCCAAGTCAGCGAAGCGTGTAATATCACGGCGACTTACGGCGTTAAGGATTCCCTCGTCCGTGCAATTACTGCAGAAAATTGAGATTGCGTCTCCCTCGCGCCAATCCTTTATCCTGTTCATAAGCAGGAGGAATCTGGCCCAGTAATGATGTACTGTTTCCTCGGGCCTCTGCCTGATTTGGGAGAGATCGCTTATGTTCGGGTGGGCGGGTGTCGTTGAATCTGGAACCTCACTCAATCCAAGATTCGGAGGCCGAAGAGTTTCCGAACTCTGAAGTTCGGTTTTTTGGATGTTGTCCAGTGAATCTGGCCCGTTGCCTGATCCTAAGCTCAGGTCTTGAGTTATATCTCCCCCTCCGCGGGTATCCGGCTTGGAGGGGTCGGGAATTCGGACGTAGCTATTCCTTAAAATAGATGAAGGTTCGCATCACAGCGTCTCTAACACGGCAACTTGGTGGGTGACTTAGGGAGAGTTAATTTCTCTTAGATCGGGTTTAAGCCCAACCTGGTCGTAATCCATAGCGACCCCCAGGGCGGCGATGCGATCCAAGAGCTCATTTACGGAACAAAGCTCCATTGGATCTAGCTGCTCGATGAGCTCCGAGCTGACGTGTAGGATGCTTTTGATGACCCGAGAGGTCGCCATCGGCGCAACAGCCGAACAGGCGGTCATGAGAAAACCACCTAGCCGAAGGGTTTGGCAGACAGCCAAGGCTCCCTTAGCAACGGCGCCGTCTTTGAAGATGGGAGGAGGCATCCTTCCTGATTGTGACGGCACAGAGGAACTCTCAATGAAAGCACCAATGTCGGTGTCAAAACCGGCGGATCTCGGGTAGGGGGTCCCGAACTGTGCGTCTAGGCCGGATGGTAACAGGAGGCAGGGAACACTTTGTTTTACCCAGGTTCGGGCCCTCTCGATGGAGGTAATACCCTACTCCTGCTTGATTAATATTGATGATATGGGTAGTACAAGAGTAGATCTACCACGAGATCAAGGAGGCTAAACCCTAGAAGCTAGCCTATGGTATGATTGTTGTGTATGGACTTGATTGCCTATGGACTACAACCCTCCGGTTTATATAGACACCGGATAGGGTTAGGGTTACACAGAGTCGGTTACAATGGTAGGAGATGTTGAATATCCGCATCGCTAAGCTTGCCTTCCACGCCAAGGAAAGTCCCATCCGGACACGGGACGAAGTCTTCAATCTTGTATCTTCATAGTCCAGGAGTCCGGCTGAAGGTATAGTCCGGCTACCCGAACACCCCCTAGTCCAGGACTCCCTCACCATCCATAGCACTCACACTTGTCTTGAGCATTTTAGAGTATCAACATTAAATTGTCTATGTACCACGTAAGCATCCAAGAAGTCCATAATCGAGGACACGGCTATTCGAATAGATCATGATAACCCTGCAGGGGTGTACTTCTTCACACACGCTCTCACCACTTATCACCATATACTCGTCATGTATATTGGCAACCTTCAAGCGGAAGCCTGGCGAGGGTGTCAGCCATGACCTGACTAACCACACAAGACTCTAGTCCAGGTTTGTCGCCTATTCGGGTTCCATCTGCAAGGAGATCCGGCCGGGGTTTCGCTCACGGCCCCAAACGATGTGTACAGGTTTCCCGAGCCCACCATCTGGGTGCCACTCGGTACACCGGGCCACATGTGCCTATCTGTCCCAAGTCCACCCTGCCGGGTGCCACTCGGTATAAAAATAGCTCTACCTATAAACACCAGAAACTATTTGCAACTGCTGGACAGAGATCAAGTTGGCTAATAAGTCGAGAGGGGTCGAGTTACCGGAACCCAATGTGTGGTAGTAGCTAGTCCTTAGACAACATACATAGAACTCAGTTCTTAGGGACGGTACCAATGAGACAACCCACCATGTACTCCTACATGGCCTCTCACCACTACCTTTACCAAATCGTGTTCACACGCTTAACTCTTAGCACTGGAACATATCGTAACACACCAATTCATCCCCGATGAATCAGACCTGACATACTCTAAGCAATAGCAGGCAAAGCATGGTAGGAACACAACATGGCTCAATCAACTCCTACACATGCTAGTGGGTTTTAACTATTTACTGTGGCAATGACAGGTCATGCAGAGGAATGGGTTCAACTACCGCAGCATAAAGTAGCAGTTGAATCGTTGTTGTCCTAATGCAATAAATGAGAGCAGGAGCGAGAGAGTTGGATTGTATCGGAATGAACAAGGGGGGTTGCTTGCCTGGTAGATCAACAGGGAGGCACTACTCCTCAGACAGGTACTCTCGAACACTCTCCGGAGCAGGACCTATCGAGAAGGAACGGTGTCGAAAATCAAACACAAGCATATGCAACATTATGATGCATGATCATGGCATGAGTATGTGATGTTGTTTGAGTTAATGCATCTAGCATTTATATGGTTGAAGTCCATTTGAACCAAGGGTTCAAATACAACTCCAAATTAAGCTCTTAAATATGACATTTATATGTTTCCTCATATACAGTATGTATAAGTTGGTTTGTCATGCATGAAAATGGTGCAGATGGATAGATTGAATTTTTCTGATCATTTTTCATATATAAATTATTTCAATCTGAGCTACGGTTGAATTTCTATGAATTTTTGAAGTTTATAACATTTTCTGGAATTTCCTGATTTAATTTAAAACCAGAAAAGAAATAACTGCGTCAGCACTGCGTCATGCTTGCGTCAACAAGTCAACAGCGCTGACTGCGGTCAAACCTGATTTGTGGGCTCCACACGTCAGTATAACAGGTTAAGCAGGGGGTTAGTTTATCCTAATTATAGGATTAGTGGCGCTGGGGCCCACTATCAGTGTCAGGTTTAGTTAAATGGTGATTAGCCTTAAGCTAATCACCTGACCCATGGGGCCCACCTGACGGGCCGGCGAGGTCAAAGGGTCAAACCCCACCGGCGTTTAGCCACCGGCGTGGCCGAACGCGGCGGAGGGGCTCGGGAAACGCCCTCCGGCGACCATTTAGGCGGCGGAGACCACGGACGAGGAGCTGGAGCTCGTCTGTGTCGTTTGGAGCAAGCGGGAGGCTGGGGGGGTGCCAGAGCTCGCCCGAAACAAGCTCGAGGCGGCGGCCGGAGCACGGGTTTGGGCGGAATCGAGCTACGGGGCACGACAGGGGCTGCGAAGGGCCTCTACTGCCTCCTGGCGTTGTACTGAGCATGGTTGTGTGCTCGGGCGCTAGCTACGGTGGCCCTGGCCACGGCGGCAACATGGCCAGCGGCGAGGCGCTCGCGGTTGCGATGGTAGCAGGGCTACGGCACGGAGACGGCAGAATGGAGAGGGGGACGCGGAGCAGAAGCTCACAGCGAATCCGGCGAGGTCTTCAGCGAGCTCGGGGGAGGTCGAACACGAGCAGAATGGCGTGGGCAATCTCCGGTGGCCGGAAGTGAAGACGACGGTGAGGCGGCGCTCCAGGGCCTCCTGAGGTGCGTGTCTTGGCGGAGAGGACGAGGAAGACGCAGCGAAGCTCTTGGGCTTGTCGGAGAGGCGAGGGGAGAACGGTGGACACGGTGGCAGTGAACGGCGGCGACAGCTTGTTCGGGCATGCGTGAGAGAGAGAGCAGAGGAGGGGGAGGGGGTCCAAAGCGAGAGGGGAGAGATGCAGGGGGTCGAGGGCGTCTCCGTGGCGTCGTCTAGGCGCACCGGGGAGGAGCCAGGCATGCACGGAGGGAGGAGGTGGCCAGCACGTGCACGCGCGCGTCGGGCACACGCGCGCTGTCCTCTTGGCAAGAGGTAGGCGATGACTTGGCCTGGGCCAACAGTGCTGGGCCGGCACAAGTAAGGCCCAGGTGAGTCATTCTCTCTATATCCTCTCTAATTCTTTCTGTTTTCTAATTTCTGTCATTTGTTTTGACTTAGTAATAATACTAAACCATTTTATTTAATTCTGTCAAATTTTGCAGGGACCTAAGGAATTAATCCATAGCCCCTCACCAAAATTCAGAATTTTTGGATATATATTATATATATAACAAATATATATCCAAAGCAAATAATTACTGGATTAATTCCAAATGCCCAAAATAAATACTTATGAGCTCTTAAAAATATTGATTTGATTTTTATCTCTGTCCAATATTTTCAGAGAGCAACATGAGCATTTTCTTGGACCATTTTGGAGCAATTTTTACTTGGGTCATTTTCAGAAATGATTCTGAGGGTTTCACAAATCCCCATTTCAAATTTAAATGGAATTTAAACATGATGCAAACATGAAGGCTAGCCTAGGTCATATCAGAACTAGGGATGTGACAACTCTCCCCCACTCGGAAGAATCTCGTCCCGAGATTCAGGAGTTGGTGGAAAGAAAGCGGGGTACTCAAGTCGAAGATGATCTTCTCGCTCCCAAGTAGCTTCTCTCTCGGAATGATGAGACCACTGAACCTTGAGAAACTTGATGTTATGACATCGAGTGACACGCTATGCTTGATCCAGAATGCGGACGAGGTACTCTTGATAAGTGAGGTTATCTTGGAGATCAAGCGTTTTGTGGTCCACTCCGCGGATGGGATCCGAGAAGCAACGCCTGAGTTGAGAGACGTGGAAGACATCATGTACTCCGGAAAGATGTGGGGGTAGTTCCAACTGGTAGGCAACCTCTCCTTGTTTAGCGAGAATGCGAAAAGGACCAATGTAACAAGAAGCCAACTTGCCCTTGATACCGAAACGATGGGTACCCTTCAAAGGAGTAACCCGAAGGTAAGCCTTGTTGCCAACTTCACAAGCCACTTCCTTATGATGACGGTCATACTGGCTCTTTTGACGAGATTGGGCTGTTTTCAAATTCTCACGAATGACGCGAACTTGCTCTTCTGCCTCCTGGATCATGTTTGGTCCAAAGAATTGTCTTTCACCAATTTCTGACTAGTTCAAAGGTGTTCTACATCTTCGTCCATACAGAACCTCAAAAGGAGCTTTCTTGAGGCTGGATTGGTAGCTATTGTTATAAGCAAACTCGGCGAAGGGAAGACACTTCTCCCAATCCATACCGAATGAGATAACACAAGCTCTAAGCATGTCTTTGAGAATTTGGTTGACCCTTTCCACCTGACCACTTGATTGAGGGTGGAAAGCGGTACTGAAGGAAAGATGCGTGCCCATGGCTGTTTGGAAACTCTCCCAGAAATGAGAAGTGAAAAGACTACCACGGTCTGAATTAATCTCTAGTGGAACACCATGAAGTGAAACTATTCGAGAAATATATAAGTTAGCGAGCTGACTAGCAGTGATACTCTCTCGAACAGGTAGGAAGTGAGCCACTTTGGAAAGACGATCAATGACTACGAAGATCGCATTATTCCCTTTCTTGGTCCTGGGAAAGCCGGTGATGAAGTCCGTACCAACTTTATCCCATTTCCACTCAGGAATAGCTAAAAGCTGAAGGGTGCAAACAGGTCTTTGATGCTCTCCCTTAACGCGACGACAAACGTCACAGTTAGCAATGAACTGAGCGATTTCTCTCTTCATCCTGGTCCACCAGAACCTCTGGCGCAGGTCCTGATACATCTTAGTACTACCGGGATGAATCGTGAGAGGAGATTCATGAGCCTCCTTAAGGATTAATTGCCGAAGATGTTGCTTCTTGGCAACCACCAGACGATTCCCTAAGAAAACAACACCTCGATCATCTATAGAGAAACTACCAGTAATGCCCTTGGCAATGTTTCTCTTGATCCAGGTAATCCCCGTATCATGCTTCTGGGCTTCTATGATATGATCCACAAGAGTAGGTTTCGCCACCAAGGTAGAAAGGAATCCGCGAGGAGCAATGTGAAGGTTGAGCTTACATAATTCCTCATGAAGAAGTGGTTGGCCCTGCTGCAACATAAGATTGTTGCAATAGGACTTACGACTTAGTGCATCAGCCATGACATTCCCCTTGCCTGGGGTGTAGGTAATCCCTAAGTCGTAATCTGAGATCAACTCCAACCAATGTCTTTGCCTAAGGTTCAAATCCGGTTGGGTGAAGATATACTTGAGACTCTGGTGGTCGGTGTAAATCTTGCAACGTTTACCGAGAAGGTAATGTCGCCAGGCCTTAAGTGCATAGACTACGGCTGCAAGCTCTATATCATGTGTAGGATAATTCTCCTCATGTGGATGCAACTGTCGAGATGCATAGGCAATCACATGGCGATCTTGCATAAGAATGCAACCTAGTCCCTGTCGTGAGGCGTCGCAGTAGATAACAAAGTCTTTAGTGAAATCCGGTGGCACAAGTATGGGAGCAGAAGTCAGGCGTCTTTTCAGTTCCTGAAAACTGTGCTCACACTGTGGGGACCACTCAAACTTTCTATCTTTCTTGAGAAGTTCCGTGAGAGGTTTGGCCACTTTGGAGAAGTTCTCAACGAAGCGGCGACAATAACTGGCTAGGCCAAGGAAACTCCAAATTTGCTTAACTGTTTCAGGCGGAGTCAAATCAAGAACGGCTTGAACTCTCTCGGGATTGATGGCAATGCCCTTACCAGAGATCACATGGCCTAGGTAGGTCACTTCTGGCAACCAAAATTCGCACTTGGAGAACTTGGCATAAAGGCAGTGCTCTCTGAGTTTCTCTAACACTAGTCTAAGATGTTCGGCATGCTCTTCCTTGTTCTTCGAGTAAATAAGAATATCATTGAGGTAAACCACGACGAACTTATCTAAGTACTCCATGAAGATTGAGTTCATCAAGCGAGAGAATGTAGCTGGAGCATTGGTTAGACCAAAGGACATGACGGTGTACTCATACTGGCCATAACGAGTGACAAAAGCCATCTTAGGAATGTCCCCATTTCTAATCTTGATTTGGTGGTAGCCTAACCTCAAGTCCATCTTTGAAAAGACTGAGGATCTAGCAAGCTGATCATACATGTCGTTGATCCTGGGGAGCGGATACTTGTTCTTTATCGTGACCAAATTAACGGGATGATAATCCACAACCATTCGGTCCGTACCATCCTTCTTCTTGACAAAGAGGACGGGGCAAGCCTAGGGAGAAGAACTAGGACGGATGAAACCCTTTTGCAAGGATTCATCGAGTTGTTTCTTAAGCTCAGCTAGCTCTAAGGGTGTCGTCTTGTAAGGTCTCCTAGAGATTGGGGCGGTTCCTAGGATAAGATCTATGACAAACTCTACATCTCTGTCAGGTGGAATACCCGGCAGTTCCTCTGGAAAGACATCCGGAAAGTCACAGACTACCAGGATATCTTCAAGGTCTGGAAGAGGGTTGGCATTAAGAGAATAGAGCTGACGCTTTGCAACTCTAGTGGAGATGGTGACTATCTTGCCAGATGGGTGTGTAAGCTGAACAGACCTTGTGTAACAATCAATCTTGGCATGATGAGCTTTCATCCAGTCCATACCCAAGATGATGTTAATATCAATAGACTTGAGGGCTATAAGTGATGCAAGGAATACAAGTCTGTCAACAAGGATTTCATTACCATGGCTTATTCTGGTAGTTTGCCATCTAGACCCTGGAGTTTGGATTTCAAGTGGAGTTGGCATATCACAAAATGACATGTCGTGCAAACGAGCATAGCCTTCAGAAATGAAGGAGTGAGATGCTCCGGTATCGAACAGAACCGAAGCTGAATGACAGTTGACAAGGAGTGTACCAAGAACGACATCCGGATCATCATGAGCGTCTTTAGCCGAGACGTGATGCACACATCCACGTTCAGTGGGAGCTGACTAGACGCTAATCATCTTGCATGGTGGCTTACCACGGCCAACAGACTTCTCAGGCAGGGGTGGAGCGTAGTTGGTTTAAGAGCAGTCACGTGCATAGTGTCCTGGCTCTCCGTATGTGAAACAAGTCCCTGAAGTAGGACGCGGACCCGCATTGGAAGGCGGTCTACCAACAAGCTTGGGTGGAGCATACTGCTGAACTGGGTGAGGTGCCACACAAGATGGCCTTGGTGTATAACCGGGTGGAAGAGCGGAGTTCGGAACCCAAATCCGACGCTTCTGCAAACAAGAACCGGAGGAGGAACCCAAATCACGGGTGTGCTTACGAGACTCCTCGTAAGTGAGTTGAGTTGTCTCTACATTAATGGCCTTGTTCACAAGAGCCTGGAACATATTGCAATGATGCAAGTGGAGATCACGATGCAACTTGGGGTTGAGACCCTTCCGGAACCTAGCCTGCTTCTTGGCGTCCGTGGACACCTCTTCTGTAGCATAGCGGGCGAGGTTCTCAAACTCTCTACTGTAAGCATCAACAGCCATCTTACTCTGGGTGAAACTACAGAACTCCTCTCTCTTGTGATCAATGAGAGCCAAAGGGATGTGATGCTCACGAAAAGCCAAAGTGAAATCCCTCCAGGTGGGTATCTGGCCAGCTGGAAGCATAGCCTCATAGTTCTGCCACCAAAGACTAGCAGGACCTTCCAGATGATAAGCAGCATAGGTGACCTTGTCACTTTCAGCTACGTTCGCAGAACGCAGCTTGTGTGTGATACTACGGAGCCAGTCATCTGCATCGAGTGGTTCAATGGAATGATGGAAGGTAGGTGGTTTCAAACCAACGAAATCATAAGCATTTCACTCTAGCTCATCACCCAGATGAACCAGACCTGACTCAACTCTAAGCATAGCAGGCATAGCAAGGTAGGAATCACATACATGGCTCAATCAACTCCTACACATGCTAGTGGGTTTCATCTAGTTACTGTGGCAATGACAGGTTGTGCAGAGGATAAGGGTTCAACTACCGTAGCACATAGCAGTTTGAATCGCGATGTCTTAATGCAGTAAACAAGAGCAGGAGTGAGAACATGGGTTGTATCGGAATGATCAATGGTTGCTTGCCTGATGGAGTGGTAACGGGATAGTGCCCTTCAGTTGGATACTCGTGAATATCCTCGGAGGCAGAACCTACCACGAAGAACACATCGGAACACAATCAACACATGACGATATGCAACAATATGATGCATGCTATGACATGGCAATATGATTGTGTCTTGGCCTAATGCAAGCTAAAATAGGAAGGTATGAACCCATTTGAATCAAAGATTCAAATATTAGCTCATTAAACATGGCATTTCTAGTGCATTTCCTTATTCTGCTTAAACAGCAAGGTAAACTTGTTTTGTCATGCATGAAACCATTACAGATGGATAGATTGAATTTTTCTGATAATTTTTCATATATAATTTATCTCATTTGGAGCTATGGTTGAATTTCTATGAATTTTTGAAGTTTGAACTATTTTCTGGAATTTCCTGAATAAGAATAAATCCAGAAAATCAATTACTGCGTCAGCAACGCGTCAGGGTGACGTCAGCAGGTCAAAGGCGCCAGTCCAGGTCAAACCTGACTGGTGGGGTCCACTGGTCAGTGTCTCTATGCACTAACTACGTTTAGTTAGCCTAATTGACTGGCAGGGTCCACTAGTCAGTGACTATACTAATTAACTAACCTATTTAGTTAGCACTAACAGAGTAATTAGTCGGGCGGGGCCCGCATGTCGGTGAGAGAGAGGGGCGAGGTCAACCCACGTCAGCAGGTCAACCTCGCCGGTCAGCGGGTCAAAACCTGCCGGCGTTTAGCCGCCGGCGAGGCCAGACGCGGTGGCGCGATGCGGAAATCGCCCACAGGGCACCAATTGATGCGCGGAGAGCAGCTACAGGTAGCTGGGAACGAACCGCGGCGTTTGGTGGTGGTGTTTGGGCTCAGGGTGGCCGGAAACGTCACCGGCGATGAGCCTTGCGGTCGCCGGAGTCGGGCGAAAGTGAGCCCGAGGCTACGGGGCACGGCGAGGCGTGTGGTGAGGTACGTTGTGCCCCTAGGGATGCAGTGAAGTAGTTAGACTAGGTGGCGTGGCTGGTGTTTGGCCGGAGACACGTCGGCGACGAGCTCCACGGCGGCGCGTGCGGGTGAGCTTCGTGTGCTCGTTGTGGTGCACGAGAAGAAGAACGGGGAGGATGGGGAGGTGCAGCAGCTCACAGCGATCACGTAGAGGCAGACGGCGCAGTCGGGGACGAGTCGATGCGGCGGCGACGTCGAAAGGGATCTCCGGCGATGCTCGGTGAAGATGAGGTCGAAGAAGACGTTGCAAAGCGTGTGAGCGCTCGGGGCTCAGCTGCTCGACGGAGTCGACGATGGTGGAGAGGATGGACACGGTGGTGCAACACAGGGACGACGGTGGACGCGGTTTCACGGTGGCGCGAGCACGGGAGCGTCGGCCATGGCGGAGGAAGAGCGATGGAGAGGGACCAGGGGGAAAGTGCGGTGTCTGCGAGGTCAGGGGATGCAAGGGAGTTCGTCCCACGTTGACAGGTCGACGAGGGGAGCGGCGAGGCGGCGGCAGCTGCGTGGCGTGCATGCGGTGCTCGCCGTCGAGCACCTGCCTGCTTGGCCAAGCCAAGCTGCTCGCTGGCGGGGTGGCTGGGCTGGGCCGGTAGGTGGGCCTGGTACGTGGCGCCAGGTAAGTTTTTCTGTTTTTTGTTTTCTTTTCTATTATTTTCTGTAGCTTTAGGGCTTTATTTAAAATACCTAGGCACTTTCTAAAATCCTGAAAATAATTGTGGGCTCTGTTGGGATTATTCCTAACAGCCCTGACTTAATTCCAGAATTATTTGAACATTTAAAAAATTTATTAGCATTTAAATGTCCAAAGGCAACATACATATGATTTAATCCAGTGACCTTTTGTTGACCTAGAAAATTGTGCACCTATTTTGCCAGAGGTTCTAACCCAAGGCAAAGAGGGTGAACATTTTAGAAGGGCATTTCAGGTTCATTGAAATTATTTTTAGTAAACCCTAGTTGATTTCAAGAGGGGTGCTGGGGGTTCTGCCTTCCCCATTTCAAGTTTCTGATGGAAAATAAACATGATGCACACTCTAATGCATGGACTAGCTAGGGTGTGACAAGTGGAGCTGGACAATTAATCCGCCCCGCTATGTCGATCCAGGCCTGAAAATTGATAGGAAGGCTTAGACTCCTTCCCAAAATATGCCAGTAAAGGCTATACCTTGAATACATGAAAGGACTTACTGGATTGGCCGGGCGCTTTAAGCTGAGCCCACGATCTTCGGTCATGGGCGGTGGTGTCTCGTTGGCCTTAAATAGCACTTTCCAGATATCTTCGTGTGTTGTGCCGAAGAGCTCTAGTAGCATCTGGTGCTTGGCCAGATCGAACTCCCACAAATAGGAACTCCGATGTTGGCACAGAAGGATCCGGCGAATGAGCATAACCTCGATCACGTTGACGAGTTTGATCCTCTTGGTTATCATGTTTGAACGCACGTGTAGAGCCCAGTCAGCTCGCTCGAAGAGCCCCAGGCGAGGCCCTTCTCTTGCCAGGAGGTAAGCCGCAGCGGAGCTCTGAATCAAAATTCGGGGCCACGTTGGTGTTGCGCGGCTCGGTGATGTAGAACCACCCCGATTGCCACCCTTCACCATCTCCACGAAGGAGCCTTCAGGCCATGTAACGTTGGGCATCTTGACCACCATGGCGCCTCCGCACTCTGCTTGTTGGCCTCTCACCACCTTCGGCTTTACATTGAAAGTCTTCAGCCATAGGACAAAGTGAGGCGGGATACGGAGGAAGGCCTCGCAAACTACTATAAATGCCAAGATGTTGAGGATAAAGTTGGGGGCTAGATCATGGAAGTCCAGCTCGTAGTAAAACATCAGTCCGCGGACAAACGCGTGGAGAGGGAATCCCAGCCCATGGACAAAATGTGCGAGAAACACAACCCTCTCATGGGGCTCTGGGGTAGGCACGATCTGTCCTTCGGACGGAATACGGTGAACGATCTCCTTGGCCAGGTATCCGGCTTCTCGAAGCTCCTTGATGTTTTTCTTCTTAACAGAAGAAGCCATCCACCTACCACCAGCTCCGGATCCGAACATGATTGGAGTGTTTTCTCTGGCGGGGGAATCTAGGGCTTGGGCGCTAGAGCTCTAGAATGGATGGGAACATGAAGGAGAAGGCAGGGGTGAGTGAGGACGAATCCTTATCCCCTTATAAAAGCTGCGAGAATATCAAACGCCTTCCTGCTTGCCTTAAAACTCGCCTATTCCTGAGGGCTGTGTAAATGGCACGGTTGGGTTACCCACACCCGTATTGATGAGAATCCCGTAATAAGAGGACACGATCTCTGCTTTGACAAGACGTGCCAATGGCAACCGCATCTCGAAACGCGAAGCGGCAGGCGAAAAACGGTTCGAAATTATGGCCGGACGGACGTGATGTCATGTTGTAAAAAGTTGTCAGCGGATTGGACTCGTGGATTATTGTATTCTCTCTACGGTTGTGTGTGGTGCGTGTTACAGGTCCGGACACGATCTATTCGTCCGAAGACTATTTTGGAGTTCGGAAGGAGGAACCCGCCTTGCAATGCCGAATACAGAACTATGCACCAGATATCTTGTCATTGAAGCCATGTTCAGGGGCTACTGAGGGAGTCCTGGACTAAGGGGTCCTCTGGCATCCGGCCTGTTAGCCATGGACCGGACAGATGGGCTGTGAAGATACGAAGACCGAAGATTGTACCCATTTCCGTATGGGACTCTCCTTGGCGTGGAAGGCAAGCTTGGCGACCGGATATGTAGATTCCCTTCTTTGTAACCGACCTTGTGTAACCCTAAATCCTTCCGGTGTCTATATAAGCCGGAGGACTTAGTTCGGATAGGGGAAATTCATTATCATAGCCATACAGGCTAGACCTCTAGGGTTTAGCCATTACGATCTCGAGGTAGATCAACTCTTGTAATACTCATATTCATCAATATCAATCAAGCAGGACGTAGGGTATTACCTCCATAGAGAGGGCCCGAACCTGGGTAAACATCGTGTCCCTTGTCTCCTGTTACCATTGACCTGAGTCGCACAGTTCGGGACCCCCTACCCGAGATCCCCGGTTTTCAAACCGACAATGAGCTTCCTTGCCGTCCCTGATAAAGCAAGAAGGGCATGTCGGTAGCGCATTAAATGTGTTTGTCCTATGGTGCTAGGAGATGGACTCAACTACTGTATAACTTTCCACCTCTTGCGTGCCACTATGGCAGCCACTTTTGACTATAAAAGGAGGCTCGCGGCATACTGAGAGAGGATTCGGACTTTTTGGACCTTACACGCTTTGTAGCTAGTCCAAGAACACCAGATAAACATAAACCAGCAGGAGTAGGTGAGGGAGTCCTGGATTGAGGGGTCCTCGGGCGTCCGACCTGTGTGACATGGGCCGGACTAATAGGTTATGAAGATACAAGACAGAAGACTCTCTCCCATGTCCGGATGGGACTCTCCTTGGCATGGATGGCAAGCCTGGCGTTCGGATATGAAGATTCCTCTCTTTGTAACCGACTTTGTACAACCCTAGTCCCTTCCGGTGTCTATATAAATAGGAGGGTTTAGTCTGTAGAGGCAATCACAATCATACAAGCTAGATCTCTAGGGTTTTAGCCATTAAGATCTCGTGGTAGATCAACTCTTGTAATCCTCATACTCATCAATATCAATCAAGCAGGACGTAGGGTATCACCTCCATCAAGAGGGCCCGAACCTGGGTAAAACATCATGTCCCCTGCCTCCTATTACCATCGACCTTAGATGCACAGTTCGGGGCCCCCTACCCAAGATCCGCCGGTTTTGACACCGACATTAGTGCTTTCATTAAGAGTTCCGCTATGTCGTCGTCAGAAGGTTCAATGGCTCCATCCATCATCTGCAATGATGCGGCCCTAGGGGAGGTTTTTCTCCCCGGCCAGATCTTCGTATTCGGCGGCTTCTCACTGCGGGCCAACTCGCTTGGCCATCTAGAGCAGATCGACAGCTACGCCCCAGGTCACCAGATTAGTTTTGGAAACTTGGATTATGTCGCTGATATCTGAGGAGACATGATATTCCATGGATTCATGACCTCAACCTCCACTCTGGCCTTAGAGTCGGAGCGCCTCGCCAGGACCAAAGACATGATTTCTAAACCCATCGAACTATCTATGGCCATTAGGCCCAGTACTGGAGAGCCAGAGGAAGCAGTGTCGTCGACAACCATCACAAAGCCGGACTCTTCCCCAGACACTGGCTCCGAACTCTCGGAGTCGGCATCGTGTGAGCTCGGTCGAGGAATTCCCTTCCCACCATGCTCCACGGAATCTTTCCTCCCTCGACAAACCTCGCCTTTAAGCGAGGCTTTGGACTTGATGCGATCCCTCGTGATTACAGAGGAGCAACGTCCGAATCATGCCCAGCCCGGACTAGGGGCTAAGAACGGGGAGTTTTACGCTCCACCCACCACCCACTCCATTGCCACAGTCGAGGACTTAACTGACACGCTCGATTACGGCTCCGAAGACATCGACGGTATGGACAATGATGCCAGAGAGGAGCAAGCCGAAAACCCGCTGTTTACCGAACGATGGACGGGCACATCTTCATATGACGTGTACATGGTGGATAGACCCAAGGAGGGTGACAGTGATAATGAGAAAAATCCATTAGAGGATAAACCTCCCGAGATACAACCAAAGCACCGATGGCGCCGCTCTAAATCATGCCACAGCAAAGACAACAATACTGGCACAAGAGACAACAATACTCCGGATAATGCTGAAGACCAAGAAAACCCCGTCGAGCAAAACTCTGAACAAGACGATCGGGAGGATGGGCAAGTTAGCCCTGATGAACAGGCCGTAAACGAAGACTCAGAGGATAGTAACTATCTTCCGCTCTCTGAGGATGAGGTGAGCCTCGGCAATGAGGATTTTATCGTGCTTGAGGAACCTCTCGAGCAGGAGCGCTTTAAGAGCCGGCTAATAGCCACTGCAAGGAGCCTGAAAAATAAGCAGCATCAGCTTCACGCTGATCAAGATCTACTGAACGATAGATGGACTAATGTCCTGGAAGCCTAGGAATAAGGCCTCGAGCGCCCAACCAAAAGTTACCCGAAGCACAAATTGCTACCTCAATTCCATGACGAGGCACTTGAGCCCGTACCATCAGCGCGTAATGCGGCTGATCGACCACCACGTGGCCGGGACAAAGCGACAACTCAAGCCGAACACCAGTCCGTCCCACCTAGCCGTAAAGGCAGACATAAAATAGCTCAGGAATATACATATCACCTGTGGCAGGACCTGGACAGTAAAGCAGGACAAACTAGATCAATCTACGGATCGTGGGGGCGCGCCCGATACATGACGACGACCATCTAGCCGAACATGACAAGCATAAACACGCCCGGGCCGAAAACCGCAGACGAACTCCATCCGAGCTATGCCGCGACATGGCCCGATATACAGGCGCCACACACCCCCTTTGCTTCACTGATGAAGTAATGGAGCACGAATTCCTATAAGGGTTTAAACCCGTGAACATCGAATCATATGATGGGACAACAGACCCCGTGGTATGGATCGAAGATTTTCTTCTCCACATTCATATGGCCCGCGGTGATGATCTTCATGCCATCCAATACCTCCCACTAAAACTCAAGGGGCCAACTAGGCACTAGTTGAATAGCCTGCCCGAAAATTCCATTGTCAGCTGGGAAGACTTGGAAGACGCCTTTCGCGATAACTCCCAAGGTACATATGTCCGGCCTCCGGATGCCGATGACCTAAGTCACATTATTCAACAGCCCGGGGAGTCAGCCAGGAAGCTCTGCACTAGGTTCTTAATTGAAAAGAACCAAATTGCCGATTGCTGGATGCCAAAGCCCTTGCGGCCTTTAAACATAACGTCTGAGACGAGTGGCTCGCCCGCCACCTCGGTCAAGAAAAACCAAAATCCATGTCAGCCCTTACCGCTCTGATGACACGCTTTTGCGCGAAAGAAGATAGCTGGCTCGCTCATAGAAGCAACGACACCAGTGATCCGGGCACTTCCGAAGTTCGAGATGGCAATGGCAAGCCATGATGCAATAAACACAAGCGTCGAAATAATAATGAAGGAACTCAAGACATGGTGGTCAACGCCGGATTCAGCGGCTCCAAACCCGGTCAATAGAAAAAGTCATTCAAGGCAAACAGAGACAGACCATCCAATCTAGACAAGATATGGGATCGGCCCTGCCAAATTCATGGCACCCCCGATAAACCAGCCAATCATACCAACAGAAGCTGTTGGGACTTCAAACAAGTCGGCAAGCTTAATGCCGAACACAAGGGGAAGGGGCCGCCCAGTGACAGCGACGACGAAGAGACTCGCCAACCAAATACCGGGGGACAGAAGCAATTTACCCCCAAAGTAAAAACAGTAAACATGGTATATGTGATGCACATCCCTACAGGGAAGCGCAAACATGCACTATGGGACGCCTACGCCATAGAGCCGGTCGCCCCAAAATTTAGCCAATGGGCGGCCTGCCCGATCACTTTTAATCGCCAAGACCACCCAGCCAGTATCCGTCACAAAGGTTCGGCAGCTCTGGTCCTCGACCCAATTATCAACGGGTTCCATCTCACGAAAGTCCTTATGGACAGCGGTAGTAGCCTTAATCTACTCTACCAAGACACTGTCCACAAAATGGGCATTGATCCTTCGAGAATCATGCCCACCACAACTACCTTCAAGGGAGCAGTACCCGGCATAGAAGCTCACTGCACGGATTCAATTACATTGGAAGTCGTTTTCGGCTCGCCGAACAACTTTCTAAGCGACGACTTGACCTTCGATATTGTCCCGTTCCATAGTAGCTACCATGCACTGCTCAGGCATACTGCTTTTGCTCACTTTCATGTGATCCCACACTACACCTATCTAAAGCTTAAGATGTCCGGTCCACATGGCGTCATCACGATAAACGGAAACACAGAATGCTCCCTCCGTACAGAGGAGCATACTACGACTACTGCAGCGAAAGTACAAAGCGGCCTCATCAAGCCGCATATCTCATTGGCCATCAAGCCGCCGGTCTCTATTAAACAGGACCGATCAATCTCAGAGCTAGATTAGCAGTTCGTCCTCCGTCGTCCGCCTCATATAGCAGTTCGGCCTCCGATAGCCTTTTTCCCCTTTTTCTAACTATTTTTATCTTTTACCATAGGTGACTCAAAGCCTGGTCACTTTACGGACTGTTTCTGAGTTCGGCTTCGTATAGATAACCAAAGGCTATTCCTGCCAAGGAGTCCTTTCACCGAGGCAAGGTGGCGCAGATGTGCGACAAGAGGTCCAAATGCTTTTTTGCAGACCGCACTCTTTATTCCAAACCTGTAAAGTGCCTTTTTCCTCAGCCTTCGACCCCCGGCATGTTAAATAGTCCAGGTAGTGGCGTTATAATCCAAAAGATTGCGTTTGACGTGTCAATCGGGTTCCAGTGAACCTAGTCCATATTCAGTATTTGTTTTTTCTAAGAACTAAATTTTGTTGCTTCAGTTGTTTCACGCGCGCACCTCGGCACAAATTTCCAGGGGCTCGATATGGCAACATATGAGTTGCCGACAAGTCCGAAAAGCTTTATAGCATACTTCGGCGTCACGAGTTTGGCCTTATATGCATCAGCTCCGAATCATGTCTTTGGTCAATAGTTGGGTTGCCCAACTCATGTGCTTACTACCTTACGTTCCGCTCTATCGGCTAGGGTAGTAAAGGGAGAACTACTGCGATTGTGTCCTGGTTTATCCGGATGAGCACCTCAGTAGAGAAAGCTGAAAACTTACTGTCATGATGCGGCGAGAGCTGGTCAACCACTCGATGACTTATCAGAATCTTTCGCAATTCCTTCTGTATTACACGAAGGATCATTCTTCTAGTCACCTATGGAACGCACCATATTTGGATAACCGCGTACATGCCAGGGGCTATAGACCCACCGTCAAACTCCTATGGCTAAGTGAATGTGTTAAAGCCCTATAGTCCGATTGCCTAGTTCACTGCATTAACACCTCCTTCATGGACCAAGACATTGGGTCAAGAGTGATCAAATGATTTTACGAACACCCCCGTATTATATGCGAGGGGGCCAAAGACGACGACTCGTAAACTTCTAGATTACACAAAAATCTTCCGCACAGGAGGAACCAAAACTTTCAAGCAAAAAGCATAGCCTATAATATATCATTGTTTTTACAATTTCGGTACAATCATTTGAATATCATATCCTTCGAGCACTGACCCTCTATCAAGCAGGCGCCCTCTAGGACATCCTCAAAATAATGCTCTGGCGTGTGATGGTCCTTGCCCCCGGGTGGACTCTTCGCTGCAATATCAGTGGCCTTCATCTTCGCCCAGTACGTCTTGGCGCGGGCAAGGGCCTGCTACCTCTTGAGCTTGCGTTGGTTTTCCCTTGAAGAGGAAAGGGTGATGCAGCACAGTAGTGTAAGTATTTAATTCAGTTTTTGAGAACCAAGGTATCAAGAAGTAGGAGACTACACGCAAGTCCCTCGTACCTGCACAAACAAACAAGAACCTCACAACCAATGCGATAAAGGGGTTGTCAATCTCTTCACGGTCACTTACGAAAGTGAGATCTGATAGATAATAAGATAAATATTTTTGGTATTTTTATTGTATAGATTGGCAAATAAAGATTACAAAATAATCAATGATAAAAATAGTAAATAGATAGGAAAATAATATGATGGAAGATAGACCCAGGGGCCATAGGTTTCACTAGTGGATTCCCTCAAGATAGCAAATTCTACGGTGGGTGAACAAATTACTATCGAGCAATTGGTAGGAAAGCGCATAGTTATGAGAATATCTAGGCATGATCATGTATATAGGCATCACGTCCGCGACAAGTAGACCGAAACGATGTATAAAAGATTTCACAGAAGAATCAAATATTGTTCATAGATAATCTTGTTCATAAAACCACAATTCATCGGATCTCGACAAACACACCGAAAAAAGAATTAAGTCGAATATATCTCCAAGAGAATCGAGGAGAACTTTGTATTGAGATCCAAAGAGAGAGAAGAAGCCATCTAGCTAATAACTGTGGACCCGACGGTCTGTGGTAAACTACTCACACATCATCGGCGCGCCTCCCTGCCTCGTGGCCTCCTTGCTTCTTTCTTGATGTCCACTCCAAGTCTCCTAGATCACGTTTGTTCCACAAATAACTCTCCCGAAGGGTTCATTCCATTGGATTCCGTTTGATATATTCCTTTTCTGTGAAACACTGAAATAGGCACAAAAAAGCAATTTGCACTGGGCCTTTGGTTAGTAGGTTAGTCCCAAAAATAATATAAAAAGCTACATAAAGCCCATTAAACATCCAAAACAGATAATATAATAGCATGGAACAATCAAAAATTATAGATACATTGGAGACGTATCAAGCATCGCCAAGCTTAATTACTGCTCGTCCTTGAGTAGGTAAATGATAAAAACGGAATTTTTGATGTGGAATGCTACCTAGCATAATTCTCAATGTAATTTTCTTTATTGTGGCATGAATGTTCAGATCCGAAAGATTCAAGAAAAAAGTTTAATATTGACATAAAAAAATAATACATCAAGCATACTAGCAAAGCAATCATGTCTTATCAAAATAACATGGCCAAAGAGAGTTATCCCCACAAAATTATATAGTCTGGCTATGCTCCATCTTCACCACTCAAAACATTTAAATCATGCACAACCCCGATGACAAGCCAAGCAATTGTTTCATACTTTTGATGTTCTCAAAACTTTTTCAATCTTCACGCAATACATGAGCGTGAGCCGTGGACATAGCACTATAGGTGGAATAGAATGGTGGTTGTGGAGAAGACAAAAAGGAGAAGATAGTCTCACATCAACTAGGCATATCAACGGGCTATGGAGATGCCCATCGATAGATATCAATGTGAGTGAGTAGGGATTGCCATGCAACGGATGCACTAGAGCTATAAGTGTATGAAAGCTCAACAAAAGAACTAAGTGGGTGTGCATCCAACTTGCTTTCTCACGAAGACCTAGGGCATTTTGAGGAAGCCCATCATTGGAATATACAAGCCAAGTTCTATAATGTAAAATTCCCACTAGTATATGAAAGTGACAACATAGGAGACTCCCTACCATGAATATCATGGTTCTACTTTGAAGCACAAGTGTGGTAAAAGGATAGTAACATTGTCCCTTCTCTCTTTTTCTCTCATTTTTTGGGACTTCTCTTTTTTATGGCCTTTTTTCTTTTCTTTTTTTCTTTCATCCGGAGTCTCATCCCGACTTCTGGGGGAATCATAGTCTCCATCATCCTTTCCTCACTTGGGACAATGCTCTAATAATGATGATCATCACACTTTTATTTACTTACAACTCGAAAAATTACAAGTCTATTTAGATATATTAAAACTGAGCACCATCCCAGCCCTCTCAAGCACTCAACATCTTAACCGTTCGTTTTCATGTGTTGGCCATTCCTGGCCACTGGATCTTCTTGGGATGTTTTTCGCGAGATCGGCTGTCCGAGGGGCACCTACTGCGGTAGCTTTTTTGGGCCCCTGTGGTTAATTGGGCTCGTATCGGGTTGTTTTGGCCCATTTTCCATGCTCAACAGTCAACCCCGTCCCCCTTCCTCTCGCTCTCTCAGCCCTTAGGGAACGAACAATGCTGGCGGCGGAGGTGGCGACTTAACTGGCAGCGGAGGCGCGCGACGACTAGGTTGGAGGAGGTCGCCTCACCGGCAGTGCTTGAATCCACCGCGTCAACCCGACGTCACGAAGCCGCCAACCTCATCCTGCTTGAACGGAGCCGCCCACCTCATCACGCTAGCCGCCCCCTTCCGTGTCGTACAGTCGCCGTTGCTCTCCCCACCAATAAGTTTCTTCTCCCTTGATGCATTAGGGTTTTGTAACTCGACCAATTGAGGTGCTAAACAATCTGTTTGTCCGGCCGAGATGCTACAGGTAGGAGTAATAAGTTAGGGTTTGTCATAGTTGATTGATTAAGTGGTCCACCCTATTAATCTCATAGTGTAGAATGATCTACCATTTAACTGAATTCTGGATGTTCCAATTTACATGGTTCTTCATTTGATTTTCATGGCGCGCAGTTGCAACTGCCATATCCGGCGAACCCTTGCAATACTGTTTGGTCATCACAGAGCTCAAGTCATAGGACCATAGCATGCCATGTTGTGGTTGATGCAGATCTGAGATGACACCGAGGCAACGAAATAACGGGCGGCATGCCGCTGATGAAGTAAGTAATTGAAACCCAATGAAGGACTCCTGTAATTTTATAGTCCATGTACACATCACATTGGCAACCTTTTTTTGGAAGAACCACATACAAATGACACATTTTATGTTCATGAGGTTTAGTTAATTCAAATAGATGTTGGTACAGAATTTGGAGTTCTGGCCTTGTTTGAACTCATAACCCAAACAGAAGTTAATTGCTCATTGGATGGATAGTGTTCTTAGATTTTTTGCTTCTGGACTGAACTCTTTCATGAATGGATACATTGGGCATCTAAATGAATTGTATAGTCCCTACATGAAGTCCATATAATTTTTCAGAATTGTTCTTATCCGATAAATAAACTAAAGAATCAATTTCAGTTGTAATCTTAGGCATATCTATCTCAACTATTGCATGCTAATTTTTATGTCTGAACCAAATATTCGTCACTACTTATTATGGAGCAAAGTAATGACGATGACAATTTTCCCAATTTTCTGGAGTTGGAGGCTAAGCCGGTGGACAAAGGTAGTGGAAAACCCGGTTAATGTAGGGGATGTCGGCGGTCCTGTCTTCCTCATCTATTGCATCAGATCCTCCTCCCCTCATTGTCATGATGCTTCAGAACTGTTGTTGGTGAGCTCCTGTGAAATTCCCTCCTAGCTCCCCTACACTCCTTGAACACTAGCCTCTAATCATGTGCCCCATTGTACTGGTGGATGAAATCTCAAAGCACTAATTGGACTTTATTTCAACTTTCTTCGTGGATCAGGCCTCTTGCTATTTGTGAATCCTCTCACACCAAATATTGGAAGAGATGGAGACAATTCTGTATAGTTTGACCATGAAACGGAGAGGTAAACTTATTAGATAGGTTGTTCTGTATGTGAAGACACTAGAACATGAATGCACATGTTGCTGCGCCCGTTTATCGTGTCAATAGAACAATGCAAATATTTGAGTATAGTTGAACGACACAGATATGTGAAAAGGACATGGTTTGGGTTACACTGCTTGTTCAAAGTTAGTTATATATATAAAATTGTGTAAAAAAATTAGACAGTATTGCATCAATCATTCCCCATGTGTTTGGTGAGCTGACATAAATTCTTAATGTGTAACATCCAAAATAATTAGGATTGCATCGAATATAAATGGATTAAGCCACACAAATATATATGGTCTAATATTAATGCGGGTATAGTTGGATTGGATTGGATGGAGCTGCTGGAACTACCAGCAAGGAATAGTTAAACAGATGTTAGAATCATCAACGAAAGTAAAATAAATAAATTTTAAGTAGAAGAATCTAGCAAGTAGCAAATACGCTTCAAACTATCTGATTATAGTATATAAGAATGTTCCTTTTGCATTTGCAGACCAAGAATGATGGCGTAGCAGTCCCAGAAATAAAAGTTTCTCCATCAGTCTTGTTCTTTGCTTCAATTGTGATTCTGGAACTGAAGCTTCATCACCATCATTCTGTCGTTGGTCACATGACTGAATGATTCGATGTGGCAGGGAATTTTCATTTGCGTTGAGCGGACACAGAATGTGAACGACATAAATTTCACTGGCTCAAAGATACAAGGGAGAATGCTAATAGTCTGGTTATATTTTAAATCAGCTTTTTTAGTGAGTTTTTATCATGGTCAGTTATTATAGTAACCAGAAAACACACGTCGGTCCAGTGAATGGAAAGGCCACAGAAATAGGCTTCTGGAGCAGCAGTCGTTCCACGTCAGCCTGCCTGGCTCAAGCACACAAAGAAGCCAATAAAAATGGTGACCACCTGCTTGGAAGAGATGTTAGTTCTCAGTTGTCATGCCCAGGCCTCTCGTACACAGTTTTTTTTGTGGCCAGTCGATGACAGAACAGCCAGATCAGTTTCGGTAGCAGCAACCCTTCTAATTTTGCAGACCGTGACACGCGATGGGACCCTAAAATGGTGTCATGATACTTGGTACAACGACCAGCCAATCTCGGGCGTCCAACGCCGCTATCTGGCGGCTAAGGACACAAGTCACTTTGGTAAATTATGTATGTCAAGACATTGCACAGTTCTGTATGTCAAGACATTGCATAGCTTTTGTGTAGGGAAGGTGTTTGAATATGTAAGCGATTGTTGCCTCACTTGTTGGTGTTTATCTGTTTTGGTTAGTATTTGGGTGGTTAAATTCCAATGTTTATATGCATCTTGTCTGATACTCAGACTCCCCTTTTCATATAACTACATCCCATTTTATTCCAATTTTTATGTATGCATCTTGTCTGATTCTCTGAATCCCATTTTTATTCCCCTTTTCATATAACTACATCCTAGCACCAATGAATGCCATCCAAAGTGCATTCCTCTTAGGTTTATTCCTTGAAAGATTGACTTGAATTGTCCACTTCAGTTTCTTAGACAGGTAATTGAATTTCCATTTTGCTCCATACTTCCAACTTGCAAGATATGGTCCTTTGGTTGGTATGGACATTTGGAAATGTGAGGTGAATAACTTTCCATGTAGATGTTATACTCTTTTACATTGTGTACATGATATGTAAGCATATACTTATGTTAAAATAGATATTTGTATTGATTCCTGCCTTCTTGTCTTCAATACTATTTGTAGTTTGTTTGATAGAATTATTTAAGCTGTGCTGGTCAACCCCGGACTTTTTTTTGAAACATTGAATATTTTTTACATGATATACCTAATGGTTAAGTTATTTGGTCACGAGCTACGTGTTGATGCCTTAATGTTTAGGTTGAATTTCTCTTCTCTTAAGAATTGAGCGCCAACATGCTACATGTATATGAAATAAATTTAGTGCTGCTTTTTTGGACATGTAGAATACTGATTGTTTTCCTTCATCTATTGCAGAATAGAAAAAGAAGCTACCTTTGATAGATTCTGATGATGAGACCATACTATCTACTACTTCCCATCCCATAAGCATCTTGAAAGCATTTTGATATCAAGTGCTGCTAGCTACATATTTCTCATATGATGGTATGCACGAGGGATCAGTCGATGTGTTCACATCCCAAAAACAATTGATGCGGTGGACTGCATTAGATCCTATGTAACAAATTACTACCCTCCTTACACTATTGTAAGATCTTCTAACTTTCTGAATTGGATGTTTATAAATGTGTTTTAACGGGTTTGTTAACTCATTTCAGACTATATTTAGTCCATATTAAAATATCAAACACATCTTATAATAGTGAATCAAGAGAGTATTGTAAATGCTGGTCATTTGATTGACTATAGTTACATGGCAATGTGCCATTGCCATATTATTATCCTTGTTCTGGGGTGGCCAATCAAGTTGCTGGTCTTTGCGGTGACCAACCTAAATTTGGAGCATATTGGACCTCCTCCATGGCATCATATATTTACATGATTCCTATAATTACATTGAACCAATAAACGGGCGCAACAACGCGCGCCACCAATGATCAAGTACTTAGAACAAAATATGACTCTATGTGAATGCCTCCGGCGGTATACCAGGATGTGCAATGACTCATGAGTGACATGTATGAAAAATTATGAATGGTTGCTTTGCCACAAATACGATGTCCACTACATGATCATGCAAAGCAAAATGACAATGATGAAGCGTGTCATAACAAACGGAAAGGTGGTAAGTTGCATGGCAATGTATCTCGGAATGGCTAACGAAATGACATAATAGGTAGGTATGGTGGCTGTTTTGAGGAAGGTATATGGTGTGTTTATGGTACCAGCGAAAGTTGCGCGGTACTAGAGAGGCTAGCAATGGTGGAAGGGTCAGAGTGTGTATAATCCATGGACTCAACATTAGTCATAAAGAACTCACATACTTATTGCTAAAATCTATTACTTATCGAAACAAAGTACTACGCGCATGCTCCTAGGGGGATAGATAGGTAGGAAAAGACCATCGCTCGTCCCCGACCGCCACTCATAAGGAAGACAATCAATAAATAAATCATGCTCTGACTTCTTCACATAACGGTTCATCATACGTATTTCTCAAATTCACAACTACTTAACTATCATGACTCTAATATCACCATCTTCATATCTCAAAACAATCATCAAGTATCAAACTTCTCATAGTATTCAATGCGCTTTTTATGATAGTTTTTATTATACCCATCTTGGATGCCTATCATATTAGGACTAATTTTATAGCCAAAGCAAATTAACATGCTGTTCTAAAGGACACTCAAAATGATATAAGTGAATCATGAGAGATCAATAATTTCTAAAAAATAAAACCACCACTGTGCTCTTAAAGATATAAGTGAAGCACTAGAGCAAAATTATCTAGGTCAAAAGATATAAGTGAAGCACATAGAGTATTCTAATAAATTCCGATTCATGTGTGTCTCTCCAAAAGGTGTGTACATCAAGGATGATTGTGGTAAACTAAAAAGCGAAGACTCAAATCATACAAGATGCTCCGAGCAAAACACATATCATGCGATGAATAAAAATATAGCCTCAAGAAAAGTTACCAATAGACGAAGACGAAAGAGGGGATGCCTTCCCAGGCATCCCCAAGCTTAGGCTTTTGGTTGTCCTTGAATTTTACCTTGTGGTGCCTTGGGAATTCCCAAGCTTAGGCTCTTGCCACTCCTTATTCCAAAATCCATCAAATCTTTAGACAAAACTTGAGAACTTCACAACACAAAACTCAACAGAAAATCTCATGAGCTCCGTTAGTATAAGAAAACAAACCACCACTTCAAGGTACTGTAATGAACTAATTCTTTATTTATATTGGTGTTAAACCTACTGTATTCCAAATTCTCTATGGTTCATACATCCCGATACTAGCCATTGATTCATCAAAATAAGCAAACAACACACGAAAAACAGAATCTGTGAAAAACAGAACAGTCTGTATTAATCTGTAGGTTTTGAATACTTATGTAACCCCAAAATTCTCAAATAAATTTGTGGACGTGAGGAATTTGTCTATTAATCATCTGCAAAAAGAATAAACCTAATCTCACTCTCCAGTAAAAAATGGGAGCAAATCTCGTGAGCGCTAAAGTTTATGTTTTTTACAGCAAGATCGCAAAAACTTCCCCCAAGTCTTCCCAAAGGTTCTACTTGGCACAAACACTAATTAAAAGCATAAAACCACATCTAAACATAATCTAGATAAATTATTTATTACTAAACAGGACCAAAAAGCAGGAAACAAGAAATAAAATTGGATTGCCTCCCAACAAGCACTATCGTTTAACGCCCCTAGCTAGGCATCTAAAATTTTAATGATGCTCACATGAAATATAGCAATTGAAACACGAAGGGAGCATCATGAAGCATATGAAAATCACATATAAGTCTAACATACTTCCTATGCATAGGCAATATATAAGCAAACAAATTATCAAGACAAGGAAAAACTAGCATATGCAAGGAAGGAGAAAGAAACAATAGCAATCTCCACATAACGAGAGGTAATTTAGTGACACAAAAATTTCTACAACCATATTTTCCTCTCTCATAATAATTACATGTAGGATCATAAGCAAATTCAATAATATAGCTATAAAAAACATATTCTTAAAAATATCCACATGTATGCAAAGTTTACACTCTTCCAAAATAGTGGGATTAACATTAACTAAAGTCATGACATCTCCAAACCCACTTTTATCAAAAACTTCATAAGATTGAACATTCTCCAAATATGTGGGATCTGAAGTTGACACTCTTCCAAACCCACTTTAAATATTATTGCAAACATTATTATCAATCTCATATTCATCATGGGGCTTAAATAAATTTTCAAGATCATCAGAAGAATCACACCAATCACGATCATTGCAACAGGTAGAAGACATAATAAAACTAGCTTCCCCAAGCTTAGGGTTTTGCATATTATTAGCACAATTTACATCAATAGAATTTATAAAAAAAATCATTGCAATTATGCTTTTTATTCAAAGATCTATCGTGAATCGCTTCATAAAGTAATTCATCACACTTTTGAGATTGACGAATTTCAAGAAAAACCTCATAAAGATAATCTAGTGCACTCAACTCAGTAGCAATAGGTTCATCATAATTGGATATCTTAAAGAGATTAGCAAGTGGATGAGGATCCATAAACTTTTAGCAAGCGAAGATGCAAGCAAAAAGAAGGTACATGATAACACAAGCAAACAGAAGGATGAACGGAAGAGGACGAATAAAATGGCAAAGGTGAAGTGGGGGAGAGGAAAACGAGAGACAAATGGAAAATAATGTAATGCGAGGGATAAGAGTTTGTGATGGGTACTTGGTATGTCTTGACTTGTGCGCAGACGATGCCAGAGATGGCTAGTTGTTGGGCGATCAAATCTTGACTTGACTTGGTGCAACCTCCCCGGCAACGGCGCCAAAAATCCTTCTTTCTACCTCTTGAGCTTGCGTTGGTTTTCCCTTGAAGAGGAAAGGGTGATGCAGCACAGTAGCGTAAGTATTTCCCTCATTTTTTGTGAACCAAGGTATCAATCCAGTAGGAGACTACACGCAAGTCCCTCGTACATGCACAAACAAACAAGAACCTCGCAACCAACGCGATAAAGGGGTTGTCAATCCTTTCACGGTCACTTATTAAAGTGAGATCTGATAAAGATAATAAGATAAATATTTTGGTATTTTTGTTGTATAGATTGGAAAATAAATATTACAAAATAAACAATGATAAAAATGGTAAATATATAGGAAAATAATATGATGGAAGATAGACCCGGGGGCCATAGGTTTCACTAGTGGCTTCTCTCAAGATAGCAAATTCTACGGTGGGTGAACAAATTACTGTCGAGCAATTGATAGAAAAGCGCATAGTTATGAGAATATCTAGGCATGATCATGTATATAGGCATCACGTCCGTGACATATAGACCGAAACGATTCTACATCTACTACTATTACTCCACACATCGATCGCTATCCAGCATACATCTAGAGTATTAAGTTCATAAGAACAGAGTAACGCATTAGGCAAGATGACATGATGTAGAGGGATAAACTCAAGCAATATGATATAAACCCCATCTTTTTATCCTCGATGGCAACAATACAATATGTGCCTTGCTTCCCCGACTGTCACTAGAACACCACAAGACTGAACCCAAAGCTAAGCACTTCTCCCATTGCAAGAAAGATCAATCTAGTAAGCCAAACCAAACTGATAATTCGAAGAGACTTGCAAAGATATTTAAATCATGCATAAAACATTTCAGAAAAGAATCAAATATTGTTCATAGATAATCTTGATCATAAACCCACAATTCATCAGATCTCGAGAAACACACCGCAAAAATAATTACATCGAATATATCTCCAAGAGAATCGTAGAGAACTTTGTATTAAGATCCAAAGAGAGAAAATAACCCATCTAGCTAATCACTATGGACCCAAAGGTCTGTGGTAAACTACGCACACATCATCGAAGAGGCTATGGTGTTGATGTAGAAGCCTTCCGTGATCGATTCCCCCTCTGGCAGAGCGCCGGAAAAGGCCCCCAGATGGGATCTCACGGGTATAGAAGGTTGCGGCGATGGAAATAGGGTTTCGTGGTGCCCTTGGATGTTTTCGGGGTATATGGGTATATATAGGAGGAAGAAGTACGTCGGTGGAGCTGCGAGGGGCCCACGAGGGTGGGGGCGCGCCTCCCTGCCTCGTGGCCTCCTCGCTTCTTTCTTGACGTCCACTCCAAGTCTCCTGGATCACATTTGTTCCAAAAATAACTCTCCCGAAGGTTTCATTCCGTTTGGATTCCGTTTGATATTCCTTTTCTGCGAAACACTGAAAGAGGCAAAAAAACAATTTGCACTGGGCCTTTGGTTAGTAGGTTAGTCCCAAAAATAATATAAAAAGGTATATAAAGCCTATTAAACATCCAAAACAGATAATATAATAGCATGGAACAATCAAAGATTATAGATACGTTGGAGACGTATCAGGGCCATCTGTGCACCTTCAATGCACGTTGCCCGCTTAACGACGTCGATACGCGGCACCGCATCAACAAGTCGCTGCACCAAACCGAAATAGCTATTCGGAATTGGCTCAGTCGGCCACAGCCGGACAATGACTTCCTTCATGGCAGTTCTGGATATTTTGTGGAGCTCGGCCTACTGGGCCATCTATTCATTCAGCAACAGCGGACGCTTGGGCATGCCGAATTGTGACCAAAAAAAGCTTCTCCATTGCATGTCCTTCTTGCGTTTGGAAAAACTGCGCCGCATCGGAGACACTCTTCGGCAAGTCCAAGAATGCGTCTAGAGAACTCCACATTTGATTAAGCGGGGCATACTTCGGATCACCGAATTTAGTCTGTAACAAGAAGGGCTTACCAGCCGCTATCTCCCCAGCTTGCCGGATCTCCTCCCGAGCAGCTCTAGACTCGGACCGTGCTTCACTCGCCTCTTGTAAGGCCTTGTCGAGATCGGCTTTTTTTGGCTTTGTTATCCTTCTCCAGGAATTCACATCGGACAGTTGCATCCTTTAGCTCGCGCGCCATGGTAGATATTCTCTCCCCGCACTGGCGCTGAGGGAATCCTGGATTAGGGGGTGTTCGGGTAGCCGGACTATACCTTCAGCCGAACTCCAGTACTATGAAGATACAAGATTGAAGACTCCGTCCCGTGTCCGGATGGGACTTTCCTTAGCGTGGAAGGCAAGCTTGGCGATGCGGATATTCAAGATCTCCTACCATTGTAACCGACTTTGTGTAACCCTAACCCTCTCCGGTGTCTATATAAACCAGAGGGTTTTAGTCCGTAGGACAACTTCATCATACAACAATCATACCATAGGCTAGCTTCTAGGGTTTAGCCTCCTTGATCTCATGGTAGATCTACTCTTGTACTACCCATATCATCAATATTAATCAAGCAGGACGTAGGGTTTTACCTCCATCAAGAGGGCCCGAACCTGGGTAAAACATTGTGTCCCTTGTCTCCTGTTACCATCCGGCCTAGACGCACAGTTCCGGACCCCCTACCCGAGATCTGCCGGTTTTGACACCGACATTGGTGCTTTCATTGAGAGTTCCTATGTGTCGTCGCTTTCAGGCCCGATGGCTTCTTCGATCATCAACCACGATGCAGTCCAGGGTGAGACTTTTCTCCCCAGATAGATCTTCGTCTTCGGCGGCTTCGCACTGCGGGCCCACTTGCTTGGTCACCTTGAGCAGATCGAAAGTTACGCCCCTGGCCATCAGGTCAGGTTTGGAAGCCTAAACTACACGGCTGACATCCGCGGGGACTTGATCTTCGACGGATTCGAGCCACAGCCAAGCGTGCTGCACTGTCTCGATGGGCATGATATAGCTCTGCCGCCGAACAGCGCCTTGGAGGCCGCACACACATCGGTTCCGACCATTAATTCGAAGCCCACTGCGCCAATCCAGGGTCAGCGGTTGGACGCTGCCTCAAGGGCTGCGATCTCAGAGGCGATCGAGCCGAACTCCAGCCCCGCACTCCGCATGGCCCGTGACTCCGAGGAGCCGAATTCCTCTCCGAACTCCGAGCCCCCCGCGCCCCCGCCGATTGAATCCGATTGGGCGCCGATAATAGAGTTCACCGTCGCGGATATCTTTCAGCACTCGCCCTTCGGCGACATCCTGAATTCTCTAAAGTCTCTCTCTTTATCAGGAGAGCCCTGGCCGGACTACGGTCAGCAAGGTTGGGATACGGACGATGAAGAAATTCAAAACCCACCCACCACCCACTTCCTAGCCACTATCGACGACTTAACCGACATGCTTGACTTTGACTCCGAAGACATCGACGGCATGGACGATGATGCAGGAGACGAACAAGAACCAGCACCTGTAGGGCGTTGGAAGGCCACCTCGTCACACGACATATATATGGTGGACACTCCAAAGGATGGAGATGGCGATGGAACAGCGGTGGACGATACCTCTAAAAACAGCCCAAGCGCCGGTGTCAGCGGCGCCGCTCTAAATCCCGCCAAAGCAAAAATGGTGATTCCGGCACGGGAGATAGCATCGAAGAACACCCCCCTCCAGCAAAATTCGGCACAGGAGGACAGAGAAGCCAGCCCTCACGAGAGGGCGGTGGACCAAGAGGTTGAGGAAGATAATTATACGCCTCCCTCCGAAGACGAGGCAAGCCTCGACGATGACGAGTTCGTCGTGCCAGAGGATCTTGCTGAACAAGAGCGTTTTAAACGCAGGCTCATGGCCACGGCAAGCAGCCTCAAGAAAAAGCGGCAACAGCTTAGAGCTGATCAGGATTTGCTAGCTGACAGATGGACTGAAGTCCTTGCGGCCAAAGAGTATGAACTCAAACGCCCCTCCAAAAAGTTACCCAAAGCGCAGGCTGCTACCCCGACTAGAGGAGGAAGCACCTACATCACCAGCGCATGACATGGCCGACCGGCCACCTCGTGGCCGCGACAGAGAGGCCTCTTGGCCCTCCACTCAAGCCATGCCCCGGCATCGCATCAAGCATACTAAGGCACGGGAAAATGCGCCCGACCTGCGCAATATCCTGGAGGACAAGGCAAGGCAAACAAGATCGATCTACGGATCGCGCAGGTGCCCCACGGCACGTGACGGTGATCGTCACTCCGGACGCAATGAATTCGGCCGGGCCGAACTCAACAGACAAAGCTCATTCGAGCTGCGTCGTGATATAGCCCAATACAGAGGCGCCGCACACCCACTATGCTTCACAGATGAAGTAATGGATCATAAAATCCCTGAGGTCTTCAAACCCGTAAACATCGAATCGTACGATGGCACAACAGATCATGCGGTATGGATCGAGGATTATCTCCTTCATATCCACATGCCCCGCGGCGATGATCTACACGCCATCAAATACGTGCCACTCAAACTTAAGGGACCGGCCCGGCATTGGCTTAACAGCTTGCCAGCAAACTCAATCGATTCTTGGGAGGACCTGGAAGCTGCATTCCTTGACAACTTCCAGGGCACTTATGTGCGACCACCGGACGCTTATGACCTAAGCCACATAATTCAGCAGCCAGAAGAATCGGCCAGGCAATTCTGGACACGGTTCCTAACAAAGAAAAACTAGATAGTCGACTGTCCGGATGCAGAGGCCTTAGCAGCCTTCAAGCATAATATCCGTGACGAGTGGCTGGCCCGGCACCTGGGACAGGAAAAGCCGAAATCTATGGCAGCCCTCACGACACTCATGACCCGCTTTTGCGCGGGAGAAGATAGCTGGCTAGCTCACAGTAACAACTTAACCAAGAATACTGGTAATTCGAATACCAAGGACAAAAGTGATAGGTCGCGTCGGAACAAACAAAAGCGCCGCGTTAACAGCAACAGCAACGAGGATACGGCAGTTAATGCCGGATTCCAAGGCTACAAATCGAGTCAACGGAAATAGCCATTCAAAAGAAAAACTCAGGGCCCGTCCAGTTTGGACCAAATACTCCACCACTTGTGCCAGATACATGGCACCCCCGAAAAGCAAGCCAATCACACCAACAGGGATTGTTGGGTGTTCAAGCAGGCAGGCAAGTTAAGAGCCGAAAACAAAGACAAGGGGCTGCATAGCGACGACGAGGAGGAGCCCAGGCCGCCGAACAACAGTGGACAGAAGGGATTTCCCCCGCAAGTGCGGACGGTGAACATGATATACGCAACCCACATCCCCAAGAGGGAGCGGAAGCGTGCGTTACGGTACGTATATGCGATGGAGCCGGTCGCCCCAAAGTTCAACCCATGGTCCTCCTGCCCGATCACCTTTGATCGAAGGGACAACCCCACTAGCATCCGTCACGGCGGCTTCACCGCATTGGTTCTAGACCCAATCATTGACGGATTTCATCTCACAAGAGTCCTCATGGACGGCGGCAGCAGCCTGAACCTGCTTTACCAGGATATAGTGCGAAAGATGGGCATAGATCCCTCGAGGATCAAGCCCACCAAAACGACCTTTAAAGGCGTCATACCAGGTGTAGAAGCCAACTGTACAGGCTCAGTTACACTAGAAGTGGTCTTCGGATCTCCGGATAACTTCCGAAGCGAGGAGTTAATCTTCGACATAGTCCTGTTCCGTAGTGGCTATCACGCACTGCTCGGGCGAACCGCATTCACAAAACTCAAAGCGGTACCGCACTATGCATACCTCAAGCTCAAGATGCCAGGCCCTAGAGGAGTAATCACAGTCAATGGGAACACTGAACGCTCCCTCCGAACGGAGGAGCACATGGCAGCGCTCGCAGCAGAAGTACAAAGCAGCCTCTCTAGGCAGTTCTCTAGTTCGGCCTTCAAAAAGCCGGACACTGTCAAGCGCGCCCGGAGTACCCTACAACAAGACCGCCTGGCACGTTCCGAGCTAGCATAGCAATGCGGCCCCAACCCTAGCCCTCGCGATATAGCGAAACCAGCGCTTCGCGTACATAACTACGCTCTTGAAATACCATGGGCACAGGGGAAGGGGCACTATCACGGCACGCCCGAAATACAGCTTAAACCGCACCAGGGGCTGCCGGATTCCTTCTTTTTTTTCTCTTACTCTCAGGACTCCATACTTCAGACGACCCATTCGGCAATTCAACTGCCGCACAAATGATGCAAGATCCAGGGAAGCAGACAAGCCACGCCACATCATGGAACTCCCAGGTGGTCTCTATTGCGAGCAGTATACCTGTTTTTAATACAATTCCGCGGCCTGCCCCTGGCCAGGACATGTTAAATAGTCCAATTTATTTTGCTTATCGCACTATTTGTATCGTTCCGCTTTCATAGCAGCCTTTCTATAAACAATGCATAGCTTTTTGTCTATTTTTTGCATTACCCTCTTTTTATATATATGTTTATTAATAACATGCTGCATCCGTACACTGTGGTACGGCAAAATACGCCAGGGGCTTTAGTACCCATCAATATGGCGTGAGAAGTCCGTCCACTTTCACAAGTGCGGCGCCCCGAACTTATAGCACTATATGCATCGGCTCTGAATCATGATTTGGGTCAATAGTTGGGTTTGCCCGGCTCCTATGTTTTGGTGCCTTACGTTCCGCTATATCGGCTAAGGTAGCACTAGGAGAACCACTGCGATTGTGCCCCAGTTGAGCTAGGCCGAGCACCTTAGTGGAGAAAGCTAAAACTGACTGTCATGATGAGGCGAGAGACCGGAAGCTGTTCAAGAGGTTTTTCGAGTCCTTAAAGGCTTATGCCGCTTCGAGCGAGGAACCGGCTTTGTCCGGCCAAGGCATGGATAGCGCCCCGAACTCGGTCTTCCGAATACTAGGGGCTTCGCCGAAATTTAAAATTATATAGTTCTATGGCTAAGTGAGAGTGTTCAAGCATTATAGTCTGATTGCCTTGTTCGTTGTGCTGACCGCCTCCCTCGACGGACCCAATCATGGGAAAAAGAGTGCTCAGGTTTATCCTGAACACCCCAGCACTAGTGGCATGGGGGCAGAAGCCGACGACTGGCCATCTCTCAATTTTTTGATAAACGGCCGCACATGAAGTAATATTTTAAATTCAAGCATTGCTTAGCGCATATGAACAAGTTTTCAGCGCACAGGATAACACGAGCGAGTTCATTCAAAAATGACATCCTTGGTACATTCATCCGCCACAAGGCGGGCACCAGCAAGAACATCCTTGTAATAGTTCTCGGGATTGCGATGCTCCTTCCCCGACGGCGGCCCGTCCTTCACAAGCTTCTCGCCGTCCAGCTTACCCCAGTGCACCTTTGCACGGGCAAGGGCCCTACGGGCACCTTCAATGTAGACGGAGCGCTTGATGACCTCGAGCCTTGGACAAGCCTCCACCAGCCGTCGCACCAGTCCGAAGTAGCTCCCAAGCAGGGCCTCTCCAGGACACAACCGAACTATGAAGCCCTTCAGGGCCTGTTCGGCCGCCTTGTGGAGCTCGACCAGCTGCTTTAGCTGGTCGCTCAAGGGCACAGGGTGTCCGGCCTCAGCGTACTGAGACCAGAATACCTTCTCCATCGAGCTGCCTTCCTCGGCTCGGTAGAATGCGGCGACATCGAATACGCTGCGGGGAAGATCTGCGAATGCCCCTGGAGAGCTCCGGATTCGGGTAAGTAACAAGTAGTTTACTTTTATATGTCTGCTTTGCATATATAATGCCTTACCCGCCGCTATCTTTTTCACCGCATCCAATTCCTGGAGGGCCTTCTGGGCTTCGGCCTTGGTAGATTTGGCAATTTTAAGGGCCGCAGCAAGCTCGGACGCTCGCGTCTTCGAGTCGAGCTCCAAACTCTCATGTTTTTGCATGAGAACCTGAAGCTCTTGCCGCACTTCGCCGACCTGCGCCTCAAATTTCTCCCGCTCGGTGCGCTCCATGGCCGCTTTCTTCTCAGCCTCGGACAGCGCCTGCTTGAGGGTCGCTACCTCAGTTGTGGCCCCTACAATAAGCAGTATACTCATGTCATTTTTTGCAATTGCGCCTTCCTATAGGCATTTTTTCTATAAGGTATCTCTTACCTTCTTTCTCCTCGAGCTGCCGTTTGGCAAGACCGAGCTCTTGCTCGGTCCGCTCGAGGCCCTGCTTCAGGGCACCCATCTCCGCAGTCAGTGCGACGGTGGCCAGCAGCGAAGCCTGCATACGTATATTGACTCATTTTTAGTTAGACTCCTGCGATATTTAATAGATCCTCTATTTGGCTTTTCCTTCTTAACGCCAAACAGAGCATCAGGGGCTACTGTCTATACGGTAATATTTTTACATATTTTTACTTACCTCGAAGCCTGTTAGAAGGCTAGCACAAGCTTCATTCAGTCCGCTTTTGGCAGACCGAACCTTCTGGACCACCGTACTCATGATGGCACGGTGCTCCTCGTCGATGGAGGCGCCCTTAAGCTCCTCCAGCAGATTGTCCGGCGCTTCCGTTTGGATGGAGGATGCCGGCTCAGTAGGCTTGCTCCTCTTGGCAGGAGTTCGCCTACCGTGATCCGGAACTGTTGATGATTCTGGCGTAGTGTCCGGCTTAAAGCCGGACTTAGAGCCCAGGGGGGTCTTGTCCCCTTCACTCCTGGAGTCCGGGAGGTCGCCTCGCGGCTCCTCCTGGACCACCTCCTCTCGCCCTGGAGCTTGTCGCGACGCCACTTCGGTGTCATCCGCAGCACAGGGGGAAGCAGTGGGCGGAACTGAATTCACGTCCGATGAATCCAGGGAGCCGCTCGACGACTCGTCGAGCCCGTCCTTGGGCGGACTGCATGATTATATCCAACGTTGGGGAAAGCTGTGCAACAAAAGGAATATCACGAGTTACTCTGGTATCCGAACACTTACGATCTCGCCGGATGCTTGGCCCTGTCCGGCCACTCCTCTTCGTCCTCATCGGTGTCGGGGACGTAGTCCGGCGGAGGGGTTTTCCTCTTCTTGGACCCCTCGACTTCCCCTGCTGGGGCGGCCTTCCTCTTCTCTCCTCCCCCCGCTGGAGGGGGAGAGGTTTCTTCTTCCTCCTCCTCGTTTTCATGGGAGGAGTGCGTCTCGGACTCGTCGGACGACGAGTCTGACACCACCATATGCCGGGAACTCTTTTGAGTCCCCGTGGCCTTCTTCTTCTTGGCCTTCTTCTCCGGCACCACATAAGGTGCCGGAACCAGCAGCTTCTCTAGGAGAGCAGGGAGCCGGACAGTTAATCTGTCCGGACTTCTCCCGCCAATCCTGTCAAAGGTGAGGGAGTTTAGATCCCGCATAGAGTCAAACTATGAAAAAACTTAACATCCTGTAAAGGATGGAAATATCTTACCCCGCCAGCAGGACGCTGCAAGCTGAATCCGCGGTCTTCGGAGGCAGATGTGGGGGCCTCGGCGCCTTTGGTTAGCCCCCTCCAGACATCTTCGTACGTCGTGTCGAAGAGCCTGCTCAGAGTGCGGTGCTGCTCCGGGTTGAACTCCCACAAATTGAAGTCCTGTTCTTGACATGGAAGGATCCGGCGGACGAGCATGACTGGATTACGTTGACAAGCTTGAGCTGCTTGTTCACTAGGGACTGGAAGCATTTTTGCAGTCTGGTCAACTCTTCTTCATCGCCCCACGACAAGCTTGTCTCCTTCCAGGACGTGAGCCGCGTAGGGGGTCCGGATCGGAATTCAGGGGCTGCGATCCACTTCGGATAGCGTGGCTCGGTGATGTAAAACCACCCTGACTGCCACCCCTTCAAGGTCTCCACAAAGGAGCCCTCGAGCCATAGGACGTTGGCAATTTTGCCCGCCATGGCACCTCCGCACTCCGCCTGGTTGCCGCGCACCACCTTTGGCTTGACGTTGAAGGTCTTGAGCCAGAGGCCGCAATGGGGGCGAATGCAGAGGAAAGCCTCGCACACGATGATAAATGCCAAGATATTGAGGATGAAGTTCGGGGCCAGATCATGGAAATCTAGGCCATAGTAGAACATGAGCCCGCGGACAAATGGGTGGAGAGGAAAACCCAGTCCGCGGAGGAAGTGGGGAAGAAATCCTACCCTCTCATGGGGCCTTGGGGTGGGGAGAAGCTGCCCCCCCTTAGGAAGCCGGTGCACGATGTCTTTGGACAAGTATCCGGCCTTCCTTAACCTTTTAACATGGCCCTCCATGACGGAGGAGACCATCCACTTGCCTCCCGCTCCGGACATTGTTGGAGAGGGTTGAGGTAGGAAGTGCGGGCTTGGGCGCTGGAGCTCGAGTGCGCAGAAGATGGATAGGCAAAGGAGGAAGAAGGCGTAGGTAAAAAGGTGGATCCTTATCCCCTTATATGGGCGGATGCGACTATGCGTCCCCACCAGCCTAGTAAAACTCGCTTGCCTCCCAAGCGCCGTGATAAGTGGTGCGGTTGGGTTACCCACGTCCGTATTAACGAGAATCCCGTAAACAAAGGGGGCACGATCTCTTCTTTGACAAGAAGTGGCAAGGAAACCGCCTCACAAAACACGCTGAGGTGGAGAAGTGAAAGCGATTCGAATAAAGGCTTGGCCGTAGTGTGATGTCACGCTGCGGAATACGTCAGCAGATTAGATTGGTGTTAATATTATTCTCTCTAGGGCAATACGTGGAAGCTTATTTTGCAGAGCCGGACACTACTCTTGGTGTTTACAAAACTTTTATGAAGAATTTGGAGGAGGAACCCGCCTTGCAATGCCGAAGACAATCTGTGCACCGGACTCGTCGTCATTGAAGCCTGGTTCAGGGGCTACTGAGGGAGTCGTGGATTAGGGGGTGTTCGGGTAGCCGGACTATACCTTCAGCCGAACTCCAGGACTATGAAGATACAAGATTGAAGACTCTGTCCCGTGTCCGGATGGGACTTTCCTTGGCGTGGAAGGCAAGCTTGGTGATGCGGATATTCAAGATCTCCTACCATTGTAACCGACTTTGTGTAACCCTAACCCTCTCCGGTGTCTATATAAACTGGAGGGTTTTAGTCCGTAGGACAACTTGATCATACAACAATCATACCATAGGCTAGCTTCTAGGGTTTAGCCTCCTTGATCTCGTGGTAGATCTACTCTTGTACTACCCATATCATCAATATTAATCAAGCAGGACGTAGGGTTTTACCTCCATCAAGAGGGCCCGAACCTGGGTAAAACATTGTGTCCCTTGTCTCCTGTTACCATCCGGCCTAGACGCACAGTTTGGTACCCCCTACCCGAGATCCGCCGGTTTTGACACCGAGAGGCGCCGAGCAGCCTGTTTGGCCTTTAACTCAGCAGCTGCCTTCTTGGCAACCGCATTACTCATCCTGGCTTGCTCCTTGGCCCGGATAAGCCCAGCCCGAAGGGTCTCAACCGCGGCAGAACTATTTGCAGTTATGCATATCTTAGTATATAAATCTCAGCTTCGTGCTCATATTATTATACATACATATACTGGCTGCCCCAAAACATACCTTGCGCCTCGTCGAGCTGCCTATTAATAAGCATGATGTCTTCATCCACCGCATCAAGTTTCTGCTTCAGACCTGCAACCTCTGTAGCATGGGCAGTCACCATGGATGAAACAACATGTGTTCCAATTAATAAGATTATTTCCTGGGCATATCTATTTTGATCCTTTGTTCGCCTCCTTTTGGACGCCAACCAGAGTCTCAGGGGCTACTACCTATACACATGCGCATTTTTGCATGTAGAGTGTGATTAAAAATATTACATTGCATACCTCGAAGCCTCTTAGCAGGCCCATGAAGGCTTCATTCAATCCGCTTCTCGCGGAAAAAATCCTCTCAACTACCATACCCATTAGGGTACAATGTTCCTGTGAGATGGACGCATGTCGCAACTTGTCCGTCAATGTATCCGGCGCCTCCCAATTCCTGGAAGCGGCGGTGGGAGTGCGGACTCCCGTCGAAGGGATATGTTTACTCGACCCTAGAGTCGTCTCCGGCTGTAAACCAGATAGTCCGGGGCCTTTATTGTTGGTCACCAAAGGGGCCGCACGCCCTGGACCCTGGACTACCAAAGTATCACCTTCGGGCGTGGTCTTCATTGTCCCTTTCACCACTTGTTGATCGGGAGAAATCCTCCGGGACGACACCTCAAAGTCGTCCGCCCTATTGGGCGAGAAGGTCTATGGAGGCGTCTCACTTTCCATCATCTCCGGAAGTACATCCCCCGAGGAGGAGGACTGTTGAGGAAGACTACGTGCCGGACTGCAAAACATATATTTTAGATGTTACCCTTGTAAGCAGAAAGGAACAGGATATGTTTAGGACACCCTTGTTCACTTACGATTTGGCTAAGGTATTGTCCTTACGGAGTAATTGAGCGACAACGTCGTCTTCCGAACCCGAACCTCCTGACAAGGACATCTTCCCTCACTTAGGAGCCTTTACCTCCAAATCTTCGGAGGCGGTCCTCTTCTTCCCGTGGGGGAAGGGATGTCAGCTTCTCCTTCTCTTTTGTCTTCGGAAGATGGAGTTCCAATCTCCCTGGACATAGTGTCTAGTGTACCTTTAGAATGGAGGACACCTTTGGCCTTCTTGCTTGTCCTTGCCCTCCTTCGCCGGCTCTTGATATGGCGCTGGAGCTAGCATCCTTGTTAATACAGGATTACCTGAGTCCTCGGGAAGAGGGGCCAAACACCTAATTCGTTCCGCCTTCTTTATCTAGCCCTGTTCGAAGATTGTTTTCTCAGTATTACGGGATATTTAACTAAGATGTGTTCAGAAGTCGAGTGCTTACCGAGGTATCCAGATGGTTGTAGTCGAGGGCGATGTATTCGGTGGTATCCGGCCAGTGTTTCCATGTCCCAAAGAATAACTTCCACATTCCTCTATGCATCATGTCGAAGAAGTACTGAAGGGTCCGTGGTCCTTCCGGATTGAACTCCCACATGCGGAGAGGCCGTCGCTGGCACGACAGGACCTGGTGGACTAGCATTACCTGGATTACATTGATGAGTCTAGTGTCCTTTCCGAGGAGGCTCTGGATGCGGCTTTGTAGTGTCTACACTTTGTCAGTTGATCCCCAGTCCAGCCCCTTATTAATCCATGACGTGAGCCATAATGGAGGGCCAGATCGGAATGCAGGTGTAGCTGCCCACTTGGTACCACGGGGTTCAATGATGTAAAACCACTCCTGCTACCATAGGTTGGAAGTTTCTATGAAAGAGCCTTTTGGCCAAAGGGTATTGGAGAGCTTGTTCACCGTAGCACCACAACACTCTACTTGCTTCCCCTCGATCACCTTCGGCTTCACATTAAAGGTCTTGAGCCATAAGACGAAGTGTGGGGGAATGCGGAGAAAGGCCTCGCACATGAAAATGAACGTCGAGATATGAAGAAAGGAATCCGGAGCTAGATCGTGAAAATCTAGCCCGCAATAGAACATGAGTCCGTGAACAAAGGGATGGAGAGCGAACCCTAGCCCCCGGAGGAAGTGGGAGATGAATACGACCCTCTCACCAGATCTGGGAGTAGGAATAACCTATCCTTTAGCAAGTAGCCTATGGGGGATTTCTGCAGTCGGGTATCTTGCCGCCCGGAGCTTCACGATATCCTCCTCTGTGACAGAGGAGGCCACCCACCGGCCTTGAAGGCTGGGTCCGGACATGACTTGGAGCAATTAAGTTGAAACCTGGGTGCTGGGACTCGAGGTTGGAAAGGTTGAAGAAGAGGTAGGCATAGAGGAGAAAGACAGGTCTGTGCCCCTTTATAATGGCGATGAATATCAAATGCCTCCTCATAGGCCTTAAAGCCTGCCTATTCCCAAGGGATCATGCCAACAAAAAGGTTGGGTTACCCATGCCTGTATTGATGAGAATCCCACAATAAGGGGACACGATCTCTACTTCGACAAAACATGCCAATAAAACTGCATCTTGAAACATGGAGCGGGAGGCTAAAGAAAAAAATGGTTCGACGTAATGACCGGGTAGGGACGTGATGTCGTGCTACAGAAGTTGTCGGCAGATTGGACTCGTGAAATATCATACTCTCTGCGGTTGTGTGTGGTTTTGTTTTGCAGAGCCAGACACGTTTTCTGTGGATGCTTTGGAAGTATTCGGAGGAGGAACCGGCCTTGCAATACCGAAGACAATCTGCGCCAGACACATCGTCATAGAAGCCTAGTTCAGGGGCTACTGAGGGAGTCCTGGATTGAGGGGTCCTCGGACGTCTGGCCTGTGTGACATGGGCCGGAATAATGGGCTATGAAGATACAAGACAAAAGACTCTCTCCCGTGTCCGAATGGGACTCTCCTTGGTGTGGATGGCAAGCCTGGCGTTCGGATATGAAGATTCCTTTATCTGTAACCGACTTTGTACAACCCTAGTCCCATCCGGTGTCTATATAAACTGGAGGGTTTAGTCCGTAGAGGCAATCACAATCATACATGCTAGACCTCTAGGGTTTTAGCCATTATGATCTCGTGGTAGATCAACTCTTGTAATCCTCATACTCATCAATATCAATCAAGGAAGACGTAGGGTATTGCCTCCATCAAGAGGGCCAAAACCTGGGTAAAACATTGTGTCCCCTGCCTCCTATTACCATCGACCTTAGACGCACAGTTCGGGACCCCCTACCCGAGATCCGCCAGTTTTGACACCGACAGTAGGGTATTACACATAACTTGCAGCCTGAACCTGGATAATCCCCCCGTGTTGATCCCTCAAACCCGCTCTTTCCATAGTCACGCGCCCGCCAACCGTAGCAAAAGGGATTCTTCGTGATCCCGTAGGTGTCGTTTCCCCTGACATCTTTGGCACGCCAGGTAGGGGCGCAGGCTGTGGAAATCTGGTTTTGGAGCAGATGTGTCGACTCTTTCATGGGGATGGCTCAAAGGGAGAGGGCGACATCGATCGGCCTCCCTCTGGTGTCGTCCGCGGCTTTGACAGCCATCCGCGTGGCCTCGAAAAGCTAAGTCATGTGAAATTTTGGCTAATTTCATTTATATAAGTCTGTCTTCCTCGAAAGATCTCGGTCCTTGTATGGGAATGTCACACCCTAGCTAGTCATGCATTAGAGTGTTGCATCATGTTTATTCTTTCACCAGAAACCTGAAATGGGGATGACAGAACCCCCAGTCCCCTCTGAAACCAACTAGGGTTTACTAAAAACTTTCTCAATGAACCTGAAATGCCCTTCTAAAATGCCCATCATTTTTGTCTTGGTTCAGGACCTCTGCCAAAAGTGGTGCACATTTTCTTGGGCCATCTTAGGGTTTTTGAATTAAATCATAAATATTTGAATTTGGGCATTTAAAATTATATAAAATATTTAAATGCTCAAATATCTCCAAACTAAAATGTTTCATGTTGGAAATAATCCAACTATGGACCAGGAGTAGTTTGGTGATTTTAGGAGTAGCCTAAGTATTTTATTTAATTCAACAAAGTTGCAGAAGTATTAAAAAAAACAAAAAACAGAAAAAATGGAAAAAACTTACCTGGCGCCCAGCACCCGGCCCACCTGCCGTCCCAGCCCAGCACCGCTCCAGCGAGCTGCTTGCCGGCCAGGCAGGCAGGCAGGTGCCCGACTGCGACCGCAGCGCACGCCACGCACCTGCTCGCCGCCTCGCCGCTCCCCTCGCCCGGTGACGTCGTGGATCAGCCTCCCTCGCTCCCCCGAACCCCCCAGACACCCCCCCCCCCCGCTCCTCTCCAGCTCCTCCCCCTCGCGCGCCCCCGCCATGGCCGACGCCACCATCGCTGTGCCTTCGTCGTAGTCGTGCTCCCCGCCACCCATGCGTCCTCTCATCGTGTCCAGGAGCTCCGCCACTGTCCACTTCATCGAGCAGCCGAGCCCCGAGCGCTCGCAACGCCCGAGTCCACCGCAACGACCTCGCCCGAGTCCGCCATCGCCGGAGATCCCCTTCAACGCCGTCGTCGCTTTGGTTCATCTCCGGCCACACCAAGGGCTTCGTCGCACTCACTGTGAGCTTAGCCATCTTCCCCTCCCTTCCGTTCTTGCTCCCGAGCCGTGTAGCAACCTCCCGGAGCTCAACCACACCCACCGCCGTGGAGCTCGTCGCCGACGTGCTCCCGGTCACCCTCCGGCCACAAACTGGTGTCCATCATGCTCACCGTATCACTTAGCACCTAGCTAGCCACTCCCCGAGCCTCACCGACCCCTCTAGCGTCAAGTTCGTCTTCGGCCGAACCCCGGTGGCCGCCAAAGTCGTCGCCGGCGCCAACTCCGGCCACCCCGACCCCAACGGACTCCACCAAGAGCTGCGGCTCGACCTCAGCTCCTCTCCGGTGGCCTCCGCGGCTCGTTTGGTTGCCGGAACGGCAAAAATCACTTCTGCCGCCGCGTCGGGCTCGCCGGCGGCTAAACGCTGGTGCAGCCGACCCGGGTTTGACCACAGGTGGGCCCTGGTTGACTCCCCTGAGTCAATGACAGGTGGGGCCCAGCCCTGTTAATTAAACAGGTTTAGTTTTAATTAAACTCTAATTAATCTAATCACACTGACACGCGGGACCCACTGTCAGGTTTGACCCGGACGTGTTCCGTTGACCTGCTGACATCACACTGACGTCGGGCTGACGCAATAATTGACTTTCTGAAATTAATCTAATATAGGAAATTCCAGAATATAGTTTAAACTTCAAAAATTCATAACTTTTATTCTGTAACTCCAAATCAGACAAATTATATATGAAAAATGATCAGAAAAATCCAATCTATCCATCTGTACTATTTTCATGCATGATTAAACAAGTTAACCTGATGTTTAATGCAGAACAAGGAAAAGCACTTTAAAAGGCCATGTTTGAGTTTGAAATTTGAATCTTTGATTCAAATTGGTTCAAACCCTTCTGGTCTTAGTTGCATTAGCCCAACACACTCATATTGCTATGTTTCATGCATGCATCATATTGTTGCACATTGTTTGGTGATGGTTGTGTATCGGTGTTCTTTGCGGCAGGTTCTGCCCCCGAGGAGTACCGTGATTACCCTAACGAAGAACCGTATCAGTGCATCGAACCATCAGGCAAGCAACCAACCATTTGATCATATCGATACAATCCCATGTTCTCGCTCCTGCTCTCTTTCACTGCATTAAGACAACGCGTTTCAAACTGCTGTGTGCTACGGTAGTTGAACCCATTTCCTCTACATGACCTGTCATAGCCACAGTAACTAGATGAAACCCACTAGCATGTGTAGGAGTTGATTGAGCCATATGTATGTGTTGTTCCTACCTTGCTATGCCTGCTATGCTTAGAGTCGTGTCAGGTCTGGTTCATCTGGGTGATGGCTAGAGTGAAATGATTATGTCGGTAATGAGAGTGGTGTGGTGAACACGTTTTGGTAAAGGTATCGATGAGAGGCCATGTAGGAGTACATGGTGGGTTGTTTCATTGAAGCCGACCTTAAGCACTGAGATCTGTATGTGTGATTTAAGATACAGCTACTACCATGCATTGGGCCCTGAAATATGACCCCGCTCGACTTCTTATTCACCCTAGCTCTCTGTCCAGGAGTTGCAAGTAGTTTCTGGTGTTTGTAGCCTACTGGAGGCCGTGGACAGCGCTGACCGTAGGGGTGGGCTGTGATGCGGTAGGTACGTGGCACGGTGTACCGAATACCCGTTAGGTATCTCGGGAACCCTGTTCACATCGTTCGGGGCCGTATGGGAAACCTCAGCCGGACTCCCTGCGGATGGAACCTGGATAGGCGATAAACCTGGACTAGAGGCTTAAGTGTTTAGGTAGGTCGTGGTCTACACCCACGTCGGTTTTCGCTTGAAGTCTGCCGAGCACATGTCGTGTGCAGACGCTAAGTGGTGGAAACATGTATGAAGAAGTACACCCCTGCAGGGTTATCATGATCTATTCGAATAGCCGCGTCCGCGGTAAAGGACTACTTGGTTGCCTATACAGTTCATAGACAAGTAAATGGAAACTACTAAAAGCTTCAAGATAAGTGTGAGTGCCGAGGATGGCTCTTCCGTAGGAAGACGGAGGTGGATCCTCGGTAGTGTATTGAAGTGGTGAGTAGTGGACTCGTGTGCGCAAAACCATTTCAAGTTGGAGTCTCGTAGGATAGTCTAGCCAAGAGTCAAAGCTGGCTTGCTGCAATAACTCCACCAACCCTTCTTGATAATGTGCATGTATGTAGGATCTGATGTAAGTCTTGCTGAGTACCTTTGTACTCATGTTGCTATAATTTACATTTTTACAGAAGACGCTGCAACCCCTTCTGATGGGTTCTACGTAGACGTTGACATCAATGAGTAGGCTAAGGCCCAGGTGGTGATCCTGAGCTTGTGAAGGACCACGTAGTATAGCTAGGCTTTCCAAGCCTCTTTTATTTTACTAGCTGTCTGTACTCAGACAAGTTACTTCCGCTGCTGGTTTGTATGACTGTATGACTTGAATGTTGGGTCGTGTGACCCGTACCTTTGTGTATGTTATGTATGGCTCTCTGAGCCTTAAATAAAGTGCTTGTGTCATAGAGTCATGTTGTGATGCCTTGTTGTGTTTGCACATATCGGGCATATTGTGTGTATGATTGAAATGCTTGGTATGTGTGGGATCTGACTACCTAGTTGTTTATCCTTAGTAGCCTCTCTTACCGGGAAATGTCTCCTAGTGTTACACTGAGCCATGGTAGCTTGCTACTGCTCTGGAACACTTAGGCTGGCCGGCATGTGTCCTTCTTCGTTCCTGTGTCTGTCCCTTCGGGGAAATGTCACGCATTGAGTACCGGAGTCCTGTTAGCCCGCTACAGCCCGGTTTACCGGAGTCCTGCTAGCCCAGTGCTACAGCCCGGACCCACCTGCTGATGACTGACATGTTCGTTGCTGGGGCATGGATGCCTGTCCCTGTAAGCACTGTGCCACCTTGGATTTATGACTAGTCATGTCAGCCCGGGCTCTTTATCATATGGATGCTAGCGACACTATCATATACGTGAGCCAAAAGGCGCAAACGGCCCCGGGCAAAGGTAAGGCGACACCCGTGGGGATGCCGTGCGTGAGGCCGCAAAGTGATATGGGGTGTTACAAGCTAGATCGATGTGACATCGAGTCAGGGTCCTGACAGCGTTGGCATCAGAGCCGGACTGCCTGTAGGTTCTCCAAGCCAAACTGGTCGATGTTGAGTCTAGAAATTCTTTAGTTATATGTAGGGGAATTGTTTGTGGGTTGGAACGTAAGGCTCTTTTTACTCCTTTATCTTATGACATTCTGATCTGAGTCAGTCTATTCTTCCACCGGGGGTTAAGGAATTAGGATCTTTCTCTCTATCAGGATCACGTGTTACCAATTAGTAGTACCTTATAGGTTTGATGGATACAAGCCTAGTACAGTTCTACTACCACATCATGTTGTTAGGATGGACTCAGAACTATGATATGATGATGTTGAGTGTGTATGAAATCCTCTGTCAAATGTCTCAAAACCCTTCTTGAGCATTTACAGCTGTTACGCTGCTGAAATTTTGTTAGAAATTCTAATGCCTTTGCATTATGGTTGTGCTTTCAGATGGCCACTCGCGACCTTAATCAAGTGGTTCGCCTGACTCGATGCCTAGATGTACCCGGCCATACCGCCATGTTGGTCAGGGTAATGACTGAGGCTGGATACCGTTGGTATCCTGAGTACACGGTCGAAGAGCAATTCCGAGACTTTAATCAAAGCCAGTATCTCTGCACTGTCAGGATATTTCCATCTTATCCTGGGTCCACCGAGCCCCTTCACTGCTCCTATGGACTCGGGGTTACTATTGAGATGGTTGTGCAGGACGCCGCCTACTCTATGATGACCATCATGCGAGTCAGGTCTGGCCTATTTCGGGACTCTGACTTCCGGTATATGCCAGGATCACTTCCGGGAGCACAAGGGTATCTCCAGGCTATCTATGCTGACCCCACCCAGGAGGATTCACGGACTCGCACTACTGCCGAGGAAGCTCAAGAGGATCCCAACGTCGTTCTTGGTACGCTTCTTGTTAATTGCCACCCGGCATCTGTTCTTTTCGATACAGGAGCCTCTCATTCTTTTATATCCGAAAATTATGCTCGTTTGCATAACATCGCATTCTGTGACATGCCAACCTCTATGGTAATTCAAACTCCGGGATCCAAATGGCAAACTTCTAGAGTAAGCCATGGAAATGAAATCCAAGTCGACAGACTTGTTTTCCTCGCATCTTTGATAGCCCTTAAATCTTCAGATATTAATATCATTCTGGGTATGGACTGGATGTCAGTTCATCATGCCCAAATTGATTGCTTCTCTAGGACTGTTCAACTTACCCATCCTTCGGGGAAGATAGTCAATGTCTTGACCCGAATAGCCAAGCGACAGTTATATTCTCTTAACGCCAGCCCTTTGCCAGCCCTTGAGGACATCCCGGTAGTCCGTGACTTTCCGGATGTTTTCCCAGAGGAATTGCCAGGTGTTCCACCTGACAGGGATGTTGAGTTCGTAATAGACCTCATTCCAGGAACCGTTCCGATTGCTAGAAGACCCTATAAGATGGCACCACTAGAACTAGCCGAGCTTAAGAAACAACTCGATGAGTCCTTGAAAAAGGGTTTCATCCGACCTAGTTCATCTCCGTGGGCTTGCCCCGTCCTCTTCGTCAAGAAGAAGAATGGTACGGACCGGATGGTTGTAGATTACCGACCTGTCAATTTGGTCACAATCAAGAACAAATATCCGCTCCCTAGGATCAACGACCTGTATGATCAGCTCGCTGGATCCTCAATCTTCTCCAAAATGGATTTGAGGTTGGGCTACCATCAACTCAAAATCAGAAACGGGGACATTCCTAAAACGGCCTTTGTTACTCGTTATGGCCAATACGAGTACACCGTCATGTCCTTCGGTTTAACCAATGCTCCAGCCACCTTTTCTCGGTTAATGAACTCAATCTTCATGGAGTATTTGGATAAATTCGTCGTGGTTTACCTAGATGATATACTCATCTACTCCAAGAACGAGGAAGAACATGCCGAACATCTAAGGCTAGTGTTAAAGAAACTTCGAGAGCACCGCCTTTATGCCAAGTTTTCCAAATGTGAATTTTGGTTGTCAGAAGTGACCTATCTGGGTCATGTAATATCTGGTAAAGGTATTGCTGTTAACCCTGAGCGAGTTCAAGCCGTCCTTAATTGGACTCCACCTGAATCGGTCAAGCAAGTTCGGAGTTTTCTGGGCTTAGCGAGCTATTGCCGTCGCTTTGTCGAAAATTTCTCCAAAGTTGCTAAACCTCTAACCGAACTCCTCAAGAAAGATAAAAAGTTTGAATGGACTCCACAATGTGAGCACAACTTTCAGGAACTGAAAAGACGCCTGACTTCTGCTCCCGTTCTGGTACCGCCAGACTTCTCTAAGGACTTTGTTATCTACTGCGACGCCTCGCGACAAGGACTAGGTTGCATCCTCATGCAAGATCGACACGTAATTGCTTACGCTTCACGGCAATTGCACCCACATGAGGAGAATTATCCTACTCATGATCTAGAGCTTGCAGCCGTAGTCTATGCACTTAAGACCTGGCGACATTACCTCCTCGGTAACCGTTGCGAAATATTCACTGATCACCAAAGTCTGAAGTACATTTTCACCCAACCGGATTTGAATCTCAGGCAAAGACGTTGGGTTGAGTTGATCACAGACTTCGACTTAGGAATAACTTACACCCCAGGGAAAGCCAACGTCATGGCTGATGCGCTAAGTCGTAAATCTTATTGTAACAACCTGATGTTACAACAAAGTCAACCGCTTCTCCATGAGGAATTTCGGAAGCTTAACCTTCACATTGTTCCTCAAGGTTTTCTTTCCACCTTGGTAGCAAAACCTACTCTTACGGATCAAATCATCGCTGCCCAAAAGCGAGATAAGGGAATATCTAAAATCAAAGAGAACATTGCTAGCGGAGGTGCTAGTTGTTTCTCCACAAATGATCATGGTGTTGTGTACTTTGAGAACCGTCTAGTGGTTCCCAAGAACCAGCATCTACGGCAGTTGATCCTTAAAGAAGCTCATGAATCTCCTCTCACTATTCATCCCGGTAGTACTAAGATGTATCAGGACCTACGCCAGAGGTTCTGGTGGACTAGGATGAAGAGAGAAATTGCTCAGTATATTGCAAATTGCGACGTCTGTCGTCGTGTAAAAGCGGAGCATCAACGGCCTGCTGGCACCCTTCAACCCTTAGCTATTCCTGAATGGAAATGGGATAAAATTGGTATGGATTTCATTACCGGTTTTCCCAGGACCAAGAGAGGGAATAATGCTATTTTCGTCGTGGTCGATCGTCTTTCCAAAGTAGCTCATTTCCTACCTGTTCGTGAGAGTATAACCGCTAGCCAGCTGGCAGACTTATACATCTCCCGAATAGTGTCCCTCCATGGTGTTCCTTTGGAAATTAACTCGGATCGAGGAAGTCTTTTCACCTCTCGATTTTGGGAAAGTTTCCAAAATGCTATGGGAACTCGTCTCTCCTTTAGCACCGCTTTCCACCCTTAGTCGAGTGGTCAAGTGGAACGCGTCAACCAGATTCTAGAAGACATGCTTCGAGCCTCTGTTATCTCTTTCGGAATGGACTGGGAGAAGTGCCTTCCATTTGCCGAATTCGCTTACAACAACAGCTATCAATCTAGCTTGGGTAAAGCCCCTTTTGAAGTTCTCTATGGACGACGATGTCGAACACCCCTTAACTGGTCAGAGACCGGGGAAAGACAATTCTTTGGCCCAGATATGATTCAGGAAGCAGAAGAACAAGTTCGTATCGTTCGTGAAAAGTTGAAAACAGCCCAATCTCGTCAAAAGAGTCAATATGACCGAAAACATAAGGCTATGACTTTCGAGGTTGATGAGAAGGCTTATCTTCGGGTCACCCCTCTGAAGGGAACCCATCGTTTCGGTATCAAAGGCAAATTGGCTCCTTGTTACATTGGACCTTTTCGCATTCTTGCCAAACGAGGAGAAGTTGCCTACCAGTTGGAACTACCTCCGCACCTCTCCAGAGTTCACGATGTCTTCCACGTTTCTCAACTCAGGCGTTGCTTCTCGGATCCTATCCGTGGAGTGGACCACGAAACGCTTGATCTCCAAGATAATCTTACATATCGAGAGTACCCCATTCGTATCCTCGATCAAGCCGAACGTACCACGCGACGTCATAACATCAAGTTTCTCAAAGTTCAATGGTCGCACCATTCTGAAGATGAAGCAACCTGGGAAAGGGAGGATCGTCTTCGACTCGAGTATCCCGCCTTCTTCCCGGAGGAACCCAAATCTCGGGACGAGATTCTTTTGAGTGGGGGTGAGTTGTCACATCCTAGCTAGCCATGCATTAGAGTGTTGCATCATGTTTACTCTTTCATCAGAAACTTGAAATGGGGATCTGTGAAACCCTCAGAATCTTTTTGAAAATGATCCAAATAAAAATTTCTCCAAAAAGGTCCAAGAAAATGCTCATGTTGCTCTCTGAAAATATTGGACAGAGATAATAATCAAACCAATATTTTTAAGAGCTCATAGGTATTTATTTTGGGCATTTGGAATTAATGCATAAATATTTGCTTTGGAAATATATTAATCATATATATTAATATATGTCCAAATATTATGCCATTTATAAAGGAGCTCTGAAATAATATATCTAGCCCCTGCAAAAATTGGCATAAGTTAAATAAATAATTTAATATTTTTTTAAATCAAAACAAATGTCAGAAATTAGAAAAACAGAAATAATTAACAGGAGGAGCTTACCTGGGCTCCTCCACTGTGCGGCCCAGCCAGCTGGCTGGCCCAGCCAGCAGCCGGCCCAGCCCACCTCCCTCCTCTGTCGTCTTCGTCCCGACAGAGGGAGGGGAGTGTGGCCGGCGCGCGCGCGCGCCACCGCGCCACGCCACCTCTCTCCTTGCCTGCCTGCCCTCCCCTCCTCGCCTCGATGCCCCTGGACGACGCCACGCCAAACCCCCTGCAACACCGATCCCGACCGCACCCGAACTCCGGCGGCCGCAGCCGAGCTCGCCGCCGTCGACTCCGGCCACCCCAGGCCCAGCCACCACCACCGTTCGACGCGCGGGAGCAAGAGCTTTCCAACGAGCCCAAGCACGGCCTCTCCCGTGCCCTATAGCGCGATTCCGCATCGCGCCGCCGTCTCGGGCCTCGCCGGCGTTACGTCGCCGGTGGGTTTGACCCACTTTGACCAACGGCAGGACACCCCCTGAGTCCCTGACAGGTGGGCCCAGCCCTGTAGCTAATTAGGATTAGCGCTAACCACTGTTAGTTAACCCCCTGACACTGACTAGTGGGCCCCAGCGCCACTAATTAGTAATTAGGATTAAATTAACTCTGTTTAACCCCCCTGTCACTGACGTGTGGGCCCCACACGTCAGGTTTGACTTCAGCCAGCCGCAGTTGACCACTGACGTCATGCTGACGTCATGCTGGCGCAATAATTATAATTTCTGGATTTAATTTAAATCAGGAAATTCCAGAATATTATTTAAACTTCAAAAATTCATAACTTTTATTCTGTAACTCCAAATTGGACAAATTATATATGAAAAATGATCAGAAAAATCCAATCTATCCATCTGTACTATTTTCATGCATGATCAAACAAGTTAAATTGATGTTTTAAGCAGAACAAGGAAAAGCACTTTAAAAGGCCATGTTTGAGTTTGAAATTTGAATCTTTGATTCAAATTTGTTCAAACCCTTCTGGTCTTAGTTGCATTAGCCCAACACACTCATATTGCTATGTTTCATGCATGCATCATATTGTTGCACATTGTTTGGTGATGGTTGTGTATCGGTGTCCTTTGCGACAGGTTCTGCCTCCGAGGAGTACCGTGATTACCCTAACGAAGAACCGTATCAGTGCATCGAACCATCAGGCAAGCAACCAACCATTTGATCATATCGATACAATCCCATGTTCTCGCTCCTGCTCTCTTTTACTGCATTAAGACAACGCGTTTCAAACTGCTGTGTGCTACAGTAGTTGAACCCATTTCCTCTGCATGACCTGTCATTGCCACAGTAACTAGATGAAACCCACTAGCATGTGTAGGAGTTGATTGAGCCATATGTATGTGTTGTTCCTACCTTGCTATGCCTGCTATGCTTAGAGTCGTGTCAGGTCTGGTTCATCTGGGTGATGGCTAGAGTGAAATGATTATGTCGGTAATGAGAGTGGTGTGGTGAACACGTTTTGGTAAAGGTATCGATGAGAGGCCATGTAGGAGTACATGGTGGGTTGTTTCATTGAAGCCGACCTTAAGCACTGAGATCTGTATGTGTGATTTAAGATACAGCTACTACCATGCATTGGGCCCTGAAATATGACCCCGCTCGACTTCTTATTCACCCTAGCTCTCTGTCCAGGAGTTGCAAGTAGTTTCTGGTGTTTGTAGCCTACTGGAGGCCGTGGACAGCGCTGACCGTAGGGCTGGGCTGTGATGCGGTAGGTACGTGGCACGGTGTACCGAATACCCGTTAGGTATCTCGGGAACCCTGTTCACATCGTTCGGGGCTGTATGGGAAACCTCGGCCGGACTCCCTGCGGATGGAACCTGGATAGGCGATAAACCTAGACTAGAGGCTTAAGTGTTTAGGTAGGTCGTGGTCTACACCCACGTCGGTTTTCGCTTGAAGTCTGCCGAGCACATGTCGTGTGCAGACGCTAAGTGGTGGAAACATGTATGAAGAAGTACACCCCTGCAGGGTTATCATGATCTATTCGAATAGCTGCGTCCGCGGTAAAGGACTACTTGGTTGCCTATACAGTTCATAGACAAGTAAATGGAAACTACTAAAAGCTTCAAGATAAGTGTGAGTGCCGAGGATGGCTCTTCCGTAGGAAGACGGAGGTGGATCCTCGGTAGTGTATTGAAGTGGTGAGTAGTGGACTCGTGTGCGCAAAACCATTTCAAGTTGGAGTCTCGTAGGATAGTCTAGCCAAGAGTCAAAGCTGGCTTGCTGCAATAACTCCACCAACCCTTCTTGATAATGTGCATGTATGTAGGATCTGATGTAAGTCTTGCTGAGTACCTTTGTACTCATGTTGCTATAATTTACATTTTTACAGAAGACGCTGCAACCCCTTCTGATGGGTTCTACGTAGACGTTGACATCAATGAGTAGGCTAAGGCCCAGGTGGTGATCCTGAGCTTGTGAAGGACCACGTAGTATAGCTAGGCTTTCCAAGCCTCTTTTATTTT